>NW_026900866.1:0-1200000 GCF_033783945.1 Neopsephotus bourkii | reverse complement strand
GCAGAGACAACTGGGCATATAAAGGCTGCAGCCTTTGGCTTTGTTCTCCATTAAGCTGTACCTTGACCTGTTGGTTGCATTTGATATAGGGTAAATGCAGAAAGTGTGTTAAATTCTGTCTCTGGCAATGTTTTATGCTTTCCTTACATTGCTGAAAGCAACAGCACTAACTGTGGGAAAGGAAAAAAAAAAACACAAAACCCTTTATGTTTCTGTCAAATTAAAATAGTGTCACTGTGATGTTAATAGGGGTATGGCCAAAGCCTCATCATATCATAGTCAGCTCAACAGAAGTGGAGATCTACTGGAGTGAACCAAAGAAACCCAATGGACTCATTACTGAGTATCGATTATTTCGTGATGGAGAGCAGATTTTTCTGTGTGGCAGTACAGACTTAAATTTCACTGATATTAACCTGCAGCCTAATAGGAGGTAAGGCATATTAAAGAGCTCCGGTAATGGGTGAAAGGAGTTCAAAATGTATGTATGTGTGTTTGTGAAATGTACAAGAGATAAGTCACTCTTTTAACAGGAGAAAAATGTCTTACAACATTACTTAATTACTGGGAAAATTGTTAGGGCACATTTAGGGGGCTTCCAAGTCTTGGAAAGCTTTAATCAAAGGACTTCCCTTTCCTTTCCATTTCTGAGAATAGGCCATTCTGATTCAGAGGGAGAGGCTTTTTTTCCTCATGAATGGTTGGTTGTCGGTGGCTCATTGTTTTTTTCCCTTCATGGAATAGATTTAGAAAAACTTCATTTTTTTTTAAAAGTCTTTAGTCTCTTTAAATTGGTGAAAATTGAAATGTTCTATTACTGATAATGCCTAAAGCTTCTAACCGTAGTGTCTACTGATCTTTTTGTGTTTGTGCAGATATGTTTACCAGCTGGAAGCCAGCACCTGGGGTGGCAGCAACACTAGTGATAAATACGTTATACAAACACCAGTAGGAACACCAGAGAAAATTCATGTCCCATATAATGTCACAGTAATTGATGCATATTCCATTTTTCTAGCTTGGGATGTGCCAGGTAAAAATGTATTTTTATGTAGTAATTTGTAGCAAAACAAAAGCATGGGAAAGTTAGTCTGCTCAGGCAGGCAGCTGAATCTTTCTGATATTTTTATTCTTCATATTAATTTTAATGCTTGTTTGATTTAAATAACCAGTATCTAAAGCTGCTGTTTCCTAGACACGTGTTAATAATATTGACCTATATACTTGACATGGGTGTTGTGAGGATTAGCTGATCAAAAATCATATGTTCATTTGATCTTGTAAACTATCATTGAGTATTAAGGAAAAAAAAGAAAAGCCACAATTACATTGAAAATAAATTTTCTCTTCTGTTCAGACTAAACTGAGTTATCAACAGGGAAACCTGCCAGATTGTAGGGTTGGTGTTGTCTTGATAGCTACATTGGCAATTAAAATGAGTGGTTGTCCTGCAGATATGCAACATTGAGCTCCTTTAACGAAAGGTGTCAGAGTGTGACATGGAGATCTTGTGCTAGCTTTGACTTGATTAAGTACATTTTATTCACCTGAGCACCGTAGTGTTTTATGGACATGTTACCTTACAGGAGGGTGGGTCAGCAAAGGCCCTCTTCTCCTGAATATCCCCAGGTTGTCATGGCCTGCTACAGATGTAGGCCAAGAAGGAATAACTGAATAATAGTATCTTTTTATATAAGGGGCCTGTGCTCTGTGTCATTAATATAGATCATAGCTTAAGTGATAGGTGTACTTTACTGATGTTATAAAAACGACATGCTGTAGTTATTGAGGGATAATGAGAGCATCGTAAATGAGCAACTTTCTGTCTAGTGCAGCTCATCTCCAGGAAGGTGTTCTCCACTTTCTCCATGTTGGGTTTCTTTAGCTAAAATGAGGTCAATTTCCTTTAGAAACTTCAGGTGTTTGCATGTTGCAAGAACAATACATTTTATCAATGAACTCAGAGAAGTTTTTAATGTCTCTTCATCCAGTCACAGTAGAGTCAATTGACATTAAAAATAAAGTCACCTAGAAAAAATATTTTGCCTTCAAGGCTGAGATAGCAAGTTATATGGCAGTGCTTAGCAGCATTCACCCTACCCATTTAAGCAATGATTAATAAATCTATAATACCCTGAGCTGTCAATCTTTTAGTTTTCAGACGCACAAAATCCATTTTAGAAATGCTATAATATATGAGAAAGATTAAAATCTTAAATTAAACTTTTCCCCCTACTGCCTGAAAGGATTTAGAACCCAGCAGAAGGGAGGTGAATTCAAATGGCATATAATCTACAGTTGACTTTACTGGAAAGTGACTCATGCTGCATGATTGTTTTGATAATAAATATAACTTAAGGTACAAAATATTCAGCAACATTATAAATAAATTTAGAACATAAGAATGTACTGGAATAGCACAGGCTTGTGAAAAGTGTATTATTTCCCAGAAAAGCTTGTCCTTGTTGTTCTAGACTTTTTCTTTTCCAGCTGCTCAAATTCCTGTTACTCATAGTAGGTTACAAGCCTGCAAGGAGAATCAGGCTCTGTGTAGTACATTTGGTTATGTTGTAAATAAGGTTGTGCAGACACAGTTCATGTATTCCTAAAACCACACAATTAGAGGGGTAAGGAGGAGGCTGGACATTACGGCCTCGTAGAGGATGCAGGATTGATGTATTCAAATGGCTGCCGGAATCATTCTCCTCAATCAGGGGAAGGCATATGTATTTCTTCCCAGATACTGGGATGCACCTTGAACTGTTATCTCCCTTTCATGGATATTTGGTGACTCAGTCCCTTCCTCTCTGCCTTCTTGTTCTGGGGCCAATTATTTAAGTATGAATAAGGGATTGGTTTTCATACAGTACCCTGCTGGGTAAAGAGGAAAGCAAAACTGTTCATTTTATTATAGCACCTCAGAGCCACTGGCTGATTGTACAGGAATGGGGAGTATTAGCAGCACATTATGTTACTAAAAGAATACTAAATACTACTAATGCTACAAACCAACCCTGTGTGCAGAAGCATAGATATATACAGAACCATATTTCAAAATAGGCTATATTGAGCTAATAAAGGTTTCCCTTACAAACCCAGAATGCAGCATTCGTTATAAGGATTGTCAGGCTTGGCAGTCACTCTTGGATGAGACATTTGTTTTAATTGAAAGTGTCTCCATGGAAAAAAGTGCTTTTTATTAACCAGTTTTGATGAGATGGTAGTTGGTCATGCTGTCTTCTGGATATCAGGGATGCTTTAGCATTCTATCTTCTTATCTGCTGTAATAAATTTGGATCAAATAATCACCTTCAGGATTAATTATGGGCATCATATTACACAGACCTTCCTTTTGGATGGCTTTAATTATAATGTTTCAACTTCTGTAATTTATCTAAACCTTATGACTTTATAGATATATAGCATTTCAAAACTCCTGACTTAGCTAAATAGCAAGGTGGCCAAGTAGTGGTTAAAGTGACAGATTTGGAGAAAATATTTGACACACCTCACTCACTACGGAAAATAGGACTTTATTTTCTGAAATAGGCATCCCATTATCTTGTGTTGCACTGCCTCAGTGCACAGACCTCAAAGGTACGGTACATTTCACCGATATGCTACAGAAGGATATGTTACAATTATTATGGAATGACTATTAGTGCCATGGGTAGAGGCGGAAAAGCTGAATGGGAAAAAAAAGGCCCCACTACATAATTCTCCCAAGGTATATCCATAAATGTTATTGATAGGTAGGCAGGTAGCCATCCTGCATTTCAACTCATTGACAGCCCCTCTGGTCCTCACTGGGGGCTTGATTCTGCTAGATAGCTCCAGTTGCTGATGATGATACCATGAAGTCTGTACACGGTCGAAAGAGGATGCTGGCGTCTGCTCTTATGTTACTTCCTTCATATGTTAAGGATGGTCTGAATATAATGTCTTCTTTCATCATGTTGTAGCGCTCTTCTTCATCCACCTTTGGTTTGCTTATCAGTTAGAATGAAAGTTCTGTAAAATGTCTGGATTCTTACTTTATTCTTGGTATCAAATTTGGTATTTGAATGACATTTATTTGTCTCTTTAGCTTCTCCAGCTAAGCTGGTTTCTCCTTTTTTGGTGGCCTCTCAAATTGTTTTGACTTTTTCTAAGCCAATGTTACATTTCCTCATTTTTGTTCTTTCATATAAATTATTGTTTGCTCCACAGCACTGTAGGGCAAGCTTTTCGAGCTCAGTGTCCAGAGTTATGCATCTTGAAACAAATCGGCATCTCTAGCTACTAATATCTTCAGAGTCTTGCTGGGAATGCTTGATACAACCATCACATGATGTGAAGTTTAATATTAAAATATAACTTTACTCTTGCTTGGTTTTAAATAAAAGATATTACATTATTCTTTTAGTGTTTGTTTATTGTAAGTGAATGAGTTCAACTGTATTGCTCTAATTGTGATTGAGCTTCACATCATATTAAACAATGTTTCAGCAATTGACTTCAAACAGATTTTTTGTTACCAGTCTGTAAAACAGACTGTGGATTTTTTTCCTCAGTTCTAAGCATCTTGTGCTGCGAATTCTATTTTGACCTAGCCTAGTTTTGAAGTACACAGAGCCATCAAACCTCATTTGCAGAGTTTTGCATAGAATTGGCCATTAAACATTATCCAAATATGCCCACAAAACCCCAAGGTTTAGTTTGATTTACTTTTCCCATTGCAAAATGTGCACCTGCTGTGAAATGCAGTCACAGGGAAAAAATAGTGGAATGATTTAACTTTTATATTTGTAAAGATAATCAGGGTTTTTCTGATTACATCTTAACTTCATAAATGTTAAATAACCTATCAGCATCTACTTGTTGTAAATTATGAAAAAGAGTATTGCTGGGAATATTAACCAACTAAACCCTTGCTCTTTAGTAAACATGAAAATGTGTTACGGCACATTGTCATTGTGCTCATGGTAACTTTGACACCAAATAACAAAACTGCCATTTGCACTTAGGGTAAATTGGTTCATTTGTGCTTTTACTGATCCTTTTATTCTGACATAAATTTATGAACTCTGGAATTAACCAAGTCATGTGGTTTCCCAGCTGAGTTTAACAAACACGCACATTTTGTTTCCCTCAGTCATCAGAGCACATGAGGTAGTAGTTTCAGACTGGCTGCAGATGCTGAAGGCTATTGTGGAAGAAAGAGATTTTTGTGTGTTGTATAAGTGTGTATTTTTTCTCTTTCAGATTACAAAGAGATCCTTTGATCTAAGCATTTGATTAATTACATCAAATTGAGGAAGGATTTCCATTGGATATTGGAATTTTTCAGGATGTTTACTTGATTTTATTTACAATTTCCTGTTCACTTGTTGAAAATGTTTTTCCTCCTGAACATATTCAATCTTGGTATAATTCCTAACACATTGCAACATCAGCAGGATTTTAAGATTTCAGGTGTTTGGTTGGGTTTGGTTGGGGTTATTTTTCTTCTGAGTTATGGACTGAATGTTGGACATGGATAGGTCAATCATTTTGAAATAAGTGTCCTCTGCGTCACGTTGATGGCTGGATTCAGCTGTCCTGGTTTGTTTTTAATCTTCCTTGGGAAATTAAGCATTCTGAATAGTTCCAATTTCAAAGGTTTCTGGTGAATTTTGCCTAGAAATTCACCGATCGGATGCACAAAAGTGAATTATGTGTCATTTTAATAAGATAGCAAGGTTTTTTAGCTGGAATAATTGGTCTGCTCTCAGGACTGGAGAAGAAGGGGACCTTAACTAGGAGATTTAAAAAAGGTTTCTATTTGATATGCTGTTGACCACATCAAGCTCTTACTTTCAGATCTTCTGTGATGTCCTTTACAGGCACTCCAATTACAGCAAAACAACAACAAAAGGTAGTTTAGATGTAATAATATAACTTTAACTACTAGTATCATTACACAATGCATACTTAAATGCCCTCTTCCAAGGCATTTTGTCTTCCATATATCACAGACAAAAAACAGCCACTCTTGCATGGGATTTTTACACTTTCTGTCTCCTTTTCTCTTCACCTCTTCCAGTGACTCGTATCAGCACCTTTCTTGTCTTCCTGTAAGATGAGCAGTTGAATAAGATTGAAGTCATGCCACTTCAGGGCTTTTTCTTTTCAGATATTTTTAGTGTAATGGGATTTTGTTTGTTTACCATCTAGAAAGGCCGTAGCATCTTCTTTCTTTGGGATTTTTATGTCTTCTTTCTCTTCTAAGAATTGTGAAAACTTGGTATTTCAAAAATTCTTCTGATCTTCCAAAGTACTGCGGTTGTTTATAGTACCACAAATAAACTTGAAATCTCTCTGATTTCTTATAAACCTTTTTTTTCTTTAGTTAATGTACATAATCATGTATATAATTAGCTAAAAAAAAAAGGACATATAAAAGATGTGCAACAGTGGGAAAAAAAGTTGTCTTTATATCTTCAATTATTACATTCAATATATCAAGTATCAATATAGGTACTTCATTAGAGAAGGACCAAAAGCACAATTAGGAATGGAAAGATTCTTGAGATCTGGACAAGTTTCAGAACTGTTCATAGGCATCTGATTCTTGGTGGAATCAAAAAGACATCTCTGTGACAGCTAAAGTAGGTGCTGTATGGAAGCAAAATGTGCTCTTAATCATTGGATACCTCTTGACTCATTTCAGAAAGGTACCTTCTCTGCTTTATTCTTTCTTAAGATTGTGCCTTATGTGACTGCCGAATGGAAGAAACACACTTAACAGACACTCTTCTTTGGATGTTCTCTTGGGTTTATGAAATTGCTGTTGTCTGCATAGAGCAGTATATAGTGGACAAAAAAGATAATTAACCTACAGCTCATTTCCTAATAACAAAACCAAAGCTACAAAACAAAACAAAAAGCACCACAAACTCTCAAGAAGTCATGGGAGGAAACAAGGAAAGATCCAGGAACCTGTGACAATCATTCTAAGATTATGGTATATGGCTAAGCTGTTCTTGTGAAGAAACTGCTTTTTCAGCTTTTCAACAGAACTGAAAAAATAGGAATTGAAAGCTTTGGAAGAGGAATGATGGTGAAAATGTCTGAATTACAACAAAATAGTAAAAATTGAGGGTTTTTTTTTTTTGTTCAAAAAAAACTAACCTGTTCCTATATCAATTGAAACAATGTTTCTTGGTTCAAGCTAGTGTATTGTTCTTCACTGGTAAAGTAGGCTAAAAACTCACACTCAGCTACCACTGCTGGGCTGAAGAGGGGTATCCTGAATGACTCCACTTTTTTGGTCATGTGCCTCTCTATTCAAGCAGCAGTGCTTAGTAGCTGTTGCCCCTCCAAAATAAACAAATAAAAGCTTCCTGGATCCCAGTCATAAGGTCATTCTTCCTGGAAGTAGCAATTGCAACATGAGCATTGACTGAACTGAATTGAGATTTGTAAGTAAGAACTGTAATGTTTGCCTTCCAGTTGTGATCTGCAGATGGATCTGTTTCAGTTTATATTCAAATGGCTGTAGTTTCAAAAAGAGGCAGTAGGTAAAACCTCCAGAGGGGGCTTAAATTTAAAATTGCATGTGATCAGTGCCTCTTTGAAGTTGTCCTGCACTACTGTTAGTATTTCAGATAATCACTGGCTGTTCTCTGTGTCACAACAGGGATATTCATAATCAATGTGCCTTTGGAGTACAACATCTTACTAAATGCGAGCAGTCCCGCTTTACTAGTGAAGCCAGTAGGACATGCACATTTTGCTCTTGTCCATGGCCTGGATCCCTACACCCTGTATGAGATAAGAATACAAGCATGCCAGAATGGTAAGATGATTTTCAAACTCTCACCTCTGTGACTGGGAAGGGGATGGAGATTTTTTCAGATAAATTCAACTCATCAAAACAGATAAAATCTTATTCCTACATTGGAGTCCAGTGTTTACCTAGTATAAAGAAAGCCTATCACTGAATGAAGCATAAAATATTTCTTCACATTATATCATGAATATTTTAAATGGAGATTTAAAAAAATGTACTTTAGGTAATATGTGCCATTTCATTAAAAGTTCTTCACAAATAGCTTAACGATTCTTAGAAATTTGCATACAGAACAAAATCAGTTCTGTAACTGTTCATCAGCAAGAAGTGGTGATCATAAAGACAGGAGAGAAGAGTCCAAATACTACAAAATTCATTGCCTTTACTGGAGATTTTCAAAAGCCTATTGAAATAAGTCTCCCTAAAATGACACTTTGGAACCAGTTCTCACCTGTGCTGGTGAAAATCAGGAGTAAATAGTCAGTGAAACCACAGTAATTTGAATGAGTTTTTAATAGTGAAATGAGGCATCGCTTCCTTGGAGATTCATTACTTGACATTTGTTTGCTTTTACTGTACACTTTGTTGAGGAAGAACTCGCATTGCTAAGCAAACTTCTGGTTTTGTAGGTGGGTGTGGAGTGGGTGGCCAAACATATGCAAGAACTGCTGAAGCACCTCCTAGAGAACTGAGCCCACCTATCGTTAAAGCAATGGGATCTGCACTCATAGAAGTGAAATGGGTACCACCTAAGAAACCAAACGGCATTATTACTAACTACTTTATTCACAGGTAAATACTTTCATCACCTTAGATTCTTAGTCTCATTGAACTGTTCATTTATTTATTCCTTGATATAATAGGAGGTGAAAAAGAAGTGTAGAAGTACATGATAAAGTGTGTATCACCTTTCAAATGCTAAAGTAAGATCCTGATATATGGATAGACAAGTTGAGAATAAGAGCTGAGGCAAGAATCATCTTCCTGATTGACAAATGACAAAAAGCAGGTGAAAATACATTTTCAGAAGTCCAAAGGGACAGAAAAATATTATAAAATAGATACTCTTACTGTGTTTACCCCAACTGCTAGGTGCATTCTTCAGTCCTCTCTGATAGACAGTTGAGAATGTTGAAATGGAGACAGGAGTAATTCACCATTTTTGAGGTTTTTAAAAGCAAAAAAGGTATCTAGGTTCCTAATACAGATCAGTTTTCCAAGATAAATTATGTTCCTGTTTGTACGTAATTTGGAGTGTGGTAGCATTGCATCTATTTATGTTGCTTAGTGTTTGCATTCAGCTGCCCTGTTTAGGTGGTTGACTGACTTATCCTCACTCCCTATGAAGAGCTTCATCAGGTCTGTGTGAGGTTTCTTCTATATAGATTGCTGTGTTTAAGGAAGCATCAAAGTAGCAAAACACTGATGACTGCTGTGCCCTTTGAGCTTTTTATAAAAGCTCCTGAATAGCTTCAGAAAGGCAGAGAATATAAAACTTAAGCCATGTATTGAAGAGGAACTTAAAACTCTGAAGTTCCTGGTTTTCCAGCTCTAAATATGTGTGACAGACACATACTGGGAGGAACCTAGAGTTTGGGATATTTTATTATATTAGACCTGTGACTGAGAAGACAGGGAATTGAATTACCTTTTGAAATCAGCAGTGATAATTAATATAAATTCACTTGGCCTTAAATACATTAGGAGTCTCTAAAAATTCCTGCTGTCTTGAAATATCCTTTGTTTGCTCTTTTTTAATTACCTGATCAAAAAACCCAAGTCCCTCCCCTGTATGAAGAGGAATGAAGTATATGTTATAGCCCAAGACATGTCTTCACTCTGTTGGTTTTGTAAATAAAGCTGATGATTACTGCTGCTATTCCATGGCAAGCATAGAAGGGGGGGGGGGGAAATGCATAAGGCCTTCTTCAGTGAAAAATACTGTAAATTGAATTTGACAGCATTTGATGGCATTTGATTATTCTAGTCACAACCAAACAATGATATAAAGAGTAATATGAAACAGAATGTGTTACTGCCTAGCAGACTCAAAAGCAATAAACCTTCCTCCAGTGTGACACAATCACTTCACAATCATAATTGTAGCCTGTTTGATACCTCTGAGTACAGCAGAAGGGCACTGACTGACATAGATACATTTTGTTTTTTATTTAAAGTGAAATGAAAATGGCGCACTGGGGCTCCAGATACAATCGGTATATTCAGCTACACAGGCATGAATCACTTGGCAGTTATTTCAGCTGAAGTTTAAATGTGCCTAGACAACAACAATATCAAATCTTTCTCAGATAGCCACAAAAAAAAATCAGAAATGGGATGTAAACACATAGTTCGTTTTCATTTTGTAGCCACACATAGCCTTACATTGTTATAGCAGCAAGACTGCAGTATTTCCGTGGGAGGTTATGGCATGTAATTTCTTATTCATCATGTCCCAATTCCTTCCTGTGTCACCACCAAAATAAATTCATTTAACGCAAAACCTGGAATGCTTGGGAGCTAGCGTGTGTGCAGATCTTTGCATTAAAATGGCGGGACTTGTGCTTTCCTCTAGAATCATAAAAGCACTTGGAATTTTGCACACATTTTGTTAGACACCAGAAAAATGATAATGTTAATTTATGATGAAAGAGATGGTGGCATTTCATTTTGGATCCATATAGCAGTTTCAAACACAGATCTGAAGCTTTTAAACTTTTCTAGCAAGGGACCAGGACTTGCTAGAGACTGTGAATGAGAAAAGATCTGGTTCATGAGGTAATCACCTAATCTACTTCTCTTGCCATTCCATTACCATAGTCTGCAAAAATAATAGTACAGATATAGATGATGTATTTCTTGCTGTATTTTAATAACACAGAGGTTACATCAGCTAATGGAACTGCTCTCTGTTGGCCACCAGCATGAACTGTGTAGGATGCGCATGAGATGACTCTGAAAGAAATATTGCCTGTAAAATTATATGTAACTTTGGTTCATATTATGCTTAAGGGAGTGTCTGAATTTCTGCTGAAGTTTCTACATCATGTTCAGTAAGATTGTATTGCTTAATATATTAAGATTATATGCAGGTATGTGATATATGAGATTCTAATGTTGCTCTCATTAGCTGAGCAACCCTTATGGTGAAAATGTAGATGAAAAATTAACGGGCAATTTTAGACAGAGGCCAAGTCTCAGTGCCTGGTGACTGGTGTGACTTGCAGTGTAGAAGCTTCTAGACTGACTCTTTCTGATTGATTAATTAATTGCTTATCCTTCTACCCTTACCCATGAGCTGCACCCAAGCCAGCTTGCAAGACACATGTCTTAGTAGGTGGTTTAATATAAGGATCTTTATGGATGAGTATGTCATTTAACTATAAGAACTTCTTGAGGGTTTTATTTATACCTGTAATTGATATAAAACCTAATCCAAATTAGTGTGTTGCACACAATAATCTCAAATTCCTTTTGTTCACTTGTTTTACACAAAAGCCTGTAAAAAAAAACAAAAAAAAACCACACACACACAAAAAAAAAAACCTAAAAGAAAAAAGAACATCCAAACTACATTACTATAGATTTGTTGAATCTCAGTGGTAAGGGAGGCAGCTTTGTTTAATTGGATGTGAAATTGTAGAGGGGGAGCATTGTTGATGTTGCATTATTCCCCCACATTTGATATTATGATTCCCAAATCATTTGAATTTTACCTTAAGACTTCTCAGCATTTTTAGTAATAACTCATTCCCACTCTGGTAAGGAAAACGGCAAGCACTGCTAAGCATTTGGTTTTGTTGCATGATGAAAGGAAAACATGTGAAGAATGATTCTGGATTCACCTATAAGACCTCAGGGATTCACTGAGCCTCTTTCCACATAAGAAAGCTGAGGGGTGCGTGCTGCTGTTAGTGTTGCTGCAGTTCTCTGCACACAGCTCTACAATTATCTGTCACAAAGAAGATTATATTCTCCACTTTATGTCATCTGGCTCACATTGGCAGTGGGGCAAGGAGAATTTACCCTTATAACTATTTCTAAGCATCTTTCAAATGAATGTAAGCAGCAAATCAGACTATGCAGATTAAGAGACCGCTTCCAGTTTTTGGAAATGTTATTTTCCTTTGCAGCTCATTGTACATAAGAAACACTTCCAGTTAAATGAGCAGTTGCATCTTAAATCTTAAGATGGTTGAAATTATTACAGACTGTTCAACCACTTCTGTTCAAAGTTTATTCATACATGAAGATATTCTGGTTTTTAGCACTACAGATGGAACCATTTACCTAACCATAAGTTTCATTCATTAAATATTCAGTAGTAATAAGATCTAAATGCTAAACCAGACTACATTGTACTGCTTTGCTTGTGGATGAGCTTACAGTTGGTGGCATATTTGATCTTTCAGTGTGAAAAAACTGTTTATCACAAAAAAGCTGTTTATTGCAAAAATTTATCAAACATAAGTCTGTGTATTCATTTAAGTGCCATCCTGCTAGGTCAGACAAGATGTATTAAATGTGACATTATTGCACTAAACTACTCTCTTTTCACTAATTGATTGATAGAGAATTTTTTTAGGCATGTTTTTGAGTACACAGGGAAAAGACTATACTTTTAGGCACAGAAGAATGGTATAGTAATGACTCATCTTTCAGAATTATGTGTCTTGAATAAAATCAGTGAACAGCATCTAAGGAAGATTTCTACATAAGGCTTAATATGCCATTGCAATGGAGCATGGGGAGGTATATTAAAAATAGGTGATGGAGTTTTGGGATCAATGGGAAATTTTGTAGCTCATACCTTCCAGACATTTTGTTGCAATAGAGAGAATTGCTAGGGAATCTTTCCTGCCTGTTCTACCTGCCTTTCTTCAGCCAGTTCTGCCTACTTAGTATCAACACATCTTATGATTGGCCTATTTCACTCTACACTGTACCTCAAAACTTCCCTTTTGTTTTTTAAACCACACTTTAATCCTTTTAAACTAAGCAGTGTCCATATGGCCTGCTTATCTCAGAGTTTAGCAAAGATTCCTTAGCTTCATATAAGAAAATAATGTATTTACACATGCCTTATATATCATATACACAAAGGATGAATAAACAGCTGTGTACACACATGCATTCATTACAGTTGTTATATTTTCCATGTAAATACCTGGGAATAGACTATTGCAAGAAGCTAAGGTTATCAGCTTTAAAAAAGAATTTGTTGCTTTTTACATTATTAAAGTAATCCCTGGGTTGCTCTAGCAAAATAAAATCTGACAGAATTCTGTTAAATAGGTTTTCTCTCACCAGAGAAATGTTCTTTAGCTTCTGTGTGTGTGTGTAGTGATGGTAACACCCAGTAGGCAGACAAACCAATTTGACTTCTGCAAATTTGCCCTACTTGCAAGAAAAGTGGCAGATAATGTAATTTGTTTTTTTGTTGTTGGCATGGAGGGTGAACGTGCTTTTACGTTCTGCAAAGGGCAAGGTTTCTGTGAAGAGTAGGGGAACTGCTTAAATTCATGTGCAGTACAACACAGCCGTCACTGAGATTTATCACAGTGTTTAAATGTAACCAACTTAATTTCACACAAACATTTTTATGCCAAGTGAGACAATTGATTTGATAACTCTGTTTTGAAGATGAGTGCTTGCCTTATTACAACTGTTATAAATTATATACTAGAAAGGGGCTGAGGATCATCTGTAATCTCCCCTGATACTCTGAATATTATCATGTCCAACACAAGAAGATCTGCAGTAGGAATGCTATATATAAATTTATATGTTCATATATATGTGTGTGTACATGAATACATATATGTATTTATGTATACACATATGTACAAAAAGAAAAACCCATTGTGCAAAAAGCCTATGCAGTAATTGTCCTCATATATCTTAATTTTGCATTTTTAAACATAAACAGCAATGAAAATAAATATGTAGTTTCTGACAAAAAGCACTACTTGTGATATTTTAACAAGTTTTTGTGGTGGAGCTGCAGATTCTGTGAAGTTTATGTACAAGAGATTACTTATCCCATTCGCAAGAACAAGCACAATATTTGTTGTGAGCAAACCAGAACTTAAAAGTGCACTGCTTTGGCTTTTGAGGGCATGATAGAATATTTATCCCTTGTTCACTAGGTAACATTTGATTTTCAGAAATGCTGAAAATGTGCACCCATATTATAATTCAAGTCATTGCTTAGCAACTACATATGGATTGAAAATTTCATGCTGTAAGTTCTGAATGTCTCATATCTGGTGTGTTCTGTCCTAAAAGGGCAATGTGCTGTTGTACTGTTACTCTGCTAATATAGACTGTACAACACTCTTTTTTTACATGTTTTATTCTGCTAGATGAAGGAGAATAGTTAAATGACTGCCTCAAAAGTCTCTTCTTCACTACTCAGCACCTAACATAAGTTTCAGAAAAACACTTTTAGGATGCAATGATAGACAGGCAGTTCCTTGTGTATGTAATGTATAGGAGTAAGTTCTTTGCTTTTCTGAGGTAAAGGTTGAACTTAGAACTTCAGGATCTAATACCATGGGACTGTTGAAGTTCTTTTCAATTTTGAACACAGTGTCTTTGATTTATTTTCAGACGTCCTGTGGGCAGTCAAGAAGAGCTGCTTTTGTTCATCTGGGCTGAAGGACCTTTGGAATTCATTGATTCATCAGATGCTCTACAACCTTTTACCCTCTATGAATATCGTGCCAGAGCTCAAAATGCTGTGGGGTCAGTGGAGAGCCTGTGGGCTTCAATCCAAACTCTGGAGGATTCCCCATTAGGCATGGGAGCCCCTTGGGCACAAGCAACCAGTGCATACTCAGTGCGGTTGAACTGGACCCAGCCTATCTCTCCCAATGGAGTTATATCTCTGTATCGAGTAGTCTATCAAGAAAAACACAGTGATCCAACGTTTAGCAGCCCAGCTGTTACAGCACTAACCGTAGCGGTAAGAATTAGACCACAAAACCAGGTTTAAGTTGTTTTTCCTCTGCTTTGTTCTCTGTGGTACTTTAAAATCTTATTCAACACTGACTGGAAAAGTGGGGGTTCAAGTTTCCAGTAGTTTTGTTGGTTTAAGCTTTGTGTTTGGCACAATGCAGACCGAAATATTTCACATTAATATCTAATTCCTGGTAAAGGCAAGTAGATTACTCAAAAGCATAGATGGATCATGTTTGGAGGAATGAAGCACATGCACCTAACTTCGCTGTCTTACTCTGAAAGCTTTTTGTCAGACTGTTGACATAGCTGCACAGGATATGCACAAAGGACAACAAAAACAGTCCTTCTTGTATATTGTAGTTTTGTAATTCAGTTGGAATAACAAAGTAATTCATTAGTAATTACACAGTTCATATATGCAGTGCATTTGCATGTTCCACTCATAATTCATCGGTAATAAAAGCAGAGCTGCTTTTACTTTAATTACATGTCGCTATGTTAGAATGTTACATTGCAGTGCCAACATGTCTTTCCGTTCAAGTGACTTTTCAAACATGAATGTCTGTAAATATTACATTTCAATTCAGTATGTGGAGGGGTAGGCTCAGGAAAGGGCATCTTGTTTTTTGAACTGACTGACAATGTTATGTAAATCAGTGACAGAATTGGTTATGGTTTGTGCAGTTACCCCTGCTTTTCCCATCTATATATTACGTTCTAGTCTTTCTCTAGAATGACAGCTTATAGATAGCTGAACTGAACTGCTTATATTAGTGATAGCTGTTGTGCTTGGCTGTTTCTGACAGTAAATTTTAGAAAATGTTTAGGAAGGTTGTAATAAGGTTGTGTTTCCTCAGCAGTGCCACCTCCTTTACATAAACCTAGAATTTTACCTAAGTGATATTCCTAGCTGTGTTTGTATTGAGTAACACCAGAAATCCCCTAAATTCTGAAGTACTCCAATTGTAAAGTATCTGTTTGATATTCAAGTAGGATCCTAAAAGGCTTTCTCTGGAATACCCAAAAGTAACTCCCTCAGACAAATCTTGACATGACAAGGTGGGAGGTTTCCAGCTCCGTAATCTCAACATGCTTTTGTGATCATATGGTTCCAAAGCAGTTTTGTGTCTACCTTCTTGGAAACCTGAAGGGATTAAGTTTGTAATGCATCTTTTTCTGAAAGAAGTTCCTGAATTGAATGGTAGGAATATATACTTCTGGTTTCTGAAGTAGTTGCATTTGCACTGCTAGGTTTTAAAAAGTAGATTGGGATTTTAAATTTATTGAACTTCAGTAGCATTTTGGTACTCAGCTCCCTTTTTTAAAAAAATATAATCACAATATAATTGTTATGGGACACCTAGGATTTCAAACCCAGTGGAATAACAGAGCTTCTCCTAACACTCTGCTTGAGCTGCATGCAGTGTGTTGCTGAGCATTGGAATTGACCTGGCTGGTCATGCATTGCAATGTCTTCTAAGCATGCCAACAACAACAGAAAATGTCCAAGATGGTTGTATTGTGGGTAATAAAACCTACTAAAATGGTCTTTTAAATGATGCTGCCACAGTGTGTTTCTTTAACAACATCAGTTAAAAGCCTTTTAAATTAACAAGCTATTATTTACAAAATTAGTATTTTCCTGGCTCTAAAATCCTTTATTTTCCCCAAACACTATCTTGAATCAAAATGACATTCTGGCAGTATATGGATAGCTGTTCTAGTAAGAGTTGCAGCACAGCTGCCTTGCATGTTTTTTGTGCTGTACTTTGTCATGAACATTCATTGATTATTATTTTTTATACCCTTTTTTATTTTAAAATATAATACTTCCTTTTGGGGAGAAATGTTTCTGCACAGCTTTTCCATCAGTTGCACTCACTTTAAGTTGCTGCATCTACATTAACTTAGTAGAGTTGTTGCTGATTTATGCCAAGTAGCTGAGGTCTGAATCCTAACTCTTCTGAATATAGCAGAACAGCTAAAGCTTTGAATCAAAGTTATTGACATAAAGTGCACAAAGTCCTGTTATCAAAGATGTCTTCAGGAGGTCAGGTCAGTTATCCCAGCAGGCAAAAACCTGGATACCAACTTGCAAAGTTATAACCCCTTAAAAATAGAATTTTATCGTGAAATTGCTGATATACCCTTTACTGTAGCTTTGTGAATGAGACACTTTAATTAAAATGTAATTTTCTTGAAGGAACTAGCATTCCAATGGTTAAATTTCTGCACCTTTAAAATATAGCTTTCAGGGTTACTAGGCTAAATCATTTAATTTCCTAAAGCATCTCTATTGGAGCTCTCTTGTGGGATATGCCATTAGTCATTTTCTCACACACGAGTCCATGTTACAAGCAAGACTTAAAGTGTTAAGTGAGCAATGAGTTTGGTCCTTTATTTAATCTGTTGGATTACATCCTTGTTATTATATTATTCCAGGAAAAAAACACTGCTAGAATCACAGTAGCTGATCCCACCCTTCCTCTTGTCATTTGCATCCTGGTTGCCTGCCACAGGACATAAAGCTTGACCAAAACTCAGTCTAGAAATACAATACTTGTGACACTGCAGGATGCAAATTAAGCTCTCACTGATGTCCCTGAAGAGTGTTCTAATTTGACAGCTTCGTTTCCATCCGTTGCCAGAGCCAAATGAGAAGCATCTTATGGGTTTTCAAACTATTTGACAGACTTAGCCACTCTACCTTCCCAAACTGCAGCTATTCACTCCCCAGTTAAGGTGCATTAAGCTGTATTTAAATTAATGTACCAAAGGTGTGGCTGTCTGTACCTTCAGGTTATTGCTGGCCTCTTGAAATTTTATGCTGCCTATGGAGATAAAGATGAGAATTCAGTTCTAAAAGCAAAATCGGCTGCCGCTCAAACAGAAGGAGGATCTCCCTGCACCATTAGAAGCAACTGAAGTACACGTGAGCCATTTTGATGCTTTGCAGTTAAAGAGCAATGTCACCCATTTCGCTAGCATGTTTGGCCAGGACTGTAGTGACAGATGTTAGGTGACAAGTTAAACTGACATTCTGGTTTATTTGCAGAACAAAAACATGTCAAGACTAACCCAAGACTTACAGCAGTACAAGTTTCTCCCACAATGTCTTCCCAGTTCATTTTAACCCTCTAAAGCAAGAATGATATTTCATCTTTTATTGACAATATGAGGCAGATGTGTTTATACGGGAATGGACTGACAGTAAGTTCTCATTTACAGAAATCAGCATGAAACAACTAGATTGTCACTTTACGCTTCTCAGACCTGTGCGCTTAGGGCTTAAGCTTGTGAACACAGAACCCAGAGCTGATTTCTTTATAAAGCCACTACCTGCCAAATGGCATCAAAGCATAACAGCTCTTTAACTGCTGTATTCCAAATATTGCTGTGAGGTAAAACTGTGGGTAAGTTTGGACTTTTCCTTAATCAATGTGTTGTGGATGTGTAATGCTGTTTCTGCCATGACAATTGTATCAAGTGTTTTGTGGTTTATCAAGAGCAGGAGAATTCAAAGCCAAGAAGATAAGTAGAAAATATCAGAATATGTGATTGGAGAATTAAAAGCAGCCAGAGATGAGGGTTATAAAGAAAAGAATCTGCCTGCTATGGGTAGTGACCTCCATAATTATCGTGTAGAATCAAGGCCTCAGTGTGGCAAATACACCTCAGTGGAGTGTAATGGAAGTACAACGTACTTATCAGAAATAATCTTAAATGGCCAGTACTGCCATATACACATGCCTCCTATGCAGGATTTTAACAGCTATCTGGCATCTTGCATCCAGAGTTAGTTTCTTCCTACAATTCACATTCAGAAATACTACATCTCTGTGTGATCCTTCATTTCTCTTTCCTCATATAAACCAGTAAACATATGGCAGCATTACAGATGAGATACCACATAGTTACGAACTTTCTTGTAAATGTTATTCAGTATTGCAGTATTCAGGACTGTACAGGACAACTTCCTTATAAAAAAAAAAAGATGAAGACTGTAGGAAAAACATGCCAAAGAGAAGGACCAGTGAAACTTTTTTATACATGCCTGAGAAATAGACTTCACTTGATGAAAAGATGATAGTAAATGGAGGAATCCCTGCACATGCCATAAATTCAGAATATGAGCTACTTAGTGAAGAATGAAAGCTGTAAACTGCAGTGGAGGGCAAAAGTTAATTAGGCTACTGTGCTGCTGTTGGTAAGTGAAAAGTAGCCACAACCAGAAAAAAGATGGTGCTCAGCAGTGCCCTAATACAGCCAAAAGATCATCTCCTTAGCTCTGCAAGGGCTTATGGGTTAGGGGGAAATCATACACAGATGACCAATCTTTTATGGTTCACAGATGATCAAAGTGAAATTCAGCAGCTGTTCAGGACAAGTGACCACTCTAACGGCTGTAATATAACCTGCTAAATAGAGAGGGAATTGCATGAGACCAAGAGGTTAGCTGTGATTATCGGCAGGTGAGTGCTTTATTGAAGTTGAAAGACCATTAACATTGATGGAGTAATTATTTCAACTTGAAAGTAATTACCTTGATGGGTGATAACTTCTCCAGTGTTCCCAGATTTGATTGGACCAAACAATTGTGAACTCTTGGAGCCTAGAAAAATATTACAACAATACCGCAATGTTTAAATTACTGAAACCACTGTCAGAGTATTTTAATTATGCCTAACAGTGAAAAGGTTTTAATTTACAACAACTGGTGACCTCTCATGTATAGAGACATTTGCTTTCTCATTCCAATGAAATGACCCACACCTACTATACATATGTGATGGGTTTGCAAATGAATCTTCTGATTTAAATGCAGGTTTTAAGATTCCAAGCCTTGTTAGCACAGTTTCAGGAAAGGCTTGTACTGGTATCACCGCAATTACCAGGAAAGCCCAGCTAGACCTGTTAAGCTTATGCAGGATTAATACAGGACAAATGCTCCTTCACATTGAAGGCTGCTAAAGACAAAAAATAGTGTGTGAGGCAATCCGTATCTCACAGATTCTGTTGTTTCCATGCTGCTGAAGAATATGTTGGATTTGGCACTACAGCTCTGTTTAAATAAGCATTTGGATTGGCACTACTGATGCTCCTCCAGAAACTGATTAAGTGCTTCTGTAAGCCCCACATATCAAGACAGACATGCAGAATAGCATAATTAGAGCAGAAAGGAGGAAATGGATTGTTGCACAACTGTGATAATTTTGATGTACTGTGGTAATAGAACTGGATCAGAACGGTAAGAGAGAGAGGCTTCAGCTCTTCTATTTAAACCATCTTTGCTGTAACCAAGGCCACTTCATTGTCTCCTGGATGCTGCTGGCAGCTACAGAAACATAGCTTTAGACTGATGGAATTTTGCCAAGAAACAAACAGTCCTTGTGGGTTAGGATGTGGGGTAGCGGAGAAAGGTTTATCTGGTGTCTGTGAGGTCTTTATATGTTGTCAGGCAACTGGTGACTTAAATAAGTGAAGGTTACAGCAAAGGAGTTTATTTTGCCACATTTTCTCATGAATATTTTCTCCCTAATTCTGTGTGCAACACAAAGTTAACTTTGCCCTTTGATAAAGTTTTGGGCTGGTGGAAGTAAAAACACTAATAGGGTTATGTCTGACCTTGCCTAACCACACACCCTAGATTGACTAGACCAGAGAGCCTGGATCAATAGATAATTTTTTTCTACAAATGAATTAGTTGACTATTTGGAAAGATCTAGTGTATTTTATCCTTGGGTTCTTCTTGTGCAAGATCCAGTTTTAACCCACTCCACAGGTCTTTCTTTATCTGATGAGCAAAACACATATAGAATTAGGTCTTTTGAGGGATATTTACAATGTCTGACTTCAAGCATCTAACCTGGTTAGGAGCATGAATATAGACCATAGAAATTTATAGACCATGAAAGCTCCAGAATAGCTAAGGCATAAACATTTACCATCCTTTGGCTGTAGTTGTTCACACAGGACTGCTTTCCTCTAGTATATTTGTGTGCTGCTACTGGTATGTGTCAGACAAAAGAATGTGGTTGGTTTTATGATGATTAATCAGCCAGTCTTTCCTAACCCACACAATAGGATGAGGTAGGTTGCTAGATTCAAAAGGTGGTACCCTCTGACAGAAAGATGGTGGTGGAAGTGGTAATCTTTTCAGTTTGTGCACATAAGAGAATAGGTGACCACGTGGCAAAGCCTAAAGACAGATGCCTAAAATGAGATTGTACAGATCCTCCTTGTGCTGTTTCCCTATGTATGTTTTTATCTATTCTTTATATTTATGCTTTTCTCTACAGTTTTTTTATCCAAGTCTTGCATTTCAGTTGAGAATAAGATTAAACTAATTGGGCTCTGTAGAAAAATATCTTTGACAGCATATAGTCTCATTTTTAGAAACAAAATCAACAAACCAGAAACCCCCACAAAACTTCCCTTCATTAAGTATACCTTGATAGGAAGATAAAATGAGAGGAACGTTCTTCCCTTTGTGTCATGTTGTATGCAGCTGTACTAAATCTACTTTAAAAACAAGGTTTTGGTAAGCTACAGATGCTTTTTCATGTATAAGTAGGAGGAGGCAGAAATTTGTTGGATAATATGTACAGCTGTTTTTCAAATTAGGTATCTGTTTTAAAATGCTTAATTAGATTTGACTAGATTTTAATTAATGTTTAACCAAGACGCTTAAGTGAACATATCAGGCAACTCCAAGAGAATGGTCTTTGTTGTTAAAGTCATACGGCAGCTCCCCAAAATCCCCAGGGTCATGCCTAACAGCTACAGATACGGGAACTCTTCACCTGATATTTAGAAAGGCCACTCCACGCCACCCCCCCCCCCCCCGATTTTATCCCCCTGCCTCACTTCCCTCCACATAGAAGGTCTTTTATTCTAACTGTCTGAGAAGTGTTATCTCGCATGCTTGTATTTCATAGGGTATTTTAACATGCATTGGGTCATTTTAGTGAACAGAGTAACCTACCTCTTCCCTTATGGGAACTGGTAATATAACTTAGAGCCTCATACCGCTGGGGACTCCATTTGAATCTAATCCAGGTCTACAGCCACCAATGTCATTCTCATCAACCAACTACGGGGTGTCCGATGCAAAATAAGTTTAGTATTCTCAGCTGACCTCCTGTCCTTTACTGCTCCCTTTTGAATCCATTTCCATCATTCAGCTTCGCAGCCCCATTCAGGCGCCATCTCCCCTATGCTTGTTGCAGTCTCCCTTTTTTTGCTTGCCAAATGACTTCTCCTTTCAGATTTTCCAAAAAGCACTGGAATGCATGTATAATCTTGCCACACTCTTTTGTTTTTTTACAGGGCAAGACCCTAATTCCTGCACATTGCTAAAGTTGAGGGTATTGACAGAAAGTTCTTTGGGAGTAGAAATAGGTGTCTGTTAATTTTCAGCACTATATTTTTGAGACTAGAATAGCAACTGTGGTGAATGGGGGCCAGATGGCTCCTGTATCTCGAAAGCAGAATGTCAGTGTATTTTTTATGGACTTAAATGTTTCTTTTTGACAGCAAGGTAATATTAAGATTTGTGTTATAGGTGCCTGCCAGATGAGTATGGTTCTGAGTTTTGTTTTGTATTAAAGTAATTACTAATAACATGCCTGGATACTTTTGCCCACTAAAGCCTTGTTCTGTGGTGGGGTCTTTGTTGTTGCCTTTCTTTCTTTTTTTTTAACGATGGTTACTGATCTCTTGCTGGGCTGAGATTTCAGTTTTATGCCAGATAGTTTGATTAATGGGTTGGTTTCTGTAAGTGGACTGAATGGGGATAGGAAGCACAAGCTGCTCATGCCACCAACCCTAAGTCCGTCAAGACGCATAGCTCATTATGAAACAGTTATCAAGTATACATGAAAAATTAATTGGGCTCAGTTTGATTCTGAAAAGGATCAGCTTTCTACTTGGCGGTCCCCCCAATCTTTCCAGATGTTGCAGGCTAGCCCCTCGAGAAGCAGCGAGGGGAGATGTATTAATACATTGTATTGATTAGATCAAGACCCCTGACAGTTATTTGTAGAGATACCATCTGGCTGCTGTTTGAATTCCTTCACCGAAAACAGGACGTGACATGTTATTAATCTCAACTCTCTAAGTATAGACAGTTGCCTTTTCTGCTAAACCGCATTTTACCATTCCGTAGGAGATGGAGGCAGACCTGAAGGGTGCTGAAATTAAGGTTATTACACAAATTGAGCCATATGGTCCAAATATTTCAGCAAGAAAATTGCCAGGCAATAGAAATTGCTCCTGCCTTCCTAATGGTGTAAATTACAGTTTAACCATGGCTCTAATGATGTCCTTCTGCCGCGCTTAACTACTGTTACATGAAGGACATTGTTTTAAAAATATAAAAAGCAAGTAAATGCCAGCAGCATGTTTTACAATCTGTTAGTGTGTCATTAAGAACACTGTCAGAATTACATAAACATAATGGCAGGCAACCTAGCATACAAAAGAACAAATATGGAAATAAAAAGTGTCTTGAAAACTCCTTTAGCTCTGTAATGTCAAGAGCCTTTTCCCTTCTGGAACTTTTCCAGGATGGGAAAACGTGGCTGCTTATTATTTATTCCAGTTCTCACACAGGCTGTGATAGATATCTAAAAGCAGAAAAAAAATATACTGAATATTCCAATGCATTTTGAACAGGTGACAATGGAGAGGTATAAATGTATTACCACATTATGCTGTTAACTGTATATAAAGTTAACTGGGTATGAAAAAGGAATCCAAAATGGGGCTCTCTTTTCAAACTGAAGCATTGTTTTTATTCTTTTTGATCATAATGGGACTTTCTGTAGTTTTTCAGACTGTTCGGAGAATTGCAGAATATTAAAATAATTCCAAACTCCAAAGCTCTGTGAATTCTGCTAGCAGAGTCAGCAATCCTAAAAAATGATTGAAAATAGGTGTAACGTATTTGTTATTAAAACCAAAATGAAAGTACTTATCCAGTCAGCAGATGCAGAACTGACTATTCTGGTGATTCATCGTACAATGTGAAAATTAAATTGTAAATAAATGAAGTGAATAATTAGCCAATGAGATTTCATTTCTAAAACACTCATGCAATTATTCACTTCTACTTTAAACCGTGTGCAAATTTTAATAGTTAATATATATGACAGACCTTTTGGTAAAATAACTTAACCTAGCACAGCCATGTTACCAGCGGAGGTGCAGTTGGAATGGTCTGTACCAGTTTTGTGGTAATGGTTGCTGGAAACCAAGGAGTGCTGCACTCCACCTCAGTTCCCTTCGATCTCAGTGCTGGGTCTGCTGAGCAGCAGGAGATGCTGCTTCCCTTGCTATGCATTTATTGAAGACAGAAAGCCAGCTGGATCGTCCTTCTGGTTGAAATGCATTTGGGCAATGTTGAGAACACAACTAGGCGATGTCACACAGATGAACAGAAGAAGGGACATGGCGTGTTTGCTGACTGGGTTAGCTGGTTGGTGAATGAGCTGACAGGCAGCTCTTGTATTTGTCTTCAAATATAGCACAGTTTCTGAATAGTGTGAAGGTCTCATTCATGTGTGGAACAGAGGAAAGATGAGAGGGAACGTTCACTCTTGATAAATTTAGCCCAAATCAGACAGCTAATCAGATTCAGTATAGTTCAAAACAGTCTTTGTATCTGCCCTTCCTGCTTCTCAGTAGCAGTGTGATCACAAATGAAAGTACCAATACATAAATAATTTATGCTTGGTTGGTTCATTGGTTTCCAAAGAAACCAAAGGCAGGAAATAGTAGACTGTTTAGAGGATGCTAGTCTGAAAATTTGTTATGTGCAATTTGTGGGGGTAGTAATCTGTATTAGGAGGAAACAAAGTCCAATTGATGAGTTTATCCTGTCACAGACTACAAGTATTTCCCTCAGCAGCTTGAACTTTTTATCTGACTGAAGTTACAGAAATGCTTGGCACATGGGATCTGGAGCATCTAAGTGCTTTGTACTCACATGCACCTGTAATGGATGGATTTTATTGCTTAACTGCTTACCTGTTAAAACGGCATTGTATTTTTAAGTCTGCTTCTTTAGCATTCATTAAACAAAATCTCTACAGTCTTTAAAGAAAGAGATTGGTACAGATGCCCCCCACCCCAGGCATCTGATCTAGAAGGTATGGAAAGGATATGCTCATTGAACTGCATTATGAGTGCCAAAAATGCTGTGAGCCTGGAGAGAAGGTTTGTACCCATGAAGTGGAGGGCTTGTTAAAAGAAACCCTTGAAAATTGCTACCAGATTCAGAGGATTTTCTCTTACTGTATTAGCAGGTGCCATGTTGCAACCTTTAGGGCATCAAACATCTCTTACACCTCTGGCAACTGCAGGCTGCTTTGCTCCCTCCACCAAAATTGTGTGAACTGTTTCTTCCTCCTTTCCTTTCCCTTCACTAGCCTTCCTTTGTAAAAGCACATTTAGAGACTACAATGAGTGATATAGGGAGCAGGAATTAATTCCCATCCTGAAGGTCTAGTAGAAAATAACTTTTGCCGTTTTCAGATCTTTGTTAGGAACTAGTTTCTACTTGCAAATATTCTGTGGGTCCTGCAGTCCTTACAACAGGCAAGACTCCACTTCAGTCAGGTAATGTCCTTTAAAGGTCTTACATTACTGGAGGCTATGTAGTTATGCAGGTAAAGACTTACAAGACAAACATGTCCACTTAGGGCAACCTATGACTAGTGTAAGAGCAGCCGCACAGTATCCTCCCCTAAACTCTTTGACTTTGGAGCTATAGGATGTCTTTTTTAAACTAATCCATGGCTGCTCCACCTTTCTTCTGTAAGTAGTATGTATGCCTACATACAGAAGCATGTAGACTTCAGCATGTAGGTGCCCACAGCACTCCAACATAGACATGATGTTACTGCTGTGGTAGGGTCCATCTGAATGAGGCCCCTGGACTGTGTGCTGTCTGTATGCCAAAAGGCCTCCTAGGAGTTATATATTCAGGACTGATGAACAGCCCCAGAATCTATTTAACCTACTGAGTATATCACAAATCATTACTCATTTTGCTTTTGAATTTTGTTTCAGATGTTCTTCCAAGTCTGTTTCATGCAGGTCTGAATGCATCAAGTCTTTTTCCCAAACAGATAGAGTTCCTAGCCTGAGCCAAATGCTCCATGCAGTGTGGAGATTATTACTCTAGTGCTTGTAAGAAAAAGCACCAAGTTTGCAGTTGTTACAAGATCAGAATTGCAAATGCAGGTATAATAAAGCAAGAGTGTGAGGGAAGTGGACTCCTTGCACTGATAATTGTCTCTGGATTTGCTATAAAGAAAACTTTTCTCTACACAAACACAATGAATGAAACTCTGCAGAGCTCATATATTTCAACAGGCTTTAAAAAAAGAATGAATGAGAATTCTGGAAGACATCTTTTCCCAGATGAAGTGAAGTATAACTCTTGTCATTATGGTATCATTAAATTATTTTTTATTATTTTCTTTTCAGGGTTTAAGGCAGATGATAATTTAGATATTCTCTAATGCTAGTCTATGCTAGAAATGCTAGACCCGTGGTGTACCAATAGATCATGAGATTTATGCTGCAGTTGTAGCTTAAGACAGTGAAATATTTAAGTGCTGTGCTTAATGTTACTGGACAGTCAGTCCTGGCCTAAAAGGACTAAATAGAGATGCTGAGAACAAACGAGATAAAAGCATCACTTTTTCCACCATGTAACACAATAGTTTGAGCTCTAGTTGTTTTGCTGTTAAATACAATGCCCCCTATGAGGACAACGAGAGCTGAGAACATGTGGCTTGTAAAATACGACATTTCTGAGATGAAAAATTGCCCTAATTCTTTAGCATATGCATTTTTAAGCTTTCTTGTTCTGCATAAAAGCACCACAGCCCTTTCAATGGCTTTGTAAACAAACATCTCTAATGATAATTGATTTGAGAGTTTTAATGGAGATTTTAAACCCCACTGACTTGAGTAACATCACCTCATTGCCAACATGTTGACCTATGCAGGTGTCAGGGATGTTTGCGTCAATATTATGGATCAGCTAAACCCAAACCCTGTTCTGGTTGAAAACCGTCTACATGCACCAGTTGGTTTCGTTCTTCTACTCATGAAGACCCTGATCAAGGTCCTTGAAAAGACAAAAGGAAGCTTCCACTGATTTTGCAGCATTTTGAAACTGCTGCTGTTTAGCTTCTGATGCTACCAATAGTTTTCTGTTTCACCTTAGAAAAAAGGGAGGACTTCAGCTGTATGGTCTGCTGCGGTGGCTGAAAATGCTGTCACAGGCTTCTCGAGTCTTCAGGAGTTGAGTTCACTTGAGTCTTAAGTGAGTTTAAGCAAAAGTCACAGCTCTGAATTCTAAGAACTTACTTCAGATGGTCAGTGCAGGCTGGGCTGTCTGTCTTGAGAGAAGGTGAGGCTTCTCTGATGGGCTGTTCATAACAGAAGTTAAACATAAACATTTCACTTTCCTTTTGGAAGAACCTCTCTTCCTCTGCACAGAAGATAACAGAGGACACTAGCTAAGCAAGTTTTGTGTCAGAATGTAGGAGCTCTGACTGTTTCCTGTAATGTCTATATTCATCTTGAATACATTTACAAGTCTGGCCCAAAATGACTAAATTGTAGTAATTTCTTTTTAATTGCTCATTTATAGCATGCATACATGCAGCTGATCAATAAATGAGACAGTGAAATTAGTGGCTTTTCAATTTAATATGCTGGAGTCAATAATGTGCTGTAGAGACATTTTCAATTCTGACATCATCACTGTTTTGTATTAAGCTCAACTATACACCTGATGACTTAGTGGTCTGTTTTAATTTCCCAAATAACTTTAAAATCCAAGGAAAATACAGAATCTGAACTAAACTTGTCAAGCTTCAGCTTTCAAGTAATATTTAAGCATTGATATCTTTCATCTCTTCCCTAACTACTGCATCTTGCTCGTGCAAGTTGCAAGCAGATCAGACCACCTTCTCCTCTGGCAGCAGCCTTTCACTAAGAAGCCCAAGCCACACTAGAAAGGACTAATGATTAAATACTCTGGCTTATTTATGCATTAATGTTTAAAATTGAAACTAGCTAGCTGCTTTTCCTGTTCACACTGCACCAGATTTAGCTGTCTACTTTTCTGTGTACATATCTGAATCTAGTGTGTTGGTCTAACAGCATAGAAAATGGGAATGAGCATTCTGCAGACACAGCTTCACATACGCTGCGTAAGGGTGAGTTTCTTCCCAATGGTGTGCCTGAAGAGGCTGAAGCTAGAGCAAATTATACTCATATGGTCCTAGGAGGATCTGAAAGTTCATCCATCCACCAGGTTCACTTGGTTTCAAGACATCAATTCTTCAGTATAAACTTAAACTTTATCAGACCTCATTATTTTCATCTACAGTGAAGTCCATAACAGCTGCAATGGGAAAACAAGGTTTTTGTTCCTTTTACCAGCATGGGTCATAGGGACTTTTCAGACTACTTGTTGAGGGTTTCCAGTAGTTGCTATGACAAGCAGGGGCAGGGGTCCCCTGTAGCAATCCCCTACTCCAAACTTGGGGAGCAACCCACAGGTTCTGGGAGGAAGGTCTCAGATCTCTGCTGAATTTGTCAGTATTTTGATGAGGAGCTGTGTTTTGCTGAAGAATATGGTCTAATCAATACCCTCTGCTAATATTCAGAAGATAGGCTGAACTTTCAGCTACAAAAGAGAGAGTCTTTATTTGGAGAACACATATTCTTATAGGGAGTGTAAAGCATTAAGGGAAGAAACACGTGATGAAAGCAAGACATTCAAGAGGTAGGGGTTTGTATATTTCTTGGTTAGGCTTAACGGTGACAGTTTGACTAAACTTTGGCCTTTATAATGTAGCATAAGTTGTTTGTGCTTACCTTTTAATATCCCTCAGAAGTGATTATACACATAGCAGACAAAGTTTGAATGAAAAGTTGGGACTGTTCACTACAGGGGAAGAGGAAAGGAATAAAACAGTAGGAAGTAAAAACATTTTCATCTCCTTTCAAATGTTGCTTTTATCTCCCATTGTGTTGGCAGAAAGCAGGGATTTAAAACTGTAAATTGCCTTGAGGCTGTTACCTTCCTCTGCTTAGCAGCAGCTACAACTGGGGTTTTTTGCATGTGTTGCGCAAGAGAGAAAAGGACTCAGAATAACTTGAGAAAAGAGAATAAAGTAAGCATGCGTTGAACAATGACGTGACACAATTATTGTACCTGTATAAAATGGGAGCTGAAATAATGAGTTTCTTGAAGCTGCACACAGTAACACAGGGGGATATCCTGAGACTTAATTAATTAATGTTTGTAACATGATGCAAGATCCAATGATGAAAAGTCATATATAACTGCAAAGTCTTAGTTTTATGAAACAAAACTGACATTAAGTGGCATTTTCAAAGAAACTGATGCGGGGAATTCACCTGCAATCTATGTTAAGATTCAGATTGTCCTTGTACAAGACCCATACAGACTTGCTTCAAACTCTTTTTTTTTCCTCTTTACATTTCTCTTTCCCCATTTTATGGCTGTGGACCTGTACAATGGCAAAAATTGAAAACAGTTGGTTTTATAGGGGAATATTAAGGGGTTTTCCCCCTTTGTTTTCACCAAAAAAACAGCCAAACTGTCTTTTTCAGATTCGACAGAAAACAGAAACCTTCAGGTCATTTTAAGATCGGGTTGGAGAAGTTTTATAGCATTCAGAGCCACTTTTCTTCACAATTTGAAAGGAGATGCAAAAGGAGGTTTATGGCAGAGATATATGGAGTCAGAAATGTCATAGAAGAGCCGCGTGAATGCTTGAAGAACATAACTTCAAATTAAACCAAAAGCCAAAACATTTGATAATGGCAAGGGCGTGTTCTTTCTACAGCAGAGCAAAACTGATTGCTATAAGATGCCTTGAGAGGTTCAGGTATATAAATAATATGTTTTTATGGATGACAAAAATATCCCCAATTTCATTACATTGGTTTAAAATTACAGAAGCCCTTCTCTAAAACATCTGCCAATCTGGACATAACTAGAAAAAGAAATAAAACCTATTTGAGACAAAGAAGACACCGACCGCATGGATGTGGCAGTCAATTTTTTGTTCTCACAAATTTCATTCTGGACATCAGCTGATATGTCAAATGGTAAATATGGTTTATGGCGTTAGGAAAAATTTAGCATTAACCCCCTAAAGCTTCATAGTAAGGGATGTACCCCCTACCATTTGCAGGTTTGAACCCTTAGGCTCTAGCTGCTGTTTTACAACAGTACTGTCTCTTCTTTCATTTGCCATGCTGATAGACAACATAGAACAATGTTGTCCATGAGAATGTCCATGAGAAGAACAATGCTCCTAAATGTTAAGAAATAGTGGATGGAAAGTTGCTGCTCAGCAAGAGCGTTATGTGTGGTACTTATTTTAAACATATTCCTGGAGTTCAGCTTTATGAGTGCACTAGTTGTAATGTAGAGGTCCAAACCTCAGCCAGTTTGTGTGCTTATCTTTCCTAGCTTTTTACCTTTCCTGAAGACACATTTCTATCCCCTTTTATAAAGCTTCACCTGAGGGATTATTCATTCCAATTCTTCCTGTGACCAAGGCAGACTCAACGAATTGCAAGTGCTGCAATGCCTTGATGAGTTTATGCAGATCCCAGATTATTCAGTGTGTGAATTTGAAACACCACAAAAACCTCCCAGCTCAACCCTAAGGGGTTTGCTATTGTTTTGATATGATGCTGGGTTTAATATACCATAAAGTCTTTGCTGATGCATCTGCTCTATCCTCTCACTCCCATCAGCTCTCCCCAAAGCATGTGACTGTTTTCCCTGAACTTTGTTTTTGGTCAGTTCAAATCTGCCATCCTTATTTAACCTGAATGATACTTTTTGCTTTCTCCTAGATATGAAGAGCTAGACTAACTTTCTCTTCAAAATAAGACAGGCAGAAACTGAAGCAAAAACTGAATGCTATTTATTTCAGATACAGTCCCATTAGGTATCTAGTTTATAAAGAGGGCTGCTTCTTTCCTTCAGCATCACTTTCTCATGCGAAGAAATAATAAAAACGGTTTAAAGTGGAAAAATGGGGGGGGGTAGAAGGTGGAAAACTATGGGTTATTATACAGTAGGTCTTGTGAATATTGTTAGAAATAAAATATTAATGTTAGGAAAACATGTTGACATTGTCCCCTATATGGTGTCTGTAGTGGAATGTCATGTCATTGATACTTTGGTTTATTTGGTCTCTTTAGACACGCAGAAAAACCTCTTTTTGGATTTCAGTATTTCTTAGTACAAATGAGACAAATACAGATATGAATACATTTTTGAGAAAGTGGCATTCAGTAATGTTTGATGAATTTTAAATCATTATGAAAGGAGAAGAGAGGAGTTGCAAAAGTGCGACACTGTTGTCAGTTTGAAAGTGCACTGCTACCCAAAGACAACACCCTTACTGAATGTAGCTTGCTAAATGTACTTAATTTCATTTTAATGTGCAAAGCATCCCAGTTTTCTTTGTGACTGATTCAGCTACATGCAATTCACAGTTCCTTAAATGCTCTGTCAGAAAGGAGGGAAATGAATTGCAGTGTAATAGTTCTATATCAGGTATTAATTCTTGATGTTTGCAGGACGCTTTAAACTTGGATTAATGCTGTTTCTAAAGGTTTCTCCCTGGTATAGTCCACAGGCGCATGTAGAACTAGTCACACAACTGATGATTCAGTTATGTGCTGTACAAAACAGGGTTCTTATTAAAAGTAGCTGCTAGCTTAGGAAAGGACAGGAACATGGACTCACAGAGGGTAGATGACAGTGATGTTGATGTCAAAGCTACCATTTGTTTTAGAAATAAATTGCATGAACATTCTTAAAGTTGAAAACCAAGAAATTTTATTTAATACACCAGATCCAAGATAATTTTTATGGTGTATATATATATATATATATATATATATAATAAAAAAGGATCACCAGTGTGGTACATCTTACTCCTATTGAATATCTGTTGGTAAAATTATATAATAATGAACATAAATGAAAAACACATGTTGAAAGGCAATTTTTAAATTCTAAAATGAAATTCAAAGTTCTTAAAATGCAAAAGTCGAAGAGTGAATTAAAAAAAAAAGATTTTACACAATTGGAAGGAAAATAAATAATTTCATAAATAATAAATTTCTTGTAAAAATGAAAATTCTGGTCACCCCTAGGCAAGATAATTTCAGGTAAAATGATGATTCAGAGAAAACTCCAGGAACAAACTCGCCAAAAAAATGTTCAAGTTGACAAACAGGTATTTTTTATTGTGGCATCAGGTGACACAGGGGATAGCTCCTCCTAACGTGTGTCCCCGAATTCCTAAACAAGCCATCCTTATATAGTCACTAAGCATACATGTTCATTATGTACATACATGCATATTCATGAGGCTACTTATGTATTATATCATTCTTCTAGAAAGTTTCCCCACATGCATACAAAATTGTGGTGGTGGTCTCTGGGGGTCGTTTACTTCTTCCAACAATCTTCATCACTTCTGGCAGCCTTTGAAGCACACGCAGTAGATGTTTATACCAGCTTAATTGGTTTGTTAACACCACAGGCACAGCAATCATCCTGTCCTTCTACTTATCTATGAAGAACACTTTGGTCCCTGTTTGCCTCACCTTTGAGATTTTTCAGTAGTAACATGGGAATAATTTATATTCCAATCCACACTTCTACAGGAGGGGACTCAAATTACTCATGTATCCATAAGTTTTATCTTTATGAACTTGAGCATAAGGTTTTAGAAATAGAGTAGAATAGGTTTTTTAAATGAAAAAGACACAGTGTGCATGATATAAGCCCGAGAAGGTAAACAACCTAAAGGACAAGTTAGGGCTTGCACCTGAATATGAACTTAATGCACGTTTTAGGGTAAAAGCAGGGGCTAAGAAATAGTGAACATCCGTGTCAAGTTGGAAGTGCTCCCAATGCTTTGCAGAAATGTAAAGAATTTGGATTCATTGGGGAACTGGATAAGAGGATAACAACAAATGTGAGGATAAACTGAGTATCTTAGTAAAACCCCAAGCATTTAGTGTCACTTCTGTTATTTGTGGAAGAATCTGTTTGACGTCCTTGATGGAAAGTTTGAAAATTGTCATTGGAAGATGGCTGGACTTAATGTTCTCGCTGCCAGGAGACCATAGCTTTCTCCTTCCTTGCCCAGGGAGAATTCAGCATCTCTGCCTCTGTAGGCAACGGAAAGTCATACTGAATTGTCTTCCCATCATTTGTTATGAAAGAACAAGTTTGGATCCCTTCACTGCTACTACTACTATTAGCAGTGTGGGAATATCTGACGGCATTGAGGTTAAAGACTCACAGAAAGAATGAGCCAGCTACCTGCCAAATAGACATTACTGTATGAAGAGAAGATAGGGAGAGAGAAGAAACCAAAGCCTAACCTTAACATGACTGCTGATGACTTGTTGAGTTTTGATGATTACCTCTGAAGAAGGAACAGATATTCAAGCTCCCTGTTGGGCAGCTTTTCTGTGGGTCAGAGATCTTCTGATGTATCTGTCACATTTTGAACTCATGCCCTGCAACCTGAGAAGCTGGGTAAGCTGGCCTGACTTGGAAAAGAAGAGGAAGAGCCCAAAGCAACACCACTGGAAAGTGCTGCTTTATCAGATCGATAGATTCAAAGATGACTAGGTTGTGTAGTTGTATGCAGTTTAAACATTTGTGTAAGGAGTCTGCTTGTGCAGAGTGTTATTGACAGCTACAGATCAATGCTAATTTTTGATCATTTTCAAGCTACAAAGACCTCTTGACCCACTTCCCACCTTAGGGGCATTTCAAGTAGACAAAAGCAATCACAGTAGGTGGTGTAAAATCATCGAACATTGAAGACTGCACGGCCTTGCCAATGCCCAGGAGGAAGGCCAAGAGGTGGGGAGGAAGGCAGGCAGGCACCTTGTATTATGGATGCTGCTGCAATTGAATGGCATGAAAGACTATGTTAGTTTGTTTCCAGGTTTTAAGTGACTTCTGTGCTCATGAATTAAAAAACAAACAAACAAAAAATGCAATCTGAAGCATATCTTTATCAATACATTATTCATGATTCATGTTCTCTTGCTTTGAAAAATGTATTAAAACAAGATTTTTACTTTTAATAACTTTTATCCTAATTTACAGTTTGAAGACTTGAATTAGATGAGGAGTGTATTTGTGCCTGTTAACAGCTTGTGCTGCCACTGGAAGCATTTTACACAGGAGACACAAAGATGTGGTCCTCCTTGGAGTAGTGGTGATGCTGCCAGGGCTGCACAAGGGAAGAGGACTGGCCCTTTCTGTATTGTTTGCATAGAAAGTGTTTGCTGTATTATTCCTAATTTAATGAATGAATAGGTGGGAATGCTTTGCAGTAGAAGATGGAGAAAGGAGGACATGGGCTTGCTGTCCATTGGATTTCATGGTCAGATGGTCTACGAACATCTTAATGTTCATATTACAGTTTTATTTTTTGGTTTGCTTTTAGTGGTGAATGAGATCCAGACTGTTAGCAGTGTGTAAACATGGGATATATGAATTCATGGCTTTGTAGACAAAGATTGCGAGACTATTCCAGCAAAGATTTTGATTCTGCTCCTGTCCAAGGCTATGTCGTTGTCCGCTGAGGGTAAGGTTACAGTGCTATCCTATGCAAGGTAGATTTTGCTATCCTGAATTGACCATTCCAGCAGAACAGTATTTCTAGGCTGAAAGTAGAAGTCATAAAGTAATGCTTAAAATGAAGCACTGAGGCTGCCATCCATCCTCTTTTCAGCATCAGCCTTTGAGCTGAGCAAATTCACAAATGGCAATGGCAACAGTACAGGGAGAGAAACCATGGCTCTCTATTCTGGGAGTACATCCCTTCAGCTTACTTCAAAACCAAATGGAAGAAAAATACATGTAAACCATTTGCTCTTCAAGAAGTATCTGTAGGAACCTGGGATAAAAGTCATCCCTGGAAGGAATGGGTTAGCAGTCTCCAGAGAACATGATGAACTGCAGGCAAGGAAACCCCTCCATCCTTGTTTCATTTCAAATTGTGGTGAGGATTGTAAATAATTAAATCTTGGGGTTTAGTGGGAAAATAGAGGGTGATGGAAACTATGCTGGTTTTCTGATCAAGAAAAGAAATCAAGTGCTTTGTAGCCTTGCTGTAACTAAAGCCCACCCTGACGATGCAGCTGATTAGAAAGCAGAGCCATTGTTTTTTTATGATGTATGTTAGAATGCATTTGTACCTTCGGGCAGCCTCTGTGTAGCAGTTCAGGGGCAGTAATTTAATGTTGTGTGCTCTCTTCCTCCCGTCCCTACCCCCAAACCATGGATGTAAATTTTAGGCTTTTAAAAGTTCTGTTTTGAAAACCTAATAGATAACTGTCCTCATAAAAACTATTAATACAGACTACATCCAATTGTAAAGCTAATTTTAATCATGTTTTGTGCCAACATAATTTCTGATGCCAGACTTTTATGCTAAGCATGAACTTCAATTTGAGCTCTGTTCTTTAACCTGCAGTTCATAATTTTACATCCAGCTGTATCGGGTTTTTTGGCTATGGCAGTTCGAACACTTCCACTTTCAAGGATCTAAGCCATAAATGTTTATTAAAAGAATCTATAATGAAATCAGTTTTGTTATTTTTTTAATGGCTGCCTTGAGTATGTTGGATGACTGAGCACACATTGTTAATCATTAAGTACTTGTGTTACAAAAAGTGTTTGATAGTATTGCCATCTAGGGGCTGAACTAAATTCTCCATACTGAAATAAACTGTAATTGAACAGGTGCTGCTATTGACAATATACATATGTTTTTGTTTTATAGCCCACATGCTTTCCATGTTTCTTATGACAAAAGATATCTCTAAATGTCCCAGAGCAGCCAGAGCTTTTTTGTATATAATCTGTTTGAGGTGATCGCTATTTGCATTTGAGCTTACGCTTTTTTGGCAGTGATGACTGAGAATTCCTAACAAAGAATTACACTTTTTTGAATTATTAATCTTGCTAGTGTTTGTCCTGTTTAACAGAAAAGGGAATCATTTATCAGAAAAGTATGTTTATAATCTGTACTTGTGGCATCTTCAGATTTAATATTCATAGTGGTCATTCAAATGCTGTGCAATATTTATCTAAAAGACTAACTCATTGTGAGGAAATAACTATTTAAATATTTATGCTCTTAACTTTTAATAGTAAAAAATAAATTAATATTTCTTTAAAATTTGTTTCTGAGTCTGATAGCTTAACAAATGTTTAAATATTAAACAATTGGAAGTGTTATCATTTAACAATTTAATATGAGTTACTGAAACAGGGAAATTGACTTGAGCTGTTGCTGCAGGAACATGAATTCCTGCACTCCCTTTCTTGAGATCTATATAATTAATGCAAAAACATCATTAAGCCTGAGATTAAATATAGCGGTGATCAGCTGAACTCCTTTCTTCCTCGCTCCTCCAATGAGACAAATATGACCAGTCTCCTCCTCAAAACATGTTACTCCTGTTCTTTGCTAGACATGGTTTCTGTCATGGCAGTGATAATAGTGAATAACAGTACACTTGCATCGCCTGCTTGCCTAGATTGGAATTTGATATAAGGCTCGTTTTGCCTCATATATGAGTGGTTTCAGGTCTGTGTGAGACGCTATTTGGGGTCACCTGGATAAATTAGGCATGAACTGCGGTTGAAGTGACCCCTTCTGGCCATGGCTGATGTCCCTCGGTCTGCATCCCCACGCATGCCCTTGTGCTGGGATGTGGTCTGGCATAGTGGAAGTGCCGTGCTCCTCCAGTCTCTTCCCTGGCACCCAGGAGGGTCTCACCCACTTTGCTTGCATCCCCATCAGTAGTGTGGCTGCTTCCTCCAACCTGGAGAAACAGGAACGGTGCTTTGTAAGGCAGCCGGTTGCCCCACAATTGTCTTACCTCATGACTCTATCTCATCTGCCATCCTTACAAGGCAGGAACATAGGAACCATCTTATTCCCTCCCTCTCCCCTTCTTAAAAAGAAAGTGGTTTGTTTCCAGTAAGAAAATGAAACTGTGCTCTTGGAAACAATGTTGTCTATCCAGATGACAATGCTCCAAGTAGGTAGAACAAGACGGCATGCCTGTCAAATGTCATGCCTACACATAAGATGTGTAAGGATTCTGTAGGGACAGGAATCACTCATATACACAGGTTTATACACTGAATACTTAGGAGTACCGGGCACTCCCATCCTCACTAAGCAACACTCAGACATGTGCTGAATGAACTGTAAGTTATTTGCTAGCTGAGATTTGAACTCCCCAGGAGTCAGCTGCAAAGGCTCTACCATAATGACAGGTAATTTTTAAAAGCCTAAGAGTTCATTTTTGAAGTTCAATTATGAAAACCCACCATAAAAAAAATAAAAATTAATCCCAGTATTCAGGTGGGGTATTCTGCAATGCGGTCAGAAGCAACACAGAGGTCAGACCTCATTTTCCAAGTGGCATGAACCACAGATACTGATGACTTTTTTAACTAACTCAAACATCTGTATTCTTACTTCAGGGAACAAAGCATCAGGCTCATTTATTTGGATTGAAACCTTTCACAACATATCATGTTCATGTCGTAGCTGTAAACAATGCCGGGCAGGTTTCAAGCCCCTGGACATCTGTACGCACGTTGGAAGCTTCACCCGGTGGCCTGAGCAACTTCACTGTGGAAAAGAAAGAAAATGGCAGGGCTTTATTGCTCAAATGGTCAGAGCCCTCCCAACCCAATGGTGTGATTAAGGTAATCTTCATCTAGACACTTTACATGATCAGAAAAGAGAAGGGAAATGCTGGATATCAAATTAAAACATTTTGTGCTGAAAAGGACTCAAAGCCAAAGCATTATACTTTCAAATAAGACAGAAGTCCTATGTAAGCACAAGGTCCTCTGTGAGCGCTCTCTGCTTGTGGTTTTATTAAATATTAGCATTCATGTGCTACCCCATGACTGTGAACCAGATTGTTCATTTAATGTATAGAAAGCTATGCATGAGATCTTGGCATACATCAGACATGCACTGAAATGAATTTCTAGAAAATCTGGGTTTGACAGAATGTTGTTCTGAAATCTGGGACTTCTTTTAGTGCAGTGGTTTCAACTGAATATAAACATTTACCTGCAAGATTTGAAACTAGAGGGGTTCATTCTGAGGGTATTAAGAGATTTTCTCTAGAGTTAGGCTGCAAGAGTCTTTGTGCTTTCCCATGAGAGCCTCACAATGAAACTTAGTAGCAAACAAATATAATGAAAACTGTCACTAAGTGGTTTATTACTGCATCCAAAATGAAACATCATGAAAACAGGATCAAACATTCCTTTTGTATCAGTGATCTGGCTGTGTGCTGAGTGTCACTAGGAAGGAAGGGAGTTTCTGAATCACTGGTTAATAGTTCTTATCCTAGTGCAAAGGTTAAGGTGTCTTATCTACTAGTTATTGACTAAAAATTGTTATATATTTTTCCCTATTATCTTGCTTTCTGTCCCTTATTCCCTCCCTGCCTTTTTATTTTTAACGTTTTTCTTTCTTTTTTCACCAGACCTACAACATTTTCAGTGATGACAACCTGGAGTACAGTGGTTTATCTCGCCAGTTCCTCTTCAGGCGCCTTGAGCCCTATACTCTCTATAGCCTTATGCTGGAGGCTTGCAACACAGCAGGCTGCACCCGTTCTCCACCCCAGCCCATCCGAACAGATGAAGCACCTCCAGCTTCTCAGATGGCACCCATAATCCAGGCAGTAAACGCTACCAACATTGAACTGAGCTGGTTGCAGCCAATTAATCCGAACGGGAAAATAATTCGTTATGAAGTTATTCAAAAATGCACAAAAGAAAATGCTGCAGGGTACAGAGCAACAACAGAAGAAGATGAAATTGTTTTCACACAATATAACACTGAAAATAAGACATTTATATATAATGATAAAGGTTTACAGCCATGGACAAGCTATGAATATAAAATACGCACCTGGAATGCAGCAGGCTACACTGACAGCTCCTGGACAGCAGCAAAGACTAGTCAAACTGCCCCAAAAGGTCTTACTGCCCCCAGGTTATCCTTGGTATCAGTTAACCCCCAAAAAGTGCTCATCTCGTGGGCCTCCCCAGCACAGCCCAATGGTATTCTTCAGTCATACAGGCTGCTGAAGAATGATATTCTCTATCCTTTCAGCTTTGATGCTGCTACTTTCAACTACACGGATGAAGACTTACTGCCCTATTCAATGTACAGCTACATGATAATTGCCTGTACAATGGGAGGCTGCTCTACCAGTGAACCAGCTACAATACAGACACTGGAAGCAGCTCCTGCCTTAGTGGACCCACCATTTCTGCAGGCTGTCAGTGCCACTCAGATAAATGCATCTTGGGCACCTCCCCAAATACAAAACGGAGATATCACCAAGTATGTATTGAAATTAAACAATGAGGAATATTATCCTGGCAGAAGTTTGTACATGTTGGTTTCTAATCTGCAGCCTTACACGCAGTATGATTTTGCACTGGTTGCCTGTACCGCAGGGGGCTGCACATCCAGTGTATCCCGGTCAGTGATGACAATGGAGGCTCCACCACTAAATATGGAAGCTCCCAGGCTGCTTGTCATGGGCTCAGAGTCAATTGAAATAACATGGAAACTTCCAGCTAACCCCAATGGTAAAATCACAAGCTATGACCTAAGGAGGGATGGTGTACTTGTTTACTCAGGTCTGGAAACTCGGTACCTTGATTTCACCCTACTGCCAGGCATGGGGTACAGTTACACTGTCACTGCAAATAACAGTCAAGGGAGTGTGACCAGCCCATCAGCTCAGATAAAAACCAACCCCTCTGCTCCATCTGGGATGTTGCCTCCTAGGTTGCAGGCATGGTCCTCAAAGGAGGTTTTGGTGGCCTGGGATCCTCCCATCAAAGTAAATGGTGACATTAGAAATTACACGATCTCTGTCCACAAGCTTGCTGAAACAGGCAAGAAAACTTTTGACTTAAATGCGTCTGATGTTTCCTTTCTGAAGCGTTCATACATAGTGACAGAGCTACAACCATACAGTAGGTAAGTCTGGAAGACCTTGGTTGTTGAATAAATGCTGCAGGGTAATTCAGTGGACTGGCAGGCAGCTCAATCATCTCATTTAAACAGATAGTCAGGACAATGGGGTTTTGTTTCCTAAAAAGCACATAATAAAACCAGGATTTTTCTTTCAATTTGTTGTAACACCAACTATGTATCATCTTGATGAAATGCATAGGGTTGACTTAGATTGTAATTAATACAAGGGGTAATGCAGCACTTTGTTACAGACTCCGAAACCTGCAATCTTGTACTTGTGTATCTTGCAAAATGTCTGCATTCAAGAGCAAATAGGGCTTTAGCTGACAAAGTTCAGGATGGGGAGATAAAGGCCTGTTGCTAGCCCATTCACAGTGTAGCTGAGCTAAGATTAATGGAGTGACACCATGACTCTCGCTCCCTTGAGCTGAAAACAAGCAGCTTGTGCTTCAGTGAAACCTAAACCTTAAAAGAAGGTACTGGACTCTGCTACAGAAGGAACACAGTGTATAATAAAGTATATCTTTCTATCATCTGCTGCACTCATTCTTGACTATATACCTGACTTATATATTTGTATAGGCATAATTTGCGTGTTACATGGTTGATAAGTCTGTATACTATTTACATATAACTAATCTAAATCCAAAGAGTGAAGTATAATAAAGATCTATAGCTCTTGAATGATACTCAAATAATCTCCTCCAATGAATCATCATTTTGATTAATATAAAAATCAAAATCATTTTGATCACAACTCCTGCAGATAGCTCTGCTCTGAGAGCTTTTATAAGCAAGCAAATGAAAAACAATGTTTTTCATCCTACTCGATTTCATGTGAGATCAAGAAGAGTGTTCTTGGTTTTTGCTAACCAAGGCACAGCCTATAATCTGTGCATTCATACAATTTATTTTCTGATTAAAATGCTGAAGATCAAGAGAAATTAAGAAACCCTTCAGATCTCACACACATCCTACATTTGTATTTGCAGTGTTTTAATCACTTCGTTCCTGATTTATGTTCCCAAAGGTATGAAGTACAGCTCCAAGCTTGCACAGAGCTGGGTTGTGCCTCCAGTGAGTGGGCATCGGTGCAGACGCTGGAGGCACCCCCAGCACTGCAGCCTGCCCCTCTCATAGAAGTACAGACCAGAGCTGGGGGCTTCCAGATGACTTCTTCGGTCCTGTGGACTGGCCCACAGCAGCCAAATGGGAAGATTTTATACTATGAACTGTACAGAAGGCGAACAACTCAAGCCCACATAAATTTAGACCTCGCACTTGTTTACAATGGTTCTTCAAACTCCTTCAAAGATGACAAGTTGCTGCCTTACACGGAATATGAATATCAGGTGGGAACTGAAGCCATTTAGCAGCTCTGATTATGATTTCAGTACACTTTGAGAACCGTACTTCACACTTACAATGAACATATGCATCTCATTTCTAATGTTAATAGTATTGTGAAACCTGAATGATTGTTTTTAGTGTCTTTTAAACAGTTGAGAAGCTGAAAATTATTTTGTGCAAGCAATACACTCATTCAGCATTCATTTTCCTTTAGCTTATCATAAGTGCCTGTATTTCTTGTATGTTAAATATTTGTGTATTTTCCAGAGCTTTATGTGAGTAGTGTGAAATTCTGGTTCTTCAAAGGCAGCTTAATTTCATTAGTTTGTCTTTGTTTTTCCATCCTCCCCAATCTAATATGAATTCATTTTTACTTTATTATCTAAAGAGTTTCCATCAAGAGGGACTGGAGTTGTTTTCTCTTTCAGTCAGATGTTAGGATCACAAGCAGTTTTTGTGAGTGGTTCAAAAGTGAGTTTGCTGTTGATGGTTGGTGTTACTTCTCATGCACATTGGTATTTTTACTATTGTTTTTTTTACCAGGCTAATATAAACCAAGGAGATCAGTTCTGCCATTCTTTTACCTGCAATTGCTTCTTATGTCAAAGCTACATGATTTGTCACCATTTTTATATCATACAGTACTATGTACAAATATTAAGATTTCAAGTTCTTTCTCGCAGCTTTCTATAATGCCTCTGTAGGGCCCATCTGTTGGCCACAACAGTGTGAAGTCTGGTCTCCATTTACTGTAGTTTCCTTACAGCAGAAGTACCGTTACACCAGATCTTGCTACTTTAGGCATGATCTATGAAGAATGTGAATACAAGTGCAGACATGATTGAGGAGATATCAAGCATTTCAGCAGACCTAAGCTCTTCTTATTAGTTAAGAATCTTTCTTAAATAAAGAAAAACATCCCAAGTTTGAAGCTGTAGGCTGTGAGATTGTATTGGCTGGGTGATATTCTCAATTGCACCAACTTTCAGTTATCTCAGTTTTGGGGAGCTAATACCACAGAGACTTTCTGGAGCAAAAATTTGTAATTAGATTTTGACTAGATTCCTGTGGTTTATCATGCTGTATTCAAGACTTTGCTTTTTATCTTGGTTCTATTCCATAACCAGGCTGAGTTGTTGATGGGCACCCTAAATAATTTTTTTGTTTGGTTGGTTGGTTTGGTTTGGTTTTTCCTGGTGGCTATTTATTTCACCATAAGAGGTTTTTGCATGCATGTGTTTGTCTTCTTCTTATGCCACTTGCAGCAGCCCTCTGGGATCTATTGTGAGCCACTCCACTGTTGACAATTTATATCACCTGTGAGACAAGTTATTTGTAAGTATAGGGCTTGGCTTTTGCTATTATGCTGATGAAACCCAGATTTATATTTCACTTAAACTGGATATTGATTCTGCTGTCTCTGTGTCTGAGGCTTGTTTGCAGGACATAAAACTTTAAATGCAACTGAATTTCCTCCAGCAGAATGCAGATGAAATCCAGGTACTGTGATGGGACTCTCTCCAGCGTTTTTGGAGATACTGAGATTTAGTTCAATGAAACCTGATCTGTGGATCTGAAGACAGGATTTCGGAGTTTAGGTGTTTTGAGGTTGGTTTTTTTTCTGGAAACTTCAGCTGAATATTTGGGGCTTGTAAGATGAGATGCAAAAGTTGCACTGTCAGAAATAATGAAGTGACTTTGGAAGCTCATGCTGGTCAAAGGAACTATGCCCCCTAAATACTTAGGTCAGCATTGTTCAAGGAAGCAGTTCTTCAAGGGCCAGACTCATAAGTATATTAGCAGCTGCTAGATTTCAGTGGGTTTTTAAGGTGCTTACTGTCCCATACTCAGAAATAATTACTTAGATCTTTGTCTTTTCATAGATTTAGATATTTTCATTTTCTAGAGCATTTGGCCTTTTGGGTATTTGCTAGAATGCTGCCTGAGATCCTCAGCTGTATTGAACAGATGCAATTGTATGATTTCCTGAAAAAAAAACATCTGACTTTATAATTCATGAAGTCTAATGTGTTTGTGAGTGTAATCTTCTGATTTCTGGAATATATTTGAAACAGTGTAGGCCCTCCTCAGGAATTATTGAGGGTGGTATAGCAACCTATAGAGACAGACCTGTTTTTTCAGCTAAGGAAAGGTACCTTTGAACAGAAGCTTGTGGCAGTTAGTGCTGTTCTGCAAAGCAGAGCACTCGAGTACAGTGTGATTTCCAGCCAAGTGCAGTGTCACTCCCCCACAATTGTACTTAATGGTGTACTTTAGGTAGCTTCTTTAGATTAATAGCTTAATGACTTACTGGTCTAGGACACATCCTTATTTCCATTTGGCAGGCACAGAATGTGTAAAAGAAAGAAAAATAAAGTAGGATTGTCCCTTTTCAGAAAGTTTTATGGCTTCCTGCAAAGGTTTATTCTCTGAGGACTACCTGGTGCACCAAGACAGCCACTGTGGGAGGCACAGCATCCCTCTTGCTTGTAAAGCATGCTTCTCACACTCCAGTTACTGCAGCCAAGTGAAGGGTCTAGGAAACGTCCCAAAATATACCAGAAAAAATATGTTTTAAGTCTTGTATATTGGACTCTCAAAGAGAAAATTAGTCATATTCTGGCTTTGGAGAGATAAAATAGGTGCAAAGTCAAGAAAATTAAGGAAGGATCAGCTACATGCAGCGCAGAATATGGAAGCACTCTTGGTCACTTTTCAGAGATGACAAGAATTACACTTGGTTTATCAGCATGTCTGTGAAATCACTGGTGAGCTCCAGTTTGTGCTTCTTAGTTACTGACAAACAGCCCAGTGACTTCTGCAGCTTAAAACAGAGAAAAACTGGTTTTCTGACTAACCAGTGATAGCCAGTCACTTGTTTGTAAGATCCCTCATATCTGGCTCCTTTTCATCATTTTAATTCACCATTTCTTCTTGTGGCCCTGACAGAAAAATGCAGTACAAAGTAGTGACATAAAATAAAATGCAGTTCTTTTTTGCACTTCCTGCTTGTTATCCCCTCTTCATCTTGTTTGGAAGAGTGTTTTCTCCTGCAAGATTTGCTACGTTCCCTGCTTCCAAGTAAAGGGAGATTCCCATACTACACCTGCATTAGGCTACTGAGCTTGACCTCAGATTCTGAAAAGTAAAGCAGGCAGAACCACATTGTTTCACTGATATAATGACCATACCCACTCTAAATACCCTTTTGCAGAATGAGATACTTCATTTCTTCTGGTAGAGGACACATAGTAGGGAGAAGGGCCTTTGAAACCATGTGATTTTGTTCATTAAACCCCACTTCAGGCACTATATTTCTGTTGTGAGTACCATCCTAAATTCAGGTGCATTAATGTTGCAAACAACCAACATTAAACAAACATCAAAGAAGAAAACTTCATTTGTTTGTTCATTTAACTCAATATGACTGGATTTGTTGGCTTCCAAAATTACTTGTGAGACTGCTGCAGCACCACTCTTGCAAGGCCCTTCTTGATAAATTGTGATTCTGACATATTCAAAACCATGGCAAGCTATCCTTTAAAAAGACATTAGTGTGAATACCAAGGGAAAATACTCTCCAGGGCTGTGGATGACTTGATATTATTTCCCTGATTGTATCTTTTTATTTATGAGGCATAATTTCTGACTGCAGAAAAGAAAACTGAAATGAGTGATGACTAACTACAGCAAGAGTAATAAATCAGAAGAGGAGAAAGAAGTGGTGATTTTGATCGAATCTATTGAATTAGCTGTTGCCCTTAGCCATTACAGGTATTGGAAAGACCTTTTAATATCTGCTTATCTCTCTCATGGGAACTTGGTAACTATCTCATATACCCATAGGAACAAATTATTTAATTTTCTACCTTTTAGAGTTAAACCTGTTTACATCTTTTATTAATTACTGATGTTATACTGTATTATATGAAATGGGCTTCCTTTAGAATTTGCTCATTTTGCTTAAGTCCCGAAGTGTTTGCCTGTTGTATTTCCCTTCCCCAGAATGGGTTTAGTAGTTTTATTATGAGCATTTGATCAGTGGAGATGAATAGCAATGGTAAGAGGCTCAAATTATCTCAGTGCTAGAAGCCTGGACCTAAAATCTATCCTATTATAGGTTTATGTCCTCCCTAAGGATGCTAATAATTTTGAGGAGGGAAAAGTATGGATATGAGGACAGGCAATCAGAAAGCACACATTTGTTTACTACCTTTTTGTACCTGTGGCCATGAGTAGATACTTTCTTCCCTTTGCCTTTTTGCTCTGTCCCCCATAGACTGCAACCACTTCTGAAACTTTCTACTTTGATAATACCTGCCTGACACTGATGTGAATACATTATCCTAATACTAAATGCTAAATTTCAGCGGACAAGCTTTGTGCTCTGAGCTGTGCTGATGTTGCATAAATAACTCCAAATTACTCATGCTGCAAGTCGGTCATTTCTGATGAGAAGGAAGACTTCTGAAGGGTGCTTCAACTGATGGCAAGAGGGAACTGCTCTGGTTTCCTCTAATTTTAACCAACCAAGGTTACGGTCTCTTCAATTTTCTTGCAGACTGCTCGTTGATCACATCTGAGAGTTGGGTTCTGCATTTCTTAACTTACTGATGTTATATCTTATATATTCCTAAAATGTCTTGCTATCTTGGAAAAGAATTATACTGTGAAAACTCTGCATGTAGGGTTAGAAACTGAACAAATCTGAGTCAAGAAATCCAAAGCAAAGTCTCAAAGTGGTGCTGGGTCTTTGCAACCTCCATGAAATAACTAAAAAGAAGAGAGTGGTACAAAGTTTCCTCTGCTACTGTTTGTCTCTCCTGGCATGTGCCAAGTAGTGTGCCAAGCATCCTTCTAGCAAAGACCAGCATTGACATAGGTGTGTGCAGCCCATGGGTGCCCTAAGGTCAGAGACCAAAGTCAATACATGACTGCCACACACAGGAGTAAGGACTTACGTGAAAGGCTTGCTCTGACCTTGAGGTTCCCCAGAACCTATGGCAGTACTTAACTGCCCTACAGCTCTTAGCAGTGCTCAAAGCCAAAGGTAGGTAGTGACTGATATATTGATATATATTGATATACATTGATATATAATATATATTGATATGTTGATATATATTGAATAAGACAGTCCACCCTTCTGCCTGCTTCTGCCTTGCCTTTATTTTGGCAGCTTCTTCATCATCCCTTTTTCATCATGGCAAGGCCACAGTGCCCATCATCACTTTTCTTCTCCTAGTGGTTTTCCTCTGTTGCAGTGTTGAAGGAGCTGTGGAATCCTATACCTAGCTGTTTACCTCAGTTCCCATTAGTACCTCTTGCATGAAATAAATATCTTCACATACTATCTCAATTTGATAAAAGAAAATGTCTTTTTTAGTTTAAAACATAGCTTCATCAGTGAGAATCTGGATTTCAAGAGCGTTACAGCACATGACCCTGTGTAGCTCAGGGATGGAGTAAGTCATGTAATAGGCTTCTTCCGTTGTCAGCATCTACAGTACCATAATATGTTTAATCTATGCCTGCAGGCTGTTGTGTTTTTGTTGCCCCCTGTGGAAGGAGGTTTTGGTCAGCTTTACTAAGCCGGACAAGGCTGGGCTTACTGTGGTGAGGCTGTGGCCATCTTCTCAGCACTCCCCTTCCTAGTCCTCATAGGTTTTTTCCGCTCTTCCTGCACCGATGGACCTTGAGGTTATCCTGTGCTCATTTTGAGCAATGGCTGATTTTCCAGGAGCAGATTGCTGGTTTCTTCCAGGAGCAGAGATCTGTGAAGGCTCATTTATGATGGAAAAATCCCCAGGCCTAGTTGCCTGTAACTTGGATTCTTCAGTCCTCTGAATATATGGAGAAGTTTCCCTCCCATCCTCTCTGGCTCCACTTCAGAGTGCATCCTGGGCCTGAGGCCAGAAGATCAATAAAGCATTTAAATAATAACTGAGATAGCTGATTTCAGGACCCTCTTCTGTCTTGCTTGGGACAGTGCAGCCATTAACAGCAGCACATCTTTAGGCAGGGTGCTTAAGCCATGCACCATGATGTCAGACTTAATGCTTTTGGAGGCAGTATATTCAGAAAGTCAAGTTATAAGAAACTTTTGTTGGCTTTCTTTGGTCTGTGTTTTGCCATTCAATCCGTCCCCGAGATGTGATTGCTTCTTGTGTGTGCTCTTTTCTTCTTACCTTACAAGCAGCAGGTACAAGTTGCCTATGAAGCTGTTTACATTTCCATATGACTGCACTTAGATATCGGTTTTGGTGATGATTATACCACAATTTAGAAGGCATTTTTGTGAGCCCAAAAAGCTTTTTACAAAAGCCTGAATTGTGACATTTCAGCTAACCAGGCAATAGCATTCATCTATGACCATTTTGTGGTGATTTTTTGAGGGACCATAACCAAACCTCTGATTTTAAGTTACTCCTCACTGTGGCTTCTGTTGCCATGATCTCCTATTTCTTCATGCAAAGAAAGGGCTAAGCATCAGTATTTCCATTTGCAGTCAGTTCTGGGCCATTTACTGCTCTAAGTCTCCAAACACTGACCAGGATTTTACTTGGATGGCAGTTCTCAAAGGGAAGTATTTTTATACCCATACATTCTTTTACAGATGGTTGAGCAGAAGCAGAAGAAATTGAGGTAATCCATCTTAGGCCAACATAAATCCAGAGTTTAGATGATCAGAATTTGCCTTTCTGTCAGACCCACATACATGTGGCCATGACCTTGGTCTTTTATCAGGAGAGGTAGGCAGGTGGCGCCTGGGGAAAGGCCACAGCCTCAGCTCACCCCCACATCCCTAAGGAAGGGCAGGGCTGGGGAACCATGTCTGCTCCCACTTCTTGTGCTCTGCCCAGTCAACCTTGATTTCCTTGTGTTCATGTGGAACAGCCCCAAAGGGAGCACTGGGAGCACCCCAAGTACAAGGATGGGTTATTCTATGCCCACTTGGGCACTCCCACTCTGGAGGGTGGCAGGCTTGACTACCTCCACTGGAACGTGTGATTGAACATACATTACCTCCCTCCTGGAGGAGTCATTTAACCACTTATGAAAGAGGGTAAACATCCCCTTTTCCTGTGTTCACATACAGTGTTTTGAAAGAAAGAGCCCTTGTTTGCTGAAATAAGGCTTATTTTCTGAAAGACAAAGTATAAGCACCGGTGATAGGAGAGGGATTCATGGGGGAATGGTTGGATGTCTCCATCCAACCCTCAGTGAGGCATCTGCTTCCTGAGTGAGTTGCACCTCTCTCCCCTCCAAAATTCTTAGGGGGTTCCATTCTGAGGCCAAATTCCTGTGCTACACCAGAAGCCTTTGTTGTAAGCCATTGCCTTCAGTTTTGCTGTGGACATCTTGCTTGCAGGTCAGGTCCAACACTGTTACGCTCCATGCTCATTAAGGTCTGGATATAACTAACTGGAGCATTGGAGCTCAGGTCAGTGCTGAGTCAGTGCCAGAGCTGCTCTTTCCATATGTAGCTTATTCTTTCCACAAAGAAATATGCCTGTTGAAATGAATGGCTGTGGGTATATCTTTGTAGCAGCTGGAACTGAATCGAGATAGAAGGTTTGACCTGCTGCAGTAAAATGAACAGAGTTTGTCTTTATGAAAAGTTCACAATGGAGATATATTACTGATTTCACCAAAAATTAAAATCTTTTGCCCTAGCAGGGCATCATCTCTATTTAAATAGTGTTTCACTGGATGGTGCTGCTGGAATCCAAAGCAAATTACTTTGGATTTGTAATTGGCAGAACCACAGTATTAAAAGGCACTGTGGTGCTTTTTGGCCTTTTTGCTTCCCCAGGCTCCTCGTGAAGCTTCCTGTGGTCTTAGAACTTAACACTGCAAGCTGGAAGGACTCCAGGGACAGTTTTGAAGTTCTTTTATTTCTAAACCTCCTATTTTTTGTTAAGGCATAGTCCCAAGACCTCTGCCCAGAGTAAATCACATAAGAATGTGTTTTACTGTAGTTAGATCTGCTCAACATGAAAGCTTACTAAGGAATACTTATACTAAAAATCGCTCAGATAGTCCTCTTGTATTGCCATTTAGATCTATCATTCTGATTGATCACTATGTGGTTGGCTAATATTGAGCCTAATTTAACCCTATACACTCATGCATCCATCTATTCTGTCTATTGTACCTGACATCCTACAAATTACTTACTCATGCAAATAGCGACCTAAGGCAACCTTTTATGATATTCGTGTTTAATTATACAAATGCTTTTTGATAAATAAGATTATACATCCTTCCATATGTTTACTCACTCCTTGATGAAAGCAAAATTTAATTTTCATGCAGATTTGTTGGAGAGTATGTTTAATATGTGCTGAGTTTTATGTAGTCTGCAGATCACTCTGGTTTTGGGTAGCTGACAAAATCAGTAGGCATAGTTCATATAGACATGTGGGGTTTAATCAGGCCTAATTCAAGCTGCTCCATTTTGAATCCTTGGAACTGAAGCTGTTGCCCTTGTGCTCATGCAATAAGCAAATGTTGTAAAAGTAAATCAGAGGTGCTGATTTAAGTATACATTTCAGTGGGCTTTATTTATATTGCAGGTTACTGAAAATGTTGCCAGGTGACTGATACTTTAATGATTTTAAGAGAGGGATGTTCCTGTAAAACTTTCCAGTTTTAAAGAGTAACCACAGTTTGGCTTGTGTGACTCAGTCAAGGTAGAGATAACTTAAGTGTCACACAATGCCAGGCTGAATTAACTAGGACGCTTGCATACTTGAAGAAAGTGGTAGAAGGGAGAAATAGGCAGGACTGGATATGAGTATTTTTGTTCAGATGTCCTTTGAAAACACTTGCACTGTCGATCACAGCTTCTCAAGTAGTCCTGTACGCATGGTGGAAACATGGAGATCAGGTATGAAGACACATGAGCACACACTGTCTGAGACATGAAATCTGCTTCTTTTCCCTAAACGTAGCAGTGGCAAATGTTCTGCTCTTCTGTTAGAGTCACTGGGTCAACACTGATGCTGGGTGGCAGTGAAGGGACGTTCTGCATGGGAGTCATTGAGCTGTGTCTTTTTCGTCATCGGCAGCACCCTTGGCTAAGCATGGATGTTTTGTAGGCTCAAGTGCTCAACAGTGTCTCTGGTTTTGTGTCCCAAAGGTCTGGGCAGTGAACTCAGCAGGACGGACACCCAGTGGCTGGTCCCGCTGCCGCACAGGCCCTGCACCTCCAGAGGGTCTGAGAGCTCCCGTCTTTGACACAGTGGCATCCACAGTGGCTGTGGTGAACATCAGGCCCCCTCTCAAGCCAAATGGGGTTGTCAGTATCTATAGGCTGTTTTCTAATAATACCAGAGGGACTGATGTGGTGGTGAGTATTGTTAACGCTGCTTCTGTTCTTCCATCTGAGCTTGTATTTTCTAGCTTTGACAATTTTGTTCTCAAAAGTTGCTGCTGTTGGTTACAGTCTATCTTCCTCTCATTAAATGCTCTGCAATGCTCTTGTCTGGCTAAAGTACCACCAGTGCTTTCATTCATCTAAACCTGCTTCTCAAGAAACTAACCTCACCATTAAACACTTCTGACACAGTAATGTGCTGTGACAGTGTGATGGAAATCAGAATTATTGTTCAGGGGTACTGTCCAAAGGAAATACTTCCAAGACAGGTCCCACCAGTTCAAATGGTGCAGGTGGTAACTGCAGGATTAGAAAATGGTTGTGTGCTTTGGATTTGAAGTTAAGAAAGTGCTGTACATGAGCTTACCTTAAAATTGTTCTTGTTGAGAAGTATTTCATAGTAAAGCACTGAAGAACAGTGCAAGTAGCCAAGCAACTTTTTCTGTGTTTGGTGTCTCAGTCTAGACACTATTAGGTGCCCAGAAATGACAGTCTTACCTTAGGAAACCTGCAGGGCTTCATTAGAGTTATAAAATAGGGAGATGTGGGGAAAGGTTAGGACTGTGGAAGGTGCCCAGAACAGTTACCACCAAATCAGTTCAAAATACTTACTTGTATACTTTTCTTATCTAACACTAACTGTTTTGTAAAAGTAGGTAAACATTTGTATAGAAGTTTCCCTTACCCCACCCAGCTCAGCTTGGAAGTGCTAGGGACTCCTTACCATGTGATCAGTCCTGTCTGTGAGCTTAAGCTGACGACCAGTTGAATGTTATGCATTCATTCCACCCAATGCAATTGGCTGCGTCTGTGTCTGATTCAGCCAGTTCACCTGGTTGGTGCCTCCATTTCCATCCCCTCCAAGCTGCTATGCTGGTGGCTTGGCTCTGGCTCCGGCTTTGTGCCAGAGTGCTTCCCCTTGCTTGCTTGACTCTTTCCTTCCTATTTTTTGCTGCACTCTGCTAAATCCCATGCTGTCAAATGGGAGCAGATGTTGCCCCTCATCGGTGTTTTCTACATCCTTTTATTTCTTTGGCTTAAGGAGGTATACTTGCAAATGATCACAGCAATGATGTGAAATGGCAGCTCCTGTGAGCAGTTTCAGAGTGAGGGCACCATTTCCTTTGCCAGAAGTGCCAGGTCTCCCTTGTTGGGTGTAGGAGAGTTTCCTAACAAACAGGCTCACCCAGCACCATGGACATTTGAATGCAGAGTAGCATCATTTTGGCCCTCAACTTAGATGTACCTATCAGAAAGCACATTCTCTTGTCTGTGAGTAAACTGACCCACTGGGCACATTCATGTCAGTCTGCCCAATCCTATACTGATGCTGAGGAAGCTCATGAGACACGGACAAGTATTTGTATTTGCTAGCACATTTATCATGGAGCTATTTTATACATTAAGTTCTTTTTGCTTCAATACCACATATCCCAAAGTTTCTCCTTAAAGTTTCTGTTTCTCTGTTCCTGTGAATGACATTTGAAAGCTGACATACAGTCATCACAGCTCAACTCAAGACATCTGTGAGGCAGCTGATGGCATGGTCTTTCCCTTAGAACAGTGCCCTTTAACTTCATAATGGGAGAAAAATGAATACAGAGTTGCCAGTACACAACAGCTGTATTAATGTCAGACTTAAAGGACATGCAGAACCTAGTGCCCATCTTCTTCAGGAGTTAATTCACCTCCATAACTCCTTATTTAGTACTTGTGGTGCTTGAAGAGTGACATTTCATTTTACAGCTGTCAGAAGGGACTGCCACCCAGCAAACAATACATGGGTTAAAGCCTTTTACCACCTACTCCATTGGTGTGGAGGCCTGCACGTGTTTCAACTGTTGCAGCAAAGGGCCCATGGCCCAAATCACGACACAGCCGGCTCCACCCTCAGAACAGCCTCCGCCACAGATCCACACCGTGTCCTCCAGGAATGCCTCTTTCCAGTGGAGCGCACCTCAGTCACCCAATGGCATTGTCACCAGGTAGGAGACAAACCCACCCAACCGAGCCTGAGCACATCAGCTAGAGGTGGTGCAAAACAATCTGAGCTGGAATTGCCATGTAGCCATGCTCCTCCTTCCCCGTGTTGGCGATGATATCGCTTGTGGCCTGAATACTGTGTGGGAGGTGTTTGCTATTGTCCTGAGGAGGATATTGGGTGAGGATGAAGGTGAAGAGGATGAGCTGTTGTGAGTGGAGGTAATAGTCTGCAGTTGCAGAGCCAAAATGTTGTGAGAAAAACTGGCAGCAGAGAGGCATCTGCATCCTGTAGTGACTTAGGCACTGATTTGCTGAAGTGAGCAGCAAGGTAACTAGCATCAGGTTTTCAGTGTGCATATGAATTGCTTACAACCATGATTGCTCAGAGTTATCTTAGAGCTGGGGCCAAAATCTCCAAGAGAAAAACTAGGATCTCTTCTCCAGTAGCCAAAAACAGAATCATAGAATAGTTAGCATCATCCTAATAGATGAAATGTATGATTGGTTGTCATTTATTTAGGCTCTTCATTAACCAAAATCTCAACTTTCTTCACAGCTACGAGCTCCATGTATATATGGCTTGTCCCTTGAACCTACAGCCGGCAGTGAAGGCTTGCAGTCCTGGCCCAACTGAGGTGAAGTATACAGGGAAAGGACAGAGTGCCAACGTGTCCAACCTGGAGCCTTACACAACTTACAACCTGCGAGTTGTGTCTTACAACTCTGTTGGCAGCAGCGCCTCAGAATGGATTGGTTTCACTACGGAAAAGGAGCGTGAGTATGAAAAATGTTCCACTGAGAAGTGCCCGCTTCTGATGCACGGGGCTGCATAGCACCAAAATACAGCCTAACTCCTGACCCTAACTCTTCCACCCTTCTGAAAGACGATGTCCCAGAAACCTGCTCTTTTGTGTTCCCGGTCACTGTGCCTCTGCTGCATATTTATTGAAATTCTGCTCTGAGCTCAACTGCTCATTCCTTCAAAAACACTTCTTTACTCATCACCTGATGTCACATCCTCTATCTCGGGAGACTGGAATCCTTTTACTGAAAATGGGCAGAAAAGCTGCAGAACAAAAAAAAATGTTCAAGTATTGCCAGAAGGGTGATAACATGGTGATAAATACACTGCCATAAATAATCCCTGGGAAAAGGGGAGATCTTGAAAAGGACTTGGTGATTCTTCTTAGGAACAGTCTTCCTGTCCTAATTCATGCTACACTTCTGCCAGGGCTTCTTGGATGTCATCTGAATTATTGGATCCTTGTTGACACTGAAGTAAGAATTCATTGCTATCTATATGACCACCACAGGCAGTACTTTAAGACCATGTGGTGGTCTGCATAGAAATTAAACATGCAGGACCTGTGCCTACAGGCAGAATAGATTTTGCCATTTGAACTGAATTTGTAGTATCTGCACATTGATAGCTGAAAATTTCAGGTGAGGCAGCCCCAGATTTTCTTTAATATCACCACAGAAAGAAAAAAAAGTCATTATCTCTAAACCTGTGTTTTATTAAACTGCATGTCAATGGACTTCTAAATGGAGCAAATTCATAAGGAACTGCTGAGACATAAAGGGTTTGAAAGCCATTTTTAACCCCCTACCCACTGGGTCCACAGCCCTCCTTTCAATTTTGCTTTTCTTGCCTTGCTGACCTCTTCACACCAGGCCTCCTGAGTCACTCTGAATGTCTACTTCCTCATGCCTGGAAGGCTTTCTTTAGTGACAGTGGGCAGTGGGCAGTTAGCAAAGTGCAGCTTTCTTATGAGCAACCCAGCATATACTGGGCACAAAGCCACAAGAAAGGACCACCTCAAATGTAAATGAAGCCTTTTGTCAATAAGCTGTTGAGTCCAACTCTGATGAACTCTTCCTCCCTGTACTGAGTTCTGTGTTTCTATACTCTCTGCCTGCCATCTGCTCTTGTTTTTCTGGAACCCCATGGTTTCATGTATGTACATGTGTTAAAAGACTACCATGGGTAATTTTCTGGAGCTTAGATAAACAGTCACTGAATGGTTTGGGTTGGAAGGGACCTTAAAGCTCATCCGCTTCCAACCCCGTGCCATGGGCAGGAGCACCTTCCACTTGACCAGGATTCTCCAAGCCCCATTCAACCTGGCCTTGAACACTGCCAGGGATGGAGCATCTACCACTTCTTTGGGCAGACTGATCCAGCACCTCACCACTCTCATAGTAAAGAACTTCCTTGTATCTAACCTGAACTTCACCTATTTCAGTGTGAACCCATCACCCCTTGTCCTGTCACTACAGTCCTGATGAAGAGCCTTCTCCAGCATCCTTTCCTTAACAGTTCAGTTCCCACAGCCCTGCATGCTGCAGCTGAACTCACACAACCTCCTGTGTCTCCCTATTCCCCATCTTTAGCTAGAATTTAATGTATTCAGTTTTGGTGTCTGCACCACATGCATGAAGGAAAAGGAAGTTCCAGGTCTTTAATTTAAGGGTATATTTCTGCTTTCTCAGTGCAGAGGCTGGCATGCTACAGCAGCTTTCTCTTTTCTCCTTGTATCTTTTCTACTCATACATGCGTACTTGAGAGAGAGGGAGCGACAGAGAGCTTGTATCATGCAGCATCTCCTCTGTGCTAACTCAGTCGTGCCTGTTGGCTAGAAATGAGCTTTTTTTCCTTCCTTTGCAGCGCCTCGCTACATGGCTCCATTCTCTATTGTGAGCAATTTATCCACCATCCACATAGACTGGAGCCGCACTTTCGTATTGAACGGCCGCCTGAAGGAGTACGCTTTGATTGAGAGCGGGCAGCGCATCTACAGCGGCTTTGACACGGAGCTGTATTTACCAAGGACATCTGACAAAAGTCAGGTTCAATTTCCTTCAGCTTCCTCTCTGTGAAAGACCATTGAGCTGAATTAATAGTATTGTATGCTGAACTTAAAGAAAAACCTTCCATAGCCATCCCAAGCTTAAGAGCACAGGAGTGTTCCACGCACACTCTGAAGTGTATCTAAGCAGACACTTGAAACAAAAAGCCTTGGAGCTAAGCTTCCTCTTAAATATTGTACCTCCCCCTCTACTTGACCCTGGTAAGACCACATCTGGAGCACTGTGTCCAGTGCTGGGTTCCTCAGTACAAGAGAGACAAGGAGCTGCTGCAGAGAGTCCAGCAAAGTTCACAAAGATGCTCAGGGGTCTGGAGCATCTCTCTTAGGAGAGACTGTGGGAGCTGGGCCTGTTTAGTCTAGAGAACAACAGACTGAGAGGGATCTCATCAATGCAGATCAGTATCTCAAAGGCAGGTGCCAGGAGGATGGTGCCAGACTCTTTTCAGTGATGCCCAGCAACAGGATGAGGAGCAATGGCCATAAATTAAAACAAAGAAGTTGCACCTCAGCATGAGGAAGAGTTTTCATTGAGTGTGGCGGAGCACTAGGACAGGCTGCCCGGGGGGTTTGTGTAGTCTCCCTCTCAGGAGGCGTCCCAAACCCACCATGGACATGTTTCTGCGTGACCTGCCCTCTTGACATGGTGTTGGATTGGATGATCTCCAGAGGTCCCTTCCAACCCTAATAATTCTGTGATTCTGTGACTGTGTGACACTGCTGTGGCTCATTGTGAAGGTCGAGCTTGTCCAAATCCTGGAACTGCATTGGAACTTGACCCTTCAGGACCACACTCTGGAAAATGCATGGAAATCTTCAGCTTCAGAAAAGACTGAAGCCTGAATTTCCATTTGAATAAAATTAAGTCAGTAGCTTTTGGAATCAGCCATGGTTTGAGATGTAGTTTCTCTGGGCATTTGCAGTTTTTAAGATACAAGGAAACTGTCAGCAGAGGAAAAACAAATAGGAAATGTTTTCTGTTTTAAAGCATTGGGTTTCTTGTATGTCAAAGGATTTTGAAATGTATTTTTTACCTTCCCGATTGTGGCAATGATGCTAATACCTATTTTTTACTCAAAGGTTCTTAACATAAAATGTTCTATCAGTCAACTATGAGCGGAGTATGAGGGATTTAAGGCAAAACAATGAATGAATTGAAAGTTACTAGCTGCATGTCATTGGAAGAGGGAGGTTTGGATAGTGGAAGAAGAAGAACATCATAGTGGTTATTCCCTATGGTTTGCCATGGTTCATAGTTTAGAAGTTCAATACACACATACAAGGGATGATGAGGCCCTGATCAGGCCTGATCCTCATTTTCTGACCTTTTTTTGCTCAGCCTTGTTGTTCCAAGTGACCTGCGTCACTGATGAAGGGAGTGCCATGACACCGGTCATCAAGTACAGCGCAGGAGACGGAGGTGGTAAATATGTGAAGAAATCACCCCCCACCTATTCATTGTATGTGTTTGTGGTACAAAGTCAATATGTAGGGAGTGCCAGGCAGGATGGCACCTCATTGCAGGATCAGGGATTCCTTAGTGCCTTACGGTATGAGAGATGTAGGTAATGTGATTTTTTTGCCATGGATGGATTTCTGTTCCTTTGCATCATGAACAGCTTCAGATCCTCACTCCACATATGTAATATTTTCCTGCTATTTTTGCATCAATATCTTTCTTCAAAATGCAGTGCTGAATAGAATCTGCTCTCTTATAGATTTTATTTCCAAGTTAAGTTTATCTTGCATTCTAACCCTGTCCTCCAACTTTCTTTCTCAGTTTGACAAGGAAAATAACATATTCTCTCTCCTCCCTGCACCCCACCCACCCCATCAAGAAGCATCTGCCTGCTTCTTTCATATGACCAACTTCCAGGCTCTGGAATTTCATCTGTGTTCTCCTAACCAGTTATATTTTCAGGACCCAGTTTATAACACTTGCTCTTTACCTTCTGCCCATGAGGCCTTTGCCTGTTTCGTGGAAACAAGGGAATTTGGTGTGGTGACATGTCAGTCCTTTGTTGCCCATTGAGTAGTTGACACCTAATGGTAAAAAGTTTAAGTTTTTTTAACTCCTTAGTTTTCTGGGAAGCAAAGCTAAGCTCTAACCATTTCTAACTAACTGACATACTGTTTTTAATTAATTTATCTTTTGAGTTTCATCATCTTCAGCTTCTTCAAATAGATGGGTGTTGTCTTTGCAATTATTCTTTACACTGGATTTCCCTCATATACCTTTCATGCTCTCACTCCATCCTCCTACAGAATTTCAGCAAGGCTGCTGTAAAAGCGTTATAAAATGTTGTCCATTGCTCTACATCCATCACATTCTTTTGGTTTTTATTGCTGCTTGCACCCAAAGTCTACCACAAACTTAATTAGCACCGCAGGCAACCTGCGGAGGAGGCTTTGCAAGCAATGGTGATGGAAATCCCTTATCAAAGAATCTGGATACACATGTGGGATTGCAGACAACCAGGAAATCCTGTCACTGAGATTTCTTACGCTTGTGTGTGAGCAAAGCCAACAAAGAGGCTATTTTTTTCTCTAACAGGTAGGGGAAGGAGGAATAAAGTGTTTCATGTTGTTTGTATTAATTCATATCTCTTTTCAGTTAAGTCCTCCTCCCTCTCTCTTTTTGAGAGGCCTTCTGCTACACAGTGCTCGAGAGAACGTCCTCTTGTCTGTACCACTCTGAAATCACCATAGCTGTTTCCACTCTTCAAGGTTACTTCGAGAGCCCTTTTTTCCCCCTCACAATTCACCATCTCCACCTCCTTTCTCCAGAGCTGCTGATGCAGTGGTGATTTCCAGCCTAAGCAGCAATACCAGAACTTTAAGTAGGGTCTCTTGAGGGTAGTAAGCTTTTTATTATAGGCCACTAGCATATTGAACCATTATGCCAACTTGAATGTAAGTGAAAGAAAGCATGTGATGACAAAATCACTTAAACTTCTGCCTAATATATTAGCGAGGAAAGGGATAGCATATTGTTAAATGCTTTCTGAAATAACATTCTCTTTCTCCCCTAATCCCTCTTTATTTTTACAGGCCTGATCTTGACAACACCTGGAGAGAAGGACAAAGCTGAGTCCAAACGTGCAAAGTTCTACAACCGGCTGTGGTTTGCAGTGCTGATGGTAGTTCTAGGTTTGATCCTCTTGGCTATTCTCCTCTCCTTAATCCTTCAAAGGAAAGCCCACAAGCAGCCCTATGCACGAGACAGGCCTCCTTTAGTTCCACTCCAGAAAAGAACATCACCAATGAGTGTGTATTCATCAGGTGAAAACCACCCGGTACGTTGGGTAAAATGCAATGTTGAGTATACAGCATTGTGATATACTTTCATCTGCCATCCCCAAAAACACACACCAAGTATTTCTTCCTCCTTCCCCTGCTTTGTTGCACTCTTGCTTACCAAGTGAAGGCTGCTCAGTGTAGGAAAAGGACTGTATGGTGTACCTATGCATGCATAGAAAGCCAGCCTACAGGCCAAAAAGAAGCCTTATGGTGCCTGGTCTGCAGATCCTGAAATGCTTCTGATGCCTAAGACATCTGCAATAGATCTCAAAAAGCCTTGGCATACTGTGAGAAGGTAGGTGATAAATGTGGTTTTCAGTGGAACCTTTCATGTATTCTCAACTAACCAGCATCAACCTGACAGTCTTTGTCAGATACCCATGAAATGTGCTAAGGACCTTCCCAAAATGTGTGAGTCCATCAGAGAGGTGGGAAGAGGATTGTAATAAAAAGGAAGGATTTGTATCATTCTTATTAAGACAAGTTATAGTTCAGTAATAAAAGGGATAAAGAACATGTTCCACCATGTAGCAGAGTGGCAGTGCTATCCTACCAAACAGGAATATGGCAATTGTTACGAGGCTCAGAGTGGGAGCAGCAGTGCTTTCTATTTCCATTGCTTCTTCCCAGGCACAGCCTGTGAAATGATTTTTCTGATCACTTCTCAGCTTCTCTCTCCTGTGAATGCCATCAAGCAGGGTAGTGATTCCTGCATTCTTCACACATTCTGTTCCTTTTTGTCTCAGTGACAAGAAGCTGCACCTGTGCCTCAACAAAGGAGCTCTTGGAAACAATGGAATTTTCAGTGTGCCCCTTGTCCTGGCAAAGGCTAAGAGCATAAGAAACTTCTTCTTGTTTGGTCTCATGGTTTTGATTCCTTTTCCTCTACTGTCTGTCAAGCTGTGTTGTTCCTCTTGACTTCAAAATGCTTTTGCTGTTGGCATGCCTGCACAATTCCTTTCCATGTTTCTGCCTCTTCCTTTCCCATTTTTTTTTTTTCCCAGAAGCTCATGGACTTAATAGAATGGACTTAATAGATCCTACAGTACATCAATTAGGAGGATTTAATCTGAGAAGCTAGGATAGTTCCTGTTAACCTGGCAAGACTTGTGTTCTGTTCTGTCAGTGGCATGCAGCAAGCAGTGCTGGCTGTCTATGCAGCTCTTGATGCCCCAGTGAACATTACATAGTGCCTCATCTTTGCCAGTTCCCGTATTCGCCCCCATCCTGCTACCTTGCTACCTTCACAAAGCTGCAGCTAATTCACATCCTCCGTAAAGAACAGAGTGCATCTGCACAGCACCTTGCCTGCCCTAATGCTTTTCCTTCCTCTGTTTAATCTCAGTTTGAGACCATTGCCAACACATCTGATTCATCGAGCAGTGTCACTCTCAAGAGTTACACAACGCACTTTGAGGTAGAGTCATTAGCTTGCAGAACTGCAAGATGTGTGATGTGCTGGATGACATAAAGAGCATGCACAAAGGCATCTGACACTGCGTGTTTCTCCTGGTGGGTGAAACTAGTCATGTTGTCCGAAAGGAAGAAGTCTGCTAACATACCTTCCCATGTCTTTTAACTGTGCATGTTTTTTGAAGCATGGGGTTCTCTGTTCTTTTGTACTCCTGCCTTCGTTTTGTTCAGATGAAGTGTTTGAGACCGTGCCCTGTTGGTTTTGATACATCAGGTTATGTTTTCCTCCTAGGGTCTGTCTGACACAAAAATGCCAGGAGCTGGTGGTTCTCCCAGCAGCCACAGCATCCACATTGCATCAGGGGCAAGAAGACGAAGCCAGAGCCAGCTCAATCGCACCTATTCCCAAGCCTCCCTGCACCGTAGTGTCAGCCAGCTACTCAGCCTCTATGACAAGAAGTCTTTTGCTGAAGATCCACCTTGGGATGCCATTATTCACAATCATCACACTACCACTCGGGGCTTGGTAAGGAAAAGGATTCCTGTTTCCTCTGTGGTGCTGTTGTGCATAATGTTGTGCCTGTTTCACTGGAATCCTGAAAAGGTCTAAATACCAAAAGCTGCTGGAGATACAACCAGGACATGGTCAGACATTACATCCCCAAAATGCTTCCTGCCTCACTGCTCTCTTCTGGAGCCACAGGTGATCACATGCTGCTCTTAAAATTATGTGAGGGGGCCACATGCATCTATTGTTTCCACTGAATTAGTAACATCATAGCTACTGGGGACATGCACCTTGAAGAATTCCTTTCTATTTGGTCAACTCATAGGCTCTTCTCTCCGTGTATTTCAGTAAATGCATACGTGTGAGGAGGGATGCCTTAGCATCATCCACACATTCTGTGCCAGAAGCAGGAGCTTCCTGTGCCAGCAGCAGGAGCTTCAAGTTCTAGGCTCCTTGAGCTGTGACCTTGGACTCAGTTGCTGACAAGACCTGCTCTGTCCTCTGCTCCATCACGATGCAGACACTGTGTGAACGCTGAGATCTTTTGGCATTCATGACAGATAAGACTCTGCCTATAGGGGACTAGGAGGAGGTTGAGTGGCAGGCAGAGTATCTGTCCTTTAATATAGGAGAGAACAGTGTCACTAACATGGACCTGAACACACATGTATAATGAGTTATGATTCTCAAGGACCGCAGCAAAGTCGCTTCCTCTTTGTCAGCAAGAGAAAGGCTTTTTAATCTCCACCCTCCTTGGCTTCCACCTTTCCCTGAGCAAATGTGTGGGAAGCGGCTCAGGGCCAGACACATTTGTTCCCAGAAAGAGCTGCTTAAGGCTCCTAAAAGAGGGACACATGAGGAAGTAAAAAGTCACAAAGAGTAAGCAGTGATCAAGCAGATCTTGCCCAAATTAAGAGAGTGAACTTCATAGTCTGCACAAAATCCAGGCAGCTTCCTTGGTCTTTCACCTACAGTACACCAAGGAGCTAGAAGGGCTGGAATATCCAGGCATGCCACAGTACAGGGGTAGTGCAACCAAGGAAGCTGATAAGGCTTAAGTAAGAATATAGTGATACTTAGCTCTAGGTAAAAACCCTTACGAGTACAGATTAACCCTCAGCTACACTCTGCATCTCATGGACTTCCTGATTCAGTTGTATAACTCAGCCTAGAGTCATTTTCTGAGTTATCAGTCACATCCTCATGATCTAATTCCTTGGAATTAACAGCCCATCCAGAGTGTACCTCTATAGGAGCTCCATAGCCAAAGGAACAGCTTCCTGATGCTGAGAAACTCTTGCTCTACCTGCTTATCTTGTGCTAATACCATGATTTGGTTTAGTTTGCAAATACGCATGCTGCGATGCTTTCACTCACTTCTTCCCTTTAAGACATTCAGTAGCTTAGGACTGTAGCAAGTCTTGTTCACCCTTTTGTCCACCTTGCAAATGAATATACTGAATGGCTGAAGTGGCCTAGGACACGTATTTGCAGTAACACTGCTGGCAACCATCTCTTTATACTATGGAAACAGTTTAATTCTCTCTTGCTTCCAACTCTTTCCCTGGCTTAAATCATTAGCATGAGTGCAGCTGGAAGAAGCTCAGACCCTCCTTTAGAAGCTTGAAGAACAAAATCTTAACCTAAATCACAGGTGATGTGGCTGTTATACAAGACATCAAATGGAAATATGAAAAGAAAAATACATATTTACAAGTTCCCATCACACTGCAACAAACACTATTTACCATTTATCATCTGATCCATGCAGTAATTGATTTTTTAACTTACTGCTTCTTATGAAAAACCTAGTTGGTTTGGATTCAGGTGCCTGAATGCTGTAGGTTCTTACTTCATGCTGGGAGGAATGGGAAAACATGATGAAAGGCAGAAATGCACTTATTTATCTGACTTTCAGAAGCGGTTTTTAGGGGATGGGAAGAAAGAAATGAAGGAATCTCCTTTAGTTTGGCTTACATACCTCTTCTTTTCTCCCTCCTAACAGTATGTAGATGAAGAAGATCTTGTCAATGTCATCAAAGGCTTCAGCACAGTCACTAAGGAGCACACCACATTCACCGACACCCACCTCTGAAGAACACAACCACCTTCTTTAGAAAATGGAAAGTGGGTAACTTGCCAAAAGCAGCATGCATGGCCTTTGGGGAGGGGATAGGACTGCTGTTTCCCCACCCTGTGCCCACTATGGGAATAAATAGAACTATTTGTTGAGAGGGTATGAGAAGTGGGGTAAGTTGGTCTTTTTACTTCCACCATGTTTTTAAATGTATAGTAAAAACTGTGTGTTAGCACTGACATCTCATACAGGTAAGAGAACAGCTTCAACATCCCTAAGTCACACAGTGGTAGAAGGCTGTGAACATAGAGGCTCTTACCTCTGTCTCTCATCCAACTTTCACAATTAAGGAAGGTTGTGGGGGCAGCGTGACTGGTATAAAGGAAAGTCTTTTACCATTCCAAAACCCAAAAGGGGCCTTCATGGCAGGATAGCCATGGCTCTTCTTGGCCTGACAAAGCTGTACCACAAAATTGTGTTCATGCACAGGTGAATAAACAGCAAATTAAGGAATTCATATGAAGTTGCTTTAACTTTTGTGTTCTCTCCCCTTCTCTTCCCCAGCCTCTCAGCTAAAGGTTAAAAAAAGCCACTCATTCATGCTTAAATGCTTAAAACATGCTTTTGTCAGAGACTGAAAGCCTCCTAATCCATCCCTATTCAATATTTGCTATCACAGCCTTCCCTTTTGCTTACATATTACTTATCTACATGCAATAAAATTTGTTTACCACCCCCAGTAAACCAGAAGCAAACAGCAAGTAGCCAGTGCAACAATGATAGGAAATATGTTAAGGCACTTGTAATTGAGAGTTATTATACCATGACAGTAAACCTACTCCCATATTCGTCTCTGTCATTTTTCCAGTGAAAGTGACAAAGAAGCCCCCAAGAGACTGCCAGTTCTGTGTATTTCACCAAGTGTATTTTTATGCATCCTCTCAGTCACAATCAGCAAAACCCATCATCTGATACCACACGTTTTCAGTAAGCACAAGCAACACTCCTCTGGCAATTTATTTGGACTAAGAGGCAAAATAATATGCTGCTTTGAATAGCTTCCTCCTTAACCTGCAGAAAGCATTTCAGACAGCATGATTCAGAACAAGGATCCCATTCATAAAACAGCAGCAGCTCTGCAGAACACGTGGCTGCATCTAAAAGGGATCTTCCACTAAGCACCGACAGGTTCCTTTAGCACCTTCCCTTCCCCCAAAACAGAAATAACCACAATATATCACATGCCTGACCACGTTTAAGCAAGAATGCACAATAGTTTGGACCAGGTACCGTACTACATTTTGGAGTATTACATAAAGCCACACACTGATGCGGACAACCATTCAAAGGTTTGGCAGCAGCCAGGTACTTTCTTACAATCCTACAATTTTCATTCCAGGTATCAGAACAAAGTCCCATTCAAGAAACAACCCACAACGTGTAATGTTATTCCTGCTACCAACCAGAGGGCACCTGCACCTTATCTTTGCTACCAGTCCCATTTTTACAGGCCATAGTCTTGGCAGGATGAGTCATTCTTACGGTATCGTGGGGAAGCAGCCATCTTTGTAGGTGATGGAGAAGCTGCCCCAGGTAATTCAGGCCCACTTTCAGCAACGACTGGTGCAGAGACCAGGAGTGGCACCTTCTTCCTTCCCAGGAAGCCAGCCCCTTCAAACCCCATTTTCTTTCTGCTTTCCACTTTGGCTTCACTCTCCTCTTCTGGTCCTCTTCTTTTGAGATCCAGAGAACTCTCTGGGAGATGGTGAACCTCTGTACTGCAACACCCACTTATATCTGTCCCGCCTGTGCTTCGCACTTCAAGTGCGGTGGTCAGGACTGCTTTCTTCTCAGTTACACTCCCCTCCACTGTTGCCTTCCTGGCCTCTGGCTGGCTGGAATTCCCATTTGCAGCAGCTGTCTTTTCTGCTGGGCTTTTGCTGGTTAAGTTAAAAGCTTGGAAGTCCCGGTAACTGTGGAAGCTCTCTGTCCGCCTTGCTCTTGCCAACAGGGGACTTTCTCTGTATGGCCGCACAGAACCATATGTGGCTGTTTCAGAGATTGTTTCATGGTGCTGCAATTGGAGACTTCAGAAAGAGAAACAACCAAGGATGAAAACAGCAGATGTTAGGCTGAGAACAGGAGTCAGTTATTCCACACACCCTGCTCCCACCCACCACTGCAACTCCCACTACAATAGCAATATGCTCACCACAACTCCCATACAAGGGCTTCCAGATCACTTGAGATTCTCATGGGACTCTTTATGTAGAAGCTACACATACACACCTCGATTTTTGTTGGTTAAGACACTGAGGGCATGGATTCAGGGGCTCAGCTACAGCTTTCAAGTCACCAAACCCCTCTTTGCCTACCTAAAGGTAAAACTTTGGTGTCCACGGCCAGCACCACCCTTGGTGACTTACCTAGAATTAGATTCCCGCAACCGGTTTGGCTGAACAACTGAGGTAGCAGGGCTGATGTTAGGTGTGGCACAGCGAGATGTACTCAAGTCACACTGGTCAAGCAATTTGAGCAGTTCTTCCTCTGTGGGGCCACCAGCATCTGAAAGAGACAGCTCTTAGTCCTCAAGTCTATTTCCTGTAGTCACGTAAATGTGGACAGAAAAAGAACCACACCGCAGTCCTAGCAGAACAAGACTTACCCTTGTCTTCACTCTTATTAACCATGTCCATCGCTGTGGTCAGGTCCCACATCTGGATGCTGCCATTTGAATGTCCAGTGAAGAGGTAGCGGCGTGGCCGGGAACCCATTCTGCTGGATCCTTCACATTCTCGCACAGTAAATGAGGAGATAGTAGTACAGTCAACTGCCTGGATCTCACAGATCCTACAGGAAGAGAAACCCCAAGTTACCAAAACAGCTGCGGGGTCTGGCCAGTAAAGTCAGGACTGGTTTAAGTTTCTGAGAAAGCACTGAAACTGTACCAGAAAAGGACCTTTCTTCCAGACAATATTCCTTCTCCTGCATGACTGGCATGCTGCTTAGCTGCGAACTTTCCTCCACAATGTATCTGCAGTCTTACTACTTGTTTATTAGGGAACCCCCACTTGTTCTATGTCCATTTTCAATCTGCAATGATTAGAAACCTAAGGCTCTTAAGATTGACAGCAAGTAGTCCCTTTGTATGCTAACCACTCTAGGAAACCAACCTGCAGAAACAGCACATTTAACCATATAAAAGGTATGCAAAAAAATCCAAGGATGATAAATCCAATGTTATCTATGTATAGATAGTTACCTGTAGGTAACTTTTGTCTTATGACAACTGCAGTATTACTTGACATGGCAGATCTTAGTTGCTTTTCTACCCATTATTTTAGAAGCTTATGTGGGGAGTAAGATGAAAAGGACTCCCAAAACTAAGTTGCTAAGCCAGACTCCACACCAGAACCTCACACGTTCTGGGTGATTTGTTTTACTGGCTCCTTGCATTGAGCTTTTTACAGGAGTAATCTGCCCTCAATTCAGATGCCAACAGTGTAAAGCCATAAACGTTTTCACCCAGACTCAAAGTTACTAGGCAAGAAATACAATAGTAATAAGCAGAATAGAACTGAGAAGCACCATCTTTACTGATCTCTTGCCATCTTCCTAGCCTGACAGGAAAAAAAGTAACTTGGCAACATTTCTCACTACACTGGCAGCAACATAGTAGAACATTACAAAGCCAAGCCTAAGTAAATAATTATATACCTGACCTTTCTAAGTCAGTTTCTCGGTTTTAAAGGTTCTTCAAAGCCAACTGGAAAGGAAGAGAGAAACTGCTTCCCTGTCTACCTATGTGAGTAGCAAAATCCCTGCCACCAGCAACTGCAGCATTAATTCTGTAATGTAACATTAACATGTATCATAACTGACTTCCATATTCTGTACAGGCACATTAATGTTTGCTTAGTGAGCTCAGGTTACAGTGCATCATTAAGTACAGTTCTGTTACTAACACACAAACTACAGTTCAGCCAAACCTGTCAAGCACATTAGAAGCTTGCCAAGTGCAACTGCACGCATTCCCAAGGGATGGGAGACCACCACCACTACTTGAACAGTTCTGCTAGTTTACCACTTAAAACCCTAATCATGGAGGTACCTTTTCCCAGTTGAAGAGAGCCTTACAAACAGTTTATTAGTGATGGGAACGACTTTTTGGATAAAAACCTGTTGATCATCACGTTCACCAAAGGGTCCTAGAGAGAAAAGAAAGATACTTTTGTTTCAATTTCCTCATTCTCTTCTCCATGCATTCCTAAAGACCCAAACTCATACTAGTATGACCACTGCAATTTTATAGCATCAGGACCAAGGAACCAAAGATGACTAATATCTATAACAAGCTACCCAATGGTTAGAAGCCTCTACAAAGATGAATATGTTTTGTTCTTCTGTTTTAAAGGTCACCCATTCTTCAATTTTCTGCATGTTCCTAGAGGAACTATGGTGTCAGTGCAAACCCTAGATTTCTTGCCATACTACTGACCTCACCCTGTGTTCATTGGGCATCCTCATCATCAAAGATTTATTTGCAAGACTCAGAACACAAAGGAATCTAGACTACCTGTGTACCCATATTTACTGACTTGCATTCCTTCAGTGGCTTGCTATAGCAATATGCTAGCCTCATTTATCTCTGCAGTTTCAAGGCTTCACTAAACTTTGTCACAGCTTCAAATTCATTTCAGTATTTCTCACATGCGCCATTTAACCCTGACTGAACACTGAAATGGCATTTGCAGCAGATTCAAACCCTTACTATGCTCATCTGCTTTAATACAGTCTCCTCTATTTTCTGTCATTCTCTAAACCAAAAGTGAAATGCTACATCAGTTTGCTCAAGGAAAAGGTGTAGTATCTGTGTTTGAAAGTTTTTCTTCCCCTTGTCTCACCTACTGAGTAAGTCCTTTAAGTGTACTCATGCTATACAGCCTGAACAATGAGTATTTTCAGGTGAATTTTACAGATTCCTTCCATGGTTTCAAGAGGAGAGCAATATATAACAGCTCACACACACCAACTGTATGTTACAGGGCTGAAGGTCTGTTTAAACCTCCATGAGACCAGTGAATGTATAGGCTCAGCACAGCGCATTCAAGAGACATCCTACCAATGTCATTTCCAGAACAGTAACTGCCATGACTCTCTGCTTCCTCCAGGGATAGGATTTTGAATGATGCAAGTGGGGTTGAGCCCGGCTGAGTTGAGATCATGCCTCGGAATCGAGTCACAGTCCATGTCCGTACATGGTTGTTATCAGCACAAACTAGAAAGGAAAAAAATAGACAGTAACATTTACAAGGGATGACAAAACTTTTGAGATCAACTCTAACTATTTCTTTATGATAGTTTTTCAATCTGCAATCAAGCAGAACTTAGGCAGTATCAGGCTACATAGCATCTCCAGACATGCAAAATGGATTGCATTATCTAGCAATCCACAAATTGTTGCTGATGTCCTGTTTTCTATTAGTTTTCTCTCTTCCCTCAGAAGTTAAAGAAAAACTGAGGCAGGTGGAACACACACTAAGGTCTGACTGAGTCAGCACCAGTAGCCTACAGCATGTAATACTTCTTAGTGCAGATACTAGAACAAGACATGTCATGAGAGCAGCCTGGCAGCAGAACCCTCATCACACACCAATGCTCTTCTAGTTCATTCATTAGTTATTCAGTTTCCACATACAGATGTGCCCTTTACTGGCATGCAAAGTTTAGCACCAAATTACCGGGCAACAGATGACCTCTGGGCTGTTTGTTTGGGGTATAGTTGGATAATATGGTTTCTGTTCCTTTTTTGAAGATACTGAGATAGCAGCAGAAAGTAAATGTTATCTGGTTGATGGATTCTGGGTGAAACAGATTTTTACAGAGGGAGAAGTGATTGCTTCTTCCCTGAAAGCAAGACACTTTCCTGAGTCTAAGACAGGATAAATCGGATAGCACAAGAAACACTGGGAGACAGCTGAGAAAAGAAGAAATACAGCCCTTTGAAGCCACAGGAAAGCTTTTTCTAGGGCCCAAGAGCACATTTTGCTGCAACCCAGAAAGCTCCTGAAAGGCTGTTAAAAGAAGAAAAGTCCTAAAGGACCTGCCCACAACAGTAAGACTTGACAGGGATACATCTGTTTACAACCCCTTTTATTTCCCCAAATGGCAGCCTTGGAATAAGACACAAACAGAAGTGCGAGTTGTTCCAGTATCTGAGCAAATAAAACCTGTGCCTTTTAACTGCTAAAGGCTCTGAAGAATGCTTACTTTAAGAAAGAGGATCCAAGCCGATCTAACCTCTTCCCTCTCCCCCCCCAGATCTGTCCAACTAATTTCTATCATATGTGGGATACAATGCAAGTTATTAAGCAATGCATAAAAATGCTTCATTGCTCAGGAGGAAGGGAGACCCACCATACGCATTTGTGCACAGAAAAGGTTACCTGAAACAAGGTGTTTCTCTGAAAGCATGATCTTTGTAACGGGACTTCGATGAACTGTGAAGGTCTGAAAGAGCTGAGGCCCAGACCCAACTGTTTCAGGGTGCTGTACAATCACTCTCACGGCTCCAGAGCTGGTGCCATATGCAATCTCAATCCAATTGCCACTTACACCTAAAGTAAGCACGAACACAGTTGTTTCTCTGAGGAATGAAAGCTTGTCTTACTAGGGCCAGGGAATGAGGCAGTACAAAACAGTATTTCCAAGCTTCCACAGTAAGGTACATACTTATTTTAAACACAGTTTACCCATTACTATACTTGTTCAGCCTGGAGGAGGCTCCAGGGAGACCTTCTGTTTTCAGTACCTAAAAGGGGCCTACAACAAATATGCAGGGAGGAGGACTCTTTCCTGCTTTAAGCTCACAGAAAGGAGATTTAGATTAGCCATTAAGAAAAGAATCTTCACTATGAGGCACTGGCACAGGGTGCCAGAGAACCTGTGGTTGCCCCATCCCTGGCAGTGTTCAAGGGATGGCTCTGGAGGCTCTGGACAAGGCTCTGAGCAATCTGGTCTAGTGGAAAGTCTCCCTGCTTGTGGCAGGGAGCTGGAACTGGATGAGCTTTAAAGGTCCCTTCCAACCCAAACCAGTCCGTGATTCTGTGATTATTTTCCCATGAACAAAGAAGACATTTTGCCACTAAAAAACCTCAACATTTGTTTGTTGCCATACTATACTCTTCAACAGTTTCTTAACAACACTTTCTCTCCCATTCTTTTCTCCTTCCTGGAAGTGAAAGACAAGATTGGTAAGTCATATGGCACTCCTCACAGTGATACCGTCAATACATGCCACACACCTTTTCTGACTTAAAGGAAAGCAAATGGGGAAGCAAGGCAAGAGCAAAGACTACAGTTAAAAGGTCACTGGTATGAATACAGTTGTGTTTTTCCCAGTTTGCTGCACTGTGCTTACAGAAGGGCCTACAGACACAAGAGCTACACATCATTCAGCTGCATATGGAAATGGGTTTTAGTTTTATTGGTTATAAGTTTAACCTTGCTGTTGGGTCCTGTTGTGTCGTCGTCCCCCCCCCCCCAGTTCACCACAAACTTTTTCAGTGAATACAATTCATAAAGTGTAAAAGGCTTAAACCCAGCAAAGGTACGTTATCATTAATATGGGATGCTACTACGTTATATGTTAATGTATAATGCATGATGTACAAGCATACACACACATAAGTACAGGTACCTAATTTACAGTTATGCCTAGTGTTCATCATTCATTTGAAGATGATTAATTGAAGAAGAATTTACTGTTTATGTCAAGGGCTTTAGCCCTGCTATGCAGCAGTAGAAAACATCCATTTAGAAAATAAAAACCCCTCATCTGTAACACATTCTCACTGATGAAAAAGTGATAGAATACCAACTTGTTTTAGGTGTGAGGTAGACACTGAGTGCTGTTATAGCATCATTGGAGGGATCGTGGTACAATTCTGTCACCAGAAGATCATTGTCTTTCATTCGCAATGGGAACTTCTGCATGTCTGTGAGGAAAAGACATTTGTTTATTACTGTGAATAGAGTTGTTCTGATGCAACTTAGACCTACTAAAGTGTTAAGAACCAAACTCCCCCAAATAAGCTGCTCAGTACCACCTCCTTTATATTCCTTCCTTTTCCCATTTCTTACCTATATAATATATAGAGCCATTGTTACAGCCCAGCAGCAGGAAAGATCCAGCAGTATCATAGCTTGTGATAGGAACAACATCCTGAACCTAGTGCAAACGGAAACGGGAAAAAAAAAAAAAAGAAGACATTTTTGATATACTTTGTTGAAGAACACCTGAATTTGGTCCTGCTCTGAAGCTCACACATGCAATGGCATTCTGAAGTGCTGCTGGTAGACAGCATTCCTTTCCCAAACCAGATCTTAAGTCACAGAGCTCAGCTGACAAGTTAGCACAACTGCTCCATGTGAAGGCCCAAAACTTAAGAGCATTGAAGCTAAACCACATCTTCAAAAAAGGATTTCTTTTCCAATATGCAAAATGAGTGTACTTCACACTTTGTCCTGTCTCTTCTCTTTCTGACAACTGCTTAAGAGGTTGATAAGCAAAAGAACTACATGCGACCTCTTGAAGCATTCCTCTACCCCTAATTCTTATGTTCCTCTGTCAGCCCCTATGGAGATCTCAGCCCTTAGCAGATATATAATGAGAGGGGAAAAATTCTTGTCCCATTTCAATGTCCCACTTCTGATACACATCCACACCAAATTAACTGGAAGGCAGCCCTGTCATATTTTACTTACTGGTCCACAGCTTAAGGAGAGGGATTAAGAATGCCCTGTCTTTGCCCTCTAGAATCAAAAGGAGTGCTTATTACCTCAAATGGGATGGAGATCTCAAGCAAAGAAAAAGTTTAGCTTATCCTAGGTCTGATCCCCTATGTCAAGCAATTCTTTCTTTTTTGCTTCAGCTCTGAGGAAGAAAAAGCCAAAAGCCTTTTTTATCCAGAGCACTGAAACATGGTCGAAGTCATAGCACTATTCTGTACTTTGTATGTTTCAGTCAGTTCACTTAATGGACACTGACTACTGAAGTTCTCATTTCTCCTTGACCAGCAGCATCTTTCCAATTACCTCAGAGACTTACAAATCATCAGCAAAATAAATAAAATGAATCTTTTGGATAAAAGCAAAACAGACAAACCAAAGAAGCTTCCCCACATCCCAGAGAGCTCACACACTAAGTCAATACCCGTTCCTAACCGAAGGGTAGTCTGTAAAACCCTTAAAACATATTCTAAGCCTATCATTCATCCTTACAGAGAAGGCTGCAAGATGAATACAGCTTCAACATAAACATGGGAGATGGGAAGGTAGGGGCACTCTCCCTGGTTTCTTTGTTTAAAGAACCTCACCTCTCTCACTTATGTTCACACATAGCACAGACCTAAATGCTAAAAATAAACTGTTATTGTTCTTTGGTTCTGTGAATCAAAGGTATACACAGAAGCTCTCCCATCTGCTACAAGTTTACAAAACAGAGGCAAAGGCAACCCATTAAAAGATTACAGCTTTAGTCACCACCTTGCAGAGGAGGCAACTGCAAGGTGAGATCTGAGCAAGAGGATCCCCAGTACTGCTGACAACAGAGATCAACTGACTGGATCAGAAAGACTGTACAAACAAAGAGAGACCTATGTTCTGCACCAGAAACAGGGACACCTACCAAGAAGTGAATTTTCATTAGGAAAAACACAGCAACACTATACAGCAGTCGCTGATAAAACATGCCCAGTGGGGCACTGGCATATTCTATTTCTCAAAACTTCTCTCACTGCAGCAAGTATGATTAGATCCTAGACCTGAGAGCTATGGGCAACTCATGGAAAGCAGTTACACAAATACCATGTACTCTCATGAGGAATCCGATGGTACAACCCTGCCACTTTAGAAAGCACCTTCGAACTGGCTGGATTTAGGCATGGTTTGTTTAGTTTGGGTATCAGAAAGCAAATAAACTTGGGCTTAGGACATCCTGGCATATAAGCCCCTCACAGATTTTTCTATTCTTCAGTAGGAAACACTTTCACCAAAGAGCAGTCAGTCAAACTGAGGAACTACGAATGTTATCAGAAAGATTGCTGTGGCTCCCCCTGGAAACAAAGATGATGAATGGGACACAATTTTTTATTCTGCATTACTTGTTCCTTTAGAAGATGTCAAATGCCAGCTTGTCACATAGCATTAAGTTGTCTCTTAACAGAAGATTTTGCAAGGTATCAATAGTTTTTCAAGACCACACTAGCATGTATGCTGCAGAAGCAGTGCTATCTCATACTTCTTATCTGTGTTATTTGTTCGCAGAAGTGTCACTTAAAGGTTGAAATGGAACTTAGCAAACAGTGCAGCAGCCTCAGGTCAGTTCTGCCTCTTGAGATTTGCAAGGCAATTTGGGGATCTTACTGTATCTAGGTTTTATGCCACAGACATACACCCAGCTGTGTTACAAGGTTTGTTATTCACATGAATGCTCAACTGTTTTCTTAGACCCATACAGACTCCAAGGATCTATTTAACGCGCGTTCTAACAACAGGAATAAAGTCAGAAGCATGAACATGCAAGACAAATATCTTTACAGCATATCAAAGTACATTTTGGCTGAAGAGTCTCTCTGTGTAAAACAACTTTTAAGATCCCTTAAATATATCACAGAATCATAGAACAGGGTTGGAAAGGACCTTAAGATCATCTAATTCCAAGCCCCCTGCCATGGGTGGGGACACCTCACACTAAACCTCCCCAGCACCCCTATAGCCCCCGTTCAGATACTGGAAGGCTGCTATGAGGTCTCCACGCAGCCTTCTCCTCTCCAGGCTGAACAGCCCCAACTTTCTCAGCCTGTCTCATCCTTGTAGCCCTCCTCTGGACTTGTTCCAACAGTTCTGTGCCTTTTTTATGTTGAGGACACCAGAACTGCACACAATATTCCAAGTGAGGTCTCACAAGAGCAAAGTAGAGGGGCAGGATCACCTCCTTTGACCTGCTGGTCATGCTTCTTTTGGTGCAGCCCAGGATATGGCTGCTTTCTGGGCTGCGAGCTCACACTGAAGCTGGCTCATGTTCATTTTCTCAACGACCAACACCCCCAAGTCCTTCTCTGCAGGGCTGCTCTGAATCTTTTCTCTGCCCAGTCTGTAGCTGTGCCTGGGATTGCTCCGATCCAGGTGTGGAACCTTGCACTTGGCATGGTTAAACTTCATAAGGTTGGCATCAGCCCACCTTACATGCATGTCAAGGTCCCTCTGGATGGCATTGCTTCCCTCCAGCGTATGAACTGAACCACACAGCTTCATGTCATCAGCAAACTTGCTGAGGGCGCACTCAATCCCACTGTCCATGTCGCCAACAAAGATGTCGAACAAGACCGGTCCCAACACCGATCCCTGAGGGACACCACTCGTTATTGTTCTCCAGGTGGACATCGAGCCACTAACCACAACTCTTTGTTTGCAGCCAGTTCTTCACCCACTGAGTGGTCCACCTATCAAATTGATGTCTCTCCAATTTAGAGACAAGGATGTCATGTGGGACAGTGTCGAACGCTTTGCACAAGTTCAGGTAGATGACATCAACTGCTCTTCCCCTGTCCATCAGTTAAAATGTTTAAATATGTTTAAATATATGCACATTTGACATTTATTACTCTAAATCACACCACATCCTTTTACCTGAAAGCCTAAAAAGCATTCTTTTTACCACCAAACAATTCAAAGTTCTACTCACAGGCACATATTTAGATATGAAGGTGTCAAACTCTGTGACACAGGTCAGGGCTGAAAACCCTGTGACAAGCATTTCACACATGCTTTTAGATTGTTGGCTTCTCTTTTTACTAGAAGAAATACCAGCTTATTGAAAGTGACTGAAACAGAAAAGGGAACTGAACACACCTGCCAATGCTGAGTCACAGCGTTCCACACTCCCACTTTCCCTGTATGGCTTGTAGCCACCAACTGGTTGCCAATGAAGAAGAGAGCATCTACAGGAACTCCAAGACTGAACACTCCTACAAAAAAAAAAAAAAAAAAAAAAAGGAAAAAAACCCCAGTCTTTGAAGCACATCTAAAATAAAGAGAAAAAAAACTGTAACAATGGAATCCCTTCATTATTATCATGTCACATCTCTTGCAGTAGCAAGAAAAGAACAGCCAAAACTGTGTTTGCAACGTACTAAGGGAGGTACCATTCAAGCAGCAAACTGGGTTCCCTTAAACTGAATAGCAGCATAATGTCACTTCTTCTGATGCAATCATTGCCATCAAGTCCTCAAAGGGCTTTATGCATTCTAAGAACATTAAAATATAAATAACAACTAAAAATTCTATTCCAGTAAGTAGGATTTCTTGTTGTTGTTTTCATAGAATCTATTAAGAGTCATTTACGAAGCAGTAATTTCATGGGTTTCATTAGCCAAATTTGTACTGGATTAGTTTGCAGTTACATTTTAAAGTATTACAAGTTTTCTCTTTTGAAGTCCAATCAAACATCCGTAGTCTGAAAACAAATTTTAGAAACTAAATACAGCTACAAGGCTTAATTGTTACTCTTGGAAAAAACTGACCTACCCCAGTGTGACACTAGCTGAATACATTCAAATTTCTCTTTTTAGCAGAAATACTTGAACCTGTAAAAATAAGCAGCCTACAAAAGCCTGTGTCTTTCTTTCTTTCTTTCTCTTCATCTACGCATCTTTCACTTTGGTTACAGTCCATGAGTAGAGAGTACAGGCTATTAAAAATTGAAGCCATACAGGGAACCAGTTTCACCAGTCATCACATACTACTCAAAATCTGGAAGATAAGACTTACCAGCAAATGCTGGCTTTCCAAAGAAAGCAAATGTGGCACCAAGAACACTGCACTTAAAAATCACAACACAGAAGAATGTGACAGGTATTGATGACTATGGTTATAGTAGACCTTAATATCTGCCCTCTCTTTAAAACTTCCTAGTCTCATCATGGATCAAATATGAATACTTTTAACGCAAACTTGGATAGCATAGTACATTTGGTAATATTTATTGCAACGCACGTTTGAAAATTACAGCAAACTACAAAGCTCCGAGATAATTTCCAAGTCTGCCAGCTATGAAATCCAGCAAAACAACCCTGTAAGTAGCTGAGTTTGTACGTAATTCCAGGCTAAGTTTTACTGCCTAGCAAGTACAAAAGTCAGTACTATTGGGGGTACATGGTAAGTACAAAAGTCTATACTACTAGGGATACATAACACTATTAAGTGTCCAGCTTCACTAGTAAGTTTTCTATTCCATACTGCTCATTCTACATACTTATATTACTTCTCACTAATACACTTCAACTGCAGCAGCCAGATGTCTTCAGAACAAGAGTACTCAACAGCTAGAATATTTCCCAACACTGTTTTAGACAAATTCAAATGAACAGAGTGCCATTCCCAACCAAGAACAGCCCTCTGTTACACCCTGAGAAGGAATCTCAGGAAGCTCAACATATATTTATCTTTAATTAGGATGCTAAACTGTTTTCCATGGCACAGCACAATCATTCAATGAAGATAAGCTTCAGCTGTACAGGACATGTGAAAAAGGCAGTAATAAAAAATCCACAGAAACAACTAGAACTGATTACTCCAGAGAAGGATGAGGTTCAAGATAATCAAGGAAGACAGCTTGAATAGTCTGGAGGAATCTAAAGTGTCAGTCCTGCTTAGGCTCAACAATCTGAGACCCATTCCCAGGGGAGACGATGCTATATGTAATGACAGGCTCTTGTCTTAAGGGTCCCTCTCAGTAAAATACTGCTTACAGCAGCAATCCAGCAGCAGTGCCTTATGTAAGTAATATCGAAAGTAAAGAGAGCACTCTGACACAGCCCTATGACAAAGCTGCCAGCCCACAGAGTTTTCTGAGGATGGCATCACCAGGCCCCAGTGACTGTTTGGAACAAGTAGTTTCTCTCCCAAGATGATAGCAATCCACTATATCTCTAACACCAAGCAGGACTGCAAGCATCTGCCTCCACAAGGAAACAAGACAACTCTATTCAAGTTATTACTAATAAGCACAAACATACTTTAGGGTTTTTTAAGCCAAGCAGCATGACCTATTATCCAAAAGAGTAACAGTACATTTTGGTCAATGTTAGTCAGACTAAAGATTCAACCCTGGAGGCACTTTCTCTCTGCTCCTCTCTGCCCCCAGTGGGATTTCCTTTGTTTCACAAAAATCACTTCAATGCAGCACAGTCTGTTTAGCAAAAGTGCTTCCTCCAGTTTTGCTGCCATGTTCAGTTGAAGTCCAAGTTATCATAAATTTATGATACTGGCATACTCTAGTTTTTATTAGAAGCCCACTTATGGGTTTTGTGTCTCTTTGCACTTCATTTCCAAATACCTGAGATGCTGCTTCACATATCTTACTGCAAATGCCAAGGTAACATAAGCAGCTAATCAAACCAGAAAGTACAGGAGAAATGTAATAGCACAGTGCTTAAAGTAATGCTCGTCTTTTTTATTTCAATTAATGACTGCATGAATTCTCATGGAGTTATGTATGGAGATACATCTAATAACAAATTAACTCAGCAGTAAATTTCAAAGCAAAGTGACCAAATAAGGAGACTGTTGTCATACTTGGTTAGCAGTATCCACTGCCGAAGGAAAAACATTACTGGCATAGTAGTGGTTATTCAAACACCAAAAATTAGGCTAGAGGGAGTTCCTAATACCACTTCCTTCACTACCTCCCACATTTGACCTCTCTTTGAACAAGAGTCAGACAAGTCATCAGATGAATACCAAGGAACATTTACTTCTGAAATATCTTCCTGCTATTTCTTTACCCTCCCTAATTGTGTGTCCTTTAGTGCCAAGGTGTACAAGCAGCTATTCCTGTATGCTTAGGACAGTAGAGCGCTTTTTCTATACTGTAATTACAAAGAGATTTTCACCTTCCATTTAGGAACTACATTGGACAGAGAACTGAAATCTTTCCATCATCCCCATGTAAAAATGCGGCTTTAATATGATGAAGGAAAGAAAAGAGCAGAATTTCTCAATATCTGTAACTTTTCATATCAGAAGCTTAAGTTCCTCTGCTCTATGGCCTAGATTCTAATACAAGTCCAGGCAAAGGTTTTACTCTTAATCTGCATCCTTACACAAAACCTTCAAACTGAACAGTAAGTGTTAGTGCCTGTTCAGTAAGCAGACTGCTTTTTTATTGTCCACCTTTTTAAGATAGGAATCCTCTAGCATGACAGAGAAGAAAGTTAGTATGCTGTAACGGTATAAGCATGCTTTGTCACTTTGTGAAAATGTACACAGGACACTGCAGATCATATGTACCTCAAAATAAGGTCACAGCCTTCTCCCTTGTTAAACATACACACACAATAAAAAGCCCACGCTATTATAGTTACCAATTTCGCTGCCACTACCACCATCTTGAATGCTCCACAAGATTATGCTACTCTCTGAGGCAACTGCAACCATCTTATCCTTGTCTCCATGAGGTCCTCCAACCACCTTAGCATTGAGAGCCACTCGCTCAATTGTCCAGTCCAGATAGGGACTCGTGAAGACCTGCTGCCACCCAGATGACTCTTTGATTCTAGAAGGGCAAAGGAGAGAGAGAAGGACAAAAACAGAGAGCAGAGGTCAGAGATTCAGAAACAGATAATTCAGTCTAAACCTGAACCAATATGGCTGGCTGGCTGTTCCAGTTTTACAGCCTAAGCCACAAAACTCAAAATTCCAGTTAAGCACTAGAGTCTACAAAAACTGCCTCCCCCCCAACCTTGAAGTCTGACTCTGCATATTATTTCAGTGCTTTGCAGCTACTGAACCCCTGTACTGGGCTTTTTCGTCATATAAGCACATCTGATAAATAAGTTATAAGACTAAACCAAAAGTCTGGGCTAGACAAATGCCAGAGGCTCAGCTTAAGACTTCAGAAGAAATCTCTATTAAGTTGCCTCTGGAAATTATGCATAACATAAGACTCCCAATCATGCTGGAGCATAAAGCTGTGCTAAGTTGCATTTGCTGTTTATGGCATACTGTAAACAGATAATACTGAATTGACTATAAGATTTATTTTTAGAGAACAATTTCCCTGTGCATTTTAAAGGCTTACCTAATACCAGAAAAACACAATTTATCTGCTTTAATTTCAGGCAATAATTTAGACACTTTGCAACTCAGGTAAAGCACACTAAATCTCAGCAGTCAAATTATATAAAATGGAAAGGAGAAACATTATCTGGTATTTTTTTTGCCATTGCTCCTCGTCTTTCACTTCAGCACTGCATCCTGCCTGGAGCTGAAGAACCACAGAGAGTGAGATTCACATGAGTGAATCTTTCACTTAAAGGGAAATAGAGATAAAAATCCTAAGGAGGAGACAATGATTGCAAATCATTGCCTCTTTCTCCAGTCAGACCATATTACACGTAATTGAAAACAAGAACATTGAAGAGAGCAAGAGAAGTCACATCTAGTACAAATTAAAGCAAACCAAACTGCAGTGGTGAATACAGCAGACAAGTTAGATGTGACTTAAGTTACAAAGTTTAAGCAAATAAATTAGTAATGTATATAGTTTGAAAGGCAGAAAACTATAGCTTCAGCTCGGCAGTAACTACAAAGAAGCTACTCACCTCACACTCTTTATTCTCCCTTCTGTTTCTGAACCACAAAACAGCAGTGTTAGTTTGGCTTTTAGGAAGAGCTCTTGTTAAAGATTTCTTTCCATTGAAAAGACAGCCACCAATTAAATCAGGCTTTTCAGATGTGAACTAAAATTGGCTTCTGCAATATGAAGGTGTTACGTATCTTCACCTGATGTTAAAAAATAGCCAGTTTGCTTACAAGACATTTAGACACTTTCCAGCCACCCAGGTGAAGTAGCAAGTGCTTAAGAGTTCTGCTAAGATGAAGTTTAAGACAAGGTATGTCACTTATGCAGCAAAAATCCCTTCACTGTTTCAAGTTCTTTGATAACCTAACTTCACAGAATGTCTTCAAACCTAACCAGCAGGAAGAACTCTTTTAAGACACCTTTCATTTGAAAGCCTGCTTTAAAATGGGCTTTGGAGTCCATTACCTTTGCAACAGCATCAAAATCAACATGAAAGCAACAAAAGTTGAGTTCCTATCAAGCAGCTGATCTGCACCAATAAAAGCAACAACTCAGATTTATATGGTCAAACTAAATGCAAGTGATCTCCTGTTATTTCAGACTAAAGCAATCTTTTTGCTTTGCTTATAGAAACTGAGTTTTGTGTTTGGGGTTCTTTGTTTCAGACTCCTAGAACCTGACAAACAACTATACTTGTACCTGTAGCAAACAGCGAAATGGGCATAGGCAGCTACTATCCAGTTGTGGTGGCCAGCTACTATGAGGACTTTCCGTGGGTCCACAGGGAATCCTAAAAACAACAACAAAGCTGAAATCAGTCAAGCGATGGGTATTAGAAGATGTCTCTGCTTATCTGTAACAAGATAGAGCTCTCTCCTAGACAGGCAACAGAAACTTGGTTAATGAGCTTTCTCAAGAAAGATTTTCAGCTAGATTCTAGTTAGCAATATTACTCAGAATTCTTACAACTATTACAATTCTTCTACAGAAGTTCTTATGCATTTCATCTCAGCCATTACAATGCAAAGTGTCCAGAACGGTGAAAAGGCAAATACATGCCTTAGTTTTAAAGCCTACCAAACTGGTAAACATTTAAGGACTGTTGAAACAATGCTGTCTTTTATAAACGTTGTAGGCAAATACTTGGTGCAACCCCGCATTATCGTTATAGACTGTTAAACTGAGATTTCCAGCATCACAGAATACCTACAGATCCTCCATCTACTATGTAGGGGAAGCATGCCTGTTTCTAAGCTATAACTAAATTTGGTGTGGCAGAAGTGTTGGATGGCACCGGAAATCAGTGATTATGGTACTTTCCCAAGTTAGCTCTCAATCTTGATACACTAAAGAACTAATACCTAAAGACTGCATCTTCCCTCTTATTTTCCCCATGACTGCCCTCTTCCAAACCTGCAGCAACTCACAAAGAAGGATAAGCAATACATACCCAAGGGTTATTTTTCTATTACCTGGACAGAGATTAATCTTTTAACATATTCTATATCACGGAATCATAGAATAGTTACAGTTGGAAAAGACCTTAAAACCATCTAGTTCCTGGCCATGGGCAGGGACACTTTGCACTAAACCATGTCACCCAAGGCTCTGTCCAGCCTAGCACTGAACACCACTAGGGATGGAGCATTCACAAGTTCCTCGGGCAACCTGTGCCAGCGCCTCACCACCCTCACAGTAAATAATTTTTTCCTTGTATCTGACTTAAACTTCCCCTGTTTAAGTTTGAACCCATTACCCTTTGAGCTATCACTACAGTCCCTAATGAACACTGCTACAATTTACAGGGTTATAGCAGAAGATGACAACTCTAGCAGAATCATTTTGCCTGCAAATTCAAAACTGGAAAATGACAGAATTCAACCTTATCTTATTTATAGTTTTATATATTTTATATGGAATGTACTCTATATAGTCAAACAACTGAAGACTACCTTTATACTAAAATCTCAACTCTTGCAGGGCAAGAGAGGGGCACCAGGAACAAGAATGAAATGCAAAAGAAGGAGGTCCTGAACAAAAACCTATGAGATACTGGTCCATCTGGATTTTATCATGGCTTTAGTACAGTGAAAGGTATTTGTCTAAGGGGCCTGCATGAAGAACTTCGATTTGCCTTTCCCTCAGCCTCATACCTTGATTGTACAGCAGTGAACCTTAAATACTGTATAGGTAGTAGTGTTAAATAAGTATTCCACAATTTAAGTTAAGGCAAACAGAATAACAGACTGAAACCAGAAATAGTCACTCAACTTTTATTACCCACTGACAATCACCTTTGCAATTTGTTTTGGGTTCAGAACTGACATTCCTCACCTAGCCTGACTGTACCTTCCCCAGTACCAGCAAGTGTAGGTTGGACACCACCACTACCATGAATCTCACTCTCAGAGCAGTTTTGACCAATTCTACCATCAGATGGTGGCCCGGCAGTATTATTTATTTTACGGTTGGGAATGCCTGCAAAAGAAAAGAGATGTTTGGTTCCACTCCATAAATTTTAGTAATATAACAGATATTCATTCACTTTCAAAATACAGGATTAATAATCATGCACTTTGATCTAAAGTCTATTTTAAGTACCCATATTGTTAAGGAAAGCTTGTTTGTGGCGATCTGTCACCTAGCCTTAGGGCACATAAAGTAACTGTACCTTAGAATCACAGAATCATGGAACCGTTAGGGTTGGAAAGGACCTTAAGATCATCTAGTTCCAACCCTCTGCCATGGGCAGGGACACCTTGCACTAAACCGTGTCACTCAAGACTCCCTCCAGCATGGGCTTGAACACTGCCAGGGATGGAGCATTCACAACTTTCTTGGGCAACCCATTCCAGTGCCTCACCATCCTCACAGTAAAGAACTTCCTTACATCTAACCTGAACTTGCCCTGTTTAAGTTTGAACCCATTACCCCTTGTCCTGTCACTACAGTCCCTAACGAAGCGTCCCTGCCCAGCATCCTTGTAGCCTCCTTCAGACAGAAGAAAGCACTCCATGCCGATAATGTACTTGAAGAATCTCTATACTAGTCTACTATCAAACACAGCCTGCTTCATATTAACATGCCACAACACACTGCCCAATACTGTAAATATACCATTACATAAAGCATACACATAAAAGCCTTGGGTTTGAATCAGAACAATGTTCGATTCAACCATGCATCTTAATCTTTCCATGGGACAGCCTTCTCTAGATAGCTTGACAGCTGGAGTAACTACCTCAGCCAACTGCCCCCACAAACTAAAGCAGTAAGTGACTGCAAGCAACATCAGATGATTAACTCAGAAATACCTGGAGGAGGCAGGTAGCCATGAAAAAGGACACTGCCACAAGATGAGCGTTCCAGTTCTTCACATAATAGCAATCTTCTCACTAAGAAGAAAAACCAGGTATGAGCGCAGCTTTGAATTCCTAGGAAACATTATTTCAGTTAACCTTCTCTTGTCAGTAAGTTTGATAATCTTCAGGGTCATGACTGCCCAGAACTTGCAAGTGGGTCATTTCTACAATAATAAAAATGAGATGACCTCAGATTAAAAAAATAAGTTACCTAAAGGAGTGATTCCATAGAATTCAGCTTCATGCCTGAGAACATTAATACTTACTCCCCTAGAAAAAAAAAAACAACAAACAACAACACAGGGACAAGGTAAACACTTAAGAGTTTAAATACTATCATATTAAGTAGGTATTACACAACATGAACATCAAGCTACCTAGCAGTTTAAAGAATTACCACCAAATACATTCAACATGTTGATGCGTGAGATTTCAAAGTGATCTCAGTATTACCTTCCGTTAAAGTAAGGATACAGAAACAATAAAGAAATACATTGCCACAACAGGTTTAAAGTTTAGGTTGGATATAATGAGGAAGTTCTTTACTGTAAGAGTGATGAGGCACTGGAATGGGTTGCCCAAAGAAGTTGTGAATGATCCATCCCTGCCACTGTTCAAGACCAGGCTGGATGGAATCTTGGGTGACATGGTTTAGCACGAGGTGTCCCTGGATTTGAACTAGATGATCTTAAGGTCCTTTCCAACCCTAACCATTCTATGGTTCTATGAATCCACTAACAAAATGTAACGCTACCATTTCTGCCTCCACCATGCCACATACATACTTCAGACATGGTCCCAGATGTAGCAGGGTGCAGTCACACACTGGGCACCCACCTAGATAAGTAAAACTGAACAATCCTCACTTGAAAACATTTTCTACTAACACATCTGATCAAAGTAATTTTCACTTGAAATAAGGAGAACTTCTTACCTTAAGTCTAACTCCTTTGTGCGAAGAAAATTTAGAATGGGTGCAAATGCTGCTGGATCACGATCAATAAATATCTGCAAGGAAAAATCACTGTGCTTTAGCATCACTATGGAGCAACAATCAACTGAAATGCTTTTTTATGCTGAGCATGAGAAAGAGGAATTGAAGACGTGGCAGACAAACATAACTCAAAGCTTCCGGGCCTCTCGTTTCCTCTCATTATCCTTTTACCACCCACCAGTTCAACATTCTTAAAAGACATATATACAAACACAGCTGCAAACAGACGGCACTTAATAAGTATGTTCTTTAAGTTCTATATTCTCCACAAAGGTCAGCAGGCACCCTCCCTGAAACAGCCATTTTTCTATATATATTTGACAACTAAAGTTGCATTTCCATGTCAGGATTAATCAACTACATATGCAATAGCTATCTTATGAAAATTACACTTCTCTGCAGTACAGCAATAAGTAGTTTTTCTGTTTAAATACAGTTGCTATCTCTGCACTGTAGACAATGCAGAATGAGCACAAAACTGCACATTGTCCTAGTTTCATTTATCTTGGAATGAAGAGGAGAACCAAGAAAAAAAATTAGAGATGTCACTGATTTTCATCAGAGTTTAGACTCACTCAGGCAGTGCAATTCCTCTTAGATTAGAACCTACAGTGATTATTAGGAGAGAACCTAACTGAAAGCACAGCATTAAATTAGTAAGTTTAGTAGGTTTAGTAGTTTTACTACTTACAGCACCAGTTTCATCCTTCAGCGTTGAAATTCTTCCACTCAGCAAACTGAAACACAGGAAAGCTTCATTAGACATCTCTCAGAAATGTACTAACAGAAATATAGGAGAGCAATACTCTCAGTCCCTTTGCTTTCTTTGTGAATTTTCACCTTCATTTTGGTAAACCAATAGCATTTGGTAAACCAGCAGCAATAAAAGCTACTGAAGTAAAAAGCAAGAGTAAACTATCAACTCTGAAAGGACTTGCTGGGCAAGAATGGGGTAGATGAGTTTTGACACAATTTTCCGTCAAAGTTTCTCTCCCATGAGATTGAAGTACTTTTGCTACAGATCTACAGAAAACACAACACCCAAACATTGTTTTACAGATAAGAAGCAAACTAAGTAATGTCACAGTTTTAAGATTCCATCTGAGTCTGGACAATTATCTCTGAGATATGCCAGTCACGGATAACTTTCAGAACAAACTCCTTAGTATACTTTGTGTTGAGAGACTGTGGAATAGCATGGAAGTTCCTCCTTGTGCCTTTTCTTCCACGCTTCAAAGAAGGTGACACTTCCCTGGCACTCCATTTATCCTAACATTTCAGTGAAACAGGAGCAGGTAATGCTGTCTCCCTCTGTCAGCTACTGGCTTTTGTTGGGAAGGAAGTCTTGAGTACAAAAATTAAATGTAAGGAAGCAAAACTGCCTGCCTTTTACATGCCAGGATTTCTTTTATGTTTCAGATTAACTGGGATGCTCATCATACCTCATGGCTTGACTTCGCGAACGAAGATTTGGGAAGGGCATTTACCCACGCTTACTACAAGCACACTGATGACTAAGGCGGCAAATGTGGGATAGGCAAATCCGGCTACAAAAAGCACAGCAGAAGGTCTCCTTGGGTGGAACAGGTGGGGCGCGATTCTTCCTGTGTTGTCTTTTCTCCTCGAGACTAGTTCTTCGTGAACTCTCAAAGGAGTCAGCGGCATTATGTATGGTGTGCCTCCAAGTCTCCCGATTGGAGGCCAAGGTGGACCACTGGTGGTAGTCAATATGGCCAAGGCTAAGGCATTGTTTCAGGGAGTCCTTGTATCTCTTCTTTGGGGCACCTCTCTTGCGGCTACCGGTGGCAAGTTCACCGTAAAACACGATCTTGGGGAGGCGGTGATCCTTCATTCTAGAGACGTGCCCTGCCCAGCGCAGCTGCAATTTCAGCAATATGGCCTCGATGCTGGTGACCCCTGCCTGTTCAAGGACAGTGACATTAGACACATAGTCAGTCCAATGGATGTTTAGAATTGTACGGAGGCAGCGCTGATGAAAGCGTTCCAGGAGTCGCAGGTGATGACGGTAGATGACCCATGATTCAGACCCATATAAAAGAGTAGACAATACTATGGCTCTGTAGACACTGACCTTTGTACTTTTCTTCAGGTGTTTATTACACCATACTCTTTTATGGAGTTTTCCAAAGGCTGTATATGCCTTTGCTATTCTGTTGTCTATCTCTTTGTCGATCATGGCATCCGAGGAAATGATGCTTCCCAGATAGCTGAACTGCTGAACTGACTTAAGGTCTGACTCGCCGATGGTAATATGGGGATGGCGATGATCTTCTTAGGGTGCAGGTTGGTAGAGGACTACTGTCTTCTTCAAGCTGACTTCCAGCCCAAAAACCTCAGCCGCCTCCGCAAAGCAAGATGTTAAACGCTGCAGAGCTGCTTCTGTGTGGGCAACAAGGGCGGCATCATCAGCAAACAGCAGTTCACGGACAAGATGGTTTAGGGTCTTAGTGTGGGCCTTCAGTCGCCTTAGATTGAATAGGCTACCATCGGTACGGTATCGAATATAAATGCCGTCTTGTTCGTCGAGGTCTGCTGTAGCCCTTCGGAGCATCATGCTGAAGAAGATTGTGAATAAGGTCGGTGCGAGAACGCAACCTTGTTTCACACCATTGGTTATTGGGAAAGGCTCAGAGAGTGCATCACCATACCTGACTTGGCCTTGCTGATCCTCATGTAACAGAATAATCATTTTAGGAACTTGGGGGGACAACCTAATCGTTCTAAGATCAGCCACAAGCCTTTCCTGCTCACAGTGTCAAAAGCTTTGGTGAGGTCAACGAAAGTTACGTATAACCCCTTATTCTGTTCTCTACACTTTTCTTGCAATTGTCTGAGAACAAATACCATGTCTGTGGTACTTCTATTAGCCCTGAAACCACACTGGCTTTCAGGTAGAAGTTCTTCTGCGATAGCAGGTACTAGTCTGTTCAATAGTATTCTTGCAAGAATTTTACCAGCAATGGAGAGCAGAATTATACCACGGTAGCTTGAGCAGTCTGACTTGACACCTTTTTTCTTATACAGAGTGACAATGATTGCGTCACGGAAGTCTGACGGTATTTTGCCTTGTTCCCAACAGCACACAACTAGTTCATGAAATTTAGCATGAAGTGCTTGGCCTCCATGCTTCCATATTTCAGGTGGGACTCCGTCAACCCCAGCTGCCTTGCCAGTTTTCACCTGCTGTATGGCCTTAAGAGTCTCTCCCATGGTAGGGGCTAAATCCAATTCGTTTTTCACCAGATGTTGCAGAATGTGCTGGATTCCTTCGCCTTGGACTACACGATTAGCACTAAAGAGGGTTTGAAAATGTTCAGACCAACGATTCAGGATGGAGATTTTATCTGTAAGAAGCGTTTGGCCATCTGCACCAAGTAAGGGGCTTTGAACCTGGAATGTGGGTCCATACACTGCCTTCAGAGCCTCATAGAATCCTCTGTGGTCACCCAAATCTGCACATAGTTGAGTCTTTTCTGCTAAGTTGACCCACCACTTGTTCTGGATGTCTCTAAGTTTCTGTTGGAGTTTGCTACATGCAAGACGAAAGGCTGCTTTTCTTACATGGCAGAGTGGCTGAGTGAGGTGTGCTTGATGAGCAGATCTCTTTTTTGTCAGCAATTCCTGGACCTCCTGGTTGCTATCGTCAAACCAGTCTTTGTTTTTCTTTGAGGAGAACCCAATGGATTCTACGGAGGACTGCAGGATGCTGTTTTTGATATGTTGCCAAAGCGCTTCAGGAGAAGAATCTATAAGTTGGTCTTCAAGCCTAGTTTGAAGGTTAGCCTGAAAGCTGTCCCTCACTGCAGCTATTTGAAGATTATCAACATTGAGCCTCCTCCTTGGAATGCCGCTCCTCTTAGGCTTAGGCTTGAAGTGGAAATTAAGTTTGCAACGCACAAGGCGGTGGTCTGTTTGGCATTCTGCACTAGGCATCACTCTGGTCTGGCAGACATCACGAATATTTCTCTGGCGTACTAAAACATAATCAATAAGGTGCCAATGTTTAGATTGAGGATGCATCCAGGTTGTCTTCCAGCTGTCTTTCTGCTGGAAGATAGTGTTGGTGATGGTAAGCTGTTGCTCTGCACAGAACTCTAGTAAGAGACGACCGTTATCATTGCAGTTGCCAACACCGTGCTTGCCTAGTACTCCTTTCCAGGCTTCAAAGTTCTTTCCTACTCGGGCGTTGAAGTCACCAAGGATTATGATTTTATCTTCTATAGGAACTTTCTGAGTGAGGTGACGCAGGTCGGAGTAGGATTTTTCTTTTTCTGCAGGGTCAGCTTGCAGAGTTGGAGCATATATGCTGAAAAGAACAATGTGTTGCTTATTGTGTAGTGGAAGACGTAAGGAGATAATACGGTCGGAATGACCTATCGGCAAATTTTCAAGTTTAGAGGCTATGGAGTTTTTAATCATGAAGCCGACTCCAGAAAGATGACTTTCAGTTTTGGGTTTGCCTGACCAGTAGAGTGTATAGCCAGCACCATGTTCTTTGAGGCTACCTTCCTCATGAAGGCGAACTTCACTGAGTGCAGCGATATCAATGTTAAGACGTGACAATTCATGGGCAATTAGCGCAGAACGGCGCTCAGGACGCCCACTGTTCACTGTATCAAGCATGGTTCTGATGTTCCAACATGCGAGTGTCAATCTGGACACACCTTTGGAGGCAGGTGTATGCCTTTGTCTCTTTGTTTTTAATTGACCGCAATACAAGATGCCCGTTGGCTGCGGCTAGCCAACCAGGTGGAGGGGGAGATGAGCTTTGGTTAGGCCACCTTTTCTAGGCCTCTCTCCATATGGAGCAAGCAGTGCTGTCCTTGAAAAAGGCTGCTTGGTCATTCAGGATGCTGCCGAACAAGACTGTCATCTCCTGGGTCAGACTTGAGCGACCAATGTCCTGAACCGCCTGCATGCAGGGTTGGGTCTGCGACTTCCAGTGCACCTTATCACCTGCCGTTTCGTCCCTCGCCTGTAGCTACAGGGCTTTGCAAGTGTGGGTAAACCCTTCGGGCCTGTGCAGTGGGTTTATTTTAGGTGAGGCACAGCGTGCGCAGAACTGGCCTCACCCTTTACACCTGAGGTTTATCTGCCAGGGCCTAGCGAGCTTGGACGGAGACAGCAAAGTCCTCAGATCGTAGGTTTAATCAGAGTATCCTTCTCTTAGATGGATGGCCTTACAGGGCTACACGAGCTCCATCTGCCCGGGTTTGAAGTTGGAGTTGTCCTTCTCCTAGGATGGTTGCCCGAAGGCTAGTGAGCCCATCCTGCCCATGGACACACTTTGTCTGACCCTTCATTTGAGAGCTGACTGGCATGGGAGACCCTACCGGAAGCATAAGCCACCACCAGCATAACTCCCAACTTCACAAGGGCACGCAAGCTCTTTCCCCACGACAAGGGGGTGTCCGTGAAAGAGATGATAGAGGTCCAGCAACTACAGCACAAAATTACTAGCGTACAAGCAGTAAGCAGCACCACCTACACAAGTAGCAACTGTAGCGACATAAAAGTTAGCAGAAGACTGTTCAATAATTCAACAGCTCCTGTGTTGTGTGATGTACTCTGTATCCTCTACTCAGGGTACAGCAATAATTCAAAAAACATTACAGGCAGTGCTACTGTGTATAGTCAGTAAGATCACAAGTGGTAACACAGTAATAGAAACAGTGGCATCTCCCTTTCCTGCAGATTTGGAAACTTATTTCCATAACACTATGTCTAAAAAGTGACAGCTTTTCAGCACACATAAGCTGCCATAGCATCATTCAAGACAGAAGATGCCTTTTGGATAACAGCTTACTTCAAATGAATCTGTCCCATTGCTTGAGGAGGGAGAAAAGCATTAATGAATAAAGACATTATTAACAGCATTAACTGACACTATTAACAACATAAATAAATAAATAACATATATATCTGAGAAGATATATATTTTTTAAATGACTATTAATTTCTGTTTCTTTAATGTGAATATCAATTACAAATACCTGGAAAAAAAGGAGTCTGGAATCCACATCAGTGTTTGTCTTGAAGTGCTGAACCTAGGAAACCAAAGTTAACAAGTTTACAATCAGCTGTAAAATTGGAAAGAAATCTGTTTTATCTTTTATTTGTCCTACAAAGCTGATATCAAACACATCTGGGAAGACTGAGATCATTTAAATGTCTCCACAAAGTCAAACAAGTTGCAGATTCTTTGCACAGATTGTCCTTAAGCATGAAGCACAACTGTCCAGAAACCCCCAAAGTGTCATTCTTTATAGGTTTGTAATACACTGTCCCCAGAATCCTTCATTTTTCGGTTCTCATACTCTAGAGATTTTTATCAAGCATTTAACTTGACAACCAACCAACCTCCCCCCCCCCAACCCCCCCCCCCCAAAAAAAAGCAACCACACAAAAAGCAGACACTAAAATAAAAGTTAATGGATAGTGTGCTATGTTTTTAACTAACTGCATGGTACTCTTACTTACGACTCAAGGGGTGCTACACTGTGCATGGCAAAAGACCACAATGAGCTTCAAGTCAGTATTTTACCGTAACTTCAATTATTTGCCATTTGCTGTTTAGGCCCTCCAAGGGGGGCCCAACAGCAATAACAGTTAAAAGAAAGCATTTACTCTGAAACATAATATGAAATAATGCAATTATAATATTACTTACAATGTCAGACAGTATTTTACATAATAACTACCTATGAACTCTTCTATACTTTGGATTTACCATGAAGAAATACAACTGGATTGACAGCTTGGACAAGGATTTCGTACTCCACATCAGCTGACTGTATATATCCTCTTATTAGTACCACGACTAAGAAACCTTTGGTATCCTCTTCATTAATGGGAATCAAAAAAGGCAACGCAAAAGTAAAATTCCATAACTTTCCACACAGTCCAGGAATGTAGTACAAAGCATTTTTTGTTTCCGCTGCTAAACAAAAAGCATGAATTTATCCACCCTAGGGGCAACACAAAGGCTGTATGGAACTACCATTCTGCACAAAATCTGGATCGTGTAGCTGCTTAACAGAAAATCTCCAGTATCAGCATTCTAAGCACAAACAAGCAAAGTCTTTCTTAAAAACATTAAAAATAAAGAGAACCAAAACAGTTTGCTATTTAAATGGAAAGTGGCTTCTAAGTATATCTGCATTTTTGTACAGCTTTTATCAGCTGTCATATGGACCACTACCCTTCTCTAAGATTAAGGGATGATTAACTATGCTCCAGTGTGTGCATAATAGAAAACAATGAGCTGTACGTATTTTATCCAAGATTAATCCAGACACCGCATCTAACTATGGGGATGGATGCACCATCCCCAGTTAGTCCTTTTAAAGGTCTTCACAAGCTGAATATTTTTATTGTCTGATACTTCTACAAGTTTCAGTTGTAAACAACACTGAATGATAAATGCTTAAATTAATTCTGAAGCAATAAAGCCTCCTGAGACCATGAAGATGCTCAGGATCTCTGAACAAATGTTTGAGGACTCCATGGTACTTCTCAGTAGACTATAACACAGTTTCTGACTTGCACACATGCTTGCATTTAGGCAGATGGGTGACAGTCAGCTATTTAGAGGTGTCAAGATTTGCTGGTGTTCTGACACCACCTAGAGCTGGGTTCAACTCTAGCATTTTCTAAGTCAAAGTACCAAAACATTTGTGACTAGATGTTCCAGAATAACAAGGCCCAAATAAGGAGAACAGAAAAAAGAGCCATCAACGGATTCCACATTCATCTCCTTGCAATTTGATCAGTGGGTTTAGATAGCACGAGTATTTTCTGTCTGTGATTTGCACTATGGAATCAGTTTAGTAATACCTCATACTAACCTATACTTTAGAACTTTTAATGCACATGCATTAATCTATGTAAACAAGAAGACAAGAGCCCTTCTTTCCAGGGTACAAAAGAAGCTTAGCTAGCAACGTTTTCGTGTGTAAGTTCATCCACGGATCCATGCAGCTAACACGCAGTGGTCAGATGGACATTGTATGAGGACAACCAGGCAAACCCACTGGAATATTCTCAAACACCCTTAAGCAGGTGGCCTCCACTGAAAGAAAATACAGGTAACTGGGAACAGACACAAACAGGCAAAACAGCCATTTTCATAGTCTGTTGGGCTTTTAGAGTTATCTTATAAGCAGAGGGAGATAAAAGGTCAAGAAAACTTTCTAAATTTCTGTGAATGTTAACTTGCAAGAGGTTTTCTGCTGCCAGAAAAGGAATCCACTGGGCTGAGACCAGAAACCACTGGAGCAACAGCATACAACAGAGAAGCTCTGGTAGTCCCGGGGGCAGTGGGAACCTAGTGTCAGAACATGCAAAACTGGTGTCTCTGTACTAGATGCTCCAAAGTATAACTGCTGTCAGAGACAGAGGGGAGCTTTGATTTCCTCTTCTCATACAACTCCACAAACAAAAGAGTTTCCGGTTTCTAGTATGGGTAACAAGAACTAATGCACAATTTACCTACCTCTTATGTCCAAATGATGTCTGCTGCCTAGAACATAGACGTTCAATCAGAAATAAAATATACACAATTGTTAGCTTGCCTTATTCTTCATACTTCTGTGTAGACAAGCCCTCTGAGGAGGTTTATTTCTTCCCCAATTCATGCCCTGTATTTAATTCTCTGTTCTCTGCATAAGCACTTCATAAACAGATGTTACTTATAGATCGAAGCACCTTTTTGATTCCACTTGTAATAAAATCCTAGAAGGTGAATTGCCCTACCATTTTAGAGACAGAGTTCACTGATGAACCTTATTCAGTGTAACATAAAATCTGGTCCAAGCCAACACCAAAGTTATGCTGAAAGCATCCCTGTAGGAGAGTTTTGCCTATGGAAGTGTCCTGGTTTAGTCAGCCATGCAGCCACTCTCTCACTCCCCTCTCTTCCTCCCCCCCCTTTCCCGGAGGAATGGGGAAGAGAATCGAAAGAATGTAATTCCCATGGGTTGAGATATGAACAGTCCAATAACTGAGGTATAACACAAACCACTGCTGCTACCACCAATAATAATAATGATAAGGGAAATAACAAGGGAAGAGAATACAACTGCTCATCACGGCCGACCGATACCCAGCCCAACCCAAACAGCGATCTAACCCTTCTGGGTAACTGCCTCCAATTTATATAGGGGGCATGACATGCTGTGGTATGGAATACCTCTTTGGTCAGTTTGGGTCAGGTGTCCTGTCTCTGCTACCTCCCGGCTTCCCCTCCTCCCTGGCAGGGCATGAGACTCAGAAAGTCCTTGGTCAGAGTAAACATTACTGAACAACAACTAAAAACATTGGTGTTATCGGCACTGTTCCCAGGCTGAAAGTCGAAACCACAGCACTGCACCACTTATTAAGAAGGAGAAAAATGACTGCTACTGCTGAACCCAGGACAGGAAGTTACAAGCAGTCTATCTGGGCTGAACGAGGTTCTTAATGTCTCCTTATAACAAAGGAATTCTGCATCAATTTTACAGCACCATCCTTTAGGAAGGCTGCAACATACAATTTCGTTATAAGAACACGATCTTCTTCTGGGATAGTAGTAGTTGCTTCCAATACTAATAGCTGGTCTCATGCTGTCCACAGACTCAGAAAGACACATTACTTCGGTTCCCACCATCTACTGTGATCATGCCTGAGCATTCTGATAGAAAGATGTACACTATCACACAGATTCTGACCCCTATCTCAGCCTGCCAAAATGCCATCTTCTAAACTTTCAGCGTCCGTTCAATTACAAATCTTTACTCTGATTGACAGCAGCGGTATTGTATCTACCTTTTTAACACCTTAGTATCTGAGACTGCAAGACAGACCGATGCCTAGAAAGCTATGGCAAAGCAAACCTCTCTGTCCTCTACTCCTGAAGCAGCAGTATAGAGTCGAGATGTGCTCCTGAAGCACGTCTCTAGAAACCCCAGACCATGCAATACAGACACCACGCAGGGCTGCCAACTCCTCCCGTATCTGCCTCCGAGTCCAACTGTCCCAGCTCCCCTGCAAAAGCTTTATCCAGGCGCTTCCAGAGGCAGCAACCGCGGTGGACCGATCACAGGCGAGCCGACTTCGCCGTGCTCGCCCTCGCTCCGACACCCTCCGGTACGAGCTGGCACCACCCGCCGGCAGGCCCTGGGGTCGGTCCCGCTCGGCCTGCCCTGCACATCCGCTCACCTGGTACCCCCCACGTTGAGCTGGATTATCTCCCCGCTCCCGGCGCCAGCGAATCCTCCGCCATTCCCCGCCATCTTCTCCACCGCCTGCTCCAGCCGGGGCCCGCCGCCGCCTTCCGGAACCCCGGGATCGAGAGAAGGTGAAGGCGGCGGCGGCGGGGAAGAAGGAGAAGGGGGCTCGGCTAGCGGGCCCACGCTAGTATCTGCGGCCACAGGCGGCCAGGGCAGGGGCGGCGTCCGGCCAGTCTGCGGCCCTGGGGGCTTCTCGCAGCTCAGGCCCGGCCAGGCCCCGCAGCCTGCGTGGTCCGAGTGGACAACGCCATAGCAACACCACAGCACTTGGAGCTGGAGGAAGAGGAGGAGAAGGGAGGGGCCGGCGTTCGCCGAAAAGCGTAGAAACGTTCACGGAACGAGGGCGGCTGCGCAGAAACGGGAACTCCCCCCAGCCTGGGGTGGGGTAGGTAGTGGGTCAACGCTCGCTCTGGACAAAGGACGCTGGGGGGAGGGGTAGTGGTGCTGGGCAGGTGATCGGAGTAGGATGTGTGTTATGGGCCGCGTCACAGCCACCCCGGAGGTGTCCCGGGGCCTTGAGCGTTCAGAGGTCGGGTAAATGCCGATATTCTGCAAGAGAGACGTAGAAAATGCTGTGGAAACTCAGGGAGAAAACAATAGAGAACTCTCTGGAGTTCAGAGCCGTTGCCAACCAAATTGTGCACCGATTAAAGGGGGAAAATAGCAGACAAGACAAATCTGAGTTCTCAATTTGAGGAAGGAATCTATCACATCAAATAAAGGGAAATTGAGGAAGAAATAAATGACAGTGTGGGAGCAGAGGAAGTAGTAAAATTGTGGTTTAAAGTTATGAGGGTAGGCTTGATAATGAATTCCTACACTTGAGAAGTAAGCAACTATAAGCCTCAAATTTTATTGTATTTTAAGTGAGATTTGTCTACACTGTATTTAAATTTCATGGGTTTTTTTTTTTTGTGGAGACACAATAGATAAAGTTAAAGCATGCTGAGAAATCAGAGCACTGTGAGAATCACTGGAGTAGCCTAGGTTTAAACTGGTTGAACCTACATGGCCACTTCCTCACTCATATACCTTGGAAGTTCAAGTTTTATTCCTCATATCATAGAGCCTAGCTGAGCAAAGCTATGAAGTATTGGGAGAAACTACTTCATTATCAAAAGGCACAGACACTACCATGGCCATGTTAGTCTTATTGCCTAACCAGCACAGTTTAGCTGGTGTTAAGCTTAGGGAGGGAGCTATGAACACTTCTGTAATGTGTTCTGAATATGTTTGTGCAGATGCTTCTATGATGTGTTTTGCCCGACAGGAGCTGAATGTGTCACCAAGACCTAGACCTTCATGCTTGGTAGCATGGCTGTAGACTGGGTCTCTTCTTGGGCTCAAAAGCCTTGCTTTCAGATTTTGGTTGAGTTGGCATCTTCTTTCCCAGAGTATATAATAGGAAATAAGAAATGTTCAGGTGTGCTATCAGGCAGAGAAGGAAATTGAACTTCCTATGTCCTGGAGGAGTCCTCTATTAAAGTATCTGATAACAAAGTGGGACAGGATATTTCTAGTATTTGGACAGAAGACTGACACTCCCTACTTTTCAATCTGTCAGCTTGTAAAATAAAAACATTGTCAGAGAGGGTCTGAGGCTGTGGATCATGCTTGGAAACCATACCCTTCAACCTGCCACTGTGGAGGGACTGTTTGGAAAACTTGCACTTACCCTTGGTGCCATTTTAAGTGGCTGCTCATTCAGGCAGCTGACTGAAAGATCACGTTTCTGCATGCCTAATTCAGTCATGTTTGAGAAGGAGTCTAATAGCTTAGGTAGTCAAGGAGTATAAATTGCACAATGACTGGCCATGTGTCTTAAAGAAATGGCACTGTAAACATCACACATGTAAATGCTTCTGGGGCCCAACTTGCTTAGAACACTAAAAAATATGTCTTAGGCTCCTAAGTCCTATTTGCCTCACAATATCCTGAAATTTAATATTAGTCTCTTCTGTAAAGCATAAACAGCATTGGCATTTGTCGTTCTATTCACAGAATTCAATCCAGGGAGAAACATTTCAAGAGAATCAGCTGTGCCTTGATGCAATCTCTGGCAGCTGCAGCCCTTAAATACTTCCACTAGATGTCTCTATCGATTTCAAAGTCAACTTCCAAAATGGAATTCCTGTTCAGCCTAGCCATTTAAGTCATTTTCTCAAAACCATTCCTCTTGATGTTGCAATTAAAGTACATGATTTGCAGGCATTCCGGAAAAAATCCCAAACTCACTTCAAAACACACATCACTTCAGTGTTATACAATATTAATATACAAAGCAATTTTATGTTTCTACAATCTTTTCATTAATTCATAAAATATAATAATAATTTGAGCTACAAAAGTACAAGAAAATGATGTTTCTTACCACTTTTTTCCACTTGGGTATGACTACAGTTTCTTTGTGGAGCATCCTGTTTTCTGGCCAAGAAGCTTAATTTTTCCACTCAAAAAGGAGTCAAATGCTGCTCTATAAATTGTATTCAGAGACACCTCCCAATGGCATGATTGCCCTTAAGCAACCTTAATACAGGTCTAGTGAGGAATTGCTACTCTTTGGCATGTTTGCCAGGCACCTGTTTTGCTAAGTTATTATCTGAGGAACAGTTTGGCTCCCCAGGGAGCCAAAGGAAGTTAGGCAACAAATTCCTTCTCTGCATCCTCATCAGATCCATAGTGTGGGAGATTTTGCACCACCCTGGACAGGCTCCTTTCTGATCTCTTAACATCAATGCTAAATGCAGTGTAACAGTCTGTGCAATGGTGAGGAGTGGATGGCCAATAATTCCTGAGATGTATTTTTAGCTGTTTATATATATAAAGACCAAATCTTTTTTGTTTGTTATAGCATAAAATCATAGAATCATAGAATGGTTTGGATTGAAAAGGACCTTAAGATCATCTGGTTCCAAGCCCCTGCCATGTGAGGGGTTCAAACGAAACCATGTCACCCAAGACTCCCTCCAACCTGGCCTTGAACACTACCAGGGATGGAGCATTCACAACTTCCTTGGGCAACCCATTCCAATGCCTCACCATCCTCATGGTAAAGAACTTCTTCCTTGTATCTAACCTGAACTTCCCCTGTTTAAGTTTGAACCCATCACCCCTTGTCCTATCACTACAGTCCCTAATGAAGAGTCCCTATCCAGCATCCTTGTAGCCCCATTCAGACACTGTGGAAGGCTGCTCTGAGGTCTCCACACAGCTTCTCTTCTCCAGGCTGAACAGCCCCAATGTCCTAAGCCTGTCTTCATACGGGAGGTGCTCCAGCCCCCTGATCATCCTCGTGTCCTCCTCTGGACTTGCTCCAACAGTTCCATGTCCTTCTTGCGTTGAGGACACTAGAACTGTACACAATACTCCAAGTGAGGTCTCACGAGAGCATCTGGGTTGGAAAATCAAATTATTTGGAAGTGAATACACATTTAATTTTGGTGATGATATAATGTGTTCCATTATTACTGTCTAGGATTGTATTACAAAATACAATTTTACATATTTGAGGAGAGGGGAAACACCTCTTTTTTTTTAAACCATTTACTCACAAAACATGAGAACTTTATGACAGGGATCTTGTCTCCTTATCTTTCTGTAAACTGTCATCTTGATTGCTGGTGTTATACAGTAATTATGCCACATTTAAAATTGTCTCCCATCTGCTCTAGAAGGAGGAGCCTTGGAGTCTCACCAATATAGTCACTCTGGGAAATGATACTCTGAGTCATTAGGAACAATAGTTTTTCCCCAGTGTTGCTTACAGTTACTTCTCTTGAAGGATTTAAAGATTGAAGGTATTCAGTTAATAGCTGGAGTCCAGTAAAGAGCACTGGAATAACTTTAAATAGGCTACAGGGGAGAGGGCAGCTCTTGGGACTAGGTGGAGTATGTCTCTTTATTCATGAACATATGGCTGTTGCTTGCGAATTGGGAAACAACCTTGCTTTTCAGGTCCAGATGCAGTGCTGCACAATGGGTAGCTACCAAAGATGTTCACTTTGCTCAGAGCAGCTCCACCTCACAGCCAAATAAAAGCGATATTGTCAGAAGTGTCTATAAACACTCATTTCTTTCCCCCTTCTTTAAATGGAATGAAAGGACAAAAGCACATACACACACAAAATAATCTAACAGTTGTCCTTTTGAGAAGTTCCTCCTCTTCCCAATACTCCAAGCAAATTTAATATAAGTATTGAATTAATCACAACCTAATAATGCTCAGTATATCCTGGCAGAGCTGGGTGAGACAAGAAACAGCTCAAGCACAGTAAACGTGTGTGTTATTTCCCTAGTACATGCTGTGTCCACAGCGTGGGGCTGTTTGCTAGGACATGTCTATTGTGAAAGGCCAGGGTTCTTCGCATTCATGAGAGTGGAAGAATGCCAGTGCTGCAGACTCCAGATTCATTTGTACGCATTTGTTTTCGTCATTGAAGTCATTCAGCAGAAGTTGTCTACGTTTCTGTATCAAGTCAGATTCTGTTTATAAGCTAGATGTAGCCAGTAACCAACTATCTCCCCAAAGACCTCAATCTACCCTAGACAAACAGAGATCATAGTAAGGCAGCACAGCTTCATTTATGTTTGACTGTTGTATGTGCAGGCACTGCTATGTAGCAGGCTGAAGGTCTAGTAAATAGTTGTTATCTCCTGACAGGTATGAAGTCATAAAGGCACAGGTTGTAACACAGACATTTACTATATATAAAGTAAAAGACAACACTGTGTTATTTTCGCACCTTGCCAGAACCCTTTCTTCTTATCACAGAAGCAATTAATATTACATCTTCTTTCTTTTCATATTACAGCCATAGTGCTTGCCTTGGGAAAGGAAAGACAATGTTCAGCTTTCTCTATTGCACACACTCAAAATCTTAAAACCTTATTAATGAAAAATACCCTGATTTTGAATTAAACTAAAATTACTAGACAAAAATACTGACTATGGATGTTATTTCATTGTACAGAAATCTCCAGCCATAGCTCAAACAGAGACCGTTACTCTCATTTCATATTTCTATCAATTAGTGTTCTATCTAGTTACTTTGTATAATGTTTTTCATCTTGTTGTCAAATATTAAAATAGAAATGTGAAAGACTTCCTTGGGGGTATGGGCTGGGGATGAAGAGGGAGTAATTTAGAGATGTTGGAAGGAACAGGATGTGAGAGAACAGTGGAAGTCACATTTTGGATAGAGCATAGCACTTCGTGTCAAAAGGTCCTTTGTTTAAGTCTGTATTAAAAATTGGCGAAAGACCTTTCAAACCTTGGTAATAGTGATAAGAATACAAGGACATAAAGAAGCAGATAGAATCATAGAATCATAGAATGGTTTGAGTTGGAAAGCACCTTAATATCATCCAGTTCCCGCCCCCTGCCATGGGCAGGGACACCTCACACTAGACCATGTTGCCCAAGGCTCTGTCAAACCTGACCTTAAACACCGCTAGGGACGGAACATTCACCACTTCTTTGGGCAGACTGTTTCAGTAAAGAACAGTAAAGAACTCACAGTAAAGAACTTTTTCCTTATATCTAACCTGAACTTCCCCTGTTTAAGTTTGAACCTGGTCCTAGAAGAAGAATATTCTTGTTTACAGTATGTGAACCAAGCAAACCTAAGGAAATGCATCTGAAATGCAACAATTAAAAAAAAAATTCATTTTTACTCAGTGTGTTGTGATTTACACAGGATTAGCCATGCGTGTGCAAAATTACCCGTAGCCACAGTACATGGTTCTTAGAAGCAGAATGTCACTTGATGGTGCTAAGAAACATGTCATTTTGTTGCTTAATAATTTACTGCTGAAGGATTTCTGAATTGTTCTATGCTAATTTTCTCCAATTGGACATTGGAGAAAGAAGTCATTGAACTGGCTTAGAAGGGGCTGACTTTTAAAGGGTGGGTACCTCACTGTTACTGAAGTTGTGAAAATATCTGAAAATGCATAAATTCAGGCACACAAATTAAGTAGTCATTTTCAAAAATCATTTTATCCAATGTCCTTTAGAAGTCCTTTGAGTCACAGTTCTAGCTATATTCTAGCTATAGATCTTTTGCACCCATGTTGCCAGAGTGTCGTGGTTTAATCCAGCCAGACAGCTTGTTCACTCACCCCCCCCCTTTTTGCCCTCCCTCTACTTCCGGAGGGACGGAGAGGAGAATTGAAAAGAATGCAACTCCCCTGGGTTGAGATAAGAACAGTTTAGTAACTAAGGTGTAACACAAATCACTGCTGCTACCACCAATAATAATAATAATAATAAAGGAAATAACAAGGGAAGAGAATACAACACCTCAGCACCAGGCGACCAATAACTCGCCCACCCCAGCCCAACCAAGCACCGACTGATACCTCCTCCAACCCTGAAGTCCCAGCCCTTCCGGGTAACTCTCCGGTACATCCTGGGCATGACGTGCTGTGGTATGGAGTACGTCTTTGGTCAGTTTGGATCAGGTGTCCTGTCTCTGCTTTCCTCCCAGCTTCCCTCCTCCCTGGCAGAGCATGAGGCCCACAAAGTCCTTGGCCAAACCAAAACGTCATTGTTATCAGCACTGCTCCCAGGCTGAAGGTCAAAACACAGCACTGCACCAGCTACCGAGAAGGAGAAAACTGACTGCTACTGCTAAACCCAGGACACAAAGATGTGCTATATCATTACAGATTAAGTAGCTGATTGATGGTGACTTCTGAGTCACACAAAAGGATAATAAGCCATTCCTTTAATTAAGAGCATTTAATGAGTGGTGCTTCTACTTATCCCCTTTCCATTTTAAATCGATACTTTAGCTTTATATCTCTGATTTCATACATTTCCAGAAAAATACTTCATATATTAGACCATACATACATACAATTTGGTGGCCTTCTATGATGGGGCTACAGAACTGATGGACAGCAGTAAAGCAGTTGATGTCATCTACCTGGACTTGTGTAAAGCGTTCGACACTGTCCCACACGACATCCTTGTCTCTAAATTGGAGAGACATCAATTTGATGAATGGCACTCGGTGGATAAAGAACTGGCTGGATGGCCGCACACGAAGAGTTGTAGTCAATGGCTCAATGTCCGTCTGGAGACCAGTTACGAGTGGTGTCCGTCAGGGATCAGTGTTGGGACCGGTCTTGTTTAACATCTTCGTCACTGACACGGACCATGGGATTGAGTGCGCCCTCAGCAAGTTTGCTGATGACACCAAGCTGTGTGGTTCGGTTGATACACTGGAGGGAAGGAATGCCATCAAGAGGGACCTTGACATGCTTGTGAGGCGGGCTGATGTCAACCTCATGAAGTTTATCCATGCCAAGTGCAAGGTCCTACACCTGGGTCGGAGCAATCCCAGGCACAGCTACAGGCTGGGCAGAGAAGAGATTCAGAGCAGCCCTAAGGAGAAGGGCTTGGGGGTGCTGGCAGATGAGAAAATGAACATGAGCCGGCAGTGTGTGCTTGCAGCCCAGAAAGCCAACCGTGTCCTGGGCTGCATCAAAAGGAGTGTGACCAGCAGGTCGAAGGAGGTGATCCTGCCCCTTTATTCTGCTCTCGTGAGACCTCACCTGGAGTATTGTGTACAGTTCTGGTGTCCTCAACATAAAAAGGACATGGATCTGTTCGAACAAGTCCAGAGGAGGGCCACGAGGATGATCAGGGGACTGGAGCACCTCCTGTATGAAGATCGGCTGAGAAAGTTGGGGCTGTTCAGCCTGGAGAAGAGAAGGCTGCGAGAAGACCTCATAGCAGCCTTCCAGTATCTGAAGGGGGCCTATAGGGATGTTGGGGTGGACTCTTCATTAGGGACTGTAGTGATAGGACAAGGGGTAATGGGTTAAAACTTAAACAGGGGAAGTCTAGATTGGATATAAGGAGGAAATTCTTTCCTGTTAGGGTGGTGAGGCACTGGAATAGGTTGTCGAGGGAGGTTGTGAATGCTTCATCCCTGGCAGTGTTCAAGGCCAGGTTGGTTGAGGCCTTGGGTAATATGGTTTAGAGTGAGGTATCCCTGCCCATGGCAGGGGGGTTGGAGCTTGATAATCTTGAGGTCCTTTCCAACCCTAACTATTCTATGATTCTATGATTCTATGATACATACCACTTTAGCAATCATTGGCTTTCCTGATTTTCCTTAGCTGTGAAAAGCCAGTTAACAGCACATCAGATAAAATGCCAAAGCAGCTTACTGGGAGTGAAATACCAGCACTGCACTTTCACTTCAGGCTTCTTCATAGAGCTGTGTTGCCTTAATGGAATTTAGTAGTCTATTCCCATTTAAATGGAATTCTCACCTCATGTACAAAAGAATTTATTTTAAAATGCAGTAATATAATAATATATACATGATATATATATAAACAGCTAGGGATACTGTTTCTGTTTTGTAAATATTCAAATTGATTAAATGGGCAGTTTGGTAATATATTACAGTATTTAATCTGAGAAACATTATATTCTGTTAAAGTTTGTTACATTTCTTCAGTCTTGTACCTCTGGGTTTCTTCATTTCCCCCTTGTTACCTTATTTGTCAGACTTATTTATTTCCACCTTGTACCCATTCAGTACCAGTACCCTTCTCAGAAGTTGTTCAGCCACTAGCTTCAAACCATCTGCTTGCATTTCCGCACACAAATGTTCAAGTTATGATTTCCTGTGGCCACGAGGTTGTGATTCCAGAGAAAGAATCTGGTTTCCAACTAAGGAAATAACCCTTTCCCATTCAGGGCCACAGAGCTGAATTGAGAGCCTAAATTGAAGTAAAGTGATACTATTTAATCTCATATGGACTTAATGTCACGCTTACACTAGGTTTGTTTGCAGCACAGCACAGCACAGGTCATCGTAATGACCGCAACACCTCCTAGTAGTTCATCCTGCTAATGACAATGCGGTCATTGCCAGGTGCTTCGTTATATCCAAGTGACTACAATTATATAACTAAATGTGTCTTCTTAACCCTTGGCACTTACTGGATGTCTTATACCTGGAAGCACAACTGTACTTTATTCCTATGTAAAGTAAATGTATATTTACATATTCCTATGTAAAGTAAATTTCTGGTTTTATTCTCCATGTCTGATTTCTGTGGATCGTCCTTTTCTTTCAATTAGATAATTTAGTGGCTTCAGGGTTTTTTTTTTCCCTTTTTCAGTCAAGCCCAAGGAAGTGCATAGCAATGAGGCTATGGCTATTATATATTAGGGAAAAACATCACCAAAAAAGTTCATAAGCACTGGTATAATTTTCCTGTTACTCACTTCTGGTGCAGGAATATGAAATAGAGCATCATGGCATGGCATCACATGGTAACAACTGTATGTAATGGTCTGATACTTTTAATGTCAAGTATTCCTATTGCCTGCTGCCTATAGAATGTGATCTGAGTGACAGAGAGATTCTTAACATCTTCTTACATTATGGTTTTCCTGTCCTTGCAGAACTAAAGGCATATAATTTTTCATCCTTTGTATGCATACAGATATCAGTAACACATTCAGATCAATTACTTTTCTATATAGTATATGCAATATAATTTTTACGTTACCATTTGTTTCATAAGCAAAGGCTGAACTTGACAGACATTTAAAAAAACATTAATTTCATTAACAACGTTTTTGTGATGATGGATCAAGTGACAGCTCCTTAATGTGCTGAAGTTTCATAAGAAACTTAAAGGGTAATTGTTTTAAACAAAAAACACAATAGATTAAAACCTTTAAAGAAATATATATAACACCACCCCCCAAAACTAGTATTTTTCAATACTGAAATATACTGCTGAAGGAGAAGTAGAAAATGCCTAGAAATATTTAAATGCTGTATACAAAAGTTACTTGCACTGAATCTTGTGACCTTATAGCTGTAGTTTTTGCTACCATGAACAATATACTTGCTGTTTTAGAGCATACTCTGTTAGAAATAGAAAGGATATATGCATAAGAGCAAAAATGATAATGACCTTATACCGATCAAAAGATAACCCCATTTTCATACACTGTAGCATGAAAATAAGAAGCATTTATGATCCATCTGAATGGATATGGGGAGAGCGTTTAAATATTCAGCTGGAAGCCAGATGCCACTGTAGTGGGTCATTTTCTTAAGTCCCTATTAAAATCAAATCTAATTGAAAGAAGAAGCTCTGCAAAGTTCAAATGCATTTTCTGGAAAACTGGGAAGCAAAAGAATGGAAGTCAAGAGGGTGATGCAGGAGCTGAGTGCACTTTTCTTTAATCTTTAGCTACACTGAAAGTAGCCCAAGGGTGAGTAACAGCTTTGCTTAAATTCTGTGCCAGTTTTACTGGGGGAGGGGGGGGTTGGGAGGGTGGTGGTGGAGGGGGGGCTGGCCGTTTCTAGCAGAAACTACATCCTTTTTCATGTATTTCACACTAAATAATAAATTATTAATTTTTTTCCTGCTTTTTAAAAAGGAGAAAATGTCCTCAATAAGGCATTGTATAGGACTCAACAAAATTATTGCTCGTTGCATTTCCAAAAGTACTACATATGTTCCAGCTTAACTTAGATTTAACTTTTCAGGCATCTATCCTGTTTACATACACTATACATACATATACTATACATACACTTTCTAGTATATGTATAGATAAATATTACCAAACTTGTAACATTGCTCCTTATCTTAAGTATTCATCAGGTGCCTTTAATGATTCACCTAAATATATTGCAGGTAGCAAGCAATATTGTGGAGATCACACTTGCTTGTCTCTCTGATGCTTTCAGTAAAGACCCTTCCAATGCAAATAGAGATGTCTAATTACAGCTAACCTAGAGCATCTTTGTTGTACAGACAAACATTTCTTCAGAGTCAGACAGAAGGTGAGATCCTTTCCTGATCGTAATGATTAATAAATGAAAAAGTACTGTAAAGTAAATTACACTGCACCAGGCTTGATCTGCAGTTTAGGGCAAACCTTAAACTCAAACAACTAACTCACTCAGTTTAAGTTTCCTTCCTCTCTTCCTTTTGTACTGAAAATTAGCTATGATTCTGTGTAAAACATCAGCAAAACTTCAGAGCAGCCTTTCTTTTTTAGTTCTTGTGGTAGCCAGCATGGAGCAAAATGCTTCTCCCTGAGGAACTGTCAAGACACAAGTCTCTTCTTCCCGTTTATTCACCACTGAAGAAAAATTACTTGCTTTGACTTCCAAATGTGGCCAGAGATTATAGCTTATATTAGGAATAATCACAAATTTGGGGCATCAGTGCCACAATGAAAGAAAAGCAAACAGTTTAAGGCATTCCCTGAAAAATAATGATCATCTAGTTTCAAACCCCTGCCATGGGCAGGGACACCTCATACTAAACTGTATCACCCAAGGCTCTGTCCAACCTGGCCTTGAACACTGCCAGGGATGGTGCATTTACCACTTCTCTGGGCACCCTGTGCCAGCGCCTCACCACCTTCACAGTAAAGAACTTCTTCCTTATATCTAACCTGAACTTCCCCTGTTTCAGTTTGAACCCATCATCTCTTGTCCAGGCTGAACAGCCCCAACTTTCTTAGCTTGTCTTCGTACAGGAGGTGCTCCAGCCCCCTGATCATCCTTGTGGCCTCCTCTGGACTTGCTCCAACAGCTTCATGTTCTTCTCATGTTAAGGATACCAGAACCGAACACAATACTCCCAAGTGAGGTCTCAAAAGAGCAGAGCAGAGCAGGATCACCTCCTTGGACCTTGCTGGCCACACTCCTGTGGGTGCAGCCCAGCACACAGGTGGTTTCTGGGCTCAAGCGCACACTGAAGCTGGCTCACGGTCAGTTTCTCACCAGTCAACACCCCGAAGTCTTTCTCTGCAGGGCTGCTCTGAATCTTTTCTCTGCCCAACCTGTAGCTGTGCCTGAGATTGCCTTGACCCAGCTGTAGGAACTTGCACTTGACTTGGCTGAACTTCGTAAGGCTGGCATCAGTCAACTCTCAAGTGTGTCAAGGTCTGGATGGCATTCCTTCCCTCCAGCCTATCAGCTGAACTACACAGCTTGGTGTCATCAGCAAACTTTCTGAGGGTGCATCAATCCCATTGTCCATTTTGCCAACAAAGATGTTTAGCAGGATCAGTCCCAAAACCAACCTAAGGTGTACCTAAGGTCTTCATTCTCACAGTCCCGGCATCCACCTTCCAAGACTTGGGCTGTGTGGTCAGAGCATTTGCCAGTGCAGACTGAGGCAAAGAAGTCATTGAGAACCTCAGCCTTATCCAAAACCAGGGTAGCCAGTTCTCCTGATAGTTTTCAGAGAGGATCCATGTTGTTCCTGGTGTGTCTTTTGTTTGCTGCATACCTGTAGAATCCCTTCCTGTTATCTTTCACATCCCTGGCCAAACTCAATCCTAACTGCGCCTTAGCTTTCCTGACCTGGTGTCATGGTTTAAGCCCAGTCGGCAACTCAGCCATGCAGCCGCTCGCTCATTCCCCCCCCCCCTTACTAACCCACTGCTCCTGGAGGGATGGGGAGGAGAATCGAAAGAATGTAACCCCCACAGGCTGAGATAAGAGCAGTTCAATAACTGAGGTATAACACAAATCACTACTGTTGCCACCAATGATAATAATGATATGGGAAATAACAAGGGAAGAGAATACAACGGCTCAACACCCACTGACCGATACCCAGCCTGACTGAGCAGTGATCTACCCCTTCTGGGTAACTGCCCCCAGTTTGTATACTGGACATGACGTGCTGTGGTATGGAATACCCCTTTGGTTAGTTTGGGTCAGGTGTTCTGTCTTTGCTTCCTCCCGGCTTCCCCTCCTCCCTGGCAGGGCATGAGACTCAGAAAGTCCTTGGTCAGAGTAAACATTACTGAACAACAACTAAAACATCGGTGTTATCAGCGCCATTCCCAGGCTGAAAGTCAAAACCACAGCACTGCACCACTTACTAAGAAGGACAAAAATGACTGCTACTGCTGAACCCAGGACATCTGTTCCCTAGCTTCCCTGACAACATCCCTGTATTCTTCCCATGCTGCCTGTCCTTGATTCCACCTTTTATAAGCTTCTTTTTCCCCACTAAGTTTCCTCTGCAGCTCCTTATCCACCTATGGAGGTCTCCTGGCCCTTCTGCCACACTTCCTTCTTGTTGGTTCCTGTAAGTACCCCAACACTAGTTGACTTATTTGCTTTCATTTTTATTCACTTTTATTCGAGTTTCATTCAGGTTTATTCACTTTTATTCCTTTTAATTCACTTTTTAATCACTTTATTCACTTTTTATTGACTTTTCACTCAGTTTTCTTCCAATTTGGTTTAGTCACTTTTAGTAACATTTTTTTTCCTAGATACCCCATAGCGACCCAGAGCAACCCCTGCACATCCCATAGAACCCGCCCCCCCCCTTATAGGACCCCAAGCCTCATAAACTCCCTATAGACATCACATAAGGTCCCAGAGTGACTTGTAGACACCCCATAGCAACACTTAGCAACCCACGGACACACCATAGTGACCTACAGAAGCCAGTAAACACCACATAGTGACCCACAGACACCCAGAGCAAAAAAAACCCCATGATTTTGGGTCTGCGAGGGTTGGGGCGGGAGGGAGAATACCCCCCCAGAACTCGGTATAGCAGATAGAGGCGTGCGCGGGGAGAGCACTAGCTGCTGCCATCATGTGGCCAGAGTGCTTTACTGCAGGTGGTTGTGATGAACGGGACGCGCTCTGACGCCGGGCGCTGCTCCCTGCTGCCGTCCTGTGTTCAGAACTCAGTACTGCAGGTGGCTGTGATTGCGCTGTGCGGGTGGCTCCGGGAGCTCCTCTCTGCTGCCATCCTATGGCCATTGTTCGGTACTGCAGGTGCTGGTGACGAGTCATCTTTTCGGCCGGGACGAAAAAGATCCAAACTAGCCAAGGGGTATTCCATACCACAGCACGTCATGCCCAGTATATAAACTGGGGGGAGTTATCCGGGAGGTCCTTAATTCAAGCTGCATCTTCATTCACAACCTCTTAATCTTTCACGAGGTTGAAACCTAGATGTGTTTTCAGCCTCTTTTGTTACTGTTTTATTGTACCTGCTGAATCTGCTGCAGACTGGAAATAAACTGAACTCAGTGAGTGAATTACAGATAATCCATTGCAATCCAGCCTGCAATTTTGGACAGTAGCTTGAAATACATAAGACCTTCTCTCATACTCCTCAGTTCACTTCTCACAGCTGAGCTGAGGTAAATTGGCAAAGTATAAATGAAATGACAGCAGAAAACATTGACAGAGATAAAAGAACAGAACTGCAGAAAGTACAATTTGTTTCTGAATTCACTATCGAGCAGTTACAAAGATGCCTCATATGGAAAAGGCACTTATTTTATGTTACTATTTCCTTTTCTGGGAGGCTTCAGTTTTTTTCTGTGTTGCTTTGTTGCTCTGTGCTGCCTCTCGCTGCTTCTGGGCTTTCTTTTTGTCAGACTACGTCCAAAGAAAACACCAGTCCAGGAGGTGATCCTGCCCCTCTCCTCTGCTCTCGTGAGATGCCACTTGCAGCACTGTGTGCAGTTCTGGTGTCCTCAGCATAAGAAGGACATAGAGCTGTTGGAGCAATTCAAGAGGAGGCCACGAGGATGATCAGGGGCTGGAGCACCTCCCATATGAAAACAGGCTTAGGACATTGGGGCTGTTCATCCTGGAGAAGAGAAGCTGCATGGAGACCTCAGAGCAGCCTTCCAGTATCTGAAGGGGCCTATAAGGATGCTGGAGAGGGACTCTTCATCAGGGACTGTAGCAATAGGACAAGGGGTGATAGGTTCAAACTGAAACAGGGGAAGTTCAGGTTAGACTTAAGGAAGATGTTCTTTACTGTGAGGGTGGTGATGCACTTGAATGGGTTGCCCAAGGAAGTTGTGAATGCTCCATCCCTGGCGGTGTTCAAGGCCAGGTTGGACAGAGCCTTGGGTGACATGGTTTAGTGTGAGATGTCCCTGCCCATGGCAGGGGTTTGGAACTAGATGATCTTCAGGTCCTTTCCAACCCTAACTATTCTATGATTCTAAGATCTAAGACAATAACCTACAGCAGCATACACTGACAGCAAGAGCTGTGGAAATAGCTGCACTCACTGGAAGGATCACTTTGTAGATTGCCACACTATTTCAGTAACTTGAGAAATATATCAGTATGTGAAATGCTGGGGTTCATTCTTCTGTCTTTCAAGTGCATGTAGACTACCAAATTTGAACCTTTGGATTATTAATAATAGCTCTGCATCAGTAATGATTCTGTTCATGTTTAAGTGCTACTTTCTCTTTATAAGCAGTTGGCCATCCTTAATTCATACACATACAGCAGAAAGCACTTTGCTGACATTTGGTCTACACGGAGCTGCAGTGACGTGCCAGGCAACTTACATCCTCTATTATTAAAGAGTTTGTATCATAGAATCATAGAATGGTTTGGATTGGAAAGCACCTTAAGATCATCCAGTTCCAACCCCCCTGCCATGGGCAGGGACACCTTACACTAAACCATGTCACCCAAGACTGCAGATCTTTCTACATTAAAGAGCTGTTGTATTTGAGAAAGTTCATTCCTCTTTCCTCTGATGTCTTTGTTTAAGGGACCATTAAGTTAACAGCATTACTTCTATGTAAAGTCTGTACAATAAAAAAAGGGGCTGAGCAAGACTTTATGAAGACAACTCTTCTCTGTGAATTAACTCCAATACTCAGTACATTCATTTTAATCTCACACAGGAGGATACAGTCACTGGTCCCACTCATCCCTGCAGAGGACTACACACAATCCCCAAACATATACAGTTTAGTTCCTCTAGAATCAATGCATAAAGAACTGGAGATGCATATCTGAGGGCAGAAATTGGACCACAGCCATTAGTCAAAAATGGTGTTTACTGAAGATTTAGAGCTTACCTAAATGTCGTATGAGATTCATACTGCCAAACACAAGACATGCTTTTGTGAGCCTGGGAAGACATTTTGTCAGGGGTGTAAGACTGCTTCTGATGTGTTATGCTGTTGTGTGCACCAGTCCTTTGAATCACTTGCATATATGAGGAATGGGTGCCTGAAGTGGGACACAAAAGTACAGCTCTGTTTATTAGGACAAGCTGAGATATAAATTAAAACTGAGCAAACCATTATTCCCAAAAAATGGGATTTAGAAGGCCAGGTCTCATTTGATACCAACTTTCATCATACTCCTCCTTATGGTTGACAACTGCACCCAAGTATATCCTTTTTATAAAAACACACAGGTAATTCCCCAAAAATTTCTCAAATGAAAAGGGTTTAACAAAAACTAAATATCAAAATAAATTACAGTACCATGACAGTAACATTTGGCTTCTTTCTTGTGACCACTATCAGGACAATATGGTAACAACTGATCCTACAGTCTTGAGTTTCAGTATGTCTGAGATAGGGATTTGGAGGACAGATTGCTCTTCTTAGTAGTAGTAGACCTTGGTTATTACTATTAAAAGAAATGCTTTTCCTGTGTGAATTAGCAGTGATTAAGTGCAGATTTCCATTGGCAGTCACCAGGTAACTTAGAAATGGTAATTGTTTGCTTTGTAACTCTGATTGTTCATTGGTAAAATCTGTGCTCATGTTCCAGTGTTACATTTGTATCTCAGACAGAGGTTCTCTGAGGCAAGAGAGAGGAGCTTGGGTTTATTAGCCTGCTTACAGAATTCAGCTCAGTAGAGAACATGAGATGCCACAAACCAGCTCACAGCAGACCAGAGCTCTGCCTACACCCACTTGCCCCTTGGGCAGAACCAGACCATGGCACCAAACGCCAAATTAGAGATGCTCCAACACACCACAGGGCACTGCACCTTCACAGCCCGCCCTGCTCCTCCTCTGTCACTTCCTTCTCCTCGTCCGTGCCACTCCTCCCTGCGGGAGCAGGACCAGTATCCTCACCCGTCCACCAGGCACTGTTGGCACAGGGCAGAATTGGGGTGGCCCAGAAAGCATTACCAGTGTACATGGGAGTGCAAAGAGTGTGACAGGAGGAATCAGTGTGTACAAACAGGTACACCTGTGCTCTCAGAGTCCCTCACCCCCACTCACCAGTAAGCAGTAAGGGTCTTCACATGCCGTGGAGGAAGAATGCATAGTGACCACAGGAACCAGGAAAGGTTGAATGTGGCTGAAAATTTTCAATGCATTAAATTATTTGTCCTACTTGTTCATATCAAATCTCTTCCACTGATCTGTAACTTTAGTAGTTTTGTTGAGGGAAGAGTCAGCATGTAGCAGTACAGCATATAGCAGTACAGCAGTACTAGCCTTAGGTTCCAGATGTTTCCTGGTTCTGTATAAACGACTCACAATCTGTCAGTGTCTCTGACATTGTGTCTGTCCATTGCTGTGACTAATTGAGTGTAGTGACAGGACTGAAACTTTATTAGTAGTTAAAATGTTTTTCAAGTCAAGCAATGGAGGGAGGAGGAGCCTCTCTGTACACATTCCTTTTCTCTGGGGCAATCATCAGAGCAGTCATCCTCAGGGACAGTGAAGAAGGTTATTGCCGCAGAAAAAATACGGACTCAGAGATCAATATGATCAGACCAAAGCCATTTATTGCAAAGCCTTAACTCCTTATATATTTTTATATATATATATAAATATACATATATATTTCTTACATGCACTTACAGTGATTTGGCATATTATGATTGGATATATGTCTTGAAGACCCTTAGCGACTAACACGTAATTGGTTAAGCACAGGTGTGAGAACTTCACCTTGAAAGTTTGCCAACAGCCCACAGTTCTCATAGCTCAGTGAATTCCAGCTTCTTCTTATCTTGCTTGCTTAAGCTTCCTCAGGCCTCTCATGGCCTTGCTGTATCTTTTGGGATTATTCAGAGTTCATGTACCAAATATCCATTCTCCTGTGAGAACACTGTCTCCACAGGTTATTAAACAGGACTGTTGAAGCAGATTTTGACAGAAAATGGGCTTCTTCATGGGAAACTTCATTAAAATGACATCTGGAGGAGCTGTGGCTGAAAAACAACGTACTGCAAAAATAGATGGCCCCCATCTCCTCTGGGCATCAAGCAGGGATTTCATCTGCCATGACCCCTCTGTGAAGCTTTGTCTCTGAGTCAAGATGAGATAGCAGCTTGAGATGAGTACTGTACTGCAGCGTGAACCTGCACTGGTGACAAGGATGAGGTCATAAATCATAATGCCCAGCAGTGGCATTCCAAACACGCTGGTTTGATCTTAGCACCAGTATTTGAGTCTGGTATTTCCCACATGGCAAGTTGGTAACACTGAGAATGAAGATCACCTCTTTCTGTCCTTTCCAACCTCAGCATCTAAACAAGATGGCCATCACTTGAATAACAGAGAAATAAAGTCTGCAAAGATCATGCCTTATTCCTATGCAAAACAAACGTCTAAAATGCATCTCTCTAATCCTATTTGGCATAGCTCCTGTCCTGTACTGAAACAGAAGTGATTTAACTGACTTTCTGATGTATATGAACTGATAAATTGACTGCTTTTGTGTCTGTCAGTACCATCCTGTTGAATCACCCAGTTCAGAGTGTGATTGCATTTTGCTGTTAACAAGAAACACTTACTCTAAGTGTCAATAAAACTTCTGTCACAAACAATAATACAATCACCAGTATCTTACACTGCTTCTGGTAAGTTAAACATTTACCTTGTGATAGCAATAGGGAATATAGAATCATGGAATGGTTTGGGGTGGAAGGGAACTTAAAGCTCATCCAGTTCCAAGCTCCTGATCTCCTTCCAGTTTTAGACTGGCACACTTCCCAGTACAAAGTAGATCCCCTGACCTCCTCCCAGTACAAACTGGGCCCCTGAAACCCCTTTGCATTATAGACTGGGAATTGGCCCACTACATATGGAATCCATTAAGCTCACCCACTACAGTATGGGCACATTCCCAGTACAAACTGGAGCCCTTTGTAGCCTTCCACCACAAGCTGGTTCCCCAGGTACTCTCCCAGTACAGAACAGACACATTCTCAATACAAACTGGATCACCTGAGCCCTTCCAGTACAGAGTGAGGCCTATTCCAATACCAACTAGATCCATTTAAGACCACACAGTACAGACTTGGCTTGATCCCAGTACAAATTTAATCGCCTTATCTCCTCCCAGTACGAAGTGGGTACCTTTAATGCCTCCCAGTACAAACTAGGTGCTCTGTCACAACAAGCTGGATCCCAAAATTTTCTGTAGCACAGAATTGTTTGTTGGAGGAGATTTTGGTGTCCCTGAGCTGTATTTTAGGAGCTCCTGGGGGTTATTTGGGGCTCAAAATGATTTGGGAGTTCTTAAAGGTAAATTGTGGGCTCCCTGCGTCCCATTTTAAGGGTCCCTGAGCTGTAATTTGTGGTCATAAGGATTTTGGGGGTACCTGGGGTATCTTAGGGTCTACACAGTGCATTTTGGAGTTCCTCATGCTAATTTTTTGCATACCTGAGATGTATTTTTAGGACTTGAAAGGCCATTTTAGACCCCCTGAAGCCCATTTTTAGGTTCCTAGGGCCATATTAATGGCAAGGTAAGATTTGTGAAGACCAGTGTCCTGTTTGAGAGACCCATAAAAAGTCCCTGGGGGCGATTCAGGTTTTGAGGTCCTCTAGCTATATTTTGGGGGACTCTGAGGCTATTTTAGGTCCCCAAAGGGAATCGAGGGGGTTCTTCGGATATTCTGGGGTCCCTGAGCTGCACCTTGGGGCTCCTCAGGGGTTCAAAGGATCTGGATCAAAATGATCAGGGAAGTCCCCAAGGGTTAATTTAGGGGTTCCTGAGGACCACTTTTGGGTTTCTTAAGCTGTATTTTGGAGTCAGAAGGGTTGTGGGGCTCCTTAGGGGCCATTTGGGGTCCCTGGGTGCTATTTTAGGTCCCCAAACTGTTTTTTGAGCCATTCTGTGTCCGTGAGCCTCATTTTGGGGGTCTCCCTGGAGGGAATTTGGGGGTCCATGAGACTTGTTTGGGGGCTACCATGGTGCTGGAGAGGTACCTTTGGGGTTTTGGTGCCCGGGGGACAATCCTGGGGACCCTGAGCTGTATTTTGGGGTCTCTGTGGGCCATTTTTGGGTCCATGGAAAAGATTTTTAGGCCCCAGGGGGGATTTTGATGCACCTCATGGGATTATTTTCATGTCAGAAGGATTTTGGGATCCCTGAGGCCCATTTTTCAGTCTTTGGAGGCCATTTTGACTTCTTTTGGGGCCATTTTGGGGTCCTGGAGGCCATTTAAGGATCTCTAGGGGGGGAGTTTTGGAATGTCCCACTGCCCTGTTTGGGGATCTCTGGGGAGTTTGGGTTTCCTGTGGAGTTTTAGGGTTGCTGGGGGCCTCTTTGGGGGTGTTGAGCTGTTCTGGGGGGTCTGCAAGGGGTGTTAACCATAGAATAGTTAGGGTTGGAAAGGACCTTAAGATCATCCAGTTCTAATCCCCTGAAAACAGGGACATCTCGCACTAGACCATGGCACCCAAGGCTCTGTCCAACCTGGTCTTGAACACTGCCAGGGATGGGGCATTTACCACTTCTCTGGGCAACCTGAGGGTCCCTGGTGCTGCTTTTGCTCCCCAAAGGGCATTCTGGAGGCCTTGGGGGGATTTGGGGATCCATGGGCTGTATTTGGGCATTCCCCAGGGCTTATTTTGGCATCAAAAGGATTTGGGGGATGCCTGGGTGCAAATTTTTGGGACCCTAAGGCCCATCAGGTGTCCCTGAGGGGAATACTGGGGTCCCTGCCCATTTCGGGTCCCCAAAGGGCATTTTAGGAGTACTTGAGCTGGCATTTGGAGGTCCCTGGACAATATTTTGGGGACCCAGGGACTATATTGGGGTCAAAAAGATCTGGGGAGTCTTTAAGGGTAAACGTTGGGGTTCCCTATTGCCCGCTTTGGAGTCTTTGGAAGCCTTTTTTCACTTGAACTGCACACACATTCAGTGTGTTTAACCCCCCAAACGAATGTATCCATAGGAAACAGTTCTTAGTCCTTTTTTCCATCACCTCTCCCTCCACGGAAGTCTCCCACAGGCTTGTGGGTGGAGAGAAGGACAGGAGTTTTCTTACCTGTCAGCATCTCCGGCAAAACACTCAGTGACAATCAAGGAGCTTTATTATCAGAGGCAAAACACTCAATGACAATCAAGGAGCTTTATTATCAGAGGCAAAACACTCAATGACAGTCAAGGAGCTTTATTATCAGAGACAAAACACTCAATGACAATCAAGGGGCTTTCTTGTCAGATCAAAGTGCCACCTTGCACAGGATCACCGTGCACCCTGAACCGATATATGCAGGTGTAGTCCGGGTGGCCCCCGTTGCTCAGCACTTGCAGCAGGATGTAATTCACAAACCCAGAGAGCTCGTTCTGAAAGGAGGAGAAGAGATGAGTTGTCTTTTCCTCTCTGGCATTCAACTACTGACATAGTGCTGCAGCAATGGACTTGTTCAACCCCTGACTGCCCTGGGAGGGTTGTGCTCGAGACATTCTTCCACCACTCTACCTCATTTGGCCAAAAGAACAGGAAAGGAAGAAGCATCTACCTGAAATGGCAGTGGCTCGACTGGCAATTACTTCTAGCCTACTTTGAGGCACATGCTTCCCCTGTCAGAAGACCCAGTGGTGTCCCTATCATGTCTCATTGCCTTCTCTAGAAAGCCATGGCACAGAATGTCCTCCCTGTCTAGCTGGCCTCGATACTAGAAACAACAGCATCCTCAGAAAGCCAGTACCAAACAGAGCAGCAGTTGTTGAGAATCCACATGTCACAAGACCCCTTCAGCACTGCAGAAGCACTGTGAAGGCAGGCAGCTGGGTGTGTTCCCAAGATCAGTGCCAGGAGGGCTTGCCAACACAGAGTGGGGCCCTCCAGCAGTGCAGGCTCAAACGGAGGACCTGAGGCAGTCTGGCAGAGGAAATGCTCAGCAGGGAGACAGTGAGTGGGTCCATACAAGAATGTGACAGGAAAAGCAAGCTTTGAGGAGCAAAGATAAGGGTAAACGCAACTCTCAGCAGCATGTGTGCAACCCCCACCCCCCACCCACCCTTTTGTTTTCCTGTTTCTTGGTGCTCCTACCTCAAGAATAAGCTCAGGAGATCTCACATAATCCACCGCTGGCAGGGAATACAAGATGACTTTATCTGCCATATTCCAGAAGGATGGACTTGTGTATTCGGGAATGACAGCAGCCCCTGGAAATTAAGACATGAGCACGATCATTGAGCAGTCAGGAGGAATACTGCACTCTTCACTTGAGAAATGCTTTTAAGCAGTCCTCCAACTCCTGCAGTGGGATTCCCCTTTTTCTTCCTGGCGTGATCCCTCTGGAACACAGAGCAGGGCCTCATCAGTCTGTGGTAATGTCAGCTGGAATGTCAGCTAGGCTTTCTGCTCTTCAGACGGAGTCCAGCCGCTTCCAGAGTCTGTCAGTGGGTACACTTTCAGGGCACGATGTGGCCCTTGACTTCTTGCCCTTTCTCTCCTACCACTGAGCCTGTTCCAAGGCCCATCTTGTCAGTGTGCACAGGAAGCACTTTGGAACCAGTCTGTGTACAATGGCACAGCACCTGATGATTTGAGGGCATAATCAGTCACTGGGACTTGGCTTTCTTCCAGCTTCTCCAAGACTTGGTTGATGATCTCTTGAACAGCCTGGGGAAGAGAACAAAGGCAAGCGCCTGTTAGCAGGAAAAGGAATGGGACAATCATCTGCCCTGCATGGCCAGCCAAGGGTTAGGGGGACGAGGTTCAACTCAGCTGTGAGGAACGCCCAGATTGCCTGGAAACCTCCCAGGCTTGCTCTACTCTGAGGAAGCTATAAGTAAAGCAACTGTAACTCCCATCACGGCGCTCTCTCTGCCCCCATACAGAAGTGTGGAGCAAGAGGAAAGGAAGTGTGGCCATGCACAGCACTTGTTCCAGCCACACCAGCCTTTTGGCTAGCCAGGACAGGGAACTGTAGAAGGATAAAGTCTGGAGGGAGGAAAGAAACCTCTGAGTAGACAGCCTTCTGCAGCATGCCCTTACCAATCCAGAAAAGCCTGGGAGCTTAGACCGCTTCAAGGCTTCATGGAGAGCACGCTCGGTGACATCCTTTACGCTCCAATGTAGGTGATAAAACTTCCTGGAGCTTCTGGAGCTGTTCTTTGAGGGTCTGGGCTCTACTCAGTGCTTCTCCCATGTCGTTCTCTGCTGGCCTAGAAAAACAAGAAAGAGAGACTGTAACTGTTGTGGCTGGCCTCTCAAACACCATAGGGGTATGAGCGAGGTTAAGAAGCCTGGCTCTGAATAACTGGCAGGGGAGGCATGTCTTAAGCAGGTGGGAGAGGTAGTTCCAAAGTGCTTAGAGTTTCAGGCTGAGAAGCAGCTTCCTGGCTGCCCGGGAACATTTGGGGAAACTGAGGAACACCTCCAGTGTGCCCAAAGCCGCCACGTTCCCTATTACATGTGCCAATGTCTTATCAAAGCCAGGCAAGAGCAGATCTGAAGGGGAGCAGGTGGTATTCCCTATAGAAAATACTAACTAGAACAGCTCAGACAGAAACAAGGAAAGCTGCAAGACACACAGAAGGCAAGGGAGGTTGGCAGCTGCTGCCAGATGGTTCCCCTGCACAACATCTTTGTCCCCTGCTTTGCTGTAAACAGCCCATGCCAAGCAGAAGGGTTACGGATGGGTGGCCCCAGTCCCCTAGTGGATGTGGGGAGCTAGAAGTGACCGTTTGACAGACAGGAAGAAAGGGAGGGCAATGGGAGAAGGTCAGGCAGCTGTGCTAGGTGAAGTCTCAGTGAGTGTCCTGGGTTTAGCAGTGGCAGTCATTTTTCTCTTTCTTGGTAGCTGGTGCAGTGCTGTGTTTTGACTTTCAGCTGGGAACAGAGCTGAAAAACAATGATGTTTTGGTTTGGCCAAGGACTTTGTGGGCCTCATGCTCTGCCAGGGAGGAGGGAAGCTGGGAGGAAGCAGAGATAGGACACCTGATCCAAACTGACCAAGGAGGTATTCCATACCACAGCACGTCATGCCCAGGAGGGAGCAGGGAGTGAGCCGGAAGGGCAGGTGGACTGCAGGGTTGGAGGAGGTATCGGTCGGTGCTTAATCAGGCGGGGGGGCAAGTTATTGGTCGCCTGGTGAAGGGGTGTTGTATTCTCTTCCCTTGTTATTTCCTTTATCATTACTATTATTGGTGGTAGCAGTAGCGATTTGTGTTACACCTTAGTTACTAAACTGTTCTTATCTCAACCCGTGGGAGTTGCATTCTTTCTGATTCTCCTCTCAGTCCCTCCAGGAGTAGGGGGAGGGCAAGAATGGGAGGGGGAGTGAGTGAAAGCTGTCTGGGTGGGGTTAAACCACAACAGTTCTTTTTGGCGCCCAACGTGGGGCTCAAAGGGGTTGAAATAACGACAGATCTGACCGGATTAATAGTCACTCGTCACAATGCTGATTTATTGGCTCTCAGAGTTGTTCCTCTTGATCTCACAGCTTCAGAGTGTTGTGACTTACTTAGAGCCGGTATTTGCTGAGTTAGTGCTTATCAAGTGTGGGGGTTGGGCTAAGGTTCCTGTCTCACTGTACTTTATGGCAATGACTTGTAATATGGGCGGGCTCCAGCAGCAGGGTGGGATGGACGTGGCCGTGGACTGGTCCCTGGCCGTCCGGCTGCTCCTCACCGTCCTGACCCTCGCCCTCGCCTCCGTCTGCGTGAGGCCGCGGGGAGCCGAGGGGGGACGGCCCCGGGAGCCGGCGGCTGAAGCGGCCCGGGAGAGCGGCCCCGGGGACCAAGCGGGAGCGGGACCGGAGGCCGCAAGGGAGCGGCTGCCGGTGGAGGAGGTCTGGGCGGTCGAGGAGCGGGAGGAGGCGGCTGCCGAGCAGCGGGAGAAGGCGGAGGAGGAGCCGAGCCCCGCAGAGGAGCGGAGCTCAGCCCCGCGACGGCCGAGAGCATTCCCCGGAAGCCGCCCGCCGAGCCCCAGGAGGATGCAGGAGACCCCTCAGCATTTCCCAGAAAGGCAGAGGAGGAAGAGCTGGACTCAGGAAAAGAGAAGCTGGTGGTGGGAGAGCCGGCAAGCACAGCAGCTACACCAGCCCCAGTGACAAGTACAGCAGCATCATTTGAGAGTTCTGAAGGTTTTAAATGGCCTTTGGGTACCCTTGGGACCTGCCTGCTGACTGTGACGGTGTTCACCATGTTGACACACATACCGACTGTGTTTTACCCACCACCATTTTGTCTGATCTCAAAAGTTAAGCAGAGTCGGGTTTGGGTCCCCAGTTCTGCTCCATGTTCTTACATTTACTGTACTTCAGCCTAGCTGCTGGCCGTAGACAAGGTGTAAAGAAAAATTAACCAAAGGCAAGTTTCAGTTTTAGTCCTTACTTTTATTCAAAGCCTCTTAGCATTCCATGTTTCAGGAAGAAAACTTTACTCATGCCCTATCCATCTGCCTAAGAAAATCTGCTTGCATATAACAGATAATAATGTGTCACCAAAAAAATCACAGTATTTATTAGAGAGAAAGTATCTTCCCACTCCAAGCAATTATCTCCGGCCAATGTATTGAAAGGCTATCAAAGCAGCCATGGCTTAATCCTGCTTTATGGCATGAGATATTTGCATACAGACATCAGGTGGCTTCATCCCATGTTAAAACCTGTGATTTGAAAGTCGGCCAAGTGATGAAAAAAACCACAGATGAACCTTCATTACAGTCTAATATTGATATTAATTATCGCATCATCAACCACACACTGAAAGCTTCCTGCAAGGCTTCAAAAGCAACCAAAGTAATGAAGGTGTTATAAAAATTTTGCATAGACAGGGTTTTGGCCCAAATTTAATTTATTTACAATTTATTGAGAGGCAATAAGCAAGCAGCGCTGGGTGCGCAGGGGAGCCTTCACTCCACCAGCAACGCACACCGAGAGTTCTGGGGTACAGTCTCTTATACTCCTCGATCTTGGGTTTCAGCCAATCCTGTCGTCTCCTTCACCCAAATATCGATGTGGTTCTTTTTCATTTTCTCCTCCTGTTGCTGGGATCTTATCTTTGGGTGATGAAACTTCTTAAAAAGTCATTGAATTCCTTGGCAATACATTAACAGGGAATGTCTGTCACAAGCTTAAGCACCATCTTAGCCCCCTCAATTCCATTTCTTATATAGTTACATATTGAATACACAAGGTTCACCTCATCCCATAACAGAATGTATCCCTTGATTACCTAACCCCCTTAAGGTATTCAAGCAGTTAAACAAAACACCCTCTGTAGTTAGCAAAACATTTGAGACATTCAAGTATTTAAACAAAGTACCCCTTAAAGTAACAAAGACTTTGATTAGGAAGGATTATTCCTTTGTTCCTTCTTTTCTTTTCATCATTGTATTTACAGGAACTCCCATCTTAATCTGATCATTCCTATACATTCTACACATGATTTTCGATTCCTCCCAAAGTGCAATGATGACAAGGACTCCTAAGTTTCTGACACAAATCATTCCTATATACCTCATGATAGCGGAATAGACTCCACAACTTGGTTAAAGTTGTAAAGTAGGTATGCTTTATTCAGCTGAAGACGCACGGGGGATTGGTCCTCCAAAAGGCATGCGTACCTCAGTGCCGTTTTCCTTTTACATTTATCCTGTAAAGTCATACATAGGTATTAGGTCGCACAATATGCCTATACATATTCATATTCTATCCCCGCTTCGTATTATAATGAGCTAAAAGGCGCTCCACGCATGCGCAGTGCCTCCTGGTGGTCTTGGGCAGGGGTCTTCAGATGAAGTAAGTAGTCTTCCTCTTGTGGGTAGGGGTCTTCAAGATGAAGTAAATGAGTCTTCCTCAGGCTTGAACTTTTTACCTCTGGTCCTCACGCATGCTCTTTAGGAGCTGGATGGGTCTGGTCCATGTCTAGCTGGTTTAATGGGCTATTCCCTTCGCTAGGAAGCCTTATCTTAGTACTGTCTGATAAGGTAACTGCTGGGCTTGTCAAGCCAGCCATGATTTAAGCAGTACTCCTTGTACAATCCCCCCATTCTCCTCACTAGGAGGTTTTGTTCTGGTATTTGTCTGATAAGACATCTGCTGAGCTCGTTAAACCAGCTATGACTTAAGCAGTACCCCCCTGTACATTTTGACAACCCCCCTGTACATTTTGACAACCCCCCCTGTACATTTTGTCTAACCCCCTTGTACACAATAGGCCACATCAGTTTCACCTCACAATTGTGATGTCCTACATTACTGCCGGAAAGATTTAACAGTCACTGTTTATGTATGCATGTTGTCTTCAGCTTACTCGGTTGGGACTCCATTTTAGGGGATGTTTTAACTCAAAACCTTTTTGTTTGTTTGTTTGCTTAGAAACCAGGCTGGTGCTTTTGTGCTGGAGCACAGGACACTACCTCCCTCATGATCAGCGCACCCTTCTCCCTCAGAGGCTGCTGTTCCTCCTTCTCCTCGCTTAGGTTTGTACCCAGGCACTGAAGAAAAGCCGGAAACCTCCAAATCCTGGTCAAATCCAAAGAATTTTGTGGCGCCTCCAGGTTTTGATTCATGCTCAGGAAAGGCTTCCTGATAAATGGCCACGAGGAGAGCAGAGACAGAAGGGCACGCTGCAGCCCAGACATGCACATGATGGCCATCCCCACTGCTCATAAGGTCCAGGTCTTCACAGGACCAGGGCTGCAGTGGAGGGCAAGTCTAGTAGCCACAGACCTGCATTGGATGCAGCATCCCACAACAGGGAGATAGCGCAGGATCCCCAGCGAGGGACCTGCAGCCCAACAGCACACAGAGCACACACACAGCACCCACCACCTGCAGCAGGATTGCATCGCATGTCTCACAGGAGACCTGGAAGTAACTTGGAAAAATGAAATACAAAAGAGCTATTTTAAGGTTGCACGATCCACCGAACGGAGGCCACAATCCTCTACAGTGGTCATCGACATTTTTCTCTTGAGGATCTGAGATGTTCCCACATCCTGTCATGAGAGAATTCTCCTTTGATTGATCAAAAGAAATGCATTCCTGCAGTTCTTTATTCAAGTAAACTTCCCCCATGCTGCAAAAGGAGAGGCAAGGGGAGCAGAGCCCAGATGCATGGACTGCACGTTTGCACTTGACTGGAGCTGGCTCACAGGGATGCAGCCGACACGACGTTTAAAACAGAGCTGCTGAAACCTCCTGCATATCACGTCTTCACGCAAAGCAAGGGCAGAAAGCCTGCACCCCCCTGTCCTACCCGCCCAGATGTGACTCTGCATCAGGGACTGTAGCAACAGCACAAGGTGTAATGGGTTTAAACTGAAAGAGGGGAAGTTTAAGCTCAGCAGCTCAGGGCAGCGCTGGGGCCACCACAGTGGTGAGCGAGCCCCTGGGGAGTTGGAGACAGAGACACAGAATACAGTATGAATTACTTCCTCTGCTGTGATGGCTGCTGAGTGTTATCCTCTGCTGAGGGTGATGTGGTGGCAGCTGTTTCAGTGATGTGCAGTGGCTGCGCTGCACTCGCTCTGCTTTAGGGAATGCCAGCTAAAATGGTTATCCCATCCCCTAAGACTTAGATTCTTGCTGTTGTTAGCCTTTCTGGAAAAGCAAATGAGAAGCAGAGGCAGACGCACCCCCCACATGAATGGTCGAGAGCCAAAAGCCCCCTTGCCCCACCTCCTCAAAGGTGATTGTCTGTCCTGGGCCCAGTGACAGGCCTCTTGGAGGGCGTTCCCTGGCAACGATCTGCGCTTCCGGGTTCCCCTTTTCAGCGGGGAGCTGCGGCCGCGAGTCAAGGCCCGAGCCCGCGGCCTGAGGACGGGGAGGGTTCCGGCCCTAAGGCGGCGGCTTTGGGCACCGAGCCGGTGGACTGGATGCTGCGAGTGGCACGGCGGGCCCTGGAGACATCGAGCCGGCGGCGTTCCTCCCCTTTCCAGTGTCACAGAGCGCAGCCGGCGAGTGTGAATGTGCTCCTCGCACCCACACGCCTCATGAGGTCCATGTCTTCACAGGACCAGGGCTGTCAGCTCTGCCTCATGAATAACCCTAAAATTGAAAGTAGAAATCAAATTGGTACAACTGGGGAGGAAGTTATCTGGGACAGCACTGACAAATATTTTTTTCTGAATTATTGAGACCAATATTTGTTGGTGTTAACAGATACTTTTTCAGGCTGTCCAGAAGCATTCCCTTTTAGGATAAATAATGCAAAACAAGTGATTAAAACATTATTTACTGACATAATACCTCATCTTGGGGTACCAGCAGCAATTTCTTCTGACTGAGGCTCGCACTTTAGTGCAAAATTTTTACAAGAAATTAGCAAAAAATTAGAAATGGATTGGCAACTACATGTTCCATATAGTTCTCAGGCCAGTGGGCAAGTAGAAAAGATGAACCATCTGATCAAACAACAGATTACTAAAATATGTCAGGAAACAAATTTATATTCGTACCAAGCTTTACCACTGGTTCTATTAAGAATTCGAACTAAACCTAGGTTGAAAGAAGAGGTTAACCCAGTTGAAATTTTATACGGAAGACCATATCAGTCCCAGTTTAAAGGAGAACGTCTTCAGGAAGTGGGAGAAGGCTATCTCTGACAGTTTCTGATCAATCTGGGAAAACAATTAGCAGAGATAAATAAGGGAATATTAGGGACAAGAGCAAGAGGTTTGTATTATCTGATTCACTCTTTCAGATCTGGAGACTGGGTTTATGTTAAGAATTTTTCAGGAGATCCTCTACAGGAGAAGTGGAGCGGACCGTAGCAGATATTATTGATCACCTTTACAGCAGTGGAGATAAAGGAACAACCTGCTCGGATACATTATTCAAGAATAAAAAAGGCACCAGTGCCAGAGAAGACATGGTGGATCGAACCTTCAAGACCCTTACATATGAAATTGCGTCGCCCATAATTTGGACTTACATGATAACTGGCACACAAGCTTGGGACCAAAATTTATACCTGAAATTAGTGCAGAATGTTACTGAGGTTTTTAATCATAGTGACTGTTGGGTGTGTGCACAGTTGCCTAAATCAGGAGGAAATCTGGACCTTCCACTAATTGGAGTTCCAATTCCTAACACTACCTCATGGACAAATTTGCGGATGAACACCAGCAATCTACGTCCAAGGGAAAGGTTAAAATTTGTTATAGTTAATCCTAATCTGGGTAATAAATACTATACTTGCGCACAAAGATGTATTACACCAGGAACCAGAGTAGGAGATTATGCTTCACAAGGAAGTGTTTGTTCCATAATCAATGAAAGTTGCTGTTCCTGTATAGATCAAAGTGGCAGAATTGAAAGAGATCTGGAGGAAATTTGGAAACAAACTAAAGTATTTCATGAAGCGGCGATGGATGACACCTCCTGGGGTTTTGAAGAAATACGGAAAAGTTAGCTTCATGGTTACCTGATCTCTCCTGGTTGAGGCAACTGGTTGCAGGAATATTGATGTTAATTGTTTTAATATTGATTACTTGTGGTATGATACAATGTTCCTTCTGGTATTGTAAATGATGTATGATAAATTATGAAGACTGGAAGAGGAATGAATTAAGCACCAAGTAGAAACGGGAAATTATTTCAGAAAGACTTTAGATGGTAATGGTAATATATAAAATGTTGCAAAAGAATTTGCAAAAGGACAGAAAAAGGGGGGATTTAAGACAAGGGGGGGGGAACGGACAAAATTACAAAATGGAATATATAAACCTTTAGAATCAATTTAAAGTAATCTTAAATTTGATGGCTTTGTAACAGTAGCAATGGAAAATTCCTGTGCATGATGCACAGGAAAAAAAAAAGAAAAAACTAGAGTACAGCTAGAGAATGAATTGAGAATTCTTGTACAGGATAAACCATTGTAGTTGACGTAGTTTTAGGCCCTATGACCTTAGTACAAAATGAGTGTAAGAAAAACAGGCTAGAAGAACAGGACGCAAGGATAAGGAATATCTGGGAATGGCAGGTGTCCAGGATGGGCTGCAGCTAAGCTAACTGGTAAGTAGGACAGGAGGATTGTTAACAAACCAATTAAGCTGGTATAAGTGTCTACTGCGCATGCTTCAAAGGCTGCCAGAAGTGATGAAGATTGTTGGAAGAAGTAAACGACCCTCAGAGACCACCACCACATTTTTATACGCAGGAGGGTAACTTTCTGGAAAATGATGCAATTTGTACGTAGCCTCACGAATATGCATGTATGCCCAGTGGCTATATAAGGATGGCTTGCGTAGCCATACGGGAACGCACGTTCAGAGGAGCTATCCCGATGTCCCCCCGTGCCACAATAAAGAATACCTGCTTGTCAACTTGAAAACTTCCGGGAGTTTTCCCCTGTTTCAGTTTAAACCCATTACACCTTTTCCTATTGCTACACATTTATGGTCACATTTATAAATGGCATTTACCACAACTTCTGGAATGTTATGGTATTGTTTTAAGGTACAATAAAATATAACAATGCAATGCAATCATAGGTTTGGTCACATTTGATTTTTTTTTTTTTTTTTCATGCTTCTGTAGTGCGAATCATGGATATTGACACAGAATAGGAATAAAGAATACCTTAGAGATAACAATATAGCTGCACCTAGCTAGCAAGGAGTGTATTTATGTATTTTCTTACTGTTTGCTTTTCAAAGAAAGAAGGTATTCCATATGGCATATTTAGAATAATTCATGATCTGCCATGCATAAGGGTGAATGCTTTAGACTAGAAGTCTGGATGTATCTGTTCTAGTAAAGATGAACATCTCCACAGCCTGAACTTTCTATTGGTGCCATCTTGATTAAGAGGAAAGATGTTCTGAGTTAAGTCTATGATTCTGAACGAATGCTATGATTCTATGGAATGTTTCCATGTGCTGCCCTCCGAGCAGCGGGTGTGCTCTGTCCTTCACTCAGCTGCTCTTCCTTTTAACTGTGCATTAGTGGCTGTATTTAAAACAATATTAGTACGTTTCAGAGGGGTTTTCAAAACGTCATTCTTTTTTTCTTTTTTGGTAAGAGATTATTTTTTTTTTGTAGGGCTCTGATTACAAGGGTGTTTGGGGTTAAAAGAGGGAAAGAGGAAAACAAAAAAAAAGCAATAAGGAAGCTTCACTTGGTACTAGTTGTAAGTTTGCAAAACATGGCTTTAGCCAACAACAGTTTCAAAACATTGCTTGCTTTATGGATCGCTTTGAATCATAGTGTTACACAAACATCTAGCTTTGCTAAAACTGCTGCCAGGAAATAAGTGTTAGGGCCATAAATATCTGCTGTGGAGCACTGAGAGTTGGTTTGTACTCACATGCAGTTGCATAGAAGGTAGAATGTTGCTGAGAGGTTTTGGTACCAGCAGCTCTTCAGAATGCCGGCCAGCCTCTCTTGCGGTTGCAAACTAGCCCTATTGCTCTTAACAGCAAAGAGGCTGGGATGAAGGAGAACAGGAGCAATCGTCACATGGGTGTTCATTTACCTCTAGAGTAAGTCTGGAGGTAATTTCACCCCTTCTAATTTGAGACTTTTCCCTTTAGTCTTTTTACTGTAGAACACCCTGTCCCTCTTTTAAGTCTCTCCTCTAAGCTCCAAAAATGGCGACTTGTGAAGCCTCCTATCTGCTGAGGGATTCTGCCCTTGAACTGCTCCAGAAGTCCTGCTCCAGATCCTCTACAATTTCACTTTCTTATGTAAAACCAATTCTCTTCTCACTTTTGATCAAAACTCACCAGGCCTGAACATTCCCATTTCTCTGTGCCCCTCCAGTTAGCTCACAAGCACCCTCATGTTTTCTTTGGCCTTCAGCCCCTTCCTTTAGCTCCTGCAGCAAACGAAGCGTGCTCATGCTCTACGCTCTGTAGCCAAGGTTGCTGCTCTAGCAGGGGTGTGAAAATCACCCCGAACATAGAATAAGCTCATTAAAAAATACTCCTGGGTGAGTATTCCGAATTTCAAAAATTCCACATTTTTTAAGTCATTATACAGCAGTTAATTAGTGTTGTTCTATGTATGTAGTGCAATTTTCATGAGGATTATGAGAAACTAAATGTCCTGGAATTAACCTAGTTTTTCATCTCTTAGATGATAGGTATGTGCCATTTAGCCATTTTACTTTTTTTTTCACAGCACACATGCTGTGTGCTGGCTTTGTGTTTTTGTTTGGTTGGTTGTTTGTTTTTTCTCTTCATTTAGCAGCTTAGCATTGAACACTGCATGTGTTCAGTTTTATGTTTCCCAGAGGTAGTTGTCAATACCATGAAATGAGGAATGGGAAAACAGTTCTAAATAGAAAGAGAGGTCAGTGAGGTACAGGAGGTATGAAAACAGCAGCAGAGATTTGATTTCAGGTTTCATAGAATCATAGAATCACAGAATGGTTTGGGTTGGAAAGGACCTTAAGATCATTCAGTTCCAACCCCTGACATGGGCAGGGACACCTTGCACTAAACCATGTCACCCAAGACTGTCCAACCTGGCCTTGAACACCGCCAGTGATGGAGCATTAGCAGCTTCCTTGGGCAACCCATTGCAGTGCCTCACCACCCTCACATTAAAGAACTTCTTCCTTATATCTAACCTGAACTTCCCCTGTTTCAGTTTGGACCCATTACCGCTTGTCCTATCACTACAGTCCCTGATGAAGGGTCCCTCCCCCGCATCCTAGCAGCCCCCTTCAGTTTCTGACTCCTATCTCTGCAGGAGAAGTATCTCCTGGTTTAGAAGGAGAATGGGCACTGTGTGTTCGCTCATGGGGAGGAGGAGGTTGTTGCCTTTACATATGTTCTAAAAAGCAGTGGGACATAGGGCCTCAAATTCCAGTAGATGCCATGTTCCGTACTTGTGGGAACATCTGCTTAAGAGCATGGAGTTTAATTGTTATAAGACAAACTCAAAATACATTTGAATATGATTGCTTTATAGTAACATCAGCATCAGTAAGGATGGAACAGGACCACATACTTACCTGCTTCATGGCATAACCGCATCTTTTTTCTTTATGTAAATACAGGAACTTCAGAAGGGACAAAAAGCCTCCAACATGGCTCTAGTATGACTTACATTTCTGGGCAAATACTCTCTTACTACTGAGAAGAAAGACTGTACGTTTGATCGGAGGAGTGTGGTTTAGTTTTCATTATTAAACTTTTGATTATTTTCTTCTTTCTTTACTTGTGTCTTTGTAAGACACAGTAGTAGATTGCAGCCGGAAGGTAAAAACTGGGTATTTCTTACACATAGGGCACTCTCCTGTGTACCATTCACATGACTTGTCAGGTTACACACTTGTTCCATTGGTAAATGAAGTACCATATACAGTTCTATCCTGTCTGGCGGGGCTTCCAGACTCCACCAGTCCTTACATACAACAGAATAATGTTCATTGAATGCTTCTGGAAATAAGTTTTTGGGGCCTGTTTGGTGATTTTTGGTTTGTTTACTGTGGGACTTTTTGTTGTATTTGCTATTAGTCATATATCACAGCCAGGCAACACCGTCTGAGTTGTGCTGAGCATTCACACATTAGAATCATAGAATAGTTAGGGTTGGAAAGGACCTTAAGATCATCTAGTTCCAACCACCCTGCCATGGGCAGGGACACCTCACACTAAACCATACCACCCAAGGCTTCGTCCAGCCTGGCCTTGAACACTGCCAGGGATGGAGCATACACAGCCTTCCTGGGCAGCCCATTCCAGTGCCTCACCACTCTAACAATATAGAATTTCTTCCTTATATCCAATCTAAACTTCCCCTGTTTAAGTTTTAACCCATTAGCCCTTGTCCTGTCACTACAGTCCCTAATGAAGTGTCCCTCCCCAGTATCCCTGTAGGCCCCCTTCAGATACTGGAAGGCTGCTATGAGGTCTCCATGCAGCCTTCTCTTCTCCAGGCTGAACAGACCCAACTTTCTCAGCCGATCTTCATACAGGAGGGGCTCCAGTCCCCTGATCATCCTTGTGACCCTCCTCTGGACTTCTTCCAACAGTTCCACGTCCTTTTTATGCTGAGGACACCAGAACTGCACACAATACTCCAGGTGAGGTCTCACGAGAGCAGAGTAGAGGGGCAGGATCACCTCCTTCGACCTGCTGGTCTTGCTCCTTTTGGTGCAGCCTAGGATAAAGTTGGCATTCTGGGCTGCAAGCGCACACTGAAGCCAGCTCATGTTCATTTTCTTATCGACCAACACCCCCAAGTCCTTCTCCTTAGGGCTGCTCTGAATCTCTTCTCTGCCCATCCTATAGCTGTGCCTGAGATTGATCCAACCCAGGTGTAGGACCTTGGACTTGGCATGGATAAACTTCATGAGGTTGGCATGAGCCCACCTCACAAGCATGTCAAGGTCCCTCTGGATGGCATTCCTTCCCTCCAGTGTATCAACCGACCCACACAGCTTGGTGTCATCAGCAAACTTGCTGAGGGTGCACTCAATCCCACTGTCCATGTCAGCGATGAAGATGTTAAACAAGGCTGGTCCCAACACCAATATCTGAAGGACACCACTCGTTACTGGTCTCCAGCCAGACATTGAGCCATTGACCACAACTCTTTGCATGTGGCCATCCAGCCAGTTCTTTATCCACCGAATGGTCCATCTATCAAACTGATAATCTCTCCAATTTAGAGACAAGGATGTTGTGTGGGACAGTGTCGAACGCTTTGCACAAGTCCAGGTAGATGACATCAACTGCTCTACCGCTGTCCATCAGTTCTGTAGCCCCATCATAGAAGGCCACCAAATTGGTCAGGCAGGATTTCCCCTTGGTGAAGCCATGCTGGCTGTCACCAACCACCTTGCCATTTTTCATGTGCCTTAGCATGCTTTCCAGGAGTATCTGCTCCAAGATTTTGCCAGCCACAGAGGTGAGACTGACAGGTCTATAATTCCCCAGGTCATCCTTTTTCCCCTTCTTGAAAATGGGGGTTATATTCCCCCCCTTTTTTTTTTTTTAGACTTCAGCATTTTTTTATAGTTTGTGAGAATCAGTTAACATGATTGACACTGGGTTTCAAAGGTTGTGTGACGCGCATAGACCTAGAATTTAATTCTTCTTAGTACAGTTGAATATCAGCAGTATGACTGGAGCTTTCAGTTATAGTTCTGCACTCAACTGTGCCCAGAAATCTCTTTCTCATTTGTGCACTTGAAAAATCTTCAGTGAGGGTGTGTATACCCTTGCATACTGTTCATACACAGAACAATTCACTGGATGGCTGCATGGAGGAAATGTAATTACTATTCCTATTAAGGTTACTTTCTTTTTCAAATGAAGGAATCTGCACATTAACTGAGTCATTGTCTGTGTGTTAGCAGTTTGATCTTCTTCCCATTTCCTTTGACAAGCCTGCAATTACATACTTTTTAGAACGTACAGGATCAGATAAATGAAAGTTATTAAAAGAAACTTTGAGTTTTCATCTGATTTCTCTTTGCCTTGTTTTGGGTGCTTCTGGAATGTTGAAGGTGCTAGCCTGCTTCCTAGAGATTTGGTATGGATTTATAACTAAATGCTGGCAGTGTCTAGTTTGGGATTGAGGCCTAGACTGATATTCACTATGCAGTCCTTTCTTTTTGGAGAGCATTTTACATTCCCTTTGCCAATTTTGGGCACAGATTAGGAGAATGGAGGATTTGGTGACTTCCCCCTCATTGTTGCTGCTAGTGTATAAAGAGGGACTACATTAATTTGTTTAAATGCACACACTGCCTTCATTTGCTGCCTCCACTGGGAGGTGGATTGTACTGTCCAAGATCAGGCATTTTGTAGAAGTTCCCAGCTGCACATATCATAGAGGAACAATTTTTGGTTGGAAGCTGCTCTGTTCATGAAGCTTATTTACATTTTTGGCGGTAATTTCTACAAGGAATCAAACAAATTGAGAGGTAACTGTAATAATGTTATAGTTACATAACAGATAATAATGACTACTCCGAGTTGTGCTGGGGAGAGTGCGAGAGGTGCATTTCTATGCATATTTGTTGCACCTGTTTAATGTGATGAACCTTTAAATATCCCTCATGATCAGGCAAGAAAGAATTCCTATCACTGTGTCCCAGGCAGAGGATGTTTTTACAGTTGGGAAGGGAAAAGTTGAAACATGACCAGTGTACTGAGCATATAATATTCTCATAGGTGGTGCAGTAGATTAATTTAGTACTCCACAGAGTTCATTTTTCATCTCCAAACCCAGGTTTTCAATCCCACCCACATCGGACTTTTTTTCTCTTCCTTTTGATCCAGCAACTGTGTCTTTAAAACTTACAGAGCCCAAAGAAAGATAATCCTGAATACATTTCCTGGATATACTTTCTAAAATACCCATCCATGGTCAGTTCTGACTGCTTGAGGATGAAAATGTGAGGAAGAAAAATGCTTGAGAACAGTGCTGGCTTTTTACTATGCTCTGTGTTTTTGTAAGTTGAGGCTATAGCGAGAAATGTGGGAAGGTGCCACCTTTTGAAGCTTTTTCAGCCTCTTTACCAAGCAGAAGAATACCCTCTGTGAAAGGAGGAGAAAGCTGGAAAAATCAGCATTTAAAAGAATGCTGGGTGAGAGAAGGGAATGAAGAGGGATGAGTGGTTTTAAATGGGTCACTACTCAGTAAAGACTTACTTATGCTGAGGACCAGAATGCAATCATCTCAAATAGTGGAACAGAACATTGAAAGGAGGAGGAAGAACCTGGAAATCTAGGAACATGACAAGGAGTAAACACCAAACAAGAAAAAGACACTTCTCCAAGTTGTAACAGTCCATTTCAGAGTGTTAATGAGTCAAATTAGAATTTTTTTGAATGAATGTTACAGGTTGGGCAGAGCAGTGATTCAGAGCAGCCTGCAGAGAAGGACTTGAAAGTGCTGGTTGATGAGAACCTGAACAGGAGTCATCGCACTGTGTGCTTGAGCCCAGAAAGACCCTGTGTGCTGGGCTGCATCAAAAGCAGCTTGAGCAGCAGGTCAAGGGAGGTGATCCTGTCCCTCTGCTCTGCTTTGGTGAGCCCAGACCTAGAGCACTGCATCCAGCTCTGGAGTCCTCAGCACAGGAAAGACATGGACTTGTTGGAGGGGGTCCAGAGAAGGGCCACACAAATGATCAGAGGAATGGAGCATCTCCCCTGTGAGGAAAGGCTGAGAGAGCTGGGATTGTTCAGCCTGAAGAAGAAAAGATTCTGGGGAGACCTTATTGCTGCCTTAAAAGAGGCCAATAAGAAAGATGGAGAGACTTTTTAGCAGGGCCTGTTGCAACAGGATGAGGTTTGATGGTTTTAAACTAAAAGAGGAGAGATTCAGGACGGATGTCAGGAAAAAAAATCTTTACAATAAGGGTGATAAAACACTGGCATAGGTTGCCCAGAGAGGTGGTGGACGCATTCTAGGCCAGGCTAGATGTGGTTCTGGGCAAACTGCTCTAGCTGAAGATGTCCTGCTCATTGCAGGTCAGTTGGACTTTGATTCGGAGAAAACTCCAGGAACAAACTTGCCAACAAAGTTTTCAAGCTGACAAGCAGGTATTCTTTATTGCGGCGCCGGGAGACATGGGGGATAACTCCTTCTAACATGTGTCGCCGTATTGCTATACAAGCCACCCTTATATAGTCCCTGGGCATACATACATATTCATGAGGCTATGTATGGATTACATCATTTTCCAGAGAGTTCCCCGCATGCGTACAGAATTGTGGTGGTGGTCTCTGAGGGTCGTTTACTTCTTCCAACAATCTTCATCACTTCTGGCAGCCTTTGAAGCATGCGCAGTAGATGCTCATACCAGTTTAATTGGTTCGTTAGCACCACAGACATAATAATCCTCCTATCCTCCTACTTATCAGTTAGTTTAACTGTAGCCCATCCTGGACACCTGCAGTTCCCAGATACTCCTTATCCCTGTGTCCTGTTCTTCTAGACTGTTTTTCTTAAAACTAGGCCAACTATAACAATTTATCTCGTGAGAATTCTCAGTATGTTCTCTAGCTGTACTCTATTTTTTCTCTATATATCATGCATCTCAGTAATTTTTCATTGCTGCCGTTACAAAGCCATCAAACTTAACATTACTTAAAACTACTTATAAAGGTTTCTATATCCCATTTTGTGATTTTGTGCCCCTTTGTCTCAAATTCCCCCCTTTTTCTGTCCTTTTGCAAATTCTTTTGCAACATTTTATATATTACCATTACCATCAAAAGTCTTTTTGAAATAATTTCCCGTTTCTACCTGGTGCTTAGTTTCATTCCGTTTCCAATCTTCGTAATTTATCATAGACCGTTTACAACACCAGAGGAAACATTGTATCATACCACAAGTAATCAATATTAAAATAATTAACACCACTATTCCTACAACCAGTTGCCTCAACCAGGAGAGATCGGGTAACCATGAAGTTAACTTTTTCCATGTTTCTTCAAAACCCCAGGAGGTGTCATCCATGGCCATTTCATGAAATATCTTAGTTTGTTTCCAAATTTCCTCCAGATCTGTTTCAATTCTGTCACTTTAATCTGTATAGGAACACCAACTTTCATTGATTATGGAAGAAACCCCTCTTTGAGATGCCAGTAACATGTCTAGAGCCATTTGGTTTTGTAATATCATGTTAGATAGGCTAGTTATCTCTTGTTGTTCTGCCTGGATTATATCGATGTTTTTACTTTCCGTTTCCTCTATGGTTGCCGAGATATTTTATAATTGCCTTCTCTTATTTACTTACTGCCAAAGATGGAATTAGTCCTATTACAAAACTATGAAATGAGTTGTGCCGTTCAATAATAGGGTTAAACCCTCACTTAATTCATTTAGCAAAACTTCTAATCCAGGTCCCAGAAGGGTACCTGTTGATAATAGTAAAATTGGGTATTATAGCACCTAAGGTGCGTGCCCCCTTCCAGTTGGGGGTAGAATCTTATAAGCATTTTTTCCACATAACCAATACCATCCTTCCCTTTAGGAACGGGCCATCACTGAACTACGATACCATATACCATACAATATTAATTGTATGATTGCAATTTGAATGGTGACCTACATCTGTGGCATTTAAACAAGCCTGATCTCCTACCCTGGTTCCTGGTTTAATACATCTTTGTGCACAGGTGTAGTATTTATTACCTGGGTTAGGATTAACTATTCCCAATGTTAACCTTTCCTTCGAATACAGATTGCTAGTGTTCACCCACAAATTTGTCCATGAGACAGTGTTAGGAATTGGAACTCCAGTTAATGGGAGATCCAGGCTTTCTCCTGATTTAGGCAACTGTGCACACACCCAACAGTCACTACGATTAAAACATTGGTAACATTCTGCACTAATTTCAGGTATAAGTTCTGGTCCCAAGCTTGTGCGCCAGTTATCATATGAGTCCAAATTATGACCGACACAATTTCATACGCAAGGGTACTGAAGGTTCGATCCACCATGTCTTCTCTGGCTCTGGTGCTTTCTTTATTCTTGAATAATGTATCCAAGCAGGTTGTTCCTTTATCTTCACTGCTGTAAAGGTGATCAATAATATCTGGTACGGTTCGCTCCACTTCTCCTGTAGAGGATCTCCTGAAAAATTCTTAACGTAAACCCAGTCTCCAGATCTGAAAAAGTGAATCAGATAATCCAAACCTCTTGCTCTTTTCCCTATTATCTCCTCCAATTGTTTTCCCAGATTGATCAGAAACAGTCAGAGATAGCCTTCTCCCACTTCCTGAAGACTTTCTCCTTTAAACTGGGACTGATACGGGCTTCCATACAAAATCTCAAATGGGCTAACCTCTTCTTTTGACAGGGGTTTAGTTCGAATTCTTAATAGAGCCAGTGGTAATGCCTGGTACCAATATAAATTCGTTTCCTGACATATTTTACCAATTTGTTGTTTAATCAGATGGTACATCTTTTCTACTTGCCCACTGGCCTGAGGCCTATATGTAACATGTAGTTGCCAATCAGTTTCTAATTTTTTACTAATTTCTTGTAACAATTTTGCACTAAAGTGCGAGCCTCAGTCAGAAGAAATTGCCTCTGGTACCCCAAAATGAGCTTATTATCTCCTTAAATAATATTTTAATCACTTGTTTTGCATTATTTATTCTATAAGGAATGCTTCTGGCCAGCTTGAAAAAGTATCCGTTAACACCCATAAATATCGATAACCCCCCTTTTTTTTTGGTAATTCAGAAAAATCTATTTGCCACTGCTGTCGGATAACTTCCTCTCCCAATTGTCCCAGTTTGATTTCTATTTTCAGTCTTAGGATTATTCTTAAGACATAGCTGACATTGTTTTGTCACTAATTGAACTGTGGTGTATAGATTTGTTTGTCTAAATATTTATGCAAAGAGTTGCTACCCAAATGAGTTTTATTATGTTCTTCCCGAGCTAACATCCAGAGCTGGTTATAGGGGATTCCAATTCACCCACCAGGTATTTGAGCCCAACCCTCTATTTTCCTGTCTCTTAAGATCTTCAATCAATTTTCTATCCTCTTTTGAATATCTAGGTTTAGATTTTTCAATTGTTAGTTTGCCATCAGGGAGTAAGGACATGATTTGAAATTGTTCAGCTGCTCGTTTGGCTTCAAAATTGGCCAAATTATTTCCAATTTCTTGATCAGAGTCACCTTGCTGATGTCCTTTACAGTACATAATAGCTACTTCTTCAGGTAGCTGAACAGTTTTCAGTAATTGTAGAATTTCCTGCATATCCTGCCTTTCATTTACCATTTTTCATGAAGCTACTACCATCAGTAAACCAAGAATCACCATCTTCCAGAGGTTTTTCTTTCGAGTCTGGTCAGCTCGAATGTACAGTCTCCATGGTGGTCAAGCAGTTGTGTGTTAGTGGTTCTGTTGATTGTTCCTGCAAAAGGATGCTGGATTCACAACGTTAGTGACCACAATTTCTGTATCATCCTGTTCTACAGTGGTGGCCTGGTATTTAAAAAAACGTGAAGGAGATAACCAGTGGGCTCCTTTCTGCTCCAGGACTGCTGATACCACATGGGACACTAGTACAGTAATCTTTTATCCCAAAGTAAATTTGCAAGCCTCTTCAGTATTTGTGATAACTGCTGCCATAGCTTTTAGGCATCTGGGCCATCCTTTGCTCGCTTCATCCAGCTGCTTTGAAAAATACGCCACTGCCCATCTGTAGGGTCCTAGTTTCTGAGCAAGGACCCCCAAAGCTATTTCCTGTTTTTCATACAAATATAGCCAAAAGGATTTAGTCACATCCAGGAGTCACAGAGCTGCAGTTCTCATTAGCTCTGTTTTTAAATTTCTAAAAACCCCCTCTGCTGTATCAGTCCATTCTAAAGAGGGAGAGTTTCCTTTCAACAGTTCATACAGTGGTCTTACCAGAACACCATAATCATGGATCCAAGGTCTGCACCATCCAGTCATTACCAGGGATGTCCGGAGCTCCTTGACGATCGATGGTCTTGGAGTCTGGCAAATGGCTTCTTTTCTAACAGTTCCAAGTTGTCTCTGTCCTCCTGTTATTTCATATCCTAGGTAGGAAACTTGGGTTTGGGTTAGTTGGGCCTTTTGTCTGGTTACTCGATAACTATTCAGTCCCAGAAAATTTAACAATTCCACTGTCTACTTGATACATTCTTCCTTTGATTCTGTAGCAATTAACAGGTCATCCACATATTGTAAGAGTCCCATTTGAGTAGGTGGCTTCCATGATTCTAGTTCTCATGCTAGCTGATTTCCAAAAATTGCCGGACTGTTTTTTTAACCCTTTAGGTAATACTGTTCAAGTTAATTGAGTTTCCCTTCCTGTATCAGGATTTTCCCATTTGAAAGCCAATAATTGTGGCTTTCTTTGGCCAATGGTAAGCAAAAGAAAGTGTCCTTTAAATCCAGGATGGCAAACGATTTCTGATTATTATTCAATTTAGTCAATCAGTCATACGAATTAACTACTACTGGATGAATATCCTGTGCAATTTTGTTGATTGCCCTGAGATTGTGAACCAATCTACAACTTTTCTCATCATATTTCTTTACTGCCAGATAGGAATATTATATTCCGATTCACATTCAATTAATAATCTATATTTTAAAATTTATCAATTTTTTTTAATTCCCTTTGATCTTCTAATTTTAAGGGATACTGTTTTATTCTAATTGGGTAGGCCCCCCTTTTTATTTCCACTTTAACAGGCAAAGCATTTTTTGCCTTACCTGGAACTTCAGATGCTCATACTCCCACATATACCTGATTAAAGATTTCTTCTATTTCAGGGAGGTCCTCCTTTTTGCTTTTCTGTTGAATTAAGCTCAAAACTGCAATTAATTGTTTTTAACTCTGAATTCCATTTTGCCTTCTTTAAATGTTGCTTCTCGCCCTAACAAAGATTTTAGAGAATTTGGCATGCATAAAAATTTATGCATTCCTATTTGTTTTCCCAATTTGTACTTTAAAGGTTTCAGAAAGAATGAATTTTTTTTTTTTTTTTCTTGGTGGCCAGTAGCTCCCACATCTGTAACGAATTCTTTTCTCTCTGATTTAACACCAAATAAGTTGCTCCTGTATCCACTAAAATTCCACTTTTTTCCTCTAGTCCCTAGTTTTAATGTAACCAGTGTATCCGCTAGGGTAGATTCCCCAGGTCCCCGTCAGTTTAGTTCCAGTTCAGTCACCGGAGCCACTCCATGGCACTGCCCCCCCCCCCACCAGTCAGTGTCACTTCCAGCATCCAAAACCCCCCATAGCACGCACACCGGTCCGGTCCCACAGAAGAGAAGAGCCCACTCCCCCATCTCCTCCCGACATCCCTCCTCCCACGCTCAAACACAGGAGCTGCTCGAGCTCCCCTCCTTTCCCTCTTGGTTTTCCCTCTTTTTTTTTTCCTTTTCCTCACAGCAGCTCCCCCTGCTCTGCAGGCCTGCAGGTGCCTGCCTCTGCAACAGCGCTTCTGGTTTAACCCCTTCTTAACTCCGAATGTGAATGTGCCGCTTGTTGCCAGTGACAGAAATCTCTTCCTCCTTATCAATATCAGATAGGACAGAGGCAGAGGGTGCTCCTCTCGGAGGTACCTGTAGTACGTGATTTTCCACCTTATGTTCCTGATTACTGTTTTTTAACTTTAAACATCTTTCCCCAACATCAGAGGCTGAGCATCTCCAGCGTAACTTTCAGTTTTTCCCTGTCCTTTTCCAAAGCCAAAATTAAGGAATCTGGCAGAGCTATATTAATTTTGCATTGAGCTGTCACTCTGTGTGATTTCTTAAAGTGAAAAACGTATCTGCATACATTACTTCATCCCATTTTCCTTGCCCCCTTAAAACAACATTAATTGTAACAATGTATTATAGTTCAGAGTTCCATTTTTAGGCCATTTTTCCTGATCTTCCAAAGTATACAAAGGCCACCATTGGTTACAATATTTTGCCAATATTTTCTTATTTACCAAGCCCCCAGGAGACCCTCCAAGTTCTTTCCAGTGTGCCAAAATGCACCCAAAAGGATTCTTTTTCAAGATCGCTTCACTCTGCTGATTTTCCATTATCAATCTCACATTCACACACACACACAGACGGGATCCCCAGACATACTCCACACAGTTACAACACTTGAGACAAAGACAGAGACTTAAATTCAACCAAACAAACAACAGTTAACAGCACAGTTATCACATCCTGTCACCAGTACCAGAATCACAAGACCAAAATCATTACTGTAACAAGCCACAAAATAAGGCGAATACCAGTAGAATCAAAAGCAATTACTTTCTAACCCTTATAGTTCAGACCATATTGTAACATTAATAGGGGGGTTTCCTTGAACCCCTTATAGTTGACCAGCCTGTCAGTGTCCCAGGAAGGATGAGTCCCTTGTGTCCGACCAGCCTGTCTGCGTCCCACTGTGGGAACCATACTGAACAGCCCACTGTATTGGAGGGCTATTCAAGGACCCACGCTGACAGTATCACTGAATCAAATCCCTTATGGGCTGTTGATAGCACACTAGACCAAAACCATTTCCACAAGACACCCCCCTGTGCCTTGTAGGACCCAAATCACAAGATGCCCCCTGCTTAGTTATAACAGTCTGTCACTGATACCAAAATCACAAGACCAAACTCCTTAATATAACAAGCCACAAAATAAATCAAATACCAGTAAAATCCAAAAACCTTTTCTGCAAGACACCCCCTGCGTCTTGCAGGACCCAAACCACAAGAAGCCCCCTGCTTCTTGTGGGTGTATACCAAACGGACGCTAGCAGCCGGGTATACGCCTTTACCTACGAGATTTCTTATCTCGATTTACAGAAGTCTTCCAAACCATGCGTACGCTTACCGAACCAATTTACCAAACCAATTTACCAAACCAATTTAAGAAACCGAGGTGCCCCCTGCACCTTACAGACTATACAAAAAAAGAATACCTTTTATGAGATGGTCCTTATCTGCTCCCGCAGCGATCCGAATGAGTCGAGGGGTCCCTCCGGGAAAAATTCCCGAGGGCCCTAGGGAGCCCTGTCCTCAGCAGGTCCTGCAGCCGAGCAGAGAGGGTCCCATCTGGGGTGCCAGATTGATTCGGAGAAAACTCCAGGAACAAACTTGCCAACAAAGTTTTCAAGCTGACAAGCAGGTATTCTTTATTGCGGCGCCGGGAGACATGGGGGATAACTCCTCCTAACGTGTGTCGCCGTATTGCTGTACAAGCCATCCTTATATAGTCCCTGGGCATACATACATATTCATGAGGCTATGTATGGATTACATCATTTTCCAGAGAGTTCCCCGCATGCGTACAGAATTGTGGTGGTGGTCTCTGAGGGTCGTTTACTTCTTCCAACAATCTTCGTCACTTCTGGCAGCCTTTGAAGCACGCGCAGTAGATGCTCATACCAGTTTAATTGGTTCGTTAGCACCAGAGGCATAATAATCCTCCTATCCTCCTACTTATCAGTTAGTTTAACTGTGGCCCATCCTGGACACCTGCAGCTCCCAGATACTCCTTATCCCTGTGTCCTGTTCTTCTAGGCTGTTTTTCTTAAAACTAGGCCAACTATAACGATTTATCTTGTGAGAATTCTCAGTATGTTCTCTAGCTGCACTCTATTTTTTTTTTCTCTATGTATCCTGCACCTCAGTAATTTTCCATTGCTACTGTTACAAAGCCATCAAACTTAACATTACTTAAAACTGATTCAAAAGGTTTCTATGTCCCATTTTGTGATTTTGTGCCCCTTTGTCTCAACTTGGTGACCTTTGAAGAGCCCTTCTAACCCAGAGTATTTGATAATTTTATGATTCTATGTTTGGGAATGTAGAAACCTCCCACAGAGCTTCAAGCAAGCAGAGTATGACTGAGGCTTCTGAAGGCACGATAAGCAGCAGGTGCTTCTATTCTGCCCTTCCTCATTCCTTCTCAGGGTTGCACCACCGTTATCTCTCCATTTTCCCTGGCACCCTCACTATCAATTCCTGCCTGCCAGCTCTTGTTTCAGGTGCTTACTCCTCCATGTCTCTGCTCTGGACTGCATTCTCTCTTAAAGAGTAGCTACTGTCCTGGTATATGGTTGTTTATTGCAGTAGAGTTATCACTATGGTGTATGACGTGCATGTCAAATATATCTGTATATTGTCTTTTATTCAAAGGTGTACATTTCAGATTCAATACATCTTCATATCTACCATGGTTGTCTTAGTCTCATTTTGGCAGGAGACCTCTCCAGGTTATAGTAGTTCATTCTGGCCTTTTTTCACTGTAGTAAACAAGCAAGGGTTTTTTTTTTCCCTTCAAACATACACAGGTATTTTGGTAAATGCAGAAAGGTCTTTGTGTCAGAAGTGGGTGTCTGGGAAGGCTTTAAACTTTGGATATCAGATTTACCCTTTTTCAGTAAAAATGCACCAGCCATAAGATTAAAACTTCTCTATTGCTATGAGAAATCACTCAGGAAATCTGCACTTAGATATTTGGCCTATATGAAAGATACTGAGCATTTGTAATTAATACTGAGTTTAACTTGAGTGTAGTTGAAGTTTCTTAGCTCCTTTTCCCTTTCCACAGTCCAAATACATGCATTTGTTTAGCTTCATAATATGAAGTTGCTATTCTTCAAGGAGAAAAAAGAAGGTAGCAAAGGCCACTTAAAACTTCTGTTGTTCCTCACAAAACACTTTGCTAGGAGATATAATGCATGTTATGTACTTGTCTCACATTTGTAAATTGCAAGACATCTTTCAAAGATTCTTTTGACTGTTTTGTTTCATTGGTGAAACAGACAGTACTGGCAATTAGAACAGGAAACTGTAGCACCATCAATAATCACTGTTTTTCAAAGGAAATATAAATGGAGAATTCTTGTGTGTGTTTGACTTGTTTCTTGTCATTCTAGTTCTTTTAACCTCTTGAATCCTTTTGGAATGAAGTTGCTTTTGAGCCCTGAGTGACTCAAGACAAGTAGGACCATGTGCTGAATACTCCCCACTACCAAAAAAAGCCCAAGAAAGATGTAGAGATGGACACAGTAACACTCTAAAAGGCTTCACATATGCGTTCCATTATTCTATGATCCTGTTGCCAGATAGTTATTAATAGTCGTCAACTTGTTATGTAATATCTAACAAAAAAAGTATGCTGTATGTGTGTATCCTGCGCAAAACCACAGCTCATAGATAGACCTGAAGCTTCTCAAAGGGACAGGACTTGGTGTAATAATATTTTGGGTACTACTCAGAGGAGACTTGTTGAACAGGCAACATTTCAAACTTCTGTGATGGTACTATTTGGTGTTGTGTTAAAATGGACCTTAAAAAGAATGAACTGCATCAGGTGTTTCCAGCAGTAGAAATACTTGGGTTTGTTTGTCCTGGTTTTAGTCAATCATTTCTACTTCCCCATGGCCATATTGTAAGAAATGATTTAAAAATTTATCAGGAGGCTGTCCATCTTAGGAACTGATGAGGTGATACTCTCATGACTGTAGTTATTTCTCTTGTATTATTGTGCTCTGAGACATTCAAAAACTAAATTACAGTTTCAGGCATCTTCTGTTCTCAGAATGAGATTCTAAAAGCCAAAATAAGCATCATTTTAATGTTAAGTAGTTTAAAAATACACAAAAAAATGGCATCTTGTCACTCAGAGATCACTGGGGAGTAAAAAAAAAAAAAAAGTTACATAGGACAACAGGAAGAAAGGATTAGAAACTGGGAGTCAGTCAGAGGCTTGCCAGACTGGTCAAGGAGGCTTTAAACTAGATGTGTTGGGGAAGGGGGACATCATTTGATCCCAACACTCCCAGTCAGTTGCCAGCACCTATAATAAATACTCGGAGCAATGTAGAGATATTCCAGCTGCTTCAGCCAATGATCCGGCTTCATTTGGAGCTCAGCTCAGATGCCTCTATACAAATGCCCATAGCATGGGGAACAAACAAGAGGAATTAGAGATGTGTGCACATCTACAGGGGTATGATATAATAGGCATCGCAGAAACATGGTGGGATGGCTCCTATGACTGGAGTGTTGGAATGGAAGGTTACAGGCTCTTTAGAAAAGACAGGCCTGGGAAGCGGGGAGGAAGAGTTGCCCTTTATGTTAGGGATAGGCTGGAGAGTACGGAACTCTGTCTGGGGACAGGTGAGCAGTTAACAGAGAGCTTGCGGGTCAGGGTTAAAGGGAAAACAGTGATGGGAGACATTATTGTGGGGGTCTGTTACAGACCGCCTGATCAAGAAGAATCTGCGGATGAAGTGCTCTATAGACAGATAGGAAAAGTCTCACGCTCAGAGACCCTCGTTTCTCATGGGTGACTTCAACCACCCTGACATCTGTTGGAATGACGGTACCACCCGGCACAAGCAATCCAGGAGGTTCCTCGATTGTGTGGAAGACAATTTCCTTCTGCAAGTAATAGAGGAGCCGACAAGGAGAGGTGCCATGCTTGACCTCGTGCTCACGAACAGGGAAGGGCTGGTTGGAAATTTGACACTCCAGGATAGCCTTGGATGCAGTCATCGCGAGATGGTCGAATTCGAGATCCTCGGGACAGTGGGAAGAGCGTGCAGCAAGCTCACTGCCCTGGATTTCAAAAGAGCAGATTTTGGCCTCTTCAGGAACCTGCTTAGTAAGGTTCCATGGGCTATAGCCCTAGAGGACAGGGGAGCCCAAGACTCTTGGTTGATATTCAAGGATCACCTGCTACAAGCTCAGGAGTGTTGCATCCCAGGTAGAAGGAAGTGCAGGAGGAGGGCCAGGAGACCTTCTTGGATGGGTAAGGAGCTGCTGAGGAAAATTCAAGTGAAAAAAGAGTCTTATAGAAAGTGGAAGCAAGGAAAGGCGGTCTGGGAAGAGTACAGGGATGTTGTCCGGGAAGCTAGGGACCAGGTTAGGAAAGCTAAGGCCCAGTTAGAATTAAACTTGGCTAGGGATATTAAGGATAACAGGAAGGGATTCTACAGGTACATAGCAAATTAAAAACAGACTAGGGAAAACACAGGCCTCCTCAGGAAGCTCTTGGGAGAACTAGCTACACAGGATTTGGAGAAGGCTGAGGTTCTGAATGACTTCTTTGCCTTGGTCTTCACTGGCAAAGGCTCTGACCACATCACCCAAGTCTTGGAAGGCAGATGCAGGGACTTTGAGAATAAAGACCTTGAGCCTACTGCAGGAGAGGAACTGGTTCGAGACCATCTTAAAAATCTGAACGTGCACAAGTCCACTGGTCCTGATGAAATCCATCTGCAGATCCTGAAGGAGCTGGCGAACGAAGTTGCTAAGCCGCTGGCCATCATATTTGAAAAATCATGGCAGTCAGGTGAAGTTCCCAATGATTGGAAAAAGGGAAATATAACCCCCATTTTCAAGAAGGGGAAAATGGATGACCCAGGGAATTACAGACCTGTCAATCTCACCTCTGTGGCTGGCAAAATCTTGGAGCAGATTCTCCTGGAAGGCATGCTAAGGCACATGAAAATCAACAATGTGCTTGGTGACGGCCAGCATGGCTTCACTAAGGGGAAATCCTGCCTGACCAATTTGGTGGCCTTCTATGATGGGACTACAGAACTGATGGACAGGGGTACAGCAGTTGATGTCATCTACCTGAACTTGTGCAAAGCGTTCGACACAGTCCCACACAACATCCTTGTCTCTAAATTGGAGAGACATCAATTTGATGGATAGACCACTCGGTGGATAAAGAACTGGCTGGATGGCCACATGCAAAGAGTTGTGGTCAATGGCTAAATGTCCAGCTGGAGACCAGTAACGAGTGGTGTCCCTCAGGGATCGGTGTCGGGACCGCTCTTGTTTAACATCTTCATTGCTGACATAGACAGTGGGTAGGGCACTTGCAGTTAAATGGCACTGTGGAAATGACTGGAAACCATTAACTTGTTATTGTAAGCTGACATCATACTGAGCCTGGTGGGAAGGCAGGTTTATAAATAGCTTGTCCATATGCATAAGGCAGAAATCAGCTGAGTTTCAGCAGTAGCATGATTCATGTGTTTTCTGTAGTTTAAGTTTCATCATAAATGATCAGGGTTTCTATGAACTTTGTAGTCTCAAAAAATATGGGATACCAAGAGAAAACTTAGGAAGATCAGTGGTCCAAAGCTGAGGAACTGTTTGTATAATACTGTCTCTGTTTTCTCTGACGTTTTGGTGGTACAGCCTACATCTTACTGGAACATGTGTATTCTTTTGACTGTTTTCTCTGGACAGCAAAGTGCTTTCAGAAATTATACTTAAAGCATAATTTAGTCATTTTTTTCTCCCCACATAAATCTTGTGCACATGCCTACTGTCTGTGAACTGGAACTTAAAGGATCTGAATTAAGTCTGTCTTTTGGATGCATCCCATGTAGATTTAATCACTTTATCTCTTGGTTTCCTTGTCTGCAAGACTTTCTTCTGTAATAATTCTTTTGGAAATGGGAGTGTGGGAGGGACAGGACACAGGTCAGGACATGGGCAGGGGAAGACTACAAAAGCTAAAAGCAATATGGCATTACATAGGCAAAGCTTTATTTCTTCATCATTCATGGAAAAGCAGCAAAAGAATTATGTATATTTCAATAAGCCAGTTCCCTCTTCTCTCAGGTAATCTTCCTTGTTGGAAAGCATCTGTATCCACATCATCCTGTGCTGAATAGTAGTAGTGCCTTGACATTAAAATGGCCCTAGGAACCCAAAAGTGGGCTTCAGGGGACCTAAAATGGTCTTTAAAGACCTAAAAATACATCTCAGGTATGCAAAAAATTAGCATTAGGGACTCCAAAATGCACTTTGGGGACCCCAAGTTACCCCAGCGACCCCCAAACTCCTTATGAGCACAGAATACAGCTCAGAGACCCCAAAATCCAAAAGTTCCACTGCCCAACTCCACTCTACATCCTCTTAAATTAGAGAGGGAAAATTAAGTATTAACTTTCTGCCCAGAAATTTCTAAGCATAATGTGCACATCCCTTAGTCATTAACTACACTATTTTAAGTAAAAAGTAGTTACTATTCACAGACTGCTGCTGGACAGAGAGAAAGTTATGTGGGTTGTAAAATTCATGATGATAAATCTGGCAAGAGATCAAAGATGATAGCTGTTAGGCAGTATTTTAGGAGGATTCTTGGAGACTTTCAAGATATGTATACATATCTCTCAATTTTCTCTGTATGTGTGTGCATAGACACATCTGTATGTACATACAAACATGTGCATACTCATGCTTATCCACAGTTCAACTTTTTAAAAATCTTTATTAAAAATATTGTATATATTATATCTAAAATAGATACTCTGTTTTAAACTATGTTTTATATGTGGTTCTATATACATGCATATACACAGACACATTTGTGTATGTATATCAAATTTGAGTATTAACATGTTGATATAGGTAACTATAGGTAAGCCCTATGATTCTATGTATAATTATTTATGATTATACCTAATATTACCTGTATAGATAATACAGGTTGTATCTGTGATGTTTGGTTTAAGTGACGTTCCCCTATGTTCATCTTCCTGTGCTGAATTGTAGTAGTACTCCTGCCCTATAGTACAATGAGACTAAAAATACAGGAGGGCTCCTTGGCTGAGAATTTTCTTTTCTCTCATGGTACAGCTCAGTGAGAGCCTCTTATTTGAGTTACTTTCTAGATGTTACTGTAACTACATGCACCTTCCTTTGTGCTGATGTCCTCTATACTTCCTTTGTGAAGCTGAATTATTCAATATTAATGTTTACACTTGGAATTCAGTTTGACCTATCCACAAGCTAAACCCAGGCATTAGCTGTGTTGTCTGTTGTCTGGGCATAGTTCCTCCTATTGCATGTTCCAGTTCCATGCTCATTGTTTCAGGGATAATTTTGGCAGAGGAAAATTCTTGTGAGCTCTACATGCATTCAGCTGTGTTATGCTGTGATGGAGGCGTTCAGGGTCTAGGCACAAACACGGATGATATGTGATGTAGCTCCTAATGTCCCCACTATTACCAGCAACTACTTGTGTGAGAATTTTATTTAAGGGAAGGACATTCTTCCTATTATTTGCACTTGAAGAGAGGTGCAGCAATCCCTGCCTGGAAAAAGTGATGAATCTTACACTAAGTTCAGCAGGCTTTCTAATGTTGGCTTGCAGAGTGCAATTGGTAATACTGAGTTCCTCAGATGTAAATGGAGCCATAAAAAGTGACAATATGCTCATAAATACACAGCAATGGAAGGGGAAGTTGATCCTCATACAGAGACATGTACAGTGACAGGTTATGACTGACAATGTATGAATGATAAAATGCTTTTGGAAGATGGAATATGACCTTAAAAACCACCACCTTTTTTACCCCTATGGTTATAGCTACCTGCATTTGGACATTTAACGTAGCAAAATATTTCCCATACTTTAAAAACACTGAATGTTTTTCTTCTGTTTGAGAGAAAACTGTATATGTATTTCTCTTCTATGAACTTTTATCATCTATGAGCTTAAATTTTCTCTTCTGTAAGCTTAAAATTTCTCAGCTTTTAGCTGAGAGAAAAACCTTGCTTTCTGAAGCTGCAGGTTTTACTTCATGTTATAATGTGAATTTAGGAAATAAAAGCATTAAATCAATATAGATCCCTTCTACTTATTTTCTCAGCTTGCATCTTCAGGCAGACATTCCTGAGATAGAAGATCACTTCTGCTGAAACCAGCAGAATTTACAGGGTCAAGTAGCAATGTGCTGCTGAGCACTCTATAAACACATTTGTAGTGGCTGTGTTATGTGTCAGCTTCTTGGTGTCAGGGGGGTAGCTGTATCCTTTAATATTCTTCCTAATTGTAAATATACCTCAGTAAACAAGGGTGTGTACGTTGGTCTTTTATCTGTATTTTGTCTCCTTCACATGGATGTGCGCAGAACTGTGTTATGAGGATGTAATCCGGGAAAGAATAAGTTCAATTTGTTTTACCACTACCCCCAAAGAAAGAAAAAAAGGGGGAAAGAATCACAGTTTAAAGGAGGGAGAAAGCTTTATCCTTCGAGGTAGCTGGATTAAGACAGTGACAGGCGAGTTTTTATGATGGCAGGGTATAGACTTGGAAGAGAAGGCACAGTTTTTAACAGCTTCCAAAACATGGTCTGGTGTGTTCATTTCTCGAGTCTTTCCAGTTTTGGTTACGTCCTGCTTGGAAGATGGATAAGTATGTTTGCAGAGGGTACAAGTGCCACCAGCTCCACAGTAGCCTCATCCATCTCTGGTTAAGATGGCTCGTTTGGAGGATATGTGTGAGACCTTCACTCATTGCCTTTTCTTTAGTGTTGTCTGCTTATTGGGGTTTTCCGTTTTCTCATCAGCCAGTCTGTCTGCAGGTCTTTTGGTTGGGCTTCTCTGCCCATCACATGTACCTTTAGTTATAAGATGAATGATAGCTTAAAAAAGTGTCTTAAATCCTAATGATGAAAAGGGTTTAATAATTATGAAGTCAGACATGGCATCAGGTTTCTGTCCAAATAGGCAAATCGGGTACTTGTAAGAGAAACTTTGTTTGGGCTTGCAAGTCAATATGAAGTTAGCTGGCGACAAACTTCCCATTGCTTTGTTTTCTCCTAGTACAGCATTTGAGTTCATACACAAATTTCAAGGTGGAATTAAATTTCACAATAAGTAAAACCCAATAAAAATGGTATTGCCAAGAGCTTTGATCTGTGACATTTCACATTTGATATCTTGTTTCAGACAAAAGCAGGAGTTTCTCTTCAATTTTGAGAACGCTTTTAATAATGTTTTGTGGTGTATATCTGTCACAAAATTGTAGAATAGTTAGGGTTGGAAAGGATCTTAAGATCATCTAGTTCTAATCCCCTTGCCATGGGCAGGGACACCTCACATTAAACCATGTCACCCAAGGCTCCAATCCAACCTGGCCTTGGAGACTGCCAGGGATGGAGCATTCACAACTTCCTTGGGCAACCCATTCCAGTGCATCACCACCCTCACAGTAAAGAACTTTATTATATCTCACCTGAACTTCCCTGTTTCAGCTTCAACCTGTTACCCCTGTCCTATCTCTACAGTCCCTGATGAAGAGTACCTCCCCAGGATCCTTGTAGCACCCTTCTGATACTGGAAGGTGCTTTGAGGTCTCCACGCAGCCTTCTCTTCTCCAGGCTGAATAGCCCCAGTGTTCTCAGACTGTCCTCATACAGGAGGTGTTCCAGTCCAGAATAAAGCCACATTGCTATTTTCCAGCACTTTGTACCTTTTCTAAGTCATGGCACATTTATAATTTTCATCTTATGATACAAGTGATTCTTGCTCAGCTTTGTATTTTTATTCATAACTTTTGATGCTTTCCTACCTTATTTTACAACTTCTTAATTCAATCAAAACCTGTTTGTCTGTGTTTTCATTAAAACAACTTGATTCTTTTATAAACCTTGCTTTATAAATGTTGATGCATGTATTTGGAAGAAGGACTTAAAAGTCCTTCTTTCTCGTGAATAATAAAACAAAGCTGTGTAATTAGATGATGAAATGTGCTGACAAAACCCAAGCTGAAGTAATGGAAAAATTGAATTATGGATCAGCTGTTGCTTTAAAGGAAGAAAAAAGCATATTATATAGTTTTCAGAAAAAATGCTTGAAAGGGAAATATTTTGCCTTCAGTTGCTTAATTGTCAGAATGGACAATTGCTGGACACAAAAATAAACTTGAGGGACCAATATGCATAACATAGTAAACACAGCTGACAATCACAGAATTTCTATTGGGCAGAAATAACAATCTGATCTGTTAGTTGTGAAATTACCATCATGCAATTAAAGACTTTGAAGCAAGGAGGTGGTGGAAATAAAGGGCGATGCTTGCTATCATCTGGTGATAAATGATCCACGACTATGAGAAGAATGTAATAAATGCTCTCTTTTCTAACACATTTGGTTCGGGATGGCAAGAGAATCAATCAATATCTGTGATGCTTCTTCATTATATTGCCATTTAAATGTGGAAATAAACTCAGGATGTTTACTTTCCCACCCCCAAATTCCTCAATCCACCTGGTCTCTGTCTCATCATTAAATACTTCAGGTGAAGGAAAGCCTTAATGTTTGTAATAGAGTTGATTTATGCACACAGCTGCTAAACCTCAGAGTGGCTGTAAAAATGCAAGGTGTTACCAACACTGGCGTACCACGTTTGTGCACTGTGCTTCTGTACTAACTTATAAACTGTTACCCTGCAACTTATATACCTGCTTTTGCTTGTGAGTAGCACGAACTGCAGGAACTGTGCTCATACCATACTTGTTGGTGATAAAATATCACATTTCATTTCCACAAATACGGAATTTTACAGGCCAGGGAAATCTCAGAACGTAACCAGGTAGTTATGAAACTTTTAACCTATTTCTGTAAAGATATCTTCTTGGAAAAATGAAGGGAGGTAGTTGAGTTTTTTAATTATATTGTAGTTATCAGGGTGGCACTTTTAATCTCTAAGAAAAAAGGGATTTTTTAGTGCTTTCTTTTCCCTGGGGGGTAATTATTGTAAGCTTGAACATTTTATTGCCCTAATAAAAACACCTTCACCTCTCACAGCAGCTTGACAGTTGTTATTCTATGGTCACAAGAAAATTAAAAACTGGGCCTTTCATTCAGAATGCAGCTAGAGATGGCACTTGTATTTAGCATAGGAGGAAAATAAAACTTTATATGCCTTTAAAAGAGAGAAGAAAAATTCTGTTTGATGTTTTCTTAGTGGCCTGTTCATGCTCAAGCAAAAGCTTTTGATGGAACAGTTCCAAAACCCCACATTTAACTTAGTGCAGTATTCTCCTTACTGCTGCAATTTTGCAAACACCCATTTTTGCATTTCCTTGTTGCTTCATCCTCCATAGCTCGGTGAGTGGCCTGTTTTTCCAAGCCTATTATTTACATAGCATTGTCTTTCAGCTGGTGAAATACCTGTCTTTGTACTTTACTGGTTTTAGGCAGTTCAATGATCTATGCTGAGAATGTAAAGTTCTGGGGGATGTCCATTTGCTTTTTGTTATTTCCCCTAGAAGCTCTGAAACAAACACTGGTACCGTTGTTTTGGGCTCACACTTCAGAATGTGGATATTTATGTTTATACTTAATTTCATCCAAACAAGTGTTTATTACATCAGGTCAGCTTAAAGGGAGAAGAATTTAACTTTGCAGATTCACTGAGAAGTGTGTGGTTATAAAATCTCATAGTTTAAAGAAAGCACTTTGTGCAGCAACAGGTTAGTTTGAATATGTCAGACACTGGATGTGTCACAATAAATCGTTTGTGGTGATTCAAAAGTTGTGCAGTGTCTCTGTATGTGTGCAGAACTCTTGCCATTCAAAGAAATACAAAGGCACTTGCTAAACTTTATGCTTTATAAAGTTTCTATCCACCATTGCATCATTTCATTATTCTAATTTTGTATTGCATAACAAGAATACAAGCAATATTAGCTGATATGAGAGCTTCTAAAGATAATGATCAGCTTCATATTATATCAAAGTTGATGTGGGGAAGAAAAATGTGTCTTCCTGCTTCTCATGGGTTTTATTTTTTGCTTATTAATTATTTGACTTATTAATTTTTATTTTTTTTTTAAGTAACGTGCATTTTTTTCACTTGATCATCCCAAATGAACACTTGGAAAATAGCAGATGTTATGTCTTAGGGCCTGCTTGGGTACAAAGAGAACACTTAAGTTTCTCACATCATGACAGGAAAACGCAGAACACTCTCAGTGTTGCATCTGAAAGCATGCTGTCTGGTGGGGGACGGATGAGAACAGGACAGACAGATAGGTGTGCTGACTAACCAGCAAGGAACCAAGCTGCTCTTTCCTTTTTTGCCTCTTCCCTTCCCTGACCCCTGCTTTTTCCCTTTTTCTTGAGGCTTCTATAGTTGAAGAACAAGGATGAAGCATCGACAGCACCAGAGCAGGTACTGGAAAGTGGGAATGACTGGAGAGCAGAACACTGCTTCTTTTCACTGGCATCATTGGGTTTTGCTAATCAGGATTTAGTGTCACACCTGAGCTGGCTTGGTGCTTTGCTGTGTTATTCTGCTGTCAGAGGTCCTCTAACGCTGGTGGTTTTACCTGCAGTAGGTTAGGACATGCTGGCTCAGAGTTAGTAGAACCTCATGGATTAGAACTCTCAGAATGGACAATTGCTGGACACTGTTCCTCATTATGTATCCAAGTATCTGGACTTCCCAGGCTTGCACTAATGTATTAACTCTTGCCCAGGCTGACAAGCAGTCTGTACAGTCCTGCTGGTATATTAGCCTGACTCCTGAACAGCCTACTCAGGGAAAGAACAGGTTTTGACCATCCAGCAACTCACCATCTTTAATGCAAGGTTCCTTTATCTATATCAAATATTATATGCTGGAGTTTCCAAAGAAATATATCAATATATATTATCTCTATCAAATGGTATCATAAAACTTGCTACCTCTCCATGCAAACATTGCCTAGCTTGTAGTCTTAGATCATGGAAGCTGCATCAATAAGGTGCAAAGACTGGCATGTCACACATGATGAAAGCGAAAAACTACTGAGGTTAACTTTTACAGATTGGCTGGTTGCCTCCAGTTTTAGCTTATATAAAATAAGGCTTTGAATATAGCATTCAGATATTAAATTACAATTTCAAATTTAGTTTAGGCTTTATGCAGAAGAAATAATTCCTTTGTGGGGAAAGCTTTATATATCTCTAAAATGTGAGGGGATCTGATTAGATTATACAGATATTACACTGAAATAATGAAAAAGATCAGGATTTTGCATAAGTCAAAAGGCACATCAGGTTAAACTGTAATAGTTCCACATTGTCTTTGATGAATGCAAATATTTTTCAAGAGTGAATCAACCTCTTACATCTTCTAATTCTACTGAAATACGGCTCATGTCCTCTGATCTTTACTGTGTAGAGAGTATTGAAAGGATATGGTTCAAATAGAGACTTAAGTGCAGAGAAGTTTTGATCTTATTTTCAGTACTGAATTTCCTACCTGCACTAATTTAAATCTGCAAATGTGACTTACTTAGTATGCACAGTTCTCCCTCTTTCAAGACCTTTTGCTTGAACTTTCAAACTACTTAGGTTTCGTGTGTATTTAGGAGCAAGGCACTTTGAGAGTTGTTTTCAAAGATGAAGAGATTAAATTAATTTAGCTTCTAGGAAAAAATTTGATAGCTCCCTCATAATTGTGAAACAGATTCTATATTATTGCTCAGAGGTAAATCCCTTCTTGTTCCTGTAAATGAACAGAAGCACAGAATAAAATCAGAAAGGTTAAGGCAGCAAGTGGTTTTCAATTAGCAGAGAATAAATAAGGCAGTAAGAAGAGCTTCTCCATATATTTTATTTTCCTTTTCTTCTATCATGTCCATTAATTAAAAGATACTAAGGGCAAGAAACAAAAAGCACAGAGCTACTTGTGGCAACTTTGTGCATTGGTTTTCATGAAGAAGCTTGTTTTGGACAGATACTTACATAAAGCATTTCAAGAGGCAGACAGTTGCACAGGCAAAAAGGCTAAAGAAGAGGATTTAAGGTGGAGATCTTTGGTGATGCTTTCAAACATTTGCAAGCTCGCACTATTGCAAAGCAGTTTGTAAACAATTTAAAGAGATGTTGGTAAGACCATCTTAAACAAATGCTCTAGGTCAATAAAAACATGGTCAGTAAAGAGGATTTCAACCAGAAAGAGGATTTTCAACCCTCTCCAGAGTATCTTTTCCCTGAAGAACACCTGCTAACACAAGGAGAGAAGAGTTGACTTCATTTTTCCCATCAAAGGGGCTCCAGTGGGTTCCCTGTGTTTAGTAAATACCTCACTAGGAAAAAATCTGGACTGACTGAATGGCATCCAGGGAATAGTTGTTTACAGTGAGGCTCCCCACAGAGTGGGAGTGCAGAGGAACACCTTACCTCATGAGCTTGGATTTTCAGGTTGAAACACTAGGAGAGGTTGCATACAAATAGTTTTGAATCTTCTTTCTTGCTGTTTTCAGGATTAGGACAGTCAGGGGTTTGTTTTATTGGAGACTGTTTAGATCATGCCTCAGTGTTTGTATGGATTAGATAGTCTCTTGACATCTCTTCTGTTCTGTTTCCATGCTTATCTGAAACCACTGCAGCTGTTTTTCCACTTGGGTAATTTCACAAGAAATAACCCTGGTGAAATTGTGTTAAGTTAATGCTATGTGGCAATGTTAGTATTTCCAAAACAAGCAAACAAACAAAAGAAAATAAAACCTCGAGAGCAAAATGACAGCTGGAATGTGGGAAATCAAGACATGAGATATAAAAATCTGTATAGAAAGCTTTTACTTTTCCCAATGTGAAGTGAAGGCCCTGGCTTGATTGGTTTAGTCCTAAAGTTGTCATGTAGCAAGGATGATGTGCTAATACTCTTGCATGTTAAGAGTGTTTCCATGTAAAATGATCGTGCATGTATTTTCAGAAAGGGTCTGATAACACCTTTTAACACTTCCTAAATTTTGCACATTGCCAGCTTGAAGAAATAATGGCGGATGAATTTCTGTCATGTGTATCAATGGAACTCACTTGTGCAGTCAAACAGGATTTTGAATTTGGGGACTGTAAGGCAAGCCAGAGGGAGAGTTAACAGCCTGTTCCTCCTATTTCACCTTCCAAATTGCATATGTGTGCAAAACTCCTTAACTCAAGAAAGATCTTTCCCATTAGCCTTCAGTACTGCACCATGTAGGTCCTTTCCAACCCTAACTATTCTATGTTTCTATGTTTTTCCACTTAGAAATTTACTCACCTATGTGTTTCTTTTCCACTTGCATATGAGTGGGAAAGGTGGGAGGATACAGGCATCATCACTTGTGTCAGAAGTATGTCATATTCCCCCTCCCACATTCAGAGAGGATGGGCTTAGGGAGTACATCTCCACTGAACAGGTGGTGTCAGCTTTTGCATATTGTCCAATGTATCCTTTTCATGATCTTGATTACTATACAGCTTTTTTTTTTTTACTCTGTTTTTCCTAATGTGATCCAGTGTGGATCTCTAATAAAAATCTAAGTTCCTTGTGAGCATCAAGAGCAAAATCATAAGTAATTTGGAGAAGGCTTGGGGAAGTCTTCTGCTAGTGTTAACTGGGTTGGGGCAATTGAGATACAGCTAATTTTTGAGAATTAAAGAAGTGTCTTCACTCTCCACAGAGTGATGATATAGCAGGTAAAACTCTGTGTAAATAACTGAGACTGGTGAGATGATGCTCATGAATAAAGCAGTCTGGACTTTACCTGGGGAAAGAGTGGTCCACTGAGCAGACTTTTTGTTTGTAATATTACCCTGATTCTTGGTGGAGCCCAAGAGGGGAGGTGGTGAATATAATAACAAAGATGCAAAACAAACCAGAAAACACACTTACATTTGTACATTAATCTGTGTTCTATATTTTAATAGTGTGTAAATCCCAGAGAAGACACAGTAAAAATAAGAAACAGTAAAAAGACTGAAGAGTATAGAATAGTTTTTAGATGGGGAGAAACTAAATAGGCTGAGATTATTTTTTTTCAGCCTGGAAAAGAGACAACTGGGGGATGACATGAAAAAAAGGATTCAATACTATGAGTCACATGGCAAGAGGACAAGTAATTACATCCCTTCCAATGCAAGGTGGCAGATTTAAAAGAAGCAAATGAATATGCATCTGCTCTCTGCCCTATCATAGTGGATTTTGTGGACTTTCTGACTTCACTCAGCATAATCATTTTTAAGTCTTTAAATCAGAATGGTAAATCATGTAATGAAATGAAATCCAATGATAATGTTACAAAGAAAACACCATCTCCTAGAGAGCTACATGGTGCATGGATCTTAGAGAGGCTCTTTCTGAGAAACTCAGGTGCATGATGTAGGTATTTGCATGAAGACGTCTATTTTTCTTTCATGTATAAAGCCACAGCTGTATACGCTAACATGAGCCCTCCCTCAGTAGCATGTCTTTATTTTGTCAGTTTGTTGTATCTTTCTTTTCATATTCATGCATTCTTACTTATGCAGTTAATGCTATACATAAAGTTTTTTAAGTGTCTTTCTCCCCAGATAGTAAAGTTTTCTATTCTGAGCATAGAACCATAAAATAGTTAGGGTTGGAGAGGACTTTAAGATCATCTACTTCCAACCCCCCTGACATGGGCAGGGACACCTTGCATACTGGTTTGCAGCACTAAGTTAAGGTATTGGGGTTTTTTTTTACAGACAGAAGCTCTTTTTGCAAGTTTCTGATGTGTTTTGTTTTTTCTTTCCTTTTCTTAGGCTAAAAAAGAAGAAAACCCCCAAAATGTTTGGTAACAAAATTTACTTCAAAATGTGTTTAAAAATTAGGACTACAGTAAATCATAAAGCTGAAAAAAACGCTGGCCTCTGAAATTCCTGCTTGAGATGAATGTGTTCAGTGGGGTGTGATTTAAAACCAAACCAAACAAACAAAACCAATCCAACAGGCAACTCAATCAAACAGACTGAAATCAATGGTATTTCCTGGTAGTTTTAGTCTTTCACATACAGAGTGCAGTTTACCATTTTTATTCGGCTGTGCGGAGCTGTTCCATGTTGAATGGTGGGTTTGGGGGTTTGACTGCTGTTTTCTCTTCTTCCTATTTTAAAGGAGTTTGGGGAGGTTGCTTGGCAACTGAGTTATGGAACTCAGTAAGTCCATCTGTTTTTTTGATGTTGAGAGAGCAAATCAGGAAACAAGCACTTTGTTCGTGCCCTGGTTTAGACTTCTTGCTGTGCTTCTGCAGCTGGTCACAGAGGTGAAAATAGATCTCTTCAGGCCGGTGGTGGGCCACTGGGAATGGCAGCAGCAGCGGTTGTTCTTATCTTATGTATATTATCTTCTTTCTGTTCAGGGAAAGAAAGTGACTGCCACAGAGAAACATTAATGAATCTCCATCTGTTCCTTCTCCCTTTTTCATAAGGAGATAACTTGGCATGTCACCAGAACTGTTGTACAGGGATTGTTTGAAAAGCAGGTATTAGAGGCACTCACTCTTCATCTTAAGTGCATTAAAAAAATAAGTTGAAATAACAGGACAACGGTTTTTGCATTTGGGGAACAGGGAACTTCTTTCCAAGCATCATTCTTCAATCACATTTCTGTGCTAGTTCTGTAAAATTCTTTCAAGTGCACACTTCCTTTGGACCATGGAACAAGCTTCTCTGAGAAACTTGCATAACAAACTTGTGGATTGCTGAAGTAGCTGTTAAAAAGGAGGCTCAATGGTCATGTATCTCTATCTGCAAGAAAGGTTATTGTTCTTCAGCTGTTTGCCCAGCTGCATAGGGATTTTATTTGTTTGGGTGTTTTCGTGGTTTGTATTTTTTAACCTTTTCAGGGCCAGCATGTAATTTATGGTTCTGTAAGTTCTGAGTGAGGGTGGTGAGGCCCTGCAACAAGTTGCCAAAAAAAGTGGTAAATGCTCTATTTCTGACAAGCCCAGGTTGGACAGAGCCTTGAGCGACATGGTCTAGTGTGAGGTGTTCCTGCCCATGGCAGGGCTTGGAACTGGATGATCTTAAGGTCATTCCCCAAACTGAATTTCATAAGACATTCACTTTTTCAATTGGTATTTTCTGTTGTGTTGGCAAGATTCTCATGCTAACTGGTCACAGTTGCTTTTCTGAGGCAATGGAATGAAAAATCACTATCTCAAGCTAAGCCTTTGAAACAGTTCAAAGCTGTTTCATATGAATAATGAAAAAGTAGGTTTTGGCTCAACTGCACACCAAGAACTTAGACTAATTCTAGATGTCTTCTGCTTCACAGATATAAAAAATCTGAAAGAGCAGCCTTTGGAGCTAGTTATTTGTTGCTCATTAGTCCTGGAAATAACTGTCTTGTTCCTTTTTTAGCCTTTGGCATGGCTAAGTATTGGTATTGGAAAATCAGTGAAATCATGTAATTGCACAGCTTTGCTGTAGGGCACTCTTCCAGAGTTTTAGTTTGAGCTGTTCCCCCCCCAACCTCCTTTCTTTCTTTCTGGAGGCCACAGGAGGGGGAAAATACTGTGAGGTTCTGCCAGAAGTCAAATAACATGCTCTGCTAGCCCCTAGCCATGTGCCATTTCTTAGCTTAACACTTGACTGTGCTAGGAAAGCTTACTTCTAAGAAAGCTGCTTTCCTAAAGCTAATTTCTGTGGAACAGCCTTTTACAAAACCAAATGGCTTTGCATTTTGCAGATTCACTATTTTGTCTGGAATGGACTGCCTGCGGTGTGTACTCTCCACTTTATAACCCAAGTTTCCCCCGCTCTGCAGTGCTCTCTGCTTTTTGGATCAGACTGTTAAAAATACAATCGGGTCCTGACATAGGGGCACAATATTCAAGCTCACATAGCTATATGCCTCTTTATAGCTGAAACCCCTAATGTTTACTGTGGAAAATTCATTAAATCTGCACATGGGATTGTTTGACCTCAGTTTTTTATGATGCTGTTAAGGGATCATGTGATTATCATTAGGAGAGCAAAACAGAGAACAGACAAGATTATCTTCCAACCAGGTGTGCTAAAACGAACACCAACAAAACACAACCTTTCAGTGTCATTCACCAAGGACAGTCAGAGTACAAATTAATTCTTCTTAATAGCTGAAACTCAGAATCCTCTCACTGGTATCACAATGGACAACTAATTTATGTAAGTTCTTTCTGAAGCAGTAAATTCTCTGCCTCTAAAAGGTAAACTAACAGCAATGTAATAGCCTGCTTTTGGTGGTGGTCAAAAAACTTACATCACCAGAGCAGCAACTTTCCTTTTGGAGAAAATGCGTACTGTAATGGAGGGTGAGCTGGTCTTACAGAATGGGAAAGCCAAGGCCACTGTGCACATGGTAATTACTCCAAGGTCTCAACAGCACCAAGTAGGAAAGCAGATGTGCTGTTACAAAATGACTGCATCTCTATGCAGGTGTTCCTGCTATTCCAGGAAGCCAGCAAGGATTACTTGGCCGTGTAGGCTTCATTATTATTTCTTTCTAAATGCCTTAAATTAAATGTAGGACCCTTGGCCGTGATGTTCACTGATCTGTTGGTTTTGTATTACACAGTTGCAAATGCTGTGGACAAGGTTTAATAATTAAATCCATTATTAATGTCTCCTTAAAAAAAACAAGGGGAAGGCCATGCATGTTCTTTCAGTGCTACAGATGTGCGGTTTGAGAGAAAATATATTAAAATATGAAGGCTGCCTTCTAATCAACTCTACCCCAAACCTCTCAGGCTTTAAAATATAGCAGAATTTGAAAGCTAATAACCAAACCAATGGGAGATTTAATCTTTTAATCAGCTGCTCATTGTATGTATAGGTGTGATTTCCATGACCTTTGTTGCCTCCACGAGTGACAAATGATTATTTTCCACATCTCTTAGCAGGTAAAATATGGTCAATACAAGGCCATCTTGGCCTGGTTCATCAGAAACTCTCCAAGGATAAAACTGCTATATAGACCCCTAAGGATTACATAAAGTTGACTGTATCAAGACTTATTTGAGCTTTTGACTCACACAGATGGACTTCTTGGTGCATGCAGAAGCTATTTTAGCCAACAAAATTGCGTGTCATGTATCAGAAGAATCTGGCCACTAGAAGGAAAGATATGTTGCAGAGATTTGCCATGCCTTGGGAAGGAGTAAAGTGGAAATCAGTAGCAAGGGAAAGATATACTGTAAACCTAAAAATAAGCTGCCAGCGTGACAGCCTGAAGAGCTGAGATTATGGAAGACTGGGAAACTCTAAATAGGAAATTGGACAGATCCTATTGCCAAGTACCATCGGGCATTAGGGTATGTTGGACTTAATCGTAAACTTTCCCTGTGTTTATGCTGGAGTGAAAGGTGAAATTCCAGCTTCAATTTTATGTAAAATGTTGACTTACTACAAATGTCTGTAAAGTTCAGAAATAGGGCAATTTGTGCAAAGATTTTTGCAATAGCACCCTGTGTAATAGCTAAAGTGTGATGTTTAGGAAACCAATTCAATTTATCTGTTGGAAGCAGAAACTGAATGTAATACTGTTGGCTAGAAATAGGAGAATTTGGGATTCAGATTCTACACCAGCAAACTGATTTATTTTCTGGCAGATAAAATACACAATTTAATCATAGAATCATAGAATAATTAGGGTTGGAAAGGACCTCAAGATCATCCAGTTCCAACCCCCCGCCACAGGCAGGGACACCCAGCTCTAAACCATATCACCCAAAGCCTCGTCCAACCTGGCCTTGAACAGTGCCAGGGATGGAGCATTCACAGCTTCCTCTGGCAACCTATTCCAGTGCCTCACCACCCTAACAGGAAAGAATTTCCTCCTTATATCCAATCTAAACTTCCCCTGTTTAAGTTTAAACCCATGACCCCTTGTCCTATCACTACAGTCCCTAATGAAAAGTCCCTCTCCAGCATCCCTTATAGGTGTTACTGAGGGTTGGTGGTTTTCTTTTTTTGGACAATAACGTGTTATTTAAACAGAAGAATAGGATGGTGTTTAGCTATTACAGGTTTTCTTTTTCTTTCAATACAGGGCTCTTCCTAAAATACTCTTGATAAATTTAATCCTGTGAAAACATCTTTCCAGGAATTTCAGGCTTTGCAGTTTTTCCAAAGACTCCAAAACCATAGAATCATAGAATAGTTAGGGTTGGAAAGGACCTTAAGATCATCTGGTTACAATCCCTCTGCCATGGGCAGATACCTCTCACTAAACCATGCCACCCAAGACTCCATCCAACCTGGCCTTGAACACTGCCAGGGATGGAGCATTGCTGAGGTAAGTAGCTTGATAGAGGTCACCTTCAACACCTGAGTGGGGGGAAGCTCAGCACTCAGGAGCCTCAACTCAGAGCAGCAAGAGCCACCGAGGGAGCCTCAAGTCCTCAACAGGACCTGCCCAGGAGCCGGCAGCTCAGCTGACATGAGCAGCTGACTCACAGGGGGCTGAGCCAGGAGGAGCGGCACCAGCCCTGACTGGTTAAAAACCTGCCCAAGGGAGTGCGAGCGACCAGGAGTGTGGTAAACAGGGCGGGTCAGGGCAGTTTGTGTGGCAGTCCGTGCAGGCAGGCGAGCGGGATGGTGCGCACTCGCAGTATGGCCAGGGCCCGGTGTGGGAGCTCTGCTCTGGCTGCCCCAGAGGTGGCCAGCGTAGGCACGCAGACAGAGCCCATGAGAGGGGAGGCTGCAGTGCAGAGCTCGGAGTGTAGAGTGTGCCTGCACTGCTCTGATGAGGTGAGGGTGCACAATTGTCAGGGTTGCACCCGGTGTTGCCCGGTAGAGGACCTCCAGCAGGGGGCTGAGTTGCGGGATGCTGTCAATAGGCTGAAAGATGTCAGGGAAACTGAGTGGAAGCAAGACAGCCTGTCCAGGCCCAAAATGTGCAGGGGCCTCAAGGATCCCGTGTAGCTCATGGAGGAAAGAAGGAGGCTGCTAGCCCAAGAAGCTGGGAAACAGTAACAAAAAAAAAAAAAAAAAAAAAAAAAAAAAAAAAAAGAAGGAGGAAGAGGACAGTTAAAAGCAAGGGGCTTCCTCCTAAATCTGTTGTCCCCACCCAGAACCGCTTTGCTGTCCTGCAGGGGGTGATGAGGAAACACACTCGCACCAGAAACAACCGGCTGATGCACTGGTGCTGCCAGGAAAATGCGGCAGGTTGTAGTGGTAGGGGACTCTGAAAGGCAGAGAGGAACCCATCTGTCAGCCTGATCCAGTCTCAAGGGAGGTGTGTTGCCTACCAGAGGCATGGATCAGGGATGTTGCAGAGGGGCTGCCTGCTCTAATAAGTCCCGCTATTACCCACTTCTGGTGATCCATGTGGCTGCTAGTGATGAAGATAGCAGTAGCCTGGAGAACATGAAGAAGGACTACAGAGCCCTGGGAGATGTGGTTAAGGGCTCTGGAGCTCAGATAGTCTTTTCGTCAATTTTCCAGGATACAGGGGAGGACCCTAAAAAGGCTAGGAGGATTGGCCGGATTAATAAATGGTTAGAAGGGTGGTGCCATAGTGAGGGGTTTGGGTATCTTGAACATGGGACCCAAGTTACTAGGCAAGGTCTATTGGGGGCTGGTGGAGCTGGTCTGACAACAAAGGGGAAGAGCGGTTTTGGTAGGAGGCTTGCCAAAAAGGTCAAGAAAGCATTAAACTTGATGTGTTGGGGAAGGGGGACATCATTGCATCCCAGCACTCCCAGTCAGTTGCCAGCACATACAATAAATGCTCGGAGCAATGTAGATACATTTCAACGACTCCAGCCAATTAGCTGGATTCATTTGGAGCTCAGCACAGATGCCTCTATACAAACACCTGTAGTATGGGGAACAAACAAGAGGAATTAGAGATGTGTGCATGTCTATGGGGGTATGACATAATAGACATCACAGAAACATGGTGGGATGGCTCCTATGACTGGAGTGTTGGAATGGAAGGTTACAGGCTTTTTAGAAAAGACAGGCCCAGCAGTGAGGGAGAGGAAGCTTCCCTTTATGTTAGGGATAGGCTGGAGAGTATGGAACTCTGGGGACAGGTGATCAGTCAACAGAGAGTTGTTAAAGGGAGTTGTTAAAGGGAGAACAGTGATGGGAGACATTACCGTGGGGATCTGTTACAGACTGCCTGACCAAGAGGAATCTGTGAATGAAGTGCTCTATAGACAGATAGGACCAGCCTCACGCTCACAGGCCCTTGTCCTCATGGGGTACTTCAGCCACCCTGATATCTGTTGGAGGGGCAGTACAGCCTGGCACATCGTCACAGCAAAGAACTTTTTCCTTATATCTCACCTGAGCTTCTTCTGTTTCAGTTTGAACCCATTACCCCTTGTCCTATCAGTACAGTCCCTAATGAGGAGATCCTCCCCAAGATCTTTTTACGTTCCCTTCAGATACTGGAAGGCTGCTATGAGGTCTCCATGCAGCTTCTCTTCTTCAGGCTGAGCACCCCAATGTTCTTGGCCTGTCTTCATACAGTATTACAGTAAGTGTGACTTTTTCATTAAAGACCAGAGAATGAGTAGGCAGTTCATTTAATTAATTAATCACTTTGGAATTTGAAATGGGAACAGTCATGCAAGTGTTAGGTACAGCTCTCTTCTTGTTGTAAGGCAGCTATGAATTGTGTAGTTAAGTATTGCTTTACTGTGACCAAAACTGCAGTGTACACATTGCATGTTATTAGGAGTAAATTCTATTTTGTTTGTTATTGAATAAAGTTGTATTCCAGTCTGAGAAATGAGATTAGCTTGTATTTATGAAGTAGCACAGGCTGAAAGACTCAATCTTTCACACTCTTTTAAATCTTGAAAAATGCAAAACACAGAGCTTTTCTGAGCCCTTTACAGTTTTGATTTAAATAACCCTCCGATAGCTAACTGCACTAAAGTATCTATAGCTAAGCTGATTTATGAGAGACATGTTATGGGTTTTTATTTAATAGAAATTGACTGGCAGATTGCATTTTAAATTTGTGTAAGTGCTTATTGAAAGTTTGAGCAAATATGCTTTGATTTTTATGTCATTAGATGTTCGGTAAATATCGTAAGTTGCTCTATATTCATAGTGCTTATTCTGCTAAAATAAACTACCTCTTTGGTAAACATTGAATTTCTACTGATAAGAATAACCAAACCCTAATGTTATAAACATTAATGCAAACAGCTTTGATTGCCCAGTCAGTGTCTTGCTATCTGTCTCATGTATGTAACACATGCAATACATTAACATTACTGTTGTTGTTCTCTAAGTGAGGTGATGCTCTTTTGGAAAGAGAAAAATGATCCAGATTCTACTGGAAGGCATGCTAAGGCACATGAAAAACAACAAGGTGCTTGGTGACAGCCAGCATGGCTTCACTAAGGGGAAATCCTGCCTGACCAATTTGGTGGCCTTCTATGATGGGGCTACAGAACTGATGGACAGCGGTAGAGCAGTTGATGTCATCTACCTGGACTTGTGTAAAGCGTTCGACACTGTCCCACACGACATTCTTGTCTCTAAATTGGAGAGACATCAATTTGATGAATGGACCACTCAGTGGATAAAAAACTGGCTGGAGGGGCTCACACAAAGAGTTGTGGTCAATGGCTCAATGTCTGGCTGGAGTCCTGTAATGAGTGATGTCCCTCAGGGATCGGTGTCGGGACCGCTCTTGTTTAACATCTTCGTTGCTGACATGGACAATGGGATTGAGCGCGCCCTCAGCAAGTTTGCTGAAGACACCAAGCTGTGTGGTTCGGTTGATACACTGGAGGGAAGGAATGCCATCCAGAGGGACCTTGACACGCTTGTGAGGTGGGCTGATGCCAACCTCATGAAATTTAACCATGACAAGTGCAAGGTCCTACAGCTGGGTCGGAGCAATCCCAGGCACAGCTACAGGCTGGGCAGAGAAGAGATTCAGAGCAGCCGTGTGGAGAAGGACTTGGGGGTGCTAGTTGATGAGAAAATGAACATGAGCCAGCAATGTGCGCTTGCAGCCCAGAAAGCCAACCGTATCCTGGGCTGCATCAAAAGGAGTGTGACCAGCAGGTCGAAGGAGGTGATCCTGCCCCTTTATTCTGCTCTCGTGAGACCTCACCTGGAGTATTGTGTGCAGTTCTGGTGTCCTCAACATAAAAAGGACATGGATCTGTTCGAACAAGTCCAGAGGAGTGCCACGAGAATGATCAGGAGACTGGAGCACCTCCCATATGAAGACAGGCTGAGAAAGTTGGGACTGTTCATTCTGGAGAAGAGAAGGCTGCATGGAGACCTCATAGCAGCCTTCCAGTATCTTAAGGGGGCCTATAGGGATGCTGGGGATGGACTCTTCATTAGGGACTGTAGTGACAGGACAAGGGGTAATGGGTTAAAACTTAAACAGGGGAAGTTTAGATTGGATATAAGGAGGAAATTCTTTCCTGTTAGGGTGGTGAGGCACTGGAATAGGTTGCCAGAGGAAGCTGTGAATGCTCCATCCCTGGCAGTGTTCAAGGCCAGGTTGGACGAGGCTTTGGGTGATATGGTTTAGAGCCGGGTGTCCCTGCCTGTGGCGGGGGGGTTGGAACTTGATGATCTTAAGGTCCTTTCCAACCCTAATTATTCTATGATTCTATGATCTTTTTAAGTCATCTGACTTAGTGTCATTGAAATTTGGGTGTTTGAGAAGAGAATAAGAATCTGCAAAAGTTGTACATCAAAATTCTTTGGTAGTTGTGCTTTGTAAAGTTATGTTGGCATCCTCATATATGTAAATCTGAATGGTTATATACAGTGCCTTGTAATGAGTAGAAATGGTGTTTTAAACATCATTTAAACAGACTTTAGTGGTTAGAAGAGCAAGAGGTTGTGTACTTAGTCAGTTTTTTCCCAGTGTTCTGGAAGAATTTAGATCAAATGTGTGAGCTTTCCCTGTTCTTTGCTCCTTGTTGTTTCCCTTGGAAGAGGAGGTAATTTGCTCTGTAATTCTTTAATGTTGATATTCTTTACAACAAAAAATAATACAAGAGGAGCTGAATTTTAGCCCTTAAGCCGCGTGCTCCTGATTGATAGAATTGAAACTGTGTGTGTGAGCAGGGTACACAGGAGGTCTGTGACCACATAGTGCTGATTTCTTAAATAAATGCCAGTTTGGTTTGCATCAGATCTGCATTCCAAAATAAGCAAACCAGTGACTACCTTAAATTCAGTATGAGTTAAATATAAAAGGCGAATCAAACTTTAATATTTGCAGAGCACCAAACTGTGAGAGTCTAGGATTGATTTCATGTTATGTAGCCCTAAGCTGCAATCAGTGATACTTAAAGGTGGTAAAGGCAGAACAGAAATCAAAGCAGTCCCAGTGCTACTGTAGGTACCCAGCTGCAGCAAAACACAGTATTTCCGAATGTGCCCAGTCTGAGTTACCTCTACAGAATGGGAATATCTCCTGAAAGGTACCCTTCCTGATTCACCTACTGAGCAGTTCTTTGTTGGAAACAAATAGCTTATTGTTACTCCAGCCATATAATAGTCTACAAGAGTTTAACCTGGCCCTCTTCAATGGCATTTGAGCTGGAGCCTGTGGATTTAAGAGAACTAGGTAGTTCCATTAACCTTTTTCTCCTTAAAAAAAAAATCCCTGGACTTTTAACATCTCACAAAAGGTTTCCTCCTGCCTTCGACTTAAATTCTTTTGTATTCACCTACAAGAACTGAAAGTGAAATAACATAGAAGTCTGACTCCCCTATCCCCAATTAGTTGTTCAACATTAATGATGAGAAATCGGCTAGGTTTGGAGGAGTTGTTCTTTCATAAAATCATAGAATGGTTAGAAGGGATCGTTAAGATCATTCAGTGTCAGTCACCTTGTATCTTCTGTGGAGATTCATGATGACCTGGTAGGGACACAGCAGCTGCTCCTGTCATTGTTTTGTTCTCATTGATCTCTGTATAAGCATGTTTCTTCTGGGCCTTGTTCTTTCTAAGCAGTAATTGTTGCCATCCCTGCCTGTGCTTCTAGATGTGGCAGGTGCCCTTTACCCTTTTGCCTGGCAGGTCAGGTCTGTGACGAGTCTTGCCTTTTGCATGCCGCTCAGGGCAGGCAGCCTTTGAGCTTTTCTCAGTCAGATGTTTTGAAATATTCTGCACTACTGGTGAAATATAACTCTTTGGTCACCAGTGAGCTGATTTTTATTCCCACCTGAACAGTTGACCTCCAATTACAGAATCATGAAGGAGTGGTAGAAACTAGGATCATTTTCTAAGTGTGGTAGGATTCCTGGAGCAGACTGGCCATAAACTCTGTATCCAAAGAAACAAAAAGCAAGAAGATGAACTTCCGAAAACTGTATGTTAATGCACTTGGGCATTGTATGTAGGGTGACCACTGGGTCTTTGGAACCAACTGTTTAACTTTACAGATCTGCTGTTACATCATCTCACTTGCTAATGTAGACAAAACATTACTTTAACGAGGTACAGATTTCTGCATTGACATCCCTAGCCTGCTCTTAGTATATATGTGTAGTAATATGAATATTTTTTGATATCCATATTTGTATTTCTGTGTGGAAGAGCCTTAAATATGAGATTCCTAGCCACCTTTAGCTCTAACCTGTTCAGAGCTGCATACAGTTTATCATCTGCAGTGAGGTTATTTTTCCCATTGATATTCAGGTTGGAAGGGAAATGAACTAAATCTGGGGTGTTGAACAAAAAAGGGAACACTGTTCCAGATGCTCTCCAGAGATGGAGCTCTCACCCTTTCTACTGCTGCGACTTTCTTGTTTGGAGACAGATTTCCCCAAAACTTGTTTATGAGAACATCACTTTATCTGTCTTACAAAAAAGACGTGTCGTACTCTTCATTGTTAAAGTTCTGTACAGATCATCTTAAATACTGTGCAGTAAATAATTTGAAATGTTCAGCATGTGATTTTTGGCTGTCAGGTCTGTTATGCAAATCACAGTTTGATTTTCTATGCAAATCACAGTTTGATTGTCTTGAAGACAGAGCTTTCTGCTACAGTCTGAATAACACTGAAATCTCTTGGTTTTGGAAAACTGCATTTCCTGTTATGTCTGCCTTGCACATAGAGCTGAGAATTCATGAGCATCATCAGTGCAATGGAGCCAGCCAAGAACAAATTTGGCATGTTTTATGCTAGAAAAGCCTCATTACAAAAGGAAAACATTCATATGCTCATACTCATAATGAAGAGGGAAATGCTTAAAAGCTGGACCAGAATATTGTCAGTATTGCTGTCACTTCTTCAAGGCACGGTTTGTATACCAGATATCTTGTTTTCAGTGAAATGACTGAATAGTAAGTGGGTCTTCCATTTTTTAAGGGAGCTTAAGTGCAGTCTGCCCATTATGTTCCTCATCTTCATTGAAATTTCTCATGGCTATTTCCATTCATTCCATGAGTACTTGTGAGATTTCTCTTGTTTTCTTTGTCTTCTAATTCTTTGGTTGACATGTTGCTCTGTTTTCTCATGGATTGAGCTCCTTACCTTATGTGTGTTTCTTGCTGAGGTTTTCACATAGGCTTGTGAAGAACAACTTGGGCAACAACTGTGGGCCAAGGATACCGAAGGGAGGCATGCTTAGGGTGGATAGAAATAAGTATTCCTAAAACAGCTTTTCAGAAATAGACTGAATTATCATAGAATCATCATAGAATCATAGAATACTTAGGGTTGGAAAGGACCTTATGATCATAGAATTGTTAGGGTTGGAAAGGACCTTAAGACCATCTAGTTCCAATGCCGCTGCCATGGGCAGTGACATCTCACACTAAACCATGTCACCCTATACTCTGTCCAACCTGGCCTTGAACACTGCCAGGGATGGAGCATTCCCAAATTCCTTGGGCAGCCCATTCCAGTGCTTCACTGCCATCACAGTAAAGAACTTTTTCCTTATATTTAATCTAAACTTCTCCTGTTTAACTTTGAACCCATCACTTCTTGTCCTATTGCTACAGTCCCTAATGAAGAGTCCCTTTCCAGCATCCTTACAGGCCTCCTTCAGATACTGGAAGGCTGCTCTGAGGTCTCCATGCAGCCTTCTCTTCTCCAGGCTGAACAGCCACAGTGTTCTCAGCCTGGCTCCAGACGGGAGGTGCTCCAGTCCCTTAATCATCCTCGTGTTCTCCTCTGGGCTTGCTTCAACAGCTCCATATCTTTTTTGTGTTAAGGACACCAGAACTATCAGTTCTTACTGATACACAACTCTTGAGGAAAGCTTTTAGCTCTTGTGCTTTAAGGCAAGTGGTAAGAAGCAAGCGTGGGCAAGTTTTGAGAGGTTCATTACTACTTCACTGATAAGAAAATGCCTAAAAGTCTCTGTTTATGCCAAAGGAGGAAAAAAACTTTTCAAAAGAGAGATCCTTGTAGCATGTAGTCTGCTCTATGTTATATGGGTGCCTAATATTTTAGGCTATATATGAAAGCAGAAATAATTTAGGCTTCCTACAGAATTTATTACTTGAGCATAAGAGCAATTTTTCTGGTTAAAAGTTGTCTTTTTTGACAGGACCATAGTGTAACTCTCCATAGGCAAATATAACTTCCAAAGTTCCATGCAAGCATCTCAAACCTTTCATCTTTATGTTGTGATCACGTATCTCATTTGAGCCTTTTTGTTTTAGTGCAAGTCCCATTGGACTCATCAGAATGGTTCCTGTGCTTTGAAGTGGATTACCTGTTGGTTCAGATATTTAGTTAGATTTTAGGATATTTTTTTTCCTGGCTGAAACATACAGTGATAACAATCTAAAGAAAAATGAAGATGTTAAGTTTACTTTTCTAATTGGAGAGAAAACATCAATCACTTGCTACTTGAAGAGGTACAACAGATGCAGCTTACTGCCAATCTGCATTATACTCAAAATCCCGTGTTATCTGGGGAAAAAAATACCCAGGTATGCCTCTGTGGTCATCATCAGAACAGTAAGAGAGCTGTGGCCACTAAAAAGGTGTAGTAGGTACCTTTCATGGGGAATTTTCTCTTTTAGGAACAGTAACAGTAAGACCTGAAGACTTATTTTTGTTAATGCATTTGGTTATACACATACTAATAGCCAGGGCAAGCTGACTCTTCCAATAGTAATGAAATGTAGAAACTGTGATTTGGTGGAATGGATGGAGGATGGGTGTAGCCATTCTGCTAGGGAGACTCATTCAGAATGGACCAGGAAGTGTAGCTTAGATAACAAAGCCAAATTGGTATGTATATGCAGCCTAATTTGATCTGTAGTTGATCTTCATTAATTAAGTAAAATAGACACACCAAGCTGGTGTGTTTCACTGCTGTTCCTGAGCCTGTATGTTATAAGGATTTAATCTTCAGTAATAGGATTTTTCCTGGACAAATCCTTGTTTGGTGACTAGAGCTGGCTATCTTGATGTCCTTGTGAGGCTGAGCACTCACCTGTGGAAGCTGCAAAACCAAGGTAAGGCAAATGTACTGTTCTATAAATCAGATTGAATATCTGTGGGAAAATTTATGAGCTCTGTTGAATCTGGAGAAATGACATGTACTTGTACTCCTGGTATCTACCAAATGCTGGAGATGCTTTGTATAAAAGGGCCCTTTATTCTGCCTTCTGTAGATCTAGTCCTGGTGATTGTTGATGAGAAGAATGAGGTGAATGAGGTATGGCTTCCTATCAAAGCCTGAAGTCATGAACTTGCAGTATTCCTAATCCTAAAACAGTGTAACAGCAAAAAAGATTCCCCCCCCCCCCCCCCCCCGGTATTCCAAAGTGTATTTCTGATCCAAGGTTGTAAATACAAACAAAATCCAAACCCCAGAAAGTTGCTACTTTAACCTTTCCTGAAAGCCACAGTGCTGTTCTCTCATGAGATACACATAAAATCATAGAAACATAGAATAGTTAGGTTTGGAAAAGATCTTAAGATCATCCAGTTCCAACCCCCTGCCATGGGCAGGTACATCTCACACTAAACCATGTCATCCAAGAGTCCATCCAACTAAGAGCTTCTTTAAATTTCTTTCTTTACGTTGGTTCTTTATTACTATGACCTCTTTGAAGAACCAGTAAGAACTATCAGTGGTTTTAATGGTGCAAAGTACAACAGTACAAGATATACCCTAACCCTAACCCTGTCCAACCTGGCCTTGAACACCGCCAGAAATGGAGCATTCACAAATTCCTTGGGCAACCCACTCCAGTGCTTCACCACCCTTATGGTAAACAACATCCTCTTTATATCCAATCTAAACTTCCCCATTACCCCTTGTCCTATCACTACAGTCCGTAGCGAAGAGTCCCTCTCGAAGTGAGGTCTCACGAGAGCAGACTAGAGAGGCAGGATCACCTCCTTCGACCTGGTGGTCACGCTGCTTTTGGTGCAGCCCAGGGTATGGCTGGCATTCTGGGCTGAGAGCGCACACTGCCAGCTCATGTTCATTTTCTTATCGACCAACACCCCCAAGTCCTTCTCTGCAGGGCTGCTCTGTCTGAATCTCTTCTCTGCCCATCCTGTAGCTGTGCCTGGGATTGATCCAACCCAGGTGTAGGACCTTGCACTTGGCATGGTTAAACTTCATGAGGTTGACATGAGCCCACCTCACAAGTGTGTCAAGGTCCCTCTGGATGGCATCCCTTCCTTCCAATATATCAACTGAAACCACACAGCTTGGTGTCATCAGCAAACTTGCTGAGGGTGCACTCAATCCCACTGTCCGTGTCACCGACAAAGATGTTGAACAAGACCAGTCCCAACACCGACCCCTGAGGGACACCAGTCATTACTGGTCTCCAGCCGAACATTGAGCCATTGACCACAATTCTTTGTGTGTCGCCATCCAGCCAGTTCTTTATCCACCGAGTGGTCCATCTATCAAATTGATGTCTCTGCAGTTTACAGACAAGGATGTCATGCAGGACAGCGTCAAATGTTTTGCACAAGATTAGGTAAATGACGTCAACTGCTCTATCCCTGTCCATCAGTTCCATAGCCCCATCATAGAAGGCCACCAAATTGGTCAGGCAGGATTTCCCCTTAGTGAAGCCATGCTGGCTGTCACCAAACACCTTGCTGTTTTTCATATGCTTTAGCATGCCTTCCAGGAGAATCTGCTCCACGATTTTGCCAGCCACAGAGGTGGGACTGACTGGTCTGTAGTTCCCTGGGTCATCCATTTTCCCTTCTTGAAAATGGGGGTTATATTTCCCTTTTTCCAGTTGTCGGGAACTTCACCTGACTGCCGTGATTTTTCAAATATGATGGACAGTTGCTTAGGAACTTCATTTGCCAGCTCCTTCAGGACCCCATGGATGGATTTCATCAGGTCCCATGGACCTGTGTACTTTCAGGTTCTTAAGATGATCTCGAACCAGATCCTCTCCTACAGTGGGCCTAAGGTCTTCATTCTCACAGTCCTTGTGTCTGCCTTCCAAGACTTGGGTGATGTGGTAGGAGCATTTGCCAGTGAAGCCTCCAAATCCCAGGTAGCCAGTTCTCCCGATATCTTCCAGAGGGGGCCTACATTGTCCCTAGTCTGTCTTTTATTTGCTACGTACCTGTAGAATTCCTTCCTCTTATCCTTAACTTCCCTAGCTAAGTTTAATTCTAACTGGGCCTTAGCTTTCCTAACCTGGTCCCCAGCTTTCTGGACAACATCCCTGTATTTTCTCCAGGCTGCCTTTCCTTGCTTCCACCTTTTCTAAGCCTCTTTTTTTTCTCTAAGTTTCCTCAGCAGCTCCTTATCCATCCAAGAAGGTGTCCTGGCCTCCTGCTGCACTTCCTGGGATGCAACACTCCTGAGCTTGTAGCAGGTGATCCTTGAATATCAACCAACAGCCTTTGTCCCCCCTGCCCTCTAGAACTGTATCCCACAGAACCTTACTTAGCAGTTTCCTGGAGAGGCCAAAGTCTGCTCTCTTGAAGTCCAGGGCAGTGAGCTTGTTGCACGCTCTTCCCACTGTCCCGAGGATCTCAAATCCGTCCATTTCATGATTGCTACAACCAAGGCTGCCCTGGAGCGTCAGATTTCCAACCAGCCCTTCCTTGTTGGTGAGCATGAGGTCAGGCATGGCACCTCTCCTTCTCAGCTCCTCTATTACTTGCAGAAGGAAATTGTCTTCCACACAATCGAGGAACCTCCTGGATTCCTTGTGCCAGGCTGTACTGCCCCTCCAACAGATATCAGGGTGGCTGAAATACCCCATGAGGACAAGGGCCTGTGAGCGTGAGGCTGGTCCTATCTGTCTATAGAGTGCTTCATCCACAGATTCCTCTTGGTCAGGCAGTCTGTAACAGATCCCCACAGTAATGTCTCCCATCACTGTTCTCCCTTTAACAACTCCCTTTAACAACTCTCTGTTAACTGCTCACCTGTCCCCAGACAGAGTTCCATACTCTCCAGCCTATCCCTAACATAAAGGGAAGCTTCCTCTCCCTCACTGCTGGGCCTGTCTTTTCTAAAAAGCCTGTAACCTTCCATTCCAACACTCCAGTCATAGGAGCCATCCCACCATGTTTCTGTGATGTCTGTTATGTCATACCCCCATAGACATGCACACATCTCTAATTCCTCTTGTTTGTTCCCCATACTACAGGCGTTTGTATAGAGGCATCTGAGCTGAGCTCCAAATGAATCCAGCTCATTGGCTGGAGTGGCTGAAATGTATCTACATTGCTCCGAGCATTTATTGTATGTGCTGGCAACTGACTGGGAGTGTTGGGATCGAATGATGTCCCCCTTCCCCAACACATCTAATTTAAAGCTTTCTTGACCAGCCTGGTAAACCTCCTACAAAAACCGCGCTCAAGACCAGCTCCACCAGCTTCCAGTAAGACCTGGCCTCCTAAATTGCGTCACTTCTAAATACCCAAACCCCTTGCCACCTGTAGGCCCCTTTGGCAGGGAAAATGCCCGTGCCCCGATAAGAATGTGTCCAGTCTTAAATGTGTTTCTAATTTACAAATTCATAAGTCATGATCAGCATGATTTAGAAGGACACCTCTATCAAGCTGCAGAGCTGCAGATCCATGTGTGTGTCCGAAGGTATGCGCTTTCCTCCTCACTGAGAGATGAGCTTCCCAAAAGACAGAATACCAGGCTCCAGACAAGCTATGCTGGGGTGCAGTGTTTCAGTAGATACAGTTCTTCTGTTGAATATGTGGACTTTTGACAGACCTGCCATATCCATTCTTGGCTTTCAGATCTTCTCCTGCAGAATCCTTAAGCTAAATGGTGGAAATATTACTGCAGTACTATGGTGCTGGTGATGCAGGAGCCATAGTGGTGTGCTGTAGTGAAAGCTCAGATCTGGGATGCTTTGTCTCTGTTACAGAGGAATTCCACAAGACAAAGTAGTCACATTTGCTTTCTTGCTTATGTCTCAGAACAGTTTTCTGATAGTATTTTATCAGTTCATAAAGTGGAAAATGGATGCAACTTGCTAAAACGTACTTGACTTGCTAAAACATAACGGTGTATTTTACTCTGTTATGTTCAAAACAAGAAGAGGCACTTGCTGATAAAGTGTGTGTGGAGTCCATAAAGCACATCAACATAAGCCAAAGTCGAAAGAAGATGAAAGGAAGATTGCTAAAGGTAATCATTCTGAGTTGTTCTTTTATCTTATATATATGCATGCTGTCAGTCTCTGGTCTGGTTTGGCCTTTTACTGAGTACAGTTTCTTCAAAAGTTTGATTAGAAAGAGAAACCATTTAACCAGGATGTCAAATAGGATGAGCCTGTGATTTAGAAGAAGCTGCCACTTTCATTTTTCCTTTCTGCATTTGAGGTGGAAGGATTTATGCAAGTCCTTGAGATTAATGAAACTGCACTGTTGTCATCAATGGGAAGTTACTCAGTGTTTAAATAATGAATCCTGCTCATAAATAGATTGTTTTGGTATTGGAATGGAGCAGCAAGTATCCTGTTCTCACTAAGATATTCTTTCCTTGAGTTTTGCGAAACCTGACTTTTATTTTCTTACTGTTTTTCAAGCAGCAAAAATTTTTGTAGATGGAGCTGACTGAAGATGCTTAAATTCTGCTCATGAACAAAATAAACAATACCAAAAAATACTGTACATGAGATCAGGAACACAGGCAATAATGTACAACTGTCTGCAGTTTTTTTTCTTTTTTCTTAAATATGATCAAATAATTGTGTTTTATATAACATAGATTGCAAATATAATTCTCTTATTTATATTTTTCCCTCTTAATCCAAAGTTACAAAATGTATTGGTAAAAATAGTATGCATTTATCAAACTTCTAGACGTTTTGCAATGAAAGCACTGATATTTTTTAAGTAGGAATCTCTCATATATTTTGCTTCAATTATGTGATTTGTAGGACTTCTAAGTAGTATTTGAAAGCTGTGCTCACTTTTTTTATATATATTGTACTTTCTAGTCTTTCTTATAGTGTAAAGGAGCTCATTGGTAACTATATCAAGTTTTTCTGCAGTCTAGCTTAAAAATTATAATGTTTAAATGGTAAAGATTTGACAGGAGTAACTGGGTTAATTATTTTAGCCTTACTTGAACTTTCTTTACCTCAGTCGCTAAGAAGTGTGGCGAAACAGTTATTTGAACAAAAGCACTTGCAGCTTGTCAGTGTATGTTTTAGTTAGTTGGTTATTTGGTGTAATTACCTTAGACTTAAGAAATTCCATCTGAACAAATTGAAAGCAACTTGCCTTTGTTATGTTGGAAATGACATAAACTGTGTGCCAGTTTATTGACTGTGGTTCTTGGTCATTGTTGTTATTTTGACTCAAGAAAGGTAGAGTGAAAACATTTATAGAATCATCTAAATGGCCTATACCTACTAACGTTAAATTGGACAAATCTAAAGGAATTGTAGTTGAGTACCCAATATTCTAATTCACTGGAAGCAGGAGAATTAAGAAGTTAAGATTGTTGGAGGTCCAAAAGACGGGGGGTGGCTGTGAGTTACAGACAGTAGAATGCTAGAGGCAGATCAAGTGAGGGATGTGCTATGTTAAGGTGGCCTAAAGACAGTGCAAAAGCATGAGACAGAAGGACAATGCAAATGGAATAAGGATGAAAGGAATAAATAAAATTTGGGATAAAGGAGGTGGACGTGTGAAGCACCAATGAGAGGTCAAGTAAATGCTGGAGGCAGAACTTGCAGCACAAACATGGGAGGAGGGAAGGAAAAGTGTTCAGAAAGGTCTCAGGGACACAGTGAAAGGAGGAGTGTAGTGGAGGTAGAATATGATATTGCTGGAATCCTGTGTTGAACAATGAATATAAAAAGGTTCCCTTTGCACTAGGGAAGGATGGAGTTGCTTGTGTTTATTAATGTCAGTAGTTATAACTCTGTCCCCAAGTGAAGACAGAGTCTGCTCATCCTCCTGAAATCTTGTTTCAGGTTCTCTGTAGATTCCAGCATGTAATACTGACTGACTTGCTCTGTCTCCATGGTGTTTTATGGTTCTCCATGAATGCAAATGAAGTTGAAAACTTGGTGCTGTGCCAGGGAGAAGCTGTAAGAAAACAGCAGTCTCGGTATCCAGGTCAAACACCTTTTATCTTCTCCCTTTTTTTTCCCTTTGAAAACTTGCTCTTATATTACAAAACGTGCAATGGGATGCTTCTGTCCTCAGCAATGTATCATCTGTGGATTCAGTTAATCACTCCTGTTTGTAGTTTTGAATTTTATCATGAGTATTGCTGCATAGTCTCTGATGTTGCAGATGCTGCAAATGCCTTATAATATGCCCTTTTCCTGATCATCACAAGTTCCACATTGTAGTAAAATGTGCTTTTCTGTTCTCTTTGATTTTGGAGTTTATTTTTCTTTTTTTTCCATTTACCAGTGACTTTGCCTAATCCACTTTTAATAAAAAGGGAAAATATAAAAGAAAGTACTTTTCCTTAATATTTGTCTAGGAAAATCTCTTCTTGGCACTGATTACCTTTCTCTTATATGAAATCTTCAGATATCCTTGGATAGATGGTAGTTTGTGAACGCAAAGGATTTTAACCTCTTCTCAGTCCTAAATAATTATAAGTTCTTTCAGGTTTTGGTGAATAATGATGAATATTTAGATTTCTAATGTTCAGGCTCCTTTGCCATATACATTGTACTGCAGAAGCAGTAGCACTTTGTTGCTGCTTTTAAAAGTTTTAACTGACTTTGTGGAGTGTCAGTAAGCTTTCTGATGTCGGTAATAGTTTCTCCCTTTCTCTTCTTCTTTGTTTTTCTTTTATGGAGTCTCTAGTAGGAGCATGGAAGATGGGATTGGATGCTCGAGGGGCTGCATACAGGATTTGATATCAATATTTATCTAGAAGTGTGAAAATACTTAGTTGTATCATAATCACAGATGCAGAAAAGAAGTCCCTCACACAACATACACTGGTGGTAGGGAGAGTTGTCCAATTGGCAGTAACCTAGACAGCCACTGCCAAATAGCAAGGCTAGGTTTTAAATATGGAAGGAATTCAGATGACTTCTGTCCATTTTGGACATATTGTAGAATCACTGAGATGAAAGATCAGCAAAACTGCCTATTAACTGACAGCTTAGTGATCCCTGAGCAGGGAAGTTTTACTGTCCTTACTGTATGTATCTACTTATTCTGGGAACAGGCTATAGGGTAGCACCTGCCTGCCACTGCAGAGAAGAGCAAACAGGCAGGGAATAGGTTTTGGAGCTGGCTAAGCTTGAGGGAGTTTGTAGCTAGAGAATCATTGGATCTGCTAATTCCATTCTGCTCCTTTTTCTTTCCTCTTTATTTTCAGATGATGACTGTTTAACTTCGTAAAAGTGCCTGTGAACATCAGTTGATCACAAAGGGATTAAAAAAACCTAACCCCTCAAACCTAGATGATGTAACGGAGACATATTCATATCTCGATGTAGTGGATATAAAGCAATTGAGGAAGACTGGGATGTTCGTGCACTGTGTTGAGGAGAACCAAGCTGTATATAAGACGGATCCTTTCCTAGAAGAGAGCCTTTCTGTAATCACAAATGAAGCAATCCTTAGGGGAAAAAGTAAAAATCAATTCACTTGGTTCTTGCTTGATTTTTTGCATGTGTCTGTGGTCAGAAAAATTTCTTTTTCCTTCTCACAGCAGCTGGTCATTCAAAGTGTACAATGATTTTTGTTGGTAAGTAAAAGTACGTCTTTATTGTGCCTTAACAACAGAGACAGACACTGACTTTGAGAACCAGTGTGTTGTTTTAATTTATTTGGATAAAAAAGAGTTCCTTGAAATTAAGCAGAAAAGAAAACATTTATGTGAAAGCCAGGGAAGATTTCATAATGATGAAGTTGAATAGCGGGAATATTTTCACTCATTGTAATAATACAGGGGTTTTCTTTCCTCCTGTACGTATCTGTGTGGGGGAAAAGAAGTGGTGGAGAGCATGTGGAGCACAAGATGAATGCAGAAGGATTTGCTCTATAGTGTGCTGAGGCTGAGCAAATATGCACATGGTCTTATTCTGTTGACAGCCTTCTCCAATTTTAAAGAGACTCTCTGTAAAATAAGTGAACCACGGTATCCAGTCTTTCATAATTACATGGGAAAAACAAGTCATCCAGAAGGCTTCCAAACCAGAAGAAGTATCCCATATGGAAGTGTATCTTCTTCCTCTTGTATCATGGTCTCTGCAAAGTAGTATTTCTAGGAGCTTTGACCCTTCCATCCTATTAGTTTACATGTTAGTGCTTGCACGTATGATAGTTATACCTCAATGTAAAGCAATGTTGATGGGAAATAAAAGCACTTCTCTTAGTATATACTCAGAAATACCTACTTGAACAACCGAGCTACTGCAGTCATGTACTGCTGAAATGCATCTGAGGAGGGAAGCGCATAGGAAGCTGAGGGGGTGCAGGGCTCCAAAACTGAAGCTATTTTTCTTCTCAAACTGAGGCATTTGAACTTGAAACCTTTTCATTCAACTGCTTGGGATTATTTCTGTTGTTGAACTGGTGTCTGTGGAGTCAGGCTGTGCAATAACTAGGATGAAGGCCCAATCCATCTCCAAGGCAACCAGATGGTTAGAAATTAAGGAATTCTGGCAGTTGGGTACCTATCGTGTGATTCAGACATTAGTGCTCGTTTATGCTCCGATGCCAGGATGTAATACCAGTCTGTTTGGAGGGGGTTTAGAAAAGGTAGCAATTAAAATATACAAGTTCGCATGTTAGAAGATGGAAACCATCTGTGTCATCTAGAGGATTCTGCTGTGACACATATTCACAGGGATACTGCAGTTTCTTTGACTACATCAAGCCCATTCAACAAGCAACTGTAGTGAAAATATGAATGAGAGAATTAATGGGGAGGTGGAATGTCTGAAACTCTTTTTCAGACACCAGATTTCTTGGAAGCTTGTCCAGAATTACTCAGAAAATGCTTCTGCCCCATGAGCTTGGCAGTGTACAACCCTGTCAAGTGTCTGTGTAAATGTCAAACAAATTAAGATGACCTTGGAAGAACTCAGATATGAAGGGGCAGGACATTTAATTGTAAATAGGAGGCTTAAGGAAGTGTCTTCACAGGCAACAAAATAAATCCATATTTGTGTTGTGGCTTCCTGTCATATTCAGCAATTTAATAGTAACATTTGGACAGGCTTTTAGTAGAACTCAGTGCTTACTTAATTATAAAAAGCAAAGTTATATGGCAATGAATTATTTTATTTCAGATACCGAACAAATCTAAGTATGTTTACTTTCATCTTTGTATTTACCTTTAATGCATTTTGACATTTTACAGAATCTAAACTGCTAACATCTCTTAACACCAGTGGCAGTGGTGTTCTTTTCTGTGTTTCTTCGTGATTTTTCTTTTCTTGTATTGGAATTCTGTGGGTTACAGCATGTTCATTTCCTTGCAGTACAAGCCGTACAGACATCTGAACAGGGCAAAAATCTTGGTTTCAATACTATAAAATGCTGTTAGATATAAGGAAGAAGTTCTTCACTGTGAGGATGGTGAGGCACTGGAATGAGTTGCCCAAGGAAATTGTGAATGCTCCGTCCCTGGCAGTGTTCAAGGCAAGGTTGGATGGAGTCTTGGATGACACAGTTTAGAGTGAGGTGTTCCTGCCTGTGGCAGGGGGTTCAAACTAGATGATCTTAAGGTCCTTTCCGACCCTAACTATTCTATGATTCTATGATGATGAAGGTTGAACTCAAAACATGTGAGGATTTCAGTCAATGTCTGTGTTAGAAAATACTATTAATTTGTATTTGGTTTTCTTTCATTTTATGTCACTATTGTCAGCTTTGCTAAAGCCCAAAACCCTCTGGCATCACAGGCAGCAGTAACCTTTTTATTCACTTCAGGAGGTGGCTAAGCACTAAAGGAGGTTTTCTGGCTGTGCTGTGCCATGTGGGCAGAGTGCAGCAGTGTAAATGGCTTAAGTGTCACAGTGCCTGTGCTGCTGATACATAATGTGTTTTTCTATGAGAAGTATGTTGATAGAAAATAAACACAACAGAGGTGAAGGTAAGAGCATATTTTACTTTCATAACAACTAAAACTTAACTAACATAAAGATCTGAAACTGAAAACTCAGCTTGCACTACCCCCACTGGTGGTCATCAGAAATGATTAAGAGGGGGCTGTTTTATTTTCCAGATATCAAATGATGTCAGAAATAGCTGCTTTTTCTGATATGTCCTTTGCCTTGTTTTCTCAGCACTGAAGTACAAAGCATAGCTCTCAAATTTGCCTCCAAGTTGGTTCTCCATCTTCTGCAGAGCCATCAACAGGTAAGGGAAACAAAGCTGTTTAACAGTTTCGCAGTTCTGGAGATTCTGGTGATTGGAGTAATATGGTTTCTTTGAGACAGAAGCCTTAAACTTGTGTTTTCTTGTGTCGTTGCACCTTTTCTGGTATTATGTCTTAGTTTTTGAATACACTGCCACGTTCTCAAATGATATGGACATGAGTATCATTAGTATATTCCTCTCTAGCATCCTGGCCTGTATCAGCACCAGTGTGGCGGCAGGGCCAGGGCAGTGACTGTTCCCCTGTACCGGGCACTGGTGAGGCTGCACCTCGAATCCTGTGTTCAGTTCTGGGCCCCTCACTGCAAGAGAAACATTGAGGTGCTGGAGCGGGGCCGGAGAAGGGCAATGGAGCTGGTGCAGGGCCTGGAGCACAAGTGTGATAGGGAACCGCTGAGGGACCTGGGGCGTTTAGTCTGGAGAAGCCTCGGGGGGACCTTATCACTCACTACAACTGCCTGACAGGAGGATGGAGCCAGGAGGAGGCTGGTCTCTGCTCCCAAGGAGAAAGGGATGGGACAAGGGCTTCAAGCTGCACCAGGGGAGGTTTAGATTGAGACGAGGAACAATACCTTCACCAAAAGGGTTGTCAAGCTGCCCAAGTAAGTCACATTCCCTGGAGGTGTTTTAAAAAGGTGTAGATGAGGCATTTAGGGATTTGGTTTAGTGGTGCACTTGGCCGTGTTGGCTTAATGATCAGACTCGATAATCTTAAAGGTCTTTTCCAATGATTCTATGTTTTGACTTGTGTGGTCATTGGTGAGTCTGCTGTGAAGGGACAGAATGAGAGAATTGCCTGTTGTCCTGGGTTCAGAACACTGCTTTGACTAAAAACCATATCTGCCATCTTAACAACCTATGACACAGCAAGCCAACATTTGAATGGACATGTGGTGTTCACCACCTTGAAAAAACCCTGCATTTACTAATGAGTAGTATCCGTTTGGCAGTTCATAATCTGATGTAAGTGCTAACACCCAATTCTATAGCACGTGTCTCATACGTTCTGTGCCTTCAGATACCAAAAGTCCCCAAAAAATGTGTTCAGCTCATAGTTTGTTTTTGTGGAGATAGACAACAGACAGAGATGCTGTTAAAAGGCTAACATCAGTCCTTCTGATCAGTGAGAAACTCATGCTTGGTTAGTGGTTTAAACATGAATTATCTGGACCTTTTTAGATGAAACCCATTAATTCAGGACTTAAAATGTATATTGTGTATGTATATATGTACACACAGTCAAAACACATAATTCCACCACATTTTCCTAAATTTTAATAGGATTTAATTACTAAAGAGATAGAACTGTTTAAATTCTGGTACAAAATTTAACACAGCCTCTTGCAATAACTCTGCAGAAAGGGGACATGAGATGCTCTTGTATCTCCAGGCCACTCTACATTGCTGTACAGGTTTACTGGCTTGCAATTGCTTTCTGACTTCAGTCATTCTGAAATATTCTATCGATGAGGTGATGCAGACATACTTTTAGTTAACCACTGAGTGTTAACAAGGCTGTGCTGGTCTTGGCTGAATGTTGAAATTCAAGGGTTCAATCTAGAAATGAGGGACATGTTCTACTGTGAGGATGATCAATGACTGGATCACATTATACCTTCCAGATAGAATTATTGCTTTGTTAAATGTTAACATTAGACTGTAGAAAGCAAATAAACAAAACCCTACACATTTATTCAGTGCTACACTACCGACTGGGAGCAAAGCCAAGGGAAATTCTCTGGTCTGCTGTGCAGAAGCTATTGGGTTTTTTCCTTTTAGCTTCCCTCCTGCCATGCCCACCTTCTGTGAACAGAGAATAAGGGGATTTTGTGACTGAAGCACCAGGAGATATGCAAAAATATGTAGTGATAGATGATAAAGAAGACAGGCAGCTTTAAATACTTCTGGTGTCTGTGATGCTTTATTCCAATGTAGTTATTTAGATGTTTTTAGTTTGAGTAGCATAAGTCCATATGTATGGGCTGCATACAAATTCTTGTTAGACAAGAAGAATGGTATATTTCTTAAATTGTAGTTAGTGCTGCCTTTAAAAAATCTGCTGTTTACTTTGAGATGTGTCTTTTAAGAAGAATTGGTAACATTTAACAGAGCTATACCTGTTATTTGAGGTGAACGTACAATTAAATGTTCTTAATATCAACTCTGTAAATCTTGACCTCTACCATCTAGTTAAAGCTCTTTGTAGGACAGACATTACCGTTTTATATCAAACGAAGACAATGGAAGTATTGGAGTGAAACACTTCCAAATGCTGTGCTTTTCGTCTGTCGTCATTTGGATCTGGTCTGTAGCTGATGGAGAACAGATCTTCCTCTTAGATCTTGTTGGAACTGTTGCTGGTTTCCATGTGTTCCATTTGGGTAGATGTGAATGTCTGATGTTAAAAAACAGCAGCAGTTTGCATTCTGCACAAAATCTTAACAAAGAGGAAAGCAACAGCAACAACAAAAACAAACGAAAAACCAACCAAACAAAAATTCCCCCCAAAAACAGCCCAGAGAAGAAAGCCCCAAGACCTCAGTGTTGAAGCCATCTAAATTAGCCATTTGCTTTGAAAATGGGGTCAGGGGATGGTAAAATCAGAGCCAAGCCTACATGCTACCTAGAATTGGCAATCTGAGGTTCTTCATAACTGTGAAACTCTCAGAACTGTGAAACTGTCAGAACTGCTGTAAGAAGATTTTAGTTGTAGTGATATAAAACCAGAATCATTCCCTTAAAGTTAAAGGGATTATGCACATATAAATAGTTCTGATTTTTATGCCTTGTTCTCAATCACTTTGCTTGACCACACACAGTAGAAAATAGAATCTAAAGAAAATAGTGGTTGTGTGAAATGGCATGTCAGTCACAAAAGCTCCCACTAAGTATTTCTACAGGAAGAAGAGGCTAAATGCCAATCAGCATGTTCTGGAACACCCCATCTTCTGCCCAACATGTTGCTTTAGGGTTCAGAAAGTCTTTTTGGAAAATTCATTTGCAGATTTCCACCCTTCCTGGAGGTGCAGCAGAAACTCATCTAGGTGGCAAAGCTAGTCATTGTAGCTAGAAGGGAATAGTAATTCTGCCCTAGCTGTGCCAGCATAACATTATTGGGTGTGTTATGCTAGGAAAATGCAACTTCTTTCTGAAACAATTATACTCCATGCTATAACATATAACATAGGGAAGTTATATGAAATACAGAAATGCTTCTTCTGCCTTTGTTGTAAAACTTGAAGCAATTAATTTTGGCCAAGTGGTGAAATACAATTAATTGTCTGGCTAGCCTCGTAATACAAAACTCTGATAGACCTGTTGATAACGTGCTTGAAGTAAACCTGTGCAACAATGAAGCACCAATTCCATTGTTCTCTGTGATCACCAGAAAGTAGTATCTAACAACTGGCTGAGTCTAAAAGACACCTTCCAGTGGATTCCTTTAATGAGAATGTTAAACAAGAGCTGAAAAGCAGTTGAAAAGTACCCCAGAAACCTGTAAGTACAGCCTCGAGACTTGAGCCAATCATCCTTAGTGTACACGCACAAAGGTTTGCAAGTGGAGTACGGCTCATGTGATGTAAATTGCCCCTGGGGTGGTGTGTGGAGTCTGCCTTTTGGAGTTTGTCAGATGAATATGTACCTCTTGGCAGCTATCTCTGATTAGTCTTAACTGTGTGCCGATGACTGTTGCATGAATTAAACCTGCCTTGCTTCCAACAGATACTCAGTATAAAGATGATGGGATGAGGTGGATATGGGGAAAGTAGGTGACAGGTAGATTCCTGGGAAGTGGGATCATATTTCCAGTTGTCTTCCCAGTGGTTTGCCACTGCATTTTTCCTGCCCATATTTCAGTGTTTCACTACATTTGTTGTGTTTATGTGTGGAAACAGAGCTCTGTAACTTCTTTGAATGCATGTAAGAAATAGAATCCTAATTTTTCTCCCTAAATAATGACAGGATACCCTTGCTATGTGGAAACATGTGGTTCTACTGCTGCAGAATGAAGATTTGGTATTAAGAAATGCTTAGAGCCAAAAGTATTTCTCCTCTTATCACAAACTTGTTGCTAACTGTAAAGTGATCTCTTATAAACACATACCATGGAAAATATCAGCAAGTTATGGTGTTTGACACCCACCTCGCCTTATTTTGTTTTTACTGTTCTTGGTATAATCTGTGTACGGTTACATGGGTATGTAAAAAAGACAACATCAGTATTCAGCTTTATGGCTCTTGCTGTGATGAGTCGACTGCCACACAATTCCACATTCTGAAAGTTGTTTAATATCAGCTTTTGTCTAATATAATGTAGTGGAAGAAACTATTGAATCCCATGTCATTAATATAGCCTGATCACAGAGAGATAGGAATATGGAAAACAGTGTTCAACTTATTTATTTATTATTAGACCTTGAATTCCATTTAGATCCAGATCAACAAAGACGATCCTAAGCATATCCACAACGTGCTTTCAAGGATGTCGGCAGTTTTGTATGCATGTGCTAGTTTACTCAACTCTAATTTTAAAATAGCCACAAAACTTGCATACGCTTTAACTAATGAACCTGCTTTGAGAGTCTTTGCTGATGCATTCTTCCATATGTTGTGAATATGCTACCAAGCTCATCTCTCTCTGTTGGTCTATGCTACTCATTAATGCCTATACTTGTTTGCAGCCAGTTCACATTAGTTGGCCATATCCATGTGAAATTCTGCTGGACTGGAGCTAAAGCAGCTCTCTGGTGGGGTAAAAAAAAAAAAAAAAAAAACCAAAAAAAACCAGAAGAAAAGGCAGTAAATGTCTGTTTGCCACTACTGTAGATAGAAATAGCCTGGAATGTGCTCATGTGGCAGATGTGGTTTTGAGCTGGTACTATTTGGGCACAGTGCTATAATACAGGAGAAGTTAAAAGGAACCCAACACTGGCCTATGAGGGGCATCCTGAAATGCCTCGAGATGATACTTTCTCTGAAAATAATACAATGCTGCTTTTTCTCTCTGTCTCCTTGTATCTTTTCCCTTCTTCCTTGTAAACCTGTGCCAAAGAATATTGTCCTGTTACTGAATGAGGACTCTGTTCTACCAATTAATACTAAGGTCATGTCAGGGCTCACTGTTGTAACTTACCACTTGGTATAGCAGAAGTGGCCGTAATCAAGGAAATAACATCATAATTGCTTTTTATTTGCTACAATCCTAATTAGGACAGGGACTCCTTCCGTACCTATACTTATGTTAACTCTTAGTTACACTTGATAGTGCCTTCCTGTTCTTTCACTCGAAACTGCTTTTACTGAAATCAGCATCTTTTGTCTGTGACTGGCAAAGAACACTGCTTTTGGAAGGATGATAGAATCCACTTTCTTTCCGCCTCCATTTTACATTATTATGGTTCCTTTCTGTGATCTCTTTCCCCCCCACCCAGTAAATCCTTCAGATTTTTTGTGCTTTGCTTTCTAGCTTTTAGGGGAGCAGGATAAGGAGTTTGGCACATGAGGCTTTTGTTTATAACCAGATTAAAACAAGGTTTCCTCTGAATGTTGTTTGTTACTTCCATTTACCCCCTTTCTTTTTGTGTGCACATGACAGTCTGCAATAGTTTTGGGTTCGGGTTTAGGTATTGCATGGATCAGCAGTGCTCTCTCTCCTGGCAACTATTATGTTACATTCAGATATCTACTTGTTTTTTCTCAGTTTTCATGCCATGAAAGTCTGCTCTTTCATCACAGCACTGATTTAAAATATCTAAGCTGATACCCTGAAGTTCATTACGAGCCATACAACAGCTCTCTTTAAATATTTTATTTGATAACAAATTGCTGGTTATCTTACATTGACTGACTTTTCATTTCCATTATATGATGACAATAAGGATAGTGGCCCAGCAGTTTTATCATGAGATCAGAAATAAGGATGACTCAAGATTAGAAAGAGGAATGGATGTTTAAAAACCCATTTTCCTATGTATTTTTTCTGTAAATTCTGTAATTTTTTCAGTTCCATTTCATTGCCATTACCACTCGCTAAAGTGAGGCAGTAAACAGGCTACAATTTCAGCTTCATTTGTGCATCAAAAATGTTGATGTCCTAGTAGCAGTTACATTTCCAGAAATAGGTTACTGTGTGTTTCACCTTTTCCTGCTGTTAATTTTCTGTACCGAGTGGGAATGCTGCTCCCAAAATCTGGAGCACTGGATTTGCCAGCAATTTTGGACTGGACTACTCCCAGAATCCCAAGCACTGGACCTGCCAGCAATTTTGACACTAGTGTAACTATATCCACTCTTCACAAAATTCTCTTTCTTGCTGTGTACACAGTGTCTAAGGTAGGAGGATGTAGCTGCCTACAGAAGAACTGTATTGCTGGCATTGGGAATCAACTGAAGTGTTTCATTTATATGTGAGATCCAACGGAATCCCTGATTATAGCCTGATAACTGCCTCTGCTCTTCATGAATGATACCAGCTGACATCTGTGAAAGAATAGAGTATGAAAGGGTATATAGTTGTATGTAACAGCTGGACGAAGACTCAATTTGAATTCTGCCTCAGCAGAGTAAGATGTGTGAACTTGGACTGTTGTTGGTAATAACAAGTTGTTTGCATAGATTGTTCATATAGTTGTTATAGGACATTTTTCCTTTGCATATGTATTGCTTGAATAACAGTACAAATGTGAAGCAGTATGACGGTGTCAAATAGGTATTCTCAGGTCACTTATAGATTGTGACACTGGAGGCAAATGATCCCATCTATTAGTGTGATTTCATTTCCAGAAACAGCTCCTATCTTGTGTAATTCTTTCAAATGTTATGTGAGCATCTGGAAGAAAATATTAACTTGGTTTTTGCTATTCCCTTACTGCTTTTAGTGAGGGCAAACTCCCCAGTTTCCTGGGGGAATCCATGCAGTTTTCACTCACTCAGATTATGACAGCAGTAACCTTGCACAGTCTGAAATGCAGGGTAACAAATGTGACACAAGAACTGTGTGAAAATTGCAACCCCCATTCTCATTTAAAAGGAGAAAAGCTCAAAAGACCAAACACTGACCCACAGCAGGGCTTCTGTCCTCACTCTGTCCTACTCTTCACCCCCAGGAGAACCCCTACAAAATATACTATTGGTAATATAAGGCAAAGGCTCCTACTGTTACCAGTAACATTCATTTTTATATTCTTAATTCATGCAGAGAAGCTTAATTAAATTGTGTAGTATGTGTAAAATCTCAGGGTTAGAAGGGGAAGCTTCTGGGGTTGGCTGGCTCAGTCATTTTCTGAGCAGAGCAGGTCAGACAGAATTCTCTCTCACTATGAAGGAGAAAACCCCTTGTCTTCCTTGCTAAAAATACCAACTTAACAGATAGTTAAGGTTTTCCTAATAACTTGAACAAAGTAAACCCCATCTGTAACTCGAGGTATTGTATGGTACACTTTGTTGTTGTTTCCTCATGCGTTGAGATGCAAACTTTTGGGGGATTGTTTTACTCCTTTTAGTATGAAGGAGGGTACCGGAATTATTGTATTAGGTGTAAAGGTAAAATAGCTGCTTTGAAATCTAATTTAAATTAGTGATCCATGGCTGTGTAAAGTCTAGACCTATTCACAGCAGCATTTCTTATCCAAGAGGGTTATTCCCTACAAGAAAGATCATTTAGGTCAGGGAAATAGGAGTTTTCTTTTGCTTCTGATGGTCACTTTACTGAATATCCTGAAAAATGAACTCATTGCTAGAACAAAAACTGTGTTGTCATTTTCCTCCATGGCTTTTTTTATCTAGAGAAGGGTTACCTTAAGGTATGAGCTTGTCAGTATTAGCAAAGTTTGAATAAACTATTTTTTACTATTATAGCTGAGCCAGTGCAATTCTATACAATTCTATGTTAAAAAATACCTTGGTCAGCTTAACCTTAAGCTTAACTAATCTGAATCAAGCTTAGATAAGCAATTAGATTTGGGAAATTGAGTAAGTCTTTTAAAAGTGCCTGAATGATTTAGCAGCTTTAGATGTTCTTCTTGAATGTAATTTAGGCCCTTCAGGAGCCTTCTGCTCCATTTATTGTGAAATAGCAGTATTGGATAGGGATGCTCAGGCACTGGAAGCTGTGTGACTGCAGCTGCTGTGGAGCTTTGCTCAACGCAAGTCAGGTAAATGGCCCGCTCTGAACACCACCATCCTGGGGCGTGCTGTAAACATCATTGAAAATCAGTTCAAAGCTGCTGTTGTTAGTTCCCTTAGTTCTTGAGTAACTGTGAGAATAAGATTTGGGCTGTAAATGATGGAGCCATTACTGCTGATTTGATCCACTGGCCAAACCTTCAGGTATATTAACCCTATTCCTGCTGTTTCTGTTTCAAATGCTTAGGAAAATAAGCAATAGACAGTGCTCTTGTGCCAGGAGTTTCTGAACAAAAGAAAGTGAAAAGCTCTCTTGATGGTTGTTCACTTCCCACTTTTTGGTTTGCCAGCAAAAAATCCCATTATTAGCTGACTGACTCCCCCTTCTGAAGGACATCCTCTTGGGAAAAGGGTGGCACTGTTCTACAGAGCAGATCTGGCTGAGATTCTTGTGGAAATCTTCATTGCTGAGTATTGACCTGTGTTTTAGTGGCCCATAAAATCTCACCCCTATCTTACTGTATCAGACTAAATACATTTAGGTGCCTTTTAGCAACTTTTATTTTGCTTATTGACTACAGAGTATGAATCAGAGCAAAAGGGAGAAGTTAAAGCATGGGGGAAGGGAATGCAGGAGAAAAAATATCATTTAATTAGATTAAAGAATTAAAACATTTTCCAGGTGACTTGGAATTCCTTTCTAGACTTCAGCATTTCTCTGAGTAGAACCTTTCTCTGTGAACCACACTGTCTTATTGGCATGAACAAAAGATGAGCTAATTCTTTCTTGTGCCTCTATTTGTTCACACATCTTGAGTATAAAAGGTAAAATGGAAATAAACTTTATCACAAATTGAGAGTAGGTGTCTTTCTATCATGAAGGTGTGTGCAAGAAGGCTTAGTTATTTTTTTTTGGGGGGTGGAGGGTGTAAATAAGCCTTACCAGGGGCAGCAAAGGAGAAGAAAGAAGTTGAGAAGATCACAAGATCTTAACATTTGTAAGAGATGAGAAGAAATCCTACTCAGATTTATGTTTCTTGTTTCTATCCTCTAAAAATCTTCCTCAGTGAACCTAAAGCTGTACAGAAATTTTCATACGTATGTGCTGTAGACAACCTACTAAATCACTTGAGTGGAAGATAAGAGATAATGTGTGATGCTAATGCAGCACCATGGTCTGGCACTCATCATCAACACCACAGGTGCTAGCAGTAGATCATTGGTGACTGGTGTGATGCCAAAGCTTGCATCCCAAATGTCCTTTACAGCTGATCCATGAAGTATTTCAGGACATGTGACTTGGATTTGATCTGGTCCGGTTGCTAAGTGAAGCAGTTAAGAGCTGGGCAAACCTAAAATGCTAAAAATACCTTTGTCATTGATTTTGTTCAGCTGCATGCTAACAGCATCCCACATATTGCCTGGGAAACAGTAAAGGAAGATAATTAACTGTTGCCTCAAGTGCTTGTTGTCATTTGAAACTCTGTCTTCAAATTATTCCTTAAAGTACATGCAAACTTCGGCTGCACCAAAAGGAGTTTTTCTTCCACATGTTTACCATTGGGTAAATAAGTTAAATAGACTTCTTAAAATTCTTCAGCATGTTGAGTTAACCCTTCTTTCCCCACACCTTTGGTAAGTAAACTTTGTAATTTAACTTACAAAGTGCTAAGTCAGTGCTGTGGGTTTGGAAATGGAAAATAACTCGGGGTTAGGACCTGCGCACCATTGCTGTGTGCAATACACAGGTGCTCAAGAGTTAAGTCACTTTGAGTCTCTTGATGAAGCATACAAAGAGATGCTAACAAGCTATTCAGAATCTCCTTTTTATATGACTATTGTGTTCGTCCTCTCACCAAACTTGGGGACAGGTTCACCACTTTATGCTCTACTCCTGTGGTGCTCTGCTTCTAGTGGGGCAAATGAGAGGGCTGCGGTAAGGCTACTCTGATGTGGTGATCAGAGATTACTCTGATCCTGGACAAAGATTAATGTGTAGGGTTCAACTTCCCTCATGCACTGGATGACTTGACCTGGTGTTCAGGTTAGGCTAATAGACCTCTGAGGCTCCAGACATCTCTTTTAGTTGTGGGGTTTAAAACCAGTTCTGGCAGCTGCCTGACTTCAAAGAATAAGTGGTAATTACCTGTACATAAACAAGGGAACTGCATGAATACAAACTGGTTTGAAGAGACGTTGACTGGAGTCTGTGGCAGGTTCATAGGTGATAGATTTCTTTTTCTTGATTTAAGTCAGACTCATGCGTTTTCTTCTCTATTCTGAAATTAGAGTTTCTTCTCTACTTAGAGGTTTTGATGGAGGGGCTGCAAAAAGGAGAAAGTCAGAACTTGTCTGTAGAAAGAGCTGAAACTGCTGTCTGGAGCTCTTCCACTAGCCAACCTGAAAATGGAGCTTGGTTTACAGTGCTGTGGATAGTTACAGCTGCATACAGAAGACTGAACATCTTCATTCTAGATACAAGACATTAACTGCTATGGTGGGGAAAGTTGAGAGCTTCCTACAACTGGATCAACTTCAGGTCTGTCCTACTTCCCTGCATATGAAACAACAGCAAAGAGCATTGGAAAGAGTATTTAAAAAGTATTTATAGCCATCCATTATTTTCAACCTACCTTGAGGTCTTATAACTTTGGATTTTGTTGGTCAGAAAAATCTCCCAGTCAGATCTTGTGCTATGCCACGTGTGCTTGGGAATGGTCCAGAACTTCTCACAGCATCATCTGGGTTACTAATGGAAAACTGCTGATCATGGTAGCCAAAATATGTTTATGTTCCTTTTGTTGGGGACAAGTGGAAAGAAGGTTAATGAATTTTTTTCTCTGGGATCAGCTCCAGGATTTCCTCTGCCTGGTAACCTCAGTCTTCTTGATATCTGCATTCTAGTAACTAAATGCACAGCTCACTAAGCAGAACTGGATTTCTAAGCCTGCTATGAAAGGAGTCTTTTGAGATGAATATTTAGATTTAAATGGGAGGTGGCATTTATCCAAATGGCCTTTAAGCAGTGGAAAATAGAAAAGGCACAAAGATGAGAACCCTTCCAGGCAGAAGTAGAAGAGAGTATGATAAAGATGATACAGTCAAAAGGAGAAAACAAACCCCACAGCAGAGCAGAGCTGCGCCTGTTGCCAAATGAGATTATTTTCTACAAATTACATTTATTTTCAAAAGATTGTGCATGGAGTCTCTGTAATAACCTATGTTAAAAGCAATGCTTCTTGCAGCCTCAGTGAAGAGGTCTAACGTAGTGGCAGCAGTTTGCGCTTACAAAAACGGTTTAGGACTTTGTGTTCAGAGGCACTGTGAGGTGATGACATTTCTTTGATTATATTAGATGAGGCATGTTGAGAACAGGAGGAAAGGTCAAATAGCTGCATGAGTATTCGGAGTCCTCTGAAGCAGGTCCTAGCAAGGGAGGCAGTGGGTGTGCTGCCGAGAATGACTAGAATACTCCACCATGAAATGCACTGGATGATACTGAAAAGTACCCTAAGCCATGGAAGTCGTAAGCCATCAGTGATAATGTCCTTATGTTATCTGTAATTGTAGGATCATAAGAAGAGTAGGGTTCACAGAGAAGAAGGGCAGCATTCACCTTAAAATGTGAACTGTTCAACCTTCTGCTTATGGGATCATACCTCTGGCTGTCTCTTTTGTTCCCTGTCGGTGGAGAATACTTCCTTACGCACATGCACTGACACATGGTAGAGATTATGAAATATTTACTGTGGCTAGAACCTATAATTTGGGGGTTTTTACATCTGCTGTAAAAGTTCTAAGAAACTAACAATTACAGGTCAGTTGCAAGGATGAAAGAACTGAGGTCTAGGAGTACAAATGATTTCCTCTGGTCTTTCTGCTAGGATAAATTCAGGGCTGTTTCAGTGGCAGATTTGACCTATTGCCTAGTTGTATCGTATAATTTTGCTAATAGGTATATTCAGGGTCTTACTAATAGTATTTCTTTTGTATCTGATGTTCTAATTACATGCCCTAAATATATCTCCTATTAGCATGAAAACTTTTGTAAAATCTGATAGGGAAGTAATCGGGGTCTTTTAGGTTACATTTGTAATACGATTATTTAATGGTGACTCTTGACTAACGTTTACAGAGAAAAAGTTGCCTGAAAACATAGAAAATGGGCTCAAAAAAGAGTTCAGAAAACTCTTTGGTAACTACTATCAATGAATACATTGACTCCCCTTTTTGTCTTTCTGATGCTAGTTCTTTTCTTTTTAGTCACAAAGTAGCACATAGGAAGGCTGTTTGCTACCCACAGCTTACCTACTAAACTGGGAGTCCTTGGGTCTGAGTGAAATATTAATGAAGAACAATTTTCTTGGAGCCAAAGTGAATTCACACCCTCCTGCAGGTTTTTTTTTTTATGCAGCTTCCTAAGCTGATGAAACCAGTTTTTCTGATATATGCTGTAAAAGTGTTGTCCCCTAGAAAAAGTAAAGAGCAGTGTTAATTATCATGGAAAAAACAGTTTGCAAGCCAGGCCAGTAAACTATGCACAATCAGCCTCTACAGGTGTAAATGAAGCCTGAAGGACTGATCCCATTCATCTGAAGAGAGCTATTTTGTGTTTTCTGAGAATGAGCTGGAAGTGCAGAAGAGCCAGTGCTTTGGAACAACAGTTCTCTGTTCACAAGAGTGTGAAAGAATGTCAAGGAATGCCATGTGAAAATTGTCTTAGCCACCCTACATGTACTAGTTTTTACAGCTAGGTCATGAAGAGTTGCTGTGGGTTTCTGTTGTTTTGGATTCTCAATGGCATTCTGCACTCCTAATTATGGGCATGCTACGAATCAATAAAAGTATTCAGCTTTTTAATCATATCTAGACTTCTGAAATAGGATTTAAACAGATCTAGTTAGAGACGTAATAGAGGTTCCATTATAGATGAAGATTGCAGGACCTGGCTTACAATCTGTATGACATTTTGCAACTGTATTCTGCTCTTGTTATACCAAGGTTTAAATATATTATTTGAATAAATGGGCTCCAATTTCATTGGTTAAAAAAAAATGAAATGAAACCTGCAGTAACACTGTTGTAACTTATCCTTCATCCAGCTGGACACAAATTGTACCTTTTTGCTGAGCAGTTGCTGCAGTTCTCTAGTTTTATTACTATTGCTCCTTCTGTTTCAAAGGTAAAGCTGTCCCGAGAGATTTTTTCTTGAAAGACCAATGACTACAGACCTGAGAAATTTAATAGAAGGGATAGTTATTAAAATACATACTTTTCAGCAACATAGTGTTGTAAAATAGTCAGCCAAATAAATTTCATTAGTTGATGTTTAATGACTAGAGTTTGGGAAAAGGGAATTGGGGAAGGAAAAACAGTGGAGGGAGTTGCATACAATTTAAAAACAAATAATTGCTTTTTATAGGGAACTCACTTTCTCAGAACATCTGACCAGGAGCTAAACACACTTGAAAAGTGAGCTACAGAAGTTGATGGTAACTTTATGATCATTCATTACCTGGCACAGATGAAAGCTGGAACAAACAGGGTGCTATTCTAACTGGGACTGTGCACAAAAAAAACTTGAGTTACCCATAACCTTTAACTGCTTCTCTCCTCAGATTGCTTAAGATGCAAAAGTCCAAATAGATAGGGCCTGGCATCTCTGATGGTCTTGGTATTCTGAATATCAGCTTCATGTACAGTGTAGTCAAGTACTGTATTGTAGTTAGATAGCCTAGGGTGGGCACACACAGACACACGTGGCATTCTTTATAAAGGCTATGCTGGGATACCTGCCAAGAGCGCCTGAGGGGCATTTCCATACTCTTTACTATCGCATAGCCCTGAATGCACAAAGCTTTAACAATCTGTCTCAGTGTTGCAGACAGCTGCTTTATAAACTGGTCATATTGAAGATAAACAGATGAAATGTTAACTGAAAAATCTGGATCATACATAGCAAGAATACAAAAATGTATGCTAACAAGTGCATGTATAATGCTATGGGAAATAATAAATTTACCTTGTAAATGTTTGGTTATGGAAAACTAATCAATATCTGTAAAGAATGAAAGTATCTGTGTTTCAGCAGCAGAGACTGAACAGATTATCAATAGTGCAAATTTCCTCTTGTTCTGCCCTTTGCATCATAAGATATCACCTGTGCAAGAATGATACTGAAAACCCATGCAGACCCCTATGCAGATTACATGTCCCATGCAAGGCCCACACCCACCTCAAGGTGTGCTGGTAGGCTATTGATACTGACTGGCAATGTCACCTTGCGCTGACTGGTGTTTCACCAAGAATGAGGAGATGTTGCAAGCAGGTTTTTGCACACAGAATTTCATTTGTATGGGTGGGAGTGAGGTAGGGAATATATATGCCTTTTCAAAGTAACTTAAACCACCAGTTTCTTTTCACATAAGTCAACACTCAGCATTTTTAATGATCAAGATAATACCTACCTGTGCCAGACTCTAAGAGGCACTCCAGAATGAGGGGGGGTTGGAATTAGATGAACTTAAGGTTCTTTCCAACCCTAACTATTCTATTCTATGATTCTGTGAAAGGTGGTGTTATATTACCGATTCCCTGAGCCATAGTCTTCCCACTGATTTGGTTGCTTTAATTCATGGTGTGTTGATGGTGGGGGTAGGAAGCAGTTGTGGGATACAATGGGCTCTACTTCAAAACCTAAGATGTGTAAGACTCAACATCTTTTTTACCCTATAATCAGTTCCAAATGAGCTCTTACAAGAGGAACTTGGAATTGGCTTGGTTGGACAAATCGATTTCTCATGCATGAGAAAGTCAAGCTAAACATCCTTGGGAAGCCTAGAAGTTTAGATGTTGAGAATTAGGCTTTCTATAAAGGGCTTTTGATATGTTAGATTTAGAGCAAGACTGTTGAAATTACCTTAAGGAGCAGATTATTTATGGCAGTTGCTTACGGTACCAGTGAAATGCCACTTTTGCCTGCGTTTAATTTTCTTCCCTCACACAGCCTGTGCTGTGTTTATGATCACCTTGTCATTCGAGCAGTGGAAAATGGTTTTATAAATAATTCCCACAGGTGAGATGAAAGTGTTAACAGAAATACTTTAGTGAAGGTCTTGATTAACTTACACACTTGGCTTGATCACGGTGGAGGTTAGGCTTACAATGTCTTGCTACCAGGACTAATAAAACCCATTCGTTTTTTCACGTACAATGTTAATTACCCTTTTACTTCATGTGAGACACGCGAGCTGATTTCATATTTGTGTTGAAGACCACAATTACACTTTGTAGACTTCTTGCTGTACTTACAAATTCAGTCCCAAACAAAACCAACCTTCCCTAATTCCAGAATACTAATACTAGGACTTCAAGACTGTAGATTGCTACACTTAGGTGCTCAGCTTAACCCACTCTTGCTATAAACAGCAGAAGATAGTACTTACTGAAAGCTGTCTGGTTAGCGTGCATGCATTAAAAAGGACAAATAAGAATTAAATTGTGAGAATATCTTTCCTCTTTAATTCAAATTCCCCAAATGTAAATTATTCAAGTAAATAACCACATAGCATCCCATATTCCATCACCACCACCACCTCTCAGAAGCATCAGGAAAACAGGTATGTGCTATGTTATCTGAAGTCTAGTAGCATTAAAATCAAATAAACTGCTAATGAACAAGTCAAGGGTCATTTGGAAAAGATGTTCCCAATACTGATTTCCTTCTTCTGCTGCATAGATAGTTTTAATTGGGCAAGATTGTACTGAGATGGGAAATAGACTCTTGAGTTACCAAAGTACAGAGGACTTGATTCTTTGTAGCCAATGGCTTCATGGTACCCTAATGCAAGGCTGGCATGGACCTTGGGCTGAAAATACAGTGGAGTGTAAGGAGAGCCTAGGAATAAAGGGATCTCACATGAAATAGTACTTATATATTCTAACTGAATTCTATTTCTGTATGTTATTGTCTGTAGAATAACACATCAGTGACTTCAAATTCATAGAAGTAGTAGAGGCAATACAGGCAGCCATTCCTTGTTAGCTGCTGCCTTTGCAATGTGTCTTCATTTCTGGCATGACCATCTGTGTGACACTGTGGGAGGCTGTCACAGTGTAAAGGTAAATACTCAAAGTTAGAGGATTTTACCTGAATCTCACAGTTAGGGGTGAAAGGTCAGCTAGTGCCATCCATGGCAAGGTGAAGTAGAACATGGCCTTCATTAAGCAAACTCAGTTGAATCATGAAGATGGGAAAATGTTACAGACAGAAAGAGCCTTTATGTTAAAGACATATGTCTATGTTAAAGACATAGGCCAATGTGGAGTGTGACTTCAAATGGCATTATTTATTTAATATTAATTAATATTTATATAAGAAAAGGAAAAGGAAAAAGGTTCCCTGAGCAGTGAAATGAAGGGAGCTTAGGGTTTGTTTTTTCTTTTTTTTTTTTTTTTATTTGGTTTTCCCCAAGGATTTGTTTTACAGATAAGTAGATTTTCTCAAGTCTTAAAACGGAAGTTTCAGCCTTTCACTAGGCAGCACAGCAACAGGGTCTCTTTTCTTTACCCAGCTGGCTAGTGTCATAGAACAAGACTTAATATTTTGGATTATTTTATCCTCTTTGTCGGCCTCGATTGAAATTGTACAGCTGTTTCGCAGGTTGCGGTGGGAAACATTTGGACAGAAACATGCCTACTGATTTCCTCAGTTTGTTAAAATTAGGACAAAAATCCCTTTGATGTTGTTTATTCTTGTATATCGCCAGTCTTACTGAATAAAGTATACCAGAGCTGTTACACTGTTCTGTACAGTGCTCTTTCATCTCTACCTGCCCTCCTACTTGAGCCTCTAATTCTTGCACCTTTTCAACAAATCTTGAATTTACTCCTGTAACTTACTGCCTTCTGATTTTCTGTATCTATCTTCTCCTTATCATTCGTTTTGCAAATTAAATTAATTATGTACACTGTATATTTTTATAAGGAGGGTTGATGATCTGTTGTTAGGGTTGCCTCACACTTGTCATTATAAAATCCTGGTTTTCAGCTACTGGTGTTCATCTTTACTAGTTGGTACTGAGGTTTTTTCATAATGTGAAGTTTTGTATTGTGTTTTTTCTTCTTTTCTTCCTTTATTTTTATATAGATATTATTTTTTTTTACTTGGATTTTTTACATGATCCTACATAGGAAATTAGGGGGAAATCTGTAGGGGTAAATTATCTCTACATAGGCTACCAAAAAAACCCTTGAAGACCTTCTCTTTGAATGCTGTTATAGATGTACGTTTTGGAGAAAGATATTTTTGTTAAAAATATGTACAAATGTGTCTGAGAAATAGGACTATAAAATGCTATACTTATACATTGCCATCTTCCCCCCTGCACTCTTTTTCACATTAAGAATATTTGTAAGATTCCAAATGTTAGGAAATGCAACCTTAATTTAACCTTGTTGTGCTGCACATATTAAGAAGCAAGGATAAACTACACTATCACTTTTGGGTTTTTTACAGAAGCTCTTTTATAATTCAATAGATGGGCAGATTTGTTCTGATGAAGAACCAGGACCACACAGCATAGGAAACTATCATCTCCAAGAGTACTATACCTCAGCTGCAAAATGGAAAGTAATAATGAGTAAGATCTCAAGAAGGGACATGCCAAAACCATTTAGTGTTGCTCTTGTGATTTGCATTCTATCCCTGCCTCTCCCAGAGAGCTGTTTAGTGCAGGTAAGCAAGTCACTCTGAGCAGAATTACACAGTGGCATTTCTTGCTTTTGAATATAGCTGATTTGCGAAGCACTCCATCTCATGATGCATTACTGACAGTCACAAGTTACTTCGGCATTCTGTCTTCCTTGTCTATTTAGAATATTTTGGAATATTGTTTACTAATAAACAAGAAAGGACCAGTTGGTGATGCGAAAGTTGGAGGCAGCCTGGGCTCAAGTGATCGTGAGATCCATATCATGCTAGGAGGAAACAGGGAAGTAAGTAACATTGTGACTCTGGACTTCAGGAAAGCTAACTTTGGCCTCTTCATGGACCTTCTTGGAAGACTCCCATGGGAATGAGTCCTCAAGAGAAGAGGGGTACCAGAGAGCTGGTTATTATTCAAGGATCACTTTCTCCAGGCTCAAGAATGGTGCATTCCCATGGACAAGGAATTAAGCAAAGGTGGCAGGAGACCTGCATGGATGAACAAGGAACTCCTGTCAAAACTCAAAGGTAAGCAGAACACTGAGGGAGCTGGTGGACATCATTGCTAGGCCACTCTCAATCATCTTTGAAAGGTCTTGTAGAACAGGAGAGGTGCCTGAGGACTGGAAGAAAGCAAATGTCACTCCAGTCTTCAAAAAGGGCAAGGAGGACCCTGGGAATTACAGTGCAGTCAGCCTCACCTCAAAGGTGATGGAACACCTCATCCTGGGTGTCATTTCCAAGCATGTGGAAGACAAGAAAGGAATTAGGAGCAGTCAGCCTGGAGAAGAGAAGGCTGCGTGGAGACCTCATAGCAGCCTTCCAGTATCTGAAGGGGGCCTATAGGGATGCTGGGGTGGACTCTTAATTAGGGACTGTAGTGACAGGACAAGGGGTAAAGGGTTAAAACTTAAAGAGGGGAAGTTTAGATTAGATATAAGGAAGAAATTCTTTACTGGTAGGGTGGTGAGGCACTGGAATGGGTGGCCCAGGGAAGTTGTGAATGCTCCATCCCTGGTGGTGTTCAAGGCCAGGTTGGACAGAGCCTTGGGTGGCATGGTTTAGTGCTAGGTGTCCCTGCCCATGGCAGGGGGGTTGGAACTAGATGATCTTAAGGTCGTTTCCAACCCTACCTATTCTATGATTCACCAAAGGGTGACTCTTAACTAACAAGGGTGAATTAACTACCTTAACAAGGGTGAATCATGCTTAACTAACTTGATTGCCTTCTACAGTACTGGCTGGATAAATAAGGGGAGGGCAGTGAATGTTGTCTACCTGGACTTCAGCAAGGCTTTTGATACTGTCTGCCATAATATCCTCATAGGCAAGCTCAGGAAGTGCAGGCTGGATGAGTGGATAGTGAGGTGGATTTAGACCTGGCTGAATGGCAGGTCTCAGAGGGTTGAGATCAGTGGCACAGAGCCTAGTGTCCCCCAGGGGTCAGTACTGGGTCTAGTCTCATTTAACTTTCTCATCAGGGACTTCTATGGAGGTACAGAGTGACTCCTCAGCAGGTTTGCTGACTATACAAAACTGGGAATAATGGCTGGTTCCCCAGAGTGCTGTGCTGTTACTCAGAAGGATCTGGACAGGCTGGAGAGATGGGCAGAGAACCTTTTGAACTTCAGCAAAGGCAAGTGTGGGGTCCTGCATCTAGGGAGGAATAGCCCCATGCACCAGTACAGGTTCGGGTTTGGCCTGCTGGAAAGTAGCTCTGCAGAGAAGGACCTTGGGGTCATGATGGACAACAAGCTGTCCGTGAGCCAGCAATATGCCCTTGTGGCCAAGAAGTCCAATGATGTCCTGGGCTGCATTAGGAAGAGCATTGCAGCAGGTCAGGGAGGTAATCCTGCCTCTCTGCTCAGCCCTGGTGGGGCCTAACCTGGAGTACTGAGTCCAGCTCTGGGCTCTCCAGTACAAGAGAGATGTGTACTTATTGGTGATAGAACAGATAGGAAGACTGAGCTGCTGAGGTTCCCAAGTTGCCTTGTGCTATTCTGCTCAAAATACTTGCGTTCAGTAAGTCGCACATAGACCTTGAATAGTTGTTTTATAGTAACTTAAAAAACTGTCTTCTCTACTCAGATGTGCTCAATAGCCGTGGTTTGCACAAATCTGTAGCTCTGCATTGTCCCAGCCTTCCAAGCAGAACTGCTGGAAGAAGGATGAGACATACTAAGCTAGTGTTCAGGAGAAAATGTAGAACAAGATCTTATAACCTAAGTGGCCTTCAATTAGTTTAAATTTGTGTCTGCTTATTAGAAAATTGTCCACTAATCTAAAATTATTCTAAATTTCAGTAATTCAAACATGAAGAGTTTGTTTAGCAGTTGTCACCAGCTGTGACAAGCATGTACCTAGAACAAGGGTTATAGTACCAAAAAAGTACAGTCTTGCATCAGTACATATGTAGCCTTTTATGCATGGCTTTGTGTCTTGCAGAAAATTCCATCAACATACCCATAGTGACTCAGATCAATTGGTTTAATTAAAGATAAAAGAAGAAAGGAGAGAGAACGACTGCACTGAAACTCATAATTTTCTTAGCAAGATTTATGGGTGTGTATGGTATTTGTTGAAATCAGTGGCTTTGCAATGGGAACCTTATTTATTTCTTGTTAAATAATTATATTATATAGGAATGTGTAATCACTGTGACTATTCAATTTGTATTCCTAGATGTATTTGAACACCTTACAAGGTATTCTCAGCCCACTCACACAATGTTGGATCATCACACGAATAAAGGATCAATTTATTTTGTAGAATACAATGCCACCAATTAAAGTTGAGAGTGAACGGGCTGAATTAGAATCAGCTCATCCATCAAAAGCTGGCTACTGATAATTTACTTGGCAGTGCTTCATTTAGCTCTATTAATAACACAGTGGCACCATTATGTAAAGGTTATGAGCTGTTATACTCTTGAAAATTAAGAAAGAATACATGAAAAATAATGGTATGTGCTCAGAGTCTGGAAGTGGTAAATGTTACATGGAGTGTCCATAGGAATAATCTATTCGTTTTTTTCTCATCAGCATTTTAATTGCAAGTGAGTAAGCAGAACAGCAGCATACAGACCTTGATAAGCACACTGTGCTGGATGTGGCTATGACTTCATAGCAGTGAAGGAAAGCCTGCCTTTCTATTGCTGCTTTTAAAAGAACTTTTACATATTTGAGTGTTCTGCTCAAATTATATCGGTTTATATAGCATTAGATAGCATACTGCCTTCTATATTGCTTACCCACCTCTTCCTTATTCCTTTATCTCTTTAATAACAAACCTTTCACCACTGTTCTCCAGATAGTACTCTAAAATTCCGGCTGTGATATGGAGATAAATTGGCTTCCTGTGTTTGTATAGCAGAGCTGTAACATGCATCTCATTCCCGTTTGGTTGTCTTCATCAGTGTCAAGCAAAAGGTTCCATGACATAGGGATGCTGGGGATGGACTCTTCATTAGGGACTGCAGTGATAGGACAAGGGGTAATGGGTTAAAACTTAAACAGGGGAAGTTTAGATTGGATATAAGGAGGAAATTCTTTCCCGTTAGGGTGGTGAGGCACTGGAATAGGTTGCCCAAGGAGGTTGTGAATGCTCCATCCCTGGCAGTGTTCAAGGCCAGGTTGGACGAGGCCTTGGGTGATATGGTTTAGAGCGAGGTGTCCCTGCCCATGGCAGGGGGGTTGGAACTTGATGATCTTAAGGTCCTTTCCAACCCTAACTATTCTATGATTCTATGATTGGAACATGCCAGTAACAAGAGTCTTCACTCATATATTTAGCTCTAGTGATATGCATTTTGAAACCGTAATTATTTATCTTAATTTTTTCCCAATAAATAACTAACTGGAGTTAAAACACACACTCACATTCTCGTTGGTGGTGTTTTAAACAATTAGGTGAGTAGTATCTATTGCCTTTTCAAAAGGAAAAGCATGAGTTCTGTGGGTTATACAGTGGGGCATTGTTGTGGGGTTTTTTTGCTGTTTAAATTAGAAGATGGCTTTGCAGGGGAGGTTCTGCAAAAGCTGTAGTGTAAGTACTGAAGTGAAAATGCTCTTTTCCTCTAACCGATCTGTAATGAAAGCCTTCATGTACAGGAGGCATGGCTTGCACGGGAAAAGCTTGTGTATGCATATATATAGATGAGAATATAGATTTTTAAAAAGGAAAAAAACCTAACAAACCTGACCTTGTTATTGAGCTGAAAAACATTGTTCTGTTCACATGCCAAAAAAAGGTCTTTAAAGGATGATCAATATATGTGTGCTTTTCGGTTCAAGAAGGAACATTTTTTGCTTAATCCTGAGCTGAAAGTTTCAATCATAATCAGATATTATTAACTCAGATCTGTTTATAATCAAAGTCAGAGCTGACGGCAGCATTGCTGCCACTCTACTGAGAGACTGCAATTATTAAGAAATTAGTTTCAATGAGTTTGTTTTGTAATAGTGTTGTGTTTTGACATCATGTTGTGTTTTGACATCATGTTGTGTGATGTCAGGAAGTGCTGCTTTGTCAAGTCATCCTGAAGAAGCACAGCTACAAAACAGACTCTGTCAGGGAAATGGAAAATGGATGAAGTAGTTGTACGTCATCAAGGGAATGATATTTCTCAAGAGGATAGAAATTATCTAATTGCCTTTGATTTTAAGAAATGCTATAAAAAGGATTCTGTTTATATATTAGATTTTACATTTTGAAAAGTGGAAAGTTTGATGTTTGTAAGTTAAATTGACACAGTGCAATGAACAATCACCCTTCCAAGAGCCATCTGCCAACTCTCCAGGTGCAACAGTCTCCATTTCTGCATTTTCAGTTGTCCTTTTAATCTTAGTGCCCATAAGGGTTATAGCACTGTAACATCATTTGTGGAGACAGAGTGGGTATGAATATATAAAGTAGATATATTATATCTACTGCTAAGGCTTTTCTTCCATCCTGTTGTTTTTTAAGTGTCAAGATACCTGTGTGTTACCTTGCTGTACAGTTGCACAATTCCTGTCTAGCTCAAAGTAGAACATTTAAGGAGGTTATTTCAACATCAGTGTCTAACCTTGCTTTTTTTACCCGCATATGCAGCTCTCGGGTTGGGCCTTTTCTTCTTTACGTTCAAAGGCATTTTAGGTTTTGCAAAGCATATGCACACATAAACATAGTATTTTAAGTAAAAGATACATGCACCAAAGCCTAACTAAGTTCTCTAAGATCTGATATGTCAAGAATAGGGGCAAACTTAACACCAACAAGAAGAAAGCCTTCAATGCAACAAGAAGTGATTAGTGATTCAGTAGGTGAAATTTTCCATTCGCAAATCTCATATTACACATATTAGTGACTGGGGTGCTGTATCTGCCATCATTTGGTTGTGAACCTGATCTCTTGCTTGATGTTCGTCATCTTGTTAAGGTGATGTGTCAGGAAACTTGAGAGATATCTCCAGTTCTGTCAAGCAATCATTCAGTGAGATTTCTTGATGTAAATGTCCATGCTGGTCTCTTAAGCAAGACTACTACCTTGTTTTACCAGGCTGTTTTGAGATACTCTATTGACAATGATGTCAATGTTTATACCATGTTTATACAATGTTTGTACCATGTTTATGGTTATGGTAAGCAGCACTTTGTGCAGAAAAAGTAAATAATATTGTACAAATTTAGCCTATACCTAGCCTACCTAAAACACTTCCTGTAATTTCACATATACCCTATATGTTCCTCTTGAAAACATCCTTGCTGTTGGTACACTGTTCTTTGCGAGGCTTTCTCTCAGGATTGTTACAACTAAGATTCCTTGCAGTTTTAATTCTCTCTGTTTGTTCTGAACATGGTATTTATTTACAACAATTGCATTGCTCTTTGATCTTCAGATGAACTTTAGCTAACAATTTCCAGCACAAAACCAATGCTTCATTAGGCAAAAAATATGGTCTGCTTTTCTATTTTGCCTGTATTTTATCATGGCTGTCCTTAAAATCTGTAGATATGCTCTTAGCATATTCTTTCAGTTCCCCATAATATCACCAAGGCTTTAACAGAGAACAATTGTATATTTGGAGGATGTGCAATAGGCTACTATTTACATCTGGCATGATCAAAGCTTTGGAGCATATGAATGTGTATGTGGGAGGTCTAATTTTTATGTGGGTGGATTAACAAAGACTCAACTCTGCAGTACTTAACCCCTTTTCCTTTATGAAAATTCCATTCCACAAAATGATAAAGCATGTAATACCTGATTCTTATCTTTTGTTTTTCATTTCAAGGAGCAGTATTAATTCTTCTGCTTGTAACTACTTGTTTAAGGTATAGAGAATTCGTTGTATGTCATCTCCTGTACTGGCTTACTTAGTAAGATGCTTATCTTGCTTGTGATGTTTTTTGCATGTTGGAATATATATGTGTTTTAGAACCTAAAAATCAGATTATCTTAACACAGTTTTGATAGCCTGTACAAATGCTGTGGTAGGCACACTACTCTATTGTTAGTGTTTGTAATAGCTACATCTTCAGGTTCAATTTCTGCTGGTTTAGCTCCTGTGGCAGTAACCATCTGTGAGTGGCCTCTAGAAATCTGTCGCTTGAAAGTTTTTATTCAATGACTCTAAATACTTAGATTATGAAGGCTGTTAACACTCAGCCGTTCGAATAATCTCTGTTAGGAGTTTGTTTACATGGCTTTGATGAGGAAGTTTTGGATTATAGGTGACCTGAGCTAGCAGCTTGCTGAACAGGGAGGTCTTGCTTTCCCTTTTGGCCTGTTTCCTTCTCCCCACTGCCCTGTGATCTTCCCTTCCCTGGCTCCCAGCTGCACCAATTCTGGCTGCTGGGTAACCAGCTCATCTTGCCAGCCCAGCAGAGGAGCCCACAAGCCAAGCTGTGCGCCAAATTCATCTGCTATTCTGGGCTTTCATTTACCAGGGGATCAGCAGAGGACCTGAGCTGGCTGGAGGAGCCATCAGGAGCCATGGCCTGGGGGCTACGGGGAGAGCAAAGCCCCTTTGTGCCTCTGGGGAACTTCCAGCTTGCTCAGACCACTTTCTGAAGTCATAGCTTGAATCATGAACAGAGCATCATGTGTAATGTGTATATGGCTTCTTGAAAACAAGCCCTTTTTTTTGCAGGCAAATGATGATGTGAGCAGTAATTCAACAGTTAATACATCAGTGAACACATGTACATTTATTTTTAGAAGACATACTCCTTTTGTGGGTATCTTAGAAGATTCTGTATATACTTATAGCATTCATTGCTGTTGCTTTTAGAGCTGGCAGTCATCAAAGTAATAGAACATTTTCCCTTCTAAAAGTGTTTTTTGCCTATTAAATCATGGGTATGTATGTAACTTTGCTTGCTGTTATCTGTCTTACCTTAGCACACTGAGCTTAGGGAGCTGATATACCTTTTTTAGATAATTTTTCTATCTCCTTGTTGTCCCTGTGGTAATGGTAGTCCACAAATATGATCTTGAACAATTTCAGTATCAGATTTGTGTGAATTAGTATCAAAGTCAGTTAATGTTAGTGTGGTCTGTAAGTAACAGCAGCTGAGGAAGTGATTCAGAAACAAGTAAGCCATTCCTGATGCTCTGCAATAGAGGGATGTGATGGGATAAGATGGAATGGCAAGATGGAAGTGAATATTCTTCATCTGCCAGAATTTGAGCTGTTGTTGAATCTGTGTCAACACCTGAAGGAGGCCACAGGAGGCCACTGTACCAGCTTCTCTAGTGCAACCCCCAAGGTAGGCAGGCTCTTCCCACATTTTTGTAGCTGAAGTTTCAGGATTATCAAATTGATGTTGCTTTGTTTTTCTGTGGTGTCAGTGTCAAAACTGATGCACATGAGTTTGGTTGCTAGTTAAATGGTGTCTGCAGTTCACAGGTGGGTGGTTGGCAGCTTTCGGGTCAGTAACAGCGTTCAGGGTCTTCGTGTTTATCCTCCGTGTGTGACCTCCTTTGTAGGTTTTACTTCTAAAACACCCCCTCACCAATTTTTTTGTGGCAACACAACAATTCACTGCAGGATTGCTGTGCTATGGGACCACAAAACTGACTTTTCCTCTGTGTCACGCTGTTGAAAACCTGCAAGTCAGCAAGTTCAGTCTAAGGAGTACCTCAGCATGACTTGTTCTGCTGCCTCATGCTTTCAGCATGTTCACATAACAACAGAATTAGAGGCCTCAGTATCATTTTGGTGCATATCTCAGTAGTCTGGTGTTCTCATTCACAATATCACTGCATTTATACTTAAGCAGTCTAAATCTTAGAAGTCAAAAAAGGCCCCAGAAAATGGTATTTTAAAGATCTGCAGTTTTAAGTATAATCAGTCATCTGGAACAGCAGCTAACTTCAGGAAGACAGCAGTGAGAAAAAAACATGTTTGGTGTTAACTCTCAGCATCACTAAATTTGCTATATATTCAAATACAAATAAAGTAACACAAGAGATGTTATATAAATATTGACCATCATAGGCACTCAGTAATCATCGGTAAGACTCCAAAGGATCACCAGATTTCAAAAGAGCTGGGTGTAAAATGCTGTATTTTGTAAGCATTTGTAACCAGAATGATAGCTCAGAAACCCATCCTCTATTTTGATTTCTGCTCTTCCAGCTCTGAGGATTGACAGTATTCCTGAGGTCCCCATGGATCTTGAATGAAACCTTGTTTTCTACCTGAGCTGAAGCGAATAAAAACAGAGAGGACAACCATTGCACCCATTCTTTAGAGCATCACACTACCAAATAGGGCACAGCAACAGAGAAAGCAAGTTAAAAAAAAAAAAACCCTAAAACTCCCAACAGCTAAAATAAATGGTGTGAGAATGTCACACTGCAATCCTTCAAGCTCTCCCACACAGACAAAGCTGAGAGATATCCTGATACTGTGATAAGTCCTGACATGAAAACAGATTTGAACATTTGATTTTACTGTCTAGCAGAGACAAATGTAACATTATTAGTGTCACTCAGAGATCGACGGCCTGCCTTCCTGTTGCTTGTTCAAGGAGATTTCCATTTACCCTCATCTAACTCCAAGATAAAGAAGGGACCATCTGTTCTTTCTCCTTCACTCCCTTCATTATTACAGTCCTTTGTTCTCATGGTCTCATACTAATTCATCCTCCCCACTGTCCTCGGTACATTGCTTGGTCTGTTGGATACCATGTACCCATCTTTCTGGCAGTCTGTTTTGACCTTGGTTGTTTTATTCACTGGCATATTATTTGCCTAGACCTGGTGTTTTACTGTACATTACTCTGCTGTGCCAGTGTCCTCTAGAGAACCTGCAGCTGGTGTGAGGCCTCAGGAAGGTATTACAGAGCAGAAGTTGTGCTGCAGGGGTTGTGAAAGACAGGTCTTGGCTATACTTCTATGCCTCTTTCAAATCAGTAATCATATTCTTTTGTCAGAAATGGTTAAATACACTCAGACATAAAAAGCAGGGTCTGTATGAATTGTATGAATGCATATGTATATATATCTGTATGAATATTTGTAGGAATTCTTACCAAATCAATTTGACCCTGTGGTGTTGTCTGCTTGCAAAAGACAGCCTTCAGAAAAGTCATGTCCTTATGATACCACTATTTAGAAGACAGAGCATTTAGTAAACAGTTGTTTGTTTGCTGGTGACTATGGGCAAGGATTAATTTTGCCAAAATTCATTTTACAGTAATAGGGGTTTTACAGGGGCTTGTTTGTTTGCTCTCCTCATCTGCTCCGCTTTCTGCATCCCCACTGAAAATAAAGACAAACTACATTAGTGTTACCCATACCTGTGAATGCTGCTGTTGGGGTTCTCATGCAAACAGGACTTAGGTATTCTGTTATTGAGGGCAGTCCTAGGAACCACACAGTTAAAACAGCATCTGACCAAGTGAGAGCAGTGGGGAAGTACAGGGAAGAAAAATGGTGTGGATGGTTCTGGCATGACAGCTAAACCTGTATAGCTATAGCCCTCTGGTGTTATTCTAAACAGTGTCTGCCTTTAACAGCTTCTCTAAGTCTGTTTGCATACTTGATCTTTCTTACATATATGTGCATGTGTGCGTGTGTGTGTGTGTGTGTATGCTCCAGTGGCCTTGGATTTAGCAATTGTCATCTGTGTGAGCTGCACCGGCTAGGGTAGGAGATCTGTGCCCATGTGTCTATCCTTTGGAGCGGCTGCTAGGAGACAGCGAGCTGGACAAGAGGCTCAGAGACCTCAGCCCAAGGTCATTTTAACAACCAGTTGCTACCTGTTAGGATTCTGTGGCAGGAATATAATGCAATATCTCATCTGGTGAAGCCTAATGAGCACTATTCTAGTATTAAGTCATTTACAACTTAGAAATAATAACTAGACAAAATAAAATTCAGGGTCAGTATTTAGAATAAAAATTGGAGTTTGGTGTCTGTTTCCCGAGAATATCAGTGTATAATTAGAGAGCAATAAGCAAACATTGACATAAAGAGTTACTTAAGGAGTCATTGTTGACAAACATTTTGAGACTGTAACTTATTCCACCCAGTATCATTGCAGATCATAGAATCATAGAATGGTTTAGGTTGGAAGGGACCTTAAGGTCATCTAGTTCCAACCCCCTGCCATGGGCAGGGACACCTCACACTAAACCACATCACCCAAGGCTCTGTCCAACCTGGCCTTGAACACCGCCAGGGATAGAGCATTCACAACTTCCTTGGGCAAACCATTGCAGTGCCTGACCACACTCACAGTGAAGAACTTCCTTACATCTAACCTGAACTTCTCCTGTTTCAGTTTGAACCCATTATGGTCACTTGCTTTGAATTTAAACTGCTGCTGTGGGTGCTGGCACAACTGGCATTCAAGAGCAGCGCTTGAACCCACTCCTAGCTTTTCCAGACATCTCATTTAAATATTAGGTAGCTTTGTGCTATCTTCCATATGATTGGTTCCAGCTCCTGGAACAGCTTTGCTCACATCAGTCATTGTCTTCAGAAGGATTATTTATGTAAAGAGAAACATTGCCATGCTGGTTCTGTAAACCTTAATGCTGTGTAATACACTGTGCTCTCTGTATCTTGGAAAGACTGTAAGAACCCCAAAAATGATGGAAGGTAAACAGGAAGGAGTGGGACCGGCTCCATCTTTGAGAAGTTTGTTGACAATATGACCCATGAAATATATTATTAACTTTCCTTAAGCCCATGCTTTAGGTATTTCCCTTCTGATATTTCACTGACTGATACAATTTTCCTTTTTCATTTAATCCACTCAAAAAGCTCCATTATACAGTACATAACCATACTGCTTACAGAGAGGTCTCTGTGAAATATAAGACAGTTTCACAAGGGAAGGCAAGCACATGTTAAGGATTAGGACTAGTATTCATTTCTACTGTTTCCCGAGTTACACCATAAATGCTTGATTTCTGAAAGTTGGTTTTTTTTTTTTGCAAAGTAGGAACCTTTTTTATTGCATTTTCCCAAACCTTTGAAAAATGATGCATATAATTTTTTACCTTCTTTCTTTGATTAATGCAAAGAAGCTATTCAAACAGCTTCTATCATCATTACTTCTCTCTAGATCTTATGTCCTTTATAATTTTCTTGTTATTATCAAGACCATCATCCATTTTCTCATCACTGTTGGTTTTCTTTTTGTTGAGGAAGATGATGATTTAGCTGTAAATTTCTGGGCAAAGAAATTGACTGATGTCAGACAACTTAGTAAGCATCTAGCTTACTAAGCTATATACATATATGACACAAGATATATCATATATAAATTCAAAGTAAGTCACCATAATGGGTTCAAACTTAAACAGAGGAAGTTCAGCTTAGATATACAGAAGAAGTTCCTCTCTGTGAGGGTGGTGAGGCACTGGAATGTGTTGCCCAAGGAAGTTGTGAATGCTCCATCTCTGGCAGTATTCAAGGGCAGGTTGGCCACATATATATCTTATATCCATAACTGATGTAACTTTACCAGATATATATATATGTTTGTATACATATACAAGGTATATAACTGATATATAATTATACATAATTATATAGACTGTAGAATTATATATTATACATATAATTGATAAAATTTTATATATATCCAATTTATATAATATATATAATTTTATATATATAGATATATCTTATATCAATGACTGACCTAACTTTACCAGATCATGGCAAACTTAAATCGACAATGAAGAGTAGCACTGGACCAACCACAGTTCCTTTGACACCTTGGAGCACTAACCCCGACTCCAGAGTTTTCCAAAACTACAGAAGGCACAAGATGGTCTATTCAAAACAAGAGAATATAGATCTGCCTTAAAGGAACAAATCTGCTGCAGTCTGATGGTACTTTACTGGGTGGGCAGGGAGGCTGAATTCTAATTGTGGGGAATAAGTGATTGCTGTAATGACTCCTGTAAACCTGCAACAACCTGTTCAGTATTCCAGCTAAACCCACATTCTTTATATCTAAATCCACTGATTTGTGTGTGTGTGTCAGATGTGCTGTGGGGAGACTTCTCCTTTGAAATGCATTTGCTAATTTCATTCAGCTGAGCAAGATTTATTATAGCTACTCTAGGAAGTCAAGCATCTACACCTAGTATTTTACATTCATCCAGGTGCAGGCCACCTGTAGCTGTGTTATGTTTTATCTCACGTTTTTACCTCCTGGATTTTAATAGCAAGAAAAAGTGTTGGGATTATTTCCCCCTCTCATTTCAAGATGTAGAAAGGTAAATTTTAATGTGTTGTGGTTGGTTTTTTTTTTATTTTGAAGTGTTTTGAAAAGGATGGACACAAACCTCAGCTCCTTTGCCCATGACAAGTTGTGTATTTTACTGCATTTCCTCTGAAGGAAGGCAAGAATTCTCCCTTTTGGTAAAAACCTCGTCTTGCACATGGAAACAGTGTTATTCAGACTTTTTCATGCCTTTTTTCCTGTAAATAAAATACTTTTATAAAGCTGCTCTAAACTGAACAGCATGCTGTTCAAAACAAAGCAGTTTCAAACACCTTGCCCTGCAATCAGTGTTGGAAACTCAGGTCCTGCTTGATAGCGTAGTGCAGAGACACCCTGCTATGTGCTCCCGGTCTCCCAACGCCGCTGCCCCGGATCAGCCACGAACTCCGACGGGTGATGCCGGTAATGGGCTCTCTCCCACGACCGGTGCCACCGCGGGAGCGCGGCCGGGAGGTGGTGCTGCAGCACCGCCGCATACACCCGCGCACTCGTGCCGGTGTCTGGGTTAACCTGAGCAGGATCGGGCCCGCCTCCGGGTTAACTTCACTGGGGAAGGGCCTGGGCCCCCACCGCCGGCACTAGCTGGGTGCTGCGTTGCCTCACGGCCTGTTGCTTCCTGCTTCTCCAGCTGAGATAAGCTTCTGTATTGGGTTTACTGGGCACCTGGAAACTGCACAAGTCACTGCTGGAGAAATAGATAATTTGGGAGGAACAGTTTAAATGCTTTCTGTAAGTTTCTGGGATTCAGGGCTACTCCTATAACTGATTTATCATGAAATGGGACCTCAGCAGGAAAAGGGAAACGCTGGAGTCTGAGATGAACAGACAAAGAATCACAGAATAGTTGGGGTTGGAAAGGATCTTAAGATTGTGTAGTTTCAATGCCTGCCATGCGCAGGGGCACCTCACACTAAACCATGTCACCTAAGACTCCATTCAGCCTGGCCTTGAACACTGCCAGGGATCGAGTATTCACAACTTCCCTGTGCAACCCATTCCAGTGTCTCACCACCCAGCTCTGCAAGCTGCGTTGTGAGTTAGATATCTGTTTTTAGCTCCTGGGGAAAGAACAGCCCAGATTATGGCTGGAAGTCACTCCCAAAACCTACACAATTCCCAGCTCCTAGGCTTGCCACACCTTTCCAGTATTTTTCAACCAGTGTAGCAACAAGTTTATAGTAGAAAACAACCAGAACTTTGATTTGTAGTATCAGAACTGCAGTGTGGCTGTGTGACCCTGCTCAATAAGACTATCAGTAAGAACATCGCCCTTTTCATTTTATTGGGTGGAATTTAAAAGCACGTGCAGATATGTTCAACAACTGGATAAACGCAGAGGGGTAACAGGTCTACAGTGAACACAAAATTGTGAAGCAGAGAACCCTGGTTAATCAGTAAACCAAATAAACCTCCTTTACCTTGGGTTTGAAATGCCACCGCAACCTTCTTGTCCTGCCTCGGTTTACAGAGAGCAAATAAAACTGTATTGGTGCATATATATTTAACTACGCACCGCTGGTGACCTGAGTTACTATGTAACTACTCAAACCAAGAGCCTTTAAACCCTAAGCAGCAATCGCAGAAGAAGTTTAGCAAAATCTTTCAGTGGAGTACTTATCAGCTATGTGGGATCAAAGTCGATTTATGGAAGCATTCCCCCAGATGACGATGACACGCTGCTCCCTGCATTAGTGTCAGCAGTCTATGCTGTTTCCTCCATTCAGGAGCGGGCAAGATCAGCACTGAAGGGGCTGTTTTCATCACAAGGATGATGAAACAAGGGTGGAGTGATGCGGGGTTGCTGGGAAACTTACTGTCGTTCCCGGCCCCGCTTCCAGGTGCTTCCCCGTCGGGAGGCAGCGCTTTGCGTTCGGCCGGGAATTGCGGCCCGCCCCCCGGGCTGAGGGAAGTACCGGAAGCGTCAATCCATCGCTCCGCGGTCTAGCAGCCCCTTGGGAAGGCAGAGAAGGGTACCGCGGCGCGGGCACTAGGGGGAGGCAGAGCTCTGCTCCGCCGCCCTCTCAGCCGGGAATGGGGGAGGAGGGAAACGGATGGGGACTAGGAAAAGGAGGAAGTTGGACTGGTGAGAGGTGGTGTGGCCGAAGTGGCAGGATACGCGAAAAGGCGAGGTTTGGCCTTGTTATTCGCCACCTCCTCGTCTGTCCCGGGTGGATTTTCCGTTTGTTGCAAAGCTCAGTCCTAACGTCGCGGCCAGGCTTGTTGCTCCGTGGCGGTTCCCCGGGCAGAGCAGCAGCAGGGTCCGGTTGCTGCCTCCGGGTAAAAGGACTGTGCGGTGACACGGATGAAGGGGAACCAAATGGGAACGTGCACTCCCCGGCGGCGAGGTGGCGAGTGAGCACCCGATGTGTCTTAACACACCTCCTCCCTCCCCCCCCCCCCCCCAGCAGTTCTTAAATGTGCTTTCAAAGCGCAGGGCTTTTTGCTTACGTGGTCACGTTTGCACCCTTGGATTTCCATGGCTCAGAAGCCAGAGGATCAAAGGCGTCTGCGGGCTTTTACAGCAATAAAACTTTACACGCCCGTCCGTTTTTTCTTTACCATTTGTCCCGGGACTGAGCAAACACGGTGGGGGGGGGGGGGGGGGAAGGGAAGGGAAGAGGCCAAAGGTTCAGATCCGTCGCCTCCACCGCCTTCCTCTCCGCATTTGACCGGCCTTATCTCAGCGGAGGGGCGGAGCGGGCTGTTTTGCCTTGGCCGGCAGCCTGCTCGCTCCCGCCCGGAAACAGCCCCGCCGGCACAGGCCTGCCACTGCCGCTGCCTTCCCCCCCGGCCTCGCGACGGTGGGTCGAGGGCCGCGGCGGTGATCGGCGGGAGGCGGGCACAGCGTCGGCAGGTCAAATCGGTGTGGGAGGGGGCTTCCGTAGACGGCGCCGGGCCATACGATGACGGGCCCAGCCGGTGTGGCGTTAACGCCGCATTGCTTCCGCGCCTGTCTGGCAACCTCTCCCGAACTCGGAACAAAAACCAAACCAAACAGAATCTTCGCCCACGGGGGGGCCCCCCAAAAAAAAAAAAAAAAACAAACCAAACCAACAAGAAGAAACACCAACCCTAAAAGAAACAGCCACAGGGTGCGAACGCGCAGCCGGAGGCCAGTAGCCGTCCCGCCGGTTGCATCGTTGGACTCCGGGCCCGACCTTTCTTTCAAACCAGTTACGTGGCAAAAATTTTCGGCGGGGTGGGACGAAGAAGTGTCCGCTCCGCACCGCGCACCGGCTTCCGCTCGGCGGCAGCCTCTACCCGCCCGGGGAGGCATCGCGGACGACTCCCGTCCCCGGGAGGAAGGGGGCTATGGCAGCAGCAACCGTGCCGGTGTCTGGGAAAGGGCACGAAGGGCCCGAGCCCTTTCGTTCCATGCCTTGCGTGGACCCCCCTCCGGCCCCTCTTGCCCTCGTTGTGGGCTCACTCAACTCAGGGTTACCGCGGTGTAGCAGGGGGCAGCACTGCTCGCACACGGCTCCAACACAACCCACCACTGCAAGCGCGGTCCCCTACACGACTTGGGCGGTCCCGCCGGGCGGTGCGGGGCCGGCCGGGCGGGGCGGGGCGGAAAGGAGAACCGCCCCGCGGGCCTTGGCGGCGGTGTTTATATGGAGGAGGCGCGAAAAGCAGCGGAGTTTCCTTAGTCTGCTTGCTGTTGCGTAGTTATTGTCGCCGTTCTTGGCCCGGCACCCGCCGGGAAGAAGACGGGACCATTTCAGATCTCAAGCGAACGGCCACTTCCTGTCTAGTCGTGGCTTTTCCAAACCCTCCGAGGACAGCGGGATCTTTTGGTCCTTCCTGTATTTCCGACCATTACAGGATCTAGAAATGTCGACGACACTTCTGTCTGCTTTCTACGACATTGACTTCTTGTGCAAGGTAGGGAGAAGGAGTGTGATCCCCAGGCGCGACCCTGCCCGGTGCCGCGGTTTGGCGGGAGTTGCTCGGGCCGGGGTTGGACCTGCGCGGGACGGGACTGGACGGGGCGGTTGGCGGGCTCTGCGGGGCGGTCTGCCTCCTGAAAACTGCCGGGCTACGGTAGCGCGGACCCCGCTGCAAGGCGGTTGATGTAAGGCTGCGAGCCCCAGAGCTACGGGGGCTTCTGGGGTGTTTTTTTACGCTGGAGCCGCTCGCCGCCGGCCGTGCGCTGCCGAGAGAAACTTTGTGAGAATTGCGTGTGCGGTAAAGCCTGCGAAGGGCCTCTTCGCTGCTCTGCCCGCCTTCCCGGCGCTTGCCGCGGGCCCACGTTGGGGCCAGAGGGCGGTGCGACCCCCACCCGCCCCCTCCCCCCGGGGTGCTGCGGAGGTCAGCGTGCAACCTCTTCTCTCTCCCCTGCTGTCTTCCTCTCCTTCCCTTTCCCCCACCCTGGCAGACGGAGAAGTCCCTGACCAACCTCAGCAGCATGCTGAACAAGAAGGCCGTGGGGACCTCGGTGACCTCCCCCAGCTCCAGCTTCGCGCCAGGTTTCCTGCGGCGGCATTCCACCAGTAACCTGCCGGCGGTGGCCGGCGGGTCCAAATTTCCCAGTCCTGCCGGCTCCACATCTTCCTCCTCTTCCTCTTCCTCCTCCTCGTTCGGTAGCCTGAAGGAGACGGGCTGCGGCGGAGGTGGCAGCAGCAGCAGTCCCACGGCCCTACTTAACAAGGAGAACAAGTTCCGGGACCGCTCCTTCAGCGAGAATGGTGAGCGCAGCCAGCACCTCATGCAGCAGCTCCAGCAGCAGCAGGTGGCGGCGGCCGGTAAGGGGGCCGGTTCAGGTGGCGGCGGCGGTGCCCCCATCAACTCGACGCGCTACAAGACGGAGCTTTGCCGCCCCTTCGAGGAAAGCGGCGCCTGCAAGTACGGCGAGAAGTGCCAGTTCGCCCACGGCTTCCACGAGCTGCGCAGCCTCACTCGCCACCCCAAATACAAGACCGAGCTCTGCCGGACCTTCCACACCATCGGCTTCTGCCCCTATGGCCCGCGCTGCCACTTCATCCACAACGCCGACGAGCGCCGCCCGGCGCCCGGCGGGGGCACGACCGCCTCTCCTCCCGCCGCCGGCGCGGGGCCCCACCACCTTCACCATACACCTCCGCACCCCGCCGGCAGTACCGGGGACCTCCGCGCGTTTGCGCCCCGCGACCACACTTTGGGCGGTGGTGGGTTCGGGCACCCGCGCGGCGGAGAGCGGCCTAAGCTGCACCACAGCCTGAGCTTCTCCGGGTTCTCCGCCCATCACCACCACCACCAACCGCCGCACCCCCACGGCGCCGCCCCGCCGCCGCCCGGGGGTCGCCTTGATGCCGCTCTGCTGGAGAGCCCCGGCGGGTCGCGCACGCCGCCGCCCTCCGCTTCTGCGTCCTACTGTGAGGAGCTGCTGTCGCCGACCTGTGCTAACAACGCCTTCGCTTTCTCGGGGCAGGAGCTAGGCAGTCTCATTGCCCCGCTCTCCCTCCACACACAGAACTTCGCTGCGGCCGCCGCTGCTGCCGCCGCCTATTACCGCTGCCAGCAGCAGCCGCCGCCGCCCGGTGGGGGCTGCCCGCCACCCCCTGCATCGCCGCCTTTCAGCTTCCAGCCCCTTCGACGCCTCTCTGAGTCGCCTGTGTTCGACGCGCCGCCCAGTCCCCCGGACTCTCTCTCCGACCGGGAGAGCTACTTGAGCGGCTCCCTCAGCTCCGGCTCCCTCAGCGGCTCCGAGTCGCCCAGCCTGGACTCGGGCCGCCGTCTGCCCATCTTCAGCCGGCTCTCTATCTCCGACGACTAAGGGAAAGGGAGTACCGCGGGGGGCCGGCCCAGCGGCTGCCGAGCAAGTGAATTAAAGAGCGAAGAAAGTGAATACTTCTCTTATTCCTTTTTTTTTTTTTTTTTAATATATATATATTTGTATATCTATATATACACCGAGAGCTGAACAAAGGTAAAAAAAGCGTTTTGCAAAAGGGGCAAATGACACGAACTAAACAAACCTATTTTTATAGAGAGACCTTGGAAGAAGGGGATTCTTTTGTTCTTCGGAGCCAAATTCTGATCCGCACCAGCAGCAGCCATTCCATCTGTGTTCAGAAAGAGGAGAGAAGAAAACAAAGATAAGAGCATTAGAAAACACACCACCATAAAGCAACAAATAATCCGGGGAGCTCTGGCTCTGCCTGCCCAGTGCCTCCAAACCTTCGGGCGCACACAGGTTACAAATTGGTTCCTTTCAATGCAGTTCAGATAAAACGCAGAAACATGAAACCTATAAAACCTGTCAGCTTTTTTTAAGGAAAAGAGGAAAAAAAATCCCAGCATCCTGCCAAGAATATGCCTTGATAACAACCTTTTTTTATATATCTATGTATAATTATTATAACATGCTAAAACGTTCATTCCAAAGTTTAATATTGGTTCCATTGCCACCACTTAGTGGATGTTTGGCTTAGAACAATTTCTGTTGTTGTTGCTTTATTTGGAAGCACTCAACTGAGTTTAGTTGTAGTTGTTGGAGAATAACTGCTGATTATTTTTTTGTTTATTTTTTTTAGCTGGTTTGAGTTGATTTTGCATGAATGAGTCATTGCACAACAACTCAAATCTGAAACTATTTAACTTATTTATTATCTTGTGAAAAGTATGCATTGGTAATTTGTTCATACTGTATTTATCAGGTATGAGAAAAGCAATAGATATATATTCTTTTATGTTTAAATTATGATTGCCATTATTAATCGGCGAAATGTGAAGTGTGTTCTTTTCACAGTAATATATGCCTTTTTTTGTAACTTCACTTGGTTATTTTATTGTAAATGAGTAAAATTCTTAATTTAAGAGATTGTAATATTTATTTCATTAATTTCTTTCCTTGTTTACGTAAATCTGAACGATTGCATGGTTTCTGTATAGAAACCGGTCTTGATGCTGTGGAAGTAGTTTGAGGGATTTCTATGGGGTTTTTGTAGAATGTAAAATGGTTGTAGCCTATCTGAGGTGAAAAAACGAATAAGAGAAAACAAGCCAGCAGCAAAAAGAGGACTGACTTCAAAAGCAGAGTGGCAAATTGAATACAGACTTTTTTAAAGTAACCAAAAAGTATTTTTTGTTGCCTGACTCCACCAATCACACTGTGATAAGAGTCTCAGTATGTAGCAATAATTGGGGGTTCCAGTGTTAGGATGTCTCACAGTGCCTTCTCAAGGGTCCATGCTTGCCTTAAATCTTTTCTCTCAACCAAATAAGTATTTTATTCTTAATGCTTGATACGATTTGAATGTAGGGTGGGTTTTAACTGCAGCAAAATTTTGCCACTCTTGGTAAGAATGGAGGCCATCTTTGGATCTGAAACTTCCTATATACCTGAACATATCTTGTTTAAACTGAATTCCAAAACTTTGGCATTTTATTATTTTTCCTTATGTAGAAAGTCAGGAGTTTCCTAAAACTTTCCTGGATGGTGGATGAATGAGTGGTAGCTTAGTTTTTGTTTGTACATAGGTACAGATTGAGCACTATGTACTCTCTTTGGACTACTTTAACAAGTATGTTTTGAATGTAACTAAAGGATAAGTCAACTTGAGTTGTAATATATTTTTCAGGAGTCAGTTCACTACAGATTGTGTGAGACTGTAAACTTTGTACTGTAAATGTTTTGTAGTTCTCCTAATAAAGTCTTTTTTTGGAAAAAAAAAACAGTAAAAAGAGAAGTAACCCTTCCACTGTTGGAAGGCACTGAGTGTGTCGTGTGAGCTAGCACCTCACCCTAACCCCAGTCACCAGTGGATTTAGCTACAGATGAACCCATCGTCAGTGCACTCCTGCAGCAATCCCTGGTCACTGTCCAAAGTTAATAAATGCTTCCAGAAGTTTTGGGAGTCCGTGTGTTAGTGGTGTGCTGGATCCTGCTATTTGAGCTGCTGGGTTTTGCTTCCAGAGGGTGAAGTATGGGCCTTTGTGGCTTAACAGGTGGAGCGGGTGAAGAAATCTAGTAATGGTGTTTATCAGATTGCATTGTTTATGGGGATATATGAGTGTGCTTGTTAAGGAAGAGGTGGCAGTTTGGGTAATAAAAAGGTGTAACTAAAGTTCACCCTCTGTCCCAAAAGCTTTGTTCCTCTTGCAGGAATGGGGACTTCTGCCTGGGCACTCTCATCACCCTGCTGAGGGCATATCTCTTAATTGGGCTGGCATTAAATGTGTTAATCAGTTTTCAAGGCTTGGGGTTTAAACATCTTTGTAAGGGTGTATAACAAAATACTTAGTGGATTTGGCTCAGTGTATTCATTAATGCTGGAGGAGTTTTAGCCAATAACTGCATGCTCAGGTCCCTTACTCTAGTTAGTTGCTTAAAACTGAAGTTGTGATTTCTACTGGCTTATTTTGTTCTTTTGTCATGCTACTGATAAATGTTGTTAACATTATGACATCTCTGCACTGCCTGGACTGCCACAGGGCTTTCTATAAATACAAGGTAGAATGTAATACCAGTGCCATATGTTTGTGTAACGAACCTTAGACTGACTCTCAGTTTAAAATTAAAACAAATGTAAGCAGTGTATGACAGCACAGCCTGGCTGCAGCAATCACCGTTTCTTTTTTTAATAGCTCGGTCTGACATTCTGGCTCAGAATCACTCCCTTATATTCCCAAACAGATTTTTGAAGGAACTTCTTCCTGGTGCTGCCTGCAGAGTAGCACTGAGCACTGCCAGGTTCTTCCCTGGGCATCCCTGGTACAGGTACCATGGCTGCAAGAAGATGTTCACCAGTATTTTGCAGAAGCGGAGAGTAGCTGTTAGTTTGACAGGTGTCTAAGCTGATGTCTTAACTAATTTTGGGGATTTTGAATCTAATTGTCAAAGCTGTTCATTAAGAGTTTTGGAGCAACCTGATCTGGTGGAAGGTGTCCCTGCCTGTGTTGGGGGCTTGGAATTAGATGAGCTTTAAGGTCCCTTGCAACCCAACCCATTCTATGACTTACTTTCAGATTTTGTTTCATCCCTAGGTATGCTTTTTGCTTATCTCCCTTGCTCACTTCTCCCCCTAAGCATGCCCTTTTTTTGCAACAGTAAATAAGGACCTTATTTATTGCTCCACCAGAACAGTACTGGTTTTCTGTTGGTTGAACAGGATCTTGGTCTGAGTGCCAGGGTTGGCTTTGGTGCTCATGGCTGGAAGAAGGGCTTTACAGCAGCTGCCCCATGTGAAACACAGCTGCGCTGGTGTCAGTGCCAGTGTTCTGAGCCCTGAAGAGGCTGCCAGGACAGGATGGATGACAGCCCACGAGTGTCTTCACCAGGCTAGTGGCATGCCCTGCTCCAAGTGAATGATGCTCTGAGGCCACCCATCCTGCCCCCTGTGTTGTCTGTATATGCAAAAGCCTACTGCAAAGCAATCTGTTGGAGCATTATGTGTTCAGAAAACTGGAAGTCCTTGAACTGGGTCAATAAATGTCTGCTTCCCGTGCTGCACAATCAAGGGTTAACCTTTAAGCTGATGATTTATATTGTTGATTTAAGCAAATGCTCTCTTGCTTTCATTTCAGAATTCAAGGAAGCATGTAAAGCTGGTCAGACCATTCAGAAATGTCCTGATATTTTACAATAAGTTGATAAACTGCATTAAAAGAACCTGTTTTTCTTTGAGAACTTTGGGTTGAGGAGCAATAAGGTCTCTGCTATTGCCCATTAGAAATGTGGTATTTCTCTTAATAGTTGGGGCACTGAAAATGAATTTGATGATCTGGAAAATGGGATTTTATTAGTTATTGGTGAGGCCTGAGTCTTGCATGCTTGTTTCAGTTGATAACCTGACAGAAACTGGAGAAAAAAAAAGTGTAGGAATAAGGTGCAGTGGTACAGACCTTGAAACAGGAATTGATTTAACATGACTAGGTATGATCATTAGGGGGTTTTCAAAGGTATCGAATCAGCAGTTTGATTTTTTGACCTAGTGCTCTTAATTTCTTCTTATTTGTGCCGGGATTCTTGGTTTGCCTTCTTTGTGTAGTGTGGGTGTGCTTTTAACTGGTGCTTTTGCTTTCTCTGGGCTTTGGGGGTTTGCTGCTAACCCAAGTTAATTCAGAACCTAAACCTGATTCAGCACACAGATAGATGGGATTGACTCACCGAAAATACTCCCAGCAATGTGCCGCAGAGTGCAGCAATGCTTTTCTTTGCTTAGCACATCATGGGTGAAGTGAGAGCTGTTTTTGCTGTACCCCCGGGCCAAGCACAGGAGCTGGAATTAGCACAGTCTGTACACTGGTGGAAGAGGGCCCACCACCACCAGAGGAACTGGTAGGCTGCCGGATCCTCTCCCTGCTGTATTGCTAAATGCAGAATGAAGGAAACCAAGGTTAAATACATGGGCAGGTGATGAGCCCTTTTTCAGAATCTCAGTGCAGTGCAGCTCTTACACTGCTTTGAAAAAGAAATTAGTCTCCTGTTCATGTTTTTATCCCATCCTATCCCATCAATTAGGTGGGCACCTAATTTTCAAAGAAGGCCCAGGATTTTCGTTTTGGTCATTTTTTGTTCATGGTTGAGATGTACTTTTGATTTGCTGTCATAGCATTAAAGCTAAGGGGTCTGTACTATATAGTTTTAATTGTGTGGTCTGTCTTTTCTTGCTGACCTTGAGTGTAAATCTTGCTTGGAGCTTCAGGCAGTGGTGCTCCATCATTGGGAAGACAAGGGCATGTTGGGTTTTGCTTGTTTAACCTACAGAGCTCTGTAAAATGGAAACTTTATTTTTTGACCCTTCAGCTCAGTTCCCCAGTGGTTTAAGGCAAAGGTACTAGTTTTCCCACATTCTTGCATCTGAAGGATATTGTCCCTTTTGCCAACCCTGCATCTGGTTGGTACCTGCCCAGAGAGGGGCAGGAATATCCTGAATGACCACAGCCAGACCTGCCTGTAAGTGTTTTATCTGCTCAAGAAGTAAGTGGAGGGTTGGGATGGAAATCAGACACTCGAGGTGATGCAGCATACTGCCTCCACCAGAAGAGACCAGTTTGTTGGCTCAGCTCTTCCCCCATCCCTTTCTGACCCACTCACTGGGCCAGTTTGGGTCACTGATCCAGATAGCATCCTGTACCCAGCTTGCTCCACATGGCCCAGGGTGGGTGCTTGGTCCAGGGCCACTGAAAGGTCCTCTCACCCCCAGCCAGCTCTGGCACTCATCACATCTACCTAGGGGCTCATGCACTGTGTTAACCAGGCAGAATGGAGGAAAATGGTGTTTTCTGCTGGGGTGGGTGAGTGAGGAGTCTGATGGGTTTCATTGCAGGTAGGGGGAGGAGGAGGATGTAGAGCCCTGCATCCTGGTGAGGAGGCAGGTATGATAGGATGGAGGACAAGTGGTCTCCCCACCAAGATGCTAGATTGGCTTACCCCTCCTGTATGGGTTTTGCTCCACATTGTTTCTTCCACAGTTCGAGAAATTCTTGGTATGCCCATTTTAAAACTGCATTTCTATATTCTAATAATTTTGTATACAATACAATATATTGTATATTGATTGTAAGTGACTCATGTGGACCTTTAGTATTCCTTGAAAAGATACTGACATTTAAGGGAAGGCTCAAAATCAAAATAGGGCCTAATGAAGGTAAATGAATGTGACCATACCCCTGAACAGTTATTTTGTCTACTTTACTAGCTATCAAATAATGATCATGTGGCAAAGTTCTGCATCTTCAGAGAAGTTCTGAATGTGAAAGGAAACACTTGTTCTCAGCTGGCTTAGATTTAGAAGGTTGTGTCATTTTTGCAGCATATGTACTGAAGGATATTAACTTGTAAGTCTAATTTCTTTATTGATATTAAGAATTTAATATTGGAGGGGAGGGTGGAGGATGAAGATTCCTCCCTAGAGGTCTGAAGAACTTTGTCTCTGAAAAGAACTTTTTGTCTCAAAGCTTAAGTCAAGCAGACACAAGTCATTTTGTATCTCCTTTCAGAGAGGGATGGTGTTAACAGAAGCATTTTGGGGTGAACCCCCTCCCCCCCAGATTTGTATTCCTGTGGGAAGCAGGCAAAATTACCCTGACAGATCTCTGCTTCTGAAGAGGGATAGATGACATCTGAGTAATTCCTGTTCTGTACGCTATCTGAGACGGGGTAATTTAACCTTCATTTTTCTACCATGGTTAATAACATAAACTGGGAGCTGGATATGTTGAAATCTAAATACAAGGGCCCTATATCAATGAGTTATTACCTTATCTTCTCTGAATGATGTTCACTTGAATAGCTGGAATTATAATAGCCACTCAAGAAATTGAGGGAAATTCAATAATAGTAAGAGGCCTGGTAACTTACGAGATCTTGATTAGCCTTCAACTGTGCCCAAATGTTGGAGAAGGATTCCCTGTACTGTACGCAAAAGGAGCTGAATAGCTATGTGGAAAACATTCCCTCATTGCAGAGGAGCACAAACAACTGGCTTTTGTGGTTATTAAGTCTTGTATCCACATATATGTATATATGTGAACTTCCTGACTCTTCCATGGATGACCATTTGTGCTGTGAATGGCAGGTAGCTCTGCCCTGTGCTGGTGGTCTCAGGGCTCTTGATGGCAGTGCAGTGGGAAGAGAGGGCATGTGTCAAAGGGAAGGCCCAGATACTACCCTCCTCCTGGGGCAGCAGAGCCCTGGGTGAGTTCATGTGTGCCCTGGGCCTGCACCTGGTTTTGAATGCCATTTGGCTCTGCTGCAGAAGTGGCACAGCAGCGCAGACAAGGAGTGTTCCATACAGGGTGCTGTTGTTCCATCCAGGGGACTGAGCAGTATGCTGTAAATCTTAGATGAGTTCAGTGTTAACAAGTACTTGATTTTAAAAGTCAGATGAGGAATGCAGTGATTTGCCAATCCAAATGGAAGCTAACTCTAAAAAGACAGGAATTTGTTTTCTGCTAGATTAGTGCTCTGATCTGGACTCATTTCATGGCCTTGTGGCTATAGAACAAAAGCATGAGCGAGGGCAGAAGTTTGCAAGTACTGCAAGGCTGAGATCTCTGCTTTCAGCATCAGTGCAAGTTTAAATTGACTTTTAACTGCCTGTGAAACCACAGCCTAAGTTCTGTTCTGTGGGTTCTTTTCTACATACATGGTTCGAATCTTAGGATGTATGAAATGATGTCCAGAGGACAGGGTAAGACAAAGCCTCATGCAGCAAACTGTGTTGAGTTTTTGAAAGCTGAACTGGAACATTTTGCTTCAGTTTGGCTGTGTTGTGTTTGGGGAAGTGTGGCTGGGGAGATGATGTTGAGGAAAGGGAAGCCTGGCAGCCTGGAAAAGCCATCTGCCCTGGAAGTGGTGCAGAGCTCTGGGCTAGTGTCAATGTGAACATCAAGTCATGACCTCTCCTGTCTACTCAAAATATTTCTTATGGTAACCTGCATCTTAAAAATGAAATTCAAGATGAAATTCAGAATTCATAGCAAAAAAGGTAATGCTAAACTGTTTGCTGCAGAAGCATTGCAAAGCAAGAAACAAGCATCTCATTTTTGGGGTCTATCTCCAAATTGGTGGAAATCATCCTATCCTGAGTTCAGCAGTAGCAGTCATTTTTTTCCTTCTTGGTAGCTAGTGCAGTGCTGTGTTTTGACTTTCGGCCTGGGAACAGAGCTGATAACAATGATGTTTTGGTTTGGCCAAGGACTTTGTGAGCCTCAAGCTCTGCCAGGGAGGAGGGGAAGCCGAGAGGAAGCAGAGACAGGACACCTGACCCAAACTGACCAAAGAGGTATTCCATAACACAGCATGTCATGCCCAGGGTGTAACTGGGAGTTACCCGGAAGGACTAGGGGGACTGGAGGGTTGGAGGAGATACGGGTCGGTGCTTGGTCGGGCTGGGGGGGGGGGGGGGCAAGTTATCGGTCACCTGGTGCTGAGGTGTTGTATTCTCTTCCCTTGTTATTTCCTTTATCATTACTATTATTGGTGGTAGCAGTAGTGATTTGTGTTATACCTTAGTTACTAAACTGTTCTTAACCAGTGGGAGTTGCATTCTTTTTGATTCTCCTCTCCGTCCCTCTGGGAGTAAGGGGAGGGCAAGAAGGGGGGGAGTGAGTGAAAAAGCTGTCTGGCTGGGTTTAAACCACGACACATCCTTAAGGTAATTTCAGAAAAGCACCCTGACTGGTGTGTGCAATCTACTGGTGCAAGACTGATGAGAGATTTAGAAGAGGATCTTTTCAAACCATTGGTAAATACCATCTCAAAGAGGTAACATGAGTACCATGGACAGTGGTGTATATAATGTATATATGATGGTATGTTTTATGTCCTGAACACCAGTGCGTAGGTATGTATCATCATACCCTTAAGAAGCCCTTTCAGTCACAGACATACAGCCCATAGTTGGAGGACCTCCAGCACTTGCTGAAGAGTGGTGGTAGGCAGCAGAATGGGTCTGTTCTCCCAGCTTTCTTTCACCAGGGTTTGACTCAAGAGTATGGCTGTGATTCAGTCTGGAACAGTAAAGCCGAGGGGTGCAGAATCCTGCTCAGTCCCTTGCAGGAGATGTGTGAGTGTTCTCTAGCATATCAGAGACATTACTTGTTCCTTGCTTCACTGATTTCAGTCGTTTTATTCAGAAATACTCTTTAGCCTTGCAGAGACTGCTCCTGCAGTGATTGACATGGGGAGTCATTACTATTATTATTAATACTATTATATTCTATTACTATTTCATTATCAATTGCCTCAGGTGGCAGGGCTCTGGGAGCTGAGCTGGCCAGAGTTCTTACCATGATGTGTGCAGAACTCCCCAGTAAGCCTCTTAAAGTCTGGGAAAGCTGGTAACCTGCCAAGTGCAGGTGGCTGTCCTGCTTAGACCTCTGCCCTCAAAAAAGGAACCATTTGTTCCAGGTGTGATGCTCCCCTTGTGTCAATTTGTTTCCTGGGCTGTAATGTGGTACTGAAACAGGTATATGCATATTGAGAAAATAGGCAAAAACATCAGTGAGGTAAAGGTCTTGCAGAAGACTTGAAGGGGGAATGACCTGCCTGGATTTCTTTACTTTTTTGTTAAGTAGCACTTTATAATGTGGAGTCTTTTCACCTTACAACTCTAAGAACTGATTGTAAAGAGCAGTTGTGGCATTCAGAGATACTGAACAGAGAGTGGTATCCAGATGGAAAAGTAAATGGTAAATGTCTTGGAAAAGCTTCCTTGAAATTTCAGGAAATGTACTTACTATAACTCCAGAACTAGTAGTAGAAAAGAAAAAAGAGTGAGGGTGAAAATCAGCCAGTTAGGATTACTGTAACATAGAAACAGGCAGAACTTAATATTTCATGGTTGTTTCAGCATTACATAAGCAAAGGACCGCATCTTATAAGTTAGAAATCACAGCATGAAAGTAGCCTTGTTGCCTTGGCTGCGTTCAGAGAAGTAAATTGTAAATAATACTGTATGCAACTTCCTCTTCCCTTTGTACCACATCCAGCATAAAAGAAATAATTCATGAAAGCATTCCATATCCCACAAGCTCTTAGTATAGTTAACTCGTATGATGCAAATGGTCCATCATTTTATGAACTGGACAATTCCCAGGGATTAAAATGTTCCAACAGAACCCAATCTTGTTGAATTTGTTTGTTCTCAGTTCTCCCAGTGAGCTAAATTAAGCTCAGGTGGAAATGCTTGTGCTTCAGAATGACTTTTTTTGGCCTCTTCAGGAGCCTGCTCAGTTAGGTTCCATGGGATAAAGCCCTAGAGGGCAGGTTGACATTCAAGGATCACTTGCTCCAAGCTCAGGAGTGTTACATCCTGACTAGAAGGAAACGCGGCAGGAAGGCCAGGGGACCTCTATGTGTGGATAAAGAGCTACTGAGGAAACTTAGAAGGGAAAAGGAAGCTTTCTAAGAGGTGGAAGTGAGGACAAGCAGCCTAGGAAGAATACAGGGATGTTGTACAGGAACCTAGGGACCAGGTCAGGAAAGCTAAGGCCTAGTTAGAATTGGGTTTGGCCAGGCATGTGAAAGATAACTGGAAGGGCTTCTGTAGGTATGTCACAAACAAAAGACAGACCAGGGACAACGTGGGCCCTATCCAAAAGCTATCAGGAGAACTGGCTACCCTGGATTTGGAGAAGGCTGAGGTTCTTAATGACTTCTTTGCCTCAGTCTTCACTGGCAAATGATCTGAACACACTGCCCAAGTCTTGGAAGGCAGATGCAGGGACTGCAGGAATCAAGACCTTAGGCCCACTGCAGGAAAGGATCAGGTTTGAGATCATCTTAAGAACCCGAAGGTTCACAAGTCCATGGGACTTGATGAAATTCATCTGTGGGTCCTGAAGGGGCCACTGTCCATCATATTCGAAAGATCATGGCAGTCACGTGAAGTTCCCGATGACTGGAAAAAGGGAAATAGAACCCCCATTTTCAAGAAAGAGAATATGGAAGACCCAGGGATCTACAGACCAGTCAGTCTCATGGAGCAGATTCTCCTGGAAACCGTGCTAAGGCAGATGAAAAATACATAAGTATATGATTTTTAGTAGCTCTTTTTGAAGGAATTTTATTAATTCTGAGGAATGGAAGTTTTGATTATTTTTTTTTAACAATTCCTTGTAGTAATTGGGATGAGAGGCGTGCTCAGGGGAGAGTGTTGGTGCCTGTGATGATGGAGCTTGCTTATTCTCACTGCCAGTGTTTCGTAATATTGTGTCCTGGGTTTAGCAGTAGCAGTCATTTTTCTCTTTCTTGGCAGCTGGTGCAGTGCTGTGTTTTGACTTTCAGCTGGGAACAGAGCTGAAAAACAATGATGTTTTGGTTTGGCCAAGGACTTTGTGGGCCTCATGCTCTGCCAGGGAGGAGGGAAGCCGGGAGGAAGCAGAGACAGGACACCTGACCCACACTGACCAAAGAGGTATTCCATACCACAGCACGTCATGCCCAGGAGGTAACTGGGAGTTACCTGGAAGGGCTAGAAGGGACTGCAGGGTTGGAGGAGGTATCGGTTGGTGCTTGATCGGGCTGGTCAGTCGCCTGGTGATGGGGTGTTGTATTCTCTTCCCTTGTTATTTCCTTTATCATTACTATTATTGGTGGTAGCAGTAGTGATTTGTGTTATACCTTAGTTACTAAACTGTTCTTATCTCAACCCATGGGAGTTGCATTCTTTTTGATTCTCCTCTCTGTCCCTCCAGGAACAGGGGGAGGGCAAGAAGGGGGGGAGTGGGTAACAAGCTGTCTGGGTGGGTTTAAACCATGACATATTGTCTGCACATCTGTCTTGAATTTATGTTTGAATGATGGTGTGGGAGACAAAGAGTGACCAAAGCTGTGCTGCAGTGGTGGATTTGAGTTTATAGAAAAGTCTTCTCCTTCAGCCTGAAGCCCTCTTGTGAAGGACTCTCTGCATTCACTCAGCACGAGAGGTATGCAGCTGGTATTTGGAGAGGGCTAAGAAAAGTAAAAAAGATAAATCCTAATTTATTAGGTAAATATCATGACCCCTGATAAATACAATTGCTTCAGTGAAATGAGAGGGGAAACCACTTTCAAAGAGTAAGCTCTTGAATAGGGAGAGCTAGGAGTTGTGTTAAAGTCACTGAGAGCACTGGCAGGGACTTGGACCCAGCCCTGAGAGAGCCCAAACCTTTAAAGTTGAGTGTTTTGTGCCCCCCCCCCCCCCCGCCTAGATTGAGTGAAATTAATTTCTATTTGACATGTACCTGGATGGGAGGGTCAGGGCGGGTTGTGCTGGGTTAGGAGCTGAAAGATTCTGGAAATCCTGGAGAAAGATTTGATTCTTGTGAGTAGTTTGGTTGGTTGGTTGTGGTTGGTTTTTTTCCCCAACTAGATTGGAGCAAATGGGAAAGGCTGGGGAAAGAGTACCTTTCTGTCTAAGGGCAGCCTCGGGTTCTGTATGTCCTACCTCCTTTGCTGAGTTTGTACTTGTTGCCCATTTCTAGTATCATCCTTCTTCTACATGTGTCATCCCTGAACACTACCTGTGTTCAGAAATTGTCAATCCTGGAAAAAACACCAGTTCTGCCTTGCTATTGTCCCGTTGCTGGCTGTGCTGGTGGTTGCTTGGAAAGCTGTAACTTCTGTGGGCCTGGGAAGAAATTCTGTCTTCTAGGGCAGCACCAAAGCAGAAAGCAATATGGAGAAATGTGCATCATCCCTTCTCTTGCATTCAGTTCATATCCCAGTAGATAGTACAGCCTGTAGCTGCTGCTTCTCATGGCTGGGAGTTCTCTATTCCTGCATATTACTGTTGTCTAGCCAACTCTGATTCAGGCCTGATTATGGGAATCATAGGATCATAGAATGGATGGGGTTGGAAAGGACTTTAATCGTGTCTTCACTGAAGCTGTTGAACATCCAGTTGGCTACTTCTAATCCACCACTGAATACATTGAACTATGACCTTCATATTTCCAAATATGTGGTTTCCATAGGGCTTTGTAAATCTCCCTGCGTTACAACAAAGCTGCTTTAACAATGTTAAGCTGGCTAATGGCTGTAATATATAGCCATACACGAGATGCCTTGTATCTCCATTGTGTATGTTCTAATTAAAAAAGCTCATCTGAAGGACCATGTCAGGAGCATTTGTTTTATTTATCTTTTTTTTCCTCTTTATTTGACTGAAGACCTTCAGAAGTGCACTGACACTTATTTGCTGCATGTCTCTGTGTGTACTGACTGAACGTTCCCATGCCAGACTTAGATTTGGTTGCTAAAAAACAGTGTGCGGTTGCTGCGGTTTGCAGGTCTGGCCTTCCATTTAAAACTTATCAACTTCCTCAATATGTTATTCTTAGCATTAACCTTACATTTTGTCTTGCTGCTATTCCCTCATGGCAAACACACAGCCCAGCATTAGTCACAGGAACAGCAGATTTTGGTAGTAGGCAATCTGCTCCCTCTTCTGAGTTGTGCAAAGCTGTTTATTGATCTTGTGGTTGTAGAAATGAAAGGGTAGCCTGTTTTTTAGCTAAGCTAAGTGTGTAGTATGTGTGGCAGAATACATTTACGTGTGCATATGTGTTTTATTTATTTATAGTTTATATATTCAAATAAATACAGGTGTATATTTGTTCAGTGTATATTTGTTCAATGTATATTTATAAATATATATGCATTTAATGATAGCAACATGAAAATCCTGCTGTCTGTTTGGCCTCAGTCTGGGCATATACATCATGATGTGCAAGATACCCATACAGGTAAAATTTCTTGTGTGAGGAGAAACACTGAGGCTGCTTAATAATACTTAGACAAGTCAGTCAATTGTGGTAGCCTGTTTCATTATCTATCAGCTCTGTTTCCTGAACAGTTTGATATAAAGTCATTGGAGTTTCTTTCCTAATAGAGCATTGCTTCTGCAGTGTGATGCTCTCCCTCTGTGTGTAGTGTGCAACATATATGACAGGTCTATGAATGTGGCAGTTGTGACTGCTTTAGTCATCAATATAGTGAGTGATGTTCAGCACTTTGCTGTATTCTGCTCTGCTGGGAGAATTGCCAGCAGGTGCTGGGGTACCATTTAAGGTGAACATGTCTCATTTGTGAAGGAGGAGGAAAGAGGTTCTGCAGATCCAAGGCAAACTTTCCATGACTGAAAAGTGTTTGTGTGTATTTGCCTTATGTACCTTGGATTTTCATAAAGAAGAGAACATAATTATTGGGGAATTGCTAGTCATCTGATTCTGCTACATACCGTTATATCCATTTGTCTAGATGTCATTTAGAGTGGCAGTTTTGCCATTGAGATAACTTATTCCTGGGTTAGTTAAACTTATGTATGTCATGGCTCAAAATGATTAATTTCCTCATCTCCTAATTACTTAACCTGGGGTGTTGGGATTTGCCTGGCATTGCACAGCTTTCAAGGAATCTGTTTTCTGTCTTGTTCTGGCTCAGGTCAGCACAGTCTGAGGGTTTCAGTCCTGACTTCTTTCTTTCCCTCGTCAGTGCGGGAAGCTGAAAACTATTTCATACAAATATGAAGACTTCCTTGATAAGAAGGCTGCTTCACATATAAGTTTATATCAGGACAGAGTTTTAACGGCAGGGTTTTTTTCCTGTTAGACACCAGATAGACTATATCCTGATTTTTTTCACTGACCTCTATTGAAAGAAATGACAATAGTAGGTGTAGGCTTAGACATAGGTGTGTTTGTATTTGGACAAGCTGCGGTGGTTGTCATGGTTAATATTCACGTGCTCCTGAGTCATTACTGAGATGGGATGACATGGTAGTGTCTCTTCTATGGCATTTTCTAGATGGATGTGATGGATCCTGTATCCCCTGGCAGGGTTACAATATTCACCTATTGGTCTGAAGTGCTAGACTGAAAACAAGGTTAGTTTAAGAAGACATTACACTGCTTCCCCTGTTCTTCTCCCGTTCCATCTACCCAAAATGACTCATCTCTGGTACCTGAGGCTGGTTATTGTTTCTTGTATGTGTAACGCTTTGGTCATAATTGGTGCATGGTTTGTCAAGAATTATTTACTTAATTATGGAGGGACTTCCAGGTGTTGTTACTGATGCTGATGCTAATCAGGGGTTATTTAGTTAGTGTATGTTTTGGGAGAATACTCCCTTATTAGGATATACAGATGTCAGCACCAAGAAAAGGCGTTCATTTCTGCCTTTTCTTCACACGTTTGAGAAGCTGCTGTTAGAGGAAGCCTGACTTTCTGATTGAGTCGCATCTGCAGCCTGTGCGCCAGTGCTTGGTTTGGGCTGGGTGGCTCTGGGAGATGCAGGTTACCTGAGGGAAAAGTCTTCATTTTGTTTTCATTTGGGCTCTTAGAGATGTAAATCAGGCCTTAGCATAAAGGGTGCACTTACCTGTGTTAGAATTGCACCAGAAGTTGCCTTTTGGCCTGTGGCTATGACGGACATTGCCTGATGCACTGGCTGTGTTAGAAGGGGGCATCCTTTTAAAAAGCAGTGGATTTCATTAGATGTTGGAGTGGGAAAACAGTAGCTCATGTTTTCGTTTGCTGCCTCAATATTTCTAATGCCGGTTCTGGTGAGAATCTGCACTTGCTCAGGATTTATACCCTGTGCCTTGTCTAGTGGAGAGGATGATGCTGGTAAAACTAGGGTGCTCTCAGTCTAAGCTACTATATATTTATTTCTGGTTTTTCGTCGTCTTGCACAGACTTACCCTTTGTGTTTATTTCCCTTTGGTATAGATGGCTTAGTCTTCTCAACTAAACCTTGTCAACTGCATTTCCAGGTACAAATAGACAACTGCTGCTAGCGGCGACTGTGCCACAACTCTGATGAGAGAGAATGTAGGGAGATAAAGCCTTGTGTAGACCTGTATTGGCTGCACTCCAATGTCAAGGCTGTAGAAGAATCTCTCTAACAGATTCTGTCCCTTCCCTTTCCACCCCCAACCCCCCCAGCCACCTTGGCATTAGTAAACTGGTCTACAGATGCACCCAAGTCAGAAAGTAAACGCAGTCTGTAAAGCCTTGGTAAGAGTCTTTGAAACCTCTGGGGAACAGAAGGCAGGGATCAAGCTGTGTCTTGCACATTTCGGATGTAAAACCATTCTGTTTGTGTCTGAAATGGAAGTGACTCACTGAGTTTTGGGCTTTTATTACCACTGTGTTTAGTGACTGTAGATCTTTGCTTCCTAATGACCTTATGTCCCAGAGATTAAGCCTTCATCATGTTGACAATCTATTAATCTCAATATTTATCCTCACAATACATCAAAAGGAATTATGACCTTGGCATAAGAAATGCAAATATGTAAGGGAAGCTATTATTTATTTTTTAAACATTTGCATTCTGTGCATGGCTTCACAAAGTGCTTTTTCTAACAAGAATTCATCTTTCCTAACACTCGGGTACCCCACTGATTTGTTCTGAAAATTGTCCTTTCTGCACAGCAAGCGTAGTCCTTTGGAGACCACCCAGAACACTTGTACTCAAACTGCAAATCACATTTAGCGCTTGGGCCTTTTTAAGGTTTCAAATAATATTTTGCCTTCCTTCCTTGGTTTTTTTTTTTTTTTGTTTTTTTTTTTTTTAATTAAAGCTTATATTTTATACTTGAGATTTTTGAGGATTAAGAAAGGGAGTGGCTGTTCTTCTCGTGTTTGCTAAACCCACAGGGGGTATTTAGCTTGATCTCATTTGATCTTGTGTTTGTTTGACAGAGCTTACTCTCATGTCAAGGAGGAATAATTGCAGCTATGCAATTAATAGATGTATTTGCCCAAGTGTGCATCCATGTCATGTGTGTAGACATGTCCTCTGTCTTTCCAGGCTGTTTCTAATCTGTGGGCTGTTCCCGCAGCAAAACACTTCCTTTGAATGAATTCTCAGAGTCTCTCCAGTGTAAATTTAGTTTTAATGTATATACTACTGGAATAAGTTCTTGTGCCTGCACCTCAAGGAGGTAGAGGTGAGGTTCAGTAGGTAGTGAAATGGTAGTCAGACCAAACCAAACTTGGAGTAGGAGCCCACCTACACTGAAGATGCCCTGCTCAGCAGCCACATATCCCTGTCACAGCTCTTCCACCCAGACGTGGCCAGAGATTCAGGAGCTATTGGGATGCTTGGGTAAGGTCTGCCAGGAGAAGTACCAGTTTTCCATGTTACTTTGGTCACAGCCATGCAGCTCAGTGATAGCATGTTCCTCATTTTCTGGGAAAAAGAAAAAGACACCGAAACAAACAAGCCAATTGTACCAGCTCAGCCCCACTAGGAGTTAAGTGATGTGGTGCATAGCCCTGCACTGGGGGGAACACAGCCCAGAGTGCATGCATGTGGGAGAAGGCTGCTTAAACTGAAACTGCAAAAATTGTCAACTCCTCATGTAGTAATTTTGCTTTTAGCTGGGGTTACCTAATTGTGCAGGGCTTCCTCATTTCTCACTAGAGAAGAATCTTCAGTTTAGGGAAAATATGTATTTAGTAGGTATGGGGGGTCCACAGTCTTGGGGATAATTTTTCTCTTGGAGTACACCTATCTGTGTTTTTTTAATTTCACTCTTAGTAGAGAGTTCTGGACTTTTGGAGATGTGTCCTGTGTTACACTTTGAGATTGATTGAATGCTAAAGCCTACTTCACATTTTCTGTCGTTTCTTGCTCTGTTTACAATATTTTAGTTGTTTACTAAACTCGGAAGACAAGTAATAACTTGACCTTCCTCCCACAAAGCTGATCTACAGTAAATATTGCTTTGCAACCACCAATTTGGAACAACAAAAATGATGTTTTCAAATGCAAAAATTGTACTGCCAAAGCATCCGCTAAAGAATTGGGGCTCAAGGCCTGAAAAGGGTTGTCTGATACAGCAGCCCCTTAACAGTGCCTGTTAAGAGCAGCTTCACAAGTTATTTTGGAAATCCATACTCTGTAGGATTTCTTAAGGGGCTTCTCACCAAATATATGGCACACCAGTGAGAAACTGCTAACAGTGGACAAGAGAAAATCATCTTAGCAGTTGCCTGTAGAGCCATCTTGGATTTCCACAGAGGCAAATGAGGAAGACACAGCCTGTTTTCAGTGAAGGAGTTCTGGAAGTGCTGAACAAGAGCAGGACCAAGTGGAAAGCAGAACTGGGTTGCAGACAGGGAAGGGGAAGTCCATTCTTGCATTGCTAGGTAAAAGACCAACGAGTTTTGAACAGGGGCATATGTTGGGCTTGGTTTCTGCTGTCTTTTACTGGTTATGGTGCTGTTGATGTGTGCACAGATCAACTAGAAATGTGGCTGCTGGAGTGTGTGTTGGGTAGCTCAAGGTGTAACCTAGTCCACGTCTGTCCTGGGGAGCATTTAGCTACAAAAAGGCACATGAGCCACTTCAGTGTGCACTTGAGCCCTTAAACCACCTGTGTGCTGGGCTGCATCAAAAAGAGTGTGACAGCAGGTTGAAGGAGGTGATCCTGCCCCTCTACTCTGATCTCATGAGACCTCACATGGAGTATTGTGTGCAGTTCTGGTGTCCTCAACATAAAAAGGACATGGAGCTGTTGGAACAAGTCCAGAGGAGGGCACAAGGATGATCAGGAGACTGGAGCAGCTCCCGTATGAAGACAGGCTGAGAACACTGGGGCTGTTCAGCCTGGATAAGGCTGTGTGGAGATCTCATAGCAGCCTTCCAGTGTCTGAAGGGGGCCTACAAGGATGCTGGAGAGGGACTCTTCATTAGGGACTGCAGTGATAGGACAAGGGGTGATGGGTTCAAGGTTAAACAGGAGAAGTTTAGGTTAGATATAAGGAAGAACTTCACTGTAAGGGTGGTGAGGCCCTGGCACAGGTTGCCCTGTGGTAAAAGTCAGTTTGGACAGAGCCTTGAGTGACACAGTCTACTGTGTGGTGTTTCTGACCATGGTCAGGGGGGTTGGGACTGGATGATCTTAAGGTCCTCTCCAACCCAAACCATTCTCTGATTCTGTGCTGCTTTAATGTCTGTCACTGGGGAAAATGAGAAGAAACTACTCTCATTAAGTGATGACTGATAAAAGATGTGCATCACAGGGAAACTAATGCAGGAGTCAACAGATGCCTCTTCTGCATTCTGCAGCCAGTCATGGAAAAAAATAAGAGAGCACAACAAGTTATTCCAATTTGACATGCAGTGCCTGAGAACAACCACCAACAAGTCCCAATTTATGATCAGCTGCTTTAAAAACTACCACCCAGCTTGGTATTACCCTTCTGCCCTCTGGGAGCTTGGCTGGTCGAAAGAGTTATTGATGGCTGATTTCAGCATTCCTCAGGGCTATGCTCATGGTGAAGTCCTGATTTCAAAGCAAATGATCTCTTGGTCATAAATGAGAAATAGTTTTCTTTAATATGTTCCCTTTGTCTATAATCTCAGCTGTTATAAAAATCACTCCTTTTGAAGCTTTCTGCTTGGAGAGTGTGAGTTTGAGACACAGGTTTTAGCAGAGGTGATGCTATGTTTTTTGCAAATCCAGTTATGCAGTGGAATGTAATACATGTTTCTGTGCCCTGAGTAGTTACCCATTTAAACTTGATTAGTAATCTGCATTTTGTGCAGCTTCCCCCATTAAACTCCACTTTTCTTGCACTCCAAGAAGGGATCCTTCTCATTCCCAGGGTTCATTATATGTTTTTTAAGTTGGGCAAAGGCTTTTGCCATTGTTTTGCATCAGTGTGCTGCCTGCTTGCTACAGTCCCCTGTCCTCAGGACCCCACTGGGCAGGACCAAGGCTGGATGCACTGTCCTGGATGTACTTGGCTTTTCCTTTCCTGTGGATTTGCTGCCTGAGACCACATCTCTTGGGATGCGCTGCACAGCCAAAACCTACATACCACACAAGTGTGCAATGCAGCTTCCCAAGTGCAAGCAGTAAAAATTTAATGCCATTTATCTATCTTAGAGTAAGGACAGCCAAACCTAATAGAGCTGCTTCACAGCCACTGCTCCAGGAAGCCCCTGTCTCCTACAGCTCTCTCATGCATGGCATATTTATCAACTCTATGCAAATGTTCTGAAACACATCAGGGCATTTCGAATGATGCCAAGTACCTACACTGTGGCATTTTGTGTAGGTCATGTATGGTAGCTGTAGCAGCCTGGTAGAAGACAAGCTAAAAGCCCCTGATGATGACGATAACATAAATACGTACTGTAAAAGGGAGGTATTAGCGCTCTGCTTCTTGGCTAATCTGTGCAGTTACCTGGGTAATAGATTCCTTTTGGCTCTTCCTCTCTCTTTCATGTTCTAATATTTCTGATGAGTAAATCTAGAACCAAGGGTTTGTGGACATGTCCTTCTTCCAGAAAGGAGGTATTTCATCTGAGCTATTACTTTATTTTCTCAACAATAGGCATGTCAGGTAGTTCAGTCCTCCGACTGCTCCTAGGAACAGAAACATACTATTTCTTTCCCCCCTCTGTGCAGGTTGTTTACATAAGAATCAGTGGATCATGACTCGAAATTTTAACCTCTGTAACCCAGAAAAGAAAACACAGTATTGACAGCTACATGCTTGGAGTTGCATCACTATTAATCACCTGTAGCTACTACCATCTGAAAATCAATTCTGTAGTTATTCATGGCTGCTTTGTGCTGGACAGTGTATAAACACAAGTAAGAGAGAATCCTTTTTTCATGAGTTGCAATAAAAACAGACAAGCTACACAAAGCATGGAAGAAAGTAAAACTGTGAAACGCCTTGGCATATACAAACCCTTCGTGCCTCTCACTTCTGTAAAATGGAGTAATGGTGTTATCTTCTAACTTTGATTTAGACTGCAACCCCACCACAACAGGGATGAGGTTCTAATTGTGGGGTTTTGTTCTTCTGTGCTTCTACCATGTCAAGCATAAGATGCCCTGTTTTTGAGTAAGAGCTAGGGCTACCACTGCAAAAAACCAAAGTGTGTGCTGAGGGGAGTGTATATTTTCAGCTCAAGGATAAGCATGAGATATGATGGCACATGATCTGTGTGATGCTGATTGCTACCTCTCATTGCTTCATTTGTTTTACATTTGCAAATGTGTCCCACTGCCTTGACATGTGCTTACACAGACGCAGATGGAAGCTACAAGTGCCATTCATACTGCAATATAATTCAAGTCTTTTGTAATGAAATACCAGTTCCTGAGCTTGATCCCTAAATTATAGAAGAATTAAGAAAAGCCTTTATAAGTTTTCTACTGCCTTTTTAAGCAGAAGTGTATTTAAATCACTGCTTTATAGAATTGACCCTTGTGCCTGGTGCGTTCTTTGGTTTTGAGGTGTTTTTTTTTTTTTGCCAAGACTGAAAACATCTGTGTGTAAGAATCTGTTTGAATTTTTCACAAAATAAAGCTAATCTGAATCCCTTCCCCACCCAAGCTGATTCTGAAGTTTTACTCATATATATATATATATATATATCACTATAAAATGTTCAGGTGACTTCTATCCATAACAAAAACTTCAGTGAGCTTCTTTTGCCAGTATTTGAAAACTAAGGAACTCTTCAATGAACAGCATCATGTAGCAGCCTGGACAGGCTAACATTCAAACAGCCCATAGCCTTGCTAAATGTAAACTCAGTATGTCATTAAGCTGTGATCCTAGAAATATGAATACCTGCAGAAGGGGAGGCTGGACTATAGATGCAGCCCAGAGGAAAGTTGTGGAAAAACTCTAGCCCTAGAGCCCCCTATGCTCCCTGCAGCATTGAGGGAGATCTTTATCTGTAGGTTGGAGCTATTGGGAGCAAGCAGGAGGCTGTTCCTTTCCTTCATCAGACGCAGCAGTGACTCCTTTGCTTTAAACCTTGTTTAGTGTCTTGTCCCCTTGCTCTATCTCTTCATCACGCAGGGTCTAGCTGAGAGGGATCAGTAGCTTAACAATGCACTGGTCCCTCATGCGGAACTCCATGCACTTGATGGGAATTTTGCCATTAATTTAATAAAAATTAAATTTCTCCACCACATGTTTCTGTAGTCCCTCTGAATAATTGGAGCTATTCATTTACTGCACTGGTGTAAAGAGCCTGTTGTTCAGAATGGGGCAGTGGCTTTCCTATCTCATCTTCAGCAATGGTGATGAGAGAGTAATTGTGGTAGCAGTAGACAACAGTACCTATTTTTGCAGAGATGACTGGCCAGGCTGGGTGTAAACTGAGCTTTGCTTATTTCCTCCCCACCTGGGTTCCTGCTGTTACTGGACTTTTAATTTATTTTGTTGGTTTAAATTTGTAATAAAGATGTGGCTTAATTTCACATGCCTGGAGATCATTAAAGGACAGCTGCTCTTCACCACTTCCCTTCAGCAGAAAAATGTGGTTTTGTTATTTTTGTATTCGTTTTCCCTCATTGGTTTTGTATTTATCAGTTTTCTCTAATTAAAAAAAAAAAAACCTAATAGATGAATGGATGTTATTTCTGAAAAGAGAAAGCCCCCAGTACAGACAATCAGTGTCATTTTGCTGACAGGATGCTTTGCTTTTGAGAAAATCTGGCGTTTGAGCTTTTCCTTGGCTTTTGAGAGGAGCCAAATGCATTATTCACTCGGCCTCTGTGTTCCTGTGGCTCCATTTGCAAAAGAATAGCAGGAAGGATGTACAGTGCCTACTTTTTTCTTGCACTTTGGACACAAAAGAAGGGGTGTTGCTTTGATTAATTATAAGCCACTGAGGAGACAGAAGGCAGCAAAATGGAAATGAACTCTCTCCCAGCTACTTTCCCTCTTTGCCATCACTCGTGAATAATGGTTTATGACACCCAAAATGCTGTCTCTTGAGCACTGGTATTGTGTAAGCTTTCATTGGTGAGCTGAGGGCATACCTGGGATTTTGGACATGCATTTTTAGGAATGGAGAAACCTCCCCATGGGCTTGAACATTAAATGAATGTGGTGGTTGTTTCTGTGGTGGTACCAGAGGCACCACTTTAGGTGTTAGATGATGGAACACCTGCAGTGGATACCTGTGCATGCAATTCTGCAGGAGCAGGTTTTGAAACCTGAGCTGCTGAGCGTGATCTTACCGCAGTTTAGTGTTGAAAGCCTTGTTTTTCTTGCCTGAGACTCATTCCCTTGAAGCTGCAAGGCTCTAGCTGGTATAAACAGCTATCCCTGAATGCTATTGGCTGTCTGACTTAAGGTTTGACTTTCTTTTCCCCAGTTCCCAGTCTGACAAAGATTGGAGGATAGTGGAGGTGTATGGCAGAACCAACAGGATGAAAAGCACCTCTTCTTGCTCAGGCGTAAGTTAGGATTGAGGCTGTTGGAGGCTGCATCCCTGTGATCCAAGCTCTTGGGAAGGTGGTTGTAAAGAAGGAGAAATGGGATTCACAGACAGAAAAGCCTCAGATTCTCAGGAGAGAAAAGTAGAGAAATAAGTTTCTCATGTCCTGTCTTCTAAGAGTGAGGTGGTGCAGAGATCAGTGGGTGAGGAGTGGTGTAAAGTGTGGTAAAATAATACAGGACAGGTGAGAATTACATACAATATCTGCTGTACCTCTGTATCTCTTGGCTCACAACAGTGAGGTTGTGGGTTTGATTTTGTTTGGTTGGTGTTTTTTAAAACAAAAAGAGCTCCATAGCTTTATTTTTCCATACCCATATTCATCCTGTGACATTACCAGGGATTGTAGACTTCTGATTTTCTCTCCTATACATTTTCCAAGTTCTTTGCCAATATTAAATCTGCTATTTTTACTACTTGTCCAACAGCAAAGAAAATTCACTTCACTTCTCTTAGCATATATTTAACCATAAATACTTCCTTGCAGTATAATGATGACAAGCAATGCATTATCATGAAAATCAAATCACATTAGATACCAGAGATAGTTACCTGCAAAGGCATATACAATACATTGCAGAATGTGTAAAAGAAGTGACAAAGACACACTGGTAAAGATGTAAAAAAACCCCAAAACCTCACTTCAGTGCATGATATCTGCTGAGGCAGTATTGATACTAATGCCTGCGTTTCTGAAAGTCCCTAACTGAAAAGGTAAAATTTGTGTGCATTTTAAACACCTGGTATAGGGAGGGACACCTTCTGCCCAGTCCTCATGGCTGTTTCTCTTCTGCACACAATATCTGTGCAAGAGAGAACTCTGCCTTGACACAGAGGTGAATCTCGGCCTCAGCTAGTTCACAACCTGCCTGATTGGGCCTGGTCTGCTTGAGTTGTGGTTTGCAGTGTGAGGACTGTTCAGCCTGGGGCTGCCCGAGCACAAATACCAGACGGGTGGTGAACCTGGGATTTGCAGTAGTGGAAATGGAAGGCCATAGGATGTTGCAGCTGGTATGACTTGAGTCATGGCTTTATTTTCGTGTTGGACTGGGATACGAGTAAGGACATTACACAGTTTAAAGCTATCAGCCAATGGTAGTGGGGAGGTGCTGTCAAATCCAGGATCCTTAGCACTTCCGTAAGGCTAAATGGTCCCTTTGCAGCATTGGGTTCTGTTCTGTGTCTGCTTAGGCACCACCAGAAGCAGCCCCAGCTTCTCCCTGCCCCAAACGCATCTCCAGCATGTGCCAGCACAGACATACCTGGAAGCCATCTTGGGAAACTGATCCAGATGAAACCAGTTCAACAAATACTGCCCACATGCTTAGCTTTTGATGAGATTTGCTTCCCAGTTCTGGTTTGCTGTGTGGCCTCCTGGTTAGTTGTGCCAATCTCAATGTGGGGTGAGCCACTGGCCAGAGTCAGGCTGTGTATTCAGGACCAACATGGACTTACACTGTGCTCAGGATACTTGTGAAACTAGGCTTTAGACTTGCTGAACTGTGGTTTTTCTCTTTTGTAGTTAAGTGTTCACTTCTTCAGTATTCAGGGAATTGGTCTAAGTGGCTCTCAACCAGGCAGTGAAGTTCATTGCAGCCTTAAGCCTACAGGTTTATTAAACACCAGTAGAGGTTTTCATTGCCCCAGATCAATTAGATCCAGCTAAAAGTTAAAACACAGGGAATTACACTAAAATAAACATGTTCCTCTAATTTTTTATGTGGGTTATTAATTGTTGGTGGACAGAGTGGCAAGAGAAAGTGGTGTGGAGCAGTCCCTCTGAGAGACAGTCATTCTAGTGTCTAGAGGACCTTGACAAGTAAATATAAATATATATATGTATCTATTTACAAAGTCCTGTTATATTAATGGTGGTTCGCTTCCAGTTGTAACTCAGCACTTGCCCTGTTATTTCGCACTTTCACTTTTGGGGACTCAGACACACAAATCCAAAAAGCCAGCAAAATAAAACTGGGCAGTGGACCTAGAATGTGTTAGATCAATGCAGACACCATGAAAAAATAACCAGGACATGCCTTTCTGGCTTTTGATGTAGCCATGGCTGTTGCTGAAGCTAACAGATGCAAACGCTAACTGCCAGATATCCAGCATGTGTGCCAATGCTGACAACCCTGCCAGATGCCTGGCAGCTGGTCTTGCCTCAACTCCAGTGACTCTCTTGTGTATAGATTGTCTTTTGAACAACAACAAAAAACTGGTTCTCTGAGCTATCTTATGAGAGCATCTTCCCTAAATACAATAAATATATTTTTTTTTAAGTCAATAATCTACTGAGCTCATGTTAGAAGGACAAAGGATGCTGAGTCTTGATAATCTTTATCCAGTATAAGTTAATTTTTTTAGGGTGAAGCTTAGTTGTAGTTCAGAGTGTAAATGATCATTCTGTCCCTTATAGCAGCAGTTGTTATAGCTAAGCCAACTGGGCAGGTTGGAGACAAAAAAATGTTTGAATTTCTATAAACAAAGCTTGTGCTGTTCCAGGCTATGATGCTGAAAGGCAATAAATATTTTTCTACCAAATGTGGTTTTATCTGGCCAGAATAACCAGTTGTGGCAGGAAAATGATGCTAAATATATTAATAGTCTTCTCTAGCTGTGATATTCTGGGAAAAATTAACTGAGATAGCTAGAAAAAGTTAAATTCACCTCAATTCTTTACATTGATTTCCTGTGTAAGTTTCAGTTTATGACAGTTCAATCAGATGACCTGAAATAATAATAATAGTTTAAAAAAAACCCTGTAGAAGTACAGCTGAGGTTAAGGTAGAAGTATTCCTTCAAGAGGGGTATATACCATGATCCTACAAGGAACAACATCTCCCAAGGTATCATTAACTTGATGCTGGTATTTTTTAACCATTCCATGCTGCAGCTTGTGCTAATGATTTTCAGGAAACACCATTTCTTTCTGTTCAGTTCCCAGGGCAGGTGAGTTGGTTGACTTGCAGCTCTTTGTGTGTGAGCTACACTTCCAGGTTCTTTAAGGTCAGATTTCATTTTGGCCATCATTAAATGAATGAGACTGTGATCTCCAAGTGATGTTCTGAGATGTCCCTTGAAGAATGGGAATCACCACAGTTTGCATCTGCAGATCTTATATTTGATCTTTGGCACTTTGGGAGAATTAGTGGTTTTTGCTGTGTGTAGCGTCTCAAACCCTCCACTTCCTTCTGTGGGCTTATCGTCGGCACACGCACAAGATGAAATCAGATGAGCTTTATTTGCAGTCTGAAGTATTTTGTTACCTTATATGTTTCTTGCTTATAGTTTTTTCCAAATACGGACACCAATGCTACAACTGAATTCTTTTGGCCAGACATCCAAGAGTAGTGTGATTACCTCTGTAAGTACAGGGGGCTCATTATAAGGGTCATAAATCTACAAACTTACATAGGTTTGGTGCAGATCACGAGTAAGTGCACCATTTTTGGAACAAACAGTGCTATACAGTAATTTATAAAGAAAAATCAGAAAATGAATGCACTTTTCCACTTCTAGTTTCATGTGTGAATTCAGTTCTGCTTTATCTGCTGAAAACCTCTTTCTTACCCCCTCCTTTGTTTTTCAACTTTGGATTTAGCCAGACTATATCATACCACTGCTCTAGTGTTTCTGAACCACCTTTTCTTACTTTAGGAGCTATGGGGAGGAATGCTCTGAAAAGTCAATTGTTAGTAATATTCTTTCTATTTATATGAATCTCTTTCAGGTAAAGGTAACTGTAACACTCTGGTTGCTCTGTGTTTGAAATAGTCTGTCAAAACCACCATTTACTCTTTAATCCAAGTTACCAAATACTCTCAAAATGAAAGAGCTTATTCAAGGCTGTGGTCCTGCCAAGCCATAGCCATGTGTGTTTCCCAGGACTTTATTTACGAATGAATTCTGCCTTCCTAGACTTGTGAGAGATTCAAGGATATGAAGTTTTCAGAAAGGATGAAAGGAATCACTTATTTGCTTGCCCTATGAAGAACTGTTTAGCAAGATCATTGTGAGGTGTTTTGCATGTTGAATAAAGACTGAAAAGGAGCTTATTTACCCCTAAAGTGAAGTATGTTGTAAAACTGGAAAATATATAACTCTGCTGCCCTAGAGCTTTGGCAAGTCTGCTGACGTGCTTAAGAAAAGTTACAAGGCAGGATTGGGTCTTGATTAGCCTGGCTCCTTGTGCCTACCACAATTTATATGTTGTTTTAACCATATAAGGCTCTTTTAAATTTTATATTTTGAAGTGCTAATAATCTTTCTTTTTTGAGTCCCTTTATGTGAAGCACAGGAGAAGACAGATAAGACATGAGTGAAGCCACTATTTAAGTGATATGAAATTATCTGTTACTTGTTCTGTTTGTGCATAAGGGTGTACAGAGGTAACAAGCCCGTATCTTGATATGTGATTGTACTGGTAGATGCTGAAGCAAGGCTCAGATTTCTAAGCCCATTACTGCTGACATGCAGCACTAATGGATAGACTCTGGAGTTCCTCTTATCTGATATTTCCCTTCCTGGTTTTCCTTCACTTTATTGCTGTGTTAAGACTCTCCTTCCTGTAGTAAAAATCCTGGTAGGAGCCTGGGGTTACCCCATATGGCAGGATGAATCCCTTCTAGTTGCCTCCACAGTGCCCAGCCTTCTCTCTGTTGCCATCCTGTCATCAGGTAGATTGCCTGGTTAAGCTGAGCAGCAGGTACTGGTCCTGTCATTTCTTCCAGCAGTAGTCACCTAGCATCCACCTGTGGAAGATTTTATCCCGCCTCTATACTGATGAAGCATAAGGGAATGGTGATCAAGTATTTCAGCATTCATCTATCTCCTGGTACTAGGAACAGTCTCCTCAATTGTCTTCTTATGAAGGTTGCCTGTCCACTGCAGTGAGGGCTGGAAACCTTCTCAGGGGAAGAATGACAGTGAAAAGCTGCATCTGTCTTTGGAGCAGATAAAGGAGTGTTTTGGGCTCACTGCAAGAGCAGGTTCTTCTGAATTCTGAAAACTTGGTGACGAATCAGGTGTCTTAGTCTGTGCATTGGAACCAGGGCTGAGATTGGGAAGGTTTAGGCAATCAGCCAGGATATAAAGAGTAAGGTATATTCTCCCAAGCAAAGAAAGAGCAGGGACAAGTGAGGGAAGTGGTAGGACTCACCTAGACATGCCATCCCAGCTCCCTGCATAAAATCAGGTACAGAGATTTGTGTGTCTGAAGGAAGTGGAGAAACTGCTGCCTAAGAAATGAATGCCTAAATGAAATGTTCATTTTCCACTGCCTGCCTAAAACTGCCATTTATATGGACTTACACCCCAAAGGAAGGTTTCCAGGATGGTGTCTTATGGTCCAGGTTTTTTGGGAGGAACTTGATGTGCAGTGGAAATGCTTCGTGAGGGATGCATCTGTGACCATGGAACCAGCCCAAAGGCTGTTGCACTATTTTATTCTGAGCGCTGGCTTATTGCTGTCAACCTTGACACAGACCTCTGGTGGACATGGATGCTGTGGGTAGTATAGCACATTGGTCTGGAAGAGAACAGAAGGCCACTTTGATCTGCAGGGGAAAGAGGGGCCTGAGCATGAATAGATGTGGGGGCATTGGGAGCCCCTTTATGATAACCCTGTCTCCCCAAGGAAATGAAGCTCTTGTCTAGGCTGTCTGTCTTCATGGACTCAAATGCAGTCGCTGGTACTCCAGCAGGGACACATCCCCTGGAGGAAGCTATTTAACAGCAAATTGGCCTAGCAATTTTTAGTGATGACCTTATGTTAATTACAAGTTGCTATATTAGTAAGTCCCTTCTGAAGGCCAGCTGTTGTGTTGACATTAACTCCCAGACTCAACTGCTTGTTTACTAAGTCCCAGGGCAATTAAACCTTCCTCCAAGCCCCCCTCCCTCCCCCCCTTCACAGTTTTTATTCAGCTCAGCATGGCCAGGTGATGAATCCTTTCCCCTCTCCCTTTTCACAGTATCTTCCTGCCTAGCTGCTTGAATGGACCATGTCTGATAGACTTATTGCAAAGTCCTGGCTGTCTGCTTTCTTTACTGCAGGATGTTGGCACCCCTGTCCTGGGCCAGCACTCTGAGAGGTGTTGTACAAAGGGAAAACTGGCAGTCCCTCCACTAAGGGTCTTGGTTTTAGTGAAGTCTTGGTGTTCATTCCAGAAACTCTTAAAAAACGGAAAATATTGTTTTGGAACAGCAATAGTCATATTTGGAATAGGTCACATTTGGAACAGGCCTCCCATAATACATTACGGGACTGGACACTGAGAAGGAAAAACTTAGGTCTCAGAGTCAAAACCATTTGAGGTATGCTGTTCCCACAGCAGCTGGTAGCCACTGTACCTACTGGGGACAGCATACCCCTTTGATCGGGCAGTGGTGCAGTACAGAGCTGTTCCCTGCAGGTCCACGTCCTCTGCTCTGGGGGAAATTGGGTCCCAGTTGGAGACCCAGCAGTTGGCAGCACTGTGTGCCCAACAGATGACACAGCTTCAGAACTGAGTGAACTTTCAGTGCTCCTTAAGACTGCAGTGTGAATGGGCAGCAAATGGGGCTAGAAGCTGCCATTCCCTGTTGGTGTTACAGAGCCCAGCTGCTTTGGAGTCTCCTGGTATCTCTGGATGCTGCTGAGAAAGGCTGACTCCTCATTAGGAGTTTCACTTGGGCTCAGGCAAGAGCGTGGGTTTAACTCTCAGAAGTAGTAGCTTACACAGGTGTTTGTATAGAAGGATGCAGACAGTATGAGGCTCAGCAGCAGCTCCCCTGGAGCTTCTACTCGGACAGGGCTGCAGTGGTGCTTCAGTTCACAGAGCAAACTTCTCGGCACGTGGAGGAGAAGGCAGCTGGGACAAGTCTGTCTGGATGTACCAGCGATAAATCATAACCAATCAACCTGATTAATTTCTTTGAAATGAATGGACTTGTGAATGAAAGGAAAGTAGTCATTAATATAAACTTTAGCGAGGCTTACAACTCTGTCTTGTAGTGTTCTTTTATTCAAGTTAGGGTGAATATCTAGATGAGCAACTGTCTGGTTGGATGATCAGCCCCAGGGGTAAAGGTTAATGGGTGGTACACTGCAAGGATGCCAGTGACAACTGTAACTCAGCCAGGGTCTGCCCTGGGGCCTCTCCTGTTTGTCATAGAATCTTAGAGTCATAGAATGGTTTGGATTGGAAACGACCTTAAGATCATCCAGTTCCAACCCCTCTGCAGGGGCATCTCACACTAAAACATGTCACCTAAGGCTCTGTCCAACCTGGCTTTGAACACCGCCAGGGATGGAGCATTCACAACTTCCTTGGGCAGTCCGTTCCAGTGCATCACTACCCTCACACTAAAGAACTTCTTCCTTATATCTAACCTGAACTTCCCCTGTTTCAGTTTGAACCCATCACCCCTTGTCCTGTTGCTACAGCCCTTAATGAAGAGTCCCTCTCCAGCATCCTTGTAGCCCCTTTCAGATACTGGAAGCTGCTCTGAGGTCTCCACACATCTTCTGTTCTCCAGGCTGAACATCATCTTTATTAGTGACCTAGGGTAGGTGACAAAGTATGCTCTCATTGGGCTTGTTGATGACCAGACAGTGTACTTAAGGGCAGGCCTGCTGTATAGTGGGACCTGGGCAAGCTGGAGGGATGTGCCTGCAGGAACCTTATGAAGTTCAGCAATGACAAACACAAAGCTGTCTTCATGAGAAGGAAGAGTCCCTGGCAGGGATACAGGCTGGGAAATGGAAGGGCTTGGGGAAGCAGCTCTGCAGGAAGAGCATCAGGCATGTGAAGGGGAACATGGGAGCCAGAAGTGCACCCTGGCAGCAAAGGAGGCCAACAGCATCCTGTGCTGTATCACCAGGCACATATTCAGTCAGGCAAGGGGAGGGATCAGCTCTTCAGTACTTGTTAGATCATATCCAGGAACTATATCCTGGATTGGGCCCCCTGATAGAAGAAACCAGAGTGATCTGAGCAGAGGCTAATGCCACTTGCTCTGTGAGGACAGGCTGAGGTCTTGCTCAGCCTGGAGAAGAGGTGGCTTTGCAGGGGGATGAACAGCAGCCTCCAGTGCCTCCCTCAGTGCCTGGTGGGAAGTTACTGAGTGGATGGAGCAAGGTGAGAAAGGTGAATGACAACAGGCATGAATGAGAGGTTCAGACTGGACATACAGGGAAAACTTTTCCTCCATGAAGACAGTCAGACAGTTGAGCAGCAGGGGTGGCTGTGCAGGGTCTTACTCTGGAGGCTGTAAAGCCTAGACTAGACAAAATGCTGAGGAACTTGGTCTGACCTTACAGCTAAGCCTGCTTGGACAAGAAATCTCACTGGGGTCCCTTCCAACCTGTGTTACCCAATGTCCCCTGACTTCCTAGAAACTTTACTGGAAACTTGGAGCCTGTTCCCCCACTGTTCTGCCCACCAGCTCCGTAGGAAGCAGTCTTATGTATCAAACGCAAGCTCTGGACTCGGCCACGGCACAGCAGAGGGAGCAAGTTAGAGTGCCTGAGGGAGCAAGACTTAGTGCCTGACCCTTCCTTTATCTAAGTTCTTCCAACTCAGGCAAACTCAAATGCTTTACTCATTGTTTGTTTTGGTTTTTGGTTTTGGTTTCGTTTTTTTTTTTATTAAGGTGCAGAATAATGAATCCCGAGAGCATTTGCAAAAGGCTGATTTTACTGTTCATTAGTTTCCTATAATAAATGTTTTGTAATCAGCGGGATGGTACTGAGAACAAAGAAGTAGGAACTGCCAGCGAGCAATACTACTGGGAACGTGTCTATAATCTATATATATGAAATATATGTGCACTTTCAGTGGTATGCTTTCTTTCTTAGGGAGGAGGATGGCCACATTTCATAGGTACTTGTGCCTGCCATTTCTTTTGTAGCAAAATAATCTCCTTGTCACTAGAGCCCATTGCAAAAGGTTACGCTTTTGCTTAGAGCAGTTAAAATAATTCATGTCACAACTACGGTACATCACCTCATAACAGAGCATATCTGCAGGGCCAAAGTGAGGTTTTTCCACTGCCCCAGGCAGGTACAAAATTGATGCCTAGATAAGAAAGGCACCACCAGTATAGCTGCTGGCAGTCTGAACTGTTCTGTGTGACTTGCTGCCCTCTAGTAGAGGTGGCAAGAAGAAGGCGTGTGGCCAAATTTTAGCTGCTCCCAACAGTCTGAATAAAGATGCTAATCTATGACCTGTGACAGTGGAAGGTATTCACCTTCCACTTTGTTCCCTTTTTTGCTGTGCCTGCTACCAAGCAGCTATGCTGGGTGGCAGGGTGGTGTGGTGTAGGCAGCTGGAGGCAGTGAATCCTACCGGAGCAGGTGCATTTGAGTCTGAATTGGGGTACTGGAAGCAAGGTCTTGCTCTTTGCTTTGCTTCTACAACAGGGGCAATAATCTCAAGCAGAGGTTAAAGGGAATAGATGATCACTGTAGAACCTGTAAGTTGGGTAACTCGCCTGTTCCTCCCCTCACCTGAGATGATAGCCCGTGCAGCAGAGGTTTTACACCCTTATATCTGTGCTACCTATTTGCTGGAGCTGCCCATGCTGACTTGTAACTGATGGCAGCACTTAATCACAGTAAAGCTAATGCCTCGTATCTGACACTGGCTTAGATGTGCCTGTGACAAGGGACCATGGTAGCCTGCCTGGAAAAGAAGTTAATATGGGGAAAGCAAAGAGAAGGATGCATTATACTAGTTGGGTAGATCCAACGTATGGGCTGAAGTTCTGCTGTGTCAGTGTTTTGTAAGCCAAGTATGTTGTCAAAGCCCATTACCTGTTGATTTAGTTATTATTATGAATGTTTATCAGTTTTGCAAAGTGCGTCATAGTATCGAATTGTTCACCCAGAAAATCAGGGTATGTTTTGAATGACTGTGCAGGATAGTTCAGTTTGGTTTCAGTGAATTTAACTTGTTCTGTTTTCTTCAGTTGATCGAACTACCAGAGAAGAGGCAAAGGCAGGTTTCATTTCTTTAATTTGGAGCTGGTAGATATCTATAATTATTTGAAGAAAAAGGCTATAGGAATTGTGATGGACTGAGGAAAGGAGGAAGGAGATTATGAATCTTCTGTTGATCATGTTTTCAGAAAGATCTAAGCTGTTCTAAGCTCAGCTACGTTTTCTTTTAAAAACAGAAATACCAACCAAAGGCATGGAGCATTTCTTCTGAAATAATAAGAATTTAGCAAAGTTGTTAATTGGGAGAGGTTTATGATGCTAAGCCTTGCATGACATTAATTATGGGTCATACTGTCTGTCTAGCATGTGAAGTGTTGGTGTGGCTGGATGACATGGAGACATACATTCATCTCCCTTTTTATTTAAATAGTAGTCTGTTCTTCCAAAAGAGCTCACCCTTAGGGCCACCTGAAGTCAGGATGATTTCACTTGGTACTCTGCATAGGTAGGGAGCAAACCTCTAAGGTTTTAACAATAATAATAGTTTGTTCACATTCAGCAGAGGGAAACCTTCCTCTGGTGTAATCCACATACCAATGCAACAGCACACTGGGACTGTGAAAACCCTACAATTAAGTGGATTTCCACAGTGTAACCGTTGCACTGCTGCTGTCACTAGTAGCCTTGTGCTTCTGCCTGTAAAACTTGTCCTAACTGGTATCCTTGTAACACTAAGAGCACTGCTCTGAGTCTTAGGGCTGTTCCAGGTTGCTGAGTGAGCCCAGGTCAGAAGTTGCTGTATTTAAAGTCTTCCTTCTGTCATCTCTCACACACTGGGTAACCTCTCAGCCACTGTAGGACTGCTGGTGAGATCACTGAAGATGTACGCCTGAATGTAACAGAACATCACTGTGCATCATCATTAGGATCTTTAGTCTTACTCAAGAAGGATTCTTCCAACTTGCATAGAGATTCAATTTTGTTTGGCCAAATGTGTTGTAGAAAGCGGTCAAATCAGAGCCATATGTGTATTGAAAACTTACATGATATAAATGAAGAATTAAGTGAATTGTAAAACATGGTGAAAAGATTTCTACTGGGTACTTGGTGTTGCATTATCACCAGGTTGAGGATCATAATACAGACTTCTGACTGTAGTAGTTGGTTTTGCTAATTTCATCTATTCAGAAACCATGAAGCTGACTACAAAACTTGGTGGTTAGACATGGGGCTGGTGGTGTTTGGCCTCTTCATACCTTTGAAATTTTCTGGGTTACAGCAGAGGGTCTTAAGTAGATTAATATATTATTGTTGCCTATATCTTAAAGAAAAGCTGAGTTTAGGCTCCCCTTTGTTGTGTATTTAACATCTGCCAAATACAGAATAGGGTGTTTCAAAGCTGCTATTGTTTCACAGTTAGACAAAGTGGCTTCTAATTGAAACCAGGAGTGACTGATCCATGCTTTTAATTTTGCACAGACTTCCATGTTTGGCACTTAACACAGAAACTGGGGAGTGGGCATAGAGTACACCAAATTTCTTCATTTCCACACCTCCAAGTTGGAGTTTATAAAAGTCACAATGAAGAAAGCTTGGAGTCATTCTGTGCAAGCTTTCCTTTTGTATGAATTTCAATTTAGTTATATTAAAATAAATAAAATATTGATTGAATATTAAATAAAATATCAGTTTAAAAATACTGAATTCTCTTTTCACTTAGATCTAGAGAAATTTAGTATCCTTTGTAAATTTACACAGCTCAAGGCAATGTTAATAGAGTGTAGAAACTTGTGAATGATGGTGAACATCATTGCTGGAAAAGTGAACTATACCTACAGCCTTATTCCCAGTCATTCTTAGAAGCCCAGTTCATGTTTGCCAGTGGATCTAGCTGGAGCAGCTGAAGCTGTTAACCCTCCCAATGGGCTGTGTCTCTGTTGCTGAGATTGCTGTGTTTGTGGTACACTGACTGAATGAGATATGCCTCCAGTCTTCAACAGTATTCACCCATGCATGGTAGCCTTTACTGTATCTAGTGGTAGTTTGTAAGGTCAGTTTTCCCTTTCCCCAAACAGACTGGGAAAAATGGGAAGCAGAATGTAACCTAAAATCCTGTAGTTTCCTAAAACAAGGTGGATAAGGATATGATTTGTAAACTCTTACTCTGATTGTTACCTCTGGTTCTTGTGATCAGCATGGAAATGGAGGAAATGTAGTTTAGAGCTAGTAGGACTCATTGTGGAATAACACTTTATTCATCCTCGTTAAAGAATTGCCTTGAACAGACTTTAAATCTCAATTCCCATCTTTGCACAATAGCCCTTCCAGATAAATGTAGTCAGGATGGGCTTTTGTGAGGAGTTTTCTTAATCTGTTTTCCCACAGTCAAGATGACAACAGGGAAAACTGAGCAGATGTCAGAGAAAGGGGCATCAAAGCAATGTTGACAGCTTTGTTTTAATAAGGATCCAACTGATACTGACAAAAGTAAAATTGGAACATTAGCATAGCTCCTGGAAGAGTTCAGGAAATCTTTGGAACTAAATAGTATGGCAAAGCATAAGTGACAATTAGGCTTTGCTTGATGCTTGGTAGGTCAAATGACTGCCATGCTTCCTAATGCCATTTTAGAAACAGTGGTGTATCTGTAACACAGAGACTTTTGGCCAATTCACTGTTGATGTCTGAATCATTTTTTCCCCCCTGCTTTTCAGACTTAATTTAGAATGCGGGACCCATGATATGCAAAAGTCCATTTTAGAGATAATTGCCCTGTTGACGCTCATCAAAGGGTTAGTGTCCAGTGGGGAATGCCTCAAGTGAACAGGCCTTTTTTAAGTTCAAAAAACCCAACCAAAAGCAACAAAGAGAACCCTCCCTTGTCTTTGTGTCTTGGAACTTTGTTTCACGAGTTGTTTTAAGACTCGGATTCAGATTATGTCTTCACTTGTAATTAATGGTTTGTCTTGACTTGAAACCTGATCATACTTGCAGGTACTAAGAAATGTTTTTAAACATGCCTGTGTCTCTTGTCTTCTATAGCACAATGTCCTTGGATGATAATGAAAGAAGCAGCTATTGAATTGTGTGAAATCATAGAATCATAGGATAGTTAGGGTTGGAAAGGATCTTAATATCAACCACTTCCAATCCTCCTGCCATGGGCAGGGATGCCTCACGCTAAACCATGTCACCCAAGACTTCAGATTGACATTCTAGATTTACACACAATAAAAATCAGATGAGGCTTTTTTGCACTACCATTTGTTTGGATCCAGAATTTGTCACCAGAACAACTTCACCCCTAGGTTTAATGTGGTTAAATTTTATTTATACTTAAATATTACCACTGGTGTAGATGGGCAGTTTGCAAGTGGCTAATGCTTTGCTGATCCTTAATGTGGTGTTTGCAGAATTAAATTTATGGGTTCATTTTCTTATCCAACAATAGGTATCTAGGAAAATTACATTATTTAGGAATTGCATTGGACTTAAAATAGTACCTGACCTGACTTTCCTTGGGTCACTGTTCAGCAAGGTCACTTTGGTGTGTCTCCACTAGTTTTCGAGTGTGCAGTGTTATGAGGTTGAGGAGTGGCTTCACTGTGCTTTGTGCCTCACTGCTGTTCCTGTTCTTTTAATTAGGCTTCATTGCTACCCATTCACCAAGGAAAAATGATAATCACAGGCAGCAGCTCTTACTGTGCTTACATTGCACAATTGTGGCCTGAAAATAGAAGGAAGAAGAACAAAGTGCAGCTGCAGAGGTGGAGGGTCATTACTTGGAGGAGGCCAGTTGAGACCTGGTCTTCCATACTCCCTAGTGGTGCATGTAGGAAGCCTGGCAGGTTGTCCATAGCCCTTCAGGAGGGAGCATCCTCTGGGTAAAGTCCACAGTAATGCCCCCTCTGCAACACCTGGCTACTTCTGGTCATTCTCGTGCAGTCCTAGTGTTGGGAACACACATGTGGTATGCCCTGTGGACCACTGTGACTCAGCCTGTGGTGAGTAGAGGCCAGAAATGCTGTTGTTATTGCTAGTGGGTATGACTCCATTCATGTGTCAGACCTGGGCTTGAGCTACTGACATAGAGGGCCCCTGGGAACAAGTTTATCACTTTTTTTTTTGGTATTTTGTGCTTTCCTTAAGGAGATCTCCTAGAAAAAATCACCTTTTGATTAAAAACTACAACTTTTGAGAAGTTGGAAAGGTGAGCCCTGAACCTCTACAAGAGAAACAGAAGAAAAATCATTGTATCCTATCTTTAAAATCTTTAGGTTTTTAAGTCCTCAAAATAGCTGACTACTGCCTTTTGAATGGAAATCCTAGGCTCTTCTGAAAATACTCTTTTCTAGAAGTCAAACATCAACTGACATGGTGACTAATTGCATAGTGTCAGATGATGTAGAGCTATTCAGGAGCCTAGAAAGTGATCTAGATGACTTTCATCCTGTATCTTTGCTCCTTTTGCACATGCACACACAAAACCCAGTCCTTGATGAGAGTGTAGAGCTTGGGCTTTGCTGGAGATTTGAATGCTGCTTGTTTTTTTGGCTTTGGTTTTGAAACACTTGCTTGCACTGTAACAGTCTGAGAGGTGTTTGCTGCTTTGACTTTAAAGCAAAAATACCTAGGTAATAGTTTGTTTCCAGGATGAATGTTCACACCACCTGTCCTTGGTCTCTGAGTCAAAGCTGAAATACTTGTTGACCTAAATAATTTTTTTCTAAGGACTGCTTTTTCACTGCTAATCTCATGGCTGTTTGCATAGGAGTGGAAGTGTACTGTGTTGTGCTTTATGCTGTGCTTTTTGTGTATTCTCCTCTGTACTGAAGTGCTGCATATGCTTCTGCTGAAGAACATAGCTCAGTGGCTCACCTAAGGTTATCCTCCCTGCCAAAGCACGAGGGTTCTATGCAAATATGCCATATTTGTTCCTATCATCCACTGTCAAAGTCAGCTGCGCCAAAGAAAGGTCCTGTTTTTTCTTTTTCTCTTTTTCTCTTTAACACAGCCAACACCCCTGGAAGCTGCAGTCACATTTTCCACTAAACACAGATCTGGCAGTGATGGCACGTGTTTTACGTAAAGCTGGGAGGAGAAATGATGTAATAATGTAATGCTCTCTGAGATCGTGTTTGAAACATTTTTGTTCCTTTTCTTTCCACATCTCTCCCCTTCATCCCTTGCCTGCTGTATGGGTTATTTTGCTGAAGATATTTTCTTTCCTTGCTGCAAACCACAGTGGTTCAAAAGGGTGTCTCTGACACCTCAAGCTCAAGTAGGGGTGGGTTTCTTTAACGTCTCTAAAGTTACAAGGTGGTGCGATGTACCTTTCTTCTCTGGAGGAGATAAGTGAATTCAGTGATGCTCTGATAGGCACATGAGCAATATGTATCTGTGTTTTCTAGTTGGACAGAGCCTTGCGTGACGTGGTTTAGTGGGAGGTGTCCCTGCCCATGGCAGGAGGGTTGGAACTGGATGATCTTAAGGTCCTTTCCAACCCTAACTATTCTATGATTCTATGATTCTAAGTTGAACTGCAACTGGCTGTTTCTTCATTGAGATCACAGAATGGTTTTGAAGAAAACGAAGAAGTATTTTGGTTTTAGTTTACTAAAGTGCAGAGGCTCATTCTGGAGTGATGAGTGAAACCTGTTCTTCCTCTGCTGCTTTCAGTGATTAAAATAGTTCAGCTTCTGCTCATTATGGCCTGTTCGGGAATATTTAGATCAAGTTTTCATACATTTTCATGGGGAATTGCTTGGAATGGCTCAATCTTTTTTTCCTTTTTTTTTTTTTAATGGGAATAATTCTAAGTAAATTTCTGCACATGTTAAAGTTTGAATTCAGGTTAAAAGTAAAACCAAAGTTCAGTCAGACTGCTTTGTGTCTGTCTGGCTGTGTGTCTGTCTTCAATACTTGCACCTGTTATACCAGTACAGTGTCTCTGCTCTGCGGCTCTGTAGGGAGCCTCCAAGGGATGGGTCTTGGTCACCTATTGAGAAGACTTAATAATTGGTATTCTGTAGATCTGAGATGTGTTATGCACTTATGTGAGAGGCCACCTTGTCAGCTGGTCTCTTTGAATGCCATTAGCATATGGGAGAAATCTCCAGTTAACTTGGAGGGATTGAAGGTTTAAACCCATGCCATTTACACCTCAAGGTTAAGCCTGAACCCTGAAGGTTAGGGTAGCTCAAGTTACCTTGTACTTGCTGTGAGCAAAGAATGCACAGGCAGACTGTCTCAATGGATGGTCTGGCATTGCTATTCATTAGCTGGAAGCACCTGGTTTGTGTCTGTGCCCTGACAATGGCACTTAAATTCATAGTCCCATTTTCCAAATAACCTCAGGATATGAAGCCATCTCAGTCTGAGACCGTCTAACTCAGCACTGACATGACTTTTCCCCAGTAACTCTATACAGCTTTGCTCTTGCCCCATGTCTGGGGTTGATCTAGCTCACTAAGCCAGCTGAAGTGCTCTGCTTTGCCTTTTTTTGTTCTTTTCTTTCAGTTTGAAACTACCTTTCTGCCTAACACAGCTCTGTGTATGGTCAGAAGCATGCCATGGCAAAGGGAGTGGGAGTGTGTAGGGTTGTAAATCAATTTGAGATGCGGTTACACAGCAGTTTAATCCAGTCTAAATTGTGTCAGACAGTCAATGTGAATAAATCTGTACTGTAGGGGAGGTGAGGAGAAACTTGCTTTGCTTCAGTTGTAATGAGCAAAAGACAGCTGAGGGAGAGCAGAGCGGGACCATTGACTCACCAGCCTCTGCTGTAGCATGTGAAAAGCATTCCGAGAAGCTGTAGGAACAGAAGGTTCAGTGCTGTGAATGGAAAGTGACAGATCCCTCTGGGATGGGGTTGAGAAGCAGGTGTCCTGTATTGGTCTTTTGTCTGGATTTTGTTGTTGGGGTTTGTTTTTGGTAGCAGATGAAGTGAAATGATACAGGAAGAGAAGATGCTGACTCAGTCAAATTAACAAAGCTATGACATAACTATGGTGCCAACGTTTCGCTCTTCCTCTCCAGTGGCTTGTCCCTAGAACAAACTGAAATAGTAGGTGTACATCAGTATTCTTGTGCCCTAAGATCAGCATGTCTAGCAATGAAAATTAGGAGGTTATTTAATATTAACCTCCTAACTGGAATTATGGAATTCCATTGGCATATGTTTTGGAATATGCTTTGTTTAAAGCTTCCCTATTTTTCCAGCTGGGGAAAAAATCCAGAATTATGTGAGCTTTAAAAAAAAAAAAAAAAACCAACCAAACAAAAAAACTTTGCTTAGAAAAGAAAAACAAAACAAAACAAACCATAAACCTCTTGGGCTTTAGTCTCTGATACTCATTTAAGTTTGGCTTTTATTTGCCCTTATGCTGAGAAGGTCTGCTATTGATAATAGACTAGAATGAGATCTTCTCCAGTAGCTATGTTGTATTGATATTGAAACAGTACATCTTCAAGAGAAAAGCAAAGCTATTCCCCCTGACTGCTGCTAACCATGCTCTAGACCTCTGGTGTAGAATTTAGACTGATTTCTTTTTTCCTTAAGAAAAACATAAACTCATCGGGAAATACAAATATTTGTTAGTCAGAGAAGTGGAAGAACTCGCGTTAGAACACTTTTGCTGCTTTTAGGGCAAGCACCATTCAGCCCAAAGGACCTGCCAGGAAAGCAAGTGTTTTTTGCAGACTTTTAAGAAATCTTAATGTTTTATTTGTCAAAGTCAACACCATCTACCATATGCAGTGCAGGAGAAAATGCTGTGTGTGGGATGTTGCATAAGCTTGGCAGCAGCTTGTGCACAGGAACTCCTCAGAGCCGGCAATTATAGAACACATTTTGATAAGAGCAGAAGAGTGTGGCTGTAAAATATAAAACTGAGACCAAAGCACTGCTGTATCAGTAAATCTCAAACCCCACCACTTTATGATTGTTTACTTTGCTATGTGCTTTAAATGTTAGACCTGACAGTAGACTTGCATGTTAGCGTAATATTCCTGCAGTGTAAATGCTATTTATAATAAGCTATGGCTATGATTTATTTACTAGAAGGAGGAGGAGGAGAGCAGGCAAAGAGGCAGTCACTTCATTCTGCTGAAGTCAGTGACCAAACCAGGATGAAATCCAGGTTCCCCTGAATCTAGTTCTTCCACTACCAGTTTTCCCACTAGGCTGTATTTAGCGTGTCTGTGATATTATATTTTTCTAACTGCATCTCCTTGAGTGGCAGAGATGGAATCCACATGGATATTTCTCTCAGCAGAAGGGAAGACTTCTTGTTACTGTTCTCCTTGGAAGCAGGATATTAGTACTACGTTTGACACTACCATTCGATGGGCTTGTGACTTAAACAAATGAGCCATACTTGTTCTTTTTTATATGAGCCAGAAAGGCTCACATTTTTTCCTCTTATAACACTGAATAAGAAACTTTGGGAATACTAAAACCAGAAGTCAGTAGTTACTTTGCCCTTTTTTTTTTTTTTTTCTTTTGCATTATGATACAGCTGAAAATCAGTTTGGAGCCTTTTGGTTCTTTTTGGGGGTTCTTTTTTATTCCAAGAGATAGCAGATTCATTTCAAAAACCTCAGGACCTGCAGAATACATAGATTATGCTGTGCCTCATCTTTCCCAGGGCAAACTGCAGCAAACTACTGGCTGAGACAGTGGAAAGCTATAGCTGTAACAAACACGTGCAAACAGTGGGATCATAGTCTGGTATTCAAAACATATATAAGCTTTGGGTGTGCTGGTGACTTCATGAGCCTCCCTCTTAAACTAGCCAAAATAAATAAGAAAGAGAAACAAATAGATGCAAGCAGAATAATTTTGAGCTGGGAATAAAGGTGATTTGCAGTGTTAGAAGTTGTATATCTTCATTCCAAAGTACTATTAATGTTAGAGAGATTGGCTTAGTGACTACAATAAGCATTAACATATTTCCTGTAGGAGAGCATGCAGTAAATATTTTTGCTCTACAAGTTAGTTAACAAATACTTTCTGTCAAGCAACAGGTATTACTTGTGTTGACAGGCAGAGAGAAGACTTAGCCATCATCTTGACAAGATGAATCCCAAACTCTATTTCTTGCAAAATAAACTTTTATAGGCTTGGTAATCTTTGTTTAGCAAGCATATAGCGAGGGGAAAAACGCAAGCATTTTTCTGTAATCCTGTCAATAAGAATGCGTTGTCTGGCTTCTTATTCTACCTATCTCTGTGTGGTGGTCTCTGGCCCTAGCTCACCTTAACAGGAAAAAGTAAAAACTGTGTGTGTTTATGAATGAGAAGCAAAAGTCTTGCTGCAGACTGGATCCAAATAAAAAGACTTATGAGGTCAGGTTCCTGATTCTGATCTCATTCCTCTGTAACTTCAGACAAACTCCAATAAATCTGGTCGTGGCTGCTGTGAACTGCCATGAGGTCAGGCTTCATTACCATGCCATTCATTATAAAAAAATACTGTAATGACTCTGCAGCTTTCAGAAAGTGTCCTCATGTTTTAGTGGTGGTGGTGTTGTAGCAGGGGTGGTGTAAGAGGCAAGGGCTAATCTACGCAAAAGGGAAAATCCATTTCACCATTTGCAATGTAATGGAGTACGAAGGGGCACTCAACATAAATACAGATGTCTCCACTTCTGAGGCTTTTCTACTTAAATGAGAACCAAGAATCATATTGTTCTGTGGGCTTGCTCTTTGTTTACAATAACCTCTTTGAAACACAATGTTGAAATGGCTTTCCTGGATTGATTATTACATTCTGCAGGCTGGGATTCCACTGTGAGCACTGGGAACCTTTGGGGTTTTCCTTAAAAATAGCCCAAGGTTTTGAGCTCTGAAAAGCAGCTGGATTTTGTGGAAAGGGCTGGTTCCTCTGCTTCTCTGCTGCTCTAAAGTTCAAGCATAATGTTTGTACCAGAACAAAAACCCTCAGTAAAACTCTTCTCTGCCTGAGCAGTCAAATTTTACCCTTCCCTTGCATGGCCATAAATGACCAAAGCACGAGGATTAGTGGTTTTATGGATTCCTGAGCTAGTGGCGATGAAATATTGCACAGTTAATGTAAATTGTCAAGGATGACAGTTTAACCTCCTTAACATATGCACAGAGACCCTTTTGTTCTTCCTCAAACTGTGCCATGTGCCACGTGCCATGTGCCTTGGCCAGGTACTGCAGAATGTCACATACCTCACAGTGCCTTTTGCTGGCTGTCCATGCAAAACCTCTACTTCCCTTCAGAGTGTGTTTAAACAGACCAACTCTTTTGCCAAACTCTTCTGCTTACAGTGAGGAGAGTGCCACACAGGGCATTTGTGAAGGGGATTGGAGCAAACCCATCCAATTTGAGTTAGTGCTACCAAATTTGATGCTACTATCCCTATGTACAGTGGGTTGTTTCCATGTACACGGTGTCATATATGGTTTCCTATGCTCACTGTGTGTGAGAGGAGATGGCTTAATGACAGACTTCAAGCCTTTGCTCCAAATGTTGTGGTTTTCTGGTTTTTTGTTTCATTTTAGTCAGACCCCTGAAGTAATTTGTGAGCCCTGTGGGGTTTTGTGTGGTTTCTATCTGAATACCCATGAAAGAGTTAATTAGCTTGTTTGCAGTATCTCATTAATTCATTTTTGGCTGCAAATTTAATTGCTCCTTTATTACTGATGAGTAAAATAGCTTTAGGCTCCCAATTAAAATGGACTTTGATGGATATATAAGAGCTGTGCTTTCAGCTTTTTGAATGAGTAGTGGAATCACCATACTGTGTCCCACTGCAGTCTGGGCTCCTTCTTGACAGTGCTTCTTGGGGACAAATTCCTCCCAGTGGCAGACTTGGTCCTGGACTTAGAGCCATTAACGCCCCCCAGTCAGAGGGAAATCTGTGCCTATAAGCCTATGTGGGTAGGTGAAACTCAGAAAGATATTGAACCACTGTGGTTCCTGTCTCTTTTTTGACATGTCTGCCTCTTTCACATCCCCCCCATGATTCAACATGAAGAATATGTGATTTATATTCCCAGTGGTGGCTGGTTTGAATCCAATGACCTTTGCAAAAAATCCGTTGTCTGCATGGAAAATGTAGTAAAACAATGTAAGCATGCTTAGTGCAAGCATGTATGTGTCTTAAAACAATAGGATCATGAGACTAGCTGAAATCTCTGGATTCTTCTTGCAAGAAATGATCTCCCATGGGAGCTATTATGATGCTTCCTTTGCTGCCTCTCAATCCGCCTCCAAATTTTCCTTAAAGGCCTTGCTTGGGCATTGAACCACAGACAGGAGAATTAAGAAAATAAGACATGGCAATCTGAAGAGTCAGTACAGCCCGAAGTGAGGAGACTATGGGCAAGAACCAGAATTGTCAAGACAGACATCTACCTGCAGTTACAGTGATTACAGACAGCAGGTGGAAAAGCAGAATCAAGCACTGAAGACTTATATTCCATATCTTTAATTGTAAATCTACTTAAAAGCTATTTGAAATGCTTTGGGTACATTTGGAAACACTGCTTCTCAGTGGTTTCTATTCTACAACAAGATCTAGAACTTCATAAGCTGAATTCCACAATGTTTTTAATGCTGTAACAGCTTATTTGCTACACTCGTAAAGTCTGAACTCTTTCTGACTTTTCCTTAATTATGGGTTTGGGAAGAATTTCTGTTTCCTGGAATAGTGAAGGGGGAAAATCCTGTTTACTTTAGACAATAATGGTGGGGTTTTTTGCTTTTCTTAAATTAGAAGCTCGCAAGATGACCAGAGTCTATGGCACAAAAATGATGAAACAAGAAGGTGGTGGGACACAAATACAAATCAAAGAAAATAAAAATAATAAAAAAGAAAGCAAAGCAAAGAGAATTGCTGAAGGCTTGTGGTGGGACAATCTGCTACCAACTCACTCTGGAATTCTCTATGAAAACTTCAGTTCTTGTGCAACAGATGAGATTGAGCTGTGACTGTGCTTTTTCCAAAGGCCAAAAAGAGGTGGAGAGGAGGGGTGAAGATGTAGGCTTCCTTAAATGTTACTATGGTACCTCTGTCCCTGTTTTAGCTGAATGCTTGATAAATGTGCTTAAAGAGTCTGCTGAGTCTGCTTTCCCCCTCCCCCCCCCCATTTGTGCAACTCCCACAGCTTGAGATAAAAACAGTTTAGTAACTAAGGTATAATACAAATCACTACTGCTACCTTCAATAATAATAATGATAAAGGAAATAACAAGGGAAGAGAACACAACACCTCACCACCTGCCTACTGATAACTTGCCCCCCAGCCCGATCAAGCACCTACCGATACCTCCGATACCTAGTCCCACCCTGCAGTCCACTAGCCCTTCCGGGTAACTCTCTGTTACATTCTGGTCATGACGTGCTGTGGTATGAAATACTTCTTTGGTCAGTTTGTGTCAGGTGTCCTGTCTCTGCTTCCTCCCAGCTTCCCCTCCTCCCTGGCAGAGCATGAGGCTCACAAAGTCCTTGGTCAGACTAAAACATCAGTGTTATCAGCTCTGTTCCCAGGCTGAAATTCAAAACACAGTGCTGCATCAGCTACTAAGAAGGAGAAAAATGACTGCTACTGCTGAACCCAGGACAGTGGTACAGTACATCAGGACAATTGTTTTTTGTTCTCAGAAGTAAGTAACTTCTTGTCTCAGGTGGTGTCCCCTTAGGCAGAAAAGAGGAGAATGTGCTGTGGAACAAAGTCAGGCTGTGGTTATGGTCAGTGGTGGGGAGCCCAAAGAGTAAAGCTAAGCTTTCAATTGTATAAAATGGAAACTGCAGCAATAAGACGTGAGGAGGAGAAGGGAAGGAGCTGAAAGGCAACTTACATGGGTGCAGGCAGGCAAAGAGCTTGCTGATTCTGGCAACTCTTTCTGGCCTGTCCTCATTACCCTGGTGTCTAGGGACAGACTTTGGGTAAAATCTTTCTGGGTGATGGTCCTATTTGTGGTACTTTGAGTCCTGTTTCCCTGTGGGTACTGGTTTATATGAGGGAATCTCATGAAAGGTATCTTTCCATGGGAAGGCTTTTTCTAACTTACCTAAAACAGAAGTAGGCACTGCCCAGACCTGTGTGTGCTAGTCTGGTCTATGGCTGTGGTGATGGACACGTGTAACCATGTAGACTACTGGAAGTGCTTTTCAGGAGTGTGGAGAATAAACATAACCAAAATCTGACTCAAGTGTCCTTGCCAGCCTGAACTCTGCTCCTCCTCAACAGAGGTTTATGTGTATGGGAGAAACAAAGCTGATTTAAAGAAACCAAAAGAATTTGTACATTCTGATTAGTGTTGGGGCTTCTGTGGGTTGTGTCTGGTGATGATGTGGTCAATTATCTTTGAGGCCCTGCTCTCACTTCAGTCCTTCACATGGCCTGGGTTTTGGGTGGTGACTTCTCTAGTTTTGGCTATTTATCTCATAAAGTAGCTTCAATACTTTTTTTTTTACGCTGTCTCTGAATAGGAGATGGTTGTTGTACCCATCAGCTGTTTGTAGCCAGCAACCTGAAGGGGCTCTGGGGAAGGCCAACAGAGAGAGAAGGGCAGGATATGGTGGAATTAAGCAGCATAATTCATAGTGTGTTGAACATAAATTATCATCGCCTTAGTCTAGTTTTAAAGCTTTTGTGCATGCTAGACTTGAGTATCACTTTTCCTTGAACTCACACAGGGGCACAGATAGTTTCTCCACATAACCTACCTCCATCCTTACCACATCTGCAATTTCTTCCCAATTATGTGATGTTGGTGCAAACTCTGAGGACTCCCAAGAAGCTAGTGGGTAATCCAGACTGAAACAAATCTGGCTTAAATTCCATTGCAGTCAATGGCAGTCTAACCATGGGCTTCAGTAAACATAAGGCTCATCCCTTCAAAGGTGGCAGTAAGGAGACAGAATGGCAGTGCGGTAAAACACATCTGAAGATGTCTGTCATGGTAAAAATGTCAGGTGTTGTTTTTAGCTTGAAAAGGAAGAAAGGTGAAAGCTTGCAATGTGTTGGTAGGGAAGTTGTTGGTTTCACTATGAGATGATCTCACTTTATAGTAATACAGCTTCATTCCTTTTGAAAAATGGTGTATCTTGCTAATATCTGGACAGATCTGGAGCCACTGAGATACATTCTTGTTTGGTATAAACTGGTGTAGCTTTGTGCAGCAGCTACATACTTTGTGGTAGATGAAAATCTGTTCCTTTGTGTCTCTTAGGGGAAAATTTCAATGGCTGTATTTCAAAAAGTCACTTTTTTTTTTTGTATCATGGAAGCCACAGGCTTAATACTACTGTTAAACCAGTATATAAGCTTCCTAATTGCTTCTCTGATAGAAGACATTTAGTTTATATATACTGCATTGGAGAATGCAGTTTTCACCACACTGCTGTGAAGTTATTCACTATTGTATGTTTCTGTAACAACATGACGGGGCTTATGTTCCACACAGCTTCAGAAAATGTAAAAACAGTTTCCCCTCTGTCTCACTTTTATGACTTACGTGTTACTACTATATAGTCAAAACTCTGGTAATATTAGCATCAGATCCAGTAGGTGTAAGAACCATCACACTTCATGGAGCTATGAAGTTCTCTGTATCTGCTTCACACCTTGCTGCTGTTGTAAAGAGGAGCAGAGCTGCTGTTTGCAAAACCGAGCTCTCAGTGATCAAGTCCTTTATAGATGGGCCGATTTCCTTCCCAAATGTTTAATCATGGTGGTGTTACTGATGTTCCAAAGGCAACCTGGCAAACGGCTTCTTTTTGCTGGCAAGAAGGACCTGTCCTTGGAAATTCAACTCTGAGTTCACCTAATCCTGGGAAAACAAGAGGCAGTTTTCAATGAGCAAAAAGCTTCAGACTTTTAAGCTTGGTCAGTCATCCCATATTTTCACTTCTGAGATCCAGAGAAGTTATTTAGAAAGCAAAGGCTTCAGTGAAAAAGGGAATAAGCTATGGTCAGGAAAATATTTTCTAACCAGATTAACAACAGTCCAGAAAGTGCTTCTGAGCTCTGGACTATTGGCTACAGTTAAACAAGAGTTGGGGGCTTTTTCCTGATAATCAATGTGCGTTTTTGTTTTAAATATTTAATAAAATCATCATGGAGAATGTGAAATATATGATATTTTAGAAACTCAGACTTGTTTTGCTGACTGCTCTGTAGCTGCTTTCGTCTTTCATTGTTTGCCTTAAAAATGTTTCTGATTATTTAGAACTGAAGATTAATTGTTGTACTCAGCTTTACCCAAGCATGCAAACGTTTCTGGGAAGGTGACTGTAAATTAGGCCATAAGCAACCAGAGTCCCATAGATTTACATCCCAGAGCCAGCTGATAGGATATTGGAATGACATATGTTTTGTTGTGAGATAATACTTTCTCTTCCCTGGATGTGCAAAAAGATACCTGGAGGAAAATAGATGGCAAGGGAGCTCTGCAGAATGGGCTGAATCTAGGAAAATCTTGGGATGGGAGCTGAGATTGTGATTATAAAGCTCTTCAGGTCCCCAGCACAGGGAGCCCTCTTCTGCAGTTGGAAAGGGGACAGAAACTCTTCTGCCTGTGTACCATAGCCATGAGGGCAAACAGCATGGCTCAGTCTTGCCCTCTTTCACTGACCCAGTCACTGTTATGCAAGGCACAGTGGCTTAATTGGAAAGGCAAGACGCAGAAATCTCTTCTCTCCCTTCAAACAGGCTCCAGCCTGGGCACAGGGATATGTCCCTGGGAGTAGGAGACAGGGGACTGAAATCTCTGACTTTGCATCTTCCATTTCTGTGTGGCACTTCAACCACTCATTTACTGCATGGGTCAGAGATCGTATCATTGTTATGTTAGTAGAAAAGATGAAGTCTAGGGCAACTTTTGAAAGAGAGTAATTGGGTATCTTCAGGGCCAGAGTGAAACAGCACACAGAAAATGCCTACCTGCCCTCTGCCCTTGCTAGTTATGAAGAGTGCCAGAGCTGCCTGCATGCAGTGGGCAGCAGACTGGGGTGCCACATGCTGTTTGTGCAGTTGTCTCAGAGGCACAGTGCTTAACAATGGCTGTGAAGTCCACTTTGGTGCCAGGCACCTGTATTTTAATATTCTATATAGGGATGCTGGGGATGGACTCTTCATTAGGGACTGCAGTGATAGGACAAGGGGTAATGTGTTAAAACTTAAACAGGGGAAGTTTAGATTGGATATAAGGAGAAAATTCTTTCCTGTTAGGGTGGTGAGGCACTGGAATAGATTGCCCAGGGAGGTTGTGAATGCTCCATCCCTGGCAGTGTTCAAGGCCAGGTTGGACGAGGCCTTGGGTGATATGGTTTAGAGCGAGGTGTCCCTGCCCATGGCAGGGGGGTTGGAACTTGATGATTTTAAGGTCCTTTCCATCCCTAACCATTCTATGATTCGAAAGAAAAATACATAAAAATTAGGTATCCTTTCTCTTCCCCCAGAAAGCAGGAGAAACTCTGCCCTAATGAGGTGTTCATGGGGGTGTTTCTGCCTCAGAGCTTCTTATAGATGTTTGTCCCAGCCCTCCTATGTGAGGGCTTCCCTTGGCAAACCTGCCTTGAGCTGTGAGTGTCACTCATTGTTCCTGCTCTGCTGCTTGGCCCTGTGCAGTGGGTACACCACCCAACCATAACCTCTTCCTCTGGTGATAACAAATTGCAAGGAGCCAACTATGGTCTCCCCCTGACCCTGTCCCTCTGAAGAATTTTTCCAAATACCTTTTCTGACTCCAACACTTTCTAAGTGTCACAGAAGTGATAAATCGCAGTGCATGTTGGCAGCCTGGCATCTCTTTTTTGATGTGGTGGATTTTAGCAAAAAAAGGGATGTATATCCTTTGGTACAGCTGGGGCAAAGAGAAAGAGTACGCTAAGAAATAGTCCTGGAGAAGTGGAAGAAGTTGTCCCAGCTGTTTCTGGCTGCTTTTCCACTGGAGATAGCAGGCTGATAAAGCTGGAGGTGGAATGGGATGACTGCATGTGTGCCAACTGCTCCTGGGCAAGAGCAGTGGCTCAGGCAGCCTTCATCAGCACATTGTGCTAGAGGGTATCTCAACACTATTGCAGCTGTGTCAAACTACCAGCTTTCTGCTGAATAGGATGTCCCACCTCTTCCCTCCCATCCTGCAGGTGTGGCACTGCCTCCTTGCACAGAGAGCAGCACCAGTTGGTTCAGTTCACCTGAGGAGTGCTGTGTTTTCCCTCTAGATACAGCAAGCTGAGCTGGCTTCAGGAGGCTGGTAAGAGCAGGGGAACCCATGCAAAGAGGAAGTGGTGAGAAGGGAGGATTGCCCCTTTAGTCACCAGTAGCTCTCAGCTGCAGCAACAGCAGCAGCCTAATTAAACAGTGAAGCCTGTGGCATGCTCAGCATTTGCCCCTTCTCTGAATGTCACTGGGCACAGACTGGCTGCACACCTACAGCCCAAGAAGAGATCTGCTGCCATGCACAAATTAAAACTCACTAATTATGTCATATTTGTATGGAATAACCTTTTATGATTTTTTTTTTTGCTGCATATTTTCTATTTTTTCCTTTTCTCTCAGCTACAAAGAGGACAAAACAACTAAAAATCCTGACAGGCAGAAATGTTATTGCTCAGTGACTAATAGTGAATTCATTGGGTAATTTGTTTGGTTTGGTTGGGAAAACAAGACTTTCTAAGATAAAAAGGTCGGCAGAGGTTGCCCATTCAGTTGGCTATGCTTGCCAGAAATATATAAATCCATGTAGGCAATTTTAAGCCACTTCAGATCCCACAGGCCAGAGCAGTGGAAAGCCATTCCTTGAGTTTAAAGATGTTTGTGGAAATTGTTCGCCTTTTCCTACAATGAGAATTAAGGGATCTGCTCACAGATATTCCTCATGGCTTCCTTCACTGAAGGAAGTGTGTGGGCTGAACTTGCCTTTGCATATGCAAAGGGAAATAAAACAAGCAGCCAAATGGTCAGAGAGGTCACCATAAATATATCAAAGTTTAATGCTTGGTTTATGTAGCAGGCCCTGAATGTCTGTAGAGCATGGGTTAAAGCTGGGCTGACAGACTTGGAAGCAATGCAGGCACGGATGCTTGCCTGGTTTCTCAGCTCTGCAGTGACAAGTAGGGGGAGGCAAGGGTGGACCAGAAAACAGGAACATTTTAAGCCCCTCGTCTATGAGCATTTGATGTGTGAGAGTTTGTCAGCATCTATAGCAAAGGGGAGATGCACAGTATTTGGGTTGGGTTTGGTTTGGTTTTGTTGTTTTTCCCACCCTGTCATTTGACAAAGAAAGCACTGAGGCCTCAAACAAGCAACAGTTTCTGCCATTGATGCCTATAATAGGGCTGTGCTGGTCATAAATTACATCAATGAGCTTGTTAGCAGAGTCCAGGCCTAAAAACACTTGCTTAGTTACTGTAGCTGTAGCTACAGATCATCCAAGTGCTCAGGGCAACCTGATGCCTGTGACTGGAGAGCTCCTCTAACCAGGCTCTGCCATGGAAGGGGGCAGGATTTCTATCTCTCTGCTTTATATCACTGTTAGTATAAAAGCTCAACAGCACTAGGCACAGCTCCGCTGCAAAGATAAGTCGTGACAGCATTTTTACCCTTCAGTTTTCCTCTTTTAATATATTAATGTGACCTTCTGTTATATGTGCACTGATCAGTTGCATATAAAAAAATCCTGCCCGAGCCTATTCTGCAAGCAAAAACCAGCTTATCTTCACTTATCTAAGTGAAAAGACTCAGATGAAACTGAAGATGGGAGCTTGTACTCCATACTAATCACTGTAATGTAATATGTACTCACTTTTCTCAGTTACAGGCCTGAAATGGTAGGTTGTAGGAATGGTAGGCTGCTGATTTATTTCTCCTCTCTGACAATCTTATAATTTCAATGCTGCCTGTTACTTATACGTAAAGGAAGGGACAAGAGATAATGATAGTAAGAAGCACTGTGATCCACGCTTAGAGAAACAAGAGCTGAGAAAATCCAGTGGTAGATCCACAGTCACAGGCTGCTGTGTACAGGGAAGGAGGATGAGGGAGCAGAAGCTCAGAGGTACATCTGCTGGCTCAGTGGAACTGAGTCTTTTCTTTGCGTGGTGCTGTGTCTGATGGCCTCATCTGGCCAGCTGCAAGATCTCAGCCACATCTGGTGCATTTGTCATCTGGGGCAGAGCCAGAAGAGCAGAAGAAACACCCAGGAGGGGAAAAACAGGATCTGCACAGCATGGCTGCAACCTTTAGCATCTTTCCCTAGGTCACACTGTGGTTTCTCCCACAGGGGTGCTAGAGGGGCCTTTGCAGTGTGAAGGACAGTGAGAGAGTTGCCCACCATGGGGGTGGAAAGATGAGGAGGAAGCTTTGCAGTGCTACTGATGGGAGCAGGGGAGAGTGCAAGGTTCTTGTGTCATGGGAATGAGACAGAGGTGGATAATTCAGGGATAGCCCCATGGGAAGGAGGTCTGGAGCAACTGTGAGATGGAAGGACCACAAGAGGTTCTGGAGTGGGAGAGGAAGGCTGGAAAGGCAAAAGCTTGCTGCCCAGCTATACTTGGACTGGCATATCCAGTGCATTGCTTTCAAGTGGGTAAACCATATCACTTGGATTTGGCTAGGTTTGGAGAGACATGTCTGACCAGCTTCATCCTTAATGACTGTCCTTTTCTCATGTAGGATCTAGTCCAAGCTCCAGCAAAGTAAGCAGAACCTTGACTTAATATTCCATTCCATTAATATCTTACCATTTGGGCAGTGGGTTGGGGGGCCATCAGCCAGCCCTGCTTCCTTCCTCACAGTTGTTCTGGGGCAGTGAAAATCTTTTCAGAAATTTTTTTTTTTTTTTTTTAAACTCAAACAGAAGATTTGTTATAAAAAAGAATGGGGTTTTTGGTTTTGGGGTGTTTTTTTTTTTTTTAACGATTGAATTGCAGAAACAGTGCGGATAATTTCTTTAACCACACAGATATTTCATTGTGGTTTTACGTTTCTGTCTTCTTTTTTCATGTCTCCCTTTTAAAAAGCTAAAAAGGGGAGGGATGAGAGGAGTGATTTTAAACTTCTTTTTCAAGAAGACGATCCTGAAACTGAGCATCTTGAAACTCCCAAAGGAAAAAAAAATAGTCTATACAGGGTCACTCACTGCTTCCCCTGACCTTGCACATTTAGAATCATAGAATCATAGAACCATAGAATAGTTTGGGTTGGAAAGGACCTTAAGATCTTTCAGTTCCAACCCCCCTGCTTTTGATGCAGCCATCCATATGGGTGGTTTCTAGGCTCAAGCGCACACTGAAGCCTTGTCATGTTCAGTTTCTCATTGACCAACACCTCCAGCTCCTTCTCTGGAGGCTGCTCTGAATCACTTCTCTGCCCAATCTGTAGCTGTGCCTGGGATTGCCCCAACCCTGGTGTGGGACCTTGCACTTGGCCTTGTTGAACCTCATGAGGTTCCTATGGGCCCACTTCTCAAGCTTGTCCATGTCTCCATGGATGACATGCTGTCCCTCAGGCTTGTAAGGCATGTCAACCATACCACCAAAGGTTGTCCAGTTCTTCAATTAATTTTATATCTGGGTAGAAAAAAACTTTCTCTATTTGTTAGTGTCCAGCTCTCAAACTCAACAGGTTGCAGTCAGTGAAACAGCTCAGAAGTGGAAGATTACTGAACTGGAAATATGGATCAGAGTTAAGGTACAGTATTTTAGTTAGTGGGGAGCTGATATATTTGTGAACACAGACAAAGATGCTAAGGAAAACTGCAGGTAGATATCAAGGCCTCATTCACTCCAAAATCACTGGCCTGTCAGGCATATTCAAGCTTCCAGTTTTCTGTTTAAGCCAATATTTGTGCAGAATGAAAATATTCATGCTACGAAATTTATAATCTATAAGTCCCACTACCCCCCTAATTACCCATTCAGCTTTTTGGACATATGCATTGACAGTGCAAAGAAGCAGTGACTCAAGTGTTTTTTAGTCTAAAGGCTGTTTTTATCTGGTAGCCACTGGTCACTGTGCAGCAAGCCCTTTATAAGAATTTTATTGTTTTAAATCCTGATTTTTGTTTTCCCTATTTCCTTATCTCCACAGCTTGCCCATCAGTCCTGGTCAGTCTCATCTGAGGGATCAGAGACAGTTAAAGCTCTCCAGCTTCTGCATGGTTGGATTTTTTCTACTGCATGGCTTTGTTTATAGGATTTCTTTACTTCTACAAAGAGCCCTTTATTGCAGAGAATCCCCAACACCTTTAGTAGGTTTATTGAGAAGCACCAAATCAGTTTTTAATGTGTAGCAGAAACCTAACCACCTCTGAGGAGGAAGGTGGTGTTGTTTTTGCAGTTTGCAACAAGGTATAGGACAAAACTAGGGAGGTGAGGTTCTAGGATAAGGTAAGGTTTCTGGAGTTAAAAGGGCATGTGGAAGGGGTCTCTGTGTTTAAGTACCAGCTTGGGTCTTGCCTAAGAGATGCCATCTCCTTGATACCTTTCCTTTTTGTGTTATAAAATCGTCACAGGTTTGAGAAACAGTGTGCAGTCTGAGTCGGAAAGCAATTCTTCCCTGTGACGGCTCCTGCTAAAACACCGACCAGGTTGAAAAACACTGATCCTTCTGGTGTGCTGTTCCAGAAGGGCTGAGAATGCAACTGAGAGCCCATACCCAGGAAAGCGCAATGCATTTCAGTGCATAGAAGGATCTGCTTGTGTTGGGGTAATGAAGGACCCCACAGCTGTGCCCCTCCAAGGTTTCTCATAGTAATTTTCCATGAAGCTATGGAAAAATATTTATCCGTCCTTCTACAAACATGTCTGTAGGAGATTTAAGCAAAGGCGTGCATGCAAAAACATAGAGAAAAAGCCCCCTTACATAGACATAGCTAACAAAATGTCAATGTTTTAATAATCCAGGAGGAAAACCTGTGTTTTCTTTGTCACCCATTTCATTTTTGTGTGTAATTGGACAAAATATATGTAGTTGAGAGGTCTAACGTTCTCGCCACTTTTCTTCCCTATTGGGAGGATCATCCACTCAGATAGTAGAGATTCATGAAACTGTACTTATTTCTTGTTCTTCAGTATGTCTGGGGTGCAGAACATGAAAACAAATACTTGTGAGAATGACCCACCTCTTTTTATTCACTTCTTGCTCACATATATCTGGATTTCTCAACTTTCCTCTCAGGAGCAGTTTTCATGCACTTCCCACCTCCATGCAATCAGCAATATTTCATTGCAGCAAGGCCCTTTTTAATAGTGAGGCTGGTTCTTTTACCTGCAATTGCATCCCTCCAGCATCTTGCCAATGTGCACAGTAAGGTAGAAAGGGAGAGCTGAGCACATGCATACCATCAGATGGAAAGATGTGTTTATGTGGTTGTGGTTATGGTTGGACGGGAACCATTCCTGGGCAGACACAAGAGATGTGTCTGAATTTTCTGAGTATGCCAGTTCATTCAACATCATTTCAACAAAAGGGCTTTAGGTCACACTGCAAGGTAAGAAAGGGGTCCTTTGGCCAGGCATTGTTTCTTTTACTCATTCACAGATATACGGCCTAAAAGTGCAGGCACAAAATGCAGATGTCTTTGCTATAGAAGGCAGAATCTGAGCAGTCTTTCTGAGAACGGATGGACTAGCCATTACTGGAGCACACCTATATTCAAGCCCAATCAAGTAGGAACTAATGTTATTTTTCTCTGCAACAAGCAGCTTGTTCTAAAACTTACAAAATAAAAAGGCACAAACAAACAAAAAAAGCCAACCCCAAAATCCAAATCCAACAAATCTGTCATGTTAGAGCCAGTAAAACCCAACCAAATCTGTCATGTTGGAGCCAGTAAAACCTGGAATATCAGTTTTGAAAAGAATTGTGCCATTTTGAAATCTCATTCCTGATCTGCAGTTGAAATGGAAGTTACCACTTCTGGGAGTTCCACACTTACCATCTTTTTGCCATATTTTTAACATCTGAATTTTCCTGTTAGATATTCAGAATAGTGTCAGGATGTTTCAGTGCCAAACGCATGATATTTTGACTTAGAACAGGAGTAGTATTTTAATCAGTACGTTAATTGAAGTTGTAACAGGGTTTCTAACCAACAAACACCCCACCCCAGAGTAATTCAGATATTCTGTGTTCACATTGTAGGCAATAGTAGAAGAGTAAGAACCATGGTCATATAATGGGATTCTGAATTACATCGCTTAAGTTTCCTCAATTAAATTTTAAATATGTTTCCTGTGGGGCTTTCCTGAGCATTAATTAAATTTTAAGAAGAAATTGTGGTTTTATCAAAACAGACTTTTGGAAACTATGTGGCCATAACCACATCCTGCTGTGTACTGCAGTGTTACACAGGCTAAAGGGATGTGGCTGTTTCTGTAAGAGGAGACATCAGCCTTGATAAGGAAGCTCAGATGATGGAGTGCTATCCTGCTCCAAGCCAAGCTATTCTACTGATACTGTATTTCAGTTCAGGACATGTTGCTCTCTTTTGTCTAGATATTACTTTTGTTTCAGCTTCCAGACACTGTCTTCTTCTTCCAAATTACAGATCTATGTGAACTCTAAGACTATTCATGTTTCCTGTTGGTAACTGGAAATTGGAAAAGACGTTTAACTCTCATTTCTGTGTTGATCCTCTTACATCGATCAGTGTCAAATCTCTCCAGATATCTGGACTTTGGCTTGGCCAGTAATGGTCTCACTAGATCTGGGAACAGAAGGGAGACCCATTTTTTACACTGTTTCTACATGTAGGGCTGCTATAGCATCAAGCTGTTCTGATGAATTTACTATGGAAGCTGCTAGAGAGCAGGCCAGAAGGCTGATCAATCTTTATTATTGCTTATTATGTTCTTGTCACTCTTAAATGTTACCTGCAGTGACTTTACACCTACTTGCTTTTTTTTGATTATTATTATGGATACAGGAGTGTATTGCGAGCAACATGTAATGAAGAACTGTTGTTTTTAATGAGACTCTGTAACGCACGGGGAGATGCCTTGCAAAGCACCTTGTGAAGTCACGGATCTGTAAGACAGAGATCACATTGCTACTTTTTTTTTTTTTTACATACTGGGCCCAAACTCTTGCAATTATCACAGGGACAATTAATACATTCTACCTGCAACAGAAATGCCTTTTCCTGCCTGAGCTGCAGTATGTTTGAAAAAAGTTGTCTCCAGGGTTGTCATTCTCCTTTGTGCCTGATACTTCTTTAAAGCACTTGTCTCAGTGGATTTTGACCTTAGTTTGCACAGGAGTGACTACTGTTGACTCCAAGTTACAACATGTAATGAAGCTGAAGATCCTATTGCCACAATAAATCAACAAACCTTAAGGTCTTGGCAGGATTGTAGAAAGAAACAGAAGCTCATTGGTATGCAAGGAAATGAGTAAGAACATCCATAATTATGTGAAGAAGGTACTGGCTTGTCATATATAAGACTGGCTTCTTTCTCTAAATTGCTATCACTCCTCTTTCATCCCTTCCTGCTTTGCCTTTCCCCTTCTCCTTCCTGTAGCATACCATAGTGCTTCAGCCTACCACCTATGTTTTAATGTATTGTAATATAAATAGAATCATAGAATTATAGAATAGTTAGGGTTGGAAAGGACCTTAAGATCATCCAGTTCCAAGCCCCCTGCCATGGGCAGGGACACCTTGCTCTAAACCATATCACCCAAGGCCTCGTCCAACCTGGCCTTGAACACTGCCAGGGATGGAGCATTAACAACCTCCTTGGGCAATCTATTCCAGTGCCTCACCACCCTTACAGGAAAGAATGTCTTCCTTATATCCAATCTAAACTTCCCCATTTAAGTTTTAACACATTACCCCTTGTCCTATCACTGCAGTCCCTAATGAAGAGTCCATCCCCAGCATCCCTATATGCCCCCTTCAGATACTGGAAGGCTTCTATGAGGTCTCCACGCAACCTTCTCTTCTCCAGGCTGAAGAGTCCCAACGTTCTCAGCTGATCTTCATACAGGAGGTGCTCCAGTCCTCTGATCATTCTCGTGGCCCTTCTCTGGACTTGTTCCAACAGATCCATGTCCTTTTTATGTTGAGGACACCAGAACACAATACTCCAAGTGAGGTCTCATGAGAGCAGAATAAAGGGGCAGGATCACCTCCTTCGACCTGCTGGTCACACTCCTTTTGATGCAGCCCAGGATACAGTTGGCTTTCTGGGCTGCAAACGCACACTGCCGGCTCATGTTCATTAAGTACTATACAATTCTTGACCAATATATAAATTTAATTCAGAGGAAGGAGTTTTCAGTAAAATAATCAAACTGCATTTTCAGTCAGCAGCAAAAGGCAAATGATTTCAGTAGGACAGTTGTAGCCATTCCTTTCTCCTTGTGGGATTTACACCTACATAACTGGGGAATCTGTTGAGCCTCTTGCCTTGCTGTCTACTACTTCCTGTAGCCCTTCCCTTTTATATTGGCTGAGCCTTATTTAAATAGTGACCCTGTCAAGCTGGGAAGAAACAGAAAGCAGAACTGCAAGAATGAGACAAAATATGATGTAAGAATGCTAAAACAAACATGGTACAGGAAAGGCAAGAAAGTCAAGCTCAGTGAAAGCTGTAGAACAAGCTGGAATTCTTTGGGTGGAAGTTTTTTCCAATGGAAAATACTGTTTCATCCAGCCCTTTGCAAAAAGTTGGTAATTTCAAATACACCTTATTTAGAAGCAGTGATTGAAAACCATTTCCATAATATTACAGTCTACCTTTGAAGGTCTGCAATAACTTCAGTTTTGTCTTTGATATTATTCACTCTAGTTTGACGTTTTGATTGCTTTGGAATTTCAGTTTTTGTTTCACTTTTGCTCTTTTTAAGAATACAATGTCTTTGTTAATTAATGTGGGTTGATTTTGTGGTTTTTGTAATAGAAATGTTGTCTTTTCCCACAAAGGGGAAAAAACCTCAATGAAGTTATGCAAGTAAATGATAAGAAGAGAGTAGTTGAGCAAGAATAACCTAAGGGGAAAAGCCTACAAATAAAGTAAAAAAACTCTTGTACCTCGTACCTACAGCAGCACCTGATGCTGGACGGTGTGTTTGGGTGGCAGGATCTCCAGGGCACCCAGCAATGGATCTACATAACCAGATTGTCAGGGTACTTGGGTGAGAGCTCATCCCTGCGTGATGCCCAACCAAGCCTCTCACTGGGTTTCAGCAGGAAAAACCTGTGCTGCTTTTCCTCTGTGAATTTCTCAGCTTGCCCTTTGAAAACCAAGGGAGAAGGATGGTCCCAGTTGGCCACAGCTCCTTCCCATGGCATAGGATGGCAAACGTGTTTTTTTGTTTGATATCTGGACTCTTCAAAGCTTGAAAGGAGCTTGCAGGGATGATCTGCCCGTGTTAGTGGCATTTGTACACTTTAACCTCATGGTCCTGGGGGGCTCTGGCCACTCAGGAGTGACCATCCCAGAGCACTGCTAGAAAACACTCTTCTTCCTTACAGCCAACACAAAGTGAATAGGTATAGACTGGCCTTGGAGGCCGGAATAGGAATGAAAAGCAGCATGTTTTTGTAGACTGGCTTCTAGCCAGATGAGTAACAGCTAGCTCTCATTTGAAATACAGGTCGGCACAACCAAGGAGGACTTGGCAAAGGGGGAAGGGGTAACACTGTGTAGGGTTTTGCTTGGGGAGACTGAGCCACAGAGAAACACTAAATGCCAGTGAGACACAGCTATTGTAGCCTGTTTAAGTGGCCTTAAAGACAGGAAAAAAAAAACAGAAGTTTTTTACATGAAGTACTCACAGGATGAGGCAATGGAACTGTTCTGAGTCTTCTTTTTTCTTTAAAAATAAAAATAAAAAATAAGAATTAATTTACGTAGAAACATCAGAAACATCATTGCACCACTGAGAGCACTGACTGTCTTCAGTTTTTCTACTTAGTGGAAACAGTTTTTGCTAACTGCCTGGGGTCAGCAAAGACTGAGGATTGTTATGCTGCTGTATAGCTTCCACGCATATACAGTGCTCTGCCCACAGCAGCCTTAAGTGTCCAGGTGACAAGGTTCAAAAGAGATTTGTATCTTGGCTCCTTAGTCAGCCAGCATCTGAATGATGTTTTTCAGCTGTGATACTTGTATTGTCCAATTTCAGAGGTTTTAGCTACAGTAACCCTTTGTAACCATGCTCCTGGAAGCAGCAGCACACATTATAGGGTCAGGTGGGGAGATGGGGACATCTTGGCTTAGGGTGGGGACTGACACTGCACCTTTGCCAGTGATGCTTTGCTGTCACATGTGGGGCTGTGAACTGCAGCACATCAGATGCAGCACTGTCCCTGGCAGGAAGGGTGAACACATCTGGTTGTGGGTGTGGGAGGAGGGAACCTGGGGAGCTACTGCAGAAGTTGCAGGGTAAGCCCTTTCCCTGCAGGAATCGAAGCACTCGCAAGGAGGCATAGGTTTAGTAGCTACCCAGAGACATAAGCACTTGCCTCTATTGCTGTAACGGGGAGGAGCGTGGAGGCTGCAGGCCACAGGCAGGGACATGGCGTGTGTCTGTAATGAGCAGCTACTGCTGACCTGTCCACACATTAGCATGAGAAATGTGCTTAGGCCCATAGAGCCTCTGTCTGAAAGGGAAACAAAGCATGTGTGTTAGGAATAAAAGCAGAAAAGAAAGTCTATAGGACAGCCTGCTGAGCTCAGCATTCCTGCTTCTCAGAAGGACAATGCTGTGTGACATGCCTGTTGTATAGGAAGATGCAGGGATACACTGGTAGGATGATTACATCTGATTTGCTGTCACTTAGCATATGAAAAACTTGCAAAAAAGGGGGTGGGTAGTAGGAATGTGTTGTGATATTAGAAGAACCTGCTGGGCCACCTTTGTAACTAACAGCATGTAAGTTACAAAGAAAGAGCAAAACCCAAATGGAGTGACCCACCTACTCTGCAGTAATGAACAGCTTTGGTGGTAGAACACAAGTTTTCTGAGTTCCTGGAATAAACTTTTGTCTCATGCAGATTTGATCTCAGCCAGGGCTTAACCACCATTTGAAAGCATATTAAAGACATGTTCTCCTGCAGGTCATGTTTAGACTGTGAAAACAGAATTGTTTAGAATGTCAGCTGGCATGCTTAACTAATGCTGATTAGAAAAGTTCTATCTATCTAAAATCATATTTAAACCAATGAGTGTACACACGTGCATTTTGAAAAACTCATTGGATATTAGTCCCTTTTGATAAACAGTATTATAAATATTCAAATTTTTTTTACTTACAAAACACAAACGAGTAAAAATACTATTTTCCCCTTGTAGCTGTGGCCTAGAGCTGTATAGAGATTGTTGGTATTTTAATAATTGTAGAGGGCTTTCGCTGTGTCCTTAACTCTTTCCAGGTACGGTTTGGTTTTGTGATGCAGATGGCACATCCCTGGCTTAGTTAGCTTGCTAATAACCTGGTGATAGGTTCAGCATGGGCACCTTCCCAAAACCAAGGTAAAGAAGGTGGCATGCAGAAGTAATCAAGTCAGGGCAACATTGCTGGCTGAGCATTCAGGTTTAGAGTCCTGTTTCACAAGTATGCATTTTAACGACGGGTTCAATGGGCTTGTTTAATTGCGCTATGCTTTTGGCTTTAGGAGAGAATCATCTTCAGTTTCAGGTGCTGGTGATGCCTGCGATGTGGAGAGTTGCTCCTGGCACACAGCAAGCCCCAGGACCCAGCACACTGAAGTCATTTATAGCTGTGTACAACTCCCCCTGTGCAACTCCCCCTATGCAACTCTGCAGACTGCCTGTTCTAGTATAACCAGTGTCTGTCCCATTCCTATGCTGTCCAACTGATGGGCTGCGCTGGTAGCAACAGATGTTGCTACTTAAGTTTGTCCAATGAGTTTTGCTTCCCCTGCCTCCAAATGTAAATGTTTCTGTACTTAGTAAAATGAAGTACAGTTAAAAGAGGAAGCAGTTGTATGTTTAGTGATGAGAAATCCCAAGCGCAGGCAAAAGAAAATGGGCCCGATTTCTTTTTTTTGGCAGATATCTAGGAAACCCTTACCTGTTATCTGCATAACCTGGAGTTGGGGCATGCATACATGTAGGGCTGGAGAGGTTAAAAAAAAAAGGAGAAATGGTGTTCCATCTAGCTTAAATGTTTACCTAGTTTTAGTTGATTGGAGATCATTGGAGTTCAGTTGAGCCAAGCACAAAGGGTGTGTTTCTTCATTTCCATGGGGTGAGGGGTTCCTCACGAGGTGAGCTGAGATCCTTTTCTCTCCCACCTGCATTTTTCTGCTAACATAGTTCCTGCTGGTGCTATTTCAACACCAGCTCTTGGTGGTGTTAACCCTGTTGTCAGGTCTGACCACGTTGAGACTAACCTTGTTGCAGTGTAGGCAGAAGCCAGAAGTTCGGAAAAACAGACATTTTCTCTATGCACCTGTCTTGCTTCCAGAGCAGGGTCTGGTGATGGTAACTCCCACAGCACACACAGCTCTGTCACAAACTTGTGTTCTTCTTTTTGTGCTTCTGTGTTTTGTTTTGCACTTGGCTTTTGCAGAATTTTCCTATTAGGCTCTTAGGGAAGAGGATGTAACTGTCTCTAAGGATTATGAACAAACTAACTGGTTTTTGTTGACCATTGTTTTAAATTCTTGATATTTGCAACCCATTTTATCTGCATCTGCAATTAACAGTGAAAATCGATATAGGTATATATATTTGTGGACTTTTTTGCCAGTTGGAACTAGATTATCTTAAGGTCCTTTCCAACCGTAACTATTCTGTGATTCTATGACATTTCCCCAGAGCTTTCCCTGTGACTTCTTTGTCTCTATCCCTCCCCCACCGTCCATTTTTCCTTGCACTTAGATGTGCTGGCAAAGAATACAACATAAACTTAGCCACTCTCTCCTTCAAACAGGATGTCTGCAGTAGTCATGGTTAGGACTTGGAAGCTGCCTGATCTTAGCAACAGGCTACAGGTTTCTGCTCTTTTCCTGTTACCTCAGCCTCTGCAGCCCTTTCAGCTGTAAGGTCTGTTCAGGCATGTCAGTCCAACAAAGCCTGAGGTTGAAACAATGTGGCCTGCTTTTGAGTTAATCTAAAAGCAAATAAAAAACATAGAGTTTTAGATGGCTTTTTTGGTGTCTTTTTTTTTTTTTTCCTTGTTTTTTTTTCTTATAAAAAAGAAGATGCCTGATTTCAACTTATACTTGTGATTGTTCTGGCCATGACTTCACTTCTGTTAGAAGAACTACAATGGACAGCAGCTCCTAAGAAAATGACTGTTTTGGTGAACTTCACTTGTCCTCAGGAAAGAGAAATTCCCTGTTCCTACTAGAAGCATGTATTGGCAACAATAGATGATTTCTTCAGGAGCCCTGAGCTGCCTCGGACTTGCAAGATGAGGTTACACAATGTGCTGACTTCAGTGGTAGACCTGAGTGAAAAAACTTCTCAGCCCTGCTCTCCTTTTCCTGCTGCTGTGCCAATCTTCCAGTGCTGCTTCCTTGGCTGTGCCAGTCACAGTCTGCACAGTGGCTGTGAATGAACTGCACAGAAACACCCTCAGTTAAACTGTCCCCATCCTCCATGTCTATGGCAGGAGAGAACGAGGAGCTACAATGCAGAAAAGGAACTGGCTCACCACAAGGGATGCAGGGGTGATGGATCGCAAGGCTGGCTGCTCTGCTGGTGGTCTGTGGCCATTCTCCCCAGCACAGAGGGCAGTGGGGTCCTGGTTTCCCAGGAGGTCTGCCAAGGTCTGAGCAGGCAGCAGTGATCTCTTCTGCCTATCCTTCATCCTTTACTGCTGCCAATTGCATCATATTATGGTGGCGTTTTGTGACAATAAAAGCAGAACACACAAATGCTGAGGTGCTGAAGACCGTGTCAGTGGTGCCATCCTGCACTGGCTGACCCCATGCTGTTGGCCCAGCTGCGTCTCCATTTACCTGAAGCAAAAATGAATAAGCAAAGGGTCTGGTATGCAGAACTATGAAGAATCTGGCTAAGAGCAGTGAACTGACTGCAGCAGAAATGCGCTTGGCAGATGTGTCCTTTTTGTTTGAAAATATGACGCAAACATTCTTTGTTATTGCTATTTGTTTTACTTTTTTAACCAACTTTTCATCTTGCTCTGTGAATGGTTGAAGGGAGCACAACTGAGTCTGGAGGGGAGTTGTATGTGATTTGAATGGGTTTTTTTTGCCTCACCTCCATTGGTTGCTTGCAGTGTGCTGGTTTGGTTTTTTTCTGGTTTCTTTTTCCCCTTAATTTTTTCATATCTGCCTTGGAAATTCCCAAACCCCAAGAAACTTTTGCATTAACTCTGCAAATGTTCTCAATGCAAATAGTTGTGCCAGTCTTTTAACATGTCATCATTAATGGATATGTGTTTGCACAAGAACCTGCAGTGTTATCCACGTTTGTGAACCTTCTTTAAGATGGAACTAAATTACTGTGAATGTTTGCAGTAAGCTCATGAAAAAGAACCTTGAACTCTGCATTTGTAGGATTTTCTTGAGCAAATACCTGTAAATACTTCTCTTTTCCCCTGCTGTGCTATTTTCTCCAGTGAGCATGTAGCTGGGGAAAGCACTTCCTGTATGTTTTAAAAAAACTGGAACTTCATCTCCTGGAAAGGATATGTTTTAGTGAGCTAAATATCAAACAACTCCTTAAGCTCTTGTTGTAGAGTAGGGAGAAATGTGGACCATTAAGTGCAGAGTTTATAGAGAGATGAGGGTTAAAAGCAGGGTGAATCCTGCCCATCCCACTTCATTGCTTACTGGAAATAAAACTTCTTTGTACTGGTAAATCAGGAGTATGGTCTGGAGCAGATGTGACTGTCCCAAAACAAAGAGCAGTGTTGATGCTGGCAAAGCTTCCCACCTGGTTTGGTTAACAACAGAGACCACCTGTGAGAGCCATTTGGTCAAGTCACAGGAGTCATAGCACTGTCCTAGTAACTGCTCTATGCTCCTGAATGGAGACACTTCACCTGGGAAAGCTCCTGTCCTTATCAGACATCAAATGAGAGGGCTCCAAGTTCCTACATGCAGCCATGCTTTTTCCTAAAGCCCTCCTTTAGAGATGTCTGTTACTGCACCCCTTTTGCCTCCATCAAGATAGGAAAATCTGGCATAATTAGTGAAGCCTGTTTGCATATTAAACATGATAGTCCCTGAAAATTTATCTCATCACACATACAACACACTCTGTCTCTGCTTGAATGGTTTGTTTTGAGTAACTCTCATCTACCTGAAGAATATTCTTCTGCTGGTTTTGGGAAGAATTGTTATTCATTTTTCTTTCATGCCTTGGTATTTTAGACATCCTTGGCAGTCTTTGATAGTGGTTTCATGCTGGAACAAGCGTAATCCCTTTCTGCAAGATGGGAGACAACGTTGGCTGTTTTTTCTTCCTCAGCGGTGCTGAGTTTCTAGAAAGTGTCTGCGTATCTATCAAGTCAGTCACTTTTTAGCTTTTTTCCCCCCTTTGTCTTGCTGTTCAAGTCTCAGCAGCAAGGATGTCGTGTTGTCTGCTATGGCTGTGGTTTTGCCCCGTGCTTATAGAGAGCATATATATATTTACTATTGCAGTGGAATATACGCTTATCCATTATGATGTTATACAAATGGGCTTTATCTGTTCAGCCCATGTTGCTTGGTTCCAAATGGATGATTTGTCCTGAGAAAATAATTTAATCCTGGCAATACCTCCTGGTTTCTGTTCTAACAGGTCTTATCAGACAGCATAGCCTTTGAAATCTGCATGTCTTTTCCTTTTTTGTCTGTTACTTCTACCAGCACAGGTAGAAGTAAAACTGAACGTGTGCATGGCCTCATATGTATAGGGTTCCAATAGTTTTGGGTCTGTTGTCACTAACTCTTACAATGTGTTCTCTTGTGGTTTATGGTGATTTTCTACTCAAATGGTTTCGCTTTCTTATCTTGTTAAGGCAGATAAACAGATCTGCCATTAGATTTATTGAAACAGGAATATACAAGTACATACTCTGCTTGTGAGGCTGGCTCCTCAATAATGCTATTGGTATTTCTAGACCAGGGTCAGGATTTACCTGCACACGTTGTCCTATGCATGCAGGATTTAAAATAGCATTTCACAGCAAGACCGTAGCCTTGACATATAAAACTTTAAAGTTACCCACAGCAGAGAAGACATATCCTATATTACCACAGAAAGGACCTGTTTAATATGTGTCTACAGTGGGTTATATCTTTTGCTCTTCCACATCTTTGTTACTCCTACATGGGTTGTTGCAGTAAGAGACTATACTGAGAGACTGTCAAAACAGAAAGGTTAAAATTCTACCATCAATATACAACAGTCCCAGTATTAAAGTGGTTTCTTCAACAGACAACATCTGAAATGTGCTAGGCTAGGTCCTTTAGTGTTTGGAAAACTGTTAGGATAACTTTCTATTACCTTGTGTGACCACTTGGACCACTGAATGTAAGTTAATGTCTAGAAATGTAAAGAATACTACTTTCAGGAAAGGGCTGATGACAAAAGACAGTTCATGCAGAGGAAGTCATAAATACTGGACAACTTTGTCTTTTTGCTTATCCATGCTTAAATGTCAAACTACTTGTCAGAAATAAGTGACCTCCTATGCTTATGTGAAATCAAAACCCTAAGAATATGTATAACACATACAAGCAAAGAACCCAGATGCCAAGAACACAAACCAGGAAGTCTGTGACATTTGTGTAAGGGTACCAAAAAAGACAGAAAGAGGCAGATCCTTTTGAACCATTGATGAACAATAGCTGCCATGGATTCCAGAAACACCAGAAGCAGCAGCTTGAAGAAATTCCAGCTGTGCTCCAGAAACATTCTCAATCCTCAGGAAGTATCACATGCAGGAAGTGTGCTGAGAAGGGCTTAGTGAATACCAGTAGTACAAAACTGAACACGGAATCTCAGAAGTCAAACTCTACCTTCATGATAAAGACAGAAATGATGTAACTTAGAACGGTTCAGAAAGCTAGGAATAGGGCAGTTCTGTTCTAAGATAGTAAGGAAGCTCACATAGAACAGGGTGTAAATAGAGAGAAGAAAAAATATAAAAATAAACCAAGTCTTCTTCAGTACTCAATGTATATAAGAAAGCAGGGAAAGATGAACAAAGAAGATGGAAGTTCTGGGGAGGAGAAAACCGACCTGTATTGAAAAATGTTGGAAGAACAGTGCCACCTGCACTGATTGTGGCAGATGAAATCCCTATTGAAAAGTTTGTAAGCATATGTAGAGAAAACAAATCATAATTGCTGTACCAAGACAGTGCTCCAACTAGAGTAATAATGTGAAATGGTTGTAAACCTCAATGTAGCATCAGCACAGGGCAGCTGTATGCAGACAGGAAACCATGTATATACCATGTAAGAGGGTGTGTTATCAGTAACCACATTGCACAGTGAAAGAGAAGAATGTAAAAATGTAAGCAAGCACTACCAATATGAAAATCTTCATAACGGATCATCCTGGTTGCACTATGCTAATACAAAACACAGGGAAGGCACCAGGAGGGGCCTTATAAGATAAAGGTGCAGCTAGTATTGACAATGCCAAAGTCACTGCTAATCACCAGTACTAGTCAATTCATAGCCTGTGTGAATTCTGCATGTCGTAGCCCTTGTGGGATGCAGAATGGGACAGACAAGTGATTCATATAATGGAGACACTAGGAACTCTAGAAATCTAATTTGAGAGACGTATATTGTGGTATCCCTACAGCAAAACTGATGAAAGACTATCAGAATATTTTCGAAGGTCTGAGATTTCTTCCAGGCACTCTGCACCTGGGAAAAGATTAAAGAGTTCAGCTGCTGAAGTACTTGCCCCACAAAGTAATTGCTGTATGAGGAACTGAAAATGTGAGCTACAGAGAAGCTGGTCGGAGGGCAGGGGAGAGAACAGGTAACACTGCTGGATGCAAAGTCTATGCAGGGAATCAGTATGTGATCACCATGAAAAGACAGCCAAGCTGTGATTTTTGCAAAACTGAGCACCTTGGAGCTCACTACAAAGTGTGTGTGATTGAGGAACTAATGACAAAAAATAAAAGCAGCCGTCTTTGGCATGGAGTATTGAGGTACTGGCAAGTAGATGCAGAAAACACCTATCTTAACACATTCTGGGCACTAGCAAGTAGATGAAGGTGATTGAGGATGACATTTAAGATGAAAGCTAAAATGAAGATTATCAGTGCTGCAAATAAGTTATCTTAACAGGGTCTGTTACTGTTGGTTCTTTCCTGGACTGATACGGGGTACAGGAATGAAAGCTATGACAAAGCAAAACCACAGATTCATCAACCTGTTGGAAATGGTCAGGGAAGTAACTCCATAGCAGAATGGAAGTAAGACAAAACAGTGGCTGTCTGCAATACTGCACTTAAGATGCAGTTTCTGGGTAGCAATATCCTCACCCCAGTAGTGCCAGTTCTTCATCAGATACCCACAGTGAATTGATATTTATGTCCTTGATCAATTTAAGCTCTTATTAGCTCTCACATTTTCCCTGAGAGTATTTATTCCTAGCTTCTCAAGCAGCCTTTTGGAGATCTGGATGCAAACATGTGGCATGGGATATTTTCCAGACATGCTGCACCTAGTACTCTTGCCTGGGTCTCCCTTAGGCAGTGTAAGACAGCATGTGTGACCCCAGTAGCACATTCACAAGTCCCTCTAGACTTATGTCAAACATGATGCCAGTGAGAGACTTGTTGATGTGCTCTTTAAAAAGGGCATTTAAGCTACAACATTCTGATTACCAGAATGAGTAGTCAATAACATTGAAAACAGATTTCAGTAATAAGGGTTGGGTTTCTTTGTATGTGAGAAATGTGAATTTCAGTTGCAAGGATATCATACACTTTGCATTCCACAGCTTTTAAATCTTTCATCTGTTTCTACTTTGACAACTGTCTCTGCCCACTATAGTTCTACATTGGTCTACATAGAGGCAGTCTATTGTAACATAAGCATAATGCCTATCAGAAACATAAACATCTGAGGAAATCTTGCAGTCAAGCCCTGTGAATGTTAACGACAGAAAAACCTCCTCTGAACCAGCCAACTTTGTACTTTCTTTAAAGAAACACTGAAAAGGTCTGTACTGGGAAGTACCTGTTTCCTGCCTCAGCCTGAGACTTCCCTTGTGAGTGGGAATGTACTTGAGAAACAGCCCAGTGTGTCTGTCTCAAACCTTGATTGCAGTGGTGACTATGGTCTTGCAGATGTTGCTATCCAGACCTGCAGGCTCTCCTGTATTGATGAGTCTAGCTGCAAATCTAGTTATCTGCCCAGCCGTAGAAAAGACAGGAAGGCTTCTGAGCAAGAATGACCATCAACCACAAGAAAATGTGTCACTAAAACTTCTGATAGTAACCCCACAAGTCTTTTAGTGCAGAGTTTCAAATAAAGTGTACAGTACGATAAAAAAGATGAGCATATGATTAACAACCTTACCTAAAAAGGAGTTTGTAGCAAGAAATTGTGCAACTGAGTAAGATCATAAAATCTTTGGCTCGATTAAGCCGAGCCAGATACAGGCCATTGTGTGGGCAGGGGCTGGAAGGAGCTGTGGAAGGAGCTGTGGAACAAGCTGCTCCATGCAGACAGGTGTGTAAGAAGGGATGGACGTAGGGAAGAAGTTGCATTTATCTCCCAGAATTATCAAAATGAGCAAAAACTCCAAGATAGCATCACCTGAAAGCAGCGGGATCGGTTTGTTGAGGACAGAAGATATGTTAGTTAGATATAGTGAAGCAACAGATTAGAATGCTAGGGATATCATATTCTTGTCATAATAACCCTGGTTAGCCAATACCTGATGAGCAGTTGTAAAACATGATGCAATTAAGCCAAGGGAAAAAAAGATAAAGAAATACACAGCATTTTTGAAAGGCCTTGGAGACCTCTTCATCTGAAGTCATACAAATTGCCTCTTTGTTACAAATTACTGTTTGGATTTTGAGAAATCAGTGGAATTGTTAGGTGTTGTCATTGTGACAACTGTGGACAGAACAATGATGCTTTCAGGTAATGTGGTGTCCCAGACTCTGTGGTTTCCATTGGTAGACTCCCTTGTGCTGGTGCTGAGTGTGGGAGATTTACTTCTGGACGAAATCAGTCCTAATGCATCATTATGATTCCACAACAGTTCAAGTGGTTGGCCTAAATCAGCATTTTAGGTTGCTGAGATTCTTAGACAAAGCTGCAGCAAGGAAAGGAATAGCAAATCTATTACTGCCCAAAGAAAGTGCTCAGAGAAGACGTAAGAACACCCTGTTACAAAGTTTGGTGCCAAGCTGTGCTCAGACTTTGGTTCTTATTGCTCCAGCTTGCAGCCTGCAACAGATGTCTGTCTTAGTGCTCTGTAGAATCCATTTATACTTATATTTTCAGGCTCTGTATGTAGGTTCACTATGAAAATCATTATTTATTTAGCTTTTAACTCCAAAACCATCAGATTTTAAGGGCTGAGTTAGCTTTTCATCCCTTGAGATGCAATGAGTACTGACCTCCAGAAGACCAAATGTAAGGGAGAAACCATTCCATATAGTTTTGCTAATTTCCTTTACAAGACAAGGGATAAAAGAAACTTGAGAAGTGTGATATAGGCCCACTGGTGAAAGAGGGACAGTCCTTTCTGAGCAGACTTTTCAGAGTTCTGGTCCTCATAAAGGAATGCATTTAGTGAGCAATCAAAAATTATGGACACGTTTTTCCTCCAACCTTCAAACTGGAATGCATAGGAATTCTGTTTATACATGTTAGTAGTCCTTTTGAGTTCCAGAGACAGCCCGCACATAGAGCCATTCCCATGAATAAATACCCTTAGAGCTGAGATTTCATTTTATACTGCTTTGCTCCCCTAGAGAAGGGGAGTTTTCATTCACAAGCTGATTAAGAGCACACACTGCTCACATAACAGCTGGTACTTGCAAGCCTCTGTCTAGGCTGAAATAAGCAGTCCATGAGGGTGAGTTGCTCCCAGTGATTTGTTACTTTCCTTTTACAGCTACTTTAGTTTTTTTGTTCCCTTTTGGTTTTGTTATTTCCTAGTCTGAATAGAGAGAGCTGCTTATCTGGTATTTGCCATTTATTAAAGACCATGTGCTGAAAAGGTGCTATAATAAAATTATATGAGCATGGAAGGAAGGCACACTTGCCAGAGTGAGAAATTATGAGGTTCAGATGAGCTACAGTAGAAGCTTGGGTTTAGGACAGGGAGGCAGCAAGTCCTGATAACTTTCTCACACTTTTTCTCTCTGAGGCACTGAATAAATTACTTCTCTGCCTCAGTTTCTCTATCTGTAAAAAGAACAACTTGGTGATTATAGTTTGCTTCCCCCAAAGGGGTTTGAGTGGATTAATTAGTTAATATCTATAAAATGCTTTGAAGACAAAAAGTATCATATAGTTATAGTCTAGTCATTCATATTAATGGAATTATTATCCTGGAAGTTCAGCACAACATGAAATGTAAAAAAGTGCATTTCTAATGGTGCAGTTAGTTAATATCCGTGGCTTTGTTCTCAGCTCCCTGCGTTCGCAATGAATGCAAAGATGGGAAAGTGAATAAGGGATTATTGAACAGGGCAGAATGCATATTGTGGACTAATATAACAAGTCATTTTGCCACTATAAAACCATCTTGAGACAGCTGCAAGGGTTTTCATGTACTGGAGCTGGAACAGGAGAAAAGGAACAGATCTTAGTACATTTGATGCTATAATAACAATAATCCGTTTTCCCTTCCAGGCAAAGCCACGGGGCTAGACTTGCTTGTTGTGGTATTTAGTCACCTTTGCACTTTATCTTACCTGCAAATCTCAGGCTGGGAATCAAATTGCAGCCCTCCTCAGAAAGTTAAGTCGCTGTGATCCGCCTTCTATTGTTAAGGAGTCATTGCTAAACCAAATGCAGGAGGAAAATTGCCTGTCCTGGGGTGGAAAGAAGAGAGACAACACTGTCCTTCCATCTCATGGGACCTGAAGGCAATGAGGCAGGAGAAGTTGGGCTTGGTTGTTGGGTTGGTTTTTGATGTGTTTTGTTTTCTTTTTGGAATTAAACTTGATCTTTTTGCCTTTTTTTTTTTCTTTCACAGCACTATTTCCTTGCATATATAATGTAAGGTCTGGAACCATTGGGACTACTGTGCTTTCCCTTGAGTTAACATTTAATTGCTTCTTAAATGTTAACCTATGCTAGAGTCGCTTTTGTAATAGAGGACTCCTGTGCTAATAAACACTAATCATTTCCTTTGAGAAGCATGGAGCAATGTGGAGCACTGAAAAGTAACCTGTCTTTTCATGACACATATTACTGGTTTGCAACACAAAGTTGGTTTTTTGCTGTTTCTTTTCATGTTTACAAACTCTTCCTGCTCAAAGTGTAACCCATGGATATTCTATGGTGAACCCACCTGTTGTGCCTGCACCTTTGTTGTGAAGCAATGCAGTAAGGCAGAGGTCAATGTCCTTTTACTCTCATTAGCTCAGGTGATATTAAGTCAAGTGCAAGTCAAACATAAATATATCTGTACCTATAACTACCAGATGAATGACACTTGGCACAAACATTTCTCAACCACATACATCAGGAAGAGAGGGTTTTTTTCAGCTACCAGGCACCAAATCATGCATGGTCAAATGAATATTGGCCATTTCTGTAGAGGTGTACACATGGTCTCAGTGCCCCTAAGGTGAGAGCCTGGCTGGTCTAATATCCCACTATGGGCATTTAGGAGCTGGATTTGCGACCAGCAGAGGCTGGAAGAGGAGAAAGACCTGTCTCCATGGCAAGCACAGCTCTGCAGGTGGGAGCAGTTTGCAGAAGGTTTGGGGAAGACCCAGCTGAGCAGTGTGAGGCAGCAGCATAGACCCAAATACAGAGCATTGCTCTTCTCCACATGTCTCTCACTTAGAGTTCAGCCACCCTCCTTATCTCCAACAGGCAGTAATGTCAATTTGTCTCCCGTTATTCTCATTATAAGGGTGAGGCTCCTCTATAAGCAGCATTTTAGGTAATTAATGGACATTAAAAGAAGAAAAATATTTTTCCCTTTGAAAACCAATCTGCATATCAGCGCCTTAACTCATACACTATTTCAGAGATGCATTCTGAAACCAATACAATGAAAACAAAATCCAGGCAGTGGCAGTATTTCATGCTGGTTGTGTTGAGGATGTGAGCATAGTGAGGAGTTTGGTGCTGGTCCTGTGAAAGTGAAGTCAATCCAGGGAGCTTTAGGGCAAAGTGGGAGAGTGACAGATTTAATGACATTTTGGGCTTACATTACTGTAACAGTAATGAAGGGGTCTGAAACAGAGTGATCGGGACCCAGACCATTATGGCCGTTAGGTGTTGCTGGGAGAAAGAGGTCTGAAATTGCCTCTGCTAACATAACTGTCTACACCATCCTGGGCACCAGTGATTTGAACCATGATGGCAGAGCTGTGAGAGGTGCTAGAACTGCAGCAAGGAAAGAAAATGTAAAGCACTCAGGGAAAACATAAGAACATCCTGCTCCAAAACTTGGTGTCAAGTTGTGTTTAGAGTTTGGTGCCTCTTGCTCCTTGCTCCTGATATTATTTCCTGCAATGAGTGTCTGAGAAATAATCATGTCTTGCTGCTCTGTAAAGTCTGTTTAGACTTTACTTTTCCAGACTTACCTTCCCACTGCTGTCCTCACCCAGGCTCACAGGGCCTCATCTCCCATGCATGCTGCTGCCACCACCACATGGGTGGTACAGCACGGGACCAGAAAGTACACTGAGGAGTGAAGGAGATGCTGCCAGGGTAGGCAAGGAGCAAGACCCATGGTGTGAGACAGAAATGTTGACGTTGTAACTGCTCTGTGGATTGTTATTTTCAGGGAAGGGGTGTACCCTGCATTCACATATCCTTGTTGGATGCTGATAAGTTATATTGAGACTCCACCAGGGACTCCTATGGGAGCCTATTAAAGACATGTATTCCAGGTTATTTCTTCTCTAGGGGATGATTAAGAGCTTCATCGGTACTGCAGTCCCAGAGACCTTTTGGCTGCCCTTCAATGTCCCTTCATGTGTCATCAGTGTGGGGAGTTAACTTCTGAGAGAAGTGGGGCCACTACCTGGGCTAATCAGGAGCTGAGAAGAGGGGATCTCCTCTCCTGCAGGAGGCTCTCAGGGGGTGGAGGTGAGGTGGGAATGGATATTCCAGGTGGTGGGCACCAGCAATAAGAGATGCTCCTTCAGGACACACATGCCTGGTGTAGTCTTTCTGTTCTTGCCAATGCTGTTCTGAGTACAGTTAGTGCAGGCTTTCAGCCCTCCACTTGTGCAATTAACTTCTCCTGGATACCTTTTCTGCAGGGCAGGAATTGCCCTAATTATTTTGCGGTTCTGGCAAAATCAATTTTTGTTGCCTTTCCTCCCCCCCCCCCAATTTTCATAGTAAGCCATGCTGACCAGGCAGCAGCTCTGCAGAAAGCATCCTAGAAATGCTGCCCCTCCAGTTCTGCCAGCCTGGGTGACTGCCAGTTTATCTCCTGGGATATGCTGCCTGTGCTGAACTCCCCCATGCTCCTCTTCATCCTCCAGCAGCCCTAGGAACAGAAGAGATCTTGGAGCAGAGGTCTTGTACTCTTTGGTGTATACTGTGCATACTGCTTTGCAGGATAAGCGGGAACAGAAAGCTGGGCCATTATGTATTTCAATAAAGGAGAAGAAAAGATTCAAACTTCCTTGTCCAAAAAAGCTGAGGTGCTGCTTTGCTCTCCGTCTGCCTTTTGAGAATTATACCAGTCCAACAAGCTCTTTTACTCCTCACTTCCTGGAAAATAAAGACAACACAGAACTGGAAAGGATCTCTTGAGTTAATGAGTCTGTGCTCTCCTGTGACAGCAAGCACATTGCATTTGCGCAATCCCATTCTTAAATTAATGAGATTTCTTCTAAAAGGCAAGTATGAGGGTTTTTTTGAGCCAGGACCCTGCAGGGAAACCATCGCACTGGCCTTATGACTCATACCTTTCTTATAATTTCTAACCTAAAACCAGGAGCTGTTCTGCTGTAGTCAGTGCCTGGTGCCTCTTGCTCCCTGTGTCTGACTCCCTGCCTGATCTCAGTAGTGTGTTGCTGCTGCCTCCACCAACTCTGCCCTGAAAGGCTTCCCCTGACTCAGATCAACCTGGTGCACAGAGTACAGGTAGGTAAGAAGGTACATAAATGTTTCTGAGGATATGGGCTTCTGTGATAAGGAAGCTTCACATAAAGGAGTGGTATTCACAAGACACCGAGGTAGGTGGAAGGTGGGAGGCTGCCTTACATATTAGGGCCTCTGCAGGCTGCACAAAGCTAAAATGAGGCAAAAATAGGAAAGACATAGAAAGTCAGGAAATAAGGGCAGATAGAGCTAAAACTTAGCCATGGAGAAGGGAGGGCAGGCTGTTGTTTATCAGAAAGAGCAAGAAGTGCTACAAGCAGAAGGGTGGCACAGTCAAATCAGTAGGCAAGGAGGAGGATTCTGACAGTTAAACTGATGTGTTGCTGCACTGACAGATACATTGCTGTTGTACAGCAATATGTGTTTGGTTTAGATGGCAGGTATGAGATGACTGTACACCATACAATGCCAAAGTATAAACGTCTCTATTTCTTTGCATAAAAGCTCCAAGGATATCCCAAACACAGGACCCCGCATTTCAGATCTCTCTGTTTAGTCTATGTGCTATAATTTAATCAAATATGACAAAATATTTGTAAGCACACATTTGTTTTGTCATGTGTGTGTTTTACTTCTGATCCAAAGCAGAATTAGCATCTCCCTTGCAATGCTCTTTCTTTAACAGAAAAAAAAGAGGGCTGCTCTTCAGTGCTGGCCTCATTGTTTGCTAATTTACCACTATCAAGTTTTATGGCCTGGGGTCACTGTAATCCCCAGCAGTCATGTAGTTACTATAGTTTCACTGATAAAACAAGGTTTGTGGGCTACGAAGTGATGCAGCATCTGTTTGTGGCAAGGGTAATTTTGGATGTCTGCACAGGCCCTGGTCCCATCTCTCAAATTCCTCTGAAAATAGGTTTGGTGACTCTTTGAACCAAGAAATGCCACTTTTCTGCTCACCTAGCTCTTCTTCTTTGCTCATACGCTTCTCAAGGGAGAAGGGCCTTTTGTGTGGTTCTGGACTTAATGTGACTTTGGAGTTTGATGTCTTATACTGAAGGGGAAAAACCGTTTCCTCAGATGTCTCCTGCTTCTTAAAAAGTTCTGTTGCTGTTGACCTGCAGATAAGTAATATTCCCAGAACAAAGGTTACAGTCAAACTGCAAACACATATGAGTAGCAGACTTGATGGATTCAGTGGATGGACTATGGGCACTGATATCAATAGTTCCGTACTTAAAAACTCAGTTTCTGGTTTTCCTTCTTTCCAGTTAATCTGCACATGCCTCAGTTTCACCATGTGTCAGATAGGAATAATGACAATTCACACTTTATAAATCACTGGTGGTTCTTAGAAGACAAGATAATACCATATTAATTAGTTTGGGGCAAGGAGAGAGAAAGCCTCAGAGATTACTATCTGCTGGGCTTATCTTCTAACTAACAGATATGCTATGAGCTTGCTTGGGTTTCTTATGCTTGAGAAAAGGAAAACTCCATCAAAAAGTGTTATGTTACTTACATAAATGCTGCCATGACTCTGCTGGTGACAGGCAGTTATTTATTAGAAACCCATGCAACCCTTGGAGTTCAGTTTAAGTTGTGTTGATTTTTGACCCGTTGCTTTAAGCTATGTTTAAATTTAAATTCATTGATTCAAACTGCACAAAGAAAAGAAGTGTGCTCAGTTGGTGGGAGCAGGAGGATGAGCTTGAAGGGCTCAGTGTGGAGCAAGGTAGGAGTGATGTGATGCATCACTACTTCACATGAAGCCATGCTCAGTGTTGGGCTGGATGTTGGCACAACCCAACCCTCCACCTCTGCCCTGGGACTTGTGGAGGGCGACGCCAGATGATATCTCCTCCTGTTTGTCTACCCTGCAAGGGGAAGATGTCCGTGTCCAGAAGGGTCAGCCCATGTCAGGCAGCTTTCAGCATCTCTAAACCTACTCACTGATGGCATTCATTTACTTTAAATGCTGTTCCCCTTTCAGAGTCTTAGCTTTTTGTCTGTGGGACCATCCTTTGAGTTTGAAATGTGGAAACAGTTCTGCTCACTTGCCAGGGGAACTCTATGCTGGATGTAGCAAAAGCAGTTTGATATCTCCAGCAGACTGTCTCCTCTCTGTTGTGTATCTTATCCTGTAAACTCTTCTCAACCTGGAGGCAAAAGCTGAAATGTCACAAAGCAGGCAGCTGCTTCTTCATAAAACACCTGTGAATCAGTTCCCAGTGGGCATGAAGATGCAGATAACCTGGAAGGCTTGCAGGGGCAGGATCCATTCATCAACTCATGGGTCCTTGCTAATCTGTTTTGATCTCCCAGACACTTTTTTCATCACCTTTACATAACGTTTCAAGCTTCTGGTCAGGCAGGAGGACCATGTTGAGCACTGGATACAGGAGGAAGCTGGGATCCAGGGATATTTGACCCAATTCTTACAATGGCATGCACTTAGGGTGTTTGTGAGCTTAGATTTAAGTGAAGAATGACAGCTATTCTTATTTCTATTATTGTGAATGCAGTTACTGACATTGCACAATGGACACCTGACAGTCCACAAAGTGGACTGTTGTATGTTGTCACCTTGGTGATGCAGTTCCTTTTCAGTAATAATTGCACAACAGTGACCGTGATACAGAGATAATTGCTGAATTACTTTTCATATCTTTAGAAAAGCTCGACAGTTGCACGGGGTGCAACAGGAATATGCTGCTTGTCTACAAGACAAATGCAGCATTGTCTGTACTCCAAGTAAATGAAGGTGACTTACTGGTTGATGGAGAAGAAACTATTGCAAACTGTGGTCTTCTATGTTCAACATGAGCTCATGTGTAGCTGTAGAGGCAAAAGCCTATTTACTGAGGGTTAATATACTAATCCCTGCTCTTTTGTTTCAGTGTCTTGTAGCTGAACTGTCTCTGGAGGGTGGAAAGTATTTAGGCGAAAGAATGAAAAAGGCTGAGTTGCTTAGTCATAGAGCAGGGCCAGGCTCAGATAGGATGCTGTTGCCTATTGTATCTCCAGGCTGAAGCATCAGGCTGAGGGTGAGGTAAGCTACAGTTTGCTTCATCTCACAGGGCTTGAGGTGTTCTGGTTTATAGCTGTGTTCTAAGCACAGCAAATACTCTCTTGTTGCTTATATTTCTCATATTTCTTTTTCCTGTGTCCTTGTATTGTCAAACCTACTTTTTTTTTTATTTTTTTGTACATTTGGAGTCACGGGGGTGCACCGTTGCTCATGTTTGTCAATTATTTGCTGTCGTGGTTTAAACTCAGTCAGCCACATAGCTGCTCTCTCACTCCCCCTCCCCCTTCCTCCCCTTCACTCCTGGAGGGATGGGGAGGAGAATCGAAAGAATGTACCTCCCACGGGTTGAGATAAGAGCAGTCCAGTAACTAAGGTATAACACAAACCACTGCTGCTACCACCAGTGACAATAATGATAAGGGAAATAACAAGGGAAGTGAATACAACCGCTCATCACGGCCGACCGATACCCAGTCCGACCCGAACAGTGATCTATCCCTTCTGGGTAACTGCCCCCAGTTTGTATACTGGGCATGACGTGCTGTGGTATGGAATACCCCTTTGGTTAGTTTGGGTCAGGTGTCCTGTCTCTGCTACCTCCCGGCTTCCCCTCCTCCCTGGCAGGGCATGAGACTCAGAAAGTCCTTGGTCAGAGTAAACATTACTGAGCAGCAACTAAAAGCATCAGTGCTATCAGCGCTGTTTCCAGGCTCAAAGTCAAAACCACAGCACTGCCCCAGCTACTAAGAAGGAGAAAAATGACTGCTACTGCTGAACCCAGGACATTTGCCACAACCGTGAAGGCTAGAGATGTATTTGTTTAGAAACAACCCACCCATAGCCAACCCTCAAATGAAAGCAGAGTAGCTTACCTCATCATCGGGGTGAAGGTTCTAAGAAAATCATGAAATAATGTAAGAATTACTAAACTGGGTATCCAAAATGAGATTTGTACTCAAGTTCATGACAAAACCCTTGTCATTTGGAGTGAAGGCCCTGACAAGCAATAACGTCAATGGTTTGCAAAGCCTGCAAGATGGCTTAAAAGTGCTATTACATGAGCTCAGGTAGAATACGGAATGTTTTCCAAAGGATTTTTGTTTTTGTTTGTTTTTTAGAATCATAGAATAGCTGGGGTTGGGCCTTAAGATCATCTAGTTCCAAGCCCCTGCTGTGGGCAAGGACACCTCACATACATGCGTTGCATTATTACTCTCTCTGAATAGATCTTGTGCACAAAAACTGAAGTAAAAGCTTTGTGGTTTGTTCAAATGTTTTCACTTAACTCTTTGTTAAGCAGTTATTTGGTATTTGGTTCCTCTCATAAATTAGTATCTTTCACTAATGCACTCAGGAGGACAGTGGATCCACAGAGCAAACACATTAACAGCCTATTAGTTATTTATTTCTAGAGAGGCCTAATTTTTGTCTTGATTTTTATTTAAGTAAGAATGACTGTGCTCACAGGACAACAGCTTACTGCCTTCTGCCAGTGACATCTTGCTAATGCACAAGTAGCATGGCAGAGTGTACCAGAGAAAGAGGCTTCAGCCTGAGGCACATCGGAGAATGGTTAAGGGCTCTTGACCATCTCACCCTCTGCTTGGCTGCCCTGATGATTTTAAAATGATGCTATTCAGCAACTGCAATCTGGTGAGGATAGCCCTACCAAAGGGCTTAATATGCTACACAGAGCTGCACCAGCCTGCCTATAGAGTGAGTGGGCCTGGGGAGTGGCACAATTGAAGTAATAAATATAAGACCACCGGTTATGAGCCTTTGCTTTAACCTTGTTGGGTGAAAACCTATGCTGTTGACCTCAGGATATCACCCATTAATTGCAGGGATCTTTTACTTCTGGAGAATGTTGTGCCCAAGCAGAGGAAGAGAAACGGTGAGTAGTTGGTGGTGTCTTGCAGTAAATTGTCCACCCCTGGATAATCAGGGCAGTCTTTTCATTTCATTCTAAATTTCCCTCTTCTATGCAGCCTCCTGCTGAATTCCTCTAATGACATCAGTCATGGTCAGTTTTCTTGTAAACAGTTGTGCTTTTGTGTTTCAACCCACAGTTTTGCGTTGAAGTATGAGAAAGCTGAAGGAATGTATGAAAGAATTATGCAAGACCGTGAGGACAGAAGGGAACTTCTCTACGAAACTATGAGAATCTCAGAGGCACAAAAGGTACATTGAATCCAGGGTTAGGTTGTTTAGGTAAGGTTTTTTTCTCTCAACAGTTTTTCTATCATTAGTGACAGATACCATTTGACAAAGTTCAGACCTTGGGATGTTTTGGATACAGATAGTCCTAAATGTACGTCTTTTGTTTGTTGTTCTGCCATGACTCTTGCTGAAATATAGTCAACATGTTAATACATGTGATGTGTGCTGTACCAGCTAGGCTTGGCATCTGCAGTCTGTCCTCCAGCATAATTCAAGTCTGTGATGCTTTTTGCCAAGCCCGTTGGCTCATTCTTCTTGTTTGTGTTTGCTGTAAAACCATCTAAGGGACTTCTGTGAGCTGAGGTTAGCAAGTGTGGGTTTTCCTCTCCTCCACTCCCACTGCCAGGTGCTCCAGAGGTTCTGATCCAATTCCAAGTTTGCTACACCACAGAGACTTTATCAAGGGAAAGCATGCTGTATGCAAAGTGTATTGAAATAAGGTTTGACTTTCTGTGATATCAAAAAGAACATTAAACCAGAATTTAATATATCCTGGGAAAACGTATTTCACAATCTAATCCCTAGAGCCCTTTTGTTTTTAATATGGGGATCAGAATTCTGATCTCTCATGGTTTGCCTAAACTTTTTTATGTTAAATGACAGTAAGTTAATAAGTATAAAATAGTGGGTGGTTCACTACTGTTTTGCAGGCTAAATGGGAAAGCTCTTGGTATAAGATAAACAGTGAATTTAAAACAGTAAAACTAAGTCAGTGTAGCCACATCTTGTAGACATTCCTGCTTTGGTATTAAACTAGAAGATATTATTTTAGCTTACCATTTATGAAGACTTTTAAAGTAAATAGTGAGTCTTACCCTGCCTTATCCTGGAACAAAGTTTTAGCCATGTGAGGGAGTTATGTTAATGTCTCTGGAGCTTCTCAGCCATCTTGGTAGGATTGTTTAAAGACTTTGAGGCAAGGAGAGCTACTGGAACTGTAGCCAAGTGACTTAGTGAAAAGCTGACACGTGCTAAAAGTGCAGTGACTCTTCTGATAACATGCGACAGTGAGGGACAATGGAGTGGGCAAGCTTGATAAGAGTTTCCAGTAGCTTTACACTGAGGGAAAGGATCTGTGATAGCCACACAGAAAACTGTTTGCCACAGCCTGATGAAATGGCAGCTTTTGTGGAATGAAAGGAAGGGAGTAGATACCTTCTGCCCAAGCCAACAATGGGCTGCTGAAGGCAGGCTGGAATTATCACAGTGGGACATTGCAGCAAGTCTCACCTGTTCCTCTTGCAAGACTCATGGTAATGATGGTTGTCAAAGAACATCAGATAAGGGTGATGTTAGTATAAACTCTAATATGGCTGTTTCTAAGGTCTTGAAATATCAGTCGAAGTACTCATGTAAAAGAGTTTATACTACACTTGCCCTCATGAGGAGAGTGTAGCATCTCCTGTGGTAATACAGCATGACTCTACATTAGCATTGTCAAGTGACACTGTATAGGATTGATAGTAAGTTCACATATTTTGCCTAGATATGAACCATGCAACCCTGCTTGAAATAGCAGCTAGTTAAAGTCTTTTGAGGGGTTTCTTTAAGGCGATAAAATGATAGATGGATGATAATGTTTGATATGTCTTGGATTCATGCAGATTACAAACAATACCTATAAATCCCTCAATATGCTGTGTATCAATCAGCAGGAGAAAGAAGTTTCTTGGCTGTTAATCTTCCAACCTAAACCTGTTTCCTGTGGGCTCTGTTAGGTTGTTGTTTTTCCTTCCCAAAGTGTTGCCACAAATACTTCTCCACTGCCTATTGATTATTGTGCTTTGCTGGTCCTCTTTCTCACACGTGCAAGGCTCCAGTAAACTGCATGCAGCCTCCAGCTTTGATCTCTTCTTCCTCCACCTTACACATATGCTTTTGCATTTAGACCTCATGGAAAACTCCTCAGGCCATCTGGCTTTATTCCTATTTAGGACTTTTTCATACAGAATATTTTGCTCATGGCTCCTATCACCTGAATTTCCTATCTCATTAAACAGTATAACTGTTCATTCTGTCTGTATTGGCAATGCAGTCAGCAGCTTCTGTGGGCAGATCAACTGCGCAGTAGCATAGTGTAACTGTTCAAGGTGAAAAGAGGTGAAAAATTCAGACCATGGAAACCCTTGAAGACCAGTCAGAGAAGTGTAATGTCCTTGGTTAGGCTAGGGCAAACATACAAGAGCTGGTCTTTCATAGAGACTACATTGCGACAGTTTGCAACCAGTTTATAATTTACCAGAGCAAACCAGTATTGCTCATGGGTATGAAAAATGATGGGCATTTAGGAAACTTTCAGGTTCTCTGCACTGCATTGTGGGATGGAATATAAAGGTCCAGAGCAGCTCCATATCTGCTCCTTGATCTGCTGTTGCATATGTATAGAAGTGTTATAGAAAGACTGTGTTACCAGAGGACTCCAAGGATGAGTGCCCGTGCCATGGTGCTGTGTATTGGCTGAAACTGCAACTTACATCAGCAGAGAAAAAGGGGGGGGGGGGAGAGGTAGTTGCATTATAAAAAGTCCACTAAAATATATTCCATGTTTTTTTTTTCCCTTTTCAAACTGCCTTAAGAAGGTCTAAATTCTATGAAATCGGTAGGTTTAAGTGTGACTCAACTCATTGTTTTCATTTTCGCCTTTTGGCAGCCTTCAGTAATTCCAAATGTTATTTCTCCAACCACATGGAAAAATTCTTATTAAAATAGGAGGGTGGGAGAGAGAGAGAGGGAGAGAAACTGTTCTCCTGCATTTGGTACTTTTTAAAGCAATGATGATGTTGCATAGACAGGGCTCATATGCAGCAGGCACTAAGGCTGACTGGAGGCATGCCCAGGAGGAGACAGTCCCAAGATAAAAGGCCCTGTGTTATAGGGAAGAAATGAGAAGAAAGCCAAAAGAAGCTTGTTAGCTCAGTAAAATGGTGTTCTGTCATTCCAGGACTCATTTGTTGGGAATTGTGAGGGCAGGGCAAACGGGTAATTTACCCTGAACCCACTATATTGAAGAAGCCTGGAGAACTGTAGTATCATGTCAAAGAGAGAATAAATGTTTATCTTGCCTTGTGACCACAGAGGAACATATAGTTAACTCATAAATAACGCCTTCCTCTGAGAAAGGAAAAAAGATTCATGTCTGTTTGGATGGTGTGCTTTTAGAGCATGTGAATCCACTTTGCTTGGCTCACCTAGCATTGCTCAGATTGGGGAGAAATGGAGAAAACACTTTCTAATTTAGTATAAGATATAGGCTGTGTATGTTGTGCTACTTTGCAATGTGAGTCCAGCCTTTCCTTCTGCATTTTTGGAGTCTCCTTCAAGATCCAGGAATTCCAGAGGTCTGAACCAAACCACTTCTGTGCTAGAGGAGCTAAAGAACAACCCCTTTCTGCAGCTCCCAGCCCAAGGTGAAAACAAAAAGTGGTGGGCTGAATCACACAGCAATAGTGCCTGTTGACAAGATGGGATAATCCTTGGCTGAGCAAAGCTGAGCTCCCATGCTCACCTCCCACTAGGGAAGATCCCCATGGCATGTTTACAGCCCTCTGGAGCCAACCTGCACTTTGTACCATCATTGGTGGCTTTCCTTTCCAACCCAGGAGAACACTTGAAGGCTTAAGCAATAAGCTTAGGACCTTTCACATTTAATAAAACAATAAATAGGGCATAAAAAATCACCCACTCTCTCTGAGCTATCACACAGAGTACCAAATCTTATTAGCAAAAGCTGCTTCAGTGAATACATGTATAGCAGCAGACTTGGGGACAAAACACTCAGAAGGAAAAAGCAATGTGCCTTTGAGAACTGCTAGTTTTCCCTCCTAAATGCAGCTTTTACTTAAAGGACCTCATTGACACCTCCTTATAAGACCAAGTTTTGGAATTTTCTCACTCTTGGGGTGGGGAAAAAAGCAAACTCTTTCACTGTGAAAACAGAGGCTAGCCTGCATCTCCTTGATCGCCTGGCCATGACTCACTTTGTTTTGCTGATGCTGCCTTTTTTCTCTTCTTTCTTTTTTTCCACAGTGCACAAAATGCAGTAAGATCATGCTGGAAGAGAGAGAAGGGCTTCCTGTCTGTAGGTGGTTCAGTACTGAGAGCCCAGGGAGGAGGAAAAAAAGACTTTTGTGAGATGTCATTTGTTGGTAAAAGTGAGAACTGTTATTGGAAAATATTTTGTTTTGAGATTAGTTGGTGGTAAGCCATGACTAATGCTCATTAAGCCAATATGTGCTCATGTTTGAGTTACCAGGTCCCTCTCCTGCCCCCCTTGCTTTTTTTATGTAGCAGATGGAGCCTGCTAAAACTCATACTGTAAGGTCTTTGGCTCAAGGACTACTTCAAGATTGGTTGCACATTGCTTAATGCAGTGGGGGCCTTGGCTCAGGACTAAAGGCTTTGAGATAGCAGAAATAGTAAATTCCATCGTGGTTCTTGGTTGTGCTGACCTTTGCAACACATCTGGGTCACTTCAGTTTTGGGACTCTGGGGACATATAGCTGATGTTGGGTTTCTTTTAGGGAGTGGGATCCAAGTCTCCAGCCATGTTCATTGTGAAGTTTACAAAATGGAAAACAATTGTTGATTCAAGTCCAAGACATTTTTTGGCTCTGCTAATCTTGTGTTCAGCATGATCACAATTAAATACATTCAATATTGGTTTTAGGGGCTTAGTGGGATGTATTGTGTTAGAAGCAAGAGAAAACAATGCATTTGTTGCTGTTTTTTGTTTTATTTTAGGAATTTACTTACTTGGGCTCCTCTGGTTTTGTGGATAACCCTGAGGATCATCTTGCAGAGCTAGCACTGATTGCTTTACTTTTCAGTAAAAATAAAACCGAGGGAAAAGGCCACACATAGCTTTGCTTTCCTTCAGGTATTCCAGAGAGAAGTTGCCTTACTAAGCTCCATCTGGCAAACTAACACAAACCTCTGTCCCTAGGTGATGGGTGATAAGACACTGCAGGGAAGTGACGTGATAATGCAATGCCTAACAGCGAAGAAGTGCTTGCTCTTATGCTGGCTCTTAGTGACCTGTATTGGACCTGGCTCAGACAGGGCTACTACAGTCCACAGCAGCTACAAAGTTACAACAGCACAGGTTTTCTCGAGCATATAAAAGACTGCTGGAGGGATTCACCTTAAAGAAAGAGAAACATGTTTGGCAACATTGCCTCTAGCTTGGGTTGTTACCTTCTGTGCATTGTAGGGAGACAATACAAGAACTATGTTGCTTGAAAGGAGTATCTAAAGAAGCAAGTGTCTGTATAGAAAGGATTGATTTTGCTGTTTCTAGGGCACTGCTTTAAAGAGATGTTTGTGTATCTTGGTGACATAAGTTAAACTGTTAAAATCGTGGGGTTTCCAATTCCTGTTGCACGAGACAAGGCGGAGAGTATACTGAGTAAGGAAAATGTGTCTACCAAAACACTGAGCCAAGCAGACAGGCAAAAGCTGACAGTGTTGTAGCTGACAGTACTTTTTCCCTGCAGGTACTAACACTTGTAATCTTTATCGAACTGTGTGGATATTTTACACTACGAGGTGTTAGACAAAGGTCCAGATTTTACGGAGTTCCCACCATTTCATAAGATCCTTCCTAGAGGGAAGTTTAAGAAGAATCCAGTGTACAGTCCTGTTGGCTGTTTGAATTCTGTTAAAGAACATACATTTGGCCTACTCTAGTTCCCCCTGGATATCTGTGCTTGGTTTGCAGGTAGCTGTTTGCTTCAATAGCAACCCAGAATATGCATCACTTGGTGATTAAGGAGTGACACTTCGCTAAGTAGTTGGCCATCATTCTGTTTGGCTTGTCATTTGGGTTGTTTTTACCTCCAAGTCCTAGCAGAGTGTGATATCTCTTCCCTGTGTACAAAGCAATTGTAGGCAGCAACTTCTCAAGTAGATAAATGGCTTGACTGGAGAAGAACATTTTGTAATTTACAGGATATGACGAAGTTCTTTGTGTCATTTTTTTCTGGGAAGTGATAAAGGGAATGCCAATATCTCACCCATGCAGTAAGGCTAAATAGTTAATGTGCTATCTTTGGACTCTGGTTAGAGTATAAAAATCAATACTGTTTTACTTAAAAAAAATGAAGTCACTTCCTAACTGCCATCTAAGATTCATCTGAGAAACGAAATGCTGAGCATGCTTGGGTTTTCTTCCACAGGGGAAATTGCCATAGTTTATAGGTGAAGAGGTAGGAGAATCAGTAGGGCCAAGCACAAAAAGATATTAAATTGCATAGCATGGAGCCTAAAGGTCCCTGAAGGCCTGTGGCAGATCAATCCACCGAAAGGGACAGAACTCTATTTCTCTCCTTCATGCAGCTGTCCTTATTTCTTGCATATGTAGAATACTGATCCCCATTCGTTGTGGTTTAAACAAAGTCAGCCATAAATCATGCAATTGCTCTCTCACTCCCCTCCCTTTTTGCCCTCCCCCTGCTCCTTGGAGGGATGGGGAGGAAAATCAAAAGAATGCAACTCCCACGGGTTGAGGTAAGAACAGTTTAGTAACTAAGGTATAACACAAATCACTACTGCTACCACCAATGATAATAATGGTAAAGGAAATAACAAGGGAAGAGAATACAACACCTCACCACCCACCAACCGATAACTTGCCCACCCCAGCCAGACCGAGCACCGACCAATACCTAGTCCAGTCCCGCACCACACTAGCCCTTCCGGGTAACCCTCAGTTACATCCTGGGCATGGCGTGCTGTGGTATAGAATACCTCTTTGGTCAGTTTGGGTCAGGTGTCCTGTCTCTCCTTCCTCCCGGCTTCCCATCCTCCCTGGCAGAACATGAGGCTCACAAAGTCCTTGGTCAGTCTAAACATTTGAGCAGTAACTAAAAACATCGGTGCTATCAGTACTGTTCCCAGGCCAAAAGTCAAAAACACAGCACTGCACCAGCTACTAAGGAGAAAAATTGACTGCTACTGCTGAACCCAGGACACCATTGTAAAGTGGAAGGACCGTAAGGAAGATGGATTAAATGCTAAGGATATTTTTGTAAATGATAAGAAGGATGTAGAAAGTATATAGACAAATGTCACAGGGAGAGACCTGACCCTCTGAAAGCCTCTTTCAAGTCTAATTTCAGCTCAACAATGAGTTACAGAAACTAATGTTATCAAATACTGAGTATGGAAGAGAGATGGAAACTTAAAAGTTGCTTTAGTTTCTACTTTCAAGGGGCTCCTGCCAGAAATCGGATTGTCTGAAAGCAATGTGACTATTTCTGGCAATGGTCTTCAAATACTTGACATTTTCAGTAGTTTTCAGTTGACTCAGTCAGAGAAGTTTTAATTCTGAAGGTGTGTAATGGTAGCAGGGGAAGCATCATGCAGCAGTGGAAAATCACTCCAGTTTACAGTGAATGTAAATCAGACCGCTTTAAACTGAAGGAGAAAAAAGCAGCACTGAGGACTGCCCGTGACTGTTATAAGTTTTACTTCCGTCATCCTTGGGAGCAGATGAGTCTGGTTAGAGGCGAGATTGTGACTTGACAGAAAGAATGAGAGCAAGAGTGTGTGAAATGGAAGATGAAGAATAGTTCTCTCTGGTCAGTCTCTTTGGGGCCATTGGAGATGTTGAGCAGGGTCTGAATGCTGAAACTTGCAAATTCATCATTTCACTGCTATTTGTTGGCTGTGCTTTGCAGGACAGCACATCCAAGCTGAGGTTATGCACTTGTACCTGCTCCAGCAGAGACGGAAGGAATCCAAAGAAGGGTTGAAAACTGAGCTCTACTTTGAAACCTTTGCCTAATGGGAAATGTAATAACAGTATAATAACAGATTCTGTAGTTTTGTAATGAGCTAAAAGAACAGGACAGAGTTAGTGGTGCTTTTTTTAGTGTACTTCCCTAGTTTTCAGTAGTGTACTACATTCTGGAGCCAGAGGTGGTATCCTCGAGATTAGTAGCCCTTGATGGATCACTTATGTGGCTTTGAGCAGTTGCTTTTGAGCCCTTTTCAACCCAGTCAATCTGCAGCATCCTGTGGCAATGTGCTCCACAGCTGAATAATAACCAGTGCAAGAAACAGTCCTTGTTTGCCTTCAGAGTAAACTTCTGATAGTTTCATTGAGTGCGCCCTTGCTTTTGTATTATTTCTCTCTGCAGTAAAAAATGGGATGCATAAATACCCCAATCTGGCTTTAGCATGTGTCTTCCCAAACAGATTACTAGTATTTCAAAGTGTTTTTCAAACATTTCTAGAAGGTCAGTAATGTCCATCTATTGTGTTGGTTGTGTGGTGGGATATAGCAAGGGTGGTGGGACTTATTGCTGCTCACACCTGCAGGTCCTCATGAGAGAAAAGTGAGTTACTCTTCGGGTCTACCTTTAAAGCAGTTAAGCTGACTGCTTAGGTATTGTTATATGTACTTGGGAGAGGGAGATGTGAACTTATAAGAGGCCGTGGTATGACTCAAGTTTTGCACTGTGCAGGTAGGCTTATAAACTAAATGAAACCAGCATCTCCCGGAAATCTTGGATCTGAGTAGTTAGTGACCAATAAAGCTCATCTAAAATTTGCAGCTGTGTCTGATCTGAGTATTTGTGAGAGGAAACAACTCGATTAAGAACTTTCAGGATCAGACTCATAATACTGTGCTACTAGTAAATTATTTAGTCTGTGTACAAGATTTTCATTGCTAGAGAACTACACTGGAATAACTGCTTCAGTGATCTCTGCCTAATACTGTTGCTTTTTATGACAGACAGTGTAGATCTTCCTGTTTACTTTCCTGACCAACAAGTCAGACAAGTAACCTTTTAGGAAATAGTGCAGGTCACTTCTGAAGCATACCTTACTGCATGAAAACCTTTTTTTTGCTGGGATGAATGATATTCTTAGACATTCATGGGAAATAAGCAGCAATAACCCTGACAGGAGGTGTTGGCAGAATGAAGTGTGAATAGGAAGCGATTAAAGATAAAAGGCAATCTCAGGAGTTATCTGTAGCTCACTGCGTGATTATAGGTGTGGCTTGAACACAACACAACATAACACCTGCTGACAACAAATGAATTAGGATCCAAAGTTCGTACCTCTCCCAGGCTAGATCACTCTTGTATAACTGAGCTGATCCCACTGAATAATATACTTGGTGTTTAACACGTGCTGTTCAGCTTGGACTGTGACAGAAACAATGCTATGTATCAAGGAAAGTTTAGTGACTCCCAGATTAAGCTTCCAAGACATTTAGCATTAAAACATTAACTTCATGTTCATTATAATTATGCAGTGAATGAAGCAGGAGCCTAGGCAAAAACAGTGTATGATCATGTAGTGAGAACTGCCTCATAATGACAAGGGAAGCAGCTGGTGATTGCACCATCCACCTTCATTAGTGTATTTCCCAACCACTATGAGCATTGTGGGTTGCTTTTTTCCCCCATGATTTTTAGTCCCATTGGCCACCTTTCTTCCAGATGTAGTGTAAATTTGAAACAATGCTGTATATACTCTCTACTACAGATGATCCTGCATATTAGCTATGTGATTACCAGGGTATCATTAGTTGCTATCACTTTTTGATTTATTGTATTTTGCCATGCGTTCTCACTTTTGTGGATTAAGGAGTATGTGTGAAAAACCTCAGCTACATATTTTGTGCATGTTATCTTCTTCCATTTCTACACATACAAATCCTGAAGCCTTGGGCTTTGGGAAAAGAGTCTAAAAAGATTAAATAATGAGTAATTCTTAATGTTTTAATGGAGCTCTCTGAAGATACTCTTCCAGTTTACTGTTTGGAATTGATATACCTCCACACCAGTTATGTAGCTTGTCCTCCTCAGCCTACACCTCTCTGACTTGTGTTCAGAGAAATCTTCTAAGTCAGTGCAGAAGAGATGTTTTCATGGGGGGGAGCAGGATGTGCAGGTCTTGCATGGGGCGTGCTCTTCCTGCAAATAGATAACCTTTATCTGAGACCTGTCATTTTACGTTTCAAATGATGTGGTTAAGAAGTGAGTGGACTCCCTGGTGTAATTAGAACATACATATGTAGCAAGTGAGTTCACAGATCCGAATCTGAGCATCCCTACATCAGGGGTGGTAGTGGTGACAGAGCGAGGTGGACGGAGGAGATCACATGTTCAGTATCAAAACCCCTTCATGGTCAGGTCTGTCTCTGGTCCCTGCTTTCAGATGGAGAGTGATTACCATTCTCCCGTCTTTATTCCTACCCTTTTCTTTCCTCCTTGTGGCTCCTTTCTGCTAGTGCTTGCCTTTGTTGCCTGATCTCAGCTTGCTCAGACATTTCAATTGTTTGCCTAGGTTTAATCTTTTTTGAAAGATCAGTCTTGTGCTAAAGAAGGATGAGCACTTCCATGCAGTTCTGGCCATTCTGCAGTCTGGGAATCTCCTCATTAGTTAGGGCAACCCAATTTACCGGGACCAGAATGCATTACTTATGCAAGTCTTATACTCAGCAGAACAATTTAGACATAATCACTGAGGCAAGAGGGTGTTTCCAGGATGTACCCACTGTTCTTAAAGTATGAGCTACAGTAGGTAAGCACAAGGAGTAGACCAGTTAGCTAAGCAGTTTTCTTTGGCGATGAGTCTCTCTAGGGCACTGCCCTGCCTGTGACAAAGAGACTGAGCTCCCATCTTTCAAACTGCTGCAGAGAAATGTGCTTAGACACCAGAAATGTTGCTGCTTTCTGTCACCTGGAGAGGGAGTGATTGCTTGGGACACACATGATTTGCAGTTCAAATTCCAGCTCCTCCCTGGGTAGGTCTGTTTACTCTAAACTGTTGGGTGGGTTTGTGTCTAAGGGCACTTAGGCGCACACACAAATGGCAAACAGGTTTGACTTGACTGAGGACTTCACAGTGGGGAGATTGGAGGCAAATTGCAAAGCACCAGCAAATTAAAGGCACAAAAAATGAAGCAGCCTTGTTATGTTTAAAAAGTGTTAAGTATATCCAACCTTTTGTTTCCTTTACTCACAGCTTTGAGGGTAAACTGGCTTAAGAGGAAAAGAATAGCTAGGCTGCCCCCAGTAGATGTATACCTTCTCTCAGGCTGTTTTTTGTAGTGCTTGCTTGTGTTGTTTATCTCCCGCACTGCACAAAGCTAAGAGACTTTATCCTTGGAGCTCTCAAATCTGGGAAGGACAGAGACCATCAGAACAAGAACTAAACTATTTCATCAAAGTTTCTAATATTAAATACTACTGCTCAGTCATGCTTTCCAATTGTTTTATTATAGATATGCACATATGTCCTTTGACAACACAGAAGAGTAGCCACAAATCTTTTAATTGCTCATGAAGTTAAAATTTCCTTTGCTAGAACCTTTCAAACCAACTTTTCTGCATTATTTTTAATGTTACATAAGAATAGCCCTTACAGATGTAACCCAAATATCTGAATATATACTGCTTTAGAAGGCATCTTTCACCATTCTTTCACCACCTTTCATCAAATATTTCTGAGGTGAAGAGATGGGAAGAAGTCTGCAGAAAAAGGTGAGCTCTGACTCACATTGTCAGAGTTTGTAAAAGCCCTGTTTGCACTAGCCCTGCCAAATATGTGCTATTGAAGGCTTTGCGCTGCTTTGGGTGCTCAGTGGAAGCTGTGCTGAGAAGGGCTCCCGTGTAAGCATCAGGTTATGGAAGCTGGTCTTTGAGCACAGCTCAGAATTCGAACAGCATTTGACAAAACAGTGGACTGTTGACTCCAAGCCTCATATGTCAAATGATGGGTTGGACAATGTTCTGCTGTTAGATGTGAAGTGAAAGAGAGACAACTTCTTCAGTTAAATGTACATGACATGTGAAATAAAATGAGATGTGAGACAGCAAGGGAGACAACACTCGTTATTGATGTGAATTGTACAAAGCAACAAAAGTATTGAAGGCTATCAAACATCCAGACAACTGAAGCCAGCTGAGTAGAAGGTATGTTGGGTAAAGCTATGTTGTCCAATGTAAGATTTCAAATGGATTTGCTTCAGGTGTGTTCAGGGTATCTGTACCAGCCTCCAGTGAGTGTCCCCAAGTTTGAAATGTGATATGTAGAAACTCATGACACATGAATCTGTATACAAAGCTTAGAAGTGAAATGTAAATGTTATTTTTATAAGAATTAATATTCAGATGAGATGTACTTAGAATAATTAGTATTCAGCTGTACTGGAACCAGCACTGGTGCTATAGTTTGTATGCTGGTACTGGGGAAAAGGAAAAATTCCCAACCATGTGTGGACAATAAGACAGGAAAGCCAACAGTCAAAGTGCTTCCTGGAGGCACTGATTTGAGAAAAGAGAGTGATCACAGGCTAAGGTCTTGGAGTGGAAAGGTAAAGATACATCTTGGGGCATGGTGTTGTAAAGTTGTTGAGTCCAAACAGAATAGTGATGCTAGAAAAAACATCTAAGATATTTGTTACTTTTTCTCTGTGGGAAAAGAAGGAAATGGTAATTTATAACTTCACTGGGTCACTGCTGATTTTGAAAACCGTGTCCTTTAAATGTTTATATTAGAGAAAAATCTTTATTTATTGCCCAGGAACATTACATCCAGCAGTAAACCTAGAGCTTCCGCTGAGGAAACGGAGGCTCTGCTCCTGAAGAAGCCCTTCTTTTTCTCTCCCACAGTACATATAAAAGCCATACAAAGCCAGCTGGATTAGAAAGCACAGCACCATATCAATGGGCACCCTTGTTTGTGTTGTTGAGAAGAGACTCTTACTTAAGAAAGAAAGAAATGCCTCCCCTGTAATCGCCACTAATGAGGAGACCCGGTGAAGTTTTTGTGTTTTAAAAGAATTTCACAAGAAATGTTTTGAACTCTGGGATTAGTTGATGTTCCCTTCCTCTCATCCCCACTTGATCTTTAAGGATTTGCCCAAGTCATGAGTTTTTCCTGGGCTTGTTAACTCTGTTGTCATTTCTTTTTCAGCCAAGGGTGTAAAGAAATCCTTTAGTGAGAGCCACTCACTGGGGATTAGCTGCAAGTGGACCCAGCAAGGGGGTGGCTCCCATAGGGGCTGACCCCTGACTCTCAGGTCAGGTGGTCACTCATCTTCTGCCTCCTTGCTGAGGCAAGCTGAAGGTTCCAAAAAGTGTTGTCTCCATGCTCACTGCTCTCCCTCTGTGCAGTGAAAGTCAGTGTAGGACATGGGCTCTGTGTTATCACAGCTGTTCTCCTGCAAAATTGGGGAAAATTATACAGTAGGTGAAATATCAAAGGATATGGTAACTGTTATTGAAAGGAAACTGCAACCTCTTTGACCACCAAAAGGGGCTTGTCTGCTTTCCCCCTCTATAATGTTCAGAGCTTAAGGGGTTTTCCCTGCACAGCAGTGGTGTTTCCATTCACTGCCAAAGTTTCTGTTATAGATGATAACTCTACCCAGTCCTGATGGATGTCCTGTGTTGCTGATGGCAGAGAAAGGTTTCCAGAGAGTTGCTTGCACAAGCTTTAGCTGCTGCATGAGTTGAACACATTTCCCTTGTCTGGGAAGTTACAAGCAACTCATTTGGGATGCAAAACACAGTAGGAAAAACAGTAGGAAAAAAGCAGCCAAAACTTAAACTGAAAGCTTACTTGTAACAGAGGTCAGATTGTGTGTAATGGGCTAATATGTAGATGAGTATCACTGAGTTATGCAGATTAACTTTGCTGTTGAGAAAATGGGTTAAATACTGTGATATTCACAGTTTTTCCCAGTCTTTGAAATCCTGGCTGTTTCACAGAGCAGTCAGCTGCATCCTTTTTTATCAGGTTATCAAGAGCTTGGATAAATTCATCATGAATAAGCATCCAACCTGCTCTACTGAAAGGTCTGTCCATCATTGTAGTGTACCACAGGTTTTCCAGAAACAGCTGTGGAGAAGGAACCTTTCCCTTCTAGCTATTTAGTTTTTCATTCTCATTGTTGGAAGGCAGCATCAGCTCAGAGTCAGTTTCAGTGACGTGCTATATTTTCTGTGAATAAACTGGATGGAATTAGACAAACGTCTACTGTGTTAAAGCATTGCACCTTAAAATGAGATTTCCCAACAGGTCCTATGAATTAAGGTCCAGTGGAACTAAGATCTCATCTCATGGCTTGACTTCGCGAACGAAGATTTGGGAAGGGCTTTTACCCACGCTTACTACAAGCACACTGATGACTAAGGCGGCAAATGTGGGATAGGCAAATCCGGCTACAAAAAGCACAGCAGAAGTTCTCCTTGGGTGGAACAGGTGGGACACGATTCTTCCTGCGTTGTCTTTTCTCCTCGAGACTAGTTCTTCGTGAACACTCAAAGGAGTCAGCAGCATTATGTATGGTGTGCCTCCAAGTCTCCCGATTGGAGGCCAAAGTGGACCACTGATGATAGTCAATATGGCCAAGGCTAAGGTATTGTTTCAGGGAGTCCTTATATCTCTTCTTTGGGGCACCTCTCTTGCGGCTTCGGGTGGCAAGTTCACCGTAAAACACGATCTTGGGGAGGCGGTGATCCTTCATTCTAGAGACGTGCCCTGCCCAGCGCAGCTGCAATTTCAGCAATATGGCCTCGATGCTGGTGACCCCTGCCTGTTCGAGGACAGTGACATTAGACACATAGTCAGTCCAAAGGATGTTTAGAATTGTACGGAGGCAGCGCTGTTGAAAGCGTTCCAGGAGTCGCAGGTGATGACGGTAGATGACCCATGATTCAGACCCATATAAAAGAGTAGACAATACAATGGCTCTGTAGACACTGACCTTTGTACTTTTCTTCAGGTGTTTATTACACCATACTCTTTTATGGAGTTTTCCAAAGGCTCTATATGCCTTTGCTATTCTGTTGTCTATCTCTTTGTCGATCGTGGCATCCGAGGAAATGATGCTTCCCAGATAGCTGAACTGCTGAACTGACTTAAGGTCTGACTCGCCGATGGTAATATGGGGATGGCGATGATCTTCTTGGGGTGCAGGTTGGTAGAGGACTACTGTCTTCTTCAAGCTGACTTCCAGCCCAAAAACCTCAGCCGCCTCCGCAAAGCAAGATGTTAAACGCTGCAGAGCTGCTTCTGTGTGGGCAACAAGGGCGGCATCATCAGCAAAGAGCAGTTCACGGACAAGATGGTTTAGGGTCTTAGTGTGGGCCTTCAGTCGCCTTAGATTGAATAGGCTACCATCGGTACAATATCGAAAATAAATGCCGTCTTGTTCGTCGAGGTCTGCTGTAGCCCTTCGGAGCATCATGCTGAAGAAGATTGTGAATAAGGTCGGTGCTTCCTGACTAGTAATTAGTAGCTGATTTCCTGTAAACATGTATGGTAGAGGAATGTTTAAGAGGCTTTATAAAAGGAGCAGGTTGTAGCAGCTGTATAGAGGTATTTAGGCAAGGGCTCTGCGTTAAAGGTCAGGCAAATAGGAGGAAGTTGTTTAAAAAGCTGGCAAGGAGCAGGAGTAATCAAAAGGGCAGGTGATCTGCAGTAAGCATTGAAAGAGCCTTTAGGATTAAGAATATGGCAGACTTGTGCCTTTCTAGTATGTCCTTTGTCACTCCTTCTGGACAGACCTGTTTTTTCCCCAAGCTGTTTGCAGGTGATAAAATGCCCAGGCAATACAAGCAGCCTTAAACCCCTGAGCCACTGGGAAACACAGAAAGGCTACAGAGTGCATTTCTCCACCACTAGCAGCTGCCAAGGATGCAACAAACTTACTTTTTGCCCTGGCTTTCCACCAGGTATTAGGTTAGGTTCAGAGTCTCCCTGTTGGTTGTCAGGGTCCTTGCTGGCCCAGACTAAGGATTTGCATCAGCCTGCTGAGAGCTCAAGGGGGAGAGCCGCAGCTTGCATTTTCACTCCTTGGCTGCAGAGGAACCTTTTCCAGTCAGGGTCAGATTGCTGAGGGCCAACTGACATATTGCAGTTTACTGTCCCTTTACTGTGGACATGGGGTGCCCTGTCCTCGTTTTATGGCTCCTCTCCCCTGCTCCCAGCTGCCTACTCCCCCTGGCCGGCAACAAGTCTGGTACTCCTCAGGCTCAGAGTGAAACGGATTCAACTTGCTGGCCTGGAAGAAAATGTGCTAAAAGAAGTGAATTGTTTGCTTCTAGGTTAATGAACTGAATCAGATCAGTGAAGGCTCTGATGATGCAAGAGAAAGGGTGCATTAGCGTGACTGGGATAGAGAGAAGAAAGGGTACAGCTGGAGTGTGGGATGTGCTACTTCTGGCAATGATGGACTGTAAGAGTGACTCAACTCTGACATGTAACACCGCCAGGAGGGTTTTAATATGGGACTGTGAAACAGCAACTCCCTTTAGCAGAAGCTGTGCTGTTGCCTGTCATTGTCATAAACAGCCAGTGGTATGTGAGCTAAAACAAGAGGTTACTGTAAATAAGTAGGACTCCCAAGCTCATTCAGAGGGAGAGCAAAGCACACACATGACAGATGTTGGCCACACTGTTGAATACATGGCTGCAAGTGAGGCAAAGTTTTTCAGAGTTTTCTCCGAATCACAAGTCATTCTGGCACTGTAAAGGTGATGGTCTTATCAGAACCTACTGGGGGGGAGGGGGGGGGAAAGGGCGAATAAGTAACCATGATGAAGGGAGATTTATCCCCAGTCTCCTAATAACCATAATGAAAGCACTGACCTCCCAGAGAAGAAATACCGTGTCTCTAGAACATGAAGAAAAAGTGTTAAGCATAGATTAACTTCCTTAGACTGGGCTTTTGGGGTACTCCAGGGTTCTCATTTATTTTGGTTCTGAAAAGCATTTATCATGGCTTTATTAAGGCTCGTGTGACAAGCATTTTGGAAGCTCTGTTTCATATCAGCCATCTAAGTTCTTTCAGTTGTGTTGTGCTGGAGGTCAGGGCTGAGACCTTTGCCTCAGGGTGACTCAAGAATTTAGGCAGAGAATTACATCCTAATGTATGAAAGCATGAAGGTGATAGTTTGCTTTTCATGGTGTGTTCACAGCTCCAGTGAGTCTCAACAATCGGGTCTCTAACAAAATCAGTAGTAAGTAGTGCAAGTAGAGGAAAGTTTTTTGTCTTTTTCTCTTGTAATTTCATCCCCATCTTGCACGTATTTTTTCCTGTTGCCCTCTTTTGTTCAAAGTCTAAAGTTAACAGAGAATGAACATTTTGCTTTACTTGGAAGGTTTTCTTTGCTCACAATGTGAGCTTGAACCATTTTCTAAGTAATAAAATCCTGTAGACCATTAATTATGGAAGTTCAGATGTGTGTGTGGCTGTGGGATACCCCATCCTTCCTTCCCAGCTCGCACTTAGTGTTACTGACATGCTTTCCAACACCTCTGTGCTTCGTTTGCAACTCTGTGTGGTCTTCGGTATGCTTCAGCCCTGGGTTGGCTGCACAGAGAGGTGCAGGATTTCTTACTCTTCCTCGGAAAGGCTCTGGTACATTGCAAAATGACTATGATGATGCAGTCTGTGGGATTGGGTTGCCTCTAACTGGATAAATCAGCCTGTTGATATGAACTTGCCATCTAAGACTGTGAAATGAGACCTGAGGACATCACATGTTGCAGTGTCACCCTTCAAACAGCTAGCAGATTGCCTGCTGAAATAGAACAGAACATCACACAAAGGTGTCAGCCTCAGGTGTATCGAAGAAGAAAGGAACTATGCATTTTTGCATTGGTCACCCTTCAAGGGACAGCCCTTAAAGTTTAAAAAACAAGCATGTTTTTGTTAATTTTAATAAATCAGCCCATCTCCAATATTCTTTCAACCTGTAACATTTATTGGTATAACTAAATAACTGGAATGCTTAGGGTAGAGACATCAGAAAGAGCCAGATACCACACCGTTGTCCTTGATAGTCATTTATTAGAATCATAGAATGGCTTGAGTTGGAAGGGACCTTAAGATCATCCAGTTCCAACCTCCTGCCATGGGCAGAGAGGCATCAACGTAACCACGTCGCTCAAGACTCTGTCCAACCTGGCCTTGAACACTGCAAGGGATGAAGCATTCACCACTTCTCTGAGCAACTCATTCCAGTGCCTCACCACCTACACAATAAAGAACTTCTTCGTTATATCTAACCTGAACTTCCCATGTTTCAGTTTGAACCCATCACCCCTTGTCCTGTCGTTGCCGTTCCTGATGAAGAGTCCTTCCCCAGCATCCCGTAACCTCCTTCAGATACTGGAAGGCTGCTATGAGGTCTCCAAGCAGCCTTCTGTTCCCAAGGCTGAACAGCCCCAATGTTCTCGTCTTCATATGGGAGGTGCTCCAGCCACTGATCATCTCCGTGGCCTCCTCTAGACTTGCTCCAACAGCTCCATGTCCTTCTTATGCTGAGGACACCAGCACTGCACACAGTGCTGCAAGTGGAGTCTCACAAGAACAGAGCAGAGGGTCAGGATCACCTCCTTCGATCTGCTCCTCATGCTGTTTTTGATGCAGCTCAGCATATGGTTGGTTTCTGGGCTCAAGCGCACACTGAAGCTGCTCGTGTTCAGTTTCTCATCAACAAACACCTGCAAGTCCTTCTCCAGAGGCTGCTCTGAATCTCTTCTCTGCCCAGCCTTTAGCTATGCCTGGAATTGCCCTGACCCAGGTGTAGGACCTTACACTTGGCTTACTTGAACTTCATGAAGCTGGCATTGGCCACCACTCAATAGTGTCATTTGTAGCAATTTCAGGATTTAAGCGTCTTCCCCTATACTGCTGTGGCTTTATGAAACCTTGGGCTTTGCCACAACCTGGTTGCATTTGAAAGGTCTATCTTGTCTTAGCAAGAGGTCTGCTCTGACCTGAGCTGCCTGTTAACTTTCACATGTTATTGGTATAGGCATTGTGATTTCTTCTTTCCTTAAAAGAAGCAATAGCCTTTATTTAAAGGATGAGGACTCTGTAGAAATAAAGACTCTTATCTCAGGTGTTTCTTTTTGAGTTTTTAATGCCCTTTGAAACAAATCTGCAAATGCAAGGTATAATTCAGATTAGGTGGAGCAATACATCATGATCAGCTGTATGTGTTCCTCATGTGTCATCCAGATTCCTTTTTAGATGTTCTTAGCTAAGCCCTGTTTTTGTGTGGACAGCAGTGCTAATGTTCTGTTGACCTGCTCAACCCACAGCCAACCTCCTGGAACTGAGTTATTTTTAATACTGGCAAATTTTCTATAAGCAAAATGGTTCCAATTTAGCAGCTGGATGGAAATACCTGACATGCTTTCTGTGGTCATCCTTGATTGCAGGCATTACAGGGTAAGGCAGATGTATCGCAGACATGTCTGATGACTGACCTAATTGAATTATTGAGGCATAGGCCACCTCCATTTCCACATTGAAGCCTTCTTAAAAGATTGGCGTGTCTTGGAGCCAGAAATATGTGTTGAACTAAAGTATCCACAAAACCTGAACATAAAGCCCAATGGGATTGTTGAGTCAGAATTTTTTAACCAAGGTTTGCTATGAACTGTATGGTATGTGCTGCTATTCTTTTCCAAGTATTCTGAAGTTTGTCTTGAGGGTTGTTAGAAAGGACTTTAGAGTGACAGTCCATGGGGACCCTTCAGTATTTCCTTACACCTCCCTGCAGTTGCAAAATTATCTTTTCTCCTTTTCGGCTCTACGTCTTTCTTTCACTTTTCTGTCATGTCTGAACTCAGGGAAACTAAATAGAAAGCACCTTATAGTTGCCTTCCCCTGGTCTACATGCTTTCTATGCCACTCTCCAGGCTGTCACCCTTGGATTTCTGTTGGAAGAAAGAATGTCGTGACTAACTGAAGTACCTGAGTGTCTCAGTCCCTTTATGTTTTGCTGGATATTGTTTGCCCATGGTTTAGGCCAGGGATCAGGAATCTGAAAGCCACAGTCTGAAGTGATTTCCTTGATTTCTTTGTATACAGCCAAAACTGCATTCATGGTCCTCTTTTTGTGCAAGCCTTTGAACATGGGTGCTGTTAATGTGATGGAGAAGTATTGAGCAGACAGTCCACAGGGCCATAGGAGTGGGAGCTCTCTTCAAATCATCATTTTAAACAGTAGAACAGGATGTTGCTTACCGGCCAGCACAACAGACGCTTGCCTGAGGCTCCCAGCACCTACTATGAGGTAGCACTCAGAGAAGGGTCTGAGCCCCAGAATGCTGGGGAATCTCCTAGGATTTACACCCCACATTGGGTCAGTTCATTAACAAATGAAACAAGTCAGTTTAAATAGAAATCTATATTAAGGCTGGATACTTTGCAGAGATGCCCTGGGGAAAGGATTGCAGCCCTTTGCTGTTAACCTCAGTTAGTTCCCCATCTCCGATGTGCACTTGGCTATATGAATTGCCAAAGATTGTAGAAGGGTTTGGGTTGGAAGGAACCCGCAAATCCCACCTAGTCCAACCCCCCTGCAATGAGCAGGTACATCTTCATCTGGATCACATTGCTCAGAATCACATCCAGCCTGGCCTTGAATGTCTCCAGGGATGGGACATCCACCATCTCTGTGCAATCTGTTACCATATATTTACCACCCTCGCATCCAGCTGGAATCTCCCGTCTTTTAGTTTAAAACCATCACTCCTTGTTCTATCATAACAGGCCCTGATGAAAAGTCTTTCTCCATCTTTCTTACAGGCCCCCAGAAAATAAAGGTGATTTAAAAGACAAGATGTCCTTAACTACAGTTCACAGCCCAGGATCATACCAAACCTAAGTGTTGGCTAATTTAAAATGCCAGGGACTAGGCAGTGGTAGCTGAAAAGCTGAGAGTACCAGTTAAACGAACCAGCCCCTACTGGTCTTCCCACATCCAGTCAGGGATGTTGACGGGTTGTGAGGTCTCCTGTGAACCCTTTAGTGTTGAACAAATTTAAAAGCCAAATAAATGGACTTCAAGTTTAAGGGAGTTTATTGCTGTCCTCTTTTTGTGAGGATCACAGTCACCCCTCAGTATGAGTCCTGTTGAGGGGTATGCTGCATCAGCTTCTGCAGGTGCCTTGGTGTCCTTTAGTGCTGGATGAACACAGCGTCACTTGGGATAAAATGTTAAACACACTAGGAATTGGCAAATTTGAGGAAATTTCATCAGTTGTGGTCAGTTTGCTCCCAGGAATCGATCTCGGAAACAATCCCCTGAGTTCAATTCAGAATAGAACTAGGAAGTGAATGCAGTATGACCAAATCTTGTTTCTTGTGTAAGTACAAGCAGTGTAAAATAATTTAAATCTTTTCTTAAAAACTAATGATTGCTTCCTTCCCCATTCTGTGGTGACTCTAAGGATGTAATTAGATTATCATTACGTTATTATACATTCATTATATAGATTATTGTAACATTATTAGATGTTAAATAAATTGGATTTGACACAAGACAAACTCTAAGAAATTCCCTCCTCATACCCATGCTGCTCATGGGTGCTTCTGTGATGCAGTTTGTCACTGCTCTGGCTGTGCTGATGCAGCCTCCTGTGGCCTGTGCTGAACCAAGCCAGGTTAAACATCTCCACACACACAAATATCCAGGAGTAGATATTTTCTTTCTTATCAGCTCAGACCTGCAGTTCCAATCTGTTTTATTTATACACATCTGTTCGCAAAGTCACACTGATGTAAATGATGAGGCAGCTGGACTATGGCATGGAGTAGAGGTGGGTGGCTTTGCACCCAGGGAAAATGGGTGACAAAACGGGAGACTGTTTGAACGGGAGTGTTAAAATCAGCAATATTGATAATTCCTGATGCACCCTGTAGGCTGAGCTGTCTTCTGCTTTCAGCTCACATACACACGCAGAGGCTACAGATGGAGGTGTCCTCAGCTGGTGGACCACCTGTCAGTTTGGTAATACTCACCAAACGTGAGGTTTGGGGGGTCTACCTTGTTCTGAGATGGTTTGATACCTGTTTTATACTGAGCAAAAAAGCACCTGTGGTCTTTCACAGACTGTTTGAATAGGAGCAACTCTGTGGTATATAGAGTACATATATACACTATATAGAGTACACACTATACACTGTAGACATAGTATACATTGTCTACTATGTACAAAAACCAAACTCAACACAACTGTTTCCAATGACTGGAAGGAAAATGTGAAGTTGAAAACCCAGCCTACTGACTTCAGCTCTATCTTGCTGTGTTTGGTTGGCTAAGCTCTCCTTTTATGCCACAGTCAAATAATATAGAGGCAGCTTCTGAAGGTTACTCAGCATTTTTCATCTCTTTTGCTTACTTAGTATAGAAAGGATGGAACAATTTTCAGGCATAATGCTTTTCCTCCCAGCCTGTGTATTTCTTGCCTCTAGTACAGTAAGATTTGGCTGAAAACACTGCACAGTTGTCCCCAGCCTCTGTGTTTCCCTGTGCTGACATTTGATGACCAGAGTATCAAGATGGGTTTGATCTTTTAAATACAAGCTCATGAAAAGATGTTTAGTGTCTTGTCATTGTTGGGTTGCATCCTGGAGCCTGCATAGGAGAGACTTTATTCCACTAACTGGTGAAGATATAGTAAATCATGATAATTCCAGATTTTGCCTCCTCTGAACATGCACGGTAGAATTGTCATGTAAAGCCTTAAACACTCTGGAGCTCAAACAATTAGGAGAGATAATTATGACCTGGGTTACAGAGAACTCCCATTCACTTGCAGCGTTCTCCAGTTTAAAGTTTCTTCAGAGGAGATGTAGGGATAACACTTGGTGGTGGGAATGCTTCCTTTTTAAATTACTCAGCAACGTTATTGTCCCCAATGTAAATGAGATAATTAGTGAGGTCAAGAGACTGCACAAAAAGTTTTATTGGTTTGAATAAAATGCAGCCTGGCATCAACTAGTATGGTAACAACCAGATATTCTGAGCAATTATGAATCACAGTATTAGTTGCAATTTCATCTTATGTCTTGTTCACACAGCTACACTTTTCCCAGTTTATTATAGGGCTGTAATTATTTCAATGCATCTTTGCCTACTATAGATACTGTATTACCTACTCCATTTCTACATAATGGCTTGGCTAGTTCTGTTCAGTCTTCATTCTATGGTTCATTTTTCTTTTACTTGTTTTCTTCTTGTTTGATTTGTTTCTCATGGGGGTTTGTTTAAAAGTTGTGCAGACCATTTTTTTTAAAAACAAAGTTTTTCACGGAGTGTCACACACAGTAAATTATAAAGTTTGAGTTTTCTTCTTGGTTATTACCCGTGGGCTTTGGCTTTTACTACCTATTTGGTGTGTACTACTTTTTCATCCAAATGTAAGTAGTGCTACTAAAGTGAAAAAGCTGTGTCTGTGTTATGGTAAAGTTCCTCTAAGTGCTAAGGGCTGTAGATCCTCCCAGCAAAAGAAATCTGTTATTCTCCAAATTATATTTTTAATAGATAAATGGAGAGAGAAAATATGCCATCTCATCTGGTTCACATGTAAAAGGAACAGGGGTATTGTGGAGTTTATAGTAAGCTAGAAACTGAATCCAAGTCATATTGTTTCTCTTTTAGTGTGTTAGAAGTAAGAATTGTCTCCCTTTCCTCCGGATCCTCCTAACATGAATTCTGGATTGGCATGGTTTTTATGGAGAACTTTAAATATGAAGATGTGAAATTTTAACTGGAAAATTTTTAATAGATCATTGTTTTCTGGGCAGTGTGGTTAAAAATGCTTTGCCTTGCCTGTATTTACACATGAGAGACGGGACTCCTGCCAGCCAGCTATGGGAGCAGGGCTTCTCCCAAGTAAAATGCAGTGTGAGGTGTTTAAAGTAAGGGCTGGAAGGGAAGGGAGGACTAGCTCTGCCAGCTAGGGAGACACAGCGAAATAAACTGAACACTTTATGCAGTGGCAAGAGCTGAATCATGTGCCAGGCAAAGCAGACAGCAGGCTTAAAGCCCGGTTAGCATCCACCAGTTGTTAGGAAATATCTGACCACAGACATAAGGGTGGCAGAATTGAGTTTTATTTAATTTTTCACAGGTCTATGCTTTTACTTAGGCTGCATCTCTTTCAGGCTAGAATGTAGCATGAAGCTGATGTGAAACCCCATCTTTTTTTCATGCTTCTTTGAAGCAGTACATCACCTCACTTCAGCAGGTATGCTAGGTATCCTTCTTGCAGTGAGTATTCAGTGTACTTGGTGAGATAGGGAAGTGTTGTTAACTTTCTTTTTATGGGCAATTAGTGCAGCACAAAATAAACAAGGCCCAAACCCTCAAAGGTTCTTTGTGTGATTCTAAATTATTTCAGAAGCTTTCAGGTCCTGCAGATTTGTGAGGCTTGAGGCCAGTGTGATTTTGTGCAGACACCAGCAGTACAGGCTGTGTCACAGGCAATGCTGGCAGAGCCAGGACTTCTAGATTCCAGGCTGTTGGCCTAAGCACTGGACCAGACTGCCTTTCCTGATCTTTTGTTCAGATCTGTGCCTTAAACCTGTCTGTTCTGCACGATGAAAACCACTGGGGGTGTTTTACATCTCTGAGCTGGAAGATGCTATGTGCTTCTTGGGAATGGGAGGTCTGTTTTGTTAAACTGTAAACTGTGGGAACAAAAAAAGACCATGTTACAGAGCACATGCTCAGCCCAGACCTCTTTATGGATTAAATCCTGCACTGTGAGATCATTGTGAAATAATAGCAGAAATCACCAGAAAATCTGGAGTGTTTAGATTGTGCTTAGCATAAAAATCCTCAGGAAAGACTCCACACAGTAAACAAACAGTGTAGAAGAGTATTTGTAGAAACCCATTGATCACAAACACATGTATGGCATATATGTGTGTAAAACCAGAGTTTAATAAAAGCAGAGATAAAGTCGAGGTAAGCAGCAGAGTGAATTCTGCCTTGGTTAAAGAATTCTGCTGAAAGAAGGATGCTTCTTTTTAACACCTAAATTTTCTGCTTGATGTCACGTGAATGACTAAAAAGTGAGCAAAGCTGCCTTCAGTCACTTCAAATATGCCCGTGGGTTTGAAAAGACAGCCAACAGAGAATGCTGATGGTGAACTGGGGAAGGGGCAATAAAATGAAATAGAACCAAGGTAGAAAAAGCCAACTGGACACAGAGTCTCCCTGTTCACTCCTACTGCAGGGTTTATTGATGCTGTCTGCAGATTTGTGTTTGCTTTACTGCTGGTAGTTAGAACTGGTGATCAAAGGCTAGTATAGCCGTACCCATGAAGGGACATAATTGGTTGGACTCTTTAAGTCCTCTGTCACAATACTGGGTTTTGTTGTGTTAGGCAGCACTCCACAAAGTATAAAGCACTCTATGATTGCTGTGGCAGTTCATCAGATGTTTTTCTTCTGGTCTCAATTCCTTTTATACAGGAAACCAATATAGCTCCAAGCCCAGGGATGAAAGCTTTAAAACTGGAGGGTGCCTGGTGCTTCCTGAGAATCTCACAGGGGAAACGTTCAGTCCTGAAACAGCTTTGCTGCCAGTATGTTTTTATAGCTCATTCTGTCTCCTCCATTCTTACTTTCATTTGAATATAATAAGTGCTTTGTTTCTGAACACTGTTTAAATCCTCACCCCAAGCTTATAATTCTCTGGGTTAGTCGTTTGCTGTTTTTAACATCATATTTGGTTACTGTTTAACGTATGTGCTATAAGGCCTAAAAAAAAGATACACTGGTTTGGTGGTGGGTTTTTTTTTTTGAGTAATAAATTTCCCATTTTCCTTTCTGTTTTTTCAAAAGAGTCCCATATTCCTTTTTTTTTTTTTTTTTTTTCCAGTAATACATGAAGTGGAGAAAATAGTTCTGATGCAGCTCCTCCTGAGTATAGCTTGTACATTCTGAGTACTGCTTCAGAGTCCAAGCACAGGAGTAATCCATGTCTTTAAGTTACTGAGGCAAGTTTCCCAGTGGATTCAAACATGATCAAATCTAATGACATAAAACGTGCAAAATGACTTCATTGCTTGGCAATGTTTGTCATGGTTTAAGCCCAGCCGGCCACGCAGCCACTCTCCCACTCCCCTGCCCTTTCCTCCCCCAACTCCAGAACGGATGAGGAGGTGAATCAAAAGAATGTAACTCCCATGGTTTGAGACAAGAACAGTCCAGTAACTAAGTTACAACACAAATCACTTCTGCTACCACCAATAATAATAACGATAAGGGAAATAACAAGGGAAGAGAATACAACTGCTCACCACTGATACCCAGCCCTTCCTGATCAGTAATCTATCCCTTCCTGGTAACTGCCCCCAGTTTATATACTGGTCATGATGTTCTGTGGTATGGAAAAGCCCTTTGACTAGTTTGTGTCAGGTGTCCTGTCTCTGCTTCCTCCCGGCTTCCCCTCCTCCCTGGCAGAGCATGAGACTCAGAAAGTCCTTGGTCAGAGTAAACATTACTGAACAACAACTGAAAACATTGATGTTATCAGTACTGTTCCCAGGCTGAAAGTCAAAACCACAGCACTGCACCAGCTACTAAGAAGGAGAAAAATGGCTGCCACTGCTGAACCCAGGACAACGTTTCAATGTGAAATATGAGCCCCATGCTGCTAGTGAAGTTTTTCTTTTCCATACTTTCTAAAATATCTGTCTTGTTTAGTCATTTAAAAAGAAAAATGCACAACTTTTGGTGTGATAGTTTTTAATTCAAAGATGCAGCATAGGGTAGATACAAAAGGTTTTGGGAAACATGAAGTTGCATGCATCCTAGCAGCTCCAATTTGCCTGGAGGTGCTACAGAAGCGTGCAGATGCCTCTGAATTGCAGCACAAACTCCCAGGAGCTTAAAGGCTGCAATACAGAAGACTACCACATAAGTGACACAGCTCCCTAGGCCACATTTGTAAGGACATCCCACTGTGCAGAAGTGCTCAAAAGATATTAAAGTGCATGTCAGAGGCAGGCAGTACGTATGATACTTGCAGTCTTCATATAAGATCCATCATAAGATGGTTGTGAGAGGAAGCCTCCCTCTCCTATTGCCCCATCCAGCCAGCACCCTCCAGCCATTGGAGGTGGCATTTGCCCAACTGCTCTTTGCCTGCAGGTGACTCCATGCCAGGTCAGTGTGACATGAATGCACCACTTTTGACTTGTTGCATCAGATTGCATTGCAAGTTCCTGCACCTGGAAAAGCAAAGTGAGATGGGGAGCCAGAGGAAGGCTTTGTTCTGGCTCTGAGTGGTTTCTGGAAAAGTTCTTTAATATGGTTCTTAGTTATCCATCTATAAACCAGCAACAGCAGTGTCTGCCTCAGAGAGTGTTTGAGAATAGAACTGGTAGAAAAAAAGACTTCTGTCCTAAAAAGACTATAGAGATTAAAATGTTATACATATATGTGCATATGTGTGCTTTTATGTGTGTAATTACGTAATACAGAAAATAACTATGCATATATGTAAATATATACATTTAATATCTGATTTAATCATAATGAAAGCCCAAATAATGAAGTTATTTATTATGCAATATGATTTCTTCTCCAGATTTGTTAAGGTTTAGTCATAATGCATCTCAGTGAGAAAGTTCTGTGCTTTGTGCAAGTTTTAATATTCTGTGGAAAGAAATGGTTTTGCTGAAGTGGGATTTGCTGTTCAAAAGCTGTTTTAGGAATGCCTTTATGTTGCATAATTTAATGTAGCACCTGGAAATTATATTATGCTGCTTGCAAAAGATTAGCCAGAGATCTGTTACATTATAATTAATAATTAGAATGCAATTAATAATTACTATTATGGTTGCTTAACTCTTTTAAGTATGGATATTCTTTTTATGTGCTTTCCTCCTTGCAGACTGGTCATATTAATGATGGTATTTCTTTTTGCATGTACTTAGCACCTATTAAAATAAAATTTGAAATGCATTCTCAGGCAGATTAGAAACTGATCTGTCTGGAGGCCATCTCAGTAGGAACAGAATAGCTTTTCTGATCTCCTCATATTGATGGGGCTTGGACTTTGCATTATGTCTTTTTCTCAGACCTTTGACAGCAAATACGCTCTCTCTGTTCCCAGTATTTTAAGCACTACTGGTAATAGTGTAATGATTAACTCTTGAAGCAATGGGGAACCAAGTGTATGCCATCATCCCAACAGAGTGAATTCTGCCGGCTACTGAATGGAAGAAACCTCTAGAATTTTGCAGAATAGACACAATTTGTAACTGGATAAGGAATTGGTTTTTCATGTTTCAGTCAATATTAAGGGTTGTAGGCTCTTTGTCACTGTTCACAAACCCTTCAGTAATTACACAAGTTTAAAATCCTTAGTGGATAGAGGTCAGTGTGCAAGTCCTCACAGGAAATGTTTGTAAGACTGAATAAGTTACAGATACAACTTAAAGAGACCTAAAAACTGTTCCACTTCCCCTCCCCCCCCCCTCCCCCCCCTTCAAAGTAAGTAATAACATACTAGGATAAAACCATCTGTGTTAAGCGGTCTGAAAAATCTGGTGGGATTAGGCCTACATGTGAACGTCAGCATGCTGGGGTCCTGTAAAGGACTGTTTGCAAAGTCCTGTTTATGCAAGAAAGATGAGCTGAACTCTGGATTTTGTTTCTTTTTCTTTCCTAGCTGCAATGGGATCATCTCACACAGGGGCTCCCTGTGCTCACACAGATGAGTGGTGCAGCACTGGCATTATGTCTCACTGTGCCACTGTTTTGAGCAGAAGTGGCTCATGTCTGCTGAGCTGCACAACCAGCATGGATGTGCTGGAAGATGCAAGGGTCTAAAGTGTTGTGCAGCTCTTCCTGTCCCGCAGATAAGGCCTTTCTAGCTGTGTTTATATTGATATCTCCTGAGCAGCTTTCCCATTCTGCTTCAGCTCCTTCTTGCAGCACAGCCTGTTATAGGTAGGTTATAGGTTCCAAACTTTTTCTTTGACTCTCAGATGCAGATGCCCACATCACTGGAGAAAGACAGCCAAGGCTTTGTGCTTCAGGAAACCTGAGTAGGTTTGTTTCTAGGCATGCTTCTAAGGTGCTCTTTCTTGCTCACTGCAGTAAACTATAAAGAGCTGTGAATCATATTTGCCTGCATTACTGGTTCATGCAATGGTGTCTGTAACAACAGGTTTTGAGATACTTGCAGGGGAGTCCCATTAAAGTGCTATCAGTGGTGGCAGTGCCACACTATAATAATGTCTTAGTCTTTTGTCATGTAAACTCAAGTATTTAAGTTTTCTGTACATCAGCTTGGAATCACTAGTAATATTACTGGAATCCAGGACATCAGTAACATACCAGTTACATGTGCCTTTTGTAGTCTAAAAGACAAGGAAAGAAAAGCATTGGATAAGACTTCTGTCCTAGATCAGGACTGGTAGTGACCAGGTATCGCTTTGCTTCCTTCAGATTTTCCAGTTTATTAAGTCTGTTATGCTGCCCTATTTGTTGTTATATTGTGATTTGGTTTTTATTGCTATTAATAGCTTATTGAGAATTAAACAACTTTATTTACTTAACCTTGGATCTCTGGAAGAGAAGCAGGTTACTTTGAGCCTTTCAGCTTTCTGCTCTTTAAACTGTTGAAAGAAGCAACTCTAATTTGGTGCTTTTCTTGCAATTTTAAACACACAAATAGATGCCTTTATTCTTACAATCAGCATCAAAAAGCCAGAGATTCTGAAGTGCAGCAAACATATATTGGTCATTCACTATTAATCAACTTAGACATGCCTGTCTCTATCAGGATCTTCTTGCAATGTGTTCACTGAGTCCTACCACTGGAGAAACACAAAGTCAGGAAGGAATCACAATAGGTCCCAGTTATGTATTGTAGGTAACGACATCTTGGCTTCCTGACATACTTTGGTACAGTGTTTTGTCACTTGGGTGAGTCTCGCTGCTTATTTATATGCAATGCCATTACATTTCAGCCATGGAGTTTGGCTTTTCTGTTTTCACTGCTTACGGAGGTTGCTTAAAATGACAGATCCTAACTGTTGCAGACTTATTAGTTAACTTTATAACTGATAAACCCAATAAACATCAAAGCACTTAGGTTCAGAGTCCAAAGATGTAACGAAAGAATAAATATGTAAATGTTTGACAGTTAATTTCCTGTCCCTGTGTACAGGCACATTTGTGTTATGACCCATCCCTTTCTGTGTTGTACAATCTGTGCATCATCACTATTTAACTGCACTCTGTGTGTGGTGCAATTTGTTTGGGTTCGCATCTTGCAAGTCAATATATTGGTTTTAGTCAGTGCTCTGGTTCTGTAAAGTGAATTATCTCTTTGGATGAGAAACACAGCAAAAGAACAGACATGCTGCTTTAGGACATGTTCTTGTTTGTGTGCATGGGTATTATTTAACAGAATTTGTGTATACTAGACTGAGTGCCTTTTTTGTGTTAGCTAAAATAAGTTTTTACTGTACATGTAATACACAGAATATAAATGTAACAGCACATTTCTACCTAAAGCAATGACATCTAAGCATACTTCCTTATTCTTCCCATTCTGATGACTCATTTCAACCTTACTATTACTGAAGATAAGCTCACTTGCCATATAAATCTAGTGATGGGAAAACTCTGCCCTTAAATCTTATATTAACATACTGAGCTCATCTTATTGCTAGACAAGCTAATTATGAAGAAGGAAAAGTTACTACATCACACATGATCTTCTGTCATGCAGGATGTAATAAAAACAGCAATTAGCCCAGATGTTCCAAATTCAAATCAGTCTGTTAATCAAAGAGCAGCTTTCCTCTCTTGATTCACTATAGAACCTCCCATAGAAAGGCTGAGAACATTGAGGCTGTTCAGCCTTGAAAAGAGAAGGCTGCGTGAGACCTCACAGCAGCCTTCCAATATTTGAGGGGTACCTACAAAGATACTGGAGAGGGACTTCTCATCAGGGACTGTAGTGATAGGACAAAGGGTGATGGTTTTAACCTGAAACAGGGGAAGTTCAAGTTAGATATAACAAAGTTGTTCTTTACTGTGAGATTGGTGAGGCACCGGAATGGGTTGCCCAAGGAAGTTGTGAATGCTCCATACCAGGCAGTGTTCAAGGCCATGTTGGACAGAGCCTTGGGTGACGTGGTCTAGTGTGAGGCTTCCCTGCCCATGGCAGGAGGTTGGAACTGGATGATCTTAAGGTCCTTTCCCACCCAAGCCTTTCTATGATTCTATGATTCATCTCAGGTACACACTTCATAGTGATAGTCCCAATAACAATGCACAACATAAAGATACTATGTAGAATATCTGGTAGGGATTGTAAACTTTTGGGTTTTGGTGGTGTATAGCTGCTGAGTGCTGTGGCTCAGGAGAGCAGCTGAGCACATCTACTGCCTCACCTTTGAGAAAAGGTGCCCATTTGTCACTTTCCCTGCTGATAGCTCTGGTGCACATAGGGCAGTGTTCTCAATTGTTCACTACACTGGTGTGGCAGAAGATGGGTCCTGGATAGCTTTTGATGAATTATTGAACCAAACTGTTTAGGTAAGGGGGTATACAAATGCCATGACTAGTTCAAAAAAGCCTAGGAAATTTCCCTTATATGAGCCTTTCCACTTTTCTGATTTACTATCTAAATATGTTTCTGGAAACAACTAGGAACTCTTTAAGAGAAATTATTCCATGGCGATATATGTGGCATGATTCCTCTGTAATTTTGCTTTCATTCACTAGATACAGATCAGTGTTTTTCTTTTCCCCTAAGGTCTCCATTATGTTGAGGGGTTGTCTAATGACAAGCTTTTCAAAGGGTAGAAACAACATGGAAGCCTTCTATTGTTTTCCCTACCGCTCCTTTGGCTTGATGCTGTATTCAAGGAGTGATTGTGGGAAGTCAGTGCTCCTCTTCCTAAATATAAACTAGGTTGAAGTGCACTCTTCCTGTCTGATATTGTTAGCAAGAGCATTATAAAATTTCTGCATAGCAAGTCAGTCATGGAGAAGAAATAACAGGATAGCCAATTAGCATTTTTTCACAGCTGGATGCAATGCCTACTTTTCATCTATTGTACATGGAACCGTTTGCAATAGAAGTGATGTCAGATAACCTTAATGAGTGGGATGATATCCTTCCCTTTAACAAAATTATATGGGGAAAATAAAGCAAGCAGCTTTAGATTCTGTTGGGGTATTTTTTGTTCAGCAATATCATTCTCCTTCGACCTGCTGGTCACTCTCCTTTTGATGCAGCCCAGGATACGGTTGGCTTTCTGGGCTGCAAGTGCACACTGCCGGCTCATGTTCATTTTCTCATCGACCAGCACCCCCAAGTCCTTCTCTGCAGGGCTGCTCTGAATCTCTTCTCTGCCCAGCCTGTAGCTGTGCCTGGGATTGCTTCGACCCAGGTGTAGGACCTTGCACTTGGCATGGATAAACTTCATGAGGTTGGCATCAGCCCACCTCACAAGTGTGTCAAGGTCCCTCTGGATGGCATTCCTTCCCTCCAGCGTATCAACTGAACCACACAGCTTGGTGTCATCGGCAAACTTGCTGAGGGCGCACTCACTCCCACTGTCCATGTCAGCGATGAATATGTTAAACAAGGCTGGTCCCAACACCGATCCCTGAGGGACACCTGCCCTTTTACTCTGCTCTCGTGAGACCTCACTTGGAGTATTGTGTGCAGTTCTGGTGTCCTCAACATAAAAAGGATATGGAACTGTTGGAAGAAGTCCAGAGGAGGGCCATGAGGATGATTAGGGGACTGAAGCACCTCCCCTATGAAGACAGGCTGAGGAAGTTGGGGCTGTTCAGCCTGGAGAAGAGAAGGCTGCATGGAGACCTCATTGCAGCCTTCCAGTATCTGAAGGGGGCCGATAGGGATGCTGGGGAGGGACATCTAATTAGGGACTGTAGTGATAGGACAAGGGGTAATGGGTTAAAACTTAAACAGGGGAAGTTTAAATTGGATATAAGGAGGAAATTCTTTCCTGTTAAGGTGGTGAGGCCCTGGAATAGGTTGCCCAAGGAGGTTGTGAGTGCTCCATCCCTGGCAGTGTTCAAGGCCAGGTTGGACGAGGCCTTGGGTGATATGGTTTAGAGCGAGGTGTCCCTGCCCATGGCAGGGGGGTTGGAACTTGATGATCTTAAGGTCCTTTCCAACCCTAACTATTCTATGATTCTATGATTCTCTTTTGGAGCAGTTTTGGAGCCCATGGAGAGAACACGTTTGTTCGGCATGCATGCCAAGAACTTTGTCAGACTTTTATGGTCTCATCTAAGATCATTATTAAATAATTAATAATTATTTAATTATTACTAAGATAAAGAAGAGAAGATTAAGTCCTTAATCTTCTGTGTGTTGCCACAGAGAACTCAGTGAAATACAGTCAAACTTTGAAACAGAAGTAATTAGTGTCTACAGGCCATAGCGCCTTCTTAATTCAGATCAAGATTATTAGGTGAATATGAGAGCAAAAGAAAAGAAACCAAACAGAACCAAACAAGCCAATCACACAAAACAAGTGCCAGGCTCTTAATATTTGTGATGTATTTATTTGCAGCAAAGAGCTAGTAGAAAATATGTCAAAATGTGAGAAATGCATCACATGGTTGCAAACTACTAAGGAGGATCTTACTATAAATCTATTATTTTCAACCCTGAATAGTTGGAATGAAACTCTTCTTGCTGCTACAGTTTTCTCCATTGATATGTCCTGGGGATTATTCACAATCTTCTTTCCAATGCAAGGAATTCTCACTGAGGTCATCAAAAGTGTTGTTTTAGGGCAAGGATGAAATATCATATGGAAAATTCCTAGTATGGAAGGAATAATTTAATTATCTGCTTGGAATTAGGTTCAAGCATTTGTTTCTGTTGTTTAAAAACTATTTCAAGAGCAATACTAATTTTCTGAGTGACACACAGAGTTACCAGCTGTTTTGAAGATTGCCAGCTTTTAATCTCTTGAAATAACAGTATATTTCCAAGTCTCAGCTATGGCTGATTTGGGCCTAAGAGATTAGTCAACTTAATCTAATTTAACATTTTTATGCCTTTTTCTTCCAGCATTTTATAAGGAATGATATTTATGAGGTATCCTTATAAGGTGGAGGTGTGTATCATTTAATACTGTGAATCAGAGAAGCATTTCATCCATTTGATAAGGGTAAGAAAGTCCTCTTTGAAATCATGAAGACACTGAATGCTGATAAGGATGCTGGGAGGATTTTTAGGTTAATGTGTCATGAACAAGTGCAAGTTTCCATGAAGAGAAGAATAAAATGATTGTATTTTGTGTTTTCTGTGGCTGAGCAATGAATTGAAGGATATCTAATATTGCTATTCAAACATCCTCTTTTGATAACCTTTTTGGTCTGATAACCGTAAACCACGTGAATATCACAGTCAAAAGTAACAAGGCCTTTTCTGTGTAGAAGTGCTTCATTTTAGAGCTGAGTTTGAAACTAGACGTCTTCTTTAGAAGAAATGGAAGTTTGACAGAAACAGTGTAAATATGGAGGTCTTGAAATGTGAAATAAGAGCTAATGGCTTGTGCTACAACAAACTTTACTGGCCTACATAGTCGGCTGAAAAGACCAGGTGGATTTAGGATAGACACCCATCTTAAAAATGTATGTTTTCATGTCCTTGTGCTCCAGAAAATGATTCCACTCCAGTCATTATTCTGGGCTGAAAAATAGCTCATAAATTTGAAACCTGTTACAATTCTCTGTCAAAGCAAAGAACTGACAGGCTTGTGTCTTGCATCTAGAGAAATCAAGGCCTCGTTCCCACTGAGGCATTTAAATTCAGTAAAAGTTCTTGGAGCAGGGTCTGTCTAAAACACTCTGCCCCTCATGTATGAAGTCAGCAGTGTGGTGTAACTGTGCCATGGAGTCTGCTTTTCAAGGAAAGATTTGAAGTATTCCTATAGCAAAACAATGCTATTGCTATCTTCGTTATCACTCATGCTCTGGGGTGTCATTTGGTCTTTGTGTCTTAGGGCCTTAAATGGATATTCAGCAGCTCTGAAGGGATAAGAACTAATTCCCTGGCACAGCTGAAGTCAGTGGTTTCAGATTAATAACATATGTATATAGAATTCTTTTTTCTTTCTTTTTGCCTGTCATGCAGAGTTGTTACAGTGCTTCCCAGGTGGTTAAACTGTGTGTGCACTGGGCTGAAGGAGCATTTCTTGGCAGAGGATGAATGGTTTCAAAGATGTTTGTCCCAACTAAAATCCCTGGCCAAAATGTAAGAAACTGGAAAGGCAATGGGAGGGTTGAAGCATAACAAGATAAGCTATTTGAGGCTAAAGCATCACCAGTTTTATAGTTATAGGACACATGGGATTACTTGTGAAATCTTCCTGACATTGGAAGATGTCAACATTATGTAGGTCAGGTTTGCATGAGAGCATGGTTTATGTATAAGGCCTGTTGTTTTAAAGCGGGGTATAATGACTTACACATTGCCCAGCTGAGTGCTCTTTTTTATTGTTAAATGCTCAGTGGAAGCAGCCTCAGTTGGCTATATTTTTGAGCAAAGTGCATCACAATAGCACATTGGTCATTCTTGCTTTATAACCCCAAGAAGGATGAATGAAAAAGCAGAGCACAATGTACAGCTCTCCAGAGCAGCCTGGTTTTCCATTTAAAGAGGGTGTATGTGAAGACACTGATGCTACTTGAAAGCCTCAGTTTTAGGTTTGAGGATCTACAGCCTCCTTGGTACTGCAGGACCTGTAGCAATGGTTGGTTCAGCCCTTTACCCTTTGGAAGAAGAGACTTCTGCCATGGCATGAGGCCATCTGACGTAGCCCTGCAAACAACAGAGGAGAAAAGGTCTGTCTGCTTTGTGTAAACATGCAGGAGCACACAACATTTTCTGGGTGAGCTGTTTTTTTGTCCTGAGTCAATACATTCTCTTTTTCCACAAACGTGCAGCTAGACGCTATCTTCCAGCATGTTACGCAGTGCAGTTGCATTGCATGTGAGCTGTCTTTGGAGCATATGAAAGACTTTTTAAGTAATAGCAAGCAATGGCATGATACTGAATAAACGCTCTTAACCTTTCTCTATTTCAGCATGCAATAGAGGGCAGTTTTCCAGTCTTGATTAAAAGGAGCAATGCCAAATGTTAGGATCCATTGGGTTATGTGTAGATCTCAGAGGGGAGAAAAGCAGATTTGATGACTTACAGAAATACTTTTGCTTATGAAAGAAATACTTAGAGATAGCTTTATAGTCTGCTAGTGGTTGGCAGAAAAGAATAGAAAGAACTCTAAATGCAAAAGGATGATTTGAGCAGAGGGTATGCTAGTGGGGACACTGGGATAGAACAATTTCTGTTCCTCACTGTAAAATAATATTTTGCAGCCCAGAAAGCCAACTGTATTCTGGGCTGCATCAAAAGGAGCATGACCAGCACTTCAACGGAGGTGATCCTGCCCTTCTGCTCTGCTTCCGTGAGACCCCACTTGCAGCAGTGTGTGCAGAGCTGGTGTCCTCAGCATAAGAAGGGCATGGAGCTGTTGGAGCAAGTCCAGAGGAGGCCATGAAGATGATCAGGGGCTGGAGCACTTCCCGTATGGAGACGGGCTGAGAATGCTGGGGCTGTTCAGTCTGGAGAAGAGAAGCTGCATGGAGAACTCAGAGCAGCTTCCAGGGTCTGAAGGGTGCTACAAGGATGCTGGAGGGGGACTCTTATCAGTGACTGTAGTGATAGGACAAGGGGTGATGGGTTCAAACTGAAACAGCGAAAGTTCAGGTTAGATATAAGGAAGAAGCTTTTTACTGTGAGGGTGGTGAGGCACTGGAATAGGGTGCCCAGAAGTGGTGAATGATCTATCTCTGGCAGTGTTTGAGGTAAGGTTGGATGGAGCCTTGGGTGAGATGGTTTAGTGTGAGTTGTCCCTGCCCATGGCAGGGGAGTTAGAACTGGATATGTCTTAAGGTCCTTTCCAACCTAAACTATTCTATGGTATCAGTCAGATGTTAGCCAACATTGCAGGGTAGTTGCAAAAACCCAGCATTAAAGATACCCCTATATACCTACCAGGTGATGCTCATAATGTTGAGGCACCCAGCTTAAACACCTGCATGTTCGAAGACTTAACACTTGGTACTTCATTCCCACATTTGTTCAAGAACTCTCTTGCATTCTGTGGGCAATATTTTGTGGTGGGAGTCACCTAAAACCGGCTCATGAATTTACTGTGGTACAAATTCTTTAAGAATATGAAGCGTTTTAACATGTATTATGATTTATAAGTTTGCTTTTTTCTGTAAGACTAATTTCATTATAATTTCAAGCTGTGATGTTAGACAACAGAGAGAATCATCCTCTGCTGTTATAGTCCCTTTTATTCTCTGCTTCTTATTTGGCTCTCTATTGAGACTTTGGGACAAATGCCTCAAGAAATGGTATAAGAGTCTCTAAGGCTTTGGAGGCAATGGAGAGAAGACACAACATGCAATTTATACACTAGGGAATCATGAGGACATTCAGTTATTGTGGTTTTTTTTTTTTTTTTCTTTTCTGAGTATAATTACAGTTTTAATTAAATTAAAGCAGAGGCTCATGAGGTGTCCTGCACACTCTGCTCCTTCTGATGACAGTAGGACTGAAGTGACAGTTTAGATTTACAGGGTTTTATTCTCCTCCCTCTCATGGGAGTGACATTTGTTCCAATTATGAGATAGCATTTAGGTTAAATATTTGGAATCTAAGTCTCTAACTCTGCTTAAAAGACTACTTCCAAAGTAGACAATAAGGCTATGAGGCTAGGCTGTTGCTGCTTCAGATGAGTGGAAATACTGTTTTTCAACTTTGTGTGTGTCATAGGAATTTAGGTCTGTATTTAGGGCTTTTTTTAACTTCCTTTTAATAATGCTGTTTTCTTATTTGGCATGTTCTGTGTTTGTGTTCCTCCAAAATATAATTGACTATAAATGAGTTGTCTTGACATACTGTGTTTTTTAGGAGGTCACTACTCTTTAAAGAAAACCTTTATTCACAAAGTTTTAATCACAATTTACATGTGACATGTCTTAAAATGTCAATTTCAAAATATGGATTAGACCTTCCTGCATAAAATAATTTGCCCAACCAAATAAGTTCACGTCTGATATTATAGATGAAATAGGTGTCATAAAAAAAGAACTCTTAGCTGCATGTCTTTGGTATGTCAAAGTTAAAAAGCAGTTGCCTCTGGAATGAAGCTGACAACAAAGAGAGCACCTTAAAAGTTCATAAAAACCAGACAGCCCAGCAAGAGTCTGAGCTGAAGCACAGAAATGCCATAGATGCAGTTGCTGTTTCAGAGGAATTGAAGGCAATATTAAGCCTGCTGGTAACTGAGCAGGTTCCATAGGTCCATGTATCCAGTGTCACTGGAAGTATCTTATTGCAGCTTTCTATGCCTTGATCATTGAAAGCAGAAAAAAAAAAAAAAAAAGCAGAAAAGTAGGAGGTATGGTGAGGAAGATTTGGCTTCACTTTTCTCCCTGCTCTTTGTATGAACTTACCTGTCAATTGTGATGTTCAGGGAGCTGCAGAATGGCACTAGATCTCCAACCTGGGTTTATCCTTGGATTCTTCCCTTACTTAGAAATATAGCTTTTGGATGAAGGCAAAAACAACTATTTCATCTACTAAAAATTGAGTGAATTTAGGATGCAGGGAAAACTACAGAGACCTGCTCAATGGAATGCATATGAGTTTCCATGTCCTGCACAGAAATGAAAAACCAAGAAAAACATGTAGGTGTCAAGCTACAGTGATCTGAATATGGGAGACCTTTTTGGAGATTGACTGGTATTTTTGGGGAGGGAAGGTTATATTTTTTAGTCTGAATTAAAATATCAGCACACTCAAACTGCGCTTAAACCTCATGAACCAAAATACGGGACCAAAACATGGTCACCAACAATGAAAATAAAACTAATTTGTGCCACACTTTCCATTACAAAATCTCAGCATGGTAGATAGACCCTGTCCTGTTTGAAAACGTGAGTCCATGTATGTGTCTGCAAAATGCACAAAAATGGCCTTCTAGAAGTTCAATACTTTAACAAAGCCTTAAAAAGAGCTGAATATGAGGGAGTCCTCACTCTAAACATCAACATCTTGGCAAGGCTTTGGGCACTTGGCATTAACATCAGTGCTAGTATTCAGCTGACATCCTTGTTCAATGTGTCTTTCTTACTGCAACTGGCAAGGAACAAGAGCTATTGTCACTGCAACTTTGAGAGGAATATTGAATTAGATAAATGGATGTGCTCACTGGGAACCTGCAAATCATTTGTATGTGGCTTTCCCCACCCCCCTTTGTTAAAGGCTCTTGAAGGGATGCTCATGCATTCAACAAAGTTGTATTTTTACCATAAGTACTTGGTGGTTTTGATGCTTCAGTGCTCTGCATAGCGGTTATCAGGCATGTTTTTTTATCTTTAAGTCTATGCATTCTCCACCTACACCTTCAGGAGTAAATACAATGTCAGGTGGTGTTCTACTGATGTTGAAAGTACAAATCATCTTTTTATTATTATTTAAATAATAACTTTATTATTAAAGTATGAAAAGTTCAGTTCTGCTTCAGGACCTGAAAAAGGAAAATAATAACGCTTCAGTGCTTCCTCTGTTTCCAAAGACGTTTTAACATGCACAGGGCTCCTGGAAGTGAAAAGGACAAAAATGCCAACATTTGGGAAGGGAAAATAATTAGCAGTTTGTGCAGGGAGATGTAATCATTATGCTCTGCTTGGGCCTCCTGACAAAAAGGGAGAAACCAAGATGTGAAGGCTAAAGGGTTAACTACAATGATGAGAGCAATTAGTCTGTTGTTTCTCTATTAATATCATTTATCGACTTACCACTCATTACCTTTTCCAAGTAGTCTCCCTATAGCACAAAATGGTGCCATACAGAAACCATATGAAATCTCATCTCTGTTTTCTTTTCATAAGCATTTGAAAATTTGTTAAGAAAAAAAAAAGTAAGGAAAAGTGGGAGAAAAATATTTATTTTGTAGAAGCTGCACCAAGGAATATTGAGAGCAAGGGGGTTCTATTTTTGCTGCAACCCATCTGCTGTCTTATGAGCCTCCACGTTTTTGTGGTATGATTTGATTTTCTTAAAGGAGCTGTTCTGTGACATTGCAATGATCCTAGATTCCATTCACAGCAATCTTTATGTTCCTGAGCTTGTGTTCTGAATATCTCAAGCATGCTGTCAGGTCCCAGATTGGACTGCCTTCCTCCCCACCTTTAGTTAACAGCTAATTTTCATCTCTGTTTAATTCCATAACTCAGTTTTCCTCAATAACATATTCATTACATGCATGTTTCTTTGTCTGCAGCATGATAGAATGAATGCAAGTTTTGTGTTTGTTTTTTCCAGCAGTGTTACTAAAAAATCCTTATATTTAAATCTTTTGTTTACTGGGTAAATCGATTATTTTTCCTTGGAAAGAAAACTACTGTTTTTCTCCTTTTTAGGCCTCTCAGCAACTTTCAGTTGAAGCTGACTTTAAAAGATGGAAAGCATTTATTTTTCTTTATGAGGGTAACAACCGTATGCTTTATTTTAATGTAAGATATTTCAGTATGAACATCCCCAAAACCTCCCAAACAAGCAAAAAAGAAAAGCCTACCCTTCTCAAATAACCCCAAACCCCAAACTCATGAAAACAAAAGGGATACACAAGTGTCCATGCGAGTAGATAGTTTGTATGACTTTTCTTGCAGTTGAATCCAAGAACAACATAAAATGTGAACTATCCTCATGATAATATAAGATTTCTAGGTTTTCAAAAGCATAAACAGTTGTTACATTCATAGGAATGACTTATTTTCCTTTGATGCATCTTTTTTCATAACTTCTGAATTTTTCAATGAGCTGCACAGAGTAGGCTGTCATACAATGGTGAGGGCTTGTCAGTTGTTCAGGTAAAACTTCTGGAGACCGGTCACATGAAGAAGTCATCCTTCTCCATTCAACCACCAAACTGCAGCAAAGGCTAGGCAAAAGGGATATAAAACAGGTTTTCAACAGCAATTACTGTAGTTGTTATCAAGAAGTTGGTCATAAATAGGAAGAAGATGAATTCAGCAATTGTGAATCCTTGCTGACATTCATTTCTCAGTATGGAGCATAGAATGAATGGAATTAACTTGAATTTCCTTAGAAAATGCAATTGAGGCGAGGTGTTTCAATTGTCACCAAGATGCAGTAAAAAGAAAACCAGTATTAGTTCCCTCTTATCAATTGCACAACTATTTTATGCAGGTTTTTCCCATCCCATTTGATGATCTGCATGTATGGATGCGCGCATAGGCTTGCTGTGCCTATTTAAACAGTAATGACAAGACCTGAAAAGTTTATTGTCTTATATATGATTGGGGGAATTTCTGTCCCCTCTTTGACCTGTGGGGAGCTTTGCCGTGCGATGTTGGTGGACCAAGACTTTGCCTGATGTTGCTAAGCCCTAATACTGGAAATCTCCTGAAAAGCCAGTCCAGTTTCCTGACTGAAGTTGCACTTGACATATCTGTATCTCTTGGTGTTGAGCAGGAGAAAAAAAAATACCTCACACTCAGATGCATTTTCCAGACTTCTGAAGAGCATCTTGTCTCCTTATCTGTTGCAGACTGTGCTGTAAACACTTAACTACTTTCAGAGCTCATTTCCACAGGCACAACGTTTGTCTGTGCCATCTGATCACCACTGAAACAGAGGAAAATAGTCTTACATGATCACTTTGTTGCCTGTGTTATACGCTATCATCATCCAGCTGCTGTTTACAGGATGACACAGTTAACATTGCCCAGATGCTCTATCTGTGGGAAACCTAGATATCAGGCAGCACCGACAGACAGTGTTTTCCAAATTCAACTGTCTTATCCAAAGTCTAGCCTGTTTATGAAAGCCGGGGTCACTTCGTGGCCTGGGTGTGCTGTCAGTTAGCCGTAACAGAAGACAGCACTGCTGAAGATGCTGAAGTCTGTGTTATTTAGGCCACTTATGGCTTTTCAGCAAACATTTGAAAACAAAGTGTTGTAGCTTCCCTGTCAGCCTGTGGACCTAAGAGCATTTCTGAACATCGAATTGCAGTAGGAATACTGCCTCTTCTCTAAGTACAGCAACATTCAATCTGCTTATTTGCAAAACACATGAATGTTGCAGGAGTTTCATGATTGCCAGAAGCAAGATTATAAATGTCTTTTAGCTCATATTTTGCTTTGGTCATTGCTTTTTGTGTTTGGGTGTATGTTTTTTTCCAAGTTAACTATTCCCCACATGTGCCAATGATTTCTAGTGTCAGTCAGATTAGCTTTCTGGGGATTAGTTTTCAGCTTGCTCTGAATGGAACACACCAACCAAGTTTGGGGACTTTCTGTCATTTGTTACATGGCAGATTTCACAGTGTGTGCATCACACACATATACCAGGTGTGCATACATATGGACACATATATCAATTCACCCTAAGAATTGAAGAAGTAAAACTATTTTCAGCCATGCTGAAAGGATATCTGAAGCAACTGTACAATTAAACGGTGTAGTGTCATTCAATCATTTGTAGCAACCCTATTTTTAAAGTGGGTTCTCTGCTGTTGTATATTTCTGTTTCAGAAAGGGACTTGTTTGTGTGTTTATTTTGTTTCCTGTATATTTTGATCTTAGACAAGAAACTTCTGTGTCCAACACACAAATGCCCCTGTTACCTGAGATTGTATCATGCTTTTGAGTGTGTAAATCGAGGTTTTGTCCTTTAAGGATTCTTTTAACTGCTTTATATCCACATTCCAAAACCTATTTAAAAACTAAGTCCAGCTGATGATGAACTCTATTTTCAGCTAAAACCCCCTCCTCCCCCACTTCACCACACACTGTTTCTGCTGCTGCTCCACTTGTGATAAAAGACCAAAACTGTTGTTTGGCTGATATGTAGAAGGAGTTGTTTATCAAAAAAAAAAAAAAAAAAAAAAAAAAAGGCTATTCTAGGAGGATATGCTCTTTAAACAGAACAACGGGGATTTTGAAGATAACCAAATCAGTACTGCATAGGTGTTAGGTCTGTTTAAATTGTTTCTGTTGGAAAGTAGGAGGGAGCCCTGGTATTTGGCTTTGAATCCCTGGCTTGCAAGTGTAAAATGGCTAAATCCAAATTAGCTGCCAACTGTGCTTTGTACTGCAGCTCATGCTCATCTATAGGGCATTAGCACAGCACCTGGGGAGAGCTGGAGGCACAGGGAAGGGGGCCTCAGAAAATCCAATTTCATTGTGATCCAGCTGTACCTTGCGCTTCACGCAGGGGTTTTTGATCCATCCGTGGTGCTGCCCAGGTCGAACAGCAGCTCCTAAAAGCAGATCTACTCACAGAACCATCTTTTACTGTTAGATCAGGTTTTATAGACATGTATCTGTTCTACTGATATAAATTAACTGATTTCTGGACATGCAGAGGAGTATCAGTAGTTGATAAGAGGGAGGAAAAACCAAGGAGAACCTTATGGGAAACAGTTCTGCCCAGAAGTTCATCAGATGCATGTGATGCATTTCTGCTTGCTCACCCCTTTTGCCAAGGGAGAATCTCACCAAGAATAAAAGCTGACCTTCAAAGGCAAGGACAGGAGCATCACATTCTCTGTCAAGCCCTTAGATGGCCGTTTCTCTTTTGAGCTATGACAATGCCTATTTTTCTCTAATTAAATATTTTGTTCAAGTATTTTCTCAGAAAGCTGTTTCTTTTCTGGTGCTGATTATACACAAGTGATTTATTTAAGGCCACACAGTGAATTGCTTGCAAGAGCAGGATGATACTATCTGCTGGCCATCTAATTAAAACTTAGCCTAAATATGCTTGGATATTTGAAGGTGGTTCAGGAGAACACCTGGAGGTGCCCACTTTTCCTAAAATATCTGTTCTGATTGATCATTCAAAAGGCTTTTGTATTCATCTTGTAGACATCTCCTGGCCCAGAATTCAGGCATAACTTCTATTTTCATCTGTGAGTTTTCCACCTTCTCCCTCCTCAATACAAATTCAAGCTTAAATTAAGTGTGGAAAGGGTCACTTCAGTGACCCCTGCTTAACATCACTGACACAGTTTGGCATCCTCACCTTGAAGCCTGGATTTATTTCCTTCAACATTCCTATTAAGTAAACCCCATGAAAAAACTAACCCTTGACAGCTCTTGCTGTTCTGATCATCACCTTTTACATCCAAGTGTGATGATGTGGAGATGAGGAGGGGCAGTCCTCTTGCTTCTGCTAGAGCCAGCCTTGTTTGTCTGTTTTTTCTTCTGTGACCCAATTTCAGAGGCTGTATCACACAAGCAGGAAGGAAAAGTGGACTCATGGTAATTCAGAGAGACATAGGGATGCACTTTGTGCAGCACATAAGTTGTGTAGGCTGATTATTGAGTTTTGCCAGAGGCAGTGCTGCCACAAGTGGCAAATACTGAACCCTTTTCTGTGCTTTCTCTGAGTAAGCACATCGCAAGGGGTTGCAAGGATATCTCAGCCAACAGTGACAGCTCCCTAGTTCCCTGTGGTGAGCAGTCCTTGTGGAACTACATGCTGTTTTCAGCTGTTAAAAGTTTGAAGACTGCTTCATAGGTATGTTGCCTGGGTTCTAACCAAAATCATCCTGTTGTCGTGGTTTAAATCCACCCAGACAGCTTTCACTCACTCCCCCCCACACACACACACTTCTTGCCCTCCCCCTACTCTCGGAGGGACGGAGAGGAGAATCAGAAAGAATGCAACTCCCACGGGTTGAGATAAGAACAGTTTAGTAACTAAGGTATAACACAAATCACTACTGCTACCACCAATAATAGTAATGATAAAGGAAATAACAAGGGAAGAGAATACAACACCCCATCACCAGGCGACCGATAACTTGCCCCCCCGGCCCGACCAAGCACCAACCGATACCTCCTCCAACCCTGCAGCCCACCAGCCCTTCCGGGTAACTCCCAGTTACCTCCTGGGCATGACGTGCTGTGGTATGGAATACTTCTTTGGTCAGTTTGGGTCAGGTGTCCTGTCTCTGCTTCCTCCCGGCTTCCCTCCTCCCTGGCAGAGCATGAGGCCCACAAAGTCCTTGGCCAAACCAAAACATCATTTTTATCAGCTTTGTTCCCAGCTGAAAGTCAAAACACAGCACTGCACCAGCTACCAAGAAAGAGAAAAATGACTGCCACTGCTAAACCCAGGACATTATCCACCCCTTATTCCATACCATTCACGTCATGCTCAGATCCCACATTTTCAATATACCATCACTCTTATCTAAGTGCACTCTCATCGTAGTGCATGGACCAGTCCCTATAAAGCTGCTGAGTCCATCTGGTCCATGATGCCAGGCTCCATCTCTTGTAACAGTCTTTCAGAGCAGGAGAGGCTGTGTGCAGTGTTCACACACATGAATAACCTGGGCAGTAGTGTCCATTGTTAGGTCCACCCCTCGATCATGAGTCCATCTCGATGTTGCATCTCTGCTCTGTTGGCCTTAAGGGTCATGGGCCCACCAGGTTCAAAATAATTCACTGTCCTTCCATCTCCAATGTTTCCAAAGCACTGGAGGGGCCCAGTGGACTAGATACTTGCCCATACTGTCCCACATGCTCTGCCAGGGAGGAGGGGAGCCGGGAGGAAGCAGAGACAGGACACCTGACCCAAACTGACCAAAGAGGTATTCCATACCACAGCACGTCATGCCCAGGATGTATTGGGAGTTAGCCGGAAGGGCTAAGTGGACTGCAGGGTTGGAGGAGGGATCGGTCGGTGCTTGGTCGGGCTGGGGGGAGCAAGCTATCGGTCGCCTGGTGATGGGGTGTTGTATTCTCTTCCCTTGTTATTTCATTTATCATTACTATTATTGATGGTAGCAGTAGTGATTTGTGTTATACCTTAGGTACTAAACTGTTCTTATCTCAACCCATGGGAGTTGCATTCTTTCTGATTCTCCTCTCCGTCCCTCCAGGAGTAGGGGGAGGGCAAGAAAGGGGGGGGAGTGGGTAACAAGCTGTCTGGGTGGGGTAAAACCACGACACCTGTTTAACTGAAATAGATTCCTAAAGAGGGATGGAGTTTTAATCAGTGCGTCCCAGTACAGATTTATGGCCTATATTTGTCTTTATGTTTGAAAATGCTGTCCTTGACTACTTTATCTTATCAAAGTCAAGAAACCACACTTCCGTTTGACTATGTGTTTTTTTTTGGCTTAGTTTTGATAAGGCTTGACCTATCTGTGTAGATTTAACTGACTGGGATTAAGGGTTGTGCCTAGCTATTACAATAGCTCATATACACTGGCAGAGGTGGTGGAAACCAGTTTTTATGACAACGTAAGGGGCAGAAACCCTACTTAAGAAATGTATTCCCACACTTCAAATCTCAAACCATTTACTGCAGGAAGAAATTATAACTCACAGTGCTGCTGGAGTCCAGTGAGCACTCTTCTGTTTTGGGTGCCCAAGTTTGCCACCATATGAGCTGAGCATATTGATTACTGCTGCTTGAATTCTGGACTTGCCTTGCTGATTGGTTGTTTGCTTTAACCACAGCACTGGATGGAGCCTTTGGAGACTATCACAATGTAAATAAATACATGTGTGTTTGTTTCTAGCCTGTTTAAGAGTGTGCATGTCAAAGAAGGGGAGAAAAGCTGATTCGTTTGCATACTTTTGAGATGCAGAGGGTACAGGAAGCAATGGGGTTAGGGGAGGGCTAGCAAAATTACTCCATAAGGGTATGACATGAAGGAAACAGGAAAGTAGTTAGATGCTGTTAGATCAGATTCATACAGATGTATTTGGCAAGTGGTGTTTATTTTGCTATTAATTATACAGAGGTACTTCAAGCTTGCAGAAAAAGTCTTATTCTACAAATCAGCATGAAGATTGGCTACTGAGGTAGGTGGTTTGGTTTTGTTCAGGTTTTAAGTATTAGTTTTGTTGGGGTTTTCTTAATCATACATAGGAAGAGATCACCCTTTTTTATTAGGGTAAAAAGACTAGAATAGAATTAGAGAATGACATACACAGTAAAGGTGTTGGGGTGTACTAAATAGCTGTGCTGCCAGGATTGTCCCTAGGCTGGCTTTTGTTCATCTTTTGCATTAGTGATATTTTTCTTTGTGCTTTTGCCTGTGCTGTTATAATTTGAAATATGATGAATATGCTGCCTTGTACCCAGTTTTATATTTCAGCAAAGGAGAGACTGCAAATAGAAAGAACACATGAATTCACAGTTGGCCAGACTTAATTTGTGTAGTTACTAGCTTACATCATAGCTTTCTCTGCCAGTTAGATGTTTGAAAGTAAAATAGAAGGCATGGCATGGCCTGAAACTGAGGTAAAGTGTGGGGTTTCAGACGGACAGGCTTTTCATGACATTGCTGAAACACCTCTCATTTACTTTGTGTTTATAGGCATAAAATAGGGTACAAGTCTGATGACTGCAAACATCCTCCTCGATACTTCAGTTTCCCTTCAAAGGTTTACTTGCTGTAAACATTTTCTCCTTGAAACTTGCCATGAGAGAGAAATGTGGCGTAAGACATGGCCATGGACTATCACAGAATGTGACAAAACAGCCTGTGATAAGGCCTCCCACTTCTTTAGCGCACCTACTGCTGCTAACTGCTGCTCCATATCCTCAAACCTGTACCTCTACTCTCTTCTGGTACCACTCTCCTGTTTTAGCTACTTCTACCCGATACAGAGTTTCATCTTGTTTGCAAACTCTGTAAATACCTCTGTGAGGGAGGGCTTTTTCCACTGCTTTACCTGCATACAATGTAACTAAAGCCACCATCAACCTCATCTAAAGGAGGGAAGTGGTTTGTCATTGGAGCTTCTTCTGACTTTCAGCCCATCCTGCCCTTGGTCTCTGCCAAGTACCTGTTTTTAACTTGCACCGTTAGTAGATAAACAGGTAATGGGTTCCTACATTTCTCAAAATGGGTAGAAGGGGACCTGTTTGATACACATTTGCCACTATATTATTTTATTAGCATAGCCTTTCCCTGAGTCCCAAATGCTGGCCAATTTGACCATCCTGGTTGACAGTTCTGCTTCCTCTCAATTGATTTTTAAACCAAATTTGAAGTACCAGTTGAGTGCTACCAGAACTGTGTGCAGACTTGTCCTTTCTGACTGAAATTAAACTGTAGGATGGAGTTGTATTTTTCAACATTTCCTTTGACTCACTTTGCTGGCTAGTTTCCAGTTTCCCTGAAAAAGAACGTCTTTGGCTCCTTACCGATCCTGCTCTTTCCTCTTGTTGGCTGAAATGGTTAATAAAAAATGCAGCAAGTAAAAACCATGAACAAAAGTGTAAGTGGAGGAAATTGCATTGTCTGAGCAACAGAGAAGGGCAGATTTGGTGACTTCTCAAATCTTCCTCAAGTCTTAACACAATTTTTGGCTTTTTTTTTTTTTTTTTTTTTGGTCTTTGATTGAACTACTGAAAATAAATTCTTTTTTTGTTCAGTTTCTCCTTTCCTGATACTTGTGATGATGTCACCATATTTGTTCTTTGGTCATTCATAATGTGTTCCATTGGAGAAGCATTGTCTGATAATAAACCAGTGAACTCCTTTGCCTTGTATTGATTTTCTTTTCTTTTTTTTTTTTTTTGAGAGAAGAAAGGTCGTCTTTCACACCTTCATTGTGCACTTTAAGCTGTTTCTAAAGAAGGAAAAAAGGCAAATGAGATAAATGCTCTCTCTGACATTTTGTAGTCAACTCTCAAACATGTGATACCATGTTGGAAACAGTGAATAATCCTTACCTTTGTAGCTCTGCCAGCCTGAGCATTTCAGGTGAGAAATGCTTACTCCAGTGGGTTTCTCTTGGTGCATTTTGAGGTGCCATAAAATCTCGTGCATAGATCACACAAAGGGAAATTAATCTGGTGCTGTCCCATTTCAGTTCTCACTTACCCCTGTCATGTGCCCGTGCCATCCTCCACGGGCTGGCAGAGGCTCTGCAGAGCAGCCCATGACAGGAATAGCTGGGAGAGCTGCTTTGGTTGCGAGCAGGGCTGGCTCCCCTGCCTACAGGGAGCTATGCCTGCCCTTGCCACGTGTGCCTCAAGCCAGCGGTGTCACACTCTCTATCCCTTTGTACTTGCAGCGTTTCTGGGTCATTTAAATAAGATAATCCTGAAAACGCAGCAGAGGCTGACTTGGGGCAGAGTTTACATGTTAGACACAAGATCCTGCTTGTCTCTGTACAGATATACCTGCTGTGAATTCACTTACAAATGTGACCAAGAGGACTTGCTTGTGTTGTTTTGAAGGGCAACATGAGAAAGGCACAAAAGATGGTTGTGTCAGGGTTTGGTGTCTTGGGGCTAGCTGGAGCCATATCAGTGCAAACTGTATGCAGGAGGCTAGGACAAGTGCGGTGGAGGCCTCAACAGAAGATCCTCTTGTCTCAGCACAATACCAAGACTTTTTGCAGCTATGTAAGTGTGGTTCAAGCATCATAGAACAGAACCCTTCCAGATATCACCAATGATTTTCCTTTTGTTTTCCCTCACCTCCCATCCCAACACTTAGCATCATACTCTAAGCTAAGCATAAATCTTGCCTTTGTGTTTTAATCTTCATTTGCACACACTCCCCACATTTTGGAGATCATGACACTCCTTTTGCATCATTTGACAGCTTTCACCTGCTGTTTAGCGTTCTCCTCATTCACACCATTTCTTAAACCTGATGTCTTTATCTTTTTCAGGTGAATTTGTGTGAAACGGGTGTACCAGAAACTTAACTGTAACCACCTGCTGTTTTGCCTATAGTTACCAGTAAGCAAATCCACTATAAGTATTTGCATCTCCAGTTTGGATGCCAAGGAGACACTGATAGCTTTTCAGCCAATCATCTCTTGGTCTGACATGAAAAATAACCTCACTGGAGAAGGACCTTTGTCTTTCTCTCATCTTTATACTGTTTGTGAATTCATATTGTAGCTATGATAGTTTGGATACTGCAACATTTTCAGAGTGATATGGAGATGGACAGATTTGTCTTAGTTCCAGGTTTGGAAATAGCTTAATTTCATAGTTAGCAGCTATAGCTATTTTTGAAAATACTAGAAGTCTACACATACCTGGATAAAATTTAGAAGACCTTTCTCGGATCTTATTTTAGCACTGTGTTTCGATGATTATGCCAGTGACAAGAACTGATGTTAATTGGTGGCAAGACAACACATTACTATAAACCTCTTGACTGTTCTCTTTTTTAGGACTTTGAAATGTAATCAAAGGTGGGTTTATCTGATACTAAGGGATGAAACAGTGACCAGCCTTAGGTTTCCTCCCTTCTATTTTTCTAGGAGGTTACTGCAGACTGAACTGAGATTGGAGGTGGTTTATGTTAATGATTCAGTCTGTAGACTGTACTTAGGATTTTATCCAGGAGGTTCAGCTGCTCTCGCTGGAGGATGGTGACCTCTGGCAGATACACAGGACAGAGACAGCTGCTTCAGCTTCCCCAGCTAAACCTGCTTAAGTTGGTGAGTGGGAGTTGTTAATGCCATTATTTGTCTAATTGTAGGGCTAATACATTATTTTTTTTTCCCTGCGCATGTGTGATTTATTACAATGGAATACATGAAATAGAAGCAGAAGAAAATCTGAGTGTGCTGCTTGGGAGATGGTTGCCAATTGTTACTCCTCTTTATTAGTGAAATCCTAAAATTAAAAGTAACCAGAAGCATACTTGGCTTCAGACTTCCAGTAGTATAACAAGGCAGCCCACCCTGAGACATCCAATACCATGGTGGTGTACAGCATGCTTAGGAATACAGGGCAAGGGTAAATTCTTAAATAGCTGGGAATTATTTGCTAGGGAAGTCTGTTAGAAAAATGGGAATCCAAAAGTTATTTCTACTTTAATAAAGAGCAGATAGTTTTTAATGATGATAGTTTTATGGAAGTGCAGCCCTGCCCCAAACACCCTAACACCCTTCACAAACAAAACAGAGAGAAGCCAAATACTGGCTTCACGATCTACTGCAGGGATCACGTTGGGATTTTGTGCTGGCTCATGAAGTGCTGTGGGGGCACTACTTCCTATGCTCAGGCCTACCTCAAATCTGGAAGTAATGGTCCTCTCAGGAACATTACTGAGGGCACTTGGCAGTGGGAAGTATCTTGCCCATACTGGAGATGGTGACAGAATTTGCAATGAGAAGGTGACCAGCCATCCTGCAGGACCTGGTCTGGGGCCAGTTTTGATTTTTGTTTCATTCTCTTTTTCTTTCTTTCTCTCTTGTTTTTGTTATTTATACCAATGAGCAAATGTTGCTTATTTTTAGCAGCCTTTTGATTTTGCTTAGACACTGACCCTAAGTAATGGAATGCCTGTGGCTCTCCATAGAGCACCGCTCTACCTCTAATAAAAGCAGACAAATGCAAGCTTTGGTGTAAGGAGTTATTAATTTGTTTCTGGGCAAGCAGGTGTGTACAATATATGTAAAAGGTGCCCATGCATACTGTGTACTAACTATCAAACACCTTAGCAAATGACCTTGGGCTCCTGGTGAGAAATGATTTACATTTTATATCTCCAGAAATCAAGCAGCCTTGCAACTTGCTTATTTTACAGCATATAAAACCAATGTTAAAAAACCAAACACACCCAAATACACACACCTATTTCCACAGATAGAGCAAATGTAAAGTACTCCCTCGAATGCTGACAGTTTCAGTTGTGGGATGAGAAAAGTAGATGAATCAATTAATAGAAACAGATGTAAGAGTTACATAGATAGGGGTACCCTTTTTTTTTTTTTTCTTTTTCCATTTTCTCTTTTAGATCTTGTGTCATCAGGTTATTGCAGAGATTCTAGCCCAAGGAAAAATAGAGTCCTGAGGGTAGGAGTTACGGGAAGACTTCCAGTGAGGTGTGGGCACCCAAGGAACCCTCACAATTGCCCCTGCAGCTGAGCAGTGCTATCTTCCATTGAGTGCCCTACCAGCTTTATGACTTTAGGAGACAGTTGTATGACCTGAGAGCCTTTCTCTCTTCTAAACCCCTTTAGGCTAAAAAAAACCTAACTGGTAAGGGAGGGTATATCCAACCCAAGAAAACAAAGTTTACCCTTTCCTATAAATTTTATCCAAAAGAACTTTGGAATCAAGAAGGAGTAGCTGCTTAATTAAACTGCAGGGATGGAGATGTAAACATTTAAGTCTTGCCGATCCGTGCTAGTCCTGTGTCCCCCTAAAGGATTTGGTGGGAAATGCCTGCTTTGCATCAACAGAGCTTCACCCCTAGATGCATTTCTACTGCTGTCAGCAAGGGATGCTATGGATCATGCCTATTTTGGTTCTGGATGCAAGGAAAGCAGGTGAGGAGGTTGTCCCACACCACACCTTCAGTGTGCTGGGATCCCACCCAGCCTGCAGGTACAGCTCCTCAGTTCTCTCAGTAGGCTTAGTTCAAACACTTTTCTTAGGCTTCTGTTTTCCCCATTTTCCAGCCTGACTTGTTTGATAGGATTCGGAACCTACTACATGTGTGCTTATGCTATCAGAGGTAACTAATCTGTTAACAGAAGAAGACAAAGGCTAGGGGGACATTACTCAGTGCACCTAGAGCAGCTGATCGCTCTGTGCTTGATTTGCTAATGCCACGTCTGCCCAAGTATTCCCACTTCTGCCACTGCTTGAGAATTACCACTGTTTGCAATTGAAACATATTGAAGATGAGGGGAGCAGAAGAAACCTTGTTTAGGATACAGAGTTCTGCTCCCTTTGAGAGGGACCCAAATACCTTTTCTGTTGTAGATCTTTGTAATCCTTTCACCTTTTCCCCTTCTGAAGTTGCTGCTGCTTTTATTCTTTCTCTGGTAGATCTTTGTGATGAAGCAATTCTTCTCTGTGCCAAGTCCCTGTTTTGTTACTGTCATTCAAGATCCAGATCTTATTAACTATCCTGAACCCAGGGGCAGAAGAGAATGTATCTTGTCTGAAGCTACTCGTCTATATTCAGCCATATTTGTGTACTATGATCTGCATGCCTTTCCGCCCCCAAATTACTAAAATTGCAACACAGTTGTCCAAGGCTTATTTTTTAGTAAATGAATCTTATAACTGGCATTCAGACTAACTACCAGCAAGACAATTAACATGTGTGGGATGTGATACCCACCTCAGATAAATACAACACTGCGTCAGTAGATATTCTCATATGTTCAGTTAAGCAGGCTGGTGCTGGGGAAGGTTAGTCTGTTAACATCTCTGCTCAAAACAAGCCAGCTTCCCGTCATTGTTTTTTCACATAAGCTCTGTAGTGCCTCTTCTATGTTTGCACTTGTAAGTCTCAAACATTGAAGTACAAATCCCCCTTTAAGAGTGGAATCTGAGATCGTGTGTCTACATTTAAACATCCCTGTGCATGGGCTATCATGCACTGGCTTGTGCATTCTTAGGTATAGTGGCTATGGGCTGTATTTCAGGTGTGAAGGAAGCAGGGCTTTTTTTAGTGCTTAAAGCAGTCATGTGCCACTTTCAGCTATGAGGACTTTTGGCAGAGCTTTGTAAATTCTCTAGATTCATAGCTGGCATCTCACCATCTCTGTGAGCAGGATTACATATAAATATATATTTATGTCCTGTACACAACAGGACCATTTAGAGCACCCCTTTATTATAAAGGTGAGGTGAACCTGGACACAAAAGTCCTTATACTTCTGTGGAAGACTTGCTAGGCAGTATACTGAAAGGCTTTTGGTCTGCCATAGTTCACAAGCTGGTGATCTGTGCTTCTGTTCATGCAGTTCCAGCAAAGATTAAGAATCTTCAACCAGAAACAGTTTAGAAGTGGGCTGGGAGAACAGAGTGCAACCAGCATGGCAAGGAAATACCAGAGATAGGAAGGCTTTTATCTTGGATCATGAATCTGGGGGCTTTCATGGATGAAAAGGTGCAGCTGGTGTTTGAGAAGGTGCAATGGCACACAGATCTTTGGTTTAATCATCTTCTAAAGCCATGCCCAGGGTTAATTTACAGAAAATGACAAAAAGCTGATGACCCCTGAGGAGGATTTCCCTGCAGCTGTCCTCAGTAGCTTTCTTGGAGTTCTTTTTTTATTGCAGATATAACTGGTGCATGATGCTGTCTCAAGCAGTTGTGTCTTGGCTAGTCCGATATGCTCATTGCTGAAATTATCTCCTCAGACTCTGGCCAGCACCTGAAGAAATATTAACATTTAAGATGGCATTAACAGCTGGGCTTCAGCAACAATTCTGTGCTGGGTGCACCACAGCTGAATCACCAGAGGAAATGGGTAAAGGATCTTTATTTGGTTCATCCCTAGCGAGACCAGTCAGTGAGATCCTTACCCGGTGTGGGTTGCAATAAGATTGGAATGAGCTGGCAGAGCTGGAGGAAATCTGAATTTCAAAAAGGAAAAATCCAGTGTTAATTCACACTCAGCACTGGGGTTAGGCGAAGGGCTGAGCTTCAGCTTCTCTTTCTATCTTTGCCACAAATTCTTTTGTACTTCTATACACTATATATCTATATTTCACTGCTAGATCCAGAATTTATCCACTGTGTTGCTGTCTGACAGAAACTGTTAATCTGGCACCAATACCACAGTTTACAAAGGATGTCCCCAAGTGATATAGGTTCAGGAAGTCCCCATATAAGGTGAATTCTTAGTCATGCAAAATGTGAATCTGTAGAAGCAGATTGTCATGACAATCTGGAGGGCATAAAACAACAAAGGAGAATGTATTGATGTAGTGCAGTGCTGTAGATAGGAGGGCAATTCTTGAACTTCTGAACTTTTCCCCAGCATGTTTTCAGCTTTTTAGAATAAAAAGTTTCCTGTGGGAAAACTATTAATGCAGCCCAGCAAAATGATGACAAGAGGGGTAAGTGCTTATAAATTAAACAATTGAAAGGGAATGTTCACTAGGAAAAAAGGTGCATTACCACCATTTCTTAACTAAAGGATGCTAACTAGCTGGAGGTAAGAGTTTCAGGCTGTCCTCTGTGCTAACAGACCCGTGTAGAGAAGCTTGGAGAGCCCTGGGGTGATAGTTGCAAGCTGTCTGAATGCAGTGCTCAATACTATAGATGTTTTTAAATGACTGCGAGCAATGTGTCTTTTTGTCCTAGCAAGGATGAAGACTTAAATGAGGTCTTTTGCAAATGTTTAAATATCTGCTTTTGCTTATCTGTCCTTGGCTAGTTAATATTTTGAATGAAATTAATCATTGTGAAAGCTTTAAAATTTAACTCTTTGGAACTGATCATGTAATCATTGTAATTATTAAAGCAGTGAAGGAAAACTGAAACATTTGGGTGGTTTCAGAAGCAAAACTGAGGAAGGAATCTTCTGAAATTCTACGATATTTCTGATAGAAGAACAAATGAATTTATTTTGAAGGAATTGCTTTCGGAAAGATAACACTGCCAGTAACTTTTTATCATTCATGGGATACCTAAAAGAGGGGAAAACTTTTGGAAGAAAATTCCAGTGTTGCAACTCACTGCTGAAAGTCTTAATACGATGCTAATGAACCACAACCTTTCCAGCACAGTGCTAGCAGCATTACCACCTGTCTGTGCCATCTGAGTGGGATGTGCAAACAGGAGTCAAGGCTGAGAACCTTCCACCTGTTTTTGGGAATAAGCACATACACACTGAAGCTACTCAGTGTATTTGTTCCACCTTCAGCCCGGGTGGTGTCGTGAGTACCCGTTTTCTGCTGTCTCATATCTCCCACTGTCATGTGGCGGCTGATAGCAGAGCTGTGACATGCCACACCCCCACAGCCAGGAAGGGGGTCACATGGACTGGGCTCATCAAGAGTTCTCTAAAGAAGCTGATAAGCTCTATCTCCTTTAACTTGGGCTTTGAAAGACGCTTGTGGAAATTTCTGCAAAGGAGGTGACATCTGTTGTTGTCAGGGTGTCTGCCTGGGTTGTGTATATGTGTGCAAGCAGATATTGCCAATAGATTGTGTTTAAATCAAAAGCAGTTTATATGAAGCTGGCGAGGAGTTTCAGTCCCTCAGAATACGGACGTAAGGCAGTGATGGAATGAACAAACTCAATAAAGCAGAAAGATGACCAGCTTTGGAGGGCCGATGTTACATTTGAAACAAACCTTCTCCCCGGGGGAAGTGTTAACATGTGGGACATACTCCAGCTGCCGGCTGCTTAGACTTGAAAAAAAACAGGGAAAATCCCATATTCAGGCTCTACCACCTGAGGCAAGCTGCTATTGTAAACCTTTCATCTCCCTGTTTGTTCCAGTTGGGTCAGAATGACAAGTATTTTTGAAAGAGCATTTAAACTGTAGTATTTCACACAGCTTTGCTTGTGCTCCTCTGCACTGATGTGTTTCTCAACATAGTTATAAATTTAGCAAAGCATCTGGTTTGTATAGACTGAAGCATTGTCCCAGGGAGGCTGGAATTGAAAAAGGGTTAGAAGGACTATTTCTACCTTGTGTGACAATGGCAGTGTTTCCAATACTGCTCCTTTCCTAATCTAGGTACTTCTGAAATCACAGCATAATTTGATTAGCAGAGGACTATTCTTATTAAGTTGAACTGGGGAGATCCTTTCCTTAAAGAGAAATACATGTACCTCAGGGTGGTTTTCCTTTTTTTTTTTTTTTCCTTTACATATTGAACATACTGAAGAGGAAATAATTTCATATGTCTCTGGAAGACACTAGAGCAGAATTTAAGGGAAAAAGATGGCTGGGAGATGCATGGTTGTTTAACAACTCGAATATGAATAACTTTGAGGAGGTCTGACAATAGATGACAGATCTCTCTGCTTTCTGTTGTGGTTTGAAATTGACTTCAGGTTTTTAATGGTTTGTTTTCATTTTATTAATAGCCCTCTGATTATATTTGTAAGGAACTGGGGTGCTTGGGGAGGGGTGGGAAACAACTAGCTTACTGCAATCTATGCAAATAATGAAAACTTTTAGTTTTAACCTTATTCTGTATGAAACTGCAGGGTTTTTGTGGGAAAACCTGTTTAGCAACATAGTATACATTTAGGAATTTAATGCTTTTATTACACTTAAAGCACAGATATCAAGCTGTACCAATCAACTTGAAAAGCGTGCAAGTGACTGACACAACCTGCTTTCCCGCTTCTTTTCTTCATATAGACATAGAGACACAAATTCTTGTTTAAACCAGCAAGCTTATCCAGAATATATTTGTAAGGGTGAACTCTGCCAGGCTATGGTTAGTCACATACAGTGTCAGGGATATCTTTTGAAGGTATCCTGAGCACTGTGACACAAGTATTTGCCACTCAGACTATTTATACTTCTTGAAGTTTGGAGGGGAAATAGATGTTTGGAGTTTTAAATATGAAATGACAGCTCTTCCTTTATACAAAACACATTCTCTGTGCTTGTGTGGATGTCAGACAGGTACGGAGCATGCTGATTTTGGAAACTGCCACGTTTGCACCCTGGACACTCTGCGGCTTGGTTCAGTTCACCTTTCTGTCCCACATATGACTTTGTGGCTCCACTTTCTGATGGACCTCAAGTTTCTATGGGTACTTGGAAGAGGTCAGGGCAGGGTAACTCAAGGAATGTAAAGCTGTTGTCCATGTAGCACCTCTATTAGAAAGTTTTTAAAGGCTTCCAAATTGAAGAGAACTATGAGCTCTAGCGTTAACCACAATTCAATTTTCTTTTTTGATGTTTTGCAAAGATACCCAAGGCCAGTCCACCTGTGAGAAATAAGACTGAAAAGCATCACAGTGGTTTTAGTTTTTTTCCTAACCTGCTCAAGCAATTACTTTTGAGGACTTTCTGACAAAGTTTACATGTAGGTCACCTTTCCCTCCTATTTCTTCTTATGAATCTTGAATTGTTTTTAATTCTGTTTCTGGGTATCATGGGGAATGTATAGACACAAAGCCTTCAGCAAGCACGTGAAGAATGTTATGAGGATAGCAAGCTTCCTGTTTCCCTGGCCACTCAGAAGATTTATGTGCCAGTATAATGAGAATGAATAATGAGCTGTTGTTCATTGACACTTATGGGTCTGCCTATGCTAAAGAGGTTTTGAAAGTTAGTAACCTTTGCACTTCACATTTTGTTTTGAATAGATAGAAGGGGAAAAAAACCACAGTAATTGGTAGATGTAAAACTGGACAAAGACTGAAGAGTATTAACCAAGCTCTGCGAGTAAAGCTGAAAATTTGAGCTATTTGTACAGTTGGAAACGGAGTTGGGCTATTTACCTTATTTTGGTCTTAACTATTGTAGAGCCAGGAAATGCTCCTGCCCTGAATTTCAGCCTGCCCTGAATTTCTGTTTCTTAGGTCTCTGTGTGATGGTGTGGTATATTGCAGCTTTGGTCTGAGTGCTGGCCAAGTATAAACGGAGAGGCAGATTCCGAGCTCTGAAACAGGGAAGTCTCTGGGTCACATTAAACTTGCCTGAAGACAGAGCATGTCAAAGTATTTTTCTGCTGTTCAAGAGCAAGATAAAATGTCCATAGATAGCACCACTATTACTACTATATAAGTTATTCACTTCAACACTTTTCTCATATCATATCAAGTTAATGAGCATTTTGTGTGTCTGGTATACATCCAGAACCTCTCTTGTAAAGTCAAGGTTGCTTGAGATATCACAGCTTGCTTTAGTAAAGGCTATAGCACACTATATTATGTTGACAAGTATCACAAAGCTGTGTAAAGAGAAACCATACTTTTAAGGTTATTGTTTTTTTAAAGGATACTAAGTAAAGATTAAATACTGAACTTTGATTTTCAGATTTATTACACACTCCCCAACCTCCATATCATAAATATGACAATCTTGGAAATCTAAAAGATAAAAGCATGATTTTTTTTTTTTCTTTCATGCAAATAAATGTAACCATCCTTAGCAGAAGCCTCAGTGTTATGTCTACCTGAACCACTTTAATATCACACTGCATTTTGTGCAGTGTGATAAAGAACTCAGGCCAGGACTTGAAGGGGTTTGATCCTATTCAGAAGTGCAAAACTGAAAACATATGGGAGAGAACTGGGTGCTCTTACACAAGCACATGGAAGAGAATTGGAGATCACTCTGCTCCATTTGTCAAAAATAAGAACCATTTGTAAAAAATAAGAACCATCAATAATCCCACCTGGAATGACCTGGAGCATGCATATTTTCTCTTTGAAAGGCATTAACTTAGAGGGGTTTTTGTGTACCTATGGTGCAAATGGAATTATGTTTGGAAGCACTCCTTAACAATAGCCTCATCACCATCCCTGTATCTGTGCTGGCTGTAGGGGAAACAGACTGTTATTTACCCCTGCGTTGTATAGCAACCCGTGCAAGTGAGCAGCAGAGCTGTATACATTGCTTAGTGCTGGCAGCCAGGCCAGATAACAGCAGTGGTAGGGAAAGTCCTGTTGTGTGTCGGTGCAAAGCCATGGGCAGTGGTGCTTGGTGAGCTGGGGCTGTGGCACAGCCAGAACAGCCCCGTTGTCCCACATGGTGTAAGCAGGGGAGAAGGGACAAGATTGTTTTCTGGAGAGTTCCACCTTTCCGAGGTGCTTAAATGATTTCATTCAGCTCTGAGCTTGTAATGAAAAATCTTGCATGATTCAACTTAATATCCCACAGTCTGTATTTATGGCTGAGTTGGCTTGAGTTAATAGTACTTTTAGAGATATACTGCTTGCAAAACATGCATCAGTAGCTAAAGCATGCCTTTTATCAAGATGGGAAGATGGGTAAGTGCTTCCCTACAAACATGTTGCTACTTGTAGCTGAATTTAATAATCCTAGATTACTGTAGTGTGGTTTATATTGTTTTTTTTTTCTCTTCATTCTTCTGAATGTATCTACTTAATTTTCCTACCATCAAGGAAAATAACCTCAAAACAACAACAAAAATAAAAACCCTTAAAAAAAACCCCAAACTAAAACAAACCCCAAAACTATGACTACTGCAAAACCAGGGTCAGATAGTGAGACTGGATTGAAAGAAGATACTTAGGTTCTTAGAATGACACTCACAAGATCATATGTGGGCTCAGCGATTCTACACAGCAAAGTACACTGTACCCAGAGCTAATGTGGTGATCGGAAGCTCTGTTAGTGTTGTTCTGTTCTCCCTGGGCTAACAACAAGGGGTGCCTCTCACCACACCTAATTAGCTTCATTCCTGCAGCATCCTCAGGGGCAGGGTAATTAGCATGGGTGCTTTGCTATACAGACACAGCTATATTGTCTTTGGGATCTAAACTTGCATCCGTGCATGGCATTTCAATCGACCATGTAGACAAGCCAGTTTCCTCAAAGCTACCTCAGGACCTCTAACGGCCTTTTGCTGTATAGTCTTGCCCAGTGTGTTAATAAGACCACAAAAGCTTATGCAAGGAGAAGGATAGCAGTGTGGGATGTGGGCCAGAGGGTAACGTTTTAGGAGACATATGCTCTAGGGTGAGTCTCAGATATATTTTCATTTACTTGTTACCTTTGGATTAAAGACAGTATTAAAAGTTAGCACCAGCAACAGTGAGGCAAAACAATACACCTGTATTGAGGTGTATGAAGTTCGAATGTGCTACTTTGCAACTTGCTGGTTTTTGCTTTTAGGTTCTCAGCTAAACTTACAGCTACTGAAAGATAGGTACAAACTAATGAACTGAAGCATTTTTAAAGCCTATTTCCCCATTGCTGTGGTCAAATAATACAGGTCAACCAAGTCCCCTTTATGGTTTTACAGACCCTGCTCTCCCTCATCTTGAAGTGCTTTGGAAGCATGAGTAAGCACAGCTTTGCATGAGGCAATGCGATTCCCATAGTACCAGTAGTAAATCCAAGATGCAAAGACCAGCCAAAAGTAACTTGAATTTTTTAGGAAGAATGTGCCCCCTCTGGTTTAACTTATTCTTGCACTGTCCTAGACAAGATTTTCTTGTACTGAAATTTTTCTTATCATCACTATTTTAATTCATGGGTATCAGGTGATTGCAGATTCAGTTTAGCTGAGCTGACCCAAAACTATTGCACTGCACTATACAAGAGCTGCAGAAAGGCAGCTTATTATTCACAAAGAGGTTGTACACTGCAAAGGGCTGATAAACAAAAGAGCCACTCTTTCTGTCTTCTATTTACAGTATCAGTAGCAAGAGGCTGCACTGATACCTTCCCTGATAGCTCACAAAAACCAGTGCCATTTGTGGCTGCAGATTCCAGCCTGGAGTCTTAAGGGTCTCATCACCTCTCAGGAGCTCAGTGGGAAACTCTCCCTGAGAGTGGGAAAGATGTGTCAGAAATAGCCTAATACCCCTCTTAACCTTGCTTCACTTTATCCTCATCATTCATAACAACCCCAAAGACAGATAACTTATAGCTATCCAAGTTTTACTTATTCCCACAGGGAAAGCCTGTGGCTATACCTGAACTGATATTGGAAGTGGTCTGAAGCTTGCAGTGCTCATGGGGTCTACTGCTGAGTTCAGGTTGCCTGTGAGTTTTACCTTCTCTGGCAAATGATGGTGATGCCTAATTTGTGAAAGCAGCCTTTCTGTACTGGGAGGACAGACTGGATACATGGAAGTGAGTGGGTCAGGCAAGTGAAGATGGTTGCTGAAGTCCCTCTGCACTCATGGATGCCCTTCAGTGCTTTGGCATGCACAGAACAGCCAGAATGCAAGCCAGCAGGTAAAAACTCTAGACAATCACCAAGGATGAACATTTCCTGAGAGAGAGAGCAGAGGGAGGCTCTGCTTCTCCGGCTTCCAATGTGAAGAATTAATGCAGGAGAGGGGTCTCTGTGCCCAAATCATCCTGTGGCTGTTCCACATCCATCTGCCAAAAGCAGCAACCTACCAAACCCTGCTGTGGTGAAAAAGGGGCCCATCTTCCTGACATTATTGCTTTGATCAGTCATAGTTAGGCACAACAGGGAAGCTTTCAAACAAAAGGTGAGCAAGACTTTCTGGTTAGAGCTATTTTACAATATCCTCTTTACTGAAATGACTTCTGTATGAACAGGAGATCATACACAGTTAGAAAACAGCATTGTTTACATGCATGAATCCTCCTTCATTGAAATCCCAGGAACTTTCCTGCTTGAGCTATGTGCTAAAGTAACCTGGGATTAAAAAAAAGGCCTTGTGAGCAAGGAGGAACAAGAGACAATGAGATGTGTGTCTCAGCAAGACTTCCACAGAGAAGCCTCAACATGTGTGCAAGGTGAAAAAGAATAACAGGGTGACTTCATCTTTGGCTTGTGATGGGCAGAGGAGGGCCCTTTTCATCACAATCTGGCAGAGAGATGTATAGCTTCAGAAGAGGGAGGAAGTACAGATCCTTACTTCAGAAATATAAATCCTGTTTTAATAAGTGACTGAAAAGGTAGGAGTTAGTAAAGAAAGTCATCTTTCCTGATCCTCAGATCCTTAAGTCTTTCCCTGCTCAATGGAATGCTGCTATTCCTTTCACTTTCCTACTTTACTCAACCTCCTGTGTTTTGGGGAGAATGAGCAAGGAGTTTTACCTTGCTCAAAGATGTCTCCAAAAGGTCAAAATCAACAGCAAGACCTGCACCAGAAATAGCTGGAAGCCAGGGCAGTTGCAGGTTTCTCAGTGGCAGCATGATCCCATGGGATCCAAAGGTTAGTGCTACTGCTTTTAAAGGGAAAGGCACCCACATGCTTACTGAAGGTGGTTCCCCCCACCAAGGCTTATCTTACAATAACAGATTCATCTTGCCTATCTCAAGCAAGATAGTCATTTAAGCCCTGGTTATAGTTAGTGAGGCTAAATAAACATGTCCAGAGGACAGTTCATCCTATGTGCATAAATCTGGGGAGGCGAGAGTGGTGATGGTGGAAATAAGTGCCCCTGGGAAGGGCCTGCCACCCGCCTACTCCAGCTGAACACACAGGGAGCCCAGGCAGCCTTTTGTGGCTGTTCTTTGTCCATGCAGTGCTGCCTATGGTTTTGATTTGGCTGAAGCAAAGAAGTATTGGAAAGATACATGAAAGAACCTTGCTGTTCTTAGGCTGAAGCCTTGAACATTAACCAGGCATCACAAAGTGTAAGTAAGGGTCAGTACCTCTGAATAAAGAATGCAGATAAGAAAAAAATTTGTATTTTAAATATGTTTGTATTTGAAAAACTGATAGAAGGATGTGAACACATGAAGTCAGTGTTCTCATGTTGGTTTTGGTCTGTTGCTGTTGAAGCTGTGATGAGGTTTAGAAGCTATAATTCATAGAAAATAGCCTTGACAATTTTGTTGCAGCACAGATAAAACACGATGAATCACTTGGTGCCATAATGCAAAATTTTCCACTCCCTTCCTTATGTTCTATTCTGGTATTTGTAGTGCTCCAGGGTAAGCAAAACAAATGGGTTTTGATTTACTTTATGCAATAAAAATCAAGGCTAATTTTTGTATGAATACTTTGTATAAATTCATTACTGAAATAAGAACGACCAACCAAGATTCTGAAAGACAATTTTATCAGTGTAGTCTAATGTTCAATGACATTGTCACAACGACACTTGCCCCTAATAAAAAGGCAGGTGTACTAGCAGAGATGAGTGATTTCCTAGCCTAATGCATCCCAAATGATTCCAGTCTGTGCATATTGCATATCTATGCAATCTGAATGAGGCTGTAAATGGTGTCCTGCTTTGTGCTGCTTGGTCCCTGCTGCTTTTGCTGGATCCAGTGGCCTGATGAGGTGCTCAGCACCTGTGCTCTGGGCTGGTGCAGAATCCTGCTAAGAAGAAAAAAGGCTTATGAGAACAACCCCGTTCTGGGCTCTTCCATCAGTGGACTGTGCTGCTGGTATTTGTGAACCTGTCCTTAGCGCAGGTGGAAGGGAGGGGAGGCAGCTCCTCTTTACATGGCCTTGCTTTGTGTAAAGCCAAATCCAGATTTCTCTCTCCCTTCCCTCTTTTCAGATTTCTAGAACCTCACTGAGGCAGAAAGAAATACCTAAAGAAACCTGGAATTTATATGAAGGAGCCAATTTAAGTAGGAAACAAGTCAGCAAAAAGTTTCTTGCTGAAACCTGAAATTATACTGACACATTAGATCTAATGTCCCAGAGATGTTTTAATGCTGTTTTCTTCATTACCTCATTTATGAATTTACATGTGCCTAACAGGTATAAATGTTGTCTGGGAAGTGTATTTTGGTTCAAGCTGCAAATCCTTCCTGTGCCCTCTCCTCGCTTCTCTCTCTCCCCCACATGACAGCATGAAAAGTAGGATGTTTTCTCCCTTGGCCCTTCTTCCCTTCAGTTGAACAATTCATAAACCAACCATTGATAATATCTGTCAGTTATTTAATCCTGAGGTTTCAGGTTAAGGAGTAACAATGAATGTAAATCTAGCTGGTGAGAAACTGCTTGTAATGCACATGTGTGTGATGGATCTTGAAAACTTTAAAGGATTGTTACTACAGAGCCCTATAACAAAAAGTTTTAAGAGGCTGTACAGGGTATTCATTCTAGTCTGTCTGTTTGGATTATGTGGAGGTGGCCTGCTTATTGAGTCAAAACCCTGCAACTCATCCCTGGGATCAACAGAGAGAATGCCTACCGTTTTCCTTGCAAACACCACTTATTAGTAACAGATTTCTGGTCACTTGTGACTGCCTCCTGAAAGAGGCAGCTATGGTATGGTAGTGAAACAATACATTAGTGTTGTATAAGTACCAGTAATTTGTTAAGCTGTGCCTGGGAATGTTCCCACATGGGGCATGGTCATCTCTGCCAGTAATCAATTGGAGCGTTTTCTGGAGATATGGCATGTCAGAGTCCATCCCATCCCAACAGGCAGGTTGCACACAGCCACCCTCTTCCATAGGCTAACATAGGCATGGGCCCATCTGCAAAACAGTGCTCAGAAATTGCCACAAATGGATTTCGTGGTCTCATTCTTTCAATGCAGCAATATCAACTAGGATGCTGTCAGAACTGCTTCAAGTTAGCAAATGTCCTGCTTATTCTTGTTAAGGGGAAAGAAATACTCACTTGCCCCTCACACAGATTTTCTCTCTGTGGATGAGCAGGGAGCTGGAGATGTTTTGGCAGCTCATTCTATTCCACAGCTGCTCTCCTGTACTGCTGAAAGAACTGCCTTGCTGCTTCTGACTTTGTGGCCTTACTGGTAATAACTGATACAGATACCTGGGTGGGAAAGCTCTTTCTAAGCTGTAGGCTGAAGCAGTGAAACACCGGTTAATACACAAAATAAGCCAGCAGCAGAGAGGAACCATCTCAATTCTTGTCCTTTCCTATAGTGATGACAGGAAATGGAAAAGCCTCTGGGATACATCCTCTCTCCTCTTCTTAGCTTTGGGTCACAGTCTGTATTTCTGATTCCAACAACTGACCATTCTCCACTCTGTCCTTGCCCCAGTGCAATTGTTTAGCCTATGTCACTTGACAGAACTTCTTTCACTGTGTTGGTTATATTGCACTGAGTTGTATATTCATTCAGGAAGGGAGAGACTTTGATCACATCAACATGTATTACGTTTAGGCTTAGTCTTTACTGGGGATATTAAACTCTAAAATTCTGGAAACATTTGTGCACAAGGCATATAAAAACATTAAAACATCCTAGAATAATTTCCAAATAGTTTAATTAGTGTTTAGATTATCTTACTTTTAGCACGTTTAATAGCCAATTTAGTGTTTGAAACCAAGCTAATTAAGTGCTAAACTGGACACAGGAATTAATTTCAATCACCCAGTCTTCCATTATGTGTTAACAGGTCATCAGAGGGCTCCTGAAAGATTCAGAATTCCTCAGAATGAGAAATTCTTAGGAAAAGCAGCAAAGGAATATTGGGAAATGTAGGCCGAAACTTCAACTTTAGCAGATCTTGTTTATACACGTCCAGTTCAGCTGATTCGATTACATGCTCTTGTTGAGTGAGCATGACCCATCTGATATGAAAGTAGAGTTATTTGTCTGAAACCCCATTCCCACTGTACTTTGCAGCTGTGTCTTTTCATTTTCCAGTGTGGTTTTGGACAACCATAAATAGAAACCCTATGGACCTCCATCTTTGGTTTCTAGTTGTAACCCAGAGATGTTTAATGTGTAACATTTAATGTGAGCTTTTAGGTTGGCCTCTGTAACATTGCTTGACCAGTGACAGGAATCCAGGCCTTACCTGAATATTTAAAAGTTGATGGATACTAACACTAAATTTTGACCATTGTTTCTGTCCTCATGTATCACCCACAGTAGTGCCAAGTGACTGTATACCCTATTTTCAAGTGCTATAGTTTGCTTCTAATGTTTCTTCTAGACTCTGAAATCATTTATTAAGCTATGATCTGTAACAGAGAGATTACAGATCACTAGTCTGATTAAAATATTTGGCAGGCCATGTTTGCTTAAAGTAATGTTAAGAGACTAAAGAAATGACCTAGAAAAAATGAAGTTATTTCAATAAACAAAATATTTTTCTTCTTAAGTGTTTCTAAAAATTTTTTCAAAATTATCCATTTCATCTCTTCAACTATTTAAGGAATTCCTTCAGTTCCTAGATATTCCCCCTTACAACAAATCCCGCAGTACTGCCGAATGAATTCCAAATAAATTTTTCCTGGTTTTCTGTATCTCATTGGTTACAAATATGATAGCATTCTATGATCCAGATCATTGCTTCAACCAGACAGTTTACTCTCTGGCTAGCTTACCTCTAACAGATGTGCTGGCATCAAACTAAAACTGTAGCAATAAGTTATGATAAATGCGAATTACTGGTCCTTGAAAAACTTAGTCTCTATCATTTTCCAGGTCTCACAAAGCCGCCTAAATGTAGGTCACATGAAGGCTACTCAAATTTATGCAGGGCTCTGAGTTATCTCAAGGTCTTTACACAAATGCAGCTAAACTTGCATTGTCTAGATTCAATGCAACAAACCTTGGAGCTTGGAGTCACAATTTAAGACTTCTGCAACCCATCAAGAAGCCAAGGCTTTGGCCATGTGTCCTCAGGTAACTGATTAGGTAATATTTGTACACCTCTACAGAAAAAATAACAGTTTTGTTTAGAGAAGCATGTAAATATTGGGTATTATGGTTATTAATGATGTTTTCCCAGTTGATGTAATCTGTGGTTAAATTCAGTGTCGAATATATTTAGCAGGCGTTTCGGATGTGTACTTGCAGGGTCCCCTTTTCTACAGTGTCTGACATCACATTTCTTCATGATCCTGTGAAGCAGGAACATGGTACTATCCTCATTTAATGAAAGGGACTGTGACTCATTGCCGTGCTTGACTTTAACTCTTCACCTCCCACAAGTGATTGTATGTGCTGGCCCTGCTGTGGCACTGCTGCGCTTGCTGTACCATGCCATGTTGTGCTATGGGCTGCAGCTCAGATGCCTGGAGTTGTCCTGTGGTCCCTGTGCTGTGCCCCACCTGTAGCGTGGGTGGTAAATGACCTGCCCTTGGTTGCACAGGAGGGACTGTTTTTTCTAATGCTTGTGGGGAAACTTTGGCCCATCCATCTTTTTCCTAAGGCACTGCATAGAGTGAACCCAGACTTAATCTGGGCATCCACTGTGCTTGGGGGGGAAGAGTCTGCCATGTAATGCAAGGTTTACAGAACTGGGCTGTGTTTGGGCTTGCAGCAACGTTGGGACAGCACAGGGCTTTGTAGGCTGCCTGACCCTATAGTCTGAGAGGGCTGGCTTCCTTGGGAAGGCACCAGGCTGCCCATAGCCTGCCCCCTGGAATGATGCATTGCTCCACCATCTCAACAGACCTTGGTTTAATTTGAGTGCTGTTTACAGATTATACCCTTTATTTAATAATGCTTCTGTGACAGGTGTTTTGCCCAGCTATCATTGCGATGTAAATGTTTTCATGCAAAGATCCTTGGATACTGAGACAAGGAGGCACAAAATCACAAAATGTAGAGGTCATCTTGTGGTTTGGGTCCTGCAAGACGCAGTGGGTGTCTTGTAGAAAAGGTTTTGCATTTTATTGATATATACGCACAAGAAGCAGAGGGCATCTTGTGGTTTGGGTCCTGCAAGACGCAGTGAGCGTCCTATAGAAAAGGTTTTGGATTTTACTGGTATTTGACTTATGTTGTGGCTTGTTATAGTTATGATTTTGGTCTTGTGATTTTGGTATTGGTGACAGAGTTTTATAAATGCATTATTAATTGTCTCTGTTTCAAGTATTGTAAGATTTTGGTCTTGTGATTTTGGTATTGGTGACAGACTTTTGTAACTGTTAATTGTTAATTAGATACAATTTTAGTCTCTGTCTCAAGTGTTGTAACTGTGTGGAGTGTGTCTGTGGGATCCCATGTGTGTGTGTGTGAATGTGAGACTGATAATGGGAAATCAGCAGAGTGGAGAGATCTTGAAAAAAGAGTCCTTTAGAGTGCATTTTGGCACATTGAAAAGAACCCGGAGGGTTTCCTGGGGGCTCAGTAAATGAGAAAATGTTTATAAAATATTGTAACCAATGATGGCCATTGTATACTTTGGAAGATCAGGAAAAATGGCCTAAAAATGGAACTTTGAACTATGATACATTGTTACAATTAATGTTGGTTTTGAGGGGTGAAGGAAAATGGGATGAAGTAATGTATGCAGATATGTTTTTCACTTTAAGAAACTGCCCCAAGTGACAGACGGAATGCGAAATTAATGTAGCTCCGCCAGATCCCTTAATTTTGGCTTTGGAAAAGGACAGGAAAAACCTGAGGGCTAAACTGGAGAGATGTTGTTCAGATTGTGATACTGGGGAAAGATGCTTAAAGTTAAGGAAAATCAAGGAGGAAAGGAGTGGAGCTTGGATAGCTCCTGTGTTTGAGCGTGGGATGAGTGCTAGGGAGGCACAGGTGGAGGGATGTTGGGCAGAGGGGGGGAGCGGGTTCTTCTCCTATGGGACCAGACGGGTGTGCGTGCTATGGGGAGTTTTGGACGCTGGAAGTGAGCCTGCCCTGGGTGGGGGAAGTGTCATGGGGTGGCTCCGGTGGCTGAATTGGAACTAGACTGACAAGGGACCTGGGGAATCTACCCTAGCAGATCCACTGGTTAAATTAAAACTAGGGACTAAAGGAAACAAAGTTGAATTTAGGTGGCTACAGGAGCAACTTATTCGGTGTTAAATCAGAAGGAAAAGAATTTGTTACAGGTGTGGGAGCTACTGGTCACCAAGAAAAAAAAGCAAAAAGAGGCATTCTTTCTGAAACCCTTAAAGTACAAATTGGGAAAACAAATAGGAATGCATAAAATTTTTACACATGCTAAATTCTCCAAAATCTGTATTAGGGCAAGAAGCAACATTTAAATAAGGCAAAATCGAATTAAGAGTTAAAAATCAGTTAATTGCAGTTTTGAGTTTATCTTTAATTCAACAGAAAAGTGAACAGGAGGACCTCCCTGAAACAGAAGAAATCCTTAATCAGGTATATCTGGGAGTATGGGCATCTGAAGTTCCAGGAAAGGTGAAAAATGCTTGCCTGTTAAAGTAGAAATAAAAAGGGGGGCCTGCCCAATTAGAATAAAACAATATCCCCTATAATTGCAGAAAAGGGAATTAAAAACTTATTGTAAAATTTTAAAATATAAATTATTAATTGAATGTGAATTGGAATATAATACTCCTATCTGAACAGTAAAGAAAAGTTGCAGATTGGTTCAAGATCGCAGGAATCAACACATCTGTAGAGGATATCCATCCAGTAATAGCTAATCCGTATACCTTATTGACAAATCAGAAATGGTTTGCCGTCTTGGATTTAAAGGACTCTTGCTTACCATTGGCCAAAGAAAACCAGAATTCATTTGCTTTTGAATGGGAAAATCCTGACACAGTAAGGAAAACCCAATTAACTTGGACAGTATTACCTCAAGGATTTTAAAACAGGTCAATGATTTTTCGAAATCAGTTGATGCTGGAACTAGAATCATGGAAACCACCCACTCAGACCGGGACTCTGACAATATGTGGATGACCTATTAATTGCAGCAGAAACAAAGGAAGAATGTGTCCAGTGAATGGTGGGGTAATTGAATTTTCTGGGACTGAAAAATGGGGATGGGGAGTATCTGGGACTAGCAGATGTCCAGGGTGGGCACAGTTAAACTAATTGATAAGTAGAAGGACAGGATGATTGCTATGCTTGTGGTGTTAATAAAGCCATTAAGCTGGTGTAAACATCTACTGGGGAGTATCCCAGACTAGCTGTTGTCCAGGATGGGAGCAGTTAAACTAACTGAGAAGTAGAAGGACAGGATGATAGCTATGCCTGTAATGTTAATTAAGCTGGTTATGAAGACTGTTGGGAAAAGTAAACGACCTTTAAAGACCACCACATTTTTGTATGCATGCCGGAAACTTTCTGGAAAATGATATAATATGCCCAGTGACTATATAAGGATGGCCTGCATGGCAATACGGTGACACACGTTAGGAGGAGCTATCCCCCACCTCACCTGGTGCAGCAATAAAGAATACCTGATTGTCTGCTTGAAACTGTTGGCGAGTTTGTTCCTGGAGTTTTCTCCTAATCAATACCTACTAATATGGTACAAGTTCTCATGTGTTTGCTAATTTGCTGTTTATTTGAATTCACAATTATATTTTTTTTTCTACTTCTGTTTCATGGTAATGTTTAATCCACTGTTCAAAGGAACATTTTCATTCTCTTCTTTTAAATAAATTACTAAACTGAAATAAATGGAGTCAAGCTCTTTTAGCTTAAATTCGCTGAGCTTTTGTTTTGAGATTGAACAGTGAATCTTAGAAATCTTGTTTTCTTGCTTGCCCTGAAACCTCACCCCTCCTGCCTCTCTTTCTTCATGCCAGTAAAATGTAACCAGAGACAGCTGGGGGCTCTCTTTCTACCTCCCTTGAATGGAAGCATATTCTGAATATCTCTTTCATGTACCTGCAGAGACCCTACCCTGTGAACTGCTAGGACTGAGGCTCTCAAAGGCTAGATAGGTTTTCATTGCCTGTGTTTCTGGTCTGAAGCAGACTGAGAGAAATGAGTGTTAAGTAAACGTGGTGGCAGCCCTGCCAACGTCAGCATTCCAGCCTGCGGCTCCGGAGGGAGACACTGCCAGCACAGGCTTCTGCACATCAGCTGCGGGGGGGTTTACTTGTTAGCAGTTGAAAAGCAGACGGATGTGAGATAAAGGAGGGTGTCAGGTCTAGTTTTTATGAGGCTGTTTATTCTCTGTAACAAGTATGTGGTGCCTTATTGATGGTGAATGGGAATTTAATACAGTGATAAAGTAAAACTGTTAACTTACCAAGTCTGTTTTCAGCTCCCTTTGTTCTGTACCTCTAAACATCTGTAAAAAACATGTTCAACAGCACTCATACGCTTCTGTGAACTTGTATGTGATCTAATTCAGCACCTCTGCAGAGAGCTGATCACCTTGCTGCAGCTGCTTGAAATCAATAGAAAATTAGTATCTTTCCATGCCAGGCTTTTTGTGTGTAAAGTCAGTGCTCACAGGCTTTGAAGTGAAAACCAAGCTTTATTTCCAAATTTCTGTCATGGGCATTTTATGAATCTGCTGCTGCAGTTTAGAGATCAAGATTTAGGAAACACTGGTATTTGATGATAGAAGGCCTCAGACCTGGTGTTTCTATTAGGGCAAACTCCAAATGCCCTAACGCCCACGTAAAAGTGGAAGTTAAACATGGAAGGACTGCGCATTCATAATGTGCTAATAACGACATCAGAGTATTGTCTCTTGCAGCAGGCAAAAGAATCTGAGCAGCATGAATTTTAGGGCTTGCTTTCCACAAACACCTAGGCATTGTTATAGGCAGGAAAGTTTCCCTCTTCTACTAAAATAACCTTATTCCTTACCACACGTAGGCACTCTTATACCAGTTCAAGACCTTCTCAAGTAAAGACAGTTGTGTTCAGGAATAAGGACGCTCACTGAAGGAGTTATCTTGCAGTAAAGACTGTGGGCTATGCAGATCCTTCCACGTTGGGCTTTCTTCCAGTTGCTGCTCCATGGAGTTAGAGAGTTTACTCCTGGCTTAGTTGCTTGTCCAAGATCTTTTGCTGGGTGATGCTATTTCTTTAGCTCTGCCATGCAGCTGGCTTGGCTGATACTCCCTGTTTCACTCCCAATGAGCTGATGGCTGTAGCTGCTTTGAGACAGCATCTGGAGACATTCCAGCATTATCTAGTTAAGGTACCTAACATGGATTTACTAATGATAGTGCTGTGTGTGATGTTAGGAATTAAGTGACAACAAGTAAAAAGGCTTGTGGCTGCATCAGTGTGGATGTAACTGTAGAATTATGAAGTTGCTAACACAGTGCATGTTAGTAACTCAGTGCATGTAGTGCTCTGCAGCAGTCCTGAGCTAGCCCTAATAATTCACTGCACCTGAAGCCATGTTTACAAATGTGTGTGAAGCTGCTGGTCTTCAACTGTTGGTCCCAGAGGAAAATCCATGTGCTGACTTAAGAGCGATGACTGATGGAGAAAGCATCAATTTCTTGGAAATGGGATATAAAATATCTTTGGGAGGGCAACTTCTCTGTATGCTCAGAACCAGGCCCAATGCAATTTAGATTTAAGGTAATGGCAGTCGTAAATTATTGAAAATGATGACTTGTTCCTCTCTTTCTCCCTTTTTATTGTTGCAAGAATGTGTTACCATGTCATTAGGATTTTTTTGCTTCTAGTCGATGATGTGGTGTTATGTGAATAGTAGTTACTTTCAGTTTTGTAGTAGCTGTTTGTCAGTATATCCAAACCAACAGCCATCCGGACACCCTGATCAAAGCAAAAAAGCATAAAATCCCACATGTTGCACTTTTGAGAGCACCAACAATGAAGCTAACCTTTCGCCCTTGACTTTCTTTTAACCCGAATTTTGAAAAACAGTAGCAAACAATTCGGCTAACTTCTTAAGTGAAAGAATATTCAAACTAGCTCGATTGTAATTCAGCGTCCTTTTCAAGTGAATGGAAGATCTCAGAGTAATGCATACAAATACAGAGGCAGTGTAAGTTCAGTACTTCGGAGTTTAACCATTTCACAGGGTGGTGAAATGGTTAAAAGATTGGCTTTAAAGTGGTCACAATTAGGCTTCAAAGTTAACACCCCACCCCACTGAGATGAATGGGAGCAGTTGACATTTCTTAGTCCTATTGTTTCGGTCTGGCTTGTTAGAGCTTCTAAAATAAGACAACAGTGCATCTGTTTACATTCTGCTTCCGCAAACCCAGATGGGCTGGAAACTTCATTGTTTTTTTAAGTGGAAGCTTAGATTCTGGAGAATACAGCAATATCTACAGGGTATCTGAGGAATAAGAGCTGAGAGCCGCCTTAATCACAGACATCTCCCCTTTCCCTGTGAACTTCTGTTGCCCCAGGACAAATCTAGAAACTACTGCAGGGAGGTAAGGGTGATAACGTATATTTGAAGTACTCTTTTACATGACAAGCACACAGTAACTTCCCAGCAAGTCCCTAGAGTGCAAATTCTTATAAATGGATTTGGGGTTTTGAACTTTTTCATTAAGTATCATGTTCTGTAAAATAAGGTAATTGTCCAGCTTTTACTGACCTTGCTAACTTCTCATCCTCTCCTGACATAAAAGCCTTGTGTCTCCAGAGAAGCCAGTTTCACCCATGAGTGCTTCAGACCAGGTGTTTCTTTCTGTGTTCACTTGGGTAGAATCCTTTCACTTACATTTGAAAGTGAGAGGAAATAAGATTCTCGAGAGGAATTTCTTGCATTTTCCTGCTATTTTGGTAAGGCAGCAGCATTAACTGCAGTAAAATCTTAGGAGCAGATTAATAAAGGTGCAAGTAGGGCCAGAATTTGTAGCAGATGGTCTCAATTACCCCATGCTGCTGTTTTCGCAGGGAGTACACAGTGTCCTCTCTGACTTTTATTGAGTGGTCTGCACAGTGGCAAATTGCCCTCAGTAGCAGCCAGAACCCTATGAGAGCTCCTGTGATAAAGGCAGTCCATTAGATATGCTTAGTCTGTAGATTGAAACCAGCTGTGAATCTGCCAGAAAGACTTTTTTCATTATGCTTTCATCAGGGTGGAAAGCTTGTGGTTGGTTCTGCACACATACATGAAACCATACATATATGGCTTCATTGCTCTGCCTTTGCAAGTCCCAGAGTCTGCAGTGATCAGAGCTTTCATGCATGCCAGCTCTTTTTGTATGCTGGCACCCAGAGGCCCTGCCTGCCTTTTGCCCGAAGCTTGTGCTTTGGAAGTGACACTGTGGGCTCTCCAAATGGTGTCTCCCAGGTTTCAACTGCTGGTGAATCATATGGTGAAGGCAAGCATGCCATCTGTGTTTTGGGCTTGTGAAGCTTATTTCCTGCCTAGCTTCAAGCAATATTTTCATCTGAGTAGCAAATCAAGCATCCCTGGGCATACAGAGGCCTCTAGGTTGTCTGAGACAACACTGGGCGTTCCCAGAGTATAAACTGTCTCCTCTTGTCTTTCTCTCCAGTTCCCAAGGTAAGTGGGGGAGTGCAGCTACCTGGTCTGTAGAAGAAAGTACCTGAGAAACCTGAAGAGGGGCATTTGTTTTGAAAGCTTCTCTCATGAGTTTGTTTTCTCTTTCTATTGACAAAAAATGCTTTAAAAATAATGTCAAATCATGCTGGAATAAAAAGGAATTGCAATATGATAGAACTTCTGCAGTGTGCAGCAAGAACCACTCAATACAGCTACAGGAGGAAGGACTGTTATTTAATCAAAAAGAGGGTTAGAGAACAGTATTAAAAATGTGTTTGTTATATTTGATTCCACTTTCCATTTCCCGACTCCATTTCTGACTGTGGAGTTCTATAGATTAGGAGTTATGTCTAAAGTATCCTGTCAAAGCAAATAGGTATCCTAACAGACCTTTCAAACATAGTCAAAATGACTTTTGCAAGGCTACAATAGGTCAGTGGTAGAGCTTGGAAAAGAAGTTAGGAGACATGTTGGCCAATTCTATATATTTAAACTAGTAAACTGACCTGCTTCCCTGTATCACAGTAGCATTGTGATGTGAAGAGTTTCCTGCATAGACCTGAAGAAATATTGTTACAGTTCCCTACCACTTGTGCCATTCCCTGTTTTTTGCCTTGTATTTAAAGGTGATTTGGATAACAGAATTATCTTTCAGGGAATGTGAAATTCCAGGGATTCAAAGGGACAAAACTGGGCAGGGCAGGAATCCAGCATCATGATGACATAACACAACTTCTGAAAGATTAACATGTTATGAGAAAAAAAAAAAACTTTTAATTTTTTAACATTTTGCTGGTTTATTTCTTTCAGAAAAGGAAATGGAGCATCCCATTGTGAGAGTATTTAGTTCCGAGTCAATTCTGCATTTCCCTTTTGTGTATTTCTTTAGCTTGTAGTTTGCATGCTGCATGCCTACTGCTCTGAGTCTCCTTGCTGGTCTGAGCTTGCTTGCCAGCTGCTGGTTGCCACCAAGCAGAAGAATCCAACTTCTGTATGAACAGCTTAGTCCCCCTTAGAATGGCAGTCATGGTCCCCCCTAGAAGAGGATGAGGGATGCAGAAGGTTATTCCTACAGCTTTCATGAGAAATCCAGCTCAGCCAATTAAAACAAGATTTTTTCAGTTCACGAATACTAAAACTTGATTATTTTTTTTTTCAAAATTAACCAATTGATATTTATTTATTCATCACAGGTTAAGAAAAGCAACATTGTGTACGAAACTCTTTCATATGATCAAGTTCCCACCTTTTTTTCAGCCCTACTTATTTCTCAGATCTAAACTACAATGATGTACAAGGATTCCTTCCTTCCTTCCTTCCTTCCTTCCTTCCTTCCTTCCTTCCTTCATTCCTTCCTTTCCTTTCTTCCTTCCTTCCTCCCTCCCTCCCTCCCTCCCTTTCTCTCTCTCTCTCTGTCAAAAAGACTATTGCTCTGGTGTAAAGAAAAAGAGCTGATCCAGGGGGTTAATGAAGCCTTTGAGCTTGGGACTTGGGAAAAAATCGCTAAGGAAGAAGCCTCCATTTTATGGACGTTTTCAGTCCTTCTTAAGGTGAAGGGAGTAACCTTTAAAGAGACAGACTTAAATTTAATGTGAAATGGTCGAAGACGCGTTATCCAGAGATTGATGAGTCTACCATATTTGAGGTCTCTTTGTGGAATGGTGCAGGAGTTAAATTGTGGGATGCAGTTACAGAAGGCAATGACACTGTGAAAAATTTGTTAGTCATTTGGAGATCTATTTTAGAGACGTTAAAGTCAAAAAACGAGGAGCCCAGTCGTCGTTCCCCTACCCTCCTCCCCCGCCCCCCCCGCCCCCCCCAACCCCCCATGCCTCCACCGGTTGCCACCGTGGCTGCAAAGACTGAGGACAGAGATGAAGATGATCCTTTTGACTCGGGCCCTATTGACCCCGAGAAGGAACCTGTACATGTCCATCAGACTGTTGTTGCTGCTCCTGAGGTTCTGATGCCTGATAATTCTGATGCTGACCAGGATGGTCCTTTTCACCTGGAGCCTATTCATCTGGAAAAGGAGCCTGACTTATATACCCCAGATCCTTATGTTAAATGCACAGCTGTAAAGGGAGAAGCAAGACCAGTGGGGGATGCAGACGTATTGTGTGCTTTCCTGGTGGTGTATGTGCTGGATCAAGACCTGCGGTGGAAAGGTCTCTTATATGCTCTTATCAGGGGTATTGGGTGGACTGTGGCAGACTTGGGACCCCATATACAACTCATTTGATACAGACTCTCTGTGATACTCATGTACTAGAAGTTGGTAAATATAAGTATGTCCAGGCTTCTATCAACCTTTGGAGACCTTTATAGATATTGCTGGCCACTTCTTCCAACATAGGTTGGCCACCTGTGTCGGAATGAGTGTGCATTTTGGTCAGTATGAAAGCCCAAGCCTCATATGATGTGAGGGAGGCAGAGCCTCTGCGGGGACACCCGCTAAGGTTGAGCCTGCCACCTCGCACTGCAATGATGCTTCTCGGAGCTGGTTTCTTGTTAGTCTCCACAGGGTCCTTGTGCTACATTCTGTACGTGGGACTGCATAGTGCGAGTAATGATTGTCTGGATTTTGTGTTTCAAATATTGTAGTTGTGTGGAGTGTGCTTGTGGGATCCCATATGTGTGTGTGTGTTGAGGGCAGACGGTGTTCTGTGTATTTTTTCTTGTTGGGTTCATGTAAAAGTTTTTAATGGGTAGCAGTTTAACATTTTGGGCAAGAAAGGGTTAATGCAAAAGTGCGGTTGCTGGCAGGTATTTATGGTTGCTGCTGGAGCAGGCAGACAGCTGTAGCTGCTGCTGAGCAGGCCGGCATTTGTAGCCGTGCAAAGCAGGGTGAGCAACTTTGGGAAAAAAAAAAGAAAGCATGCCAAATTCTCTAAAATCTTTATTAGGGTGAGAAGCAACATTTAAAGAAGGCAAAATGGAATTTAGAGTTAAAAACAATCAATTAATTGCAGTTTTGAGTTTATCCTTATTAGAGGCTGTGATTTTGTGTATAAAAACCACCTGTATTTACTAGCCAGTTGCTAATAGGAAATTACACCTTGTATTGTATAGATTTGTCACTTGTAAAAGAGATGTTAGAGTATGTAAATTTGCAGCAGCTGCTAGAAAATGCTAAGGCAAAAGCTGGAAAGATTCTAATACAATGGTAGTGTTATAAAGCAGGTAATGGAACAAATCAAGAGGGTGGGAGAACTCCACTGGTAAGAAATTTCTTTGGCTAGTCCCTCTCTGCCATCAGCATCTTCAACATGCTGTTGCACCCTGTAATAGTTACCCTGCTAATGTAAATCTGTGTGTGCTTTGCCATAGTAGCAACTTGTTACTGGATGAAGCAGGTGAAACTCTGCATTGACAACAAAGTGCAAGGACTGAAGTTGACCAAATGCCTGTTACCACAGTCAAGGGCAAGACTGGGTTGGCCTCTGTGTTTGCCACCAAGAAGAACCTTTAGCTCTGATGTTGGCTGCAACCCAGCAGGCGTGGAGCTGTGGGGACACATGCCATGACAGACTTTGATGTGAGGGATGGCCTCCCCTGTTATAAGAGAGCCATACAGGAGTAAAAGGGCAGGTCCAGCAGCCTGTAGTTGTCATATGCTGGAGATATGATCTAGCCCAAATCCCCTGCTCAAGTAGGACCATCCACAAGATATATAAAACTAAAAGGGGGAGATGTGGACAGTGTTCTCACGGGAGAATGCATAATTGGTACATGAACTCTGAATAATCCCAAAAGACACAGCAAGGCCATGAGAGGCCAGAGGAAGCTTAAGCAAGCAAGAATGTGGAATTTACCGAGTTATGAGAACTGTGGACTGTTGGCAAGCTTTCGAGGTCAAGTTCTCACACCTGTGCTTAACCAATTATATGTTCATCACTAAGGGTCTTCAAGACACGTATTCATAATATGCCAAATCACTGTATTTGTAAGCAATAGTATATAAGGGTTTAAGGCTTTGCAATAAACAGCTTTTGTCTGATCATATTGATCTCTGACTGAGTCCATATTTTTTCTGCAGCATCCACTCTTCATTTTTCAGTGGCTGATCTTCAGTTTGCTGAATTGAGGCAAGAATAATTGGGTATTGCTGTGCTGGAACCCATAACACATCACCTGCTGTGGTCCAGGAAATGGAAAGCAAAGCTGAGCAGTATGACAGCACCCTGACTCTCCTCTTCCATAACCTCCTGATTGTTCTAGGGTTTTACGTGAGATTTAAATGTTGTCTTCCGCTGAGATGGTGGTGAGATCCATGCTGACTGTAGCACATGTGAAATAGATGTGACAGCTACAGAACATATAAATATATATGACCTATGTATTCCATCTTTTTGTCCATAGTATGGATGAATCTAGCCAATGAAGGGGTATCAAGATTACGAGCTTTTTAAAAGAACAGGGGGGGTTGGAACTATGTGATCTGAAGGTCCTTTCCAACCCTAACTATTCTATGATTCTATGAGCATGGGTGCTGTCAGGATGGTTGGCTTAGAGTTAACTCAAATTCTTTCTTGCTAATACGGAGCAGTACTGCTTAGGTTGCAGAAGAAACTTCATTTAAAAGAAATACTGGCATTGAATAATAATAATAACAATAATAACAATACTACTACTACTACTACTACTAAAAGAATGTCCTGGAAGCATTTAGATAGGTTTTAGTTATTTGAATGCTTATTTTTAGGACTAGATGTCAGCTGACATAAAAATGCACTTTGGATCCAAGGAAAAAAACTAATGAAGTGTAAGCTGTGAAGTTTTTATTGTTAGAAGTGCAACAATAGCTTTAAAAACAGGCTGCAAAGTCTATTCTGACAGCTGGAGGAAGGGCTACTTTATTAGTAGTTTCAAGGAACCCAAAAGACACAAAGGGCCCAAAAGACACAGCATGAGCCTCAAGATAATACATTATACAGTCCTGGAGTAATGTTTGGACTTGATGATCTTAAAGGTCTTTTCCAACCTAGTTGATTCTATAATTCTGTGATTCTATGATGACAACAATATAAGAGCCTCTGGCTGATATCCCTCACTACTGGAAGTTAAGGTGCACCAGTGCCTCCCTCCAGCCCTGCTGTGGTAGGTAGTTAGGGGGAGGGGTGGTGAGCATATGTGGATTGCTAGTCAAGAGCTTCTGTTTTCATGACTCAGTTTCTGGCTGGTAAGCCACAGATGCGGGTTGTGGTGACTGAGAGGAGAGGGCACTTTCTGCATAATCATCACACTTCAGTATTTTACAATCTGATAAGTCCCACAAACATCCTCACAACTGATAGCGAAGCTGCTTTGCTGGTGTGACCAGGCACAAACAACACCAAACGTTCCTTTCCTGTGGGAGGTGGCAGGGATCTTTACAGAGGTTTTGTGTAACTACAATGTCCCCCCACAAATAAACCCCTAGTTTAAGCACAAGTGTATGTTTTATGTGGCCAGGAGCTGACTGCATGGGAGAGAAGGGGACTGCAAAATCCACTTGTTGCTCCAGCCGCAGCAGCAGGGCCTCTGTGCTTCCAGACTGCCTGGCTGCCCAGTATGAAGTGTCCCATGTAAGACCCTGACTGGTTGCTTATGACAGATTGAACTGCTGCAATTTTCCAGTTATGCCTTAAAACAAGCCCTTAGGTAACTGCCAATAGCCCCCAGAAGTTCAGAAAGCTTTGGGAGCAGAAGGGCTGCTGTACAAGGGCAGTTCTGATTTCATTTGAGAGCATATATCCATAAAATTGCTTTAGCACAGACTCCCCCATCTCATGCCATGCTGTGTGAGATCTGACATTGTTCCCTGTCCTGGGTTCAGCAGTAGCAGTCATTTTTCTCCTTCTTAGTAGCTGGTGCAGTGCTGTGTTTTGACTTTCGGCCTGGGGACAGAGGTGATAACAATGATTGGCCAAGGACTTTGTGAGTTTCGTGCTCTGCCAGGGAGGAAGGGAAGCTGGGATGAAGCAGAGACAGGACACCTGACCCAAACTGACCAAAGAGGTATTCCATACCACAGCACGTCATCCCCAGAATGTACCGGAGAGTTACCTGGAAGGGTAAGAGGACTGCAGGATTGGAGGAGGTATCAGTCGGTGCTTGGTTGGGCTGGGGAGGCGAGTTATCGGTCGCCTGGTGCTGAGGTGTTGTATTCTCTTCCCTTGTTATTTCCTTTATCATTATTATCATTGGTGGTAGCAGCAGTGATTTGTGTTATACCTTAGTTACTAAACTGTTCTTATCTCAACCCGTGGGAGTTACATTCTTTTCAATTCTGTTCTCCCTCCCTCTGGGAATAGGGGGAGGGAAAGAAGGAAGTGAACGAGCTGGGTTTAAACCACGACATTCCCCACCATTTAATCACAAGAGCTCAGGCCGGGGAAGGAGAGGATATATAAGCAAAAATCTGAGCCTGATTTTTACCATCGTACAAACTGAATCCAAGTTGCCTGTGCCAATTGTAATCCCTCCTTTCCGGTTTGTCCTTTCCGTGTGGGTCAATGGCAACTCCAGTGCCTGATGCATCAAATCCAGAAACTTGCTGAGGCTGTCATTATTCCTGGGAGGATCACATGGTGCAGATGACACTTATTTTGACTGTGGTACATGGGAAATGTATTCTCAGGGCCAGTCTTTGCTGTGGGCATGGTATCAGTGTGTTTCCCCCCCTTCTCTACTGCTTCCCTTTGTTGTAGGTGTGTTGCACTGATAGGAAGTGTTATTTGTCTTTACTTTAGTTTTAACCATGTTATTAGGTTGGTTTGTTTGTTGTATTGTTTTTCCTAAAAGGGTGTTTTCCTTTTTCACTAGTGATCGTAGCCAGCTTCAGTAGAGTTGATGGAGACCTCTGCTCCTGCTACTCTGCAGCAGATGTCCTTTCCAAAATACTTCATTTTCTTTCTGTATGCTGTAGAAAGCAGGTATACCCTTCAAGGTTTGCAAAGGGAATTGGTATTTCCTGGCAGCTTTTCCTGCACAACATTTTTTAACCATCCTTATTGCCCTTTCTGGGTAGCACCAGTAATGGGAGGAGCAGAGCTGCTAGATGAGCTGCCATGTTGTTCAGATTTGCTTTGAGTAAGCAACTATCTAGTTAGAAACCATCCCTGCATTCATGTTGGTATATCTGTAGCTGCACATGAAGTTAAAAAGTGAAGGTAGATGTTGCTTGTGCACTGCTGAGGAGAATTGGTGTTGTTAAGATGGGAGAGGAATTTCATCTCCATGAGATGTTTGGAATTTTGTCTGTTTCTTTACTTTTCCTATACCGTGCAAGAGAAAAGTTTAAGAGGCTCTCCTTTTATATACTGTGTAGGAACTTGTGCAGCCTAATCATAAAAAGCAGGTGATTCTCTTGTAGAAGGAAAGGCAAAGACAAATGCTGCTTGCTGCAACCAGTGGTGAGATGTATACCCACGATTTTCTTACCAGAGTGGTGCTGGCATGTGACAGAAGAAGGGAGAAGACCACTCCTCCTCCTATGCAAAGGGGTATCTATTTATTATTTATATTGGCACAACCTGAAGTTGAGTCACATCTCTTCCCTCTGCTCAGGTATGCTTTTGGTGAGAAAGGGCTCCCTTTCTTTCATACATCCCCCCATGAATGTTAATGGGTTGATTCCATATATCATCTGCTCTGATTTTTTTCAGTTTGGCCGCAGGAAGGCCTTTTTTAACAGTTGCCTGAATGATGAAAAGTTGATGTTAGAAATGCTGCTAGCATTACTGTTGTAAATGATTACTGTGATATTCAAGGAGAAACACATCCTTTAAGGATCTACTTCTAAGTTAGTACATTAGGGAAAAAGAAGAAAAACCCAGACAAAACTCGACATGTCACATGAGGCTAAACATGAAATGAAATGGAGTGAATTTGCCTGTACTCAGCTGGCTGGGATCTTAAGAGCTTGTACGGTTTTCTGTGGAAGAAATGCCACAGCTGCCTAAAATAGGTTCCATCTTTTGTCGAACCCTCTAGATAAGCAGGTTAATTTGTTGATCTACAGCAGTATCACAAAGTTGTGAGGTGTCACTGCAATTTGAGACTTCCATAGGAAAAAATATAATTGCACTGGGTATAGCCAAAGTTGGTAAATCAGTGATTCATATAAATATATTTGAAGTTATAGACTACGAGTGCAGCTAGGCTATTGGTGCTCCTCAGTTCTACAGAAACAAAGAAGATAAAAAATACAAAACACTGATGATTCCATCGTTGTCTAGAAAAGCAGGACTACGCATGTTGAAATAAAAATGTTTATTTATACAAGTATATATATATATATATATATATAAGACTATATACACATACATATAGAATCATTGAATGGTTATGGTTGGAAGCGACCTTAAAGCTCATCCAGGTCCAACCCCCTGCCACGGGCAGGGACACCTTCTACTAGACCAGGTTGCTCAAAGCCCTGTCCAGCCTAGCCTATACACTGAATTCTGTATTCTCCTGCTGTAAACTCAGGTCTCCTTCTGACACAAACTGAGAGATGAATTACAGGGTAAATTCATGTTTGTATTTCCTCTTTGCGTACTTTCAAAGCCTCCCTTCCCTAACCAGATCTGTATTTAGGAGCCCATGGTGGAATTATTTCCTATGAGTTTCCACAACCTTTCCCAGGGCCTATGTAAAATTGCTTTACATCCTGTGACTGGTTGCTCCAAGATTCTCTCCAAGAAGCTCACAGCCAAAAAGTAGTAAGGTTATGCAGGTCACTCCCATTCCAACCTACATATGTATAAAAATGTATATATGCATTTCTGTACATGTTCTCCATCAGCTCTGACCTCAATTCATTAAGTTACTAATATGCATGCCTTATACTACATATCTATGAATGTGATAAACATATGATAAAAACTAGACATGGGCAAAAATGCCTTGCAGAATTTTTTGTCTGAATGACCTGATTTATCCCATACGAATTGTTACAGTGTGGCAGCTGAAGCTTTTTCCTCTGCTGTCCTAGTAAGTGGTAGCTGCTCTAGGAAGCCCTCCAAGCTTTCCATAACCAGACATGCCACTAGTAATCTTTCCAAAATGTGATGCCAAAGGAGCTGCAGCTGGTTAAAGGCTTGTTCTGGGTTTAGCAGTGGGAGTCATTTTTCTCTTTCTTGGTAGCTGGTGCACTGCTGTGTTTTGACTTTCAGCTGGGAACAGAGCTGATAAAAATGATGTTTTGGTTTGGCCAAGGACTTTGTGGGCCTCATGCTCTGCCAGGGAGGAGGGAAGCCGAAGGAAGCAGAGACAGGACACCTGACCCAAACTGACCAAAGAGGTATTCCATACCACAGCACGTCATGCCCAGGAGGTAACTGGGAGTTAGCCGGAAGGGCGAGGTGAACTGCAGGGTTGGAGGTATTGGTCCGTGCTTGGACGGGCTGGGGGGAGCAAGTTATCTGTTGCCTGGTGATGAGGTGTTGTATTCTCTTCCCTTGTTATTTCCTTTATCATTACTATTATTGGTGGTATCAGTAGTGATTTGTGTTATACCTTAGTTACTAAACTGTTCTTATCTCAACCCCTGGGAGTTGCATTCTTTCTGATTCCCCTGTCCCTCGGGGAAGGGCAAGAAGGGGGGGGGAGTGGGTAACAAGCTGTCTGGGTGGGGTTAAACCACAACAGTTCTTTTTGGCGCCCAATGTGGGGCACGAAGGGGTTGAGATAACGACAGATCTGACTGGATTAATAGTCACTCGTCACAATGCTGATTTATTGGATCTCAGAGTTGTTCCTCTTGATCTCACAGCTTCAGGATGTTGTAACTTACTTAGAGCTGGTATTTGCTGTGGTAGTGTTTATCAAGTGTGGGGCTTGGGCTAAGGTTCCTGTCTCACTGTACTTCATGGCAATGACTTGTAATATGGGCGGGCTCCAGCAGCAGGACGGGACGAACGTGGCCGTGGACTGGTCCCTGGCCGTCCGGCTGCTCCTCACCGTCCTGGCCCTCGCCCTCGCCTCCGTCTGCGTGAGGCTCTGGGGAGCCGAGGGGGGGCGGCCCCGGGAGCCGGCGGCTGCTGAAGCGGCCCGGGAGAGCGGCCCCGGGCACCAAGCGGGAGCGGGACCGGAGGCCGCAAGGGAGCGGCTGCCGGTGGAGGAGGTCGGGGCGGTCGAGGAGCGGGAGGAGGCGGCTGCCGAGCAGCGGGAGAAGGCGGCGGAGGAGCCGAGCCCCGCAGAGGAGCCGAGCCCCGCGGCCGAGTTCAGCCCCGCGACGGCCGAGAGCATTCCCCGGAAGCCGCCCGCCGAGCCCCAGGAGGACGCAGGAGACCCCGCAGCATTTCCCAGCAAGGCAGAGGAGGAAGAGCTGGACTCAGAAAAAGAGAAGCTGGCGGTGGGAGAGCCGGCAAACACAGCAGCTACACCAGCCCCAGTGACAAGTACAGCAGCATCGTTTGAGAGTTCTGAAGGTTTTGAATGGCCTTTGGGTACCCTTGGGACCTGCCTGCTGATTGTGATGGTGTTCACCATGTTGGCACACACACAGAGTGTGTTTTACCCACCACCATTGTGTCTGATCCCAAAATTTAAGCAGAGTCAGGTTTGGGTCTTGTCTGGGGTTAGACAACAATATGGGAGGACCAAGAGGTTTTCCCCAAGGCTGGACAGCCATGAGTGGCAGGGCGTGTGGGACAGTATGGGCAAGTATCTAGTCCACTGGGCCCCTCCAGTGCTTTGGAAACATTGGAGATGGAAGGACAGTGAATTATTTTGAGCCTGGTGGGCCCATGACCCTTAAGGCCAACAGAGCAGAGATGCAACATCGAGATGGACTCATGATCGAGGGGTGGACCTAACAATGGACACTACTGCCCAGGTTATTCATGTGTGTGAACACTGCACACAGCCTCTCCTGCTCTGCCAGACTGTTACAAGAGATGGAGCCTGACATCATGGACCAGATGGATTCAGCAGCTTTATAGGGACTGGTCCATGCACTACGATGAGAGTGCACTTAGATAAGAGTGATGGTATATTGAAAATGTGGGATCTGAGCATGACGTGAATGGTATGGAATAAGGGGTGGATAATGTCCTGGGTTTAGCAGTGGCAGTCATTTTTCTCTTTCTTGGTAGCTGGTGCACTGCTGTGTTTTGACTTTCAGCTGGGAACAGAGCTGAAAAACAATGATGTTTTGGTTTGGCCAAGGACTTTGTCCTACACAGGGCAAAAGTGGTATTAGTGGCTAATAAAGGCTAATTCTTTTGCAAGCAAAATTAGCTTGCTTCACTAGTTTGTTATGACTTGAAGTGTCTGGCCATTGAACTATGCATCTGTTTCATTTGTTGTTCTCAAACAGACTGCACCCTGACTGACAGTTTGCCTGGACAGGAAAAAAGTAGCTCAAATGAGTGAGAACAAGAGGACTTCAGTTTGTGTGACTCTGGGACAGCAGCAATTCATGCAAACAACCTTAATAAGCATATGAGATCAACCCAACAAAGAATGTGTGTGATACAGGTCCTGGATCAGGGTACTAATCTTCCTTAAATCAGTGGTTCCTAACGCAGAACTTCGCTGCCTCCCACTTATGTTATACCTGGCTACCTAAAAACACAAACATCCAGTAACTGGTTGCAGCAAACCTAAATAATTGCTAGAAGCCTAATGTTCAGCACACTCCAGATCATCTTGTGATGCTCTCAAGTGATTTAAGCTTCACCAGAATAGCCTTGTGGGCGTGTATTTTGGGGTAAATACCACATCAGAGTGTTTTTATTATGAAGTTCCTGTTCCTGCACAATGCAGCTGTACCTATTCTAATCTCCTTCATCAAAGGGGGACCATTTCCTTTTTTTTCTTAATCTCAGATCAGTTTACTGAGAGCAGTTGTCCCCTACTTCTGTAAGCTTGCCTTGCATAAAAGCTTTTTTAAAGCTTTCCCTAAATCCTGTCTTTCCTTAGCACATACTTACAAATGTGCGTGCAGACACATAAATGCACAGGCACACACATGCCCATGCGTATTTTAATCAGTTTTTGCTTCAGTCCTTCAGCCTTGTGAGTACTCAGATGGGCAAAGGACTCGTGGTGATTTGAGACTCACTGTTAATACAGGTCATCAAGAGTGAGAGGTTGGTAATATTGCTGTTTGTGCAATTAAACCCTTGAATGCTGTTCCTGGATTCAGAGTTCATAGAAACTGCATGGAAATATTGGGTTATGTTGTTGTTAGGTAAATTCTGGTTCCCAAACTTTTTTTAATTATTTAACAGTATTTGAGTTAAAAGAAGATCTTGGACTAATGAATGAGTGAGCTTGGCTTCTGTAGCATGCCTGTGCCATTGCTTTCTTTGCATCTGAGACCCTTGTGAAATGCCACCATCAGCATTTTGGTATAGAATGGAAGAGGAGAGTGAAATCTCCTAAGGGAAGACCCATAGGTCCAACTCATCACCAAAGGAGAGAACTAATAACTTATATAGAAATATGATTCTTGAAATTGGACTTTTGCATCTGTACTGTTTTGTTCCTGGTGAAATTCTCTTTGGATTAGCCATGGTTGGGTCTGGCCTGGATTCCCAGCCTTGGGAGAGGTTGAGAGATGCTGAGAGAGAGTAGTATAAATGCTCTTTGCTCAGTGAGGATCTCGGGTAATTATGCAAGATGAAACTCCCAGTCTTTTCACATCAAAGGCACTTTTCTCACACAGCACAAAAAGTAAATGCTCTTGGTCCAGTGGTAGAGATAAAGACATACTGAAGAACTGTGGAGAAAGAAATCTCACAGTTTGGTAAATTATGAACTTTGCATGTTGAAAAGATAATGAGAAGTTACAGAAGAAAGATCTTGTCAATACCAGGATGGTAGAGAGGAGAATTGGAGAATTGGAGTTAATGTTGGGCCCAGAATAAAACCAGCCAACCAGAAAAGCATGTGCGAAAATAAACTGATTGCCAGGGCAGAGGAGAAACTAGTGCTGAAGAGCCCTCCTCTAAGTAGATGCCACTATAGTTAGAACGGCAGAAATGCATCAACACTGCTGACCCTGCCAAGGCTGCAGGTGGCAGCCATTTCTCTGAATCTCAAAGACAGAAGGATTAGTACCATGTATTACTAGCAAAGACTGGTAAAAAACTTCTAAAGATATCTTGGCCTGACTGAAAAGCCAGAATAGTCCATTATTTTGTGGATCAGAGTTTCTCTGTAAGGAAATAAAGAAGTACTGTCATAATGTAGAGTGGGACAATTTCCTGCCCCCACCATTGTCCTTCCTGTCAATTTGTGTCCCCTGGTATAATAAATCTCAGTTTTGAGTTCAACACAGGGGGTGGGAGGCTGAGATCCTTTTCATCTTTTTCCCATTAAGGGCCACATTGTGGCTAGTGGTCTTCCTCTCTCCTATGCCAGCTGAAGAAATCCAACTCTATGTGAATATTCTTGATTGTGCTCTGCTGTTATCATTGTACCTCCATGGTTTTGATTCTTCTTGGTACCCTCTTATCAAAGACAAAGTGCTCTCAAACTGTCGTTTTGCTCCCTGTTTTCTCTTCTAGAGTTAGAGCTCTACATGTGAAGTTTTTTTTTCCTATGCTTTTCTGTCTTTAGTTTGTGGGGTTGGTTTTGTGCAAAAAATATCACTGTGCTACAGCAACAGCCAGCAGTGGTGCAGTTGCCCCAGTGCTAAGCTGATAATGCAGTCAGTGCTTAAGCATTTCATCTTCAGTGCTTTGAACTCCTTTGCAGAACAAGTTTCCTGATTTGCCTCGTTAGCACTAATTTGCTTTGTAATCTGAATGGAATTGCTCTGTTAGCAAGAGTTAGAGCAACCAGATTTCCATTTTTCCCTAGTATAGGTAAAGCAGCAGTGACAACCACCTCTTCCTGTTTTTTCCTTGGTAAATTTCCCAGAAAGATGTGTACTTAATTGTAATTTGCTCTCTGTGGTCAGCAGCAATAACTCAGCTTTTAGTACCTCAACGGCATCTCTATATTTAATTCTGTATGTGTTTAAGGCCTCACTGCTCTCAGACAGAGTAACTGTATTGCAGTTAAGTTGAATACATGCAGCAAAAACTATCACATTCATAGTATGTACAGTTAATTCCCCTATCGTTTGCTGCTTCATCTGCTGTTGTGACTTAAACCAACCAAACAAAAAACCCCCTACCACTTCCTTTTGGCAAAATAACATGACTTTCTGGGGAAGGCTTCCCCTGTGTATCTACTGTATCACACTGAAGCTGGTTTTGAATTCTAGGCAGATAAACAGTTGTCTGTCACAGTGCTTCAAAAGAAACCACCAAATGAGCAAGGCATAAATCCAGGAACAGCCTAAGAGTGGGAATACAAAACGTACGCAATATGTAATATGAGTCTTGTAGTCTAACCTCCCCTATTTCCACCCTGGTGCTAAATATACTGCTGACATCCTTGCAAGAAAACAACTGCACTGAGCTTGAACATCAGTGTTCTTGGAAGGTGCCATTAGTTTAAGGCTTGTTTCATTTCAGTAAATTTCATAAATAGTACATGGAAAAGAGAGCCCAAATCCTTGTAACTGTATTTGTGACAGTGGCTGTGAAGTTGGTCAAGTATCAAACATCCATCAGATATCTTAATCAAGTGTTTATTTTTAAATGTAGCATTTCCAGTTTTTAATAGAAATAAAACTGCCAGCTTTCAATGAAGGTACATACAGTGCTCTCCAGGAACTCTTACTGCAGGTGAAGAAAAGTCAGATTTGCATTTGAAGTGCATTAATAACTGTTGTAATGTAAGAAGGTCTTGCCAAAATGTTTAACTTGCCTTGCATCAAATAAGCGAGCAGTACTTTGCTAGCCACTGATGTATTTTATGCAGGAGATAGATAACCATCCCTCTGTGTCCTGGAATAAGACTTTCTCCATTGCTGGTCAGGTTGTAGTTTTTTTTTTTTACCTCTAACTTCAGGGAAACAAAATGGTACATCAATTTTGGAATATAATTATCCCACTTTTCCAGATTTCACATCTTTCACCCATCACCACATTTCCTGTTCCAGAATTTTCTGGTTGCCTCATTGAGAAATGAAGTATTCTGTGGGTTTTAAAGTATTAAATACTGTCTGCAAGTTGCTTATGAAATCAGGTAGGTTTTGTTAATATGAGTTATTTCAATGTGTTTTAGATAAATACTAAGTTTCACTAATCATGTGTCTCACAGATGAATAATACTTTTAATAGTAGGGTTTTTTTAATAAGGTTAAATGTGCCACCCCAATGCACATGGATGCCTAACATCTGAATCTGATGCAAACAACAGGGGTAAGAACTGGCATGTGCCACATGTCAGACATGGTGGGTGACAGCTTGTGTGTGGGAACACCCACATCAGGTTGTGTCTTGTGCCCCTTTCTCTCCAGAGGCACAGTCTCAAGCGGCAGTGGAATGATCATGGTGGAGTATCCCTCTCCCTAGCCTCTGTGGGTGACAGTTGTCCCTCTTCAAGGATCTTCTCTAAGTGGGTTACAAGAGCTGTGTACTCACTGTGTCTGGCCAATTGGGATCCCACCTTAGGGTGAGGAAGCAATGCTCACCCTGACGCATGAGAGCAGCATTGCTGTGGTGCGAATTAGAGGGAGGCCATTAGAAGTGTACTTCTTTCGTGTATGAGACCAGATGGGCTCTATAAAGTTTGGGAAGTGCTACTTTCTGCTGATTTTTCCATCCTAGGCCCTACAGCAGGCTTAACCTTGGCTGACTCCTTGTGATTCTGAGTTGGAGTTTCTCCATCTACAAAGTTAGGGGTAAAGGATCAAATTATCTTGAGACAGTGGGATGAAAAGAACCATGGTTATTATAATTATACTGCTTGCGGTTAATACCAAAAAGGGAGATATTATGTTCTTACATTCAGAAAGAATCAAATGCTGTGGAATTGGTGAAATTGTAAAAATAGCATGAGGAATGCGGGTAAAATATCAGCATGACATTGCTTGAGTTAGAAATATTATATTTTTTTGCCACATGTTAGGAATCACTAACCCCAGTGGCTACTGTAACTGATTAAGAATTGTATGGGAATCTGTTTCAATATTTGTGATTTAAAAATATCTTGGAATGTAACACTGGAAAAGAAAATGTATTTCCTGAAATCCTCCTCAGCGCCATTTGGTCACTGTCTAGTGTCTGCTTTTTCTTTTCTTTTTTCTATTATTTTATACACTGTTTCCTTCTTTTCACACAGAACTGATCACTTTCAAAGATCACTGAAAATCAGCTCTGTACCTATATATACTTTGCCTTTTTTTCCAGAGAGAATGTTGAGCATTTCAGGGAGAAGCAGCTCTTTGTCTTCCTAATTCCTGTAATATAAAACAGTGAGGAAACTTCAGATGTTTTCTGCATGCTTCTGTCATGTCTGTTGAGTTTTGCTTTTCCTTAAGTATTTGACCATTACAGCTGAAAGGATCTGACAAAACACTCTAGATTTTTTACAGTTCTTATGGTCCCCATTTCAAGTGCATTAAGCACTTAAACTTAGCCTGACTAAGCTGGAATTGAGGCTTTAAAAGTAGAATTATCTTCCATTTTGTAATAGGGAAATGGAAAATGTAGAGCAACAAGTATCATCATGGCTACTTCTCTTCATAAAAATCTCAAACAGCTTTAAGTCACTGACTATCATTTCTGCCCTGTGGACTTGAAAACTCGGTGAGACTTTCCCATGCCACAGAGAAGAACAGAATAACAACAGTTCTGAGCCCAATCTCCATCTCTGACACACAGTTTTTCTGTGCCTTAGAACAAATTATTTCCTCATGTGTTTTAACTCACTCACCAGCTGCACAAACCCTCTGAGGTGTATGAAAAAGATCTCCATGAGGTCTCTTCCTACTTCTGTGCGCGTCAGTGAGATTTTACCATAGACTTAAAAGGTCAGAGTTAGGTTTAGACTAAACTCTGTAAAAACCCCATCTAAAGAGCTTTGTGAATTTAAATTATTGTCAGCAGCTGAAGTTTGTAACTGTATGTTGGTTTTCATATTAACAAGGTTTCCAGTCTCCCTGACACTTTATTCAGTGTAGAATTTGATTCTCCTGAGCTGTACCAGGAAGCATTCAGGCAATTAATTTAGTTGGCCTCCTTTCGGCCACCTAAAAACACACTTTCCACCATCCTCAAAGCTGTGTCAAAAAATCAGTTCATGCTTGAAATGTTGCCATGTTTAGTCTGGGGATGGCAAGCTCCAGTGTCCCTGAACCTCAGAAAGCACTGAGGTTTGATTTTTTTATATATTTGCTATATCTATTCTCTTTGTTTAATAAGGGATTCTAGTTTGAAGACCCTTACTGCCCTTAAATGATATGGAAGTAGGATCAAGTACTATTCAGATACCAGACAATAGGCTGTTGACTCAGTGACTATCCCTTCTCAAGAGCGCTGTAAGCCTCACAGCAAGGTGTTCTGGTCAGCAAGTGAGGAACAGCATGGTATCTCTTCTGTCTCTGCTGCTGAAATGTATAGTGGCAGGTTGTCCCAGGACCTGACAAGTTCAGCATCTACATATGTGTCTATGAACCCATGGTGAGTGGACTATCCTGTTTGATGCTGGATCTCCCATACATCTTCCTAAAGTTTGTAGTGGGTACCCTATTGCTTTGGAAGACTCGCATAGGTAGCTCATATGACCAGAGGGCTGGCCACAGCTATGCAGACAGTCCCCAGTTATTTCCTCAAGTTCATCATACTTAACTTCTTTATTTTTGTTGAACTCCAGTCAGCTTGCTCTGGCCTGTGCTTCAGTATTCTGGTACTGGCTAAACAAAACCTGAATGATAACCAGTATCTTGATGTCTTGCTAGGTCCTAATGTCCATGCAAATGTTTTATGCAGGACTGATTTCTAAGTGGCATTCCTGTAGACTACACTTGAATGGGAATGGTTCCACCAGAGAGCAGGCTTGTCTGTCTACTTCTATGAAAGACTGCAGTTGCAGGTTTCAGATAGCAAACTAGGTATTTGGCATCCTACAAGTATCGTTCAGTAGAAGATGCAAATCTAAAATAAAAAATAGAAGTTCAAGAAAGGCAGAACTTTTCTCAATGTTAGATTGAATCTAGTGGCTTTTCAGCCTGGAAGCAATGCTGCTGAATGATTATGTCTACAGTAGTAATGTTTAGTATCAAATTATTGAGCAGGCAGATGGAGGCACAACAAACTTTATTCCTCAAGGAAAGTTCCAAGTGCAGTACTCTAATTTTGGAATCTTGTCCTCAGTGTCATGAAAACAATTCTCTTGGATGGACTTGGTTATTTAAAAACCTCTGTGATTTTTAATAAGGTTATTTTGGACAACAGAACTTCAAAAGCTGAAATGCTGTAAGGTGTTGGAATAAATGCGCATGCAGACTTTGGTCTTTGTGGCTTTACAGAATTACTCAGACTTCCTTTACTTAAAAAAAGAACCACATTTCCCACATCCTAGAATTTACAGCCCTATAGTGAAAGGAAGAACTTGGTAATATGGTAAGGGTCAGATGCAGAAACAAACGTTCCTTGAATACACTGATCCAGATGCACATGCAGGGGTTAAAGAGTTCACAGCTCAGAGGAAATGGTAAAGTGGCTGAAAGCTATCTGGCAAACAAGGCCAGGACTGAGGCTATTGTCAGTTTTCCTAGTCAGTGGCCATAACACTCCTACTCTAAAACAACTTATTTAGTAGTCACTTTAAGCAACGAATGCCCAGATGAAACAGTTCTTTTAAAATTGGAATTGGCTGAATTATTTTTCATGGTTGGAACTAAACTAGAGAAATGCTCAAAAATATTTCAATGGTCTTGGCATGTTTGGTGCTGTGTAACTACTGACAAAACGTGAAAGATTACATGCTAACGAGGAAGATGTTTGCCAAGTTAGTAGTGTGAGAATGCCTTGGCAAATTAGATTAATGACTGCATGGAGGACACTCTGGTACAGATTCCGCTAGTCATAAGAGCATGTTTGATGAGAATGAGATGTGTCCGGAAGCTTGAGTAAACACACTCTGAACCAAGTGCTCATCCTGTTAATAGAAGTGACTCCCAGAGTCATACCATCGTGATTTGTCTTTCCATGTGTGTTCACACATCCTGTTAGTTGATCCATGAAGCTGCAATGACTGGCCGAGGCACTTGTAGCCAGTTGCTTTCAAACACTTAGGGCAAATATTTGTTTAGTGGAATTACTAGAAGCTATCAGATACTTACTACATTTGATTTAATGATAATTGAAATAATGATGATGAATAATCATCACAGGGATAGGTCCACCAAATAACTTCTGTGTTCTAATGTACCTAATGAAATTTATCCAGAAAAGATGTTCTGTACTGTGCCAAGGACTGCGCCTGGGCACCTCGGATGGGAATGCACAAAACTCTGCACATACTGAGGAAGAAACTGCTAGCAGATAAGAATTGTTTGAAAGAAAGATTAGACTTGTTTTACTTCACCTTTCTCTGCATTCAGTATGCAGTTCAGCCTTCTTCCTCCCATGGTTCTCAGCCATAAACTGTTTTCGCGTGATGCAGGTGGGCACTGCATGATTAATATCTTCTTTAGTTTCCCTACATACAAACAGATGCCCAAAACTCTTTAGCCAGTTTTAGGCCCTTCTTTAGGTCATAAAAGTGTCTTCTGCAGCCTTTCAAAGTGCTTATTTGCAACCCACTGCTTTTTATCTCACATTGTCTTTACTCTCTCTGAAATGAGAGAGAAAAACCCAACTTAACTGTCTTGTTACAGTGGCTACAGAGACACCAGCCTCCCAGTTCAGAGGCATTAACACTGACACTGATCTCCGATTTCATCTTTTTTGCTGATCAGAAGTAGTCTCCTCAAGTGTTGTCTCAATTATAAGCATTGTTCTTTTTGCAGCACTGATATTTTTCAGCTCTACAAACCGTTACATTTTCTAGTCTGATAAATATCTAGTGCATGATGAAGGTACACTAGATATTCATCTAGTGTAACCATTTATACAACGTAATCCATAGAAATACACAATGAGAACTTTAGTCTTGTTTATGGTCATTTACGGTCATGGGCTGGAGTCCTGTAACTGTTTTTAGATATTGCATTTAAAAGAAATTGGCCAAATCTTAAGCTCTGTAAGAAAAGTGATGGTAGGGGCAAAATAAGGCCCACAGGATGACAGTAAGTTGAGAGAATTAATTGCACTAGTTCCAGGAAGTTTAAAGCAACCTCTTTTGTCCACAATAGAAAGGAAATGAAAATATGATACTTGATTATTCTCAGTAGTTAACAAGAAAGAAAGAGGAAAAAAGGTTGGCCCTAAGCATTGTGAGGAGAAAATTAGAATTAGATATGAGGGAAAAGTTTATAAACATAAGGACTCATAGCCAAGGAAACCAGCTGCAAATGAAACTCTGGAATCAGCACCGCCGAAGATATTCAGGGCTCGGCTAGACATCCACCAAAAAAGTATAAAGAAATCAGCCCAGCCACAATGTAGGGATAATCCAACAGAGTTCCCTGCCAAATTTCTACCCCAAATAGTGTATGATTTAGCTGGAATGGAAAAGGAAAGCACTTTGTCTTCCTGCATATTTTAGTGATATAATTTTAAAAGACGAATTCTTCTCTCTTTTAGAAAAAGTATTGCTAATAACTTTAAACGAATAATGATTTTTTGAACTGATGTGTGTAGGCTTTGCTGCAGTTTCAGACATACTGATCCTAGTTCATAATGTTTTTATGTTTTCTTTAAATTGAAAAAAGTGTCTCTTTCAAATAAAAAGTAGCTCTTAGAATGAAAACTTCTTTCATGGCACCTCATCCTAGCAATTTTCTAAATGTTATGAAATCACTCAGAGGAAGCCTGAGGAAACACCATGGAAATACCATTAGAGGTATGAAAGATGGTAAGACTGGAGGGTCAGGATGATTATAATGGTATAGTTAGCTTTTTACCTCTATGTCACAACTTCAAGTACAGTCCAAGAGGTTTATTTCTCACTCATTACTTCTGAGTTACTGTTCAGATGGGTTGTAATGACCTAGTTCTAGCAGTTAGGTAAATAACGCTCATACAGAACAGTGTTTAAGACTGACTTGAGCTGGCAGTCTAAGACACAGTTCATTAAGAATTGGGGTTCAGAATTTTAAGGGTATTTAGACCTTTAACATTCAAATAGTTGCCTATTACTAATTTTGAGGAGTTTGAAAGCACTCACTCTGAGCTGGAGTAAGTGGAGCGGAGGTGCCTGAGCTTTTGACAGAAAGCTCAGTATGCATTTATCTGGAGCACTGAACACCTTTAAAACTGCAGCCTAGCACCTTCAACAAATTTTAAATGAAACTCTGGTTCACCACTTTTTAATGCAGCCTCAAAAAACCTCTGATTTCCCCATTGTTTATGCCAGCACTTACTATAAAAAAGAAGATAGATGAGAGTTTCTTAGCTTTCATGTACACTGCTGTGAGCGTATTCTCTGTTCACAGCAATGTCTTCCAAAGCATCAGTCATATCAGATATAGCAGGCTAGCAGAAAGATGAAGCAGATAATATTGTTTTAAAGAGGTTGTTTCAGAAATAGGATTAGCCTTAAATAACAGATGAATCTTCATAGTGATTGAGGGAGTACTGATTTTCTGCAGAGGTGTAGAATTTAGTATTTGCAGTATAGTACCGTCCAGACCTTGCATTCCTTAACTTATACCATAAAATTAGTGCTAGTTTCGAAGAAACGCTCTGGGGTAGATCAAAACTAAAACTACAAATGTAGGTCTGCCATGTTGTCACTCTGCATTATGAAAACGTGTCACATGATGGAAGGGAAGTATGAATATCTGCTATCTGGTTTATACAGCTAAAAAGGGAAAACACAAGGGTGAAGTCATCAAGCCACATTCGCCAAAGTGAAGAAATAATAAAGAGTGTAGCACTGGAACTGTAAACAATCAGGCAGAGATTATAAGTCTGTGTGGAACTGTGCTTGCTTTTTACATGTGAAAATTCAAATGCTGATAGTAGAAAATAAAGCACATCGGGCACTGTTCATCACAGAAAATGTTCAAAATGCTGCATGGATGAGGCAATAACCATTTTGTATATACAAAAAAAAAGCTATTTTATGTGTCACTTGAAACTGGTCTGCAAACAACTTGACTCATAAGCAAGGCAATGAACTGCTGCTGGATTCCGATTGGGCTCATGTACATCCTGTGCCCTCACACCCAGCTTCTTGCAACAGCTCCGGCAGTGTCACTGATCATGTGCCACAGCTCTCACTGCTGCCCCAGCACCCAGCACACACTTCTCAACCACCACAGGATACAGGTCCTGCATGTGCTGCTCATTGCCTCCATCATGTCTTCTGAATGTTTCTGTGAAACCACTTGTGCTCAAATTTGTCAATATGGACATCAGATAAGATGCCAGAAATTTTCACCATTGGAAGACCTTGCCTTTGAATGTGGCAGAGTCTGAGAGAATATTCTATGAGAAGACTTGTCCCTGCAGTTGGTAGATCACGTTTACCCCGTTTTTGCACTTTCGGTGTTGATACACTCAGCTACACAAAAGATGAGATTTACCTGTGCATTTTAAGTCAAAGAGGACATTTGCAAACAGTCAAATGAGGTTATCATTCAATGTGAGCTTTTATAGCTGACCATTCAGGTGATGCTGCTAGCTGCTGAGCTAGCTCTCAGTAAGAATGTGCAAGTCGTGCTCTTTTTACTTGCTACTTGTCCAGCTCTGGACTAGTTTGGAGTAATTAATTTACTCTTGCATATACAGGTATGAATTTAGAGAATTTAGAATTTAGAGAAATTTTCTGAAATTAATGGAATTCTCACAAGACTTCCATTGAGGAGGGAGAGAGAAAACCTTGCTGAAATCAGCTTTGAATAAGCTTTAGAAAATAACGTCCAAATGCATTTGACATTTCTCTCAAAAACCCTCAGGTTTTTGCCTCTGGTGAGCACATTTCATTATCCTCATCATGCCACCTCATAACTTCTTTTTAACTTTTTATATTTCAACTTTTTGTCTGGCTCACTGGGTTTCGTTCCCTGGTTTTCAGCCACTGCCCTTTTCCGGTTTTCATTCTTTACAATTTGCACGTTTGTTCACCATCTGGCTTAACCCCAGGGTTTCCTAGACTAGGACCCAGGCAAAAACCCCAGGCAAAAGGAAAACTGTACAAAGTCTCTACAAGTCAGGCATTCTCAGTTCTGTGTGAGAGGCACCTACATTGCCTATAGCAGTTTTCAGAACAGAAACTGTATCTTCAGCAGTAAGTTATCTGCTCAGCCAACCTACTCTTTTCCCAACACTTTTTCTCTCAGTTTACTGGAGTTACTGCACATCTGTTCCAGTCAAGAGAAAGTTTGACCAGTGTGTGTGTGTGTATGTGTGTGTGTGTGTGTGTGTGCAATTACAGAACTTCAGAGTAGAACATAATTTAAGAAACTGTTTATAAAAATACTTGGAATGAATTAGATTGAGAGCAGGTTTACTAAAGAAATTAGGAAGTCATTCCAGTGTTCTTTTTTGCTCTAAATAACATAGTGCAAATAAATCTCTAAGGCAAGCTTCGGGACAAAGACATTCCTTTGAAAAGAGACCACAAGATTCCTAGTCTTTTAAATGGAGAAAACAGAAAAAAATGGTCTCAGTCTGGGACTCTCAAATTGCTGATTCTTTTGAACAATATGAGCAAGTTCAGAATTTTGTCCAATGTATTAATCCTTGAGCAGAAAGAAACCAAATTTCTGTGTGCTCTGACTGTCTCATAGGAGCTGAACAAAAAAGAATTCCTCTCTTTCTTTTTTAAGTTTGCTGGTTTCCAGAGTTTCTAAAGGAATTCTTTTAGGCAAGGCATTTTGAGTTGTGTATCTGCTTTTCCCTGAGAAATTGGGATCTAGTTGCACAGTTCAGTGGTTTGAAGACAGATACTATTTTATTTCAGGAACCTAAATCTAAAGGGAACTGCATAGGTACAATTATCTTGTGCTTGCCACAGTGAGGACTGAGGTGAGGTCTTCACACCAACACAGCCATCAGCTTCTAAAACTTAACTTTTGTTTTCCATCATTTGTTCTATTTTGTTGTTTCTCCTGACTTAACAGGTATTCCTGTGTGTCTTCACAAGAAGAATCCTATCATGGTCCTGTTTTGACAGCATAGGCTCAATGAAATGGAGGAGCAAGTTTCTTATTGTTGCCATGGCATATGATACCATGCCATGGAAAAGTAAAAATATAATCAGTTGCTTTCTCTGCTTGACAGTCACAAGATTGAAGATGTGAGTATATATAATGATATTTGGGACTAGATATAGGGACAATAATTTCCGATCCTGTTAAATCCTCTCTGAAAAGCAGCATATATTGTCTGCTTTCAGCCTCTGACTGAGGTTGTATGGCATTTAGATGCTAAAAGACAGTGATGTAAGAAGCAGGTGACATATCAGATGTGCTATCTTTGCTTTATAGTGTTCCCCAGTGAAAACCACAATTTTACTTTGGTTTAATGAGCGTGCATGACCAGAAGAATAGGAGCAGACCAGCTAACATTAGCAGGGAGTAGTGTCTGATAGTAATTAGATCCTTAGAATTTTGGAGTCTTAGAACTGGTTTTTGTTGCCCTTTGACCTTCTAAATCGGTGGCCTTTTCAGTCAGCACTGTACAGAGAAAAGTCTTGCGAGTGGAAATTCTTGTGTCAGTTAACAGATCAGTTATCAATCAACAGTCTTAGCAGGGTGACTTCTAAAAGATGTCAGATGTAAATCAGCAATCTCTGTTTTTAATCACAGTGTGAACGTGCAGGTTCATTTTGAGTCCCAGTGAAGAACTTCAGAGCTGGAGATCACAAGTTTGAATGGATCTTGATGTTCATTTTGCATGTTTCTAGAGTATCTAGGATATATATAATAATAGCTTATAATAATAGCAGGTGTTATCTGTTTCAGCATGTGGCATTAAAGTAGTGTGATCACACAGCTACGCACTATTTACATGGTGTCAACAGTCAGCAAGTGGGATGGCAGCAAGCCAGATTAAATCATTTCTGTTTTTAAATACAGATACTGAATGATTATGCTGTGTCACACTTGAAGACACTAGAATCTGGCAAATCAACAGCAGCTACATATGTCAGGCTCGTGTGAAAGGCTGCTCCTCCCTTGCCCCCCAAGAAGGAATCAAAATCAATGAAAGTCAGTGAAACCATATAAAGTTGACTTTTTGCTTCCTCCCCACTCCCCCAAAGCAGAGGATGTTTGCCTTTGAGAATGGGCAACCACTACAGTGTGTCAGTTTGCCATTAATCTTTGTCATCACTGTGATAAATCTATTTGGTTTGATTACTTTCTTTCATTATTTTTTTGCAGAACCTAGCACAACACGTCCATAATTGAGTGGTAAGTGTATTTGTAAGAGGGAAGCACATTATTCAGAATGGATGCTTTAAGGGTTTGAAGTTACCCAAGAAAATGTAGGAGTAGCGTTCTCAGTCATAGTTTCTTCTCCACTAGCTCTGATTTCTGTATCACCCCTAGATCTGTTTTACTTTTCCATCTCGTGGAAAATTCACTCAGCAAAATAAAAGCATGAATAGTTTTCTGTTGGTTTAGTAACCCAATTGGGTTCTCCAAGTAACCACATGAAAATCAGAAAAAGTGGAAAGGAGGCAATGTGCCTGCATGCCAGGGAAGGAAGGCACAGGGGGAAGTGGAAGGAGCAGCACTGCTAGATGAATTCATCCATACTGTTAAACCTCACCCTAGAATGGCTGATGCACAGGGAGGTTGCTGTTAGAAGGTTAAAAGTAGCACCCAAAACACTGGAATTCATTTTACCTTGTCTCTATAATACCTTTTTTATGAAACTAGAGCTGTGTATGCTCATAAAAACCTTTGGGTTTTCTTTTTATTTTAAAGGCTAATGCAACCATTGGAGTCTGTACATGGTTCTTTCAAGTTAAATGCTTAGTTCAACACTTTACTTCCATTTCCTGGTAGAAAATGTTTTATATGAAAGCAACTTTAACCTTTTGTAGGGTTCATTTGCTGTTGTTTGGTATCAGCTTTCTAAAAAATGCAGTCTGCATTTGGTGTATTATAGGTTCTGGTTTTAATACTGGTTTAGAAAAAAAATATATATTCATATGCTGTAAGTCAGTAATATTGTGCCAGAATTCTCTCTATACACAAATTCACCCTGTGAGCAAGTGGTTTAAAGTAAATTTGATCACTTAAAGCCAAGACTTGGCCTCAATCTATTAATGAACCAGCTGGTAACAAATAGCATATTGAACTTTTGGTCACAGGAAACTGTTAGGTTGCCTTTTATAGACGACTACAGTCCTACAACTCCTGAACCGCAGGGGAATATCATATGGACATGGAAAGTGTTGAACGCCTACCATATGCACGTAAAGAAGGATAACAAAGATGGAAGGTCTGAAATGAGCTTTAATTCCTAATTTTATGCTTTTGATTAACCAGATGCTTCTGCATTGCTGCAATTTTCCTTGGCCTAAAATTAGGTAGAAGATGCTTGAATTGCTTCATTTGATCAAATCAATCAAACTTGGGCTTCCATCTCTGTTAGTGTAAGAGATGATAAATGTAAAACTTTAAAGTACTTTCTTCCTTTCTTTTCAGCATTATTGTGTGTTCATTTCTGAAGCACTGACTGCTCTAATGGTCCACTGTAGCAGGCAGCTCCCAGCCCCGTGTCACTGTTATGGAGGTGCTGCAGTCATGGTGGAATGGGCACTGAAGTGGTACAGCCATATCAAGATGACTTTGAACCAGAGCTAGGGCTGATCTAGTTGAGTGCAAGGCCATAAAAACATGGCTCAGGTGCTTCTGGGACCTTAACAGCTTCTCTGGCTAGCACTGCAGTGTGCTGTGAGGCTATCTCAGCTGCCAGGTTTGTTCAGGAGTCTCTGCATTGTGGTCAGTTGCCATGTAGGGTTGTATTCTGGGAATTATCCTCATCAGGACTTCTGTGTTCAATAAGCACCTCTTACAGAAAAAGCCTTCAAACAGGCCTGGCCAGGAGTGAGACAATAAAGGCTAATCCTCTGTGCTGCTGAGCCTTACCTTTCTAATAAAGGACTCAGAACTTAAGAGTAAATCTTCAAAGTACAGATTTGCAGAGGAAGGGCAGAAAAGAGGGTTGTAGCCCACCCAGTAAGACCACCTGCTCTTAATAGATGGTAGCAGTCAGCCCTTGTCCAACACACTCTTTCCATAACCTAACCCTGATCCAGGGACTGAGATTTCCAAGGATTCTGCTGGCCACATACTTGTTAAGGTTTGGTGCATTACAGAGGCTAAGTCTGACAATTATTCCACCCCTTGAACTGCAGCAGCTAAATCTAACAGAGCTAGTGAAGCAGAACCTCAGTAAAACATTTATGATATTTAGTATCAGTAATCTTTTCTGATGATGAATGCATGACCAATGCCTTGAAGATGAAAAGGTCTGCAAAAATGCAATCTATGATTTTATCTGGAAATGTGTTTTGTTGCATCCCAAAGAGTATTTACATTTCTTATTCCTTTTTTTCTGTGCATGTGCAGGAGTTCTCATGAAGTTTCAGCAATGAATCACTGTGGGAATAGTTTTATTGTGATAAGAAGGCTTCCATTCTATCATGAAGAAATGTTGCACAGAAAGTACAGAAAGCTGATGAGAAAAAATGTGAAAAGTTCACAAAAGTAGTAGCTGCTTTTAAAAAAAATACTTTTTAAAGCCCTGTTGTTTTTATGATAATCAGATTTGCTGAGGAAAATATTCATTATCTCCAGTACCATTGTTTAAACAGGTAGAGCTATTCCCAGTAGTTCTGGTTGTCACCTAGATTAGTGTTACACTCCTCAATTGCTAACAATGAAGTTATAAGCCACTGGAACGAGTCACTAAGAGGAACAGTGAGCTTACCAGTTCCTGAAGTCTGCAAAGTGAGAGTGGATGGTATGATTTAGCAAACAATGGAGACTCAGCTGAGTGAAATTAAACGGTTGTACTAAAGAGAAGGGAACATGAGATATTCCATGTTGACCTTTCTAGCCTTAAGAGTCTATAATTTCACAAATACCATTACAAAGAACTCTTTAGGAGTAAGGATGACCATAGCACCAATCTGAATCCATCTCCTGATCTGGGCTAGATTATCCCAAAGTATGAAAAAAAAATATTACAGACTGTAGTACTGTTTCTACATGTTTCTATCACCATTTTACAATGCTGGAATTCCCTTTTTGAGGACTAAGGAGACCATTTTCCTCCAAAGACCTCAGTGTACTTCAGTTCATGTACTTCCATTCATGGAAGAGTATATAAACAAGTAAGCATGCATGGTGTTGCTTTCTTAATCCTGCCTGACCAATTTCGTAGCCTTTTACGATGGGTCTTGCAGCCCAGAAAGCCAACCGTATCCTGGGCTGCATCAAAAGGAACGTGACCAGCAGGTCAAAAGAAGTGATCCTGCCCCTTTATTCTGCTCTTGTGGGACCTCACCTGGCATATCGTGTGCAGTTCTGGTGTCCTCAACATAAAAAGGACATGGATCTGTTGGAACAAGTCCAGAGGAGGGCCATGAGAATGATCAGGGGACTGGAGCACCTCCCCTATGAAGATAGGCTGAGAAATTTGGGGCTGTTCAGCCTGGAGAAGGCTGCGTGGAAACCTCATAGCCGCCCCCCAGTATCTGAAGGGGGCCTATAGGGATGTTGGGGATGGACTTTTCATTAGGGACTGTAGTGATAGGACAAGGGGTAATGGGTTAAAACTTCAACAGGGGAAGTTTAGGTTGGATATAAGGAGGAAATTCTTTCCTGTTAGGGTGGTGAGGCACTGGAATAGGTTGCCCAAGGAGGTTGTGAATGCTCCATCCCTGGCAGTGTTCAAGGCCAGGTTGGATGAGGCCTTGGGTGATATGGTTTAGAGCGAGGTGTCCCTGCCCATGGCAGGGGGATTGGAACTTGATGATCTTAAGGTCCTTTCCAACCCTAACTATTCTATGATTCTATGATTCATGATGTTTTTCAACCATCATCTTTATAATTCCATTGAACAGTTTCTCTGATAAAAAGCCTCTAGCACACACTACAAAGGGCTTTATGTATGGCATATACTGTTGCCAGCAATCACCAGAATGTTCACAAATGGTATTCCTTCTGTATCATTAAACCATCTCATTAATCATAAGAGAGAATTACCCTTGTGCTAGTATGTCTTCCACCCACGAAGCTGGTTTGGCAGCATAGCTAGGACAGCATTGTTGGGATGTTCTAAGTAACACTAGAAGATCTGAACATCATGGTATAGTTTTTCAACTGTTTCAGGGAAAGCTGATGGTTTTGTATCTAAAGGTGGAGTTTTAGCTTTTAGACTGTAGTAAATGACTACTTACCTATGTTTCTGTGCGTGTCTTAAGCTTTTTTCATGGCTTACTTCTATATATGCATGTTGTGCCTAAATAGATATCTTGGCTGTCCCTCAGCTGTAGGGCCATCTGCAACATGTGCAAAATGTGCTTTAGCCAAACACATCATGCCACTTAGCTGCAATGAATGGAGCACGATAAAAGAGCCCAGAGGAAAGCTGATAGCTTGTCATATATAGGCATTCAGATGGCTTTATCAAGCAGTCTTTTCTGGTCTTAAATCTGATAAATGTAAAACTTGTGCTGATTCAAATAAACTCAACTTTCTCTTGCTACTGTGTCTTGTGCTCTTGAGAAAAGATGATTGGAAAAGCTGGATGCTGAAACAAAGGAGTGGCATCTGACTGCTCTTAGGCTTTTCAAATATATTATCTTATTTAAAAAACCAAACAACTTAGTTTGCCGTAACAATTTCAACATCACCAACGAGTAATCTATTTGAGATGCGAAGGCCATAGTAAAGTATAGGTGTAAATGTTTAATATTTAGATTTCATGAACATACAAGAACAATTTTGGGTTGATTTGGTTGAAGAAACTCCTCAGTTTTAGTCCCCTAAAGACTATCTGTAGCTATGTTCTAAAAAGTATAGTAATAAAAATACAAAAGAAGGGGGGGGGGGCATTAAGAAGTCACTAAATATTTGATCTACTAAATAAATTTTCAACAGGTGAACAGAAGAAAATTATTTTAACTGCAAACCCAAGACTTATTTGGTTTAAAATTGCTAAAATGGCACATTTCCAGAATTTCAAAACCTGGTTTTCCTTTGGTTTGACTTCTTTAGTTGCTTTACTGGTGCATTAGAGACATAGATTGTAGACAACTACCTCCATCCACTGCAGCAGCAAGACAGCAGCAAGAGTTTTGTGATGGTCTTAATGGGATCCTTCTGCAGGTACTTGAGATTGAAATAGTTCTGTTTTGTGTTTCTGCCGTTTCATGTCAATTATTGGTTAACAGTTTGTTAACAAATAGATAAGAATTACGTGTGTGCTAGAAATTGATTTTATTCACATACTGAGTGATCTTTCCCATTAGATGTCAGGAAAGATTACTTTTCTACAACTAATGACCATGGTTGTGTTGATAGGACAAAATTTGATATCACTGGTGAAGCATTATTAATGAACCCCACTTTAAGAAGTCTGTACGGCTCTTATACTAGAAACAAACACTGGAGTCTTTTTTCCCTACTTTCGATGGTAATATTTGTATATATTTGCATTGCCCTAGAAATCAGTTTCTGAATGGACTGAATGGACCATCTGTTCTGCTAGGAAGAAATTAAGGCACCAGTTGCCTTGTAGCCAAAGGAGCTGCTCTGCAGGCTGCAGGTGGAGGAAGCCCCAGTAGTGGAACAGAAGCATGAAGGGCTGGGTAAGGTATGCACAAATGCTGACAAATTGTTCCAGCAAAAGTCCTTTTGTTTTATTCTTGTGTGAGAAGAGAAATAGAAGTTGAGGTGCTCAGAACTCTGTAAAGAGAGGTTGGTTCAAAGGTATTTAATAAGAAAGTCATCTAATAACCAACCAGGGGTTTCTTCCTGGCTGAAACCAAAATGGCCTTGCACTTCGCAGGCTCTCCCCTCTCCTCGTCCAACCAAGCACTAGTGTACAATGTCTACTAGTTAGTAAACGTAAGTCAACTTATATGTGAACAAAGTACTGTTATTTCTAATCCAGATACAACAGATCCACCCTTTTCTAACAACATATTAGACAGGATTGGCCTACAGAAGGAAAGGATATCTCATGGTAGAGATGCTGTCCTTTGTTCTCAGGAATGAACCACACTTCTGATGTCTTACTTGTAGCGTATTCCCTTGAAGAACATGACTCTGGCGTGTTGTTTAGGAGTAATGCAGCTGGACCACAACTGAAATTTCTATTTTTCATCTTTTGAAAATCAGTGACAGGTTTACAGTTTTTCATACTTGCAAACAGCTCTACTCTGTTGTTTCAGGCTCATCTGAGGAAGAGTTCAGATTTACTGATGCAGCTATACGCAATAGTTTATATAACAGGTTTTCCATCAAAAATGGTGACGGCCTTGTATGGGGATGCCTGGCTTCAGAGTTTTTCAGCACATTAAGTTCCAGCACAATTAATTCTGAAGCTCAGATGGCATTAAGGATACACTTTAAGATGCATTTGCATTCTCAGGTATATCTTTACTCCTTCTTTTTTTTTTTTTTTTTTTTTTAGAAAGGTAGTTTTGCAATTGTAAATAATAGATTTGAGTCAATCTGAAGACTGATGAACACTGTCTCTGGGATTAAGATGTCTTCATTGCTGGACAGCTGAAGGGAAATAATTTTTTCCATTGCAGTGTGTTTGTATATCCTGCCTATTATCATGAGCAATTTTCTGAGCTAGAGAAATTAGCAGTGGCCTCTGCAAAGCATCAGCACTTCTCTGTAGTCCCAGAGAGGAATGGTACATCTTTTTCCAAGTTAGTTTTGAAAGATGCATCCCTTCCAGCCTAGGAAACCAGAGTTGTTCTTGTTTTCTGTGCCAAGATCTCCTTCCACCCCTATTGCAAATTGGCAGCACACAAAGAGCAGCTAGTGGAATATCCCATTAGCCAAATGTATTACCAAAATTGAATGCCCTATTTGTGTACTAGCCTTCATGTAATAGAACACTCAGAGTTTCATTCCTTGCTGTCTGCTAATCAGTAGCGTTCTTTTGCTATCCAGTACATTTTGTATTGTTTTAAATCCTAAATTTGAAGCATAACACCAGTGTTATTTCTGGACTGACAGAGCACCAGTGCAAGATCAGTGGAGAGATTTTGGCAGTGGAATAGGGAGCAATGGGAGCTTGTGGTGCTGCCCTTTGTGCTTGGAGTGAAGGCAGGAGTAGAGGCTTGTGATGGGAAGCAGGATTGTTCTCTGCTTTCCATCAGGCACAAGCAGTTTGCAGTTGAAGCCAGAGGAGATTTGGGGTTTGTGCACCTCTTGAGCACCATGAAAGTGACTGACTGCTCTTTCATTTTGAAACTGAAAAGTGAGCACATCAGCTTGTGCTCTGCTGCTAAAATCAATTATTTCAATGGCAATTTTTGCTTCTGAATCCTGAGGATCATTTGATTTTGCTGATTGTGCGTTTGGAGCATCTGCAGACACAGGAAAATTTCATCAGCTTTTATATGACATCAGTTGTAATATCTTTCTATATGACTATAGGATAAGTTCCTCTCCATATAAGTGCTTCTCATTTGTGTAGTCCTGGCAGTTAAAAAAAGCAATTATTTGGAAGTAAATGGTAATGGCATTTAACCGCATAATCTACTTGACCTGCTTACAGCTCTATACAGGTAGTATATTGAACCTACAGCTGCCTCAAATGAGTAATAGGTACCATAGCAGATCTTGTTGAAAATAATATTGCCTCTGAAAAATCAAATAAACTCTCAGGAGCCTAATCTTAGTACTAAACTTTTACTCTGATCATACATATGTCTGTGAATTCACACTGTCTCTTCATGCAGAAGTAAGTTTGTTGCAACCTCATCCTGTCATTGTATTATTTAAATAGTATATTAGATACTGTATAAATATTTATCCATATTATATACTGTATAAATATTTATGCATGGATGTTGTCAATCCTTAAAATTGAGAATAGAGTTGGCTTTATAAATCAGTAAATCATATAATCTTTTGTAATATTAATTTAAGCCAGAAGAAGAGGCAATGCTGATTGTGTGAGTAGTTAGGTTTAGTTCGTTGTTAGATTAAACCAGAAGCACTGGATTCTGTATAACTTTATATTGGTTTTGCTAAGAAATGATGCTTTCACTAAGAAATTATGCTCCTGGCTATTTAATGCATTTGAAAAAGCTTATATGTATATGTGTGTATATATGCACTACAAGCTGAATAAGCCTCTTTCTGTTGTCAGGAAATCATACACTTAATACCTGAAGAATGGTCTAGTCTTTATGATGGGACATGGCTTTCTTTTTGACCTTTGGCAGTGCATCTTCTATACTTCCACACTCAGAACTGTTGTTATCCAAAGATACCTACTATTATAGACTGGTCCTAACCTGGCTTCACACCTCAGCACCTGCTTTCAGCTAAAGTTCTTGCAATGGCAGCTGAGGAGTTTGACTGAAGGAACCTGCTGTTTGTAATACAACTACATCATCATGGCTTAACTTCGCGAACGAAGATTTGGGAAGGGCTTTACCCACGCTTACTACAAGCGCACTAATGACTAAGAAGGCCAATGTGGGATAGGCAATTCCGGCTACAAAAAGCACAGCAGAAGGTCTCCTTGGGTGGAACAGGTGGGGGGCGATTCTTCCTGCCTTTTCTTTTCTCCTCACGAGTTCTTCGTGAGCTCTCAAAGGAGTCAGCGGCATTATGTATGGTGTGCCTCCAAGTCTCCCGATTGGAGGCCAAGGTGGACCAATGATGGTAGTCAATATGGCCAAGGCTAAGGTATTGTTTCAGGGAGTCCTTATATCTCTTCTTTGGGGCACCTCTCTTGCGGCTACCGGTGGCAAGTTCACCATAAAACACGATCTTGGGGAGGCGGTGATCCTTCATTCTAGAGACGTGCCCTGCCCAGCGCAGCTGCAATTTCAGCAATATGGCCTCGATGCTGGTGACCCCTGCCTGTTCGAGGACAGTGACATTAGACACATAGTCAGTCCAATGGATGTTTAGAATTGTACGGAGGCAGCGCTGATGAAAGCGGTCCAGGAGTCGCAGGTGATGACGATAGATGACCCATGATTCAGACCCATATAAAAGAATAGACGGTACAATGGCTGTATAGACGCTGATCTTTGTACTTTTCTTCAGGTGTTTATTGCACCATACTCTTTTATGGAGTTTTCCAAAGGCTCTATATGCCTTTGCTATTCTGTTGTCTATCTTTTTGTTGATTGTGGCATCCGAGGAAATGATGCTTCCCAGATAGGTGAACTGCTGAACTGACTTAAGCTCTGACTCGCCGATGGTAATATGGGGACGGCGATAATCTTCTTGCAGTGCAGGTTGGTGGAGGACTACTGTCTTCTTCAAGCTGACTTCCAGCCCAAAAACCTCAGCCGCCTCCGCAAAGCAAGATGTTAAATGCTGCAGAGCTGCTTCTGTGTGGGCAACAAGGGCGGCATCATCAGCAAAGAGCAGTTCACGGACAAGATGGTTTAGGGTCTTAGTGTGGGCCTTCAGTCACCTTAGATTGAATAGGCTACCATTGGTATGATATCGAATATAAATGCCATCTTCTTCGTCGAGGTCTGCTGTAGCCCTTTGTAGCATCATGCTGAAGATTGTGAATAATTTCAGTGCGCGAACACAACCTTGTTTCACACCATTGGTTTTTGGGAAAAACTCAGAGAGTGCATCGCCATACCTGACTTGGCCTTGCTGATACACATGTAACAGAATAACCATTTTGAGGAACTTGGGGGGACAACCTAATCGTTCCAAGATCAGCCACAGGCCTTTTCTGCTCACAGTGTCAAAAGCTTTGGTGAGGTCAATGAAAGTTACGTATAACCCCTTATTCTGTTCTCTACACTTTTCTTGCAGTTGTCTGAGAACAAATACCATGTCTGTGGTACTTCTATTAGCCCTGAAACCACACTGACTTTCAGGTAGAAGTTCTTCTGCGATAGCAGGTACTAGTCTGTTCAATAGTATTCTTGCAAGCTCTTTCCCCACGACAAGGGGGTGTCCTTGAAAGAGCATACAACTACAAAGGGCAGCATTTTATACTGACTTGCAAGAACAGAAGATTTATTCTGGACTTAAGAGATGTTACTTTTATGCATATTTTTGGAAACTGCAGGGAAATAAGTAGCCTCCTACCCCTTCCCCCTGAAGCAAAGGAATTTGATAGCTGTGAATTGAACAGGCTGAAGCCATTTTGGAGATGGATGTTTAAGTTGTGCATCATGGATGGGATTGCTTAATAAGTATTCTCTCTTTTTCTTTCATTACATGAGGTTTTGCTTTTCTTGGATCACAAAGACTCTTGTAAAAATGTAACAAGCTACTATTCTGAATATGCCAAAAAATAAACAGATGGATCTCTTTAAAGAATAGCCAACCAGTAATAGTAACGGGATCTCATATTTAGGAACCAGACACCTTCCTGTCCTCATGCCAGCCTTCTTGGCCTGAACAAAGAGGCTCTTCCAGACTTGTACATGGCAAATGACAAAAAAGAGGTTATGATAAGTACAAAATAAAGCATGGCATTTTTATTCTTTTTATAATGTAGTTTTAATGTGATATTTATACATAAGGTTTTCTGTGGGGGACTGATTTAAACACAAGGCTTGACCCTGTTGTCAACATCTTTTTCACATCACATTGCAACTAGTGTAACAATACTGCCTCAGTGGAGTTCCTCTGACTTAAGTGTGATCCTCCCCAGTTAATACCGTGTAGAGCTACATTCATGTGTCTAAGCAGGAGCCTCTGAATGAAGAAAATTCTAGTCGGTATAGAATACAGCAGGATGTATTTTATACTCGTTAGACACCAACTGATGTGTTTTAGATTACAGCTAGGGTTTTTTAGGGTTTGTGTTATCTTTTTGCTTTAGCTGAAGTGACCCTGTACTCTCCTGTTCTCTTGTCTCGTGATACTTTTCTCAATAAAGAAAGCTTAGTGGTATGAATGAGTACCTCTGCTTCTCCATGAACAACAGCTTTGTATTACACAAAACATATATTTCTATGCTATATACTACCAAAACCCGCCTTACCTGCTGTGCTGCCAGAATAGCAGCTTCAGAAATGGCTGAAATATGCCCTTTTGAGCTTATTTGACTATCACAAGCATATTCTGTGTGTCAAGCCTTGGGTTGCCTGTGAGACAGCCAAGTGGATGAAGGCAAGTACTAGACAGATTCGGTGATTCTTATAGCCACCCTGAATGCTCCCAAGGGTGTCATGGGCAAAGCACGTGAGTTACACGAAAGATACACTTCAGAAAAACCAAATAAGAAAGCTCAGATGTTCCTTTACTGCTGTTATTTTCTTTTACTCATGATGTTTCCAAAGCTGGGCGGATGGGATGTATAGTTGCAAAGTACAAGTCTGCAAGTTCTATAATACCTTTTCCAGTATTGGTTGAGTGAGTCAAAGGTCTGTGGTCAAGTGGGCATCTTGGTTACAACTCTTCATTGAACATCTAATGCATTAGGCTTCAAGTTCCACAGACCTTTCTCTTCCTGAGCAAAGCTGTTGAGCATTTAATTTTCAACTCCATCCTAGTTCCAAGGAAAACACCAAAAAAATGAATCCTGTCTTTAGCTGGTGGTGACATAATATTTGGATTAAACTCTTCAAAGTGACCAGGAAGATTTGTTTGGGCTTCTTTTTAAATTTGATTTGCTGTAACCATATTTCCCTGAGAATGATGAGGTTTTTTGTGTAATTATTGAAGCCTTGTTAGAGTGTCCTACCAGATTTTCTAACCTTTTTGATCATCTCAACCTTTAGTGCATTTTAGAATGATTTTTAAGTAATGATAATTTAAGTAAATACTGGGTAGATCCAGTCTTGGTCTGTAGATATTATTGCCACTCCCCTCAAACTGCTGTAAGATTACTTGTTATAAACAAGGTAGAGAATAGGATGGATGTAGATGTAAGTGCCACTCACCACAGTACTGAGAGTAATTATGCCAACTTACTTGCTTGGGATGCTCCCACACAATGACAGCTCTCATCAGTGCCTCTGGTTTATTGTATAATTTCAGTGTTAAAATGGATATGTTATTGGTGGAAAATAACTCATATTTTCTTCATAAAGAGGTCTGTGCTCAGAGTCAGTCTGATGTGAGGCTACTGAAACCTGATGCCACCATGTGTGCTTTCACCTGCTACTACATGCTCCAGGCCTTCTGCATTTTCATCTCCACCATTCCTGCAATCTCCCCAGCTGGCTTAGAGAGTGTCGTGGTTTACACACAGCCATGCAGCTTGTTCACTCACCCCATCACTCATCCCCCCCATCCCCCCCTTTCTTTCTTTCCTCTCCCCACTCACGGAGGGATGGGGAGGAGAATCGAAAGAATGTAACTCCTACAGGTTGAGATAAGAACAGTCCAGTAACTAAGGTATAACACAAATCACTGCTGCTACCACCAATGATAATAACGAGAAGAGGAATAACAAGAGAATACAACTGCTCACTACCAGCCGAAATGAGTCCTACCCCGAAGAGAGCGAGTGCCCTTCTGGGTACCTCCCAGATACCTCCCCGGGCATGGTGTGCTGTGGTATGGAATGCCTCTTTGGCTAGCTTGGGTCAGGTGTCCTGGCTCTGCTTCCTCCTGGCCTCCCCCCCTCCCTGGCAGAGCATGAGACTGTGCACAGAGTCCTTGGTCAGACTGAACATTACTCAGCAACAACTAAAAACATTGGTGTTATCAGTGCTGTTCTCAGGCTGAAAGTCAAAACACAATGCTGCACCAGCTACTAAGAAGGAGAAAAATTGGCTGCTACTGCTAAACCCAGGATGTTCATTAGCAACATCAAGATGGGGTCTCTACAGCAGAAATAATGTTTCCTCCCTTTGTACCTATAGTGAAAAAGGGAAGCCCAGGAACTGTTTTGATGCTCAGCTATGATAACAGCGGGCTGAATATGCCCCAGAATGAAGGAATGATGTCAGTATGATGGAGAGTGCACACGGAAAAACGACGAGTGTTTTGATTTTGGTATTCTCTTTCCATAACACCAAGTGTTCTGATAGCAAGTAACTTGCATTTAGAAGTCTTCCTAGAAACATTCAAAATAGCTTGAACTTGCAGTAGATGAAGATTGCTTAAAAATCTGAGTCATGCCTGTGGGATGCCTGAGGTTTCAGAATATATGTAGTTTATTTCTGGCTTGAATTAGAACAGAGAGTCAAAAGTGCTTGAAAAAAAAAACAAACATATTTCTCTTTGATGCTATCAGAAGAAATATCAGAAACAAAGATTCTCTGCTTTCTGGGGAATGCTGGAGATCTGGTGATGACAATATTAATGACCTTTGAAAAAGAATTATAAATCCAGGGCAATGTCAACATTGGTGTTAGCTGTAGATAGGTTTGTTTAAATACTATTTAAAGCAGCTTATACATGAAGCACAATCTTCTGGGTGTTTAGAAATGCCCTATTACATTATCATAATTAGAGGTTATAGTTATTATACTTTGAGCTGACCTGCTGCTCATTTAGCTGGCACTGAAAAGTTGTTCTTGCAGTTTATCATGTTTTCTTGGAAGGAAGCAAGGCTAGCAAAAAAGCAGCTTTGTTGGAGGAGGCATCAATGCTATTCAGGTAAATATCCAAAGCATTAGACCTTCCCCATCAGAATGGTGTTACTGACCAACATGTTTCACCATCATCTGTAGCCAGGAGAATCCTGGTTTAGTGTCTTTTTGCAGTGGTGATACATTTTCTTCCAAAGAACAATGCTGGCCATGGTTATCCATGAGACAGTCATTAGTAGTTTGATTACCATTGTTCTAAAATACGGGTTTCCAGCCAAAGCCCAACAGCCTTCCGCTTGATCCCCCTTTCCCAAACCTATGCTAAAACTTTGTAAGGAACAATGAAGTTTTACAACCATTTAGTGAGCATACTTTTGTTCTTGAACTCTGTCTGTACTATAAGGGGAAATCTGCAAAGTGGTGAGTACCTGTGTCCCCCACTAAGTTCAAGAAGAAGCACCAGATTTTAATTAGTCTTTAGAATCATATAATCATAAAATAGTTATGGTTGGGAAGGACCTTAAGATCATCTAGTTCCAACCCCCCTGCCATGGGCAGGGACACCTCACACTAAACCATCTCACCCAAAGCTCTGTCCAACCTGGCCTTGAACACCGCCAGCAATGGAGCGTTCAAAACTTCCCTGGGCAACCCACTCCAGTACCTCACCACCCGCACAGTAAAGAACATCTTCCTTATACCCAATCTAAACTTCCCCTCTTGAAGTTTTAACCCATTACCCCTTGTCCTATCACTACAGTCCCTAATAAAGAGTTCCTCCCCAGCATCCCTATAGGCCCCCTTCAGATACGGGAAGGCTGCTCTGTCTCCATGCAGCCTTCTCTTTTCCAGGTTGAACAGCCCCAACTTGCTCAGCCTGTCTTCATATGGGAGGTGCTCCAGTCCCCTGAGCATCCTCATGACCCTCCTCTGGACTTGTTCCAACAGTTCCATGTTCTTTTTATGTTGAGGACACTAGAACTATACACAATACTCCAAGTGAGGTCTCACAAGAGCAGAGTGAAGAGGCAGGATCACCTCCTTTGACCTGCTGATCATGCTGCTTTTGATGCAGCCCAGGATACGGTTGCCTTCTGGGCTGCCAGTGCACACTGCTAGCTTATGTTCATTTTCTCATCAACCAACACCCCCAAGTCCTTCTCTGCAGGGCTGCTCTGAATCTCTTCTCTGCCCAACCTGTACGTGTGCCTGGATTGCTCCAAGGAGCCAACAAGGAGAGGTGGCATGCTTGACCTCGTGCTCACCAACAGGGAAGGGCTGGTTGGAAATGTGACACTCCAGAGCAGCCTTGGTTGCAGCAATCATGAGATGGTCAAGTTCAAGATTCTCAGGATAGTGAAAACAGCCTGAAGTAAGCTCACTGCCCTGGACTTCAAAAGAGCAGACTTTGGCCTCTTCAGGTACCTGCTTAGTAAGGTTCCATGGGATATAGCCCTAGAGAGCAGCGGGGCCCAAGACTGTTGGTTAATATTCAAGGATCACCTGCTACAAGCTCAGGAGTGTTGCATCCTAACTAGAAGGAAGTGCAGCAGGAGGGCAAGGAGACCTCCTTGGATGGGTAAGGAGCTGCTGAGGAAACTTTGAAGGAAAAAAGAGGCTTATAAAAGGTGGAAGCAAGGAAGGCAGCCTGGGAAGGATACAGGGATGTTGTCCAGAAAGCTAGGGACCAGGTTAGGAAAGCTAAGGCCCAGTTAGAATTAAACTTGACTAGGGATGTGAAAGATAACAGGAAGGGGTTCCATAGGTACATTGCAAATAAAAGACAGACTAGGGACAACGTGGGCCCTCTCCAGGAGCTATCAGGGGAACTGGCTACCCTGGATTTGGAGAAGGCTGAGGTTCTGAATGACTTCTTTGCCTTGGTCTTCACTGGCAAATGCTCTGACCACACCACCCAAGTCTTAGAAGGCAGACGCAGGGACTGTGAGAATGAAGACCTTAGACCCACTGTAAGAGAGGATCTGATTCAAGACCATCTTAAGAACCTGAACGTGCACAAGTCCATGGGACCTGATGAAATCCATCCATGGGGTCCTGAAGGTGGAAAATGAAGTTGCTAAGCCACTGGTCATCATAGCTGAAAAATCATGGCGGCAGTAAGGTAAAGTTCCTGACAACTGGAAAAAGGGAAATATAACCTCCATTTTCAAGAAGGGGAAAATGGATGACCCAGGGAACTACAGACCAGTCAGTCTCACCTCTGTGCCTGGCAAAATCTTGCAGCAGGTTCTCCTGGAAGGCATGCTAAGGCACATGAAAAACAACAAGGTGCTTGGTGACAGACAGCATGGCTTCACTAAGGGGAAATCCTGCCTGACCAATTTGGTGGCCTTCTATGATGGGGCTATGGAACTGATGGACAGGGGTAGAGCAGTTAATGTCATCTACCTGGACTTGTGCAAAGCATTTGACACTGTCCTGCATGATAACCTTCTGTCTAAATTGGAGAGACATCAATTTGATAGATGGACCACTCAGTGGATAAAGAACTGGCTGGATGGCTGCACGCAAAGAGCTGTGGTCAATAGCTGAATGTCTAGCTGGAGACCAGTAACGAGTGGTGTCCCTCAAGGATCAGTGTTGAGACTGGTGTTGCTCAACATCTGTCACTGACATGGACAGTGGGATTGAGTGCACCTTCAGCAAATTTGCCAATTACACAAAGCTTTGTGGTTTGGTTGATACGCTGGAGGGAAGGAATGACATTCAGAGGGACCTTGACAGGCTTGTGAGGTGAGCAGATGCCAACCTCATGAAGTTTAGCTATACCAAGTGCAAGGTCCTACACCTGGATTGGAAGTTGTCTTCCACACAATCAAAGAACCTCCTAAATTGCTTGTGCCGGGCCGTACCATTCCTCCAACAGATATCAGGGTGGTTGAAGTTCCCCATAAGAACAAGGGCCTGTGAGCATGAGGTTGTTCCTATCTGCTTATAGAACGCTTCATCCACAGTCCTCTTGATTAGGTGGTCTGCAACAGATCCCCACAGTAATGTCTCCCATCACTGTTCTCCCTCTAACCCTGACCCACAAACTCTCTATTGACAGACCACCTGTCCCCAGACAGAGTTCCATACTCTCCAGCCTATCCCTAACATAAATAGCAACTCCCCCTCCCTGCCTGCTGGGCCTGTCTTTTCTAAAACTGCTGGAGCAGCTGGAATATTTCTAAATTGCTCCAAGCATTTATTATAGGTGCTGGCAACTGACTGGGTGTGTTGGGATGGAATGATGCCCCCCTCCCTCAACATATCTAATTTAAAGCTTTCTTGACCAACCTGGCAAGCCTCCTACCAAAAGACCAGCTCCACCAGCCTTCAGTAGACCTGGCCTCCTAAATTGAGTCCCATGTTCTAAATATCCAGAACCCTGATTATGGCACCACTGTTCTAACAATTTATTAACCCGGCAGATCCGCCTAGCTTTTTAAGGTACTCCCCTTTATTCTGGAGTATTGATGAAAAGACTATCTGATCTCCAGAGCCCCTAACCATCTCTCCCAGGGCTCTGCAGTCCTTCTTTATTTTCTCTGGGCTACTGCTATCTATATCACTAGCACACACATGGACCACTAGAAGTCAGTCGGACTTATTAGACCAGGCAGCCCCTGGTAGGCAGCACACATCCCTTGAGACTGGATCAGGCTGACAGATGGGTTCCTCTGTGCCTTTCAGAGTCCCCTACCACTATGATCTGCTGCTTTTTTATGGCAGCACCAGTAGTGATCTTCTTTACCAGTGCACCAGCCATTTTTTCCTGGTGCGTGTTACCTCATCAGCCCCCTGCAGAACTGCAAAAAGGTTCTGGGTGCGGACAACAGATTGAGGAGGAAACCCCTTCCTTTTAATTGTCCTCTTTCTCCTTTTTTTTTTTTTTTTTTTTTTTTTTGTTACTATTTCCCAGCTTCGTGGGTTAACGGCCTCCTTTTTTCCTCTATGAGCTACAGTGGACACTTTAGGCCCCTGCACAGTTTGGTCCTGGAGCAAGCAGTCCTGCTTCCTCTCAACTTCCCTGGTATCTTTCAGCCTATTGACAGCGTCCCACAGCTCAGCCCCTTCTGCTGCAGGACCTCCACCAGGGAGGTGCAGCCCTGCCCATTGTACACCCTCACCTCATCAGAGCAGTGCAGGCACTCTCTACACCCCGAGCTCTGCACTGCAGCCTCCCTTCTCATTGGCTCTGTCTGGGTGCCTACACTGGCCATCGCCGGGGCAGCCAGAGCAGAGCTCCCAGACCGAAACCTGGTCATAAGGCAAGTACTCACCATCCAGCTCACCTGCCCACATGAACTGAGACACCACACCCTGATCACTCGAGCTCCCTTGGGCAGGTTTTTAACCAGTCAGGGCTGGTGCTGCTTCTCCTGGCTCCGCCCCCTGTGAGTCAGCTGCTCATGTCAGCTGAGCTGCGGGCTCCTGGGCAAGTCCTGTTGAGGACTTGAGGCTCTCGCGGTGGCTCTTGCTGCTTTGAGTTGAGGCTCTTGAATTGGTTGTTGAAGGTGTCCTCTATCGAGCTACTCGCCTCAGCAATTCTGTAAGAAGTTTCCATTCAGAATTACCAAGATGACCTTATCAAAATACTCCCTTTCAGCAGTGAGAGGGTGTATGTATTGTAAACAAAAGATACTATGCCATACTTGTTTGAAAAAGCTCAGGTGATTCCACGGCTCTGAGAAACCTGTTGTATGTGAGGCCATATCTACAGTTTGATGAGCACTTTGGTATCAAGAAGCATGATAAAGGTCCAGCACCCAAACTGAAGAGGCTCAGTACTGCAGCAGGTACCTTCAGTAGTGCTTGGTGGAAGAAGCGCTCTTTTGCTTGATGACTTTGGAGTTATTTAGTGTGATTGCCTCTGCAGCACAGTTTTCTGTTTACACAAGAGAAGAGGCAAGACTAATGCCTTCTGCAGATCATATAGTACATTTGAATTGAGGCTTCCCTGTTTTCAGTTTGTGTTTCAGAAGTAGTAACTATAATCAGCAGAAACAGACGCAAGAGTTATAGGATACTTCTTGTCATTTTTGTAACATTTATGTGTCTCTGCAGGTCTGTAGCAAATTACATGTTTTAGCAGGTGAAGAATACAGTTATCCTAGAGAGATTCGAGTCCTGGTCTTTTCTGACGTGCAGTCCTCATATTTTTAAGGCTTGTGAAGAAATACAGGTAAGAAAAGTGTATTTTTTTTGTCTTAATTTGGAAAACTTCAGCATAAGGATCCGAACTTTGCCTGCTACCCTGCACTCACAGCAATACCACACTTCAAAGACTGAGGGCTGCAAAGAGATGCTCAGATTTTGTTGTAGGCCAAAGATGCACATTACCTTCTTAGAAACAGTTTCAAAGGTAACCAAGAGGCAGCAGAAAGTGTAGCTATGTTCAGCTAAAGTTGTCAGTGACCAGATGATGGGAAACGTGGAAGTGAAAGCAAGAGGCACCAGGCACTTAACCTTTACATTTTTCAGTTATACTCAGGCAGCACTGCTGTAATGATATATGTGATATCTTATGTAAGGCTGAAAAGCTGTCTCTTCTTCATGACGTTAGAGGCTTGTTTCTGCTGAAATCCTGCTGAGAAATGCTTCCAAATCCTGATAACTGATCTTGCAGCACTCACTTCAGTGCCAGTGTCTTACTCATGTGTCCTGTGTTGGCAGTCACAGACAATTATTTGAGCTGGAAAGCTAAGGCAGCATGCATGAGGTGTCTGTTTTTCTGGTTAGAACCTGGGTTTGTCTTGTTGCAATGTTAAATTATGAGTATTAGTAATCTGAATCTGCTAAATTGAAAACCAGCTAAGATCTGGGAGTGAAAGACCATGTGCAGCTGAGGTTTCACTGTAGTGCCTCATGGAGCAGGCAAAACAGAGAGTTTGAATGTGTTAGACTAGCTGCAAGGTGGGAGGGAAGTCACAACTGTTTATGGAGCATCACTAGGCTTGAGTAGCTTCCATGACTAAAAGGCAACATTAAATAAGAATAATACACACTCTTAACCCTGTAAATATATCCACTTTCCTGTTTCTGCCTGGATGAATGCTGTTTTCTGCCTTTGGATCTGAGTTGCATTTGATCTCTCTAGAGTTATGTAGGTTATAGATATCTAGATCTGTGGCCCTCCACACCCTGGGCATCTATTGGATTCTGAAAACTGTCTGTTCATGGATTACTGCCATGCCAGCCATCTTCCTATAGGTGTCCTTCAATTGAGAGGTTTATATGACCATGTTACTGCATTATGCATGACCAAGCTCCAAATCCTTTAAGGCATGGCATTGTTTTGACTTGCTGTCTTGCATGTAATCTTCACTGCCTGTGGGTTGGTCCAAAAATGGCCTGGGATCCTGGTGGTCCACACGGCATAGAATGCACGTAAATGACCCCATAAAGTCATGCTACTCTCATCCAAATCCTTGATCCAAAGGAAAAGGAGGTTCCCCTTGGACCTCACTCACAGTGACAGAAATCAGACTTTATATACTCCAGCTGTGGCCTTATAGTGGTCACAGAGATGAGAGCATAAATGTGGCCATAAATTGGTTAAAGATTGGAACAGTACTGTAGAAGCTATTGCTTTCTGTTTGTAGGAGAGTTGTACTTTATATGTGATTGAAGGTGGTAGCAGCATTATCCAGTGAAAAACAAAATTTCTCTCTCTACACAGGATGGTAAGAATCAGGTCTTGAACTTATTTGCAAAGGAAGTATGACATCCAGAAAAAATAATTTCAAACCCTTTCATGACTGGGGATAGGAGGGATGACTCCCAGCTGGGTACAAAAGGCAATTCAGGCCACAGCAAATTACACAGATGATCACACATTTTTCCAGAAGAAATCAGTGTTCTGACTTCATCTGAGATTCAGACTTAGTTAAATCTGAGCTGTCAGAGACAATCTTTAGTCTGTGTTATGGATCAGTGGCCTATTTTAGACAATTCTACTCATATTTCCATCATTTCATGACTCTGACGGTATGATGTTATCTATGTACGAACATTTCCCTCACACAAACTGAGCTTGTCCATCTGTGCAGTTAACTGTTGTGATGTCAGAAAGGCACAGCTTTAGGCTCTGTTAAAATGGGAAGGGATTTTGTATTTAGCCAATTAGCACTGAAGGAAAAGAAGCAAGCCCCATGTCTTCCTCAGACACAGCACGTCATGTACTTCTTATTAAGGACAATGTGTGTGCTGAGTGTCACATTTCAAACCTCAGCTGGTTTTGCTGTTGTCCTATTTAAAACAAGTATAGTTAGAATTTTCTTACAATGGGAAAAGTGTGTGTGTATATTTGTTTCCCACTGTTCCATAGCACAAAAGCTGTTGGGAATTTGCTCCCATTTTAGCAAGACGTACTGGTATTGAGTTTTGTTTTGGTTTTACCCTAAACCATAAAAAAACCAAAAAATAAGCTTCAAAAGTGGATAAATGTGTGAAACCAAAAGAAACGATTTTACAACTTTAACCATTATCGGTGCTATTACTGTGATAATTGGCTGAAGTTTTCAGCTAAAGATCTCAAAGCACATAAAATATCTGGAGGTTCAAATGAGATCAGGCTGTTACATGACATAGTATGTTGTTTCTGCAAGTAGCTTTTTGGCTTCTGTGTTTCACTTCAGGAATTTTTTGTGGCTGGATATGAGGCTTTTAGGGCTCTTTTTACATTATTCCAACCGCATTAGGTAGGATGAAAGGGTTAGTGTACATGTCTAGTTTGACAAGATAGATGAAGTGAAGGAACCAGTCTTTATTGTTAAGATAGGGAAATGAAGTGAAGGAAACATATGCCAAAGATCAGACAGATGAAGGTAAGAACTAAGGCCATGTTTTACAATTCCCTTAATGATAAGAGAAAGATTTCTGGTTACGCCAGACTAACACAGGTAGTGTGCCACACAGAAATGATGTCTGTTAAGGTTTTTCAGAATTTCCCTCTCCTCCCGTGCCTATTCAGAGAAAAATGTATTTTCACTAACAATGATTCTGCAGTGCTTTTGTACTACATGTACATGAAGCTGAATGAGTGTCTGGGGACCCTTTAATGGGCTCTATAAAAAGTCTGTGTCAATAAAATCCTGTCAAATCTACCTTTCACTACAGTGATTATTACAGAAGACGAAAAGCGAAAGGCATTTCTCAGTGTAACTGCAATATTCCAGCATATAATCTTCTCCCATGTGGTCATGTTTCCTCAGATAAGAAAAATTGCCCCCCTGGTGTCAGTTGGGATGGGGTCACTGAATGGGAACAGGAACATTTCCGTTTTTTTCACAATGGACACTTGTTTTGTGTGTTTTCCTGACTGGATAAACTATGTCCATGGTTACTGAAAAAGGTTTATTTCTGTAGGAAATGGGTAACCATGTTTGTGCAGTGGAGGTATCAGAAAACAGAGGATTTGAAAGGAAGGGTCTAGAGGTCATCAGCAGAGGGGGTATGATGAGGAAATGCAATGAGATATATTGTGTGGATTCTTGCATGGGCTGCATGGGATGCTTCCTTTCAAGCACTGCTAAGCAAGAGAGGCGAATAGAAGCTCTTTAATAACGCAACAGCAGGGTGAAATTTCAGGGCTAGCTCTTCACTTTGTATGAAATAGTGCAACTGATTTATGCCCACAAAGGATTTGGCTTGAAGCCTTAATTGCTTTCTTGGTTAAGTTCTGTTTTCCTTATGTGTGCTCAGACTATCAAAAGAGAATTAAAACTTACATTTCACCAAAACCTGTTGCTTCTGCCACCCTATTTGTTCATTATGTTCTCTTGAAGTATTGTTGGAGAGTAACTTTATTTCATAGCTCTAATAAAAAAATGTGTCCAGAGCTACAAATGGCTTTGTGAATGTCAACAGCATTCTTAATTTGTGCTTTCTTGTTAAGTGACCAGTGGAGGAATGCTGACAGGCTATAAACGTACAATTAATCTTACCAGATAATTTATGCCATTGCTACATTGCTTGTGTCCTGTGTTTCCACATTCATCTTCAGGTTTCCCATTGCTCCAGGTATAACCTGTTCTATGACCTTGTGTAGCATTACTGCCTAGAGCTCCAATTAAACTGTGACTGCAGCTCATACAGGTATGAGTGCAAAGGTGAGTGCTGTGGAGCATGAAAAGTGTTGTTCAGAGCAGTCTTAAGACCTTGCCCTAAAACCGGGATGGAAACTCAAGCAGTTGCTTTCTGCTGAGTCTATGCAGTTATTCTGCCTAAGTGGAGGATCTAATGCCCTTCAAATGAACATCTACTTGAACTGGATTTACTTTTGAATACTGTGTAGCTCTCACAAGGAGAAAGTGACCACACATTCACCAAAAGGCTGACGGTAAAAAAAAAAAAAAAGAACAGCGGCAAACAAGTAGTGAACAGAAAAAGAAATATTTCTTTGCAGGCAAGAGTCAAATGTGTGGAAAGACTGAATGATTCCTGAAGGATCATGCTAAAACATGTGAAATGTGGTGTTAAACTGAAATTTCAGATCAGCAGCTTAACAGCAGGATGTGAACTACTTTTGTTTCACTGCTGCTTTGTGCTTATGTGCATAAATGTATCCCTATTTGGTTATACTTGAATCATAATGAATAGTCATGGTACAAAAAATGACTATGGCCATTTCAGATTGTGGCTGTATCCGTGGCAGCTTCTTACAACACTTCTGAACCAGGCAGTGGAATGGGATGCAAGAAAGTTCCTCATCTGCTTCAAAGCAGAAGCCACCTGTGTCAGAGTTAGCAAGGAGATTGTTATCTAAGGGTACCTGTTTGCCATTGTGGTGGAGCAAGTCCAAAAGCTTTCACCAAGACCAGTTCCATTATAATACATACTAGGATATTGTACAGTAGGCTAGAAAAATGTGTCCTCATTAGAAAACACCATTATGTTTCTCACAGCCTCCAAAAGATCTCCTTTGAAGTCTCTCTAGAAACTTCAAAGGTGGGTAGAAAGGTAAGAAATTGTGCATTTCTTCATGGTACCTAGCTGGAGTGTAGCAGACTTTCTGTGTCCCCTTTCCTCTCATTGGGTGCATGTCCTTGGGAACCTGTGAAGCAATCTGATACTTGACAGTTTGTGTTGTACAATCAACTCACTATTCTTATAGCTATAATACTGCATCATAGTTGCACCATGTTTTTATACAGCAGAAGGAAGTCATTGGTCCTCACAGCATGCTGCTGGAGGCTGCAGTGAAAGAAAGTGAAATCCTCTGAGGAAAGCAAACACATTGGAGCTTCCATGTCAGTGGTCAAATTTTCTTTGTCTGACACTTTTAGGAGTAATATCAGCTGAAGCTCTGTGCTGCCTGAGTGCAGGAGAATTTATGAGGATTTGTACTGCAGATCATGGACTTGCTATGAGTAAATAATGGGTGTTCAGCCTGGCGTGGAGGCAGCCATAAGCAGTCCCCCAGTGCCTGTAGGAAGGGATGGTGCCAGGCTATGCAGTGTTTGGTAGAAATATGGGACCCAATAGTCACACTGAGATAAGAGAGAAGAAAGCACACACAGGGAGAAATCTTTTCTCCATGAGGAAATTCAGGAAGTGGAGCAAATGCCCATAGGGGTTGTGTTATCTCAATCCTTGGAGGTTTTCAAGACCCAGTTGATCATGGCCCTGAGTGTTCTCATCTGACTTTCATGGCTGAGTTTGCTTTGAGCAGGAGGCTGGACTAGAGACACACTGAGGTTCCCTCCAACATCAAGCATGAAAATGATTTCATGACAACTTACACCACAGAACTTTACCATGCAATTTCTTGAGGAAGCAAATACCTTTTGTTTTAGTGGGATCACACATCTCTTGAAAATTATTTCAGCTTTTATTAAAGAATTCTATCCTGTTTTTGTTAATTATGCTTGTGGTTTAAAAACCAGATGGCAGCTTAGCTCAAAACTTTCCATTCCAAAACTCACAGAAAAACTAAAACTCTTCTACCCCTTCTCTGCTTTTCTTCACTTCCTCCAGAAAAACTCCCCATATAAAATGAAAAAAAAAAAAAAAAAACAAACCAAAAAACACCTGATCAAGTGAAATATCAATATAGAGGACAATATTCATTGGCCCAAGCTTTTGGGTCCATTTCAGTACTATTAGTTTGTGCCCTTAAATTAAGTGTTCTTAATTTGTTCTTATTCAAAGAAGGTTCTGTGAAATCACTGGGCATATCTTGTAGAAGAAGGGTGAATTATGGGCCTCATGAGCACATTATTTTTCAGGCATGTATTGGGCAGGCAGCTGGAAGTTCCCATCATCTTCTTTCAGGGGTCAATACTAAAAAAAAACCCCTAATTTTTTGTGTCTGCACAAAAAGCTAAAGGAAATTATTTCTATATTCTTAGAAATTATAGAATCATAGAATGGTTTGGGTTGGAAAGGACCTTAAGAACATCCAGTTCCAACCCCCTGCCATGGGCAGAGACATGTCATACTAGACTGTGTAACTCAAGGCTCTGTCCAGCCTGGTCTTGGACACTGCCAGGGATGAAGCATTCACAACTTCCCTGGGCAATCCATTTCACTGCCTCACTACCCTCACAGTAAAGAACTTCTTCCTTATATCTAACCTAAACTTCTCCTGTTTCAGTTTGAACCCATCACCCCTTGTCCTATTGCTACAGTCACTGATGAGTCCCTCTCTGCATCCTTGTAGGCCCCCTTCAGATACTGGAAGCTGCTCTGAGGGCTCCATGCACCTTCTGTTCTCCAGGCTGAACAGCCCTAATGTTCTCAGCCTGTCTCCATATAGGAGGTTCTCCAGCTCCCTGATCATCCTCATGGTGTCCTCTGGACTTGCTCCAAGAGCTCCATGTCCTTCTTATGCTGAGGACACCAAACCTGCACACACTGCTGCGAGGTCTCACGAGAGCAGAGCAGAGGGGCAGGATCACCTCCTTCAATCTGCTGATGACAGTCCTTTTGATGCAGCCCAGCATGTTTGGCCTTCTGGGCTGTGAGTGCACACTGCTGGCTCACATTCAGTTTCTTATTGAGCAGCATCCCCAAGTCTATGAAATTGCAGAGACTACAAGAGGGAAATAAATAGCATGACATTATTCCAAGATATCTATCAGGAATTCTGTAAGTTACATCCATGCTATAAATTCAAGCATGCTTTTTGTTTGGAACTTGAAATAATCTAATACATATGGTTCAGTTTTTATTCATTGTGTAGAAGACTGGTAATATGTTCAAGTCAAGATTTTGACATTTTGGCTTGGTTTTGGCATTTAACTGGAAGAAGAACATGATAAAAAGCACACTCACATATATGAAAAAAGAATAGAGGGATACATCATTCTGTCAACTTTGCCAGTTTTATCTACATACCTCTTCAGCTGATACCATTGATACCTCAAGAGGGCTATCCATTTTAGTAAAGGAGGATTTAGGCAAGTAATGGTGGCAGAAGTAACCCCAATTTAACTTGTTTGTCCCTATATCATGAAATAAATTCCTCTTTAAAAAGGCCCATCTTCTGCTCTTATTTTCAATGGTATTGTAGTCTAGATGTAGTAAGGTACTCAGAACTGAAACAGAAACACCAGTAAGAACTGCTCTTATATTGTTTAGCTGTCTAAAAGTTGCACTTGTCTGAAGCAGTTGCTTTGGCTACTTTTAAAACTGAGGCCAGGTAACAAGTATTCTATAAAAGCCGTTCATCCCAGCATGGAAATATCTAGTTGACTAACTGAAAGTTTGTTCACCTTTTAGTTAGTTAAGGCTAAATGAGATGGACCCCACTATAAGCATGGTAGAATTTAATCTTCTGTTTGCAGAAGTGGTCATATTTTTATATATTGACCTCTCTAGGATGAGCAGAAGTAAATTAAGATGGTATTCTAGTATTAAAAAATATCTTGGGAGTTATTACAGTATATTGTGTATTCTAAGAATCCTACATCCTCCCAGCTATTAAAAATAATCATGTTTTTATTGTCTAAAGTAGCAATCATCTGTTGCAGTTTGTATATTACATAGCAGATTCATTCCTGCTCAACAGATTTCTGAGCAGCCATTTATCTTACTGCAAGCCAGCATCATGAACAATATAAAATAATGATAGTGGGTATGAACCTATCAGTAGCACACCTTCAGCTCAGATATTTACTGCATGTAATGCTTTTTGCCCTGTAGTGCACAAAGAACCTTTTGTCCAGATAGCAAATAGAAATTGTAGAATTACTTTATATTTTTTTGTAGAGGGCACTGAGATTCACCAAAGCAGAAAAATACCAAATTGTCAGTTCTGATCATGCAAACATTGGCTTTTGTAGCTGTATTTTTTTTAACAGCTACACTGCTTGTCAGAAATAAGAGATAATCCCAAACCCAGTTACAGTCCTAACTGCACTTCTGCACCAATCTCCCAGTCTCTTGGCCGTATATTTAAGATGAGCCTGTTAGTCAGGGATTCCTGAGACCTGCAAAGGCAAAGTGATATAAGGGTGGTAGAGCCATGCAGTCAGAATTGCAGCTGCAGAATTAATACACTTGATGTGCTCTCTGTTCTAAGATTGTAGTCTAGTGTGAGGTGTCCCTGACCGTGGCAGGGGGGTTGGGGTTGGATCTTAAGGTCCTTTCCAACCCTAACCATTCTGGGATTCTATGATCTGAGAGGGTTATTCATAAAATGGCTTACTGGTTAGTTATAAAATGTGTTAGTTATAAAATCCTGCAGTGTTGACTATGATGAATATGCTGTTTCTGCTACAGTAGCAGTTGAGAGAAGTATTTTTTTCACCAGATCTCTATTCTCAGTGGGAAATATCTGAACCTTTCTCATGGTCAGGTGGTTGAGAGACACAAATAACTTGCCCTACATGAAGCAGACTAGTTTTATTAAGTTGCGTTTTTAATAATGCTCCAGCTAACTTTGTGCTTGGAATAAGACAAGGTTCCTGCCTCTATAGGCCACCGGTGTATGACATATAAGACAATCCCAGGGTTCTTCAGCATTGCATTACTTGTATTTGTGTTATCTGCAGAATTTCAAACCCCTACTTTATATCGCCAGTAGGTCCAGCTTTTAGCAGACTCTCCTGGCTCTTTAGATGTTTTAAATGGAACAATGCATTATTCATATGCTATGATATGAATTCATGACCCTTCCACAAAGGAAATTACTTCTACCTGCTTTTAAGACTTCTCCCATTCAAGAAAATTAAACAAAGCATTCAGAGATCTTTTTAATTGCTTATGACTAAGTTGAGAAACTTCTAAGAGTAAGTTCCATTTTGTATGTAACTTGAGAGCTCATTCATTGAATGTAATTATGCTGTATGATGGCTTGGAAAGGATAAGTGGAGAGCTAAATAAGATGGAGATAACAAAATAATGGTAATAAAAATAGTAAGTGCTTGGGTTATGTGATACTTCCTCACAATGTACATCGCCACGCTGGCACTGTCTTTGAATACTAATGTAGCCCTGTGGCTTTTCTTGCAGCATATGTTTAGCAGATAGCATGCATTGTCTCTCTTCTGGATTTTTGTGTGGGCTTGGCTTCATGGTTTGGAGCTCTTTGGAGAGGTGGGATGGAGACGGCATTTCATCGTATTTGTGGAGTGCCTGAAGACCTGCATCTTTGGGCCCCTCTTATCTGTGAGACTGGGTGTTAGTTTTCACAGTTACAGAGACTAGCCATGCTCTTTCCCTGCCTGGGGTCTGTCCAAGATGAAGCCTCTAAAGAACAGTAAAGGCCACTGGCCACAGACCCATGTGTGTAACACCACAGTGACCCAGAAAAGGCACTGAAGCTGCTTACCACTAAAGAAACCTCTATGACTTTTTCAATAGCAGTGTTAGAAAAGGCTTTTATAGATTCTTTAACACAAAGCAAACACATGGTATCAGTCACATGAATGCATGTGTTTGCCTGGCTAAATTGTTGTATGGTACCACAGCTGTTCTGGTTAATCTGTAACTAGGAAGCTGGCTGGAGAAGAATTGTTTTGTCACCTCAGTTGGGTGTTCACTGGGGCCTGCAGAGGAGAATAGCCAACACATTCATTGAAAGTAACTAATGGAGATGCTGAGATATAGCTTCAAAGAGAGAACATGAGCACTTCTGCACATGAGATATTTTAGAGGAAGGGCTTTTTTCTGAACATTTTCTGAGTGCTAACTTTCGCTGTAACTTAAACCAGGCTACATGTGCTTTCCAGACTCCATGGTTTTGTTTACTGAGACGAACCCAGGCTTTCCTACTCTTCTATTTCTCTTTTCCCACCCTGTTCCAGATGTGCAAGCCTGCATAAACCAGCAGGATTCCTATTATGCTTTCCCATTCATTATTCATCTATTTTTTTCTTGATGTGAAAATTAAATGTGACCCAGCATAACCTAGTTGGGGAGGGGGGGGGGGAAGGTTGTGGTGGTAGACTCCATCATTCCATACATGCTATTTATTTTTCCAGAGTGTTTTTTTAATTTAGTCTTTTCATTTTTTTCAAGTACTAAAATAAAACAGAAATCTACAAACAGGAAGAACAAAAAGCTGGATGTATACAGGAGGCTCCTGTTCAAACCAGTGGCATCTGAGGACATGAATTATCTCCTAGATGGAACAAATGAGCAAGACGCTGATACATAACAATGGCTAATTAATAGAAACAGTATCAAGACCCATAGGGATGAGACTCAGAAAAGTTACTTCTGCAAACAATAGCAGCATTCTTGCTAGGAAGAGATGGATGAATAATAAGAAATATAAATAGGAAAATTTCTGATACTAAGTTCTGGAGCAGATTTTCATTTACTCCAATATCAGCTTTTTAAGAATCACAAAAATATGGCATAGTATAGAATAACTGAAAATAAGATTTATAGTATTTACCTCACTCTTAATACTGACTAGGGGATTGTAATACTAGTCTATTTTTACTTTACAGGTAAGTTATGAGAGCAACATAAGGCATTACTCTTTGTTGTGCAGTTCGTACACCAGAATTACGATGAAGGTGGTGAGGTGTTGGCACAGATTGCCCAGGGAAGCTGTGGCTGCTCCATCCCTGGCAGTGTTCAAGGCCAAATTGGGCTGGGCTTGGAACAGCCTGCTCTAGTGGAAGGTGTCCCTGCCCTTCCTCTGGATGATCTTTAAGGAACCTTTCCACCCTAAACCATTCTATGATGATAGGATTGTACGTTTTAACATCAATTTGAAGGAAGCATGGCTGACTTTCTTTGGGTTTCTTGTGTTTTAATCTGATAAAGTCTCAACAGTGCTTTCCCACCACAAACTATGGGGTTTTACTGAAGACAGAATCCTTATGAACCTTGTTATAAAAGAGTCAGTGGGGAAGTGGATTTGATTTTTGTTGCTGAACAATCCAAGGCTAGAGGAGCTTTGTTAACTGGGCTGCTGCTCCAATAATTAAATTCACCAGGATGAATAAGAATGTGCTGAACTATTCTGAAGAAATTGTTTTCACAGTTGGCTGGTTCCAGTGTCTTTGGCTCTCAGGTGTGAGCACACTACTAACCTGTAGTGTACCAGAGGTAATTGCTAGTCTTAAGCTCAATGAAAAGGTTTCAGAAGATCCAGAAAAAAGGTTGTGTTCTGTTGTAAAGCTCAGTGGATGCAACTAACCTCTCAATATAAGGTGCTCTAGGGAAAGTTCTCAACCTGATTACCCCATTTCTGCACCTCAGGAGAGAGGCCCCAAAACAACAAGGTTAAAGCTCTGTTCAACAAAACTGTCATAGATACATTAAGTTAAACGATTTCTTCATGTTAGACACTTTGCTCTCATTCCTCTTTTCATCCCCATAAGCTACTGAGTTTCTTAATGACTGCATCTTGTCTAACGAAGAGGTATTTAGTACCTCTGAGAAATTGAGACTCTGATTATTCCATCCTTCCAGGAACATGCAGGGTGGAGCTGCAACAGTGATAGGAGGTGAGGATGGTTTTTATCTTTTTACTCTTGACATTTACTTGGTTACATGCCTAGCAGTTTCAAATCGTGTTTCTCTTGCATTTGAAATAAAAGACAGGATAATCTTATGACAGGGGAGAACCACGTAGCTGGCTGCATATCTACGCACTGTTCGCAAGTGATCAAATGTTTTACTAGGAGTGCTATGCTTTGTCATAATTCTGAATACAGGAGTGTAAGTTCCAAATAACTTCATCTTTTTAAAGTTTTGTTGTAATTTTTTTTTTTTTGCCTGGGATGTTTTCTTTGTAAAATACTGGGATGGAGTTGGAAAGTAGTTTTGTGTTTCTCAGTTTAGCCAGTGTGATTGTCTAAATTAATGATAATCTGTGCCTTTAGCAGTATAAATATTTGGTTTTTGCAGAACCCAGAGCTCTGACCAGAGTAGAGGCATACCCAATCATATACATTCTCGTGGGCTTATGTATATCATTTAAATAGATTAGTTTGACATCTAGCTGTTTACCATTAACACCAAAACTGGACTTAGAATGTGGTATGTGAGAACTCTTGTTTACACCAAAGGAGATTTCCTAGCACAGGGCTAATCTATTGCTGTGGTTTAAGCCCAGCTGGTAACTCAGAACCACACAGCCACTTGCTCACTCCCCCTCTTTTTCCTCCACCCACTCTTGGAGGGATGGGGATGAGAATGGAAAGAATGAAGCTCCCAGGGGTTAAGATAAGAACAGTCCAGTAACTAAGGTATAACACAAAACTACTGCTGCTACCACCAATAGTTACAATGATAAGGGAAATAACAAGGGAAGAGAATACAACCACTCACCACCCACCAACCAATACCCAGCCTGACCCAAGCCGTGATCTAGCCCTTCCAGGTAACTCCCCCCAGTTTATATACTGTGCATGATGTGCTGTGGTATGGTCAGAGTAAACATTGCTTAGCAACAACTAAAACCATTGGTGTTACCAGCATTGCTCCCAGGCTGAAAACCAAAAAACACAGCACTGTACCAGCTAGTAAGAAGGAGAAAAATGACTGCTACTGCTGAACACAGGACATCTATAAACCCACAAATAACTGAGATTTTCCTTGCAGCAGTTACTCAAGGAACTATATAGCAAAATACGCCTTCTGAACTCACAGCAGCCACAAGAGTTGCCTGTTAGTATTACTTCCTACTTCTCAATTGAACCTTATAGTCTATTTTTTCTTATTTAATAGATTAGAGAATGAATGTAAAAGTGGCATAGGTGAGAATAGAAACTCATAAAGGAAGTCTAGAGACCTTTGTGACTATAGCCTCCATCTTCTGATACATAGCCTGTTCCTGTGCTGGCCAGCAGAACCAGCTCAGGATTTCTTCTTTTCCAAAGGTTCTGAGCTACTCTGTGGAATGAAAATAATGTATGTTCTCTGTCTCCTTCATCCCACTGGCAACTTTTTTTCCAAAATTAAGTGACAGAACTTCTTCTGTGCTGGTTTCAAACTGGTGAAACTCTTGAGTTCACAAGGTTTTGATGGCTGACAACCAATGAGATAGGAGAAGAATGAGGCTCACAAATTCTGCTTTAGAAGACTGCTTAAAAAGTCACATTTAAAAAGGCCAAGCACTTGCTTGTGCACTTGACAGTATTCTAAACAATTAGGCAAATAACAATGACTTTTGATTCCATGGAAACTGCCTTAGAGAAAAAAAGTCTTCCTCCATTGAAAAGTGATCGATATAAAGCATTCAGTCACATTTTTGCAATTTGATGGCAGTTTCCATGGGGATGGGAGTAGAGGATTGCTTAAGTGTTATCATAACTCCTGTAAATAACACCAATGGAGGTAAAAAGATGTAAGTTCTATTTCAACAGCACCTGTAAATATATTCATTTTGGGAAAGGGAGAAAGGAAAGACTACAAGATGTTTTTCCTCCTCCATCTGTGATACATTTCTGATGAATGATGTAACCTTTCAGAAGAAAACACAATGCTCTTTTTTTTGGCCTCTCATTCATAGTTCTGGAATGTGTAATATTTACCACTTTGAGAACACGATGACCAGTGGTGTCAGATTCCTTCAAGATTAGATAGAGTTATGCACATTTATACATCTGAGTCAGAAAAAAAGAATTCAGTGGCCAAAAGACCAGGGAGGAGGGATATTGCTGGAAAAATACTGTCTGCTTGTTTCAAAAGCCCTGGCGAGGTGATGGTGCAGCTTAAATAGTGACACTTCTGTCAGGATGCCCAGGAAGCTGCCAGCCTGGCACACCCTGGGCAGTGCGACCACGTGGTGGCTAATGGCCTTGGGCTGGACAGGGTCAGGCAGGGCTGCGAGTGCTCTCAGGGCCTAACCTTCAACCAGTGACAAGCACAGGAGTTTTCTTGGGAGTTGGGTTTTGAGGCTTTTCAGCTCTGGCAGTCCTGAAATGGGAAGATAAATTCTGTGACCTCAAACTGAGTGCTGCCTTCTATCATCTCACCTGTCTGCGATGTGTGGAAATTCTGGCACTTAAATCTGAGTTTCTCTCTATTTCAGCTGACATTTGGACCTGAAACCTGAGGGGTTTGAATTACTGCTGCTTTGGCAATGTTTGCACTCAATCAAACAGATTAATTAATTAATTAAATCTGAAGGGAAATTTTGGAGAGGAGGTGGGGAGACTTGGGAAGTTAAGAAGAAAGTGTATAGTTCTGAGAGACCCAATTTGAGTAAAGGCCTTCTCATCACCTTTTTTTTTTTTTTAATCTAGTTGGCACCATTACAGACAAGGTTTGTGACTGCGATTGTGAAGCATCTGCATGGAGATTAAAATCTCTACAATAAATTTGTGACGCAAAAAAAAGATTGCTATGTGAGTTGCTCATGGAAAATCTAATTTTAAACAGTGTTTTTTTAGCTGGGATTTGTTGGAGAGCTAAGTGGCATTGTTCTTTTGGTCTGATGTGGTGAACATTGAGGTGTTGTTGCATATGGCATGCTAGCTAGTAGTTTCCTTTGAATGTCATAGCATGTACTGAAGAATAGTTATACTGAAACAACAATTAACTGTTGTTTCAGTAGTGCAGTATGCAAATATAGTGTTTTTTTTCCTGGTGGGTATTTGTGACAAATGCACTATTCAGGTATTATTACTTCCAGTTTCTTAGAAAAAAAATAAAATATGTATTTGTCAATCTTGACACATTTCAGTTTGTCTTTAAAGCTGTGCTGTGGAATTGTTTACAGTTGCTGACTCCTAACCTAACCAACATGCAGCACATTTCTGTGGTCTGCCTAAATCTATTTAAATTAGAAGAACAGTCTTTGCACTGTCCTGTTCGGGCAGGGAAAGACATCAATCACTTCATAAGTGGTAAGAAACTGAGAGAACAGAGGTTTTAAGGTGAACACTACATAATTACTTCGTGTGTGACTTTTGACATGAGTGATTTTTGTCTATTAATTTCAGACCTCCACTCCTAGTTTTGTGACTTCAAGAAGAGTCATCTTTGTTAGAGAGAATTGCTGGATCATACTGTGGAAGTGTCATTTGCTAAAGTTCAAATCTGAATTTTCGATGTTCTGATTAATTTTTTTGATTGGTATTTAAACAGCAGCTCTTTTTTATCAAATAATTAATGTAAAGTGTCTAGCTTTGGTTGACAATAAATGGTACAAACAATGACTAAAGGAATGCTTGTTCTGACAAAGAAATCACAGTATCAGAGTATGCTAGAGATTGGAAGGGACCTCAAAAGATCATTTAGTTCAGTCCCCCTGCCGGAGCAGGAACACCTAGATAAGGTTACACAGGAACGGGTCCAGGCAGGTTTTGAATGTCTCCAAAGAAGGAGATTCCACAACCTGCCTGGGCAGCCTGTTCCAGTGTTCTGTCACCCTCACTGAGAAGAAGTTTCTTCTCAGGTTTAAGTGGAACCTCTTGTGTTCCAGTTTGTACCCATTGCCCCCTTCTCCTATCATTGTTTGCCACTGAGAAGAGCCTGGCTCCATCCTCATGACACTCCCCCTTTATGTATTTATATACACTAATATGGTCACTCCTCAGTCTCTTCTTCTCCAAACTATAGAGACCCAGCTCCCTCAGTCTTTCCTCATAAGGGCGATGCTCCACTCCCTTAATCATCTTAGTTGCCCTGCGCTGGACTCTCTCCAGCAGGTCCCTGTCCTTCTTGAACTGAGGGGCTCAGAACTGGACACAGTATTCCAGATGAGGTCTCACCAGGGCAAAGTAGAGGGGAAGGAGGACCTCGCTCGACCTACTAACCACCCCCCTTCTAATACCCCCCAGGATGCCATTGGCCTTCTTGGCCACAAGGGCACAGTGTTGGCTCATGGTCATCCTGTCGTCCTCTAGGACCCCCAGGTCCCTCTCCCCTACACTGCTCTCTAACAGGTCGTTCCCCAACCTATACTGGAACCTGGGGTTGTTCCTGCCCAGGTGCAGGACTCTACACTTTCCCTTGTTATATTTCATCAAGTTATTCCCTGCCCAACTCTCCAGCCTGTCCAGGTCTCGCTGGATGGCAGCACAGCCTTCTGGCATGTTAGCCACTCCTCCCAGCTTAGTGTCATCAGCAGACTCGCTGATAGTACACTGAATTTCCTCATCTAAATCATTGATGAATATATTAAATAATACTGGTCCCAGTACTGACCCTTGAGGCACTCCACTAAATACAGCCCTCCAACTAGACTCCGCCCCATAGACTACAACTCTCTGGCTTTTCTCCTTCAGCCAGTTCACAGTCCACCTCACTACCCGATCATCCAGACCACACTTCCTCAATTTAGCTGCGAAGATGCTGTGAGAGACTGTGTCAAATGCTTTGCTGAAGTCAAGGTAGACCACATCCACCGCTCTGCCATCATCCATCCACCGTGTTATTTCCTCATAAAAGGCTACGAGATTGGTAAAGCATGACTTCCCCTTGGTGAAGCCATGTTGACTGCCCCTCATAACCCTCTTATCCTTGATATGCTTTAAGATGGCACCATGGATAAGGTGTTCCATCACTTTCCCAGGGATGGAGGTGAGGCTGACTGGTCTATAGTTACCCGGGTCCTCCTTCTTGCCCTTTTTGAAGACTGGAGTGACATCTGCTTTCCTCCAGTCCTCAGGCACCTCTCCTGTTTCCCAAGACTTGGTAAAGATGATGGAGAGCGGTCTAGCAATGACCTCTGCCAATTCCCTCAGCACCCACGGGTGCATCCCATCTGGACCAATGGATTTATGGATGTCCAGATTGCTCAACTGGTCTCTAACCCATTCCTCATCAACTAAGGCAAACCGCTCCGTTCACCTGACTTCATCTGAGGTCTCAGCGGTACAGGGCTCTTCAGGACTGCCTCCGGCAGAGTAGACAGAGACAAAGAAGGCATTAAGTAACTCTGCCATCTCTGTATCTTCTGTCACCAGGGCACCCATCCCATTCATCAGCGGGCCTACATTGCCTCTGGTGTTAGTTTTATCTGCCACGTATTTGAAAAAGCTCTTTCTGCTGTCCTTGACCTCTCTCTACAGATTTAATTCTGAGGCCTTAGTCATTCTAGCTGCCTTCCTACATCCTCTAGCAGCAGCCTTATATTCCTCCCAAGTGGCCAGCCCCTCCTTCCATAACCTGTAACTCTCTTCTTCCACTTGAGCATACCCAGCAATTCCCTATTTAGCCACGCAGGTCTCCTGGCCCTCTTCCTTGACTTCCTACGTGTTGGGATGCTCTGATCTTGAGCTCGGAAAAAGCAGTCCTTGAATTCCAACCAACTATCTTGGGCCCCTTTACCTTCAAACAGCCGTGCCCATGGGATTTCCCCTAGCAATTGCTTGAAAAGGCCAAAGTTTGCCCTGCTAAAGTCCAGGGTTGCAATTCTACTTGCTATTCTACTGGTTCTACTACACAAGATCCTGAATTCCACCATCTCGTGGTCGCTGCAACCAAGGCACCCCTCAACCTTTACTGGTTCGACCAGACCCTCCTTGTTACTGAGGATGAGATCCAGCAGCACACCTCTCCTGGTTGGCTCATCCACCATTTGCATGAGGAAGTTATCATCCATACACTGGAGGAACCTCCTGGACTGCGGCTGGGTTGCCGAGTAGTCCTTCCAGCAAACATCAAGGAAGTTAAAATCCCTCACCACGACCACGGCCTGTGACTGTGAGGCCGCTCTCAGCTGCCTGTAGAAGGCCTCGTCAACTTCCTCACCCTGATCTGGTGGCCTGTAACAGACCCCCACAACAGTATCGCCCCTGCCAGTCTGCCCCTTAATTCTCACCCACAGACTCTCAACTCGCTCGTCATGTGTCCCTGGACAGAACTCAACGCATTGTAGCTGCTCTCGCGCATAAAGAGCAACCTCACCACCCTGCCTGGCTGGCCTGTCTTTTCTGAAAAGGACGTAGCCCTCCATGACTATATTCCAGTCATGTGAGCTGTCCCACCACGTCTCTGTAATAGCCACCAGATCATAATCTCCTGACTTAACACAGGTTTCTAACTCCTCCTGCTTATTTCCCATGCTGTGCACATTGGTGTACAGACATTTCAGAGAGTGAGCTGACCACACTGATTTTACCCTAGGATTATAGGAGGCCTCCCAGTTTTAATCAATTCTGGAGTGCTACCCCACTGGGGCAAGCCCAGCTACAACCCCATCCCCCTTCGAATCTAGTTTAAAGCTCTCCAAATGAGCCCTGCTAATTCGTGCCCCAGCATCCTTTTGCCTCTGTGAGATAAACCTTTCCCACATGCCAATGTCCAGGCCGGTGCCCTATAAAACCAGCCGTTATCAAAGAATCCAAAGCCCTGCCTGCAGCACCAGTCTTGAAGCCAGTCGTTTATGGACTGAATTTTCCCATTCCGTCCCACATCACCAATGGAAGATAGAAGGAGTGAGGAGAAGATCACTTGAGCCCCAGACTCTTTCACCATCCGCCCCAAGGCCCTGTAGTCTTTCCTCATCCCCCTCAGACTGCGGGAAGCAGCTTCCCCCTCACCTGTCTGGAAGACCAGCAGCGGGTAGTAGTCTGTCGGGTGCACTAGGTTAGGGAGCGCCCTGGTGATATCCCTGATCCGGGCTCCAGGCAGACTACACACTTTCCTATGATGAGGGTCAACTCTGCATATCGGGCCCTCTGTTCCTCTCAGAACAGAATCGCCTACTACAATGACCCTTCTTTCTTTCCTATCAGAGGCAGTCTTGAGGTGCGAAGTCGACCGCCTTTTCCTATGTGGCCTTGTAGGCGGGCCTTGCACCACATCCTCACCTACCTCTCCTTCAAGATCCAGGACCTCAAACCTATTACAGAGGGACACCTGGGGAAGCAGGGCAGGAAGGGAGGAGGGTTGCCCACAGCGCCAAACTGGAACTCGCTTCCAACCCTCCTCATCTTTTTGGTCCCCTACCTCTGTGCGACAGCTACAGGGCAGGGGCTGTCTTGGGCCATCCCCCTCTGTCTGAGAGGGCAGGGGGTCCATCCCCTTTTGGGGGGTATGTCCCTGGAGCCGCTCCAACTGGCCCACCAGGGAGTTACTCCACCAGTCGATCTCCCTTTCACACTCCCTGATGCTCCTCAGCATCTCAACCTCCTCCTTAAGTTCAGCCACCAAGCTAAGCAGATCTTCTACCTGCTCACACCTCACACAGGTGGAATGCTGTCCTCCCTCCCCTGGCAGCAGCAGGCTCTGGCACTCCCTGCATCCAAAAACCTGAACAGCCACGGTTTGGGATGGGATCTCTGTCTGAGTTGCTACAATCTTCTTACTGCAAGCTCTCTTTCTGGAGGCGACCATATTGCTCAGCAGTCTGGGACACAAGCAACAGGATCAGCAACACGACCTGTTTGCTCCTCCCTGCCCCTGGTAAGGCTCTTTCAAGGCAAGGGGCAGGGGGGTGGTCGCTGTCACCGTGGGAATGCCTCCCGCCACGTCACCACTCTCTCGCAAGGGCTGCTGGGGCTTCGGGGATCGGGAGATGTCGGGAGTGGGGCAACTTCTGCGCTATACCCTCTGATTTTCCTAATCTCTGTTGAACCTCGCTGCCGCTGAACCCAGGGGGTTCCGGGAATCTGTGTAGAGTAATGACAGGTTGAAGTGCAGGGACTGTGTTAAGGGGAAAAAGAGATGGAGATCAGCTGTGTTTGGAAAAGCTGCAGAAAGGAAATTAAACCAATGGCTGAGAATGTCTAAAATCAAACCAAGGAAGGAGGTTACCTAGCTCTTCTTTAAGAATTAGCCTTCATTTCTTTAATTCTCTGTAAATGTGAGGACAAGAAGACATCCAAGTTCAGATGGCATTGTAAAAAACCCTTCACACATTTTAAAACCTTTCAGATGTGTATCAATACACAGCTTTTGAAGCTACATCTCAGTAGCTTTACACCTCAGCCACAACAGAAAGTTAAGTTCCATTACACTATTGAAGGCAGAGTGAATACAATGCTCAGAACAGTAAACTTTCTTCTAATAGGGTATAGAATTTAAAATCTGCTGAAACTTGGAGGATTATATTACTTAATTTACTATAGCAATCAAGTGGTTAGTGTGTTGTAAGACTAAACTGTGGTACATTTGTATTGCTTTTGTAGCACTTCTCTTTCTTTCATATAATTGAACATTTTTGAAAGAAGAAATTTTCTTCTTGGAGCCTATACTGATTTTTTTTTTCCCCTTTGTTCTGATACTTGTACCCAAGAGTTCAGTGCTGTGAGCAACTGTGACACTTCTGCATAAACTGCAGCCCTGTGACAAATATTTGTCTTTATTGAGCTATGTGAAATGGTCTTCCAACTCATTCTGGAAAGAGCAAGTTGTCTTTTTAGGGACTGGATGTCAGTGAGATGTAATCGTGAGAGTCACTACCATGTCTATGATCCGTGAAAGGAATGCAATAAGCTGAAAATTCCCAGTTAGAGCCAACCTTTCATCTTGATTACTTTGCTCTGTATTCAGTGTGTTGGGCCATTAGACTCTAGACACTATACAGAATCTTTCCACAGAAAGCATGAAGGATAACTCTTCAAACACTGACTGATGAAACATACAGGAAAATCCCAGCTAAACTGATGTTAAAGCAGACTAAAAATTATATCCTGGGAATTTATTTCACGCTGCTTCTCCCTTGCATTTCAGTGGAATTTCTGAAATGAGTTGATAAAGTAATTTTGAATGTTTGGATCTTCAGGTACTCTAAAAGTGTAAATTTGGAGAACAAGCTTGTTTGAATGAATTTCAGACCCCAGTGCTTGATGGGGAGTGAGGGAAGGAGGAAAGCATTTCCAGAAGTGTTTTTTCTCCTTACATGTTGTTTCTGTACCTGTATGTACAACAGTAGAACTCTAGGGTAACATCAGAATTGAAAGAGTAAAATCTGAATGATGAAACTAGATAACTGTGTTTTGTTTCAGGTGTATTAATGCAGATAAATTATTATAATTGTTTTTTCTGTTGTTAGTCTCTGTTAATGAGTTCCTGAAGTGAAATTCTACACTGAAAATCAGGTCATGTTTATATTTTGGTTTGATCCTTAAAGACAGACAGGATATGAGTAAAATAAGGGATTGTTCTTAAAATAAGAGTCATTCTGACTGATTTCATTTCAGACACTTTCTGACTTTTAAAAACTCAGCTGCCTTTATTTTCCCACTGTAATTCTGTTTATTATCCCCTGACCTTCAGCCTATGATCATCTTCCTTCCAACTGATTCTGTTTTTCCCCTGAATGTGTAAGACGTATATGTAAGACAGACTTCGCAGCCAGGTCTTGGGAGTGGAAGCTGCTTGCAGATCGCCCAAGTTATCTTTTGAATGTAAAAATTGTATTTGAAAACCAGTTACTCTTCAGTATCATTATAATTAAAATAAGATGAAAGTTTTTACATTTAGAAATACAGAAATGAAATAATCTCTTTATGGATATGTATGTATATAATCTGCAGATGTATTAATTTCTTCTTTCCAAAATATCAGACGGATTTTGGGTTCTGGGACTTGCTTAGTAAGAGCAGCAAGAAGCAAACTGTGAAAAACTTCATCAGTGACTTTGTATGATGAATCCTAGCAGTTGGTACATCCCATCACTTCTGAAAACAATGTATGAATAGCTGAGCATGACTCTTGGTGCAGTAAACTCTTTGTACAGAGATTTCTAAATATAGATGTAGTAATTCAGAGTCACCATCAGTCAGATCAATATAGATCTGAAAAATATCTGAATCTATTTTTGATGTTGAAAAATAAGACCAGTTACTGAGATTTTAGCGACTTTGAGATGTGCTTTTAAGAAACCCTGTGACTGCTTATCCATGCTTTGCTACTCTGTGATTGGAATTGATGTGACTGTCCTGATATCTGCATCTCTATATTTGGTATATTTACCCATACACAACAATTTTCTGGTCTAAAAATGAGAGGCCTGTAGTGGAAAGTGCTAGCTATTGCCATGGCAAGCACATTTTAAGCAGCTGACATTTGCCTTCACATATAGGAAATTCCTTCTTCACTATACAAAGCAAGAAAGAGGCTTCATGTGCATTTAACTTGTTTTAGTGCCACAACAAGCAGTCTGAGTTGGACATGTGATTGCATTTTATGAATACCGTTATTTTCTTTTGCCTGAAAATGCTGTAATTATCATGAATTTTAATCATAATATAATCTTCTTATAAAAACTCCACAGACATTTTGTCTTGAGGGGAATGGGAAAGAAAGAGACAGAAGGTAGAGCAATTTATAACTGCTTTTCACTCATGACAGTTGTCTGCTTACATCTTAAATATTGGTTGTGTTATGCACTCTTCTGACAGATCAGACTGACATATGGGATGGGGTGAAAGTCAGGAAAAAGGTTGTGCTACAACAAGCTGTTAAATAGTTCTTCTGGTGCTGGGAAAAAAAGAAAGTATTAACATGTTTAGGGGAAGATTTCATCCCAGGGACGTGCCTCAGTGTTTTCACTATAATATAGACTGGTTTCTCTTAGTCTGCTTCAATGTTTTTTGTGACATGTCTAGTCGTTATAGAACTTGCTTGTTGCACCAGCAGTTTTCAACTTATGCTATCTGCCATAGCTCATCTGCTCCACCCAAAAAACAATGCCCCGAATAATGAATCAACAATGTTACAGTCGCTCCCCCAGAAACCAGATGTCATCTGAAATCAAAATGTTTGGACTCCTTTTCTCCAGCCTAAATAACCCCCATCCCTCAGGTGCTCTAGACCCTTTACCAGCTTTGCTGCTGTTCTCTGGCCCTGCTCCAACATCTCAATGTCTCTCCTGCAGTGAGGGACCCAGAGCTGAACAAAGGATTCGAGGTTCAACCTCACCGGTGCTCAGTGCAGGCAGACAGTCGCTACCTTGGTCCTGCTGCTGCAGTGGTGCTGATACAGGCCAGGATGCTGGTGGCTTCTTGGCTGCCTGGGCACAAGCTGGCTCATGTTCAGCTCTGTCAATCAGCACTTTCAGGTCCTTTCTCATGAGCTCCAGCCACTTTTCCCCCAGCCTGGAGCATTGCATGGGGTTGTTGAGACCCAAGTTCAGCACCTGGCCCTTTGCCTCATACCCCTGGCCACAGCCCATGGATCCAGCCTGTCCACATTGGTCTGCAGAGCCCTTCTGTCCTTAGCAGATCAACCTGTGAGACCTCTCCCAGCTGCTCTTAGAAAATGTGACCTGCCTGTGCACCCTTCCTGGATGGTCTATAACGGACTCTCACCATCATATCCACCTTCTTGGCCTTTCCCCTGATTCCTACCTGTAAAAACTCTGACCCTATAATCACTATACAAGCTCTAAACAATCAAAAGAGCCCCTAATGTACAGGGCTACTCCACATCCTCTCCTTCCTTGCCTTTCTGAACAGTTTATAGCTATCCATTGCACTGCTCCAGTTGTTCAAGTCGTCTACCATGTAGAAACCTGGTGATAGTTTTGCTGCTGCACGATGGTTTCCAGTTCTGCATGTTTGTTGCCCATGCTGCATGCACAGGTGGAGCTGCACTTCCCATCTATCTGGGGGAAGAAGTCCTAATTCCTAACGTGGCAATCTCAGGCACTTACATGTTTTCCAACACATTGGTAACCCTTATGGTTTTGCTGCTGTATGGATCTCCGTATGAGGAATTGCCATTGCACAAATCATACTTTTATTGGCAGCAAACAGGTGTGATTTTTAGTAGAAAACATAGATACAAGGAAAAGCTTTTTAATAAATGGAAGTCCTAGGAAATATAATCACCTGATAGAGGGTTGGAACTAGATGATCTTTAAGATCCCTTCCAACCCAAACTATTCTATGATTCTATGATTCAGTTCTTAAAATATATCCATTCTCATGCTGCAGACATTCTTTTCTTGGTGTTTCTCCACTCCTATATAGGGGTGTAAAGGTGTGCAGTTGAAGTGGTTCTGTAGAATTAATCATAAACCAGAGGCTCAGTTAATCTGTCTCACAAATATAGGACTCATCAGAGCTTCATAGCAGTAACACTCATTGCAATTTCAGTATGTAAAAGAAAACATGGATTTATCTGTGTGAAAAACAAATTGTCCAAATATAGAATATTGTGAATTTAAGATCTAAAAGATGTTTGGGCAACCTGGGATATATCTGAGCCCTCTTTTCCCGCTCCTCAGCAGCGGTTCACATAGTGTGTTTGTTTTGTACCTCTGCGGTCCTGAAAGAGAGGTGGAAATACAACTGTGTAGGAGATGATGTCAACCTCTGTTATCAAAAGATACAGTGAGTATGTGTGTGTGTGTGTGTTTGGAATAAAGGGAAAAGATCCTGGCTTTGAACCCAAGTAAGGCAGCTGTGGCTGCCATGCCATTACTGTTGCTGGATTAGTACTGAGAGACCCTCTGCTTCTGCAGCTGTCGGACAAAGGTCTGAGCTTCCTGCACACCCTGTAAAGACATCATCTCTCAAAGGGTCCAGAGAAGCTTTTTCAAAGCAGAAGGATGGAGGGGAAAACCCTCTCTCTCCTTTTCTCCCATCTACAGGGCAATCACCCACTGGTGTGCCAGAAATGAAGTGATTTTCTGCCTGTCTATAGTCTCATTTGCTATTCATGCTTGAGCCTAAAACCTCAGCTAGTTTGGCACAGCACTTCCCAAGTCAATGGTGCTGCCCCACTCAGGATCTAGCAACTTAGGATACAGCCTTCAGTGTTATTCTTAGGCTCTCTAGCATGCCGAGTTCAAAGATGAGCATTGTGCTGGTCTGTATACCCTTTGAGTAGGTTAGCTGACCGTACAGCTATGAAGCTGAATAGATGTGAGTTTTGGAGAGGGCCGTTGGTAAAGTGCAATTTTCATGAGGCTGAATCTGACTTTACACACTCTGAATTTCCTTAACTGCTTCTCTTTGGACAGAAACTAGCCTAAATTTGCAGTTTTGTCTTCATTTTTCTATTTTGTGCTTGAATTCCTGCCAGACTTGAGCCTTTTAGCCACATACTGGGTTAGTGAGCTTGAGAAAGTGTATGTTTTCTGCAACTTAATAATTCTAAGGACCACAGAACTACATCCCATGCATTTGTAAAGCATGGGAAGTATTGAACAAATGAAATCACTTGCTGAGTGTTTTGAAAAATTCTTTCACTTCTTAGGTACATTGTGGCAACTGTTAAACAGTACATGGCAACCACAGAGACAGTTTGGGACAGGATGTGAGAAAGGAATACAGTATTCTTGTGGGAACTGTGGGGGAAATACAGCTACTCGAACTTCCATGAGCAAACTCCAGCATGTTTGTGCACAGGAATGCACAATTGGGAGGGTGGGGAGTGGAAGGAAAGAGAGGAATAGGAAAAATAGACTTCCCCTCTGTGAAATGGATATTATTTAAAACAATAGCTGAGAATTTCTCAAATTACCAAGAAGTCTGATGGTGAAGAATACAGAGACAAATAATGCAGCTGAAGAGGGGAAAGAGAGAACAAGAGAAATTTCAAAATCAGATGGATATTGCTGGTAATGTCAAGATTACAGGAGGAATACTTTTTCTAATCTGTGAGCTTTCTTGAAACTTAATTAAAAATTACATGGAAGATAATTTTACCAAGTTGTTATCACAGAACATAAACCCATGGGGATTACGAAGTGGGGACTTCCTCAACTGAACTCTAAATAGGCCAGGGTTTTTTTAGCTATTTATATTTTTGAGGATGTCGCTTTGTACTTGAAGTTACTTTCAAGGGAAAAAGCTGGTTCTGAGCCTACAGCCATGTAACTAAAAGGCAGGTTTCAAAAAAATTTTGCTCCCACTATTATCCTTGGATATGTGCCAAACTTTCAACATCTTTTAGTATACCTTTTACAGCAGACAGATCCCCACGTCTCTGGCTGCAAGCTCTTGGGTACCGGATGCCTTGAGAAGCCTGAGCTCTCTTTAACTGCCTAATGAGGTACCACTTGTGAGCATGTGAAAAACTTTTCCCCACATGTCAATAAAGATGCCACTCAACTTGTCTCACACTGTTCAGGTTGCATTTGGTCTGAGGCTGTACATCCCTGACGCGGTTCATTGCTGCTTCATCTGCAGGTTTGCTGTCTTCCCAAAGGCTTGACCTGTGAGTTTTGGAGTACTGCTACTGGAATCCTTTTAGTTGAACTGGAGAGTACTCCACAGCTCAGCAGCCTGAGTCTGATGGTGTTACCCTGTTGTGTGCTTGTCCTTATTGTGGAAGAACTGGGCTATTTATTTTTCTTTTAAAATGTGATTCAACTCAGGGTTTTTGCAACTGCGGCTGTTCTGATGCTGGGGAGCTGGGTATGTACCTTAAATAAACCAGCTATGTTTGAAGCATCTTGATCTGCATGGCTGAACTTCTGGGCCTCTGTCAATTTCACTGAGCACAGAAATCTGCCTATACAGCTCGGGCCCTAATTTCGCATCCAGGACTGTTTTGTTTTTCCATAATACAGCATGTCAGCAGAAATATGAATGGTAGAGCAAAGAGATCCTGGCTCCCAGGCTCCTATGCTTTCTTGAGACAATAGTTTTCCCTTAGAAATCAGTAAGTTATGGACTAAGGACTGCTCTATTTAAAACTATCATGGGCTTTATGGCTAAATGGATTTAATACAATACAAGTGATAACTGAAGTATGTTATTGCTGAGGAGGGTGAGGAGAGGTAAAACTTATGAAAAGACTTTGCTTGCAGCAGAAAAGCACAGTAACCACTTAAAAATATCTCTGCTAATGTTTTTATTTAAAAAATGGAAAAAGTGAGTCAGCACTGAAGGCTCTGTATTCACTACTGTGTCCAAACTTAGCTGCTCTGCCGAGTCTCACCATTTCCTCCTCCCATGTGTGCTGTTGGTACAAGTGTATATAACTACTCCTAATTTAGCAGCACACTGCTGCTACATTTGCATGGGCTCTAATAATGATCCTGAATGGTTTTCTGCTGTAGGATTTTCTTTTCCAAGGCTGTTACCAATGGTGACCTCTGTGCAATATCACCAGGATAGGAAGAAATCGTGTTTAGGTGACAAGTATGTTCTGTGTCCAGACTGCTAGAAAAAGAAAGTGAACTACAGTAACAAGAAAACAAATGGATTTTCATATACACTTATCCTTATATATACTTGGTCTAGAGCCTAATTTCCTGTGGCAGTAACTGGGAGTATCTATAGAACTAAATCAACATTCTAGGAGATTTTGTAACTGTGCTGTGGGCTTGATCAGCTTTGATTCTATATTGTGCTTTGCGTTGAGATAAAAGTCAGAGTATCTGCATTAGAGGCTCTCTAGCAGTTACTGGTTCCAGAGGAAATAAATAAGGATGGACTGTTTTCTATTATAGGATGGTGTCGCAGAGGTGTGTATGGAAATGCCATCTTCTGTCTCCTCATAGAGAAAGTCCTGCTGCTTGACGTGTTTTTTTTTTCCCTATTCCAAATTTCTCTGCTTCAGTATCTTTGGTGAGTCCCGGCCTGACAGGGTTTTCAATGCACATTGCAAGCCAAAGTGAAATACGCACCACACTGTGAAAGAGATACGTTACGTAAGAGATTCTGTGAGGCTTACACAGTGCTGGACTGCAATGTAAACTGTCTCAAGGACGGACAAAAACCATCTTGCACCCTAGGATTAAGAGATTCTGGTCAGGGGCCTTTGGGTGGAGAGGACAGAAAGAAATCTGTGTGTGCTGGTTTAGTGCATTTTAACAGCTATATAAACCACAGTTTGAAAGTCTGATGTGTATCTAACCATCATCATGCCTGAACTGTGCCTGGTAAAAGGGGCAATGAGCTCCAGTTATGCAGCCCTTTCTCCCATTGCTTCTCCTCTGCAACCAGAGAACAACCAAGGCTATTTGCATGTAAATCCTAATCATTTGGTAACTTTTGCTGCAGCATGAGAGAAAGGGAAAGAAATGCAAATTCCCCATGTCCTTTCTGTTTGAGCCACAATAAAGAAGATGGAGCTTCTACACTGCTTGGCAAACGATCCCAGCAAAGCAGGGTCTGCCTGCCTGTCTGCAGCTTCTCAACAATGGCCAGAGCCCAGTACCTGGGAGATTGTCTGAAGTTCTGGGGTGACAATAGCAGTTGCTGTTCAACCTCTCAGATACTCTTGAGTTTCACTTTGTGGAGGGTGAGACAGAGCTTTCCTGGAGGTCACTCCAGGTCACTCACCAGACATCCATGGGACTGGTTGTTGTGACAGAGCAAACTTACTTCCAGTCTCAGTGGAAGACAGTCTGCTTATGCTTTGACTTCCCTAATTGCCCAGCAAGCTGTCTTCCAGCAGCAGGTATGGAGTGGGAGATGTTATTCCAGATTATTATTATTATTATTCCAAAAGCACGTGCCTTTTTATTTAAGGAGAAAGAACAGAAGTTGTAGGCTACTCAGATTTCCTAGTGAGCTGCTGGCAGACATTCAACACTTGGTAGAAGACTAATACTTTAAATACCTGTGTTAAAAGGATCAAAAAAAGTAGCTCTAGACCAGACACAAATCCCTATAGTTAGTCACCCATTGCCCTAAATATGGATCTGCAGGAGTGAGAGTAGGGAGAAGCTGGGTTATGGTAATTACTGAACACAAGTCTTGCCTGCCACAAACATTTCACTGGAGATACTCAGCACCTCACAAAGCTATTTGAATGCTAGAATTTCAGTTTCAAGGCATAAAGGTGAATTAAAGAATGGATTTACAAGGAGGATGGTATAATATCAAAATATTAAACTCACTATATTAGTCCTTCATACCATCCCCATACCAACTGGGGAAAGCTGTTGTGTGAAGGCTGTTACACAAAGCTGTTAGATAAGGATACATAAATGTATCCTCCTGGTACAAGGTGCTTTCAGAAAGCCTGGAAACAAGCTATAAAGTTTTGCCAGGTCTTGTTCACTTCAAATCACAGCCTTAAGTCTATTGGATACTTCTAGACTGTTTGTATACATACTTATGTCTTGGGTACAAAGATGAATCGAGTCTGCTTTCTGTTTCTCATTTATCAAGCGTAATTCTTGGTATCTTCCAAAGGACTTCCACCTTGCTGTTCTGCAGGTTCAGCACACAGTGGTTTGCTTAGAGTAACAGAATAAACTGCCAAACTTTTACCAGACATATCATCTTCAAAATACATTTTCTTTCCCGGAGAAAGGCCTACACCCTTCTATGGCATTATGTACCTATTTCTCTAGGCTGTACTATGAATGAATGGATCATTCCACAAAATGCATGAGCATGGTCTGCAATGCGCGAGGACAGTGGTTGGAGAGCCAAAGGTGCAAAGAACATACTTGGTTTTCCATTCTTGCCCAAGGCAAGGTGGGGAAGTCAGCTGAATTTGGGAATAATTGAGTGTCACTGCTGGGCTGGCTTTCTCTGAGCTGCTAAGGAGCCAAAGACCTTTGGGTCTTGCACAGCTCTCCACAGAGCAGTGGGGGGCAATGGCAGGACAAAGGCTGAGCCAGGACTGTGGGAGCCAGTCAGTCAATGTCAAAGCTTTCCAGAAGGTGGTGGGGCCTCTTATCTGCTGGTGCTCTGCAGCAAAACATGCACAAGCCTCACTGGTTCTCCACCAGCCAGCAAGATTGCTGTCTGCAACTCCCGCTAGTACTGTAAATAGCTTGCATCCAGAATGGTCTGGGTGTCAGTGCATATATCCTGCCTCTGCCATCCAGTGATATGATAACATATTTTGCGCCTTTGAATGCCTATACTGTACACTGTTCACAACAGTGTCCCTTGGGCTCTTTTAACATTGTAAACTTAATATAGCCTTGGTCTACAGCCATTTTTTTCTGAATCCATCTGCTTTATTGAATTCCAGTGCCTAGAGAAACATCTGGACTATTAGTAGGATTAAGACTATCTTGCAAATCTGAAGGATTAGGAAAGATAGCACATTTTATCAGGGAAATGGGAGACTGAAGTAATTGCTAGTAAGAACTGTGACACAAATATTTCAGTAAATCAAGCATTCTCAAAATGCTGTTTTGTGTGTAAACCTGTTATAAGAGAAATATTGAAGATCCTAAAACATATTGCTTTCCATTAAAAATAATGTTTTTTTAATATCATATTAGTTCTGTAATAATAATAGATATAATAATAATATAATAAGAGTTAGTTCTGTTTTAATAATAGCAATTAGTTCTGTATAGCATTAATATTTAAGTTTTTAGAACTCTGAACATTTCTAGCACTTTATGATCCTTATTTGTTTGAAGCATGCAGAGGACATGCAAAGATGCTGTATGAAAGCCAGTTAGCAACTGAATGACATAGCTATCTGAAACAAACTGATTCAGCTCAGATCTATTCCCCATAGTCAGGTATCTTCCTTTATTTCACATGAAAATGTGGGCATCAAGAAAAATTTATGAGTGCATTTTAGGTAATCAGCTCCCTTGTCACTCTAGGCAGATTTTCAAAGAGGCAGGATCTCAATAGTTTTGATAGTAAATATGACATTTTCAGTAGTAGCTTCTCATGTAACTGTGAAAATCTGTTTTCTAAAGACAAAATCATTGCATGGCTTCACTTCTCAGGAGCATCCTCCCCGATGAATGTGATATAAAAGTGACCATGAAACTATTTTTGGTGGTGATTTCTGTATGCTGCCTCTGCCACTTTATTCATCTGGTAACTTCCTCTTAACTAACATTGCATAACAGTTACTTAGACTATCTTGTTTCTATGAAGCCAGGCTTTACAAAATATGCTTGTAAAGTGTAATTTGTCCCAGAAGAGAAAGATTCCAGTTCCTCTCAGGTGGAGGAATATTTTGAACTGATTTCTGTTGGAAAGCAAATATGAGAACAAAAAGGCAAAACCTTTGGAAGAAAAAGTTCAGAAAAACCTGTGCAATGTAGGGCCTAAAGATGCCCAGATTTGCAGTGAAATTACAGATTTCTGATGTTATTTTTCCAGTATGTTACCAAATATTGCCAAAACAAACAGTCCAAATTATCTCAACTCATTGAATTGCCATCTGGGATAACACTATGCTACTGCTGCCAGTTCTTTTTGGAGTAAGATTTTTTTAAAGCAGAATTTTATGAACAAAATGGCATCTCATAGAGTCATAGAATGGTTTGGAAGAGACCTTAAGGATCATCTAATTTCACCCCCCCGCTCTGCCATGGGCAGCAACATGTCACACTAGACCAGGTTGCTCCAAGCCCCGTACAACCTGGCGTTGAACACTGCCAGGGATGGTGCAGCCACAGCTTCTCTGGGCACCCTGTGCCAGTGCCTCACCACCCTCACAGGGAAGAGCTTCTGCTTATTGTCTTATCTTAAATCTACCCTCTTTCAGTTTAAAACCATTCCCCTTTGTCCTGTCACTAAATGCACTTGTAAGGGGTCCCTCTCTAAAAAAACCATCATTGATGTGAAGTGCAAAATGATGCTAGAATACAGATTTTATTGAAAAAGCCATAACAAAGCATGCACTTTAACATGAGGCAGTTTTGTTACTTCGCAAATGTAGGCAGATTTGCAGGCTCTAGTTGTTAGGGGTACAGATGACTCAAAGTGCAAGTCACAAATATCTGTTGCCATGAAGGAGTGGGTAAAGTTTTAGGTGAGCTGTGGTATGATATTTCCATTTGATACCTAGAGTCAGCCAATAGCAGCTGGTGATGTGAGACTAAAGAGCACAACATGTTCCAGTAGCACCTGAGGCTTGATTTCTGTGGCACAGATGATGCACGCTACACAGTGAGCCTCTCTCTTCCCTTTGTTGCTGACTCTGAATTTGGTGCATGCAACTGAAAGTGCATTTATTTTGTTCAGATTTTCACTAAGTAATAAGCATTTCCTTGCAGGTTTGCTCCACTGAACCAGGAAATGATTCTCTAGCAGGTGTATATTTACTTATTTTTTTTTCTGTTTGCATTCACAAGTCATGCTCTCTGCAAGATTTAACTCCCCACCATATGCAATGATTACAAATGATGGGCATTTAAATACTTTGCCAAGCTATGGTTTTTCTCTGAACAGTTTAGAAATCACAACCGCCATGATCAAACAATAGGAAATACGTCTTGTACTACATGGAATCAGAAGACGGATGGATGTTTCTGTTCCTTTTGTAGGTTTTCTACCAGAGGAGGTGTGAGCAGTATTATCTCAGGAATTGTGGATGTGCCTACTCCAGCTATTTTAGCACTTATAGCAAGATGTTCTCTGGAGCGAATGCATCACCCTGGGAATGTGTTTTGGTTTAGGAATGGGACTCAGCTGCTACAAGGAATGAAAGAACTGTACCTAAAAGTCTGGTTTTGCTTTGGGTTCCTCATCTGTGAAATGTAAATCTTTGACAAATTAGAATGAACAGTTTTAAGAAACATGATGTTACAGTTTGGCCTATGGTACGTGGGGCTGTGCAGTATCACGTCACAGCATCCCTGAAGGCAGAAGATCACAGAACTCATTTTACACATAAATCCAGGGGAACTTTTTGTGACAGATTTCTGTAGACAGAGCAGTCTGGAAAAGGGTCATCAGCCACTGAGTCCAGGCAGAGGTAGTTTAGGGTGTTGAGGTGGTGAAAACTGTATTGCAAACATGTTTTGCTCAGATCTGTCCTACTTACCTGCTGCTGCATTTGCTGGGTTTTGCTTTTATGTTCCCAAGGAATCTGAGAGTCTCAAAGTGGAAAGAACAACAGAAGTGGCCTACAGACTTATATCTCAATTTTGAAGGACCAAGAAGAGGAATAAGAGTCTGGCTGGAATCCCTACTTTCATTTCCTTCAGGATGGTACCTAGGACTTGTTGCTGCCGTGCTGTTATTGCTGCCCACTGAATCTGAACTATGCAGTCAGAAGACCACCTCAGCTGCATGAGGCTGTATTAGTCTAGGCAGTGGGCACTCACAGGTTGCAGAAAGGAGGACCTATTTCTTTAGTACTTTCTTCTGATGCTTTCTAATGCTGGCAGTAACATCCTCTGGATGTTGTTGGTTTCAGTCTCCTTTCGGTTTTTGTGGTTACATTGGTTTGTTACAAAGCTCTTTTCCTTGTGAAGTTGAATTAATTTGCAAACTGTAAGTAATAGGATAATCTGTGTTTAGTTCATGCCTTTTAAATCTCAAATGTATAGTAGAACAACTGAGTAAAAAGAACTAACTGCAACTTTCTGATCTAGCCATATTTGTGCAGAATCTCCAGTTCTGGTCTCCAAGTTAGATCCAGTTTATATCCTAAGTACTCAGATGTAGATGTTACTATAATGAAGATATCACTTAAGAATGTTTATTTGCATAAGAAGTTCTTTGTTTTTCCTTTGGATTTCACAATACAGTAGCAGAATTTAGGTCTACACACTGTTTGCACAATGCAAACAAATGACAATTAATTAGAGACAATCTTTTCAAATCAATGTAAAGAAGCGATTTATATTTAAGCAGATTGTTAAAAAGGTTTCTTCAGATGGAATTTGGTGACTGCCAAAGAGAAAAAGAAAATTGATTACAGGTGAAAAAGTCATTTGATACACATGTATGAAATCCTTCAGCTTGTGCCAGAAGAAGGGAGGGTAACTGGGCTATGCTTAGTGGGAAGGTGCAAAGCTGCAAACTTTTACAGTTTCCTTAAGTTTAGAATTTAAGTTTGTAACCACTTTTTGGCCTAGTAGTATTTCTGCAGTTAAAATAGAAAGCTCCACATTAGTAATAATAGTAAATGCAGCTGACATTATCCGGCTATGTGAAATCCAGTGTTGTACACAATGTCCCAGCACTGAGACTGGTAATGAAAGGGGCAGCAGGGAAGGACGCTGGCTGCATCTCAGCTGGTGCTGATTGCCTAGGTACAGTCCAGGGCCTGTTCGACAACATCAGGGCTCTCACCATACATCTCTCTTCTGAGGACTGCCAGGTAGCAGCATATGATGGGTGAGATAAGTGGTATGCAGGCTGGTCCTTCCTAAGGACTGGATCAGGATGTGGTGAAGGAGCATGTCCTCCCCTGGGAACTGTGATGCCCTCCTGTGCCCTCCTGTCTAGCCACAGCTCTGGAATTTCCTAGTCTGAAGACTGAAGAATATGAGCTCTAAAGGGCTGGAATAGCAGAAGGGAAATGACATTTTAGATAATTTTTGTTTAGTTGCTGCCAAAAGCAAAAAAAAAAAAAAAAAAAAAAAAAGGTGCATTTATAACATGCAATGTATTTACTAGTGCCTGAGGAACTGGGGTGATAAATTCTTCTCCCTTTGCAAGAAAATACAGTGTATATTCTACTTTTAAATTCCTTTAAGTGAATGGTTCATACTGTGGCTTTACTTTTACATGGCAGAGTATATCACAGAGCAAATATACTAGCTCAAGTCCCAGAAAAAGAAACATGATTTAGTGTGGTTCTGCAGCAGAATTACAAAACCTGAGCTTTGGCAAACCTTACTGTGGGTATTTAAAAAAACTATCACATAATGACCCCAAACTTTGCACTGAAATTGGAGTGTAGATTTCTGTCTGCTAATAATTTTGTGTTGGGGTGGTAATGCTGATGTTGAGCAGATCTTGCTGACTGGTGCAGAACTGTGCGTATCTTGTCCCTCAACTATCATCTGGAGCCAAGTGTCCCTGATATACCCCATATCACAGTCACCATACACACACTTTGTGCCTCATAGTTGTAACTAGTCCTTCCCTGAGGTGGAAGGTTTTTGTTCCCTTTCACCACTAGCTTGTTGAGGCTCCAGCTAAATCATACAGCTTGCTCAAACATCCCCATTTCCATTTTTCCTTTTTTTTCTGATTTTGTGTTCTTCCACGCCAGCAAACTTCTGCCTCCACTTCAATTTTCTCTTCTTGCCACTCTTCATTATTCAAACCTTAAATATGCAAAAAACTCAATAAATGGCAATATAACATTGTGGAAAAAAGCTGTTACAGCTGGATGATGCTACATAACCTCATTGCTTATTGTGTTAAAGACAATTTATTCTGGTTTATCAGTTTCAGACTAGGCTACCCTTCCCCAATATTAGGATGTCTGTATTTTTTTTTAGCTCACAATTGATCCTGTAAGTTCAAATACTATTTATTTTCAGTTATTAAAATCAGGCTCCTTTTCAGGGGGAAAGAAGAGGTTACTGAGTTCTCTCTGGGTAAATACAGATTTTGCCAATATGTAGACTCCAAATTTGGACTGGAAAAAAATGTGGAGATGATAAAATGTCATCCAAGATAGAAAAGAAATTGAGGGATTCCTCTTAAGCATGGTCATAAGAAACAAAAAACATCTTTAAAGATGTTCTATGCCCTACATTTTTGGGGGAGGTGATTATAATCAAAGCCAGTAAACTCCAGTTGTAAACTATTGAGGAGATAAATGTTGAAAGGAAAGAGTTTGTTTTGGAGGATGATTTCAGGGTCAAAGGCATTGCTTTCAAAGCACACAATGTTATTAGCAAGAGGAAATATTACACCTCACTTGACATCATTGCATTGTTTCATGAACTGTGGTTTTGTTTTATCTCTGCTGGTCTCAAAACAGCTCTTCTTTTCAGGTTAAATTGATGAACATGTTGGCATTTCACTGGCATCCTTTTGTTTTCTTCATTTAAAAATCATGGTGAGAGCAATTGTGAGACTTGCTTTGGAGGAATAGTTTGATTTAATGACACTGGCACTAATATTCTACATAAATGTATTAGCAACTTTGATGCAGTATAGGTACATTTCAGTTTGGGGAGAATTGACCCAGCTCATTTTTCTATGCAATCCCATCCAAATATCGATACAGGGTCATATACTGCCCTGTACATACATTATAGATGGGAGAGGGAAGGATACTCTTAACCTTTGTTTTCTGTAGTCTGGTTTATGGACAACATACTGGGGTTTTTACAATGATATCAGTGTTCTACTTTTCCCCTTCCTTTCACCTCCTTTTTTCTTTCATTCAAGTTGGCCACAGGAAACAAACTTTTTTGTCATTTTTCCTTGTCTCTCTTTGATGGGAAACTGCAGTCATTGCTTGCCAGCAATAGCAAAATCTTACTGAGGTATTCGAGAAGTCCCAGTGGAGAACCTGCCAGATGTAAAGAAAATATAAATGCAGGAAATATGCAGGCCAGTGCTTTGCTTGATGGATTGTCCTGCCACACATCACACAGAACTGTTTATTCAGTTATTTGTGTGACTGTTCCTAATGAATAGTTTTTCATACAATTATATCTTTCCTCGCAATTCTTCACAGGAAACGAGGTAATAGTTTCATCCAGGAACTGCATCGAAGCAAACCTGCCTTTTGAGAAAATTCAGGTCTGCTTTGGAAGTTCAGACCCACTTCTAATCTGAACCCATCATGGGTTTTGTTTCCACAGTTTTGCAGGAACCTTTTCTTTCTAAAGACTCCATTTTTGGAGGGCAGTGAAGATCAGAAGCTGAAGTTCTTCTCGCATCTTCTTGTCAAGGTTATTTTCCTACCACTGATTTCTGAACTTGGACAACTTTCAACAAATCAGTGCATGTCAGCACCCTCAACAACAGAAAGCCAAAGCTAATTTGTACAGCTTCAGTGCTTCCGACAATCGTGACTTACCAGGGCTATGCTCTCACTGTTGCCTGGCAAACTGCAGAGGTAACCGCCCAGAGAGGGGAAGGCAGTGGTGAGCTGTAAATACAGCAGTCTGTGAATCAAACTGCGCTCTCTCTCCCACCCTCTCTAGAAACCTATTGAGCTGGCAGGCTGCCCCGCTTGAATTGGATGTGGAAAATATTATGTAAGTGTGCTCTGTGTTCTGTGCTGACAGCGTAGGCACAGGCAGGTTTCGGTTACACTGTCTGCCCCAGCTAGTTTTGGTGACCAAAGTCTTCTTTATTTAAACCTATGTCTCTATTTCCGTCCCCCATCCCCCCCCCCCCCATATTTGTTTGGTTTTTTTTCCACTGATAATAAAATGCAATTCAACATCTGCACACAGGAAAACAACATCACCAAAACTGTGTCAGGCTATTCCCGTTCTTAAAGCAAGCAAGCAAGCAAACAAACAAACTGAAACCTGCAGGAGGAGGAGGGGTATATTGCCTCTAACTGCAGCCAAGCACCAAAACAATCTGTCTTGGATACCCTCCTCTGGAGTTTTATACCGTGTCAATACCTCCCTCTGCTGAAAGCTCTACATTCTTCCTCTCCTGCTTGAATACTCTTTCTCCTTTAACAGGACTTCTACAGATCAGGTGCAGTCTGTGATATGTAACAAATATACTCTGAGGAGAGCATAAACTTGAACTGTTTGTCCTTCCCCAGTGTGACTGCAGGCTTAAATCTGACTTTAGGAAAAGATAATAATTCAGAGTCAGGTGGCTTTTAAAAATAATCCTTGAGGAACTTCTATGCTGGAATTCAGCCATTGCCAAGGGACATGCTTTTTAAAGACAATTCTGTGTGTGTGCACCTTACATCTACCATTTATTTCCTTCAGTTTTAGTCACTTAAATTAGTTTTTATTCTAGAAATAGTAAAATTGTAACACGGTTTATGATCTATTGTGCTGCATAAAATACCATGTAAAACCTTCAGTGTTGTGCTACCCAAACAGACAGCAATATCTTAACAACTGGAAAATCTATGAATCATCTCAGCTACAGCTGCTGTGGTTATTAGGGACCACAAAGTCAAAACTTGAGTTTTCAAAGGCTGTGGGATTAGGACCTGAGATGGTCATTTCTCATCTCAGGTAATTATAGGAGAAAGATTTGAAAGTGACCACCAGGTTTGATTTTCCTGTTTCAGGTACCCCAAAATGTCACGCCAGTAAGGGCAGTGACTTTGTTAGGGGTGAATGAGTGAACTTAGGGGAGAACTGGGCAACTTCCAGATGTCTCAAGTTAAGCCCCTAGTTTTAATAGAGGACTAGAAGCAAAAGGCCTTGGTTCATGAAGAGCACTTATTCTTCATGTCTGCCCATCCCTTCAGAAACTGAGCATTTCATGAAAGCCTGATGCACTGCAAAACAATAGCTAAAGGTGCAGCAGTTCACAGCTAGTTCTAATTAATAAACCTTATTATTTCCTCATTCTGTTTTGCTGCTTCAGGAGCCGTGGAGTTTTCTGTCTATTTGATGGCAGATGACAACAACCAGTTTACATCAACCTGGCTTTAGAAGAAGTACAAATCAGGTCATTCCGATTAACTTTTTCAACAGCATTTTATTAATGTCTTCAGGGACTTTGGAGATGTTAGAGGAGAAATAAACCACACAAGCAAATAAATATCAGAGAAAAAAGAATAAATTCTGTATACAGGCAAAGTGTCCTGATTGGGGGAGGGTTAAAAAGCCAACACACAGCCAAGGAGAAAGTAGAAGGCAGACAATAGGCTGCAGGAAGGAGCACAGCTGTAGGGAATACAAACATTCGGGGGGCTCATATAAGGAGGAGAAGGAATCATCATCACATGGGTGAAGTTTTATGGAAGGTTTTATTGTGTGGAGACTTGTAAGGAGAACTAACCTGATGAAGAAAGGTCAGTACCTGCTACAAAAATGATAATGGGAATTAGGTTTTGGAAGAAGAGAGGAGTATTTGACACAAAGTGTGCTGTGAATTGAGGTTTTATGTCTCTCTGGAAGGTAACTTCTAGCAAGAGAAGGCTTGGCTAAGGAAGCCTAGCTTGAGGATTGGCACCCTGCAGAGAACAAGAGTGTCAAAGATACCTGTGTGTTACTGTGCAAAATATTGTGTTGGTTTTGGATTGTCTCATATTGAGGATTTATAACTGGTAGAAAAATGTTAACATTACTGTGTAGATGGAATGAAAATCTTGCCATGTGTTTGTACTTGATATTTCTTCAAAATGTTATGATGTTTAGAGTTTATTAGGATATTAAGTCACTCATACACAGGTTCTGTAGGATACTGGATGTGGATGTGACATGCTGAACTGAAACTGAGAGTGAAAGGTGCAAATTTACCTTAAGGGATAATAGAAAAAGGGATCCTTACTGAGTTTTCCAGCCCTCAGGTGTTTTGGATATGACAAGGTTTCTAGGATTATGTTGGATGCTGTTATTGCCAAGAAAAAGTGTGTATTTTTGCCTTGGCCTTTTAAGATGCAAGTTCCCATTCTGTGCTTTGGCGATTACTTAGTCATTGTGTCTGGCTGAATGTCTCTTCTAAACAGAGCTAGATTTAGATGGAGGAAAGCAGGTTACAAAATGTGCATCCTAGTTGTAATGGAACAGTCAGAAACACATCTGGAATGCTGTGGGTATGTAGCTGTTTGCAGTCAGGTGAGTGACAAAGTCTAAAGCAGTGACTCAGTAAGAATATGCTGCTGGCTCTGGGTCTCCAGAGCTAGGTTGAATTCTATGAGCTGTAGAAAGTTTCCCCACATTCTCCAAGACTCTTCAGGGATGAAAGTCCTTTATGGAAGACAGACGAAATGAGGATGTGAAAGCATTTGCACCTGTAGCATAACTGAACTCAATTAATTTTATGACTGTTTCAGACAAGAGGGTGTATATTTATGTAGGATTTTTTGCTCAGCACAGTGGCATCCTAATGAAGCTATATTTTAAGTACCAAAATTGTCTGAGCTGGGCTTTCAATGCATGAAACACATGAATGTGTAAGATACTGAGAGCAACTTGCTCAGGGCACACTTCTCTTCCAAACCATGTATCACATTCATGTTGCTCAGATTTAGATAATAAACCAAACGAATCAAGGAAATGGAACATATATCAGAAAGGACCATTATCAGTTATGCTAACTGCTCAGTGAAATATGAGACCAGGCAAATCTCAATTGGTTTCAAATTTTCTTAGAGACTAAGCTCAGATCAGGTTGCTCGAGAGCTCAAGAATTTTTTGAGCAAACTTAGCCCTGCTGATTAATTAGAACTTAAATAGTGGCTTTACAAAACATGTTCTAAGCACTTGTTATAACTATTAATGATTTCCCACAGCACCCATGAGATTTAGAGAAGCTTGATTAGCCTCCTTTTCCTGTCTGCTTTTCCAAGCAGACTTGTTACAGGTTTTAATATGTAATGATGCAGTTGAGTATCTCATCAGGTGACTATCCTCAGTAAGTAGGCTCTCTAGGTTCTTACCTGGTTTTTAAGCATCTACATTTAAAACTGTTGTGCTGAGCAGGTTATCTTGGTGATGTCTGGTCGTGATGAGCTATCTGCAATAAAACCTTTGTGACAATAACATAGGTACTATTTTGCTTTGTAAATAGATTTTATTTTCATTTTAATATACATGTCTGTTGTGCAGACTGAAAGGTGAGATATTAAATAGAACATTTGTGAATAGTTCAAGGTTTGCTCTGTAAATACTATTTGAATTCTGGTGCTGTTCTTGCTGTCCCTCAATCCAGCGGTTTCAAAGCCCAGTGAGATGTGCAGTATTTACGTGTGAATATTTGTGCGAACACATACTAATGTACATCTTGTGCCAATTGTTTATTTTTGGCAGAGTCCTGTAGAAAAACAGTGCATAATCAGAGTAGTTCACTTGGATGTGTATGGGTATGTGTATGTATGCACGCACTTGTCTGCCTTTGATCCCCAAAGGCATTATACAATGTACATGTGCAAAAGACACAGGATAAACTCTTCATTAAGTCACTGACTGTTGTGGTTTAAAGCCTGTCGATGAGTAGGCCACGCAGTCCACACACCCCCCCCACCGGAGGGATGGGGAAGAGACTCGAAAGAATGTAACTCCCATAGGTTGACCTAAGAACAGTAACTAAGGTATAACACAAATCACTGCTGCTACCCCAATAATAATAATGATAAGAGAAATAACAAGGGAGGAGAATACGATACCACCCGCTGAAACAAGCCCGATTGAACAGAGAGTGTTCTTCCGGGTAAGTCCCAGTTACTTCCTGGCCATAATGTGCTGTGGTAGGGAATATCTCTTTGGTCAGTTTGGGTCAGGTGTCCTGTCTCTGCTTCCTCCCAGCTTCCCCTCCTCCCTGGCAGAGCATGAGACTCACAAAGTCCTATGGCCAGGCTAAACATTTGAGCAGTAACTAAAAACGTAGGTGCTATCAGCACTGTTCCCAGGCTGAAAGTCAAAAACACAGTGCTGTACCAGTTAGTAAGAAGGAGAAAAAATGACTGTTACTGCTAAACCCAGGACAGTATCCACCCCATCCACCCATTCCATACCATTCACATTGTGCTCAGATCTCACGTTTTCAGTATACCATTGCTCTTACATATGTACATCCACGTCAATAAACACACACACACAGATCATGTCTTAGTGCATAGACCAACCCCTGTAATGCTGCTGAGTCGATTTGGTCCATGAAGTCAGGTTCTATCTCTTGTAACAGTCCTTTGGGGCAGGAAAGGCTGTGCGCAGTGCTGGATCATTGCCTGCTGATGCTGATTGTTCCTTTACTGCAGAACTCATCTGGTTCTATCAAAGTTCATTCTCTGTTGGGATGATGGTCGGAGGGAAGTCAGGGCCAGTTGCTGGTGACCTGAAGACATCTAGTTGATGGGCTATAAAAGTATTACATAGGAGGCAACAGCATACAATTAAGTTCATTGGCTGTTTTCCCCTAAAATCAAATCCCCTTGATGTATACGTCAGGCTTCCCCATCTTGCCGTTTTATTCCCAAAAATTGAATCTCCTGTGCAGGTCCCTTGACCTTACTCCCTTTTATGGCAGAACTGGCTTTCAGCAGGATTTGGATTATTTTCCTTCCTTTCTCAAAGACTTCTTCCACTGTATTACCACACACAATAATGTCATCAATGTATTGCAGGTGTTCTGGAGCTTGCCCCTGTTCCAGTGCAGTCTGGATCAGTCCATGGCAAATGGTAGGGCTGTGTTTCTACCCCTGGCACAGCCAGTTCCAAGTGAACTGGACACCCCTCCAAGTAAAAGCAAACTCTGGCCTGCACTCTGTTACCAAAGGAATTGAGAAAAATGCATTGGCAGTATCAATCGTGGCATACCACTTGGCTGCCTTTGACTCTAATTCATCCTGAAGTTCTAGCATGTCCGCTATGGCAGCACTCAATGGTGGTATGACTTCATTCAGGCCACGATAGTCTATTGTTAGTCTCCACTCTCCATTAGGCTTTTGTACTGGCCATATGGAGCTATGAAAGGGTGAGCGGGTCCTGCTGATCACTCCCTGATTCTCTAGTCTACAGATCAGCTGACGGATGGGAATCAGGGAGTCTCGGTTGGTGCAATATTGATGCCGGTGCACTGTTGTGGTCGCAATTGGCACTTGTTGTTCTTTGACTTTCAGCAGCCCCACAACAGAAGGATCCTCTGAGAGACCAGGCAAGGTGGACAGCTGCTCAATTTCCTCAGTCTCCAAAGCAGCAATACCAAAAGCCCATTGGTACCCTTTTGGGTCTTTGAAATACCCTCTCCTGAGGTAGTCTATGCCGAGGATGCATGGAGCCTCTGGATCAGTCACAATGGGGCGCTTTTGCCATTTCCTCCCAGTCAGGCTGATTTCAGCCTCCAGTACAGTCAACTCTTGGGAACCTCCTGTCACTCCAGAAATGTAGATGGTTTCCACCCCTTGACAGCTTGATGGCATCAGAATACACTGTGCACCAGTATCTACTAGAGCCTTATACTTCTGTGGGACTGATGTGCCAGGCCATTTGATCCATACAGTCCAGTAAATCCAATTGTCCCCTACCTCCACCTGGCTGGAGGCAGGGCCCCTCTAATAGTCATCACAAGATTGGACACTTAAGTTGTGTTGAAAGGGATTATTCTTCGTTATCACAGGAGCTGGAGTAAAATACCTTTAAGATTATAGATATGGATCACCAAAAATGTTGCTTTGACCATTTTTCAATTACAAGAAAATTTGGCAGTATCAGGAGACACATCTGTATTTATTCTGTCAGTTACTCTTGAAATGTGTATTTTTGCCCGAAATATCCCTTTCTGATGTGGGGCAAATGAAAAATGTTGCTTGTACTTTGGCTTTTTTAGTGACATCTCCATTTGTGTACAGTCTTAGCACTCTGCTAACTCAAAAGAAGCCTTCCTTTCCAAACCCACCGGAGAACTGAAACTCCTCTTATCCTTTGTTCTGATCAGTTATATGGAAATGGTTTTAGCACCTGAAAATGCTTTGGATGCTCTGTTTTGGTTTTAGTGTCAGTACTCTTATTGTGCCTCTGCTTCTTCATGGAGGGGGATTATATTTAAACATGTAATCCTAGGAATGCTAGGACTAGTGAAGCCTGACGACCAATGGTTTTCTCCTGTTAATATGGCTAGGGAAGCTTCTGTGCCTTGTGTCTTAATAAACTGTCTCCTTTCTGTGCAGATTCCTGGGTGTCTTATGGTAAATAAACTCATTGCTGCTTTTCCATTAAAATGTCTGCCAGGAAGTGTTCCTGTATCCTTAAGGGAATGTCCCAATTATGCAAAAAAAAACCCTACTGCTAAGTCACTTCTCCAGGTTAATTGCCTTTAAAACCAGATGTTAAAAAAAAAAAAAATCTGCCTTAAAATAAAGTCAGTAGAGCTCTTAGATCTTTCATCGTTTTTCATCGTTTTTCCTATTCCTGAACCATAGAGACAACATACCTTGAAAATCCTGTATAAATCCTAGAGCAGTACTTCAGGAATCCAGTTAGCTCTTATAAAGGAGAAATTAAGGCAGAATCTTAATGGATTACATCTCTTTCTAGCTACACCATTTAAATTCTAAGTGCGACCTGATCCATTTTTGTTCTAGTTCTTGCTCCTGCTGTACAATCTGTCGCCTTGCCAGTCTATAGCACTTCAGGCACCTATTTTTGAGCATCTCTTCCACTCTCAGTCCAGAGTTCCAGCTCTGGACTGGCCAGCAGCAGGTGCTGGGGGTGAAGCAATTGGCACCCACCTATCCAGACACTAGGGCATCTGTTCTGTCTGCCTGGGATGCAGACACTGGGCTGGCTTTGTCTTTGTCTTTCATTTGTAAACCTTGATTGATAACCGCATGTGTGTGGCTGCCAAGGTCAGGCTGTCTTTGGGAGGATGTTTTATCACCACAGGCACCTGGCTTGGCATAAGATTTAGGGACCTGCACTGTCTTTGACATGGTTCTGGCAGTCTGACAAGACTTTCTTGCAAGACATCAGTTTGCAGTCTAGCCAGGTTTACTTTTTGACAGCTGTCAGGAACTTTCATCAAGTATGAAAGTCTAACCAAGAGCATCAATAACTGGTGTTAATACTTAGTAAAAGGTAATTCATTTTTTTTTTTCCCTACTGATGAATATTCTGCTTCTGAGGGATTTGGCTTAAAGATGTTAGAGATTCCTTGCACTGTTTCTGTTTTGTAAAGCAGCTACAGGTATCTTGCACAGATTAGCATCTTTTGACATGGGGAAGGAGGGATAGCTCTGAAGTCAGACCAGGTTGCTCAGGGCTTTATCTAGACAGACAGTCAAAACCTCTATGGATAGAGCCTCCACAGACACTTTGGGAACCCCATTTCACTGTCCTCATGGCATGGAGAGTTTCTCCTTGAACCCAGTCTGAACTTCTCCTGTTTCAATTTATGCCCAGTGTCTCTCATCATTCCAACACATTTGGTGAAAAAGGTAAAGGAATCATAGAATGGTTTGGGTTGGAAGGGACCTTAAAGATAATCTAATTCTGCCCCCCACCACAGGCAGGGACACAGCACATTAGACAAGGTTGCTTCAAGCCCCATCCAACCTGGCCTTGAGCACTGCCGGGGATGGGGCAGCCACAGCTTCTTTGCACACCCTGTGCCAGTGCCTCACCACCCTTATGCTGAATAATTTCTTTTTCAGATTTTGTCTAAGTCTCCCTTAAAGCCATTGTTCTTCATCCTGTCCCTACCAGGCCTTGTCCAAAGCCTCTCTCCAGGTTTCCTGTAGCCCCTTTAGGTACTGAGAGCCGTTTTAAAGCCTCCCCAAAGCCTTCTCTTCTCCAGGCTGAATAAGCCCAGCTCTCTTGGTCTTGTCTTTATAGCAGAGGTGCTCCAGCCCTTGGATCACTCATGTAGTTGCATATTCCTCTTGTGCTGGGGTCCCTAGAGCTGAACACAGATAGGTCTCATGAGACTGGAGCAGAGGGGGAGAATCATCTCCCTCGATCTGCTGACCATGTTGCAAGGAATGCTAAGTTGATGGAAGGAATAGATAGCCTTTGAGAGTATGATGTTATTCTGCTAGTATCACCTCACTCTCACCCTTGAAAGAAGTGGAGAGATTATTTGTAAAGAGGGCTTGAGACAGAGGGAGGTGAAGAAGCTTAATGTGTTGATTGCAGGTTACACATTTAGGAGCTGGTGCTGCAGAAGATGGTGCAGCTGAGAAAATATGCACAGCACTTCTGCTTTGCAGGATGAAAGGAAAGGTGGGGGAATCTATGGGTTGGGTACTACTGTTCTTCTTCAGGACTCTGATCTGAGACTGCGATGACAATGAATTGATCATAGTGATAACCATTGGGAAATGGTATAGTTTGAGCGTTCTACTGTCCTCAGTTGCCACTTACTGAGACTAAAGCTGCATATAACTAAATACTTTCTCTTGTGCTACTGGGCACTGAACTCCCAAATATATGCCAGCTTTTCTTCATATTCTGCAAGTTGGTGTTTCAAAGCACTGACCTGATTTTAAGATAAAAGTGTGCTAAGTACATTCTGAGGTTGCCTCTCAACTCTTATGAGGCCTCTGGAATGACAGTGTTATGTTGAATACAGTGTGCTTTTTCTTATCTTACTGTGATGATACCTTAGTTAGAATGCTCTGCTCAGAAATGATTTGAAGTAAAACAAGTCAATATGATGCTTAAATGCTGCTTTTCTTTATCTTATGGCATTTTAAGTTATACTTGCACTAAGGCAACCACTTTGGAACAGAACATTTTGCTGCAAGATTTGGTTGATGTAGGGTTACATGATATATTTGTTTTTCTGTTTGTTTTGGGGGTTTTGTTTTGTTTTGTTTTTTTGTGGTGCCTTATGGTCCCTTGATATCCATAAAATCACTATTTGTACTCATGGCAGGACTGCTAACACACACAAACTCTTTCTTGTTGAGCTCCTGATGGTGTGTTGCCCAAAAGTGCAGCTCCAGTAGGATTAATACACTGGAAAAAATAAGTCTTCCTAGTGATCTGGGTAATAAAGATGTCAAACAGGCTTACGCAATGATGCTAAAGCTTTTCTGTAGAAGATTGTGTCAGGGGATACATATGAGTGTGGGTTTTAACCCACACTGTTTCAAAGAGTTGCTTCAGCTGGGTCAGAGGAATAGCGAGCTCTGTTGGTTCTCCATGTATGATTCTGAGCAGGAAAATGATGCTGAGACAATTTTATTCCACAGATTTGTAGACTGTGTATTTGAAGGGGACATGCTTGAAACCCGCTATAGGCGTTCTAAACAATAGAGGAAAAGCCTAGGTTTCAGATGCTGTTAGAAGCAAGGATGAAGTTCTTTAGTAATCTTTTATTACAATGACTGGCTTAACATGTGTGCACAAAGAAATGTCCTTTTGGCATAACTGACTGCAAGTACAACATGCACTGTTGTGTCTAGAGTTTTCGTCTATTATCTGGGAGGTTCCTAGAGCATGTGGAAGATAACTTCCTAACACAGCTGGTGAGTGAGCCAGGTAGAGAAGGCACCCTGCATGGACCTTCTATGTGGACAGAAAAGGACTTGTAGGTGATGTGATGGTTGGAGGCCATACTGGGGGTAGCCATCACAAAATGAAAGGTTTTGATTCTTAGAGAAATAAAGAGAGGGTTCAACAGAACTTCTGCCTTGGGCTTGTGGAAGACAGACTTAGGCTTGTTTAGGTGGGGGTTGACAGAGTCCTTGGGAGGCAGTGCTGAAGGGCAAAGGAGTCTGCTGTTGTCACCCCTTTTTTTTTTTTTTTTTTTTAATATAAAGAATAACTATGCTTGCTGGCAGCTGCTTTGCTGTCTATAAGCACCCAGCTGCAAGTTCATGATCTCTCACTGTTTTAGACAAAGTTAGGGTGTTTCAAAAGCTCAGTTGAAGAGAAATGAGAACAGGAAGTAAAAAATGAGACCAGGCACCCTGGTGTTGTCTTCAACCTGTTTTTATCTAATAGAACTGTCCCTGCTTCCACTGTGGCCGATGGAAAGTTTGTTTTGCTTAATGGACTATGTTAGTCTTAATTATATCCTTATCTTAATGATATGTTCTGAATTTTTTGTCACCTACTTTGGGAAATTCCCAAGAGGATGAGATTTTGGTGTGCTGTGTGCATGTAAAAATGTCAAGAAAGCAGATTATACCCTGGGCAGCTCAGAACTTCAGCACTTGCTTGACAAGTGGATAAGTTGGAGGAAAGCAGTCGCCCTCCTCCACCTGCCTGATTTTTCTGGGGTTTTGAAGGGTGGAAATACTTGAAAGCATGGATCAACTGGTAGCTTTTCATCAAAATGATACTTGCAATAGCACTGGATGGACTACAGTACGTTTGACTGCTAAGGCACAGCAAAAAACATGGAACTTCTAGCTTCTCATCATGTTTATATATCATATATATACTATTTTCACCATCTCTGATTTCTTTTCCTGTCATCTGTGTGTAAATATTTAAGTGAAAACTTTACTTCTGCTATATTTCCCCATTCATATCACGTGGTTGCCACCGACTGGAACAGTTCTATCACTGTTCTGGTTTATCACTGCTCTACAGCATGCTCCACAGCTCTCAAGTATCACAGTATCACAGTATGCTAGAGATTGGAAGGGACCTCAAAAGATCATCTAGTCCAATCCCCCTGCCGGAGCAGGAACACCTAGATAAGGTTACACAGGAACGTGTCCAGGCAGGTTTTGAATGTCTCCAGAGAAGGAGACTCCACAACCTGCCTGGGCAGCCTGTTCCACTGTTCTGTCACCCTCACTGAGAAGAAGTTTCTTCTCAGGTTTAAGTGGAACCTCTTGTGTTCCAGTTTGTACACATTGCCCCTTCTCCTATCATTGTTTGCCACTGAGAAGAGCCTGGCTCCATCCTCCTGACACTCCCCCTTTATATATTTATATGCAATAATAAGGTCACCCCTCAATCTCCTCCAAACTATAGAGACCCAGCTCCCTCAGTCTTTCCTCATAAGGGAGATGCTCCACTCCCTTAATCATCTTAGTTGCCCTGCGCTGGACTCTCTCCAGCAGGTCCCTGTCCTTCTTGAATGGAGGGGCCCATAACTGGACACAATATTCAAGATGAGGTCTCACCAGCCTCGCTCGACCTACTAACCACCCCCCTTCTAATACTCCCCAGGATGCCATTGGCCTTCTTGGCCACAAGGGCACAGTGTCAGCTCATGGTCACCCTGTCGTCCACCAGGACCCCCAGGTCCCTCTCCCCTACACTGCTCTCTAACAGGTCGTTCCCCAACCTATACTGGAACCTGGGGTTGTTCCTGCCCAGGTGCAGGACTCTACACTTTCCCTTGTTATATTTCATCAAGTTATTCCCTGCCCAACTCTCCAGCCTGTCCAGGTCTCTCTGGATGGCAGCACAGCCTTCTGGGGTGTCGGCCACTCCTCCCAGCTTAGTGTCATCAGCAAACTTGCTGATAGTACACTGAATTCCCTCATTTAAATCATTGATGAATATATTAAATAATACTGGTCCCAGTACCGACCCTTGAGGCACTCCACTAGATACAGGCCTCCAACTAGTCTCCTACTGTGCCACGAGCAGCAAGGTGCAACAGTCATTGGACATTATAGTTCAATAGTCCATTACCTCACAAGTGTGAAACCACACACGGAAACCAAATGGATACCAAGCTCAGAATGTGCCTTCCTGTTTCTCTACTGTTTTCTGACTTGAGCTTAGAGTCTAAACAGACCTTTGTTTTTGTTCCTTTTGTTTAGCATGTATCTTTGTGGCAACTTTCTCCATCCAGCTATCAGCAGAGAAGTGAGAGTTTTTCCCTTGAGCAACTCTCTAAAAAGGGTTTCCACCCTTGAAACCTGTAGACCAGCCTTGAACTCTTTGCTGGGCAAAATGGACTGAGCTCAAGTAGGAGTTTTATTCAAACAAAAGGATTTAAATTTTCTGTTCTAATGAATATTTAAAGCATTTATAATTTATTATCCTGCTTTAACACTGTAAGATGGATATGTTGGGGTTTAAATCTTCTTAAGCACTCAACCTCAATATCCAAGCAATAAGGAAACAAAGCAGAAAGTCTCCTCAAAAAACCTTTATACTGAGTAAGTAGAATCAAGCTTGTGTTGCTCACCAGAAGTCTGTTGTGTCACACAGCAAACCGTTCCTTTGGAACTATTTGTTAATAGAAAATTAAATACTTAAAAAATGCATGGTACATATTTCACCTGTAGTAGTTTTCACCACCTCTGGCTTTGTGATCATTGGTATCGGTGAACTTTGGTAAGAAAAAAAACAGGTTGGATGAGTTCATACTAAAATAAAAAATGCAAAATCAGTGTAAAAAAAACCCTTATATAATGATGTAGGGGCTTTGCCATCAGCTGAGATCTTGACCTCCATGCTGGATGCCTTAATATAAATCACTAAGTATATAAAATATACTTAGTTTAGTCCCATGTTTAGGACTTGCAGCACTTGCTACGTTAATTCTTCTCAGTTTGTGTAGGACATCAGCCCAAGTGGGCATAGGTTTCTTTGTTTTTGTTTCTTGTGTAACTGTCACTTCCAGGCAGTGGGAAACTAGAGGCTGATTGTATTCAGATGCCATATATTAATATGTTTTTGTATTAACATCGTGGTTTAAGCCCTGTTGGCAAGTCAGCCATGGAGTTAGTCTCTCACTGCCCCCTTTCTTGCCCTCCCCCTGCTCCTGGAGGAATGGGGAGGAAAATTGAAAAGAATGTAACTCCCATGGGTTGAGATAAGAACAGTTTAGTAACTAAGGTATAACACAGATCACTACTGCTACCACCAATAATAATAATGATAAAGGAAATAACAAGGGAAGAGAATACAATACCATCCGCCAACTGATAATACCCAGCCCGACCGAGCACCATCTGATACCTAGTCCAACCTCAGTGCACTAGCCCTTCCAGGTAGCTCTCAGTTACATCCTGGGCATGATGTGCTGTGGTATGGAATACCTCTTTGGCTAGTTTGTGTCAGGTGTCCTGTCTCTGCTTCCTCCCAGCTTCCCCTCCTCCCTGGCAAAGCATGAGGCTTATAAAGTCCTTGGTCAGCCTAAACATTTGAGCAGTAACTAAAAACATTGGTGTTATCAGCACTGTTCCCAGGCTGAAAGTCTAAAACAGCACTGCACCAGTTACTAAGAAGGGGGAAAAAAATGACTGCTAACTGCTGAACCCAGAACAATTAATATAAGTTAATATAAACTTGCCAAAATAAAATAAACCCAGGGACAATCATAATTGCATGGGGAAGCATGCAGTTCCTGGTAAATAAGAGATTGCACATAGGATGAATTATATCCATGCTACATGAGATAGTTCTTAAAGCTCAAAGCATTCTTATTTTACATACAATATTCAGTCCCTGTTCTAAAGGCAGGCTGATGCAGAGCTTCCCTACAAGAATCTGCTGTATTGCAGTATAGCCACCACTTGATGAAATTCAACAAGGGCAAGTGTAGAGTCTTGCATCTGGGGAAGAGCAACCCCATGTACCAGTACAGGTTGGGGGTTAACCTGCTGGAAAGTAGTGAAGGGGAAAGGGACCTGGGGGTCCTGGTGGATAGGAGGATGACCATGAGCCAGCAATGTGCCTTTGTGGCCAAGAAGGCCAATGGTATCCTAGGGTGTATTAGAAAGGGTGTGGTTAGTAGGTCAAGAGAGGTTTTCCTCCCCCTCTATTCTGCCTTGGTGAGGCCGCATCTGGAATATTGTGTCCAGTTATGGGCCCCTCAGTTCAAGAAGGACAGGGAATTGCTTGAAAGAGTCCAGCGCAGAGACACAAAAATGATTAAGGGAGTGGAATAAACGATTGGCTTCGAGGCTGGTGCTCCAGGCAGGGCTTTGGATTCTTTGCTAACGGCTAGTTTTATAGGGCACCGGCCTGGACATTGGCATGTGGGAAAGGTTTATCGCACAGAGGTAAAAGGATGCTGGGGCACGAATTAGCAGGGCTCATTTGGAGAGCTTTAAACTAGATTTGAAGGGGGATGGGGTTGTAGCTGGGCTTGCCTCAGTGGGACAGCGCTCCGGAATTGATGAAGACTGGGAGGCCTCCTGTAATCCTAGGGTGAAATCGGTGTGCTCGGGTCGCTCCCTGAAATGTCTGTACGCCAATGCGCGCAGCATGGGAAATACGCAGGAGGAGCTAGAAACCTGTGTTAAGTCGGGAGATTATGATCTGGTGGCTATTACAGAGACGTGGTGGGACAGCTCACATGACTGGAATATAGTCATGGAGGGCTATGTCCTTTTCAGGGAAGACAGGCCAGCCAGGCGGGGTGGTGGGGTTGCTCTTTATGCGCGAGAGCAGCTACAATGCGTTGAGTTCTGTCCGGGGACAGATGATGAGCGAGTCGAGAGTCTGTGGGTGAGAATTAAGGGGCAGGCTGGCAGGGGCGATACTGTTGTGGGGGTCTGTTACAGGCCACCGGATCAGGGTGAGGAAGTTGACGAGGCCTTCTATAGGCAGCTGAGAGCGGCCTCACAGTCACAGGCCGTGGTCGTTGTGGGGAATTTTAACTTCCCTGATGTTTGCTGGAAGGACTACTCGGCAACCCAGCCGCAGTCCAGGAGGTTCTTCCAGTGTATGGATGATAACTTCCTCAGGCAAATGGTGGATGAGCCAACCAGGAGAGATGCGCTGCTGGATCTCATCCTCACTAACAAGGAGGGTCTGGTTGAAGGAGTGAACGTTGAGGGCTGCCTTGGTTGCAGCGACCACGAGATGGTAGAATTCAGGATCTTGTGTGGTAGGGTCAGTAGAATAGCAAGTAGAATCGCAACCCTGGACTTTAGCAGGGCAAACTTTGGCCTCTTCAAGCAATTGCTAGGGGAAATCCCTTGGGCTAGGCTGCTTGAAGGGAAAGGGGCCCAAGATAGTTGGTTAACGTTCAAGGACTGCTTTTTCCGAGCTCAAGATCGGAGCATCCCGACACGTAGGAAGTCAAGGAAGAGGGTCAGGAGACCTGCGTGGCTAAATAGGGAATTGCTCGGTATGCTCAAGTGGAAGAGGAGAGTTTACAGGTCATGGAAGGAAGGGCTGGCCACTTGGGAAGAATATAAGGCTGCTGCTAGAGGATGTAGGAAAGCTGCTAGGATGGCTAAGGCCTCCTTGGAATTAAAGCTGGCGAGAGGGGTCAAGGACAGCAGAAAGAGCTTTTTCAAATACATGGCAGGTAAAACTATCACCAGAGGCAATGTAGGCCCGCTGATGAACGGGACGGGTGCCCTGGTGACAGAAGATACAGAGATGGCAGAGTTACTGAATGCCTTCTTTGTCTCTGTCTACTCTGCCGGAGGCAGTCCTGAAGAGCCCTGTACCGCTGAGACCCCAGATGAAGATAGGTCAACGGAGCGGTCTGCCTTAGTCGATGAGGAATGGGTTAAAGACCAGTTGAGCAATCTGGATATCCATAAATCCATGGGTCCAGATGGGATGCACCCGCGGGTGCTGAGGGAAGTGGCTGAGGTCATTGCTAGACCGCTCTCCATCATCTTTACCAAGTCTTGGGAAACAGGAGAGGTGCCTGAGGACTGGAGGAAAGCAAATGTCACTCCTGTCTTCAAAAAGGGCAAGAAGGAGGACCCGGATAACTATAGACCGGTTAGCCTCACCTCCATTCCTGGGAAAGTGATGGAACACCTTATCCTTGGTGCCATCTTAAGGCATATCAAGGATAAGAGGGTTATGAGGGGCAGTCAACATGGCTTCACCAAGGGGAAGTCGTGCTTGACCAATCTCATAGCCTTTTATGAGGAAATAACGCGGTGGATGGATGATGGTAGAGCGGTGGATGTGGTCTACCTCGACTTCAGCAAAGCGTTTGACACGGTCTCCCACAGCATCCTTGCGGCTAAATTGAGGAAGTGTGGTCTGGATGATCGGGTAGTGAGGTGGACTGTGAACTGGCTGAAGGAGAGAAGCCAGAGAGTTGTAGTCTATGGGCAGAGTCGAGTTGGAGGCCTGTATCTAGTGGAGTGCCTCAAGGGTCGGTACTGGGACCAGTATTATTTAATATATTCATCAATGATTTAGATGAGGGAATTGAGTGTACTATCAGCAAGTTTGCTGATGACACTAAGCTGGGAGGGGTGGCCGACAACCCAGAAGGCTGTGCTGCCATCCAGAGAGACCTGGACAGGCTGGAGAGCTGGGCGGGGAATAACTTGATGAAATATAACAAGGGAAAGTGTAGAGTCCTGCATCTGGGCAGGAACAACCCCAGGTTCCAGTATAGATTGGGGAACGACCTGTTAGAGAGCAGTGTAGGGGAGAGGGACCTGGGGGTCCTGGTGGACGACAGGGTGACCATGAGCCGACACTGTGCCCTTGTGGCCAAGAAGGCCAATGGCATCCTGGGGTGTATTAGAAGGGGGGTGGTTAGTAGGTCGAGAGAGGTCCTCCTTCCCCTCTGCTCTGCCCTGGTGAGACCTCATCTGGAATATTGTGTCCAGTTCTGGGCCCCTCAGTTTAAGAAGGACAGGGACCTGCTGGAGAGAGTCCAGCGCAGGGCAACTAAGATGATTAAGAGAGTGGAGCATCTCCCTTATGAGGAAAGACTGAGGGAGCTGGGTCTCTATAGTTTGGAGGAGATTGAGGGGTGACCTTATTAGTGTATATAAATATATAAAGGGGGAGTGTCACGAGGATGGAGCCAAGCTCTTCTCAGTGGCAAACAATGAAAGGACAAGGGGTAATGGGTACAAATTGGAGCACAAGAGGTTCCACTTAAACCTGAGAAGAAACTTCTTCTCAGTGAGGGTGACGGAACACTGGAACAGGCTGCCCAGGCAGGTTGTGGAATCTCCTTCTTTGGAGACATTCAAAACCTGCCTGGACACGTTCCTGTGTAACCTTATCTAGGTGTTCCTGCTCCGGCAGGGGGTTGGACTAGGTGATCTTTTGAGGTCCCTTCCAATCTCTAACATACTGTGATACTGTGCTGTAAAATGTAATATTCCTACACTAAGGTCTAGAAATGTGAGGGATGTTCAAAGATGGGTTCAATAGAATTTGAGCTTTGCAAAAATTAAGTTACTTTTGATGCCCTTCATTCTTAGAAATAGGTGAGCTGTTGACTGAATTTTTTCTTCCCTTTCTTCTCCCTCCAAATTTGGTTGAGTCAAACACGAGGCATGGAAAAACTTCAGCCTCATTAGCCTTACAAAATCAGACATTTCTTTTCAATCCATTATAGAGAGAAGTCCCTGGATACAAATAAAGGTAGGACTGTATTCTCCACTGTTGAATCTCTTCTGATCTTCCAAGCTAAGTAAATCTAGAACGAAAGAAAATCAAAACTTCTTGCATCCCAGTTTCCTGCTTTTGGTTGCTGATCGGATGGATGGAGAGGCATTTGTATATGTATATATACTTACATACATAAGCAACTTATATACCCCGCAAGCACCTAGTGGCTTTAGAAGTTACTGTTTTGAACAATACAAGATTTAAAAAAAGCAGAGGCTTCTTGGTAGGTCACTCTTTCTTTGTTTGGGGTTCCCCCCAAGCACACACACACTTCTGTGTGAGATTTAAGCAGATAGTAAGGTAGCGTCAATAAACAGCAACTGAAGTGTCAAAACTAGTTGGACCTCTCTTCCCCAGGCAGCCCATGCTGTATGTGAGAATTCCTGAGAACTGGAAAAGGCCCTACTGTTGAGACATTTAATGGCACCAAAGTTGTCTTCAGCATTAAGTTTGATTGTGAATAGCTCTCCCCAAAATGAAGCAGGATAGATTATATTTCATAAACTCTGTTCTTTGAGGTTTTCTCTTTCTCGTGTTGCTTCCTTTGCTGGTGCTGATAAACTTTAGCCAAATTTCTAGAAAGCTGAGAATGTGTGTTCAGGAAATGCAGGAGGATATTCGGTAACAGTAACTTTACACAAGCGTAAATAACAGCTCACTGAAGTAGTTCTTACTGTTAAACTGCCCTTTTTAGACCTGGTGCTTCGGAGACAGATCATAAAAGATGGTTGGCTGTCAGTCATTCATGGTCCCTTTCCATTATTTTGGAGCTGCTAATGGGACAAGAAAAGATGTTACAACTGAAGCATTTGAAAGGAAGAGAAGACACTGTAGCTGAAGCTTTTGGGGAGTACAAGATTTCTGTTGCAGTCTGCTGCAATTGATCACAGTTGACAAATGACACGTTAACATCAGAATCCATAGCTTTACACTGATGATTGCATTTTTTCTCTTTATCCTAAATCTAAATTTTTCAGACATCCTTAAGGTCTGAGCTGATACTTTGCTAATTACAGTCCATGAAAATGAGAAGTGGTCTTGCTTCAGTTACAAATCCTAAGGAAAAAGGGGCAATTTCATCTTGTGGAGTAGAGAGTAGAATGCTGATGGCCCTTGGGCAGAAACGTGTGTTAGAGGGGGAGAGTCCTTACTGATAGTGTTTGTACTGTAAACACTGCTGCTGTTTTTATCTGCTTGCTTTATTACTTTCTTCCTTATTGAGATGTCTTTCTGAAAGCTACTACACTCAAGTGGGATAAGTTAGAAGAATATTTGTAATGACTCCCTCTGTGCCTTTGCACAGCATGGGCAATAACTTCTGTTAATATGGGGGAGTTTCCCCAAAGTGGCTTTTCATACCTCTGCACAAATGTTTTTAGAAAGTTCTGTACAGTCTCTTTTTATATTGCCGTAAAAGTTTGTGGTTTAGACTTCTTAGAGGATGCTTATATATAAAATGATGAAAATCTCCTCATGCGAATGCTGTTCATGGCTGGACATGTTCTTCATATTTTTGATGTGAAGTTGAAGAACTTCAATGATGTGCTATTTGGCAAAGATGCTAGGTAAGAAAAAGGTTTACAAAGTGTTATGTAATCCATTCATGAGAAAATTTTCCATAAATGTCTTCTCTAGGTCTAGGAGTAAGTCTCTTTAAACAATTTTTGAAGCCTCAAGCTATATAAGCGTGGATGCTTAAGTTAAATTTATGAGTTATTGAGTGCAGGTACTACTCTATTTCAGTAGACAATCTAAAAAACAACCCCTAGTGTTCATTTTATATTAATCAAAATGATTTTTATCTCTAATAGACTAAAAATAACCCTCAGGGGTAAATCTGAGAAGACTGTCATCTTGCGGAATGACTCCTCAGTAGGAAAAACTAACACTATACCTGGTTCTCCCAATGCCTGCTCCTAATTGTGTGTCCCTCTGATTTCAGTAAATGTGATCCTGATTTTTCTTTATGACATAAAAGATCAGGTTCCCTTGTAGATGGAAAAAGCTATTCTGGTTGTAATTCAGAGAAAGTCAAAAAGGCTTATTTGGAATACTGCCTGTCCCAGAAATGTAACTGCAAAGCCAGGACTGTAGAGATCTGAGTTATAGTTGCAGCTTTGACAGAAATTGCCTCTGATCTTGGGTGAAAAGCTTTAACTCTTGCCCCTTTCCTATCTTTTAGTTATCTTAATTGTTGGCCTTGTCTTTGAGATTAAGATGTACCAAAGGGAGTGGAATGGTTTTAGAAAATGTTGCAAGCCAAGTGAGAAAACACTAGGTTTATGTGGCATTTCATGACACTGACTCAAGTTGATGCAGAGACTCAAATCCAACTTATTACAACCAAGCTCTTTTTATCCCCCTGTTCGGTACTTTCTCAACCTGCACATACATACAGCTTTCAATCTCATTGGCCTCTGTAAAACTCTCCAGGTAAATAGTCCAATCAGTGTTTCAGACCCTCTCACAACCCCCACATCCTCCGGCCTTACACGCCCCAAGTCATTGCCCCAGGGCTTGTCGAAGCACCAAGGCCTCAGAGCTCATTCCCCAAAAGTTCTTCATGCAAGTCTTATCACCTTCATTCATTCATTCATGGCTTGACTTAGCGAATGAAGATTTGGAAAGGGCTTTACCCATGCTTACTACAAGTGCGCCGATGGCTAAAAAGGCCAATGTGAGATAGGCAAATCCTGCTGCAAAAAGCACAGCAAAAGGTCTCCTTGGGTGGTATAGGCGGGGCGCGATTCTTTCTATGTTGTCTTTTCTCCTCAAGACTAGTCCTGCGTGAGTTCTCGAAGGAGTCAACGGCATTATGTATGATGTGTCTCCAAGTCTCCTGATTGGAGGCCAAGGTGGACCACTGATGGTAGTCAATATGGCCAAGGCTGAGGTATTGTTTCAGAGAGTCCTTGGGGCACTTTTCTTGTGGCAACTGGTGACAAGTTCACTGTAAAACACGATCTTGGGGAAGCTGTGATTCTCCATCCTGGAGATGTGCCCTACCCAGCGCAGCTGCAGTTTCAGCAATATGGCCTTGATACCGGTGACCCCTGCCTGTTCAAGGACAGTGACATTAGACACATAGTCAGTCCAAAGGATGTTTAGAATTGTATGGAGGCAGCACTGATGAAAGCGTTCCAGGAGTTGCAAGTGATGACGATAGATGACCCATGATTCAGACCCATATAAAAGAGTAGACAGTACAATGGCTCTATAGACACTGATCTTTGTACTTTTCTTCAGCTGTTTATTGCACCATACTCTTTTATGGAGTTTTCCAAAGGCTCTATATGCCTTTGCTATTCTGTTGTCTATCTTTTTGTCGATCGTGACATCCGAGGAAATAATGTTCCCAGATAGCTGAACTGCTGAACTGACTTAAGCTTTGACTCACCAATGGTAATGTGGGGATGACGGTAATCTTCTTGTGGTGCAGGTTGGCAGAGAATTACTGTCTTCTTCAAGCTGACTTCCAGCCCAAAAACCTCAGCCACCTCTGCAAAGCAAGTTGTTAAATGCTGCAGAGCTGCCTCTGTGTGGGCAACAAGGGCGGCATCATCAGCAAAAAGCAGTTCAAGGACAAGATGGTTTAGGGTCTTAGTGTGGGCCTTCAGTCGCCTTAGATTGATTAGGCTACCATCAGTATGATATCGGATATAAATGCTGTTTTTTCGTCAAGGTCTACTGTAGCTCTTTGGAGCATCATGCTGAAGAACATTGTGAATAAAGTTGGTGCAAGAATGCAACCTTGTTTCACAACATTGGTTATGGGGAAGGGCTCAGAGAGTGCATCGCGGTATCTGTCTTGGCCTTGCTGATCCTCGTAACAGAATAACCATTTTGAGGGACTTGGGGGGACAACCTAATTGTTCCAAGATCAGCCACAGGCCTTTTCTGCTCACAGTGTCAAAAGCTTTGGTGAGGTCAACGAAAGTTACATAGAGCCTCTTATTCTGGTCTCTACACTTTTCTTTCAGTTGTCTGAGAACAAATACCGTATCTGTGGTACTTCTATTAGCTCTGAAACCACACTGACTTTCAGGTAGAAGTTCTTCTGCGATAGCAGGTACTAGTCCGTTCAATAGTATTCTTGCAAGAATTTTTCCAGCAATGGAGAGCAGAGTTATACCTCAGTAGCTTGAGCAGTCTGACTTGACACCTTTTTTCTTATACAGAGTGATGATGATTGCATCACGAAAATCTGATGGTAATTTACCTTGATCCCAACAGCGCACAACTAGTTCATGAAATTTAGCATGAAGTGCTTGGCCTCCGTGCTTCCAGATTTCAAGTGACACTTCATCAACCCCAGCTGCCTTGCCAGTTTTCACCTGCTGTATAGCCTTAAGAGTCTCTTCCATGATAGGGGCTAAATCCAATTCATTTTTCACCGGATGTTATAGTATGTGCTGGATTCCTACGCCTTGGACTACACAGTTAGCACTAAAGAGTGTTTGAAAATGTTCAGACCAATGATTCAGGATGGAGATTTTATCTGTAAGAAGTGTTTGGCCATCTGCATTAAGAGGATTTGAACCTGAAATGTGGGTCCATACACTGCCTTCAGAGCCTCATAGAATCCTCTGTGGTCACCCAAATCTGCACATAGTTGAGTCTTTTCTGCTAGGTTGAGCCACCACTTGTTCTGGATGTCTCTAAGTTTCTGTTGGAGTTTGCTACATGCAAGATGAAAGGCTGCTTTTCTTAAATGGCAGAGTGGCTGAGCGAGGTGTGCTTGATGAGCAGATCTCTTCTTTGTCAGCAGTTCCTGAGCCTCCTGGTTGCTATCGTCAAACCAGTCTTTGTTTTTCTTTAAGGAGAACCCAATGGATTCTATGGAGGGCGGCAGGATGCTATTTTTAATATGTTGCCAAAGCGCTTCAGGAGAAGAATCTATAAGCTGGTCTTCAAGCTTAGTTTGAAGGTTAGCCTAAAAGCTGTCCCTCACTGCAGCTATTTTGAGATTATTAACATTGAGCCTCCTCCTCGGAATGCTGCCCCACTTAGATTTGGGCTTGAAGTGGAAACTAAGTTTGCAACGCACAAGGCTGTGTTCTGTTTGACATTCTGCACTAGGTATCACTCGGGTGTGACAGACCTCACAAATATTTCTCTGGCGCACTAAGACATAATCACTAAGGTTCCAATGTTTAGATCAAGGATTCATCCAGGTTGTCTTCTAGCTGTCCTTCTGCTGGAAAATAGTGTTGGTGATGGTAAGCTGTTGCTCTGTACAGAACTCTAGTAAGAGGTGACCGTTATCATTGCAGCTGCCAACACCGTGCTTACCTAGTACTCCTTTCCAGGCTTCAAAGTTCTTACCTACTCGGGCGTTGAAGTCACCAAGGATTATGATCTTATCTTCTATAGGAACTTTCTGAGTGAGGTGATGCAGGACGGAGTAGAATTTTTCTTTTTCTGCAGGGTCAGCTTGCAGAGTTGGAGCATATATGCTGAAAAGAACAATTTGCTGCTTATTTTGTAGTGGAAGACTTAGGGACATAATACGATCGGAATGACCTATTGGCAAATTTTCAAGTTTAGAGGCTATGGAGTTTTTACTCATAAAGCCAACTCCAGAAAGGTGACTTTCAGTTTTGGATTTGCCTGATCAGTAGAGTGTATAGCCAGCACCATGTTCTTTGAGGCTACCTTCCTCATGAAGGCGAACTTCACTGAGAGCAGCAATATCAATGTTATGTCGTGACAATTTGTGGGCAGTTAGCGCAGAACACAGCTCAGGACACCCGTTGTTGGCTGTATCAAGCATGGTTCTGATGTTCCAACATGCGAGTGTCAATCTGGACACACCTTTGGAGGCAGGTGTATGCCTTTGTCTTTTTGTCTTTAAATGACCACACCAGAAGATGCCCGTTGGCCGCGGCTAGCCAACCAGGTGGAGGGGGAGATGAGCTTTGGGTAGGCCACCTTTTCTAGGCCTCTCTCCATATGGAGCAAGCAGTGCTGTCCTTGAAAAAAAGGCTGCTTGGTCATTCAGGATGCTGCTGAACAAGACTCATCTCCTGGGTCAGTCTCGAGTGACCAATGTCCTGAACTGCCTGCATGCAGGGTTGGGTCTGTGACTTCCAGTGCACCTTATCACCTGCCGTTTCATCCCTCGCCTGTTGCTACAGGGCTTTGCAAGTGTGGGTAAACCCTTCAGGCCTGTGCAGTGATTTTTTTAGGTGAGGCACAGCATGCGCAGAACTGGCCCCACCCTTTACACCTAAGGTTTATCTGCCAGGGCCTAGCGAGCTTGGACTGTGACAGCAAAGTCCTCAGGTCGTAGGTTTAATTAGAGTATCCTTCTCTTAGATGGATGGCCTTACAGAGCTATATGAGCTTCATCTGCCTGGGTTTGAAGTTAGAGTTGTACTTCTCCTAGGATGGTTGCCTGAAGGCTAGTGAGCCCATCCTGCCCATTGACCCACTTTGTCTGACCCTTCATTTGAGACCTGTCTGGCATGGGAGACCCTACCGGAGGCATGTGCCACTACCAGCATAGATCCCAACCTCACAAGGGCACGCAAGCGCTTTCCCCACAACAAGGAGGTATCACCTTCACTCCCCACAGATCTACATGTTTTAGTCTATATCTATCTGAACTCCATTTACTTTCTCTTTCATCCCCTCTTTTTTTTATCAACTGTATCAGCAGAGGAATTAGAAAGTTGAGATGAAGCCTAAGAATTATCCTTTGCATTGCTACAACTTTCCTCTGAAGAAGGAAAGTTGTTCTGAGATTTCTACAGAAATACAGACTGGGTATATATCAGTCTGCCTGGTGAAGCAATTAAAAAGATCTCAAAAACTCTGAAGCAGGATCACTAGGTATGTTAGGGCCAGCAATAATAATCTGAGCCAAAAAAACAGTCCGGTTCTATTGCATTATACCCTTGATCTTGGCAAAGCTTGCCTCCTTTGCCTGTGCCCCGTTACCTTGCGTTATGCCTCCTTATTGGAGATAGATTGGATCACCAGATCCTGTACTGTAATTCTGGATTATCTGAGCAACAGTATTGTAGAAACAATGGCCTGAGAAACTAAAGGAAGAGTAGAGTTATGTATGCTAGTGTCAATTGTGTTAGCATTCAGAGTTGCTGTGTCTGTACTCCAGTCTCTGTGCATACCTAAGGAACACAAGTGCCTGAGCTCTGACAGTCGAGCTGCCTATTGACAAGTGCCAGCTGGCTAAAAATACCATTTTCGCAGTAAATTCTCATCAAAATTTGTTTAGGGCTTTTTTCACTTGTGTGAACATATTTATGGAACAGTCATCCAAGGATGATTGTTACTGGGTTTGAAACAACAGATCATACAACTGTCTTGTCTTGCTGCAAGTGGATTTTTCCGAACTTCCTGTTCCTGTGAAAATGAACTTCTGAAGGTGACTTCATTGGCCTTCAGGCACACTAGATTTTACCTTTGGCATTTGGGGCTTCATTTGGATTGTCGCTTGTTAAAATGAGACAAGTGAGGCCTTTGAGTCTATTCCAATTTCAATTTTTATATAAGCCACTGAAAAGCCTCCAGCAGCAAACTCCCATCTCAGGTTATTCTAGTCAACAAAGTATTTCTAACATTATATGTGCCTATACGTTGCTGTACGTTGTGAAATCAGGCATGGCTTTATTCTTTGTTAGGGAAGTAATTTCCATATCAGAATGTTAACACTGTACAGCATTGTGTGGTGATAGAAAGGACAGGGAATAAAATGTATAAAGATTTTCATTTGAAAGCCTTGCTAGAGGTCTTGGCAGCTTCTGTTAGCCTCTCATAGCAACAGCAGTGAGAGAGAGCATTTGATTCTAAGCAATATGATCTCATTATGTAGGACAGGAATATAAAGTGAAGAAACAAAACACTGTACTAATTTTAGGTTCCATTTGAGCCTGTGACAGGTTTTTAAACTTCACAGCACCCTAGTTGGGTTGAATCTCTCCAGTAACATCTGACTTGAACAGATCCCTGGTGAACAGCATAGCTTCTTGGTGCTGCTTTGCCTCCTGTTTGGTGGTGGAAGGCTTTTACACTTGTTTTGGTGCTTTCCTCTTACTGACTTTTTGCATTAGTATTGGTCAGAGCAGAGTATCCTCTAAAACCTGCACGTGGGGAGCCACATGATCAAGCTGCTGGAGTCCAGATGATGTTTTGAGTAGCCCTATCTCTGATGATTTAATGTTATGTGTATTTTTTAAAACAGATGTAAAACTCTACAAGGAGCACACTCTGAAAATGCTATTGCTTTACATTAGTGATTTGACTACCTTTTTTTATAATCTCAAATCACTTCTACATAACACACATGAAGTCGGTGCAGTTATTCTACTTCTGTAGTGTGTTTTGCATTAGGAATGGGTGGAAAGTCTGCGGCATCTCAACAAACCCGAAGCTGGTCTAGCACCCCTGTGTTGCTCTGAGAGCTCAAAGGTGACCGATTTCCCTGGCTGGGGATTCCCCAGGTGCAGGGGGAGTCTGCAGCTGGTGTTCTCTCTGTGTAGCTGTCTTTGCCTATGAGCACCAAGCTGCAGCTGCTCATAGGGAGCCTGTTGGGACCAGCCACCAGGCATGAGAGCTGAGGTTGCTTTGTGGCTGTTCTGATGCTCACCCAAGTGTTGGTCTTTTTGTTTTGCGTCTGAAGCTGAAATGTATTAGAAAGCCCACTTTAAACAAAGAAGCTGGGGGAAACCCACAGATTGTTGACTGCAGTGATCCACAGGTGGTTTGTATTACTTGTGCATAATCTGAACTCTTCGAGTTATGTAAGAAATACCTCCCTCTTCTTGTGTAAGAAATACTTCCCTCTCATTGCTCTGCAGCAGAAGCCCAACATAAAAACTTAAATTTTAGATTTTTAGCAGGATTTAGGATGTTAGGAACGTAAATCCTATCAAATTTTAATGGAGTTTAGGGTATTATTCAGTCTCCCTTGAAAAATTAACTCTAAATCTGTGCAGGATTAGAGGAAACACCACTGTGACCAAAAACCTTTCTCTAATGCACATCTTTTCCTGTAGCTTCTAGCCACTGTTACCATGTTCAAAAGATCACGCCATGCCTGAGGAGTCTGGCAGAAACCTTTTAAAGTTCCTCTCAGTTCAGTAGGCTGCACACTGGTCTGATTTGCAGTAGCAATTCCTATTACTCCATGAAAGTCTGGACTTGCCTTTCATTTAAGTTAATAGATTGTGAATTTATATAACTATATTAACAGTTGCTTAAGGTGAAGAATATATTAGATAAAGGCTACAAAAGTGGGTGTTCCTCTATTTATTTATTTTAATGGTAAATGAGGTTGTGTCTGGTGTTGTAGTTGCCATGCTGTAAAATGTATGCTTTTCATAAAAGTGACCATCCTCCCTGTTTGTGACAACGTTTCAGGCTTTTAAAACCCTAGGAGTTACAAGAGCTGTCTTAGGCAATGTTGCCACTATTTCTTCATCCTAAGGCTCTGTTACTCCACTTGAAACAACTGGCAGATCTTCTGCCCTATAGACTGCCCTTGGGCCTGTGTGTGTATGGTCTCCCCTATTGTTTCCTTTCCGTATAGAGCAGTTCACAGGTAGTGTCAAATTATGCAAGTAACTTGCCAGGTATCTCTTGACTGTGGAAAAGAGCTTTGCTCCAGATACTTCAATGTTATATTGCTATTAGCTGTTGGCTACCAGCTTGCAGCTCTTTACCCTGTTCTTCTCCTTGCTGAACTAGCTACATTCCCATCTCTGAGAGGAGGAATCTCATGGTGCTGTTTGGCTTCCAAACTATTTACACTGAAACATCCTTGTACAAATAGAAAGAAGCAAAGGTCAGGTTAACAGCCCTGTGTTAAAGGTCAGCAATACCCTGGTAACAGTAGAAATCCATTCAGCTTCAGAGAAGTTGAACCCCTTATGAATAGGAAATAACCCAAATAAACAGGGAGGCAGATAAAAAGCAGTATCTTATCCCTGAGCCATGTGTCAAGTGGAAATGTAATATATGAGAGCTTGTTGGGTATTTCCTATGCCTAGCTCTAAATGACATCGCTCGAAATATGAAAGGGTAGCAAGTAGTCAGAAAAATAGCTAAATAACTGCCTTGTCAAGCTTCTGACTCTCAACCTGAGGCTTTCTGTTTTTTTACTGCAAGCATGTAATGCAGCCAAGTTTGTTCAGCATCCTTCCTGTGCCTTAAAGTGTGACTTTTATGGGTGGTATTATGTTTATGGGTCTTTGTTCATCCTCAGCCTCATGTACTTCACTTCTGCTTCCTCTGAGGCTTTGCCACCACACTGCAGAGTGTTAATTTCCTGGTTTGAGTCTGTTGCAGACAAGCTCAGAGCCTTGATTAAAACACGACACACAGATACCCGCCGCTGACAAAGACACTCATGAAACTCCAGCGTCTAAAGTTGGCCCTGGTGTTTTCTCACCAAGCAGCACAGGGACCTTTCACCTCTTGGAGACATGCTGTTTACAAACTTCTCTTTTCTTTTTAATTAGGGTTTGACTGAATCATAGAATCATAGAACAGTTAGGGTTGGAAAGGACCTTAAGATCATTCAGTTCCAACCCCCCTGCCATGGGCAGGGACACCTCACACTAAACCACGTCACCCAAGGCTCTGTCCAGCCTGGCCTTGAACACCGCCAGCAATGGTGAATTCACAACTTCCCTGGGCAGCCCATTCCAGTGCCTCACCACCCTTACAGTAAAGAACTTCTTCCTTATATCCAGTCTAAACTTCCCCTCTTGAAGTTTTAGCCTATTACCCCTTGTCCTATCACTACAGTCCCTAGTAAAGAGTCCCTTCCCAGCATCCTTATAGGCCCACTTCAGATACTGGAAGGCTGCTCTGAGGTCTCCATGCAACCTTCTCTTGTCCAGGCTGAACAGCCCCAACTTGCTCAGCCTGTCTTCATATGGGAGGTGCTCCAGTCCCCTGATCATTCTCGTGGCCCTCCTCTGGACTTGTTCCAACAGTTCCATGTCCTTTTTATGTTGAGGACACCAGAACTGCACACAATACTCCAAGTATGGTCTCACAAGAGCAGAGTAGAGGGGCAGGATCACATTTGACCTGCTGATCATGCTGCTTTTGATGCAGTCGGCTTCCTGGGCTGTGAGCATGCGCTGCCAGCTCATGCTCATTTTCTTATTGTCCAACACCCCCAAGTCCTACTCTGCAGAGCTGCTCTGAATTTCTTCTCTGCCCAACCTCTAGGTGTGCCTGGGATTGCTCTGACACAGGTGCACGGCCTTGCACTTGGCATGGTTAATGAGTCTTAGCAAGCTGCTTTAGTGGTTGTTCTGGTTGGTTTAGGGATGTATTGCTATAAAATATGACCAGCCTTATGAAACTTAGGGGAAATGCAATGGGGAAAAAATGCCTCAAGCAGACCATGTGTGTTACTGTGATGTGTCTGGCATGCATTGTCTCTGCAAGACACATATATGGGCATTCCTGACTTTCTTCCTGGTTTTCTTGGTCATTGAACAGAAGTACTGGTTATGGGGGAAAGCCAGATTTTTCTTGCTTTTGTGAGACTCCTCCCTTTGGTACTCGCATCCAGCACTGGAGGACTTACAGAAGTCATCCTTTAGGTATGAATTTCTACAGTCTTTTCCCCACTTGTTCATCTGGCACAGTTTACAGGTGTCTCAGCACACTTGATTTTAGACCATCCTGTGGAGTCATGGATCTAACAAGCAAAAAAAATGTTTCCTAATACTCAGCACACATTTTTTTTTTCTCCTCTTCAGTTTGCTACATTGTTCCCAGGACCGCTGCGAAAGCCCCTATATAAATACTGCACATGCTTTTACAACAGTGCATTTTTAATCTGGTTTGTCCTAATAGAGGCCTTCTTCATGCAGTTTTCAGATCTTTCTGTTCCTAGCAAAATACTCCTTATTTCCTTATTCTAATGAGTTTTAAGATGAAGGAGTATATCAGAAATAATAATTCTCAGCTATGACTACTAGTTTGCATGTCTGCTACAGCTACTGGGACAACGAAATACCTCATCATAGAGGGAAGTACTTGAGTTTCTGCACTGAGCTGTCTTTGGGATTTCTCTTGCAGCATACCTGAAATTTAACTAAACTTCAGCTAATTGTATCTGGAGAACGGATTTTGTAACCTGATTCCTTACAGATGCAGCTGCACCACTCTCCCTCATATCAAAGGAAATACGAGCCATGTGCTCTTCTTAGCCTTCAGGTAGTAAGGGTCTTGAAAGTCTTACAGCATGTGTCTCTTACCACGCCTTGCCAGTTATCTTTAAGTCTGCCATACCTTCTTTCCCCCTTGTCCTCGAGTGCCCAATGTTTGAGTCTTTCTGAATTACTTCCTTCCTGATTTCTCCACTTCAGTGGCGAAGTACACCCAAGTGTCCTTGCCCTCAAAATGAAGTCCAAGTGTGGCTATCACTTCACACTTGATGCATGAAGAAGGCATTATACTGGGCAGCAGGAAAGTTTGCATGCTGCAGACACTGCACATCACCTTTTTCATGCTATCTTCTGTATAGAGGGGAGGAATGTAGCTTCAAACTGCATGTTTCCTCTGCCTTTCTGCTGCCCCATTTCCTGCAGCTCAGGTCCATAGCCTTATGTTGTGCATGATGGATTCCTGCGCTTTTTATATATGCTGCCTTGCAGAAGAAGGAAGAAACTACAGCTGCAACTTACTATTCCATAGTCCAGTCAGGTCATAATACTTAGCTGTAGGGAGCAGAAAAGGTGGTCTTGGTGACACCCTCAGTGGCCGAGTAAATGGCATATGGTATGTCTAAAAGACAGCCACCTCACTAAGTCCCAAAGACTTTCTCTTCATCTCTGCCTGGTTTGTTTTACTCTTTGGTGGCTGTTTCCACCTTTCTCCATCTAACTTACCCCATTCTATCTAAATCCTCACCCAGGAGGGAGAAAAATCCCAAAATGCTATTGAGAGCTGTTGTGATTTTTGCTAGTTGTGGTGGTGTTTCTGGAAGCTGTTGCTCTCCTAGACTGCCTCCCTGTCTTGTCTCTATAGATGGCAGTATAAACAACCCATGGATAGGAAACCACCCTTTTTGCAGAATCTGAGTAAGGCAGACTTCATCAGATTCTGTGGTCAGATTTCCTCAGAAATGGTAGATTTTTTTTCTGAGGGTTACCAATGTATATTTTAAAACTCTTTTATGTCTTTACTTTACAGGAGCTCATTTCTGCTTTCAGAATATGTCATTACTTGCTATAGCTGAATTGATCTAAGGGTTCATGGGAGAACAAAGTTGCAAGTCTTCTGAGGCAGCAGTTCTTCTTTTCACTCTGCACTATATAAACATCAATATGGCTGGCAGCCATAAATGAGCTCTAGGCACACCTGATATATGTATGATACCAGCACTAAATGAATGTTCTGCATTGTTCTGTCATTTCTATGCTGAAATGGTACATTCTTCATTGGTCATGCTTTCAAGGTTTCATCTATGGGGAACAGCATGTTGTAGTGATGTGCTGCTTGCTGGATGTCAACAGTGCCATAGCAACCAGTATATAGCTGGGATGAGCTGTGCAAAAATGAAATATGAATCATGTTTTCAATGAGTTAAACATGATGCATTCCATATGCAAGATGTATATGCTTCTCTCTGCATTCTGAGTAAGACAGATCTCATGCAAGTCATGGGTTCTATATTTTTTTTTGCAAAACATCTGTGACTTCTGACCTTTCCAGGCTTGTGTGCATATGAGTGAGAGCACTGGTGCGATCACAGATTGTGAAACAAACTGCACTGAGAATAACAGAGTAAATCTTGGAATGCATGAAAGAAGCTAATGGAGAGCTGGAAGCTAGTGTCAAAACTAGCTGACAAAAAAGGCCGGGCTGGTTTCCCAAGGCAGCAAGTTGTTTTAACTGGACCAACTGAAACAGAGGTGTTGTCAGGGTTTTTCAATTTTCCAAGTTATGCAACTGATGTTTCTGAAGTTATTCAAGTGCAAGGATGAGATAAAATTGAAGCACTTGAGGCTGTTCCAAACTACTTTGTTAAAATCATACTTAGCACAAGCTGAGTCTGCAGTACATGTTGACTGATCTGTGAACCAGACCTGTGAGTGCAGGCTGTCAGTGTGAGGGACACAATGAACCAGCATTGTTCAGTTCCTCTGGCTTCACTCCCAATAGTGGGACCTTAACAGATTCCATAAGTGTCAAAGGTATTTCTCTGTTCTGAACTAATTTTAACTGCTCTTTGTTCTTGGATCCTTGCCTTGCTTGTTTTCTGGCTACTCACAGTTGCATTTTTCCTCTTGCTGTCCAAGAGTGCACGTTCTTGCTCTTTGAGACTCTTCGCTGTCTTTTTATTTTTTCCTCTGTTAAAGCTCTCTCTAATTTTGTTCACTTCTGTTTCTGCTCTCCCCTCACTTATTTGCAACCAAGCCCAACCACCTCTTCTACATATAGCCTTCATACTTCTATTCTAGCACTTTACCTGTTCCTGTGTGTGGTGGTGGCCATGCTTTCCTACTAAATGCTTTCCTGATGTTGTCTAATATGGGCCCACTGAAGGGAAGCTGCTACCACTCTTACAGTTAGAGAAAACTGAATAGAGAAAAAACACATTAAACAAACTCAATGTCTTGAGGTAGCATCTCCCTCAGATCAGCTCTACAGAGAGCTCTGCACCCAACTGCCTGGAAAAAGGAAGCATCTTCTATGCTGTAAAGGTAAAAATGTTGATTGCTGAATGCTTCCGGCTTGATCACAGCTCTGTCACAATCACATTACGAAAGGCACAGTCTTGATGCACTGTATCTGCAGCAGGTTAGATTACAGGTTATTTTTATGTCATTCTGAGGGGAATGTCTTGTATCATGTCTTCACCAAGGCCTGGCTGATGTACTGGAGATGGAGCAGAACTGCAGGGTATTTCTGCTTGCATGCTCCAAGAAGGCTGCTGGATATCTTATGTTCTTTTAGTCCATTAGCACCTTGCAAAGTCCATCTAACAAAAATGTAATCATTATTATTTTGTAGCAGTCTAAGTGGTGCAAAATAACAGGCTGGTGCCAGTAATTGTAGGTTTCCAAGGGTCATCACCTTGATGGTAAGAAGACTGAAGAAGGGTTGTAACTACTTTTTTAGAAGCTGGAGGCAAAAACAGACCCTAAAATGATTTGAAATCTTTTTATTTAATGAATAGTCCTTACTAGAACAGGCTGTGGTATATAAAGATTTGTAAGCCTCAGACTTGCACACTAGGGCTCCCTGATTAAGGAAAACCTTATACCTGCTAAGGATACTTGATATTTCCCAATAAAAATCCTGCCAATATTGCTATGGCAAGAGTCACTAGATGTCAACATTACCTGTACTCTTACAAGTCCATGTGTATGGACATTGTCCAGCCTCATGAAGAAGGCTGCCTTGTTCTTGTGGAGATCTTCTGTGGGAACTCAGGCCAGCAATAGTGGTGAAGTCATTTCTCTTTCCAACCCCTTTTGGAATGCAGAGCTTACTTGAATATTGATAACTGCACGCAAATTATCCCACTCTAATGGTATACCCACCAATTTCTGTTTATATTACTGTGACAGAAGTAAACAGTGATTTAGGAGTATGTATCATACCCAGCTGTGTCTACTGTCAGTGGGGACATTGTAGTGAGGGCCAGATGGGAGGTAGCAGTCAACTGAAGGTGTTTCTGTAGCCCACTCACCTACATCTGCAGCAAATGTGAGTTAAGACCTCTTTTAATGCTTTGACTGGAGGCTGTACTACCAGAGCTTCACATCTGCTACCACTCAGAGAAGCTGAGAATTCTGTGCTAGGCCGGTTTTGCATGTGGCTCTGATTTTGTGTGAAGTTGATTTTAAGTATGTGCCATAGAATGTCTACTAATCTACAAAAAAAAAAAAAAAAAAAAAAAAAGCATGGATATCAATTTAGGATTTCAATATCTCTGTGAGAAGTGTGGTTAATAATAATGCCTGAGATTTAGCAGTTGATTGAGATCTTGGCTAGATACACTATAGGATATTAATAAATGTCAGCACTGGACTTTGCTCGTTTTTGCCCAAGTTTTCCTTGTTAGAACTCTGCAGCAATGTTGTTTAAACTTCAGATTTTCATTGCCAAAGTTGTGACTGGTTCCTGCGGGTGATTAGGGAATCACAGAGCTGATGAATATGCAGAAAATGCTGCTTCCTCTTCTGCTTCCTCCGTGCCCTTCATGCTACAGATGTTTCTATTCTGAAGCGTTCTGACTGAGAAATCACATTAAAGAAATCTGAGGGGGACCCCAAATCAGGAAATTGGTTCATGATTTCCACTGGAATGCAATATAGCAAATCAGAGAGTTCTGAGAGTAAAAGCAAAATCAACCAAAGCTTCTCCTGACAAACTTTATTAAAATACCACAATTGGGTGATATTTGTTTGAAATAGTGAAATTTTTAATAACCATAAAGAGTATTATTTGGACTAAATCAGTAGCTTTCCTTATCTCCTACTGTCCAGTGTTTTCCACTGTAATGAGAACATTGTCCTTTTTGTTCTTGCAGCCACATACCCTATCAGGAAAGTCCATCCCAGTCTCATATATGCGACAGTCTTTTTTTCAACTCCATACCAGAGGAAGTCTGAGAAACATTAGTTTTCCCTCACCTGCATCATGTTTTTTGTTTGTGAATTGATTCTTCTTGAAGTAAATTCAAAGGTCTGTTGTAAGTAACATACTCTTAAAGTGGGAAAGATTGTTTGTCACTGCTTTATTTTGTAAAGAAACACTACAAATACAGTTTTTTACTTTTTTGTGTGTTTTTTTTCTACCGAGGAGGAAAAAAAATACCCTATAAATCCCTTTCAATTTCATTGCATTTTATCCTATTATCCTGAAACAAAAGGAACTGTTGTGCAATGTGAGTTACAGTAATGTAGATTGACAGCTAAGCAGCTCTGATCCTCTTCCTACCCCCAGTTCCATAACATCCTGTGCTTAGCAGATTTGGAATAGTTTTCTACTAGTAAAGATGAATTGGAGAGGGGCAACAACTGATGGAGATTCTGTTTATGAATTTGTGTGGGAGATGCTCTGTCTATCAATTAATTCCTCTGCTTCCTTTAGGAAGTGGTAACAGAGAGGGGACCCCCCCCCCCCCCCCAAGCACTAAATGCTCATTTTCTTTTGAGAGGACATTCTCTTCATAAAGATAGTAGCTGATTGATTGATTGATGGCTTGGCTTCCTGAGCGAAGATTTAAGAAGAGCTTTAACCATGCTTACTACAAGCACGATGACCAAGTGTATGTGGGATATGCAAACCTGGTTGGAAAAAAGGGTGCTTAGGCAATCAGGAAGTGTCCTACCAGGACTGTCATCTCCTGAGTGATTTCGAGCTACCCATGCGCTGGTCCACCCGCATGCAAGGTTGGATCTGCAGCTACCCATGTCACCTGCTGTTTCGACCCTCGCCTGTCTATTACAGACAAGTGAGAGTAAGCCCTTCCAGCCTGTGCAGTGGATTTTTTAGGTGAGGCACAGCTTGCACAGAACTGGCCCTAGCCTTTACACCTGAGGTTTAACTGCCACGGCCTAGCTAGCTAGGACGGTGACAGCAAAGTCTGCAGATCATATGTTTTGGAAGAGTGTCCTTCTCTGATGGAAAACCATACAAGGCTAGATGAGGTCCATCAGCCTGGGTTTGAAGATAGGAGTTTTCCTTCTCCTCTGAGGAGGGCCTGTCTTTGCTAATGAAGATTCGGGAAGACCTTCACCCACGTATTCAGAACAAGGCTAATATTTCCAGGGTCAATCACAAGCGACCAATGACGCAATAGCACAACAAGCGTCTAGGCAGGATACTTAGAGGTGTTCAGTCATAAGCCCGCCAGTGGCTTCTCAGCCAAGTGCACGCACCAGGGGTCTGAACCTGCGGTTCCTCTCGTGCTGAGCAGGGTTACTATTGCAACAGCACATCATCACTAGGGTAAAGCTAACCTGTCTCGCGACGGTCTAACTGAAGTGTTGAAACTACATTTATTAGTAGAAGTACATATGTGGGCTACTGGCCCTGTACTTGGACAGCTGGGTGCTGGGTCCAAGTGTCCTGACTGAAAGCCCATGCTGGGCACTGCCAGGCCAGCTTGCTTTGCAGAGCGCCAGGATTTTTCCTGACTCTTTCTTGCACTTGGCAAGGGCCCTTGGTGAGCACTGGTGCTGCTGCTCCTCATATTGAGTGAGGAAATTGAAGTGTACTCGTATTAAAAACAGATGACTGGAATTTAGAGATGAGTTAAAACTGCACTAAGCAAAGGGCAAGAGTGATATAATTAGTCTGAATTATGACTTGTTTGCTTATGGGGCACACTGGAGCCTCCTTTTTCTTTTTAATAGCTTTGAGAAGTAATAAAACTGAAATAAGTGTTGATCAAACATGACTCTTGGATTTGAGCTTTGCAGTTCACTCTTAGATCTAAAATGTCCCAAAGCAAAATGCCAGAGCTTGGTTCTTTCTTCATCTATGTCTTGCACAGGTATGATTTTATTGGAAACAGTAAGATGGTGTCAAACTGAGATGTTCATTAAAGGACCATGGTGATACTACTTCATCTCTGCCTGCTGAAAATTTGGCTAGTCTCTTTGCTTTAATGAGAAAAAAAAAAAACCAACCCAAACCAACTCATTACAGAATTTGTCTCCTTAATTTTGTAAACACTTGAGTCACTATTTAAGTGATAGGGCTTGAATCCATCTGTTTTAAAAGCTTGATTTTGATGATGGACTTCTTTGTTTCTGCAGTGACCTCTTTGCTTTACTACCGGTACCCTTAAATAATGTTAAAATGAAAGCCTTCTGAGGAGGAAAGTGATCCCCATTGCCTTTTGGATGCTTTTACCAGCTCAGGCTGTGCTCTAGGAGAATGGTAGTGCAGACATCCACTGCACAGATCCTTTGGTCTATGTAATACTGCTGAATGCCTTGGACAGCCTTGTATAGGGACAGCACGTAGAACTGAAAACAAAAATTAAACAAATCCAGTAACAGGTTAGTTCAGATGCCAAAGACAAACAAGACTCTTTGTTACATAATACTTGGGCCTCACCTTGTCCTTCAGAGGACTCGGCTGAGACTATTTTAAATAGCATCTGTATGAATGGATGCACTAAGGCCTCTGATCAGATGAACACAAACCTACAGGTAAATAATTCCTGTTACAGCTGCAGGAGTTGAAGAATAATTTGTGCCAAAGTATAGCAGTAGGACAGGGTAGTTTTATTATCACAAACAGCTACATGCTCAGCATGTTCAAGCTCCTTGCTTCAGAAAAGCATAGGAGAAAGGGATTATAGAAGCACCAACACCCACTTGAGTGCCTCAGACTCATCTTGTTTGGCCAAGGTCAGTTTAGGTTGAGAGCTGATCTCAGATCTCTGCTTGGCACTGATTTCAATTCTGTACTTCATGTAGGGATTCAACTCTTATTTATAAAGACTTATTCTAAAATATTGCATCCACTCTTTGGGATGAATTTAAGGGTCTACAAATAAGCTTGTTATACATTAGGTAATTTAGTAAATAGCTCTTAATTGCAATTGTTCTCACTGTTTACTGCTCTTTTGCATATGGGATCTCCAAACAGTTGTTTAGAGATCAGATCTTGTTTGGAGAACAGATCTCCAAACAATAACAGTCGTTAAAATTGAAAATCAATTCTTTCAGGCTATGTTGGAAGAGACATTATTAGAAATGAGGATGACTTGTTACCATTACTTATCAAGCTGGAACTTGGTGACAACTGCTTTCCACCTCAGAAATCTACCCTCTTCAGAGTTTCATGAGGTTTCTTGTAGTACAGTTCCTGGAACAAAGTTTTAATTCAAGTTTGTACAATTGAGAATCTGGACTTGTAGCATTACTAATGATGACTCCAGTGTTAGTGGTCTGACTTTGAACCTCAGCTTCCTATCACATCCAATGCAAAGATGTTTCCTGCTGGTGCTTATTAAAGAAGAAAAAAAGAGGAAAGTATGCTTAGTTAGTAATTCCATGCTCTGGGGATTTCACTTTTCATCTATGAGGTCATGAAAGCAAAAATTCCCCATGATAAGTTCTAATATGATGTGTGGTTTTTAAGTTCTCTGATCTTTCTCTGAAGCACAACAGAGTAACCGCAGTAAAAGAAGGGATTTAGGCAGGCTACATTCTTTGAGCAGCATTACCTTTTTAGGGGTCTGGTTTATGTTTTTTTGTAGAAATGTTTGGGTCAAAGGCTGCCAGCTTTTGATTGTCAGGGTCTGTTGTATTTGTTTCTTTTCTATGAAGATATTAGGTCCTTAAATAGGCAGGAGTCTGACAAACTCAAACTGAGATAAATTGGCTGTCCCTGCAATTTAATATAAATGTAAATTCAATATAAAACTTAATTTGTAGCTTCTAATATGATGTTGCCAACTGATAAAACACTTTGTTAGACTATATGCACACTAGAACCTCCTAAGTTAAGGGCACTTCTTTCTGCAAACATGTCATTGAAAACCTTCCTGCCACTTCTAATCTGCCTGGCAACAAAATGCAACGTTGCTTTAAGCCTCTCCCTTAACATGTGCTGCAAAGTCCAAGAACTGCATGTAAAACAGTGATTAAAATCTTATACTATACTTCAAGGAAAAGTTTTCCCAAAAGTAATGACATTATGATTATGACATAAGAGATTTTCTGAGATTTGATCCTAGAGATAAGGAAACACATACAATTTCAGTATAAGGATGATATTGTAGCAGAGTTTAGAGGAACTGACAGAAAGCAAAAAGCTAGACTTAATGCTTTTGAGAGTCTTTGTATGTTTCCGTACATATATAAGAAAGCTTTCCTGTTGGAAATCCAGTTAACTTTGTTACACTGTCTTAGGCTATATCTTTGTGTCAGGCAGGCCAACATCATGTATTTGAATTTAGACCTCCGAGCTGGAAGTTGTCTTCAGTATAAAATCTAAAAGTGGTCTAGATCTAGATAGGTTTGGTTAAATGGGAACTAAAATGATGTTTGTACTAAAGTATATCCATCAATACTGTAGTGTACCAGCAGTTAAGTGCCTCTCTAATGAGAACTGATTTTATTACTGCTATATTTGTATGGAGATACTTGAAAGGGATTTTGAGACTATAGCAAGAGAAATAACTGCATAGAAGTACAGTTAAATTTCTAGCATGGACCCTCATACATAAAATTTGTACATTAGACTTAAAAATAGATTCTTTGAACCCTGTGCTTTGAAGTGGAGTCTTCAGTGTTTTCTGTTTAATATAAGCAGTAAAGAATAGCTGCTGCTCCAATAAATCAAAACTCTGTCAAGAACTGAAAAGGTGAATATCCTCTGCTAGAGGAATGCAGGGCAAGAAAACAAAAAGAATAGGAAGTGTTGGCCTTTTACTTACAATCACAATGGTGGCGGGAATGGAGTGGAATAAAACCAGGGTGGAGCAGAAGAGGGGAGAGAAGAGGGGCCCTGAAACTGGAGTACAAAGGCTTTACAATATCCAATGAAGACAGACAACAGAATACCAGACCTGCAGAGGTAGTGTCTTGGGTTCAGCCAACAAGCATCTCTCTCTTATATCTTTCCTGAGGGAAGGATGTTGCAGCCTTCTTATTTTCTGTTTTTGCTCCCCTCTTACTGTGCTTTCTTTACACCTCAGGTTATTTGTGCTCCTCCTTCCTGCAAATGGAAGTAGTTGGGTTCAAACTAAGACAAGGGAAGATCAGGTTGGATATAAGGCAGAAGTTCTTCCCTGTGAGGGTGGTAAGGCACTGGCACAGGGTGCCCAGAGAAGCTGTGGCTGCCCCATCCCTGGCAGTGTTCAAGGCCAGGTTGGATGGGGCTTGGAGCAACCTGCTCTAGTGGAAGGCATCCCTGCCATGGTTGCAGGGTTGGAACTGGATAATCTTAAGTTCCTTTCCAACCCTAACTATTCTATGATTCTATGATGAGGGGTCTATGAGAATGTCCACTTAGCACATTGGTCTGTTGTATTCATTCAAAGGATCTAAATTCCCCTCCGTGTGTGTGTTACTGGATTTCCCAATTTCTCTTTTTTTTTTTTTTTTCTTTAAAAAAGGGGGTACGGGAAGTGGAGGTGGAATAGGCAGAGGGAATGAAGTTATTTGTACTGCCACCCTGCTCTTTGGGCATGTTTACTCTGGGTGTCACTTCAGGTATCTGAAACGAGCAGTTGAACAAGTTTGCTGCACTGAATGCAATTGCTAATACCTAGTTTCTTAGCACTTTGCTGGAGTTCTTCAGAGATTAGTGGCTAAATACGAAACTACTCGTGCTTGTACAACAATAAATGCTCTCTAAATTCTGTATCATATCCTTCTAGGAAGACAGAAGGAATAAAAATCATTATCTAATGCTCGAGTCAGTAATAGCATTTCTGATTTATTTCTTCTATAAGCTTTATGATCAATCCTTGACAACTACTTTGTTACAGCTTATTTTAGGTTTTGAGTGGCTGCTTGTGTCTTTGCCACACTATACCCCATGCAGGTCTGTGAATCTATAGAGTATTTTATGAAGCATATATCAGACTGGATATTGGCTTTGTAGTTTTGCTGTCTAGGAACTTCTCTGTAACTACTTGAGAAATGGCACTGCCTCTTTTTTTTCTGAGCATAATAAATAAAAGAATGACAGACTCATTAAATTGCCTTTTTTTTTCCTGGAAAAGAATCTGCAAGACTGATTCAGAATTTGTTTTGTAGCATTGACTCAGGTTCTTTCTGAAGTCTGTGAAACGTTTTCCATGATTTGAAAATCATAATTCATGTTTCATGTCCCTTCAGTACAAGTTTGGTTCTGCTATCAGTATGTTGTCTTTGCTATTGTAATATCTCTTGGATTGCTATTAATGCTTTTGAAGAGTCTGTCGGCTCCAAGTACAATAGATCTGTTGTAAAATGGAAGATTTTGAATTTTCTTGGAAAGTTTTCATCTACCTCTAGATAAAAGTTTATTTTGAAGTCACAGCTCTCTTCCCTTGGACATCCAGCTTGGTGAGTAACTTGTCCAATAGTTACAGAGAAAGAAACTCTATAATAGAGGAGGTATGAGACATAGCACACTGAACAGTGGAACAGTGGTGAACACCAGAGTTACTGGTCAATGTATGTTTGAGTTGATTGTCAGCTTCATGGCATAGTAGGCTTAAAAGATTTTTCCCCAAGATACAATCTTAGATATACGTACTATTTTCTTCCTAGCATAGTTCTCTGATTTGCTTTGAGCTTTGATCTCACAAGGCTGTGCTTACTAGTTTGGTTGGGACTTATGGTGAAACAGTGAAAGACAAAGATCATGTTTAACTTACTTTCTTGTTCATTCACTGTATTAGCCTCAACTGGTGAAGCATCTTTGTCTTAGTTGTAGAGGGGAAAATCCTCCAGCAGCCCTCATTTAAAGTAGTCTTAAGCCATTGAGCAGAACCCTGAATTTCATGAGACACAACTCTTGTTTTGGTTTGTAGGACTGTGCTGGAATAAAAAAGGCTCTTGGAACAGTATAGGGCTGAACAACAGTTTTGAGATTTGGCCTCTAGGAATTTCCTGTTTAAAGAATGCTGGGCTTGGCCATGAACTTCGTCTATGCATTACGTACAACGCCAGATGCATGTGCTCTCTTTTACAAAGCTAGGGAACTGAAGGCACTCCTGGATTTTAGAAGGATCTGCAGAAGCTCTGACAGCTGATAGATAACAATACTATATCTATAGCTCATGAGTTGCCATAATAACATACACAGTACTGCATAGCAGTCAAGTATAATCTGTAGCTTTACTCAGGATAGGAGAAGTTTAAATAGAACTCGTACTGCAATACATTTTCTACTTTATTTCCTATGCACAGGGTTTTGAGGCCATGGAGCACCAAAGCATGATGTAAAATGTTAATTTGGAAATAACTGCATAAACTTTCTGTGTTTTTTTGAAATAAAGAGTACCTGATTGCAGGATATTTTCACCACCATAAAATTGGTTGGTCCTAAGTTGTTGCAGAAACTGCTTCAGGGTCGTCACCAAGTATCTACTCCTAAAACAAAGCCTTGATCCCATTACAATGTCCCAGACGTTTGAAAGCACAGCTCATGCAGCCATGAATCCAATAAACTTTTAAGCAGGATTTACAAAAGACGCCAACAAAACCACCAAAAAAGGATGCTTCAGCCCCTGGACCAGGAGGACCTGATGGCCAAAGGCTCAGCATAGAGGCATTTGTGCAGGACTCGGAGTGCTTCTCATTTGTGCTTCTTGCAAATGCCCAAGTGTAGAACCTCACCACTTTTACACTCAGCTTTGAAGTGTCAGATGTTTGAAGTGCATGCTCAGGTTCCTTAGATGATCTCAGACCTCATCTTCCCTACAGTGGGTAAATATATATCACATTACTCAGTCAACAGAAGAAATTAAATTAATGTTACTTAATTTCTTCTTGGCAAAACTCTGCTGATGTTTCTTACCCCATTGTGCTTTTCAAGCATATGGCTCCTGCTGGTTGCTCCATAACAGTTTCAGAGCAGTCCATGTTAGCCTCCTGCCTGAGAGAATGAAAATGAAAATTTCTGAAATGGTTTGACACATACAATTACATTACTTTGAGGATTCTTGGTGGCCTTTTCAGTTCATAACTTGGGAAATGACTGTTGTAAATCTGCTTACAAGCTGCTTCATCACCTGTGTGATATGCAGGTACTAAAAGGTCATAGCTTGTGGTGTCCTCCAGCACTGTTAGTTTTCTGCTCCCTGGATCTTGTCCCACATTTTGTCACCTTCAGGCTTTGTAGTCTTTATCTTTTGAGCTTTTGGAGACATTTGAAATTGTTGAAGCTTTCTAAAGACAACTCAGTCTGCGCTGGATAGAATTAATCCTGTCCAAATACTTTTAAGGTGTTCTTGCTGTGATTCCTTCTCCCTTCAAGTATTTTAACAGATTTAAGCATATTTTCACTGTTAACCCTTTGTGGTAGGGAGGAAGAAAGCTCAGATTCTGTTGGACTGTAGTAATGGTGGGATCAGCTGTAGTTTGTGACAAAAGGCAGGTGTAGTTTCCTACTGGCTTTAGGTGTTTCAGTACTGTGAAACCTCTTTACAGATCATCATCTTGCTCAGCACCTTTCAACGTTTCCTCTTGGATAACTTGGGTGCTTTCTTGCCTCACACTTTTTGTCTGAATCGCCATCTTTGATGCTAGTTTCTTCTGATGTACTCTAGGATTTGGGATTTCACTAGATACCAGTGGATTTTTAAGCATATGGCTGAGGATGAGCTCACTTAATTTTAAGTCAGGCAGCCTGGAGAATTATGCCATCACTGGACTAAAAGTAATTTCCACTATGTATGTACTTGAACTGGCAAAACCTCGTGTCTACTCAAAAATAAAACCAAGAAGCCCTTACCCAGCTGCAGGATGATAAAGTACTCAACAGTAACTCTATTTAACTCTATTTTTGGGCTAAGCTGGGTTTACTTTTCATGACTATTTCTTCCCAGAAGACCATTTAGTAGGTGTTAGCTTTACCACCACTTACAGGATTTGACAGTGGACAGGCATGTGAAGTATGGATTATGGAGAGCTTCAAAAAGGGTCTACTAACTTGATTGAGAAAACTCTCTTTGTAGGCAGATGGCAATATTTGTACCAGGTTTTCTTGTTCCTCTATTTGTCATCAAGTATGTAGGGATATACTGAAAACGTAAGACGTGAGAGACTTTTTAAGCTAAGTCCATTTTCTCAATCCTGTTGAAATGTGAAAACTAAAACAAATAGAAGAGGAATAGGGAATTATAGAAAGGAAATAAGGAAGAAACAGAAAGTTGCAGATAACATGAAGGATGAATGACAGCGGAAGTGAAATAATATTAAAGATGGATAAAATATATGGCTGAGAAGGTCCACAGTAAATGAAGGGATTTGTTGTGTACTGCGCCTTCCTTCTGGGGTATATGCTAATAAAGTATTATAATTTTCTCTTGGTTTTCTTCCCCTTTCCCTCAAAGGAGAAAAACAGTGAAATACAGTTTTCTGGCAAAATCTTTACTATGACTCCGATTAAGACATTTGCTTTTGTTCTTTTTTTCCTATCTAAATCTTAGTGACAGGAGACCTCTCTGCTGTGAATGTCAGACATGAGTATCTGAGACATGCTGAATAAAAATGAAGTGCAGTTGACCTGCCATTGTTACAGTGCCCTCATCATGGCTGTTTTTGTTACTCATGTGAGAACCTTCCTTCTTTGTACTACTATTCCTGTCTAGGCCCATTTAATTGTTTTGAAAACTGATTCCTTTCTGTAAACCACAGTCTTTTGTCTTTAGTCACTTGTCTTTAGTCTGCAAGTAGACTAAAATCTTAGTTGCAGATCCTAAAAGGTATTAAATGTCCAACTTCTTACATAAATTTCACTGGGGATCAGAGCCCTAGTGTGGACTGGAGAAGCAGTATCACTGAATGCTGAATTGTCTTCATAAAATATCGTGAAAGGCTGAGTGCAGTAGTAAGTGTGTTCTGTCACTTTCCTGTCCCCTTGCACAGTCCTAGGTCTTGGGGACCTGTGGCTGTCACAGAGGGATCCAGAGAAAGAGGAGAGGAATAGGCTTCAGAGTTGCAAACTCCCTATGTTGCCTGTATATCCTGTAAGTGCCACAGTGAGTACCCCTTGCCATTAATTCTAGAGGGACATGGCCCAGCTTATAGGTGTCTGTCCCTAAGAAATCATTAATGGTAAAAAGCATTCACTGGGGTGAACTAGCCAGATATGCATTACATGCAGCATTTGGAAACTTAAACTCTTGCTTTTTCAAATGATGCCAGTATGTGTAATATACATAGAGCTGTCTTGGAGGAGTTGAGGAAGACCACAGGTAGGCAATGCAAACCTAAATGTTACATTTTATTGTGTACAGTTCATCACATAACAGTGCCTGTAGAGTATTGGCTAGACAGAAAAACTGTCCCCCTGAAAGAAACAGAAAGGATGCTGGAGAAAGATAGGTCGTGTTAATGCTAGACATTACTGTTCAGTGTGCATTTCTTCCCACTAACAAGTGGAGATTTATTTTGAAACTCAAAAAGTGCTGTGAGAGATTAGGATGGGATGTTATAAAAATTAAAAAAGAAGTACTAGAATGGTATTTTCAAACTAGCAGCATTCTTACCTTTTAGGGCGCAACATTGCTGGTGTTTTGCAACAAAAAGGTAATAAATATAAACTCTTGGCTCAATTTTCAGAACTTTTCTGGTTTGCTGTTTTTTGGCTTTTTTTTTTTTTTTAAATGCATGCTTTGGAAAACATTTAATTCCTTCCCTCAAAAAGGGAATAGTAAATTATGTCACTGTGTTTCTTGGCTGAGGAACAAATCAATTTGGATTGAATGCATTATGCTGGAGCAGAGAACGCAGCATTTCTCTGTGGTGGGCTGTGGCTGAAGTTCAGTCTGTTCTGGATTCTGGAGTGAGTGTCCAGAGAGATGATTTCATGTAGCACTATAACAATTGACATTTGGAAGAAGCTTCTTCAGGAACACTAAAATTCTTTTGCGCTATTGAAGCCTTTTTTTCCTGTTCTAAACAGGTCAGATGGCTTGACAAGGAAGAATTTAAAAGAAAAACAATTAAAAAATCAACTGGGGGTGTGGATCCTTGCATCTGTATCAAGGTTATACAAAATTACTGCCAAGAAGAATTCCTAGACCTTCAGCTGTAATGGTGTCTTCAGCTTTATGTTTACAGTACCTTTTGTTTTTTCCTCAAGTAGGCATACTAAGGATAAGCTTTATCCCTGTCTCATGTTTTTCCATGCATTAGTAATGTCCATACTCATTCACAATGTATTTTCCTTCCATGTAACACAACAGTGTGTGGCTATACTGAATCATTGCATCGTTGTCTGGAGTTTCAAGTCGTGCTATTTCTGACCTTACACTTCTCAATAAAAATGGCTGCTGTAACTACAGGTTCTGGTCAGAATTTGGAGTTTAAATGGGAAGAAAGTATTTATTCCTCTTTTGAAATAACAGATGCTTTGTGAACACTGGCATACAGATCACAGTGGACCCTCTTAGTACCTGCACCAGAGACTAGGCTGTAAGTGAATATTAAATTCACTGGAAGGGACAGATACAGGTGGGGTAAGCTGGCACAAGGGAGTACGGTAGCCTGGTTTGAAGTAAAGATAACCAAGATTATTTGGAAAGTGCTGGAAACCAATACATCAACCCTTTCAGAATGTGAACTTATCTCTTAAATTTATCCCCAGTCTCCTAAGTTTGTCTCCTTATCCCTAATTTTTATTTTAATTACAATTTCTCAGTTGTTTGATAGTGGTTTGTCATATTACCCCCCTGGGTTTAAGTTTTTGGATGCAGGTACATATCAGCTGGGTAGAAGAACTAAAATGGACTTTTAAGGGATTATGAGTATGAGCCAACTTGTGCCCAGGTGGCAACAAAGGAGAGCAGCAGCATCCTAGTCTGTGTTAACACCAGTGTTGCAGCAGGACCAGGGCAGTGATTGTGCCCCTTTACTTGGCACTGGTGAGGCTGCACCTTGAATCCTATATTCGGTTCTCAGCCCCTCACTACAAAAGAGGTATCGAGATGCTAGAATACAGCTGCTTCTTCATGGCCTCTCCCATACTGGCTTAAGGTACACAAATCTTCTCATCTGTTGATATCTTTTAAATATCTGCAGATTTATAGGAACAATGAAGGATGTTTTAATCTTTTCAGATGCACTATGTCTTTTCTCCCCTGTGATTTAGGTCCTTACACTTGGAGAAAAAACAAAACTGTATAAGCTGTTCATAGCCTAGTATGTATTTTCAGACTGCAAGCCGCATTTTGCTAGATCCCCCTTGCACTAGAAACCACAATGTCTTTTTCAGAATACAGGCAGATTTATGCAAACCTGATCATTTATTTTGTGGCTGGCTAATAGTTATACAGTGTTTCCTAAGGCAATGCCAACATGTAGACAGTTTAATGAGTCTGAATGAACAAACAAATCATCTTTTAGAGCTAGAAGAGCAGGACTACATAGGAAATTGCTTGTGCTGATGCTGTTGAAACAGCAAAGATATGCTGATATGCCTGGTGCAAGGGTCTGAAAATGTAACAGGAGAAACTGCTATCACCAGACCTCAAAAGAAACAGATAGTTACCATGCTGCCTCTCCTAGGGGAGTCTATTCTTGCAATGACAGCTGCAGGAAACCATGGTAAGGCCTTCCTCATTTTTTCAGACAGTCTCCTGACCCCTGCGTTGGAATCTGTTTGCTCCCGTCTGTTGCAAGTTAGGAAAAAAAGTGTTTTGTAGCAGGAAACTATGGTTTAGAGTGCAGTAGTGGTAGAAGGGCTGAAAAACAGGCTGTGCACTCACTGCAGTCTGAAGCTATGTGCTGTCTCCTACTTTGCACTGAGTTAAGGCATATGGTGTGTAATGCTGGTGGTGAGGAATGATATTTTCAGATAGTCACAAGCTTGCAGTACACCGTCCTTCCCTCCAAAGCTATTAGAGCTGATGGCTTTCTTCTAGAAGACAGAAATGGCCATACAAATGGTTTAAAGGACAACACCCTTCACCATCATAAACAACTATAAAGCTCTAAACAGAAGTAGAATCAGGCCTTGTGATTAAGGCAACTTTTTTCTGGAATAGGTATCATAAAACTTGGGATTGAACAAAACTCCCATTTAGAACAGTAAGAGGCTCTGCCTCAGGGGTGATCCATCTGCCTGACTCTGTGAACTGCCTATTTCCTATATGATGAAAGAAACAAGACCATCATCAGGGAACCAGGAACACTTGAAAAGAGGGACAGCATGGCACAAAGCTTCTGCAGAGTGAGCTCAGGTGTACTGGGTTCCGGGTGTACTGACGTCAGCTGTACTGAGCTCAGCATGGCTGGAGGAAGGGTAACTGGGTTTCCTAAAGCTGGGAATTGAGGTTGTACCACTGCTTCTGCATCAGAAAGATGTTGCCCCTTACACAGAGCTCCTGCTTGAAATCCACAGGCTGCAGCTGCCTCTGTCAATGATTTGCTGGAAGCCTGAGGGGAGCAGCCTTTTCCACCAGCCTCAGATCCACAGATCTTTCCATCATTTCTGTTCTTTCTTCACTAATTGACTTCGTTTTTACGTTTTTTCTTCTCGTGCATGTGGGTGAGACTTGGACACATCTCTTCAAACAGAGAAGTGTTTTTTTAGATACTCCTGAGATGAGTGTTGAAGCTTATGACTGTTGGGCTGAGTAAGGGTTTGAAAGTCTGGTTTTCAAGGCTTTGTGAGCCAGTCTATTTTTATTCTGTCCTAACTAACATGGAAGCTAACATGGCTTCACTAAGTGCAAATCATGTCCAAAGAAGTAGTAAATGCTCCATCCCTGGCAGTGTTCAAGGCTAGGTTGGATGGGGCTTGGAACAACCTGGCCTAGTGTGAGGTATCCCTGAGCACAGCAGGGGATTGGAACTGAATGGTCTTAAGGCCCTTTCCATTCTAAACCATTCTATGTGTCTATGATTCTATGAATATCAGCCTTTATTGCCTTCCTCTGAATTTTGCTTACTTGATAGGCTGCACGGTTAGACTTATGTGGGCACCTTCTGTTACATAATGAAACACACAAAGGGGGTGGAAGCTAACAATAATAAATATACCTGAGCAAAATTTTAAATACACAGTGTATGTTTTCTGCCTTACAGTTCTGTGACATTCTGAGCCCTTAGCAGATGCACCAGAAACTACTGCAAGGTTGTGTACCCTATTGTGATATGGGGAAATAAAGTGGGAACATATTCCTTATGATCCTATGATCATAGTGCAGTAATGCATAGCTGATAGGAACTTTGAATAATAAATTGGAAAAGAGAAGAACAGTTTTGTAACTTTTTCAGTAGGTACTTGATGTAAAGCACTCTTGAAATCTAAGAGGAGAGCAGCAGATTTTGAGATCTGCCTGACTATATTGCAAATATCTCATGAAAACAGTGGTTTTAAAATGATGCAGATTAGAGTTGGTGAGCTTTGTTTATTCTGTATGTGGCTTTTCTGGCAAAGTGATGAGCTGGACTTGTATCTAAAGCCTCACAAATAAATCATGGTTATATAATTATTATTTTTGCTATCGAATTTTATGTAGGTGCCAGTAGTCAGGAATAATTAATAACTAATTGGGAAAAAAAAACATGGATATGTTTTAAGCTCCAACTGAAGGTCCTGAATGTTCAGTGGAACAAACAAAAAAGCATCTCCTTGTATACACGCTATCCCTCTTCCTTTGTCCTCCTCCCACATCTCCCTTCTATCCTGAGAAAGAAAAGAATTAGGGGTATTTTCTGTGAAAATGAAGCATTTTTTTCCAGACCTTGTGAGACTTCATGTTGATCAGTGTGAACACAGACGAGCATTCATGTGGCATTTATGTCTATGGGACTATTACTCTGCTGTATTTTTGTCCCAGTATTTACCAGTTGGTTCACTTGTAGCTTGGAAAGCTATTATAATTGCTACAGGAGAATCAGAAGGGCAGAGGCATTACCTGAAGCTAAGAAATAGACCAACATCAATTCTTAACAAGTCTTTTCAGAGTAAATGTAGAAGACTGAAGCACCTAGGGCTGTGTCTGCAGTGGGAAGGGCTTTGTCTGCTTCAAGCTTTTATGTTTCAATAATAGCAATAGTCATGAGTGGATGTTGCTATGATGTAATGCAGGACACAGCTACTGCTAAAGCTATCCCTGCTATCACTGTAGGATAGGGTAGCACAGCTTCAGTACACCAGCATCACCACTTGCACCAGAGAATTCAGCAAGCTGAAATAGCTCTGAGGTTGCACGATTCACAGACTGTAGGTTTAGAGCATGGAAAATAAAGATTTCAGTATATAGAAAGATAATTCAATGCAAAGTTCTTCTTATTCAACATCTTTGTCGGTGACATGGACAGTGGGATTGAGTGCGCCCTCAGCAAGTTTGCCGATGACACCAAGCTGTGTGGCTCAGTTGTTATGGTGGAGGGAAGGAATGCCATCCAGAGGGACCTTGACATGCTTGTGAGGTCGGCTGATGCCAACTTTATGAAGTTTAACCATGACAAGTGCAAGGTCCTACACCTGGGTTGGATCAATCCCAGGCACAGCTACAGGATGGGCAGAGAAGAGATTCAGAGCAGCCCTAAGGAGAAGGACTTGGAGGTGCTGGTTAATGAGAAAATGAACATGAGCCAGCTTCAGTGTGCTCTCGGAGCCCAGAAACTCAACCATATCCTGGGCTGCATCAAAAGGAACATGACCAGCAGGTTGAAGGAGGTGATCCTGCCCCTCTACTCTGCTCTCATGAGACCTCACTTGGAGTACTGTGTGCAGTTCTGGTGCCCGCAACATGAAAAGGACATGGAACTGTTGGAACAAGTCCAGAGGAGGACCATGAGGATGATCAGGGGACTGGAGCACCTCCTGTATGAAGATAGGTTGAGAAAGTTGGGGCTGTTTAGGCTTCAGGAGAAAAGAAGGCTGTGTGAAGACCTCATAGCAGCCTTCCAGTATCTGAAGGGGGCCTACAAGGATGCTGGGAAGGGACTCTTCATTAGGGACTGTAGTGATAAGACAAGGGGTAACGGGTTAAAACTTCAAGAGGGGAAGTTTAGATTGGATATAAGGAAGAAGTTCTTTACTATAAGGGTGGTGAAGCACTGGAACGGATTTCCCAGGGAAGTTGTGAATGCTCCATTGCTGGCGGTGTTGAAGGCCAGGTTGGACAGAGCTTTGGGTGACATGGTTTAGAGCAAGGTGTCCCTGCCCATGGCAGGGGGGTTGGAACTAGATGATCTTAAGGTTCTTTCCAACCCAAACTATACTATAAGTGTCATCCAGGCTTTTCTCTTTATTAAAAGGACAGTGTAAAAGAGAAATCCTTCTCTTGCTGGGAATAATTATCTCCAAATTTGGAGAAGCATAATGAAAAGTCAGCAACACCTTCACTTTATTTAAACTTAAGTGACTTTCCTCTGCACTGTCAATGGTTTATCTGAAATGCACCACTCACTGGATTCTTGCAGTTGAGAATAAAGTTGGTAAACTTGTAGGTTAATGATTTCATACCTACAGTGATGTATGTATGTGCACATAGACATATACAGACACCACTGAGATAAGCTTCATGCAGCCAGTTCTGCAAATAGTCTGCATGGAGATTCCATTTCTCACTTTGCCGCAGTTACCAGACTGGTCTTTCAGATTTGTCAGGCTGCTGTTTACAGGTGAGCACTTTGTTGTGACATCCAGATTTATAGTTCTGAGCCTTTCATTTTCAAATGTTGCCTACAGCCAAACTAAGAAATGACACAGCTGCTTTAATTCCAATGTTTTACTGGAGTGGGAAGTCTGCCTTTCCCACCCTGTCTTTGAAAGGTCCTGAAGTGTCATAATGATGGTATTCCGCCGCGCCATGCCATGGTGTATGTTGCTAACGTTACAATATGAAAATAATTTTGGTAAATCTGACTCCTCTGTAGTTACTTCTCTGTGAAGGTGTGGATTTACCAGGTTTCTGTCAGCTTCTTGTGCTACAGCTGGAGGTGGTAGTGTAAGTCTCTGCCATGTGGTGTGTTTGCAGCTACTCTGTGACTTCAGTCAAGCATGGGCTGTGTTTGCTCTTACCTAATATAAAATATAGTAATATGGGGTTTGTGCATCTCTCCTGAATCTCAACTCTTCAGCAGTAATTGAAAAGTGAGTCCTTTATCTGATTTCCTCTTCTCCAGTACTTGTACACTGAGGGTGCAGTGCAAAGTAGGAGCAGGAGAGCTTTTGGAACAGTGAAGGCACAACTGTGGATATTGGAGATCAAAACATAGGGAGCTTGGGGATAAATTCCCCTCTGTGCCTCTGGCAAACATGAGAACTATTGTGCTCTTGAAGAAACAGTTTGCTTTTTATTCAGAACCTCTGAATTATCCATGTGAAAACACTATATGGAGTATTTCTCAACTTCATGTGCTCAAGAAACCTGAGCAAGATCAAGGTAGTAATGATGTTTTTGTGGCACTCGTTCATTTAAACTTGCTGTCACCAATATGTCTATAGGAGTCCATAAATGATAGGTGGCTGAATGACCCTATCCAGGGATACCAAGGACTCAGCCCAGTTCTTTTGCTTTCTGCTGGGAACCTTGACAATAGGGATTACAGCTGGAAAAGGTTATGAGGCTTTCTATAATACATGCCCATGTCCTCTTAGGGCAGCATGGAAAGGACTTGCTTTGGTAAGACCCTGCTTGTACTTTTCCTTTAATTCAGTTCTTGAATGTGAGGTTGCAGTCTATCCCTCTGCATTTTACTCGTGGACACGACCAATGCAGTTTGTTTCAGTGGTGTTGCCTGTGTCATTCTTTAAAAGATTAGGGATCCAACGTTTTTAGTTGCTCATTCTCCAAAACTGGATTTTTCTTTATTTGAAAGCAAGATAAATGAGGAGGGTCACAGATGCAGACCTGAGTGATCCTGGAGAGGCGTTTGCAACAGAAAGATTGGCAGGATCAAAACAACAAAAGGCTAGATTTAAATCTGCATTGCTTTATCCAAGCGGGGTTTGAACCATTTACCAGCAGCTTTGAAATGCATCCAGCAAGCTGTCTAAAATAAAGCAAACAGGGATTTTTCACTTAGATGTTATAGAAATAACAGAAAGAAACCCCTCAACTTTTCAGTATCCCCGCCCCCTCCCCCCCCTTGGCAGCAGCAAACTCACTATCTGCTTTCTCACCAGTAATTGCATTTCTCTCACTTTATCCATTGTGCTGTTTCTCATTAATGATCTCTCGCTGGCTATAGTCTTCTGAGAAAACAAAGAGCCTGGAAGATAATTGTTTTATTAAATATATGTAATATTGTGGTAGGTCAGCTTTGTGGTACACCACCCTTGGCAGTGTCTTTTGACACTTCCCTCTGTGTTAAAAATAGAATTACTTGGTGTTGTGGTAAGGAAGGAGTGACAGGGTGAAGAGAGACCCTTTTATGAGGTGAAGTCAGGGACACGCCTGCTCAACATGATAGAAAAGAGATGCTCATTCTAGATACTTTGTATTATGGAAGCAGTAGTCAGGGCTGAGAGCTGACTCCGCTATGGCAGTCAGGTGACTTAGGGCCATTTCCAAAGTATCTTGAAGGTGATGTACCTTAAAGAGGTGATGATGGACTTTGATGAATTTTCTATTCTTACCTGTATGTTGCTAGAAGAATTGTGTAGATCTTGGCTGATGGCTCTAGCTGTCAGCAAGACCTAGAGCATGTGTTATGATGATCACACTAAGTTCATTGTTTAGGCTTGCACATGTATCTTATTATTATGTGTTGTACATCCCGTTCTTTTGGAGTTTATCAGTTGCAAATGTCCCAGTGCAAAATGGCCTTCTGTGCTTTGTTTCTTATGATCATTTATGTATATAAAACATGGGACTCTGGACAACAGTGTTTTTTATTTACTTATTCCCTACAAAAAAAACCCAACCAAAAAAAAAAAAAAAAAAAAAACACCAAAAAAACCACAAAATAAAACAGAAGATAAAATGATGGATGGCTAGGTTCCCCAAGAAAACTTTAGTAAAGTCTTTTTGAAATGTCTGGTAAGTGAGTGCTCATCTAGGGGATGGAATCTAGGTTTATTCGGTGAATCCTGAATTTCAGGGTTTGCTGATTGAACTTGTTCATTAAAATTTGGATGCGTTCTGTATGTCAGGGCTTTGGCTCCCTTTGAACACTTCACTTTTATCTTTATCTATGACTCTCAAACAGTCTGTTCAGCTTGTCTGCTCTTGAACTTGCCTTGACAAACTCTAGGTGGTATTGCCAAGTGTCAGTCATCTCAAGGAAGAGTTACTTATTTTAATTATGTCTATGATATACTGTGAGTGTGGAGCTGAGCAGGGATTTTGAGATGCTTAGAAGTTTAAGGAAACACTCTGAAGACCTATTGAAACTGTTTAGAAAAGCATGGCTGGTGACAGTGCCTCTTTATTTCATACCACAATTCACAACATCACATGGCCTTGATTCAGGGTGTCATCTAAATGGGATCACAATAGATCACTGAGACTTCGTCTCATTTCGGAACCAGGTTCTCTATTCTGTAGCTATTGAAAACATTTCTGTCAGTTTAGGTGATATCTGCAAGGCTCACCCAATACCCTGCACAGAATAAAGAGGGAAGAATGAACAAGTCCTTGTAAAAGGAAAGTTACCCACTAGATGCCAAGAGACAAGCTGCTCAGAGCACATTTACCAGCTGTTGTTGGGTTGATACAATAGATGAGTGAATCAGGACAGGTGGTGACTCTGGCTAGAGGTTTAAATGAAACTTAGGCATCAAAGTTGCTAGGTCCAAGTGACTTTGGGGTCTGTGTGCTTTTGTATCTGATTTATACTTCTGAGTGCAAAACACAGGTCTACACCATGCAAAAGAAGGCAGCGAAAAGATGCCTGAGTTAGCAGAGGTGGTGTTGGGGGTGGAAAATACATAGCTGGATTGGTGATGCAGTCATGGAACACACAGGACCTGCTAAATCACTGTACAAATGGAGTTCTGCTGGTTCTGGCATGTAATTGTGCAGCTGGGCTGTGCAGAGGTCCCTGCCTGAGCTGGTGCTATGTCAGACATTCTGTGCTGCAGCATGGCTATTGCCCTGTTTGTTTTAAAATGCTTCTGAAAAATAGTATTCCTTTTCCTATGTGGTTTAGACCTTACAACACAATCAGGAGCTCTGGAGTATTTTGTAGTCTGGCCCAAGTGATCTTTCTGTTTGGGGAGCTCAGTCTTTTAACACGTTTTTAGCTTGGGGAATAAATGAATCAGAAAATAGTTCTTAGCTGTGCAATTTGCTAAATAGTCTTTGTCACTGGGGTTTTCTAATGTTGCTCACTTTTGAATGTAATCTTGCTGGCAGAGCCTGTTCTATTTCAGGAATAAATTACTCTCAAAGGACAGTGGCTATTCATGTTTCCACCTTTACCTTAGTATAGTAAAGGATAAAAGCTATGTTTTCAAATGGGGTATTTATTTCATTTCCTTATATAAGAATATTGTTCTAGAGGTAACCAGCTTACTGTAAAACCAAAGAAAACCAGAAAATCACTCCTTTCTCTCTGCCAAAAAAAGCTCCTTCTATTCTTCCCCTCCTCCCCAGCAGTGTGATGACAGCTTATATGCGGCTGTAATTATGCATACTGAAATAAAAATAAGCAATGTTTCTTCTCTGTTACTTATCACAATGTAAAATCCTATTTTGACTTAACAAAATATATATTTTACTACTTAAGGGAGAGCCTCGCATTGTATGGGGTATGGAAGAGTGTTTTAGTGGCTCAGTATAAAGAGGTATGCTCAATGCAGCAACATAAAATTTTTGGCACCTATGGGGTTGTCAGTCATTTCATAGGCCAGTGTGGTTGCCCATTACTGTTTCCATCATTGAAGATCCCTAGCAGGCTGAATTCAACTGCAGTGATTTCAAAGCCCAGAATGACTCAATAACACAGAAGCAGAAAACATGGATGCAAACTGCTTTATGAAGTACTGCTTGAAAATAAATGGCATCAGCCATTGATAGGAAGATGCAAGGATGGTAACTGAACGATATGCTCTGAGTCTGTGCAAAGTGAGACTGGTGGGACACGGTTTGGCTTAGGAGTTAATGGACCACTAATATGTGGTTGGCTTTGCGTGCAGAAGTAAATCTGAATGAGAGGAAGGGTATTTGAATGGGAAATTGAGCTTGCAGTCAAGCTTTATTGCTCACATGTAACTACTGTGCCTTAATTTCCCACCTACAACATGGAACTAAGCATGCCCGACATCCCTTAACTGTATTGTGAGGAAGAGAACAGAGTTTACTCTGATAGGGCTTGTTAGAACAAGGTTAAACTTTTTCTTGATTAGTATTATTTTGTACAGGATATTATCCTCATCATTTATGCTTGTGCGGTCTGTGTTGTTACTGCATTTGCCTCTGAAGTTTCATCTAAAAGGTCATCACAATTCAAAATGAAACTGTCAAATTTTTCCCCATTTCACCTAGTTTTGGTATGAAACTGCACAGTTCTCATGGCTCTTTATATCACAAAGCTCTGCTTGAGGCTGCGTTCCAGCTGGCTGAATAGCTATGCAAACATTAGCAAACTTTCCCTTGAACTGAGTTTCATGTTTCCAGTGAAATCTGAACTCAGGCAAATTTTGTGTGGTTTTCATTGCAAGCATGGAGACAATGCAAGAAACCTGTGCATGTTCCTGTCTGCTCTCTGGGAAGATCTTATCTTTTATTTTTCTCAAGTTTCCTGTGTTAGCGCTGTGGCAGAGTTATTGTTAATTTGTCATGTAATATCTCCATGTTAGCCATTAGTTAGAGTATTTGCTGTGATTTTGCAAGGCATATTTAGTAATTTGGCCAGTTAGAGGTTGACTGATGGTTTGTATATTAAGATTTTAGCCAACACATGGAAAAGTTTCCTTTTTCTTCTTGGCATAGTCTGAAACCCCAAATGTACATGTATGTGTTTGTTTACAAGCATGTGTCATTGGAACAAGGTCCTTTAGAAATTTATGGACATTATTCTTGTTTTCCAATGCATAACAACCAAATACTCTTGTTTTGCTAGGATTATTTTGTTATCCCTCTTCCTGCCTTGTCCTTACAGCTAAATGACATTTCTCTGTCCCAAGTCTTTCCCGTGAATATAGCTGGTCCTTGAGATGAATGTCCATCTGATCAAAGAGAAACAGAAAGCATCATAGTGATAAAAGTTTGAAATTACTTTTGAGTACACAGCAAATACATGACAGCATACAAATTCATATATTTATTACAGCTTGACAGGCATACTTTTTTTTTTCTGTACACTAGCTTCTGCTGAAATATTTTACTCTGTACACTTCATTAAACAGAAACAGCCTTCTTATCCACCATCCTTGTATGTATATGCAAGTGTTTAGGTGAATTAAATGGCATATAATGTTAAGAGAAGGGGTAGATGTAAGAAAATTCATTAATGGAAAACTTGTTTACTGGTAGTCATGGTGAAAAGCACAGCAGGCCACAGTATGCTGACTAAATACGTGTAGAGCATGTATGTATTTAGGCTATAGGTGTTTAATGAGAGTTTGATTATGCCTTTATATCCATCTGCCCTCCAGCTTGATCATGCAGGCATGAGTGGAACTGTGACACGCAGTGAATGTCACTGCAAGCACACTGCCTCCTAAGCTGTCCTTGAAGTACAGACCCTTGTTCTCTGTGAAGTGATGCAGTTACTGACAGCTCATAACATTAGGAAAGTAAGTCTCTGGCATTTTCCAGCTCTGCTTGTTCTGTTTGCTTTTCTGCTCATACGGGCATCTTTTTTGCATGGTTTTTGTTGGTCTGGTTTAGGATTTTAGCAGCTTTTCCCTGTTTTAGAATCATAGAATAGTTAGGGTTGGAAAGGACCTTAAGATCATCAGGTTCCAACCCCCCTGCCATGGGCAGGGATACCTCGCTCTAAACCATATCACCCAAAGCCTCGTCCAACCTGGCCTTGAACACTGCCAGGGATGGAGCACTCACAACCTCCTTGGGCAACCTATTCCAGTGCCTCACCACCCTAACAATAAAGAATTTCCTCCTTATATCCAATCTAAACTTCCCCTGTTTAAGTTTTAACCCATTACCCCTTGTCCTATCACTACAGTCCCTAATGAAGAGTCCCTCCCCAGCATCCCTATAGGCCCCCTTCAGATACTGGAAGGCTGCTATGAGGTCTCCACGCAGCCTTCTCTTGTCCAGGCTGAACAGCCCCAACTTTCTCAGCCTGTCTTCATACAGGAGGTGCTCCAGTCCCCTGATCATCATTGTGTCCCTCCTCTGGACATCTTCCAACAGTTCCATGTCCTTTTTATGTTGAGGACACCAGAACTGCACACAATATTCCAAGTGAGGTCTCATGAGAGTAGAATAAAGGGGCAGCATCACCTCCTTCGACCTGCTGGTCACGCTCCTTTTGATGCAGCCCAGGATACGGTTGGCTTTCTGGGCTGCAAGTGCACACTGCCAGCTCATGTTCTTTTGCTCATCAACCAGCACCCCCAAGTCCTTCTCTGCAGGGCTGCTCTGAATCTCTTCTCTGCCCAGCCTGTAGCTGTGTCTGGGATTGCTCTGACCCAGGTGTAGGAGCTTGTACTTGTCATCGTTAAACTTCATGAGGTTGGCATCAGCCCACCTCACAAGTGTGTCAAGGTCCCTCTTTGTGGCATTCCTTCCCTCCACCGTATCAACCGAACCACTCAGCTCGCTGTCATCGGCAAACTTGCTGAGGGAATTTTCCCTGTCTTTGTTTTCAGAACCCTGTTCCTGCTGCCTCACACATTCACCATTCTTATTGACATGTGAAAATCAGTAGTGACACACAAGACAACTGTGATTTTTGTACCACACCTGGATTGTCTGAATACCATCACAGTGTTCACTATGCTGCCACAGGGAAAGAAGCAACCTTTTACTGCTATCACTTTACTTGTGTTTTCATGAGGAATCTAGAGATCTAACAAGCATGGGATAAAGTCCCTTTGTTATGGCACATAGAACTTTCCTGTTTTTACTCATATTGCCCTTGCAATTTGCTGTGAGTTCTTAAAGGGACTTTATGATTTGAAATCTCTATGTAGTCCCACAGTCGTGTACACAGACTTAAGTGGAAGTTCACACACATCCACTGAATGACACAAGCTACAGACAATTGCTGTCTATGGTGCTCTCCTGCAGGTTCTTTCTCTAGGTGATCAAATACCAGGGGAACTTAAGCTCTGAAGAGATTCGTAACGTTTAATAGAGTTCAAAGACCTTTGGTACAAAGATGTTTGTTTGCAGTGTACAGTTTTGTTCCTATTAGAAGTACAGGTGAAATAGGTTCCAACACTTGCTGGGTACTTACTGCTTTAGATTAGCATTACTAGCTGGGTCTACTTCAGGCTCATCAGGTCACTTACTTTCTGTGAATCCCTTCTGCTTTTCTAACACCAACCCATTTGTTCCTATGATTTTTTAATCTATTTTTTCTTTTCATCTATGTATATTTTTGCTATTCCTTTGCTGCTTAAATCAGAATTTTCCCTAATTTAACACAGTAAACAAAACGAAGGACAACATGGAAAGCATCTGAAAAGATTAATGTCAGCTGCAGTCACGTCAGCAGTGCAGTTTATATTTAGAGGGGAAGCATCCTGGAGAGGTGAAGAGTTCAGACTGGGATTCAATCGCAGTGCTTGGATCTGAGTGAGGAAAGACTGATTGCTGCTAGGATTGAGATGGCCTTCACAGTTCATGTACGTGGGGCTGCTTTCAGTTTATTAACGTGGCTTTTCCCTCTGCAGCCTTAGAAAAGTTGTTCAGGATGAAGATGCACCAGCACCCACCCTTTTATTAAGAAGCCACAAGTTCAGACAAAGGAGGTTTCAGCGCTTTCGTTGCAAGTTACCTGGCAGGAACTTGACTCTTAATTCTGTAGCCTACTCAGTGGACCACAAGTCTCAGTACTTACTGTGAGTTTTATTGTCTTGATACTCGGATGTCCCCTTTTAATGTGTGTTCATCACACCAAAATTCATGGCTTTACTCCTATAGTTCTCTTGTCATGGAAAGAACTATTCTTGTATCCCCATGTTGAAGTTGAGGCATTGACATTCGCAGAGCAATCACAAAGCAAAATTCTAGCAAAACAAGAATGGAGAAAGCTTCTGTTGCATTTTGATAGAAACATGGCTGAAATGTGAGCCTTTAATAGTTTTTGAACCTTTTATTTAAACAGTCAAGAGTTTCTTAAAGGTTGTAATTTAGTACCTTTTAAAAATAAGAACTAATGAGACATGTTGGTGAGGGAATGCTCTCTCCTCAGTGTTGTTTGCACAAATACGTTATGGAAAGGGAAGATTAGAGGTTCCAGTTAGTGTAAAACTGGAAACCCTGGTATAATAGTTTTGTAATATTATGATCCAGAATGGTAAGAAAATCACAGCTGCCTGTTAGCACTGCAGCTAGTCTTGCATCTGGAAACTGGAAAAGAGACCCCTTATCTCAAATGGTACCATTTATTAGCTGAAGGAAGTGAAAACCTTTAACAGTGACCTTTCAGCAGCATAACTGAGCATTTCTAGCTTATGCTTACTTATTTTAATTTTGCATTTGGAGAGACTGGGATGAGCACGTCTTATGCCTTAATATCTGAGGAAAATGAGGCTGTCTTCATCACATCAGTATGGTTTAATGGCAAAAGCCTTTATAGTCACAGCCATACCCATTATCTCTTAAATAAGACTTTTTAAACCTCTGAAAAGATTAAATCTGAGTAGTAACATATATATCACTGTCAGCCAGAAGAAATAGCCCAGTTCTCTTTCCACACCCCTCATGCTGCCCTGTATGAAGGCATCCTGTAGTGAAGCTGTTAAGAATGCACAAGGGTGAGCCTCATAGCTGAATTTATCTCAGTAACCCAAGACCTTCATGAATGTGGAACACTTTTGCTACTGAAGCTATTCTTGTGCTGGCTTCCCCACCAAGTCCTGACATGCTTTCATCCATGCATGCTTCTTGAGTTTCACTCCAGGGGGAAGTCTGGGGAGATCTGGTGACAAACAGGCCTCAATCACTTACATGCTTACTGAATCAAGTTGTTTATATTTTTCACCCATCCTGCTTTTGTTATGTTGGGGTTTTTATTTCCTTATACTTTACTATATTCCTGTGTACTAGTTAAGACTGCAAATTATTGAAGAGTTTCTGTCAGAAAACAGAAAACAAGTGTTGGTCTTTATTTTAGTTTTATAACCTAGCATTTAAAGAGCCAGGTATGCAAAGGAAACTTGTTGCTAGTGCTCACGAGTACAGTGGGTTGATGCATTTAGATGTGGACTCCTTGCAGATGGCAAGCATAGATTTACATTATTGGAGGATCCCAATGGAAGGCTGAGCCATTTTCCTAGATTTGTCAGTTCCTGGCCATCATGGGGGTCTTGGAAGATTGAGACAATGAATGCTTCTATGAACACAGCAATTTCTGATCTTTACCATGTGAAAAAAAAAAATCATAATGTGTTCCATTTCCTGTGGACACTGGGTCATACCAAAAGCTGACTCAGAAGATGCTGTGGACTTGGGAGAAATTTACAGTGCATTTCTTCAAACTACCTATCTCCCTATCCTGTTTATTTTTCTGCTAAAATCTTCCTATACATTGAGCTAAATCCTAGATCCAGCTATGTCTACCAATATAGTGTTAAACTTCTGTAACCAGCTGGTCTGACATAGCACAGTATTTACAACGTAAATGAAGTCCATATGCTCAAGCTGTTTTTCAGCTCTTCACTTCCTCCAAGTTCAGAAAGCAGTCAAACTGGAACAATCCATATTGGAACAATAAGATGAAAGGTGGGGTTTATGGGTTGAGATGATACTTCTCATTTGTGGGATTGGTATTGTAACATTATTGTTGCTACTCTGATAAATGAAGAAAACTTCTGATAAATCATTTGAAATCATCTCTTGTAAGGGAAATTTAAGCTACACTTTAACTATATGAAACTCCTTTTATTCAGAATAAGAACATTCCCAGAATGAGATTGTTATGCTGCATTTTCTCATAAATCTCAGAAAGTTATTAACTTCAGTAAAGGGGTTGTGAAGGAGAACAATCTTTGGGATTACCTGGGTGGGGGGAGCACCATTGTCCTTGGTCCTTCTCCTGAAAAATGTGTGTGCACAAGCGTATGTTTTTATGGGTCATTTTGCTTCTTTTAGGGTGTCTTTCCTTTTATGCTTGTTATCAAACTTTCAGTTGTACAGGGTGTTCATTGGTCTGTCTTATTTGTGCAAACCATTCCATGTGTATCTGTACACATTAATAAATATTTATGAGAAACATTTTTGCTTATGCCTAAATAACAAACTTGCAGCTAAATTGTCTTTTAATTTAGCTGGAGAACTTTGAGTTAATATGGAACTGTATGAGTGTCAATGTTTTCAAACTGAACTTTAATATCTAAAAAGTGCTGAAATTGAGAGATGCTCAATATATATTTTTTGGAAATGAATAATAGAAGTTTTCTATACCTGGAAAAGAAAAAAAAAGTTTAGAAGTCTCACTCTAGGTTTCTAGTGTTGAAAATAAGTCTAGATACTTCCTCATCTCTAAAACTGGTTATCTATGCAGAAGGAAAATTGTGAACTTGCATACATTCTCATTCTGAGCAGTGCTTTGTGAGCAGTGGATATGAAGTGTTGGAGAGCTGTAGCATAGTCTTGTTCCAAAGAGCAGAACATCTTTTTGAGCAACAGAAAATATTTTTAACTTGATCCTCAAATCTGGAATGATGTTTGCTCAACTGCTAAAATGATTGTGGTGGAAGATACAAATAACAGAAAAGGGAAAAGCAAGTGCCTCAATGACCTTGGTAGTAAATACATCTGACAATGTCATATTAAAAGGAGACTTCCCTTTTCAGGAAAAAAACCCCAGTAAAATTCTACTCGGTACATCCTCAGCAGAAGTTCTTTTTCTCCCCAATTCTGTGCAAGAAGAAACTTCACAGTCAACAGGGCTGTGGTCTTTTCAGAAAACTGATACAAGCAGTGCTGGCTACATGCCTTGCCCAGCAGTATGTGGTTGAATGTATTAACAAAGAGGAAAACTCTTAGTGGTTTGGCCCAAATTCTTTTGGCTCTACAGCCACTCCTGTGCTACATGTGGGAATGGGAATTGAAATACTCTGAAATCCTATTACAGCAGCTGAATATAGTTTTAGACTACTACAAAAAAGAGGTGAGAAGGAAGCTCTCGCTCTTCAGACAGATATCTCTACTAATTTCTCAGCAACTTGACATTGCTCAAGATCTCTTGTCAATAATAGTGTCCTTCTCAGGCTAAAATGTAGCAGACTGGTTTGAAAGAAGTCCAACAAATAACAGCAGAAGCAGAGGAGCAGGAGAATGCCCACATTCCAGTGTATTTCTCTATGCCAATCTGGGAGACTGTCAGTGATCCCCCCCTTCTGCATTCCCTGCACTGTCTGCATCCCTGCATCTTCTGCATCTCTGTATGTTTCTCCCATCTGTGTGCTCTTTGGTGGGATGTTGCTGAGACAAGAATCTCACCTTTGATTTGAGCACTTGCTCTGCTGGAGTGGGTTGCTGAGGTGCCAAGCTCATGGGTGATAGCATAGGTCTTAGTGGTATAAATGCCATTTGATAGTATCAGTAAGACTGAAAATGACATAAAAATGATTTCACCTTCTGTTCCCTAGGAGCAGAAGACTGGGGTAAAGAATATGTTGCACCTGAGGTTTGGGGTTTTTTTCCCACTATGGAAATACTTAATATTAAAAATAAAGGATTCCACAAAGCTGGGGAAATTCACTGATATCGACTTGAAAAGAGCAAATATGATAGGAAAAATAAAACCAATGACCAGCAGGTCGAAGGAGGTGATTCTGCCCCTTTATTCTGCTCTCGTGAGACCTGACTTGGAGTATTGTGTACAGTTCTGGTGTCCTCAACATAAAAAGGACATGAATCTGTTGGAACAAGTCCAGAGGAGGGCCATGAGGATGATCAGGGGACTGAAGCACCTCCCATATGAAGATAGGCTGAGAAAGTTGGGGCTGTTCAGCCTGGAGAAGAGAAGGTTTCATGCAGACCTCATAGCAGCCTTCCAGTATCTGAAGGGGGCCTACAGGGATGCTGGGGATGGACTCTTCATTAGGGACTGCAGTGATAGGGCAAGGGGTAATGGGTTAAAACTTAAACGGGGGAAGTTTAGATTGGGTATAAGGAGGAAATTCTTTATTGTTAGGGTGGTGAGGCACTGGAATAGGTTGCCCAAGGAGGTTGTGAGTGCTCCATCCCTGGCAGTGTTCAAGGCCAGGTTGGACGAGGCCTTGGGTGAGATGGTTTAGAGCGAGGTGTCCCTGCCCATGGCAGGGGGGTTGGAACTAGATGATCTTAAGGTCCTTTCCAGCCCTAACTATTCTATGATTCTATGTTGCTGAGACAAGAATCTCAGCTCTGATTTGAGCACTTGCTCTGCTGGAGTGGATTGCTGAGGTGCCAAGCTCATGGGTGATAGCATAGGTCTTAGTGGTATAAATGCCATTTGATAGTATCAGTAAGACTGAAAATGACATAAAAATGATTCCACCTTCTGTTCCCTAGGAGCAGAAGACTGGGGTAAAGAATATGTTGCACCTGAGGTTTGGGGTTTTTTTCCTTCTAAATTAAAAATTAAGTCTTATTAAGGCAAGATTCCTTGTTTGGGTAGTTCTTTGTGGTTAATGAATGGAGGTGAGTCTTCTCAAAGGATCTTTAGCTTTTTATCTTTGTTGAAGTTAAAGATATTTTTTTAAACTTTGTTTGTTATTCAGGTCATAAGAACTTCACTGTCCCTGTTTGTCCAGTTGGGCTTGGCTTGCAAAGGTGGTAGGGTCTGAGTGCAAAAGTGTGGTGAGCCTGAATGGAGTTATTGAAAGATGTGTCCAATAAAGTACACCTCTGAGGGGACATCTTTGTAGGCACCTGCTGCCTATGGGAAGTTGTAAAAGTTTGCTTTAAATTTGAGTCTTCAGCACTCTGGAATGGCATTTTCCTGCCTTGCCTGAAAAAATACAACGGCTTCCTTGTCCTAGAGACCATTACCACCTTTGTCCACCATCATCATGTATCTAAGTACTATAGTAAATGTGAAACACAGGCTGTTAAGAAATCAAAGGATGGACTGAAGTGGTGAATAGGAGTGAAGTGTGGGACAAAAAGTGGCACCACTGAGATTGTACAAGGCCTGTTAAAGTCACTGTTGTGAACTTAGGCTTATTTGCGTGTAAGTCGTTAGGACAAGCACACACGGTTCACCAAGTTGTTTCAGCCAGTTGTGGAATCCTAGTCACTGCACGTTATTTTCAAAACCCTTTGTAATGTAAAGAGAGAAAAATGAACCTGTGTATTAAATAAATTTGAGCATATATGCTATGGTACCTGATACTTTCTTCAGACTCTGCATCTATAGGTGGTGCTTTTTAGTAAGCTCATGCTACCTTTTCCCTTAGAATATTCCCTGTATTAAAAAAAAAAAAAAAACAACAGAAAACCAGCAGACCCTTTCTCCCAAGCAGACATCTCCTTAAAACCGGAAAGCTGTTTTGGAAAACCTGGCTAGTGATCAGTGTTCTCAAAAGCTCAGTATCTGTAAACATTGTGTCTGATTAACCTCAGTGCTAGAGACATGGGTCCCATAAAGCCTGAGCCTAAGAGTAGTTGGAACAGATCTTCAGGTACAGTGAGCTAAAGTGGCTCTCTTGACACAAGTGTATTATTAGTACCAAGGTGTGCCATCTCAGGATTTGTGTAAAAAACAGGTCCCTCAACAGAAAGCCAAAATAATTTTCTGATACAGTAATTGCCTTTAGATCCTCAGCTGATTATTTATTTTTTTTTTTTGTCTTTGTTAGCTTCTTGCATCTCTTCTGGGTAATGGTGCTTGGGTAAAGGAAAACAGAATCTTTCTTTGCAAAGACGAAAGCAAACCAGAACCATCCATTTTGAAATGATATGAAACAGATGACTCCGTATTGCCAAATCCTTGGTTTAGAACTGATGAACAATTTGTCTGTCCCTAATTCCATCTTTTTTTTTTTTCTTTCAAAATGTTCTTTCAATATTGCAGATCACTTGTGAGATCATGTACATTCCTATGAGCCTGTCCTTTTCTGAACTGTTCCTTCAAGAGGTGCTGCTTAGGCACTGACACAGGAGTCCTTTGCATACATAACCCTCTGCTCTTACACCCCAACCTCCCAGCAGGTTCTTTTTACTCTCTTCTGACCTTTTTGCTATTGTGAAGGATCAGAATCAGGTCCCACTTGGCCAGTTAAGGCCTTCTTAGGTGTAAAGTGATGAAGTAACTACTGCAATCTCTTTCCTCCCAAGGAAGCAGGAGGGTCTGGGTTTGAAATGTTTCAGAGCCAGCAGCAATTATATACTGCTCTGGTTGGTTTCAGCTGCTGTGCAGTTCTGAAGTCAGTGTGGCTGGGTGATATTTGCTAAAATAACCCCTGAATAGCCCCACAAATCTTTTCATGGCAGCAACTGAACTGGGTGAAGAATTTTAACACCTTTGTACCTCAGTTGTAATGACTAAGCCCTACTGAAGGCTACAAACTACTCTGTGCTGCTAGCTGTGCTTCTCTTGATACTATTCACACTTACCAATTTCAGTCAAAATGAGCTGCATTGGCACACACCAACATTTGAAGTGCTTATATTATCTGGTCTTTTGAATGAAACAGGATAGGAAGGACCAGATGGGTAACCATCTCCCTGCATAGTCTACCGGGCTACACAAAATGCTGTAGCCTTTCTTCTCCCCTCAGATTAAACACATCTTGTGGCACACCCTTAATGCACTGCTGGCAACACCAAAATGGTGTGTGACAACTTCAGCACTGCTGTGTGGGGTGAGGTGGAACTTCAGATAGTCAGGACCAAATGTCCTGTTTTGTGATGTTTCTACGCTTGCAACCCTTTGCATTGCTGCTTGGCTTCCCACAGAGAAGGGAAAATAATCTTTCCCCTCTCCTTCCTCCTTCCCACCTGTTTCAGAAGGTGCTATAAAAGCCTTCTCCTTCACCCATCTCCATTCCCTCTCCAGAATGAAACTGCACATAAAGCTTCCTCTCTGAACAGTCTTAAAATCTCTTTCTTTCGTCAGCTGATAGTTAACCCTTCTTCTCACTCGTGAGCAGTTACTTCAGCAGTATCCTTCTAGAAACCTAAGGGACTGTATCTTCTCTGGCTGTACCAGAATAATTTACAGTTTGATCCTCTTAACATGCTTAAATCACTTATTTTTGTGTTTTCCAGAGAACTATTGAAATGACAAAAATCATTCTGGGAGCTGTAATTTGCCATTCACTATTTGACATTTGCATTTCTGTTTCTGTCACAGAGCCTGGCCAAGCAGGCTTTAATCTCACCCATGTCTGATTGCTACATCTCGCAGACCCAGTAGCTGTCACCCAGATGTTAGGAGGAGGTTTTCTGCAGCAGGCCTTAGCACAGGCAGAGGGGAATCTTCAGTTTGTCCTGTTGATTCCTTCTGTTGGTATAAGTTTCCTGAGTTTCCCTTCATAACTTCCAGCCTTTTTCCCCATCTATTTAAATGAGGATTTGCTTTGCAAACATTCTGAGTAAAGCTGGTTACAGTGATAGCTTTTCTGGCATGATTTTTGTACAGACTAATCTGTTCCCACTTGCTTGGGCTAGCCTGGGGAGTGTTTTGAATGTTGGGATCTGTGGATGTGCACAGATGTGTACTTACCCAGCTCAGCTTCTCTGCCCTGGAATGCCTCTCCCCTTGCAACCAGTCTGAACAAGTCCCCAGCTTTGGTGGGGAGCAGGGGTGTGAGCACAGCTGCCGCTGTGAGGTCCCACTGACAGGAAGAGTCCTCTTCACTCTGCAGTCCATGGAGAGCACACAGGACTGAGCCTTTGTTCTTGTTTGGTTTTTAATCGAAAATAGCAAGAAGCAAACTGTAGCTGGACTGTCTGAATTTTTATTTCAGTCTCATTGCTTGAAACTTCAAGTAAGACCCCCTCACTTTAAGTGACATTAATTCAGATGTTATTGCACCCCATGGAATTTACATTTTTGGGGTCTAGAAATAAAATTGGAAGGAAGTCTCTGCGGCATATCCCAGAAGCAATCACAGGATTCTCCCCAGGGCAGCCTGAAGCCTGAACTTGTTTAAATAGTGTACGGGACGCAATAGCTGGACGTAGGCCCCTAACCATGGCACATTGCAGAGTGGACTCAGAAGTTGATAGCAATATTTTGAGACTCTTTCAGGCTTTCTCAGGAAAAGAACCTTGTTAACTAACATCTTGTGTGTTTTGCCAGTGTCACAATCACACACAACTGCACTCAGGAACTGGAACAAAAACCAGGATGCAAAAGGAAACAAGTGCACTGATGGCATCCCTTAGCTAAAATAGCAGATGCATTATTCTGATCAGCTCCAAGAAGGGTAAACATCTGTCAAGGTCACTGCTTCACCCTTGGCTGACTGAGGTCCCATTGGGAACTTCGGTTTTTACAGAGTATAGGCGAGTTTCACATCATTTTCTAGGTGCCTCTTGTTTTCTGAAGCTCAGCTTGAGGCTTCGTGTTCCAAATTGCTTCTTTCATAATTGGCTTTGGCAGATGGTGCTACAGAAGGATTCTGTGTTTTCATGGACCCTCCACACAGAAAGAAACCAGCTTGCATTCCTGAAAAGAGGCAGCAAACGACAAGGACACTGCTGCAAGTATAGACATACATTATCAAATATTGACACATTTCCTCTGATTTCTGTTTAGATGATAAATGCATGTTTAAAAGGTCAATAAATGGAATAAATGGTGCATTTTTAGAAGGGGGTCAGCTGTTGCTGGTTGATCTCAGCTTGTCTTGATTATGGGTGTGAAGAATCCCACTCTAGTTTCAGAAACTGCCTTGAAGCATTGCAGTACTTTTTTCCCCCTCCTCCTCTTCCCGCTTTTCTGAATAAGCTGCTTCCTGCCACCACATAACAGTCAGTGTCACCCCTTAATTTACAGTTAGGAATGCAGACGCAAGGGAAGGCGAGGGCATGAAATATGGTGTCAAGTTTGTATCTGCTCACATTTCATACACTAAAGAGACAAGTGTCTTTGGCCAGTTGCCATGGGGAATTTTCTTGCAGAAATAAATATCTCAGAACAGAAAGAACTCAGATTCATGCTACCCCAGCCGCAGAATTTCATTAAGTCTCAAAGGATGCTATGTATATTGTGTGAAAGGAATTTTGTAATCTGGCTACAACTGCAGTTACAAAACTATGAGTTTAAACCTTTATTTTGAACTTTTAATTATTGGCTTGTTTGTTGCATGCTGATTAAAGCACACATTGTTTTATAAGTAATTTCTATTTTTAAACCATGTAAAGGTTTAGGTTAGATGTTTCAATAGCAGATGAGTGGTTGATTTTGTTTTGTTTTCTTGTTTCTTCCTATGCTAACAGTACTCTAATCTTCATTTCCAAATTCACTTTTTAAGGATGCTTGAAATGGGAATTAAATCTACCAAGGCACTCAAAATATCATGTAGATGGCTTTTTATTTTAAAATGCCATTCATTACATGACTTTCTGACCCCAAAAACGTTCATAAACATCACAAACTTGTTGCAGAGGGTTTTTTTTTTCTTGTTTCTCTTTCCTTTTTTTTTTCTTTTTCTTAAAATGTCTGAGAAAAACACCTCCCTTCCACTTGTAGTTAGCTATTTCATGGCATTTATAAGGCTGATTCTGGTCTCCTGGGAGGAGACTTGTGCTGTGGCTTTGTGGTACCAGAGGTGGTGTTTCTTGTAGCTCTGGTACCTCAGATCAGAGTTGGTGAAGAAATGGGGAAGATGCATGCTTTTAGCACTGATTACAAGTCAGCATTTGAAATAAAACCTGTTATTTGGATAAAACAATATCTGCTAGAAAAAGGCATTTTTAAAGTTGCCACTTAGTTTCTACATCGGTGGAATAGCGTATATTGGCACCATTTACATTACAGCTTTTCTTTAAGCATTTTGCTTCCTGTCTCTGTGGCTGTAGGTGCCACAAATGGCTTGGAGAAAGGTTGACGCCTGTATAGCTGTGGTGATTAAACCATGGATTCATACAGTGCTTTGCATAAGTGCATTGAGCAGTCCATGCAAGTATGTTTTAACTGAGGTGTTCTTGGAATCAGCTGCTCACCAAAGCTGTAGTGACTGCAGGGTACCTGGGTAGCATCCGGGCAGGGGATGCCTCTGCCCAGAGACCCATACTCTCATGGGTACCACAGTATTTTTACAGCATAAGCAGACAAGGTCTATCCTACATTTTAGGGCTGTCATCTGTCAATAATCCATGCCAAAATATAGGTAGATGTAATATACTGATGTAATCTGAAGAATGTCTCCTGGGATAAAAAGGAATTTGGGTGATGTTAATGTTTTGTTTAACGTTTGATCAGAGAGAATAGTTGGCACTGGATTCTATCTCCTCTCCTTGTATAATTTAAAATGCTTCCTCTAAAGTTTTTAAAGAGATACACTTCTGATAATAGAAGGGCTTACTGTGTTTTACTTTGGTTTTGGTGTGTCATGGGCTACGTGGGACATCCTAGACTGAGCACAGAGCATTGCTGCTCCAGGTTGTTCTCTTAGGCTAATAGAGCCAAGCAAATGGAAACCTGACCTCAGTGTGGTTCACTGACCCAAGACTCTGTCCTTGGATCTGTGCTCTCTTGAGAGTCTTTGATGTCATCTTTATTGACTCTGGCAGCCAAAATATTTCTTCTGGATCTAATTGCCATTACTATAATACTGGACAAGAATACACCTGTAAAAAGGACAAATTTTTAAGGATTCTTTTGCCCCAAAGTGGAACTAACGTTACACTACTATCTTCTTGTTTGTTTTTTTCTGTAGAGCTTTATTTCTTGTGCACAATTAAATGGTATAGCTGAATGAGAAGTCTGATATTCGTTTTTTTGTATTCCATTTAAGCAACATTTTGGGATTTTGATGAGCAGTGTTAAACTCACCTGAAAACACTGAATAACTATGTTTCCTAGACTCGAAGTTCTTCAGGATTACATTTTAGCAGAGAGATTAGGACAAGATGGTGTAGGTGGGATACTGCAGTTTGTAATTAATGAAGTAGACAGTTAAAACAATAGGGCTACACAGAAAGTATGCTCAGTAGTGTATGCCTGAGGACAGAGTTGGGGACTATAACCAGGTCTGCATTTCATGCTGTGGGAGTCCTTCTATAGACCTTTTTTTGGCTGTTCAGATGTATGTGGCAGGCAAGCTGCTGCCTCCTTTTGAGAATGGAATTGTTACATTTCTTACTATTTTTCTGTGTAAATCAAAGGTGATATCAGTGTCAGGAAAATTTGGTCTTGATTTATTCCACATTTTCCCTTGATCTTGGGCCCTTTTGAATTGTCCTTTTAGTTTGTCCTAGGTATTACTGTCAATTGAAGATTTTGAGGGAGGAGGGGAAAACCAAGGAATTCAACTCAAAAGTCTCAGAGTTAACAGACTATAATTCTAAAAGATGGAGCAAGTATTGAGAAAAAAAGTTAATGACCTATTTCTGTGGGACAAGGCAGACTGTAGATTCCAACAAGTAGTGCTGATGTCCCATAGCAGATGAACTTGTTGCTGAAGAGCCCTGCTTCCAATTCTGACATTCACTCAGTGTTTTTTAGGAGTTTTTTTGCAGATTCTCAATCTTGCAGCTGACACAGAGTGAAAACAGAATTTCCTCTTATGTTTATGTAGGGTGAGATTTTAAAGTGTTAGTGCTGTGGGGGAAAATGTGGCTGGATGAGAGCCTTTGGGATAGCCAGCTGTGGCCAGGAGTGGTGGAGGCAACCACCATGCCTACAGCACTGCTGGCCCCATGGGGCTGGGCTGGGGGGTTTCACTCATGTCATTCAAAGTGAGTCAGATTGTGTTGTGGTTGTGTGGCTGATATGCTTCAGCTATTGGTTTCTTACGTATGCACAGATGAGAGAGTGTGTGCTTACAACATGGAGCAGGTAAAGAGCAACTGAGAGCAGGTCAGCTGGAAGAATGGGGGTGCAGGCTGAGCCCTAGGTTTAGGAGCAGGTAGGACAGGGTATGGGCTGATCTCTAGGTTTGGAGAACATAGGACAGGGTGCATGCTTAGCTCTAGGTCTGGGAGCAGGTAAGGCAGAGTACAGGCTGAGCAGCAGTATTTTGATTTTATTTTGCCTCAAGTGCATGTGGATGAAGAAGTTGTGTCCAAAACTGTCAGGTTCCTCCCTGACCCTTTCTGTAATATGGGATAAATCCTCGTTCTTGTGATGCTGTTAGAGATGTATGAATGAAAGTTTTGAGCCATGCCCCCACTCCCTCCCCATGCAGTGGCAGGGCTGGTGTCAAGAACCTGTCTCCTCAGGAGGCAGACAGCTCTGCTCCATGCCCTCTCCAACCCTCACACAGCAGTAGGAGCAGCAAACCCTGGTCTCTGCTGTTTCCCTTTCCTTTCTCCTTCCTTGCAGCAGAAGCGAGCCTCAGACCCTCTGCAGAAACCTTACCTGCAGCTTTGCCAGGCTCCCCAGTTGCTCCATCACTTGCCTAGCGCAGCTGCTGGGCTCCCATCATCCTTGCAGGGAGAACAAGTGTTTTTTTTTTTTTTTTCTTCCCTAAAGTGGCAGACAGGAGTTTTGCCTGTACCCCTGTAATGGCTGCTTTGACTCTGTTCCTGCCCTGGATACGTTGCAGGACTCCTGCACAGCCAGGATGAGGCTCCTCATGCAGTGCCAGCCCCATGGGTGGCAGGGAAGAGATGGGACAAAGGTAGACTTGAGGAAGGCTGCATTGCTAGGAAAGGTCCTGACCATGTCAGAGTCCAGTGTCTAAGAGGCCTGTGGCAAAAGTGTCATGACAGAAGATTATTTGTGCAGTCTCATGCTTACAGCAACAATATGGCAAGTCTGGACTGTGGGGATGTGGTTTCACACTGATTTTTACTGCCTTGGGTTAGACTGTTCCTAGCTCCTTGCAGTATCTGCACCAGCTTTAGATAGGGTGCCTTGAAATAGGCTTTTTCAATAGAAAGGATGTGTCTAATACTCTTACTGCACTGTTAGATCCACTAAGTGCTGGTAGAGATTTTCCTTCAGTTAGGAAATGTCAGAGCTTTTACTTGTGTGTCAGCATTACTTATGATCTGTTTATCTGAGTGTCATGACACTGATTTTGTTTTCCTCTACCAAGTTTTCTCCCTCACAGATGTGAAAGATTTAGTGTCCCTTTCGGGAAATGCCACAGGGTTATCCAGAGCTGCTGTAAGTAATGATTTTTGATGTGACACCTCAACATGGATTTGACAACATCCAATGACTTTGGATAAATGTCACAAGTGGGTCATTATGTTGATTATGAAAGAAAGTGTGGTGGTGTTGGCTTGCTTTTCCTGCACCCCAGGAATTAAAGGAACTAAAAATGAGCTGTATCGATTCTGAATACCAGTTTAATGTTTTAAACATTGCTCTGTTTGTTTGGAATATGACCTACCAGTACTTTTGTTGCTGCTGTTGCTAAGTTACATGCAAGCGTTTCTTTATGAAATGACATCCTTAAAAGTCTCTGCTGGTCTGAAAGCTTTTGCTGAATCCTATTTTCTCCCCTCTCTCCCTTTTATTTCCTACACCCCCTTTCCCTCCATGAACTTCCCCTTCCAGGGCAAAGGGAGGTTATAGAAAATCATTCTTGTGATAATAGCTCTGGAAATGGCAAATAATGATGAGGTCAGAGCACATATGGGATGTTTGATTGGGATTGCTCTGATGGGTTGTAATTGTTGTGTGCCCATCTTTACACAGACGCACTGTCCAGTAGGGTGCATGTTTCATCATACATGCTGGTCTCATGCCAGCCCTACCCCAGTTTTCACTCCATAGCAACACGCAAGTCCCAAGTAGATCAAGTTTTAGGGAATATTTTAATTCCTTTTTACCAGGGAGAACTTCAGTATATTGTGTGGGTGCTTTTAATTGTTTGCCCTGGCAGGGGGTCCCACCAACAGCAGCCTGGGCAGCTCAGCATCCCATGCAGCCTTACCTCCACAATGGGCAGGCATGGGCAGCCGGAAGGAGAGGAAACTGGTCCTATTATCTGGATCTTATTGTGGTTCTTGTCCTTTAAATTTCCAGCGGTGCCAGCAGAAGGACCATAAATGAGGGTGGGTGCTGGCCTTTCCTGAGGTGTTTATATAGTTTCTTCCTGTAAAAGGTAAAAACCTAAGACCAGCCTGTCCTGGTCACTCCTGTCATAATATGATGTCCATCATTGTTGATTTCATAAGGGATGCCCGTCATCCAAATATAATTAGGGTGAGTAAAAGATCTGGCTTCTGAAAGTATTTCTAAATCTAGGGAGGCACATATTGTCCAGGGCTATACCCACATAACTTCATTCAACTGCAGCATCAGTGCTGCAGGATCAGGGAGCCTGGGAGCAGCAGGTTTGTGTCAGTGGGGGCCGGCAGAGAGGGGCAGAGGAGGCAGAGAGCCCACAACACCTTCCCTGGACACCCTCTTGTTTAACAGGCATGTGAGTTTTTTCCACTTGCTCTTCCAGAAAGCCCCATGGCAAGGGGACAATATTGCTGAGTATGTGCATGGCTGCTAAAAATACAGAGCAATGTGTGAGAGGTGGCCAGGTGGTCTGGGCAGCATCACCACCATACATGGGAGAATGAGCTCACAGGGAAAGAGAGCAGGGTGCTGGCTCTCCAAACAAGACTGAATTTGTTTTTCCATACCCTTTTGAAATCCTGCAGTGCAGAGGCTCTTAATTGTGACTTGCTTAGGAGGGAATTTAAAGCAACTTCTGGTTAGAGTGCATTATAGATTCAAATGGGAGATGTATCAAATACCTGGAAGGAAAGTATGACTATTCTGGTTTGCAGGGCAGTGCAGATTTCATGGAGGAATGCTGTTTCAAAGCTCTACAGACACAACAGTTTTCCTGAAATAATACCAGCAGTAATCCCTTAAAACATCCCCAAGTGTATTGGCTCACATATGTTTTAAAATTCCTTCTGTTTTGTTATAAAGGCTTGCATATTTCTCCCCCCCTTCACCATATGAAAATCTTCTAAGAATTTTTTATCAGCTTTTGTAGACTTCAGAATAAGCTCTCCTGCCCCTCCCCTTCCTTACTTTCTAATCCAGTTTAGTCAGATAGTTACTTCAAATCCCTTGGAGGTCTGTAGTTTGTTCATTCTCCCACAGTTCTGAGATTTCCCTCCTGCCCAGCTGGCAGGAGTTTTTAGAAATAACAGTATCTCAGGAGGAAGGAGCTGAAGATTGAATCGGGTCTTTTGTCCAGGTCTCTATGAAGCCAGATTAATTATGCATTGCAGAACACTGTTTAAAGCTCTGAATCAGGTCCTCATTGCAGTGAAAGGAGAGCACTTGAAAGAAAACTTGAAAGAATTCCCATTTCCATCAGAGAGACAGACATATTATGACTGAAAGCAGGAAGAATTTTTTAAAATTGCAATTAAACAGTATTTTGTATTTATGGCTTGGTAGCAGTTGTCTTCAGCATTTACAACAGTGATTCTTTGACATATTTTCACGTGGTCTCTACATAGGTGGCTGGATTTTGAGGATTTTCAAGTCTTTTCTGTGTTACCAGGCTACTCTTGAAAGTACTTGTGCTTTGATGAATGAGAGCTGGGTTTTTTGGCCAGCACTTATCTGAATAGAGGCCTTTAAAACCTCAGCAGTACAATTAACAGTCAATCAGATGATACTGATGGTACAGGGAAAAAGTGAATGGTTTTCTCCTTCTGGGGGTTTTCTAAAGCTGCCTGACCGAGTGTGATGTGCAAGAACAACATTTCTCTTGGTTTCCTAATGCACTTTAATTCCAGTTTGAGGGAAGCAGAATTCTTTCATGGATAATAAGTCTATAATGTTATACAGCTGCAAAATAAAAAGTTGCCCACAGGCATTTGTATTCATAAGGGCACTTTCTGTCAGGGTGGAGGATTGTTTTGTGTAGAGGACTGGGGCCCAAAGAGAGGGATAATGATAAGAAAAAGGTTAGCTATGAAACCTCTTACATTAGAAATCCTTAGTACACTCACATATGACCAAACTGGAATAGATTGAGCGTGAGCAAAATCAACTGATTTTTTTCCTTTTCATCATCTTCTTGAAATCCCATATTTGGTATAACACTCTGTAAAATAACTATGGCACATTGAACTCATAATTAATAAATTTTAATTATAAATCGTAAATATCCAAAGGGATAACCAAATGCATACTTGGAAGGATATCAGTGTCTGGGGGCTAACTAAACAGTTTACTGAATCACGCTAGAGAATCTATAGGTAAGTACGTAGTGTAGAAATCATTTGATATGAATATTATGCAGGAGAAGTATTTTCTACAGAGCAAGCACACATATTAAATAATAGCCCTCTTTATGTTCAGCATTATGTGATGAACGTAAGCACTGTCTCTTAGCTGCAGTCTGTCCAGTTCTCTGTCCTACTGTGAAAATATACCAAGTTCCTTGTTATTAACCTAAGCACAACTGGAACAACTCTGGTAATGCACACAAGGCTGCCTGACACAGCCCTGTGAGCAAAAGTTCTTTGGTTGTCCTGCTTTTAGGTTTGAGGGGTCTCTGAGCAAATTGTGGAGATTAATAAAATCTTTGGCCAACATCTGAGCACACGGTTCATCCTTCATTGTCTCCATGTTGCTCCACTGAAAGAACAAAAAGATAATTCAGAGTTGCCCAAAAGCAGTCACTACTGGCAGGGAGTGGAGGAATGGGCACCTTTGGCAGTGATCTGCTATGGTTTGCCCTAAAGAGCATCAGAGCGTACAGACTCTAACATCATTCCCAAGTAGTGTGTAGTTATAGAGAAGCTACCTCCAACTGGCCTAATTCAGAATCACCCCAATTTGCTCTATCTTATGGTGTCAGAATGGGGCTGGTTGAGAGGGAACGAGAAGTGCACTGTAATCTCTTGCAAAGCCACATCCAAGGCCAGTTTACTGTGTAACTCTGTCTTTGCTTCTACTTTGGGCCTGGTTTGCTCTCTTGCAACAAAAGGCGAAAAGCCTTGTTTTTCTTCTCTCTGTGCTTGTTCTGGAATGAACCAGCTGGAGTAATTGGTACTTCCCAAGTCTTTTCCAAAACTCAAACTGAAATAAGGTTTCTGAGATTTGAAAGAAATGCAAGTGCTTCCTATTGTCATTTCATTTGTAAGGGATGGGTGGAAATAGTTCCCACTAACTTGAAGTGCTTCGTAAATAAAGACTCCAGAGAAATTAATGCCAGGGCTAGAAATACCAAGGTCACCAGCTCAACAACTGTGGTCTAGCTCTTAGTATATGAACCTTCTTTTCAGCAGGTTTTGGACACACAAACTAGCTTGGTCCAGGTGGCCTCTAAGAAATAATGGACATAAGTCAGGTTTGCCTGATAACTTGTAGTGTAACAGCAGGGCTTTTTGTGGACCTGGGACAGCTGGGCTGAAGGCAGAAGAAAGGATGTCACAGTCTCCAGCAGCGTGTGCTACTTGGTGAAACTCAGTTTGAAAGTCTGTCTGCAATGGAAGGGTTTCTATCAGAATAAATCAATTAATCCTTCTGCCTTGAACTTATTGTTAATAAAGACTCCAAAGATAATGAAATCGATGCCAGGGCTGGGAGTTTCACGTCAGCTGTTTACCTCTGGTCTGTTAGTTGAACATTTTGGACAATCCGGACAAAAACATTCCAACAATGAGAGATCTATTCAGTCCATTTCCCCCTCAAACTTTGCCTCTTCCATTTGGAGAAGTTTTGAGTTCAAAAAAAATCAGATATTTTTTTAGGATTCTTAAAAATGTTACTATAAAAAATTAACTGTTGGCTTTTGAAAATCCTATCTGTCCTTCCTGAATTCCTCTTGAAATGGATTTCTGTGCTTCTTCTCACAGTCTCATTAGAAAAAAGGAGAAATTAAGTAGAGAAAATCCCTCTAATGTCTGAAAGTGATCAACGTAAATTCTTAATATCAGTAATATTGTTAACATAAATCTGAAGACAAGAATTCTGTATGCTAAAATGACATGCACTTCAAAGCAGCAAACCAGCATTGTCACAATGACTGATCCATGGTTGTCACTGTTAGTGGGAGATAAGCAAAGGTTTTAAATGATGGTTTGTTTTTTCTCTTCTAAGTGGACCTTGAAGTTGTTTTCCTAAACCCTACAGGGAAAGTTTCAGGTGACCTAAAACTGCCCAGCATTGTCTAGTTTCCCTATAAAACCTGGGACCTTCAACACTTGAAAATCCCACATGTCCCTCCCTGCATGTGGATGTAGGTGCTCACATACAGCATTCAGCAGTTTTGGCCTGAATAATGCTTGTCTCTTAGCTGGAATATTTGCTTTCATAACAAGAACAGTGCTGCTGCCCTTCAGACCTTTGGGGTTTTGCTGGTATTGCTCTTACTGGATTAGTTTAGTTTCTGAGTTCTGCATGTGTGCAGTTGTAAAGATATACAATATTACAGCTGGAAACTGAGATCAGTCTTGTCACTGCCCTAGCCTCACATTTACCGTGAAAACACTCTCTTCTCATGTCTGCCAGCAGGAAGGGGGTGGGGAGGCAGGGGAAAGTTTTTTCTTCAGAAAGGAAGGACAACTATTTTGGGAAACTCAAACCACCCAGCAATTAGAAGAATTCCTTTCTCTCTGCTCAGCGATTAGAGACATCTGCAGGCAAGCAGTAATTGCTGCAAACAAACAGTAGAGCCATGGAGGTGGACAAGAGCTAAATGGATCTCTTTGCTTTTGTAGAAACATGTCTTTGGAGAAGATGAAGTGGACAGCACAAGATAGTTTGCTGTGCCAGCAGTTAGAACAGAGTCTCTAAATCTCTGCACTGGCTAAGTCAGGTGCAGTCTGCGCAGGTGCAGTCAGCTGATGTGCTGAAAACAGGGACTGTGTGACAGATTTCCACCCACTGCTTCTGACATCTCTGTGGGGCTTATTGTTTTTCTTAGTGCTTTCTTCCCCACATAGAACAGGGTAAGAAAGAGAGTTCGGAAAAATTTTTACTCACAAGGTCCAAAATAATGAAAAATTGCATTCAAACCATTAAAAAAAAAATAAAATCCACAGCTGGGAAGTTCCTTATTTGTCTGAAGAAACTGCGAAATACCTGGCTAATGCAGCTTTATTTGTGGAGTCCTTGGGCTAGCCCTGTGCCTTCTTCCAAGAGCTCTGGTGTCTCTGCACTTTCCTGGTAAACAGAGCCTCAAAGGAATTCATACAGAAAAATATAGATGTTTCTCGTTGCTCTGTCATGTGTTTGTACGTGTTTTTACAAATGTGTTTATACAGAAAATGCAATAGCAATCTCTTACAAACCATTCCTCAGCTCAGAACCTTCCCTAGATTTCATCATATGGTTCTGGTAATCTGCTGTTCAGCTGGCTATAGTATTCCATGTAGGATCATATGGGAACTGTATAAAATTGGACCATTAGAATGTTCAGTCTGCACTATCTCAATATGCATATGTGCATGCAGCAGAAAGTTATATTGATCTTTGCAGTTCTTTTGCAATCTGTTAGAATCAGCTACCTGCAATCACCGGTGTCCTTCGTTCTTCATTCCTTGAGCTTTTTCATCTGATTCTGGTCACACATGAGGATGTCTTCTTCCAGATGGATGCAGCTGTTTGTATAGTCTTCTAGCGGCCATGGCTCTTTTCTGTTCAGTAGTATCTGTGGAAAGCCTAAGTTTCTCTTCCCCCACATTCTTTAGGAAGAACTGTTACACTGTAACACAGAATTGATTTCGGTCTCTTTTTCTCCATGTTTTCAGTGGGGGCTTAGCTAAAATACCTAAGAGATTCAAATCGCTCTGTTCAATGTACCTATCTTGCAGTTGCCAGAAGTGGGTGCCTAAGTGTAGACACATCCTGGAAGTCACAGTGAGTCCACAACACTGGTAGGGACTGGTAAAGCCTTTCCTTTGCCTTAACTGGAGTTCCACAACACTGGTAAGGACTGGTAAAGCCTTTCCTTTGCCTTAACTGGAGGTCCTCTGCATCATTTGTGATTTTCTCAGGCAGTGTAACAACTGTTTTCCTTTCACCACCCTGAAGATACAATTCCCACTCAAAATGTACTGTAATTGAGATTTGTGCTGCCCTTCCACTTACCTGCATTACTGTGCCTGTTCACTGTTTTTAGAGGTGGTGAATTCTGTATACTCTGTGATGGGACTGACATTAGGCAGGAGTACTTCTGAAAAGTCTTAGAGCAGATTCAGCCAAAAGTTAAAAAATGGCTGTTACTGTAATCCAAAGCATTTATTCTTTCACTGCTCATCTTCTCTTCTCAGATGTCATCCTATGAATGCAGCATGACACATCAAAATCCCCCAGTGAACCCCTCCAACAAATATTTGTCTTATTTGGCTTATTGGAAAGGGTTCATTTCAAAGGATACTGTTACTTTCATTTTGATTTATATGGTCATAAATGCTTTCTTGCTCATGTCAGCATTTAAATGGATTAATTTCTGTTTTCCATTGTTATACTTTAAAAGCATGGGTGGTCTCATTCCCTTATCAATCCAGATCAATACTGAAGTGACTTCTGTTTGGTAGTGAGTCAATACCATCAGGCCCAAGTACATTACTATATGCTAATTCAAGCATACCAGGCAAGTTTTGTAATATTAACTTACATTGTATTATAACTCTTGCAGCTAATCAATAATTTGTTCCAAATATACTCTAGAACTGGTATTTAGGACTTGAAGAATGTGCTGGTGATTTCCAACATATACATGAACTGTGTTTGTGTGGGGGTTTTGTCTTGCAAAGCCAACAAACTCTTTAGAAAATAGCTATTTTGTGTAGATTCATAAGCAGTTGGCATTAGTTTGCAAAGCATGTGCAACATAAACAAGTCATTAGGATTTCAAAGTTTAATCCACTGGAGGAAACCAAATTATATAAACCCTTGCAGCAATAAATATTTTATTTTGCTTCTGTTGTGTTAGTCAATGACTGAAAGCTATACAAATTAGAACTTCTATTCTTTGGTTATGCAGCTGCTGGTTTTGCATGTTTCATTCACAAAGCTTTTGCGTGAAGCAGCAAGCTGACACTTGCTTTGTTTTCTATTTATTTTTCTCAGAGCTCTGGATTGGGATGGCATAGTCTAGGAACCATGTTTGAATCTGAAAATGGTGCTTGATTTCTGTAAGCATAGGTCCAACATCAGCACATCTCTGTGCTGGTTTGATCTGAAAAAAATCAAAGCAGTTTAAAAAGAGGTTGGTACAATTAGCCCTATTTTATAGTTACAAAAACTGAAGCGGGTTTTGTACACTATTGTGTCCTACAGTCAGTTAGGCAGTATTGCCTGGATTTCACTGGGAACTCATAGAATCATAGAATAGTTAGGGTTGGAAAGGACCCTATGATCATCTAGTTCCAACACCCTTGCATGGGCAGGGGTGCCTCACCCTAGACCATGTCACCCAAAGCTCTGTCCAGCCTGGCCTTGAACACTGCCAGGGATGTAGCAGTTGTAGTGTTTAGTCTCATTTTCAAGGTATTTCTTATAACTAGGAATTTGAACCTGCAGCACCTGATTCTGTTGCTGATTCTCTCAATGACTTGTGAAGATGGTCAACATTTCTGAGCCTCAGAGAGGTATAAATTAAACTCTGTTAGCTTCACTGCAAGAATTGATGTTTAGAGTTGCTAAAGTACAGTGAAAAGAACCTTCATTAAGGCTTATCCTTCCGTATTTAATAGTAGTAATATTAAGTGTTCATTTTTTGAAATGAAAGGTGGTTTTCCTGAATGTATAAGGAAAGCCTGGCAACATTCTATTCCCTTCTTTCTAGTAATCATCACTTTAAATCCTAAGGAAGCTAGTAGGGACAAATAAACAAATAGAATCCCTGAAATATATAAGATAAAATACTTGAAGGAAAAATCCTCATAAGTTTAAAATAATGAATTTATTTAAAATTTAACTGTGTCTGAAAGAACAATAAAATTTTCTGTTGCTGTTTTAGGAATAGCTTTTATATTCTTCATCTTTCATCTCCTTTACTTCAACACATGTAGTAAAATACATTGAGATTTATATACAGATATTTTATCTGTCAATCTAATTGTGCTTTGAAGATTCCTATCAGTCTACTTTTCCAGTACCTTGTAAATTATTACTCTAACATTAAGCACAACCTTCTCAGATATGCTTGCTCCAAGCACCTGTGTTGAAATCTGCTGTAAGAAATGTGAATCCTTTAACTGCCTGTCATGGATCAAACCTCCAAAAGAAACTTTGGCCTTAATTTCCTATTTACTTAGACACAGGGATATTAGTCGAACCTCACTCCTTTTTAAAGAATGAGCTGTTTGTTATCTATGCTAACAGCTACGCTGGAAACAGCATTAGAAAAAAGCACAGTTTAATAGTGCTTAGTTTAACCCTGTATTTTGATGTGATTTTTATCAGGGCATTTTCTATCAATTCCGATTTTTATTGCAATTTTATTTTTTTACTTTTATTTCTTCTAATATATTATACCAAAGAAGCAGATGCTGTTATTTACATGCTGATATATATTGATTAATATTTATGCATTCAAGTACTGGTATAAAGGCTTTGAATACAGATTGAAAGAGAGCTATCCTGCATTATTTCCTCTTTATGCACTCTAATCTAGATATTTGAAGTAATTACATGCTTTTATCTATGTCCATGATAGATTTTCATTATATCAAAGTGGCAGAGTGGCTGCAAATGAAATTCCTCACTCAACAATTCATTCAATAATTACTTCTATGAAAAGTTGCAGTATATTCCTGAAAAGCGCTTCAAATGATTCCATCAGGAGTAAGCACATTTCTGGGAGGCAGATTGCTCTAAATTGAGGTCTTTACTCTCAGAATCAAACCAAAAGAGCAGTTCTGTCAATACTGCAATGTGATGAGTATACTTTTCATCATAAATCCAGTGTTTCTTTTAGCAAAGAAATGAGCATTTCCCACAAAATGAAGAAACCCAGTCTGTTTCAGAGGCACAGGAGGGGCAAAGCTACATGCGTCCTCCTTTATTTTCATTTTCCTTTGGTAAAAGGCAGTGAAGGGTTTTAGGGAAGAGAATAGTTTCCTTAAGGAATGAGCAGACATTGTGGTGGTGGAGGGAGGGAGAAGAGATTGAGGGAAAGCACAAAGTGCTGCCATTGGAGAGGGCCGAGACAGCTGAACCATGGTGATACAGACTTTTCATTATCAGAAGCAATTCCTCCAACAAGAACAACATGGGACTTCATGAAATGTTTTTGAGCTTGGATTCCTGATAGGAGCACATTACATAATGTGTGCTTTGTGAATGCTGGCAACCTACAGAAAGACACAGCCAGGAGAAGTGCTCTCAACTGCTTGTTTTTTTTTCCAAGACAAAAATATATCTGGGCCATGCATTAAACAGACAAGCCTATCTTTACCCTTCCCCCTCTGTCAGCAGAAGCCTGTTTTTCATCACGGATTAATAAGCAAAGCCTTCTATCATTTTACTGTGCTTCCCACAGCCTTTTGATAGGAGCTAACAATGCTCCGAGACAACATTGCCATGGTGCTTGAAATGTCTTGGTGTGTTTGCTCACTTGAAAGAGTTTTGGCAGTGGAGTTAAAGAGAGTTTTAAGCTGCCAGTGTGTACAACCTCAGGAACTTGGGGATGGTTTTGGTCATGTTTGTTTTGAAAGGAACCTGTTGGGGAGCTGTTACTGTTGCTTTTGTTTTTATAATAATAATATTTATTTTTTTAAAAGAAGGGTCTATGTCATATATTCCATTGTTTCCTGAAGTGATTATTTTTATCATTTGCTGTTAAGGAAATATGTCCAAGTGCTGAGGAATTCTAGTTAAGCAGGCTCAGCTGGAGCGAATAGCTGGAGGATTTCACAACATCAGTTTGAAATTATTGGCAGGCTCAGCAGAAGGGGAAATTCTTGAGTTTTGGGGCTTTACCATGGTGGACACGGCCACTAAATCTTACTTATTTGTTTTCAAATCAATGGGGCTGTAGATTTTGTTATTTCACAACTACTGTTGGAGGTTATTCCTCTTTTTTACTTTCTCTTACGTCTGCCCTAAAAAAAGATTTAATCTTAATAAAGCAAGCAGAACCTCTTCCACATTTCTAAGAGAAGTGTTTATAGGACTAAACACTGTAGAATTTCATTGGGTTCAGATGGCTCCTTTATGAGGAATAATTTGGTTCATTGTTCTTGGAGGTAATGGCAGTCCTGCTGAGCCTTTTCTGTGTGCTGTGCCCCTCAAAAACGAGTTAACATTTCTGTGTTGTGTAACTCTAGTTTGCTGTTTATATGGTAAACACTTTTCTGTTTTGTTTTCCAAGGACCATCATTCCTTGCCTGCCTAATCTACCATCACTAACAAAAATGACAGTAGCGAACCAGGGAGGAGCAGCCTTCTCTGGCCATTTTTTTCACCCTACTGGGGGAACACGTGCTTTTCCCTTTGCCTTTTCTCTTATCTCCTTATTCGCTTCAGGGAAAAGAAACCATTTGTACACTGCACTAAGAAATAGTGATTGAGAAGTGGAAGTCCATACTTCTCTCTTCAGTAAGTGGAGATCTCTTTTCAGTCTGATGTTTGGTGAAAGCAAGCTTCAGAGCTGCAGGCCAGCTGCCAGGAATGTCTGATTTCCTTTCCACCCACTCCTGTGATCCTCCCTTTTGGCAGTGATTACCATTGACCACAGCTGTCATGCTAGGTCATGGTAAGCTGTCAAGCAAGGTAGTGCATGAGGTGTACAAGGCCCAGTCCTTGATTTGTGCTGAAGAACAGGATCCTAAATCAAATCTGGTATCAAGCAGTGCATAAGCATACCACAGGAAGCAGTGTCAGGTTGATGTCAGCTTGTCGTTCTGAATTCTTGAGAAGGTGGGCATGCTTCTTCACAATGTTTTTATAACTACTGATATCCTGACACATGGGAATGGGCTGTAATTTAGTCAGAATGTATGATTATTAAGAATGAGTAAGTCCTTCCAGACAGTTCAAACAGGAAAGAACACTCTAGGTCGCTCTTGCCCAGTAAGTATGTAATAATACAGGGCAACCCCAAAATCAATGATCAGAATAATGTTCAGGTGGTTGTGCTGAACGCAGCACTTTCTGCGGGTGACTGCCTGTCAACATTATGGGTGTGGCTGAAAATCACCACAGAACTGCAGCCTTCAGCTCAGAAAATGATGGATACTGTTGTCAGGGACATAACTTCTATAAATATGACTTGCAGTCTACATAAGGGTAGTATTTTGTTAAGATTCACATGTTCAGTGAGAAGTGTATAAATGTCTCCTCAAGAGGTAGTATTTTACTATGCTTTATATTGTTATGCTGGCTTCATAATACACTTTTTGCTGTAGCATCTAGTCCTCTTCTAACAACATATTAAATAACATGGGTAAAAGCTATTAGGTGTTTGTTCTTTATGCCTTTCTCCAAAGGGGGAGGCATTTGCAATGGAGTGTTTGTTTTAAAAACACGTAAGAACAGGTTGTTTTCTGTTTCCCAGAGAAAAAATGGTCAACACTTGAGGGACAGAAGGTCATAAATGCTGCAGTTTTCCATTGTTTTTGTGTGAGTTTATTGCAGCTTTAGGCTGGCACAACCAAGGAAATTGCCTTCAAAATAGTCCCAGGGAATGTGGACGTAGGAGATGCTGATTTCATTTGGTTCTCATTTAAGATGACAGGATCTGATCTTTGTGGTCTTGCTCCACTTAAGAGGGAAGATCACCTTAGCAAGTCCACCTGCACTTAATTTGGTATGATTTATTTCAGGGCAGCAAATACTATTTCAGTTACTTTGCTCTTATTCTCAGAAAACACCTATAGCCTTGAAACAAATCCTACAGAAAATTAAAATTGATTTTATTAAGCTCTTACACAAGGTTGGAAGAAAATTCCATGAACACTCTGAATGAGAGCCAGTTTCTTTACAGATTTCTCCTGTCCAAACCAGACAACTAATGACTACTTTCACAAGGCTGGGGAATCCACAGCTACAGCAAAGAGGTGTGAAAAATATGTAATAAGTAAACAGGTCTGTCCACAACTTCTTCCTCAGGAAACCAGCACGGGAAGTACAGGCATTTAGAATGACAATCCAATGTGTTTTACCAAAGACAGACTTTCAAAACAGCTGTAAAAATGGCTACAGTTTCCTTGAACATTCATTTTAATAGCATTATTGCCTCCACAACTGTTTAAATGTTAATCTAATTGTTCTCATGCTGTCAGCTGTATCTGTTGCAATCATACAAAACTTTAAACCCATGTAAGTGATTCTCAAGAAGGAGTGATGGACTTCAATGAACGCTGCTGCCCGTGAACCCAGGTACCTTCCAGTCTCCATTCCTTTGTGTAATCTCATATACTTTCTTCTTTTTGCTTTATTGCCTTAGACTGTGGAACAGAATTGCTGGGCATGAAAGAATTTCTGTACCAAGCCCTCACTGACATGTTACTGAGTTTAGCTCTAAATGTATTTGCAACTGGAAGGACCCATGTCCATACTATTGAACTACACTCAAAAACACCGAATTGACTTTTGAGAGCAGTCTCTGGCCTATACTAATTCCTAAAATGTGGCTACGAATTAGCTGTAACCTGGCACTCTCCCAAATGCTAGCTGACCCAGACTTCAGGACTTCAGGGCTGCTCCACTACTTTAACAGCAAAGGCATCTGAAGTTCCTTAATCTACCAGTATATGTGAAGCTCTTAGCCGTAGACAGACCCATATGTACTTGTCAAAGAGAGGACTCAAGCTCCTTAAGTGAGGCTCACATGCTTAATCTGCTCTTGTCCTATTCTAGCACAATATTTTATGTGTGTGGTAAGGAGGGAGTGTTAATTAAAAAGTGCTTCTAAGAATCACTGATTTTGATAATAGGAACTGTTGTGAAATGTGGATTGACTCAGGCTTTCAGGATGTGCTAAAATATTAAAGATAAACCTTACTAGAAGTGCATAAAATTCTACTTTCTTGTATCTAAATAGACATTCAATTAAAGTTAAATGGGTGGGAATTTCTGTTTAGGCCTGCTTCAGTAGTTTGACAGACACCTGGAGTAGGATGTGTGCCACATGTAACAGAAACTGATTAACACGTTGCAAAGAGCCTTCTGCTAGGGTTAAGAACTGGACTAGAAATGGCTGGATTTCTCACGAAGGAGACATCAGTCATGAAAGTTTATTCCTTTGGATTCCCTTGAGAGACCAGGCATATCTCATCTCCGAGGAGTGCTGCTGACTCAGGCTGCTGCAGGAAGGTGTCAAAGTCCAGCCAAGGAAATCTCTGACCTTCGCTTTGCTGCTGACCATCACTTGGGTTTTCCTGCCTGGAAGAGAGCTGGTGGGCTGGGATAGCTGGGGAGGAAACAGACCAGAGCCACTGACCTCAATCTAAACACAATACAGAAAAAGACAATAAACTGCAGCAGAAAAAAACACAAGACTGATTTACCTAGGAGGAAATGAGAATATGAAATTACTTCAAGTAACTTCAGAAAGTGTCATAGAGGATAACTATTGAAAACACAGAGAAGACTTAGCAGTCTGTAGCCAGTGAGTCCTGTGACACACAGAAGTGTTGAATATTTACTATATAACCCCTACTTTATAAGTTGTTAAATCCGTGAATGCTGTGGGGTTATTGCAATTGTGCATTCATATTTTTGTGTCTGGAAAAGTAGGAAGACTATAAACCCTAATAAATTCATCCTAATTTATCAATTCATTTGAATATCCATTCAATGTGGCAAAATTGTAAGCCCACTTGTCCAGTGTTGACAAAGATTTTTAATGTGGATCAGAATGACCTGGGATCAAGTTCCTCTACCTGAAGGTCTGCTTTACCTATTTTATGTAATACTACTACTACTTCTCCCTCTTCTCTCCTCTCTTCCATATATCCAGAAATACATTGTTTTTAATACAGAGAACTTCATTTCTGTGAACTGCCAAAGCCATTTTTTTTCCTTTCTTTTTCTGCAGAGTTTTCACAAGTGTCTCACCTTGGCTTTAAGTATTCACAAGACTTCAGCCCTTGATGTTTATCCGTACTGGAGAGTGAGAAGACCTTTGTGCAGTCAACCTTCTATTTTAAAATAATGGGAAAGCTGCTGGAAAATGAGTTTGTAGCAGCTCAAGGACAGGTTATAAATAGCAACTTACAGAAACACCCTATGAACAGAAATGCTTTGATTTTATTCATTACACTATTATATTATGTTGACTCTGGTTTCTGTGTACCAGTAGTGTATAGCATATCCTTACTTTCTTAGACACAGATATCAATTAACATATGTTAAGGGTAATTCTTATACTCTTAATTGTGCCTTGGCTGACTGACAGCACCTATGTATGTGGAGAGGACAAAGCACCAGAATTTAAGTCTCTTGAAGGAATTGTGTCCTATCAGATGATTAAGTAATGGAAAGTATTCTCTTTCCAGTTTCAGTTTGACATTTTTATAGCTCTTAACTCAGACTAAATCTTCATGCATTTTGAACATGAAAAAAAATAGAGATTTTCGGTTGTTTATAAAGTATTCATTAAAAAGGAAGTCAGAAAAACATCTTTAGAGTAATTCCTTCTATAAGAGACAAGAAAAACCTTATCAATTCATCCTCCCCCAACCCATGCAAACTAAAACCTTAATAGCACAATTTTATAATGAAAGTGAAAAAGAATTTTACTTCTTTCTCCTGATTGATGCCACATTGCCACGTAATTGCAATTCTTTTTGTATGCGTGCTAAGGACATTGTGCTCTTATTCAGTGCTGTGAAAGGAAATTGGATAAACTTGTGTTTTGTAATGTTGAAAGCAGTTCTTGTTTCAAGGAAAATAAGAAATTTTTTCAAGTCAACAGTTATGACTAAGTGTGCCCAATTGCAAGGCACACTAAGTAAAATGATAACGGTTGTAAGCTGCTTTCTTTTCTATCCAAAGAACCATAAGGAAATGTGTCTCCAGAATCTTCTATGTAACATGGATAAAGGAAGAACACACTTCTTGCTCTGTACATGTCTCGCTGTTCCATACTTTGGCAGATCTTTTCTTTATTCCCTGTACTAATATTGTAAGTGACTGAACACGTGGAAATATATCTTACTGTATCAATATTTCCTTAATGTTAACAATACTGAGCAATGACATTATAAAATGGGAAATTGGGAACAGCTTTGAAAAAGAATTATTGCTAGGATTAACTCTCTGTTGACTGTTCAAGAATGGAAGAGGGGCTTAACATTTTCTTGTTGGCTGGTTCATTTTGTATCAAGACTACACGATGTGTTTGGGTGGCCTAAGTCTCACATCCATAATTCAAAGAACTCCAGACTGCAGGAATACTTCTAGGAAAGCAAAAAAAAAAAAAGAAAGTTTTATGAGAACTATTGTCTCCTGTGATTTTTTTTTTTGTTGTTGTTGTTGTTTCCAGTCTTCTGAATTTAGGAAGAACAAGACATCAAATGCAGAGAAATTTTGTGACAAAGTGCTTTAGGTTCAGGCTCGTTATGGATTTAATTTCGCTGAGCAGTTCACTGTCCTCCAACTGTCTTTAGAGTTAAGGTAGTCTTTTGGTGCCCATCAGATTTGTAGAGTCTAGCAAGTAGTTAAAACTAACTTTCTAAAAATGAGCATATCAAGTGTGACGTTATGAGTAATTCGAAAGTTTCAGAAAGTTCTCTGTATTTCTTTAGCAATAATAAGGTTATTTTTCACTTCTGTGAATAATCTTGACTGAGTCCTCATGCAAACAAAGGCTCACTAGTAGGAATACTTCCCTAATTACAGGGTGACATAATAAATACGGGATGAGAAATTTGTCAAGCTCTTTGTGTTCTGGTTCACAGGTCTGTAGTGTTACGTTTTTCCTGTGTGCTTTGGCACCATTTGTTAAGGAAGTGTGCATCAGTTAATGGCAGGATTAGCTGTATCAGTGTGGCATACATGTGATTATATACTTTAGCTGCAAAACCATCATAGATATAGCCCTGGACCTATACCTAGTGGCAGACGCAGCATCCACAGTATCTTGGTGATGTGTGCTTGAGCAGGAAGAAGGTGTGCTGTGAATCTTCGGAAAGGTCATGGTTCAGCAGGCCATGTGGCCTACAATGGCATCTAGGTAGATATGGGGAGTGCGTTTGGTTGGGAGTCTGTCTTAAAAAAAGAAAGAAAAAAAAAGACCCAAATCAAAATACAGAAGGCATCTACTTCCAGTAAGAAATGAGGAAGTAAAGCTATATGCCCTTGGTCTCCTTATGTGTTTGCTTTTCATGTTGTGAAATACGTAGAAATATGTAACCTCAATATGCACTTTTGTCGTGGTTTAACCCCAACCAAGACAGCTTGTGCACTTACTCCAATGAGTGGTGCCAGGCTGGAAGCAATCAAGGCCCACGTTAGTCCGTCCCCTCCCCTTTCCCAGGGGCTGCCCCCCCCCCCTTTCCCCGCTCCCAGAGGGATGGGGAGGAGAATCGAAGGAATGCAACTCCCACGGGCTGAGATAAGAGCAATCTAGCAACTAATGTACAATACGAATCACCACCGCTACCACCAACGACAACAATGATAAGAGAAAATAGCAAAGGAAAGAAGTACAATACCACGCGCCGAACCACCAGTCCGACCCGGCCGACCCCCTGTCCTTCCGGGTACCTCCCAGTTCCCCCCTGGGCATGACGTGCTGTGGTATGGAATACCTCTTTGGTCAGTTTGGGTCAGGTGTCCTGTCTCTGCTTCCTCCCGGCTTCCCCTCTTCCCTGGCAGAGCATGAGACTCACAAAGTCCTTGGCGAAACCAAAACATCATTTTTATCAGCTTTGTTCCCAGCCTGAAAGTCAAAACACAGCACTGCAACAGCTACCAAGAAGGAGAAAAAATGACTGCTGCTGCTAAACCCAGGACATTATCCACCCCTTATTCCATACCATTCACATCATGCTCAGATCCTACATTTTCAATATACCATCACTCCGATCTCAGTGCACTTCTATCTTAGTGCAAAGACTAGTCCCTATAAAGCTGCTGAGTCCATCTGGTCCATGATGTCAGGCTCCATCTCTTGTAACAGTCTTTCAGAACAGGAGAGGCCGCGTGCAGTATTGGGTCGTTGCCTGCTGATGCTGATCATTCCCTTACTGTAGAACTTGTCTGGTTCTGTCAAAGTTCACTCTCTGTTGGGATGATGGTTGAAGGGAAGTCAGGGCTAGTCGCTGGTGGCCTGAAGACATCTGGTTGATGGGGTATTAAAGTATTACACAGCAGGCAACAACATACAATTAAGTTCATTGGCTGTTTTCCCCTAAAATTAAATCCCCTTGAGGTACACATCGGACTTCCCCATCATCCCGCATTACCCACCAAGTGTATCCAGGTCCCTGAGCAAAAGCAATCCCACGAGTGGGTTTGCCTTTACTTGAAGCAGGAATAACCCAGACTGTCTTCCCCAGCAAATTCTTCATATGCACCACAGGAACTTTGTCCCCCTCTACAATATGTAAAAGTTCTGATTGGGCTGGGCCAGCTCTGTTGGCAGATCCTCTGGTGTTGACCAACCAGGTGGCCTTTGGTAAGTGTGTATCCCAATGCTTGAAAGTTCCCCCACCCATTGCTCTCAGTGTAGTTTTTAACAGCCCATTGTACCTTTTGATTTTCCCAGAGGCTGGTGCATGGTAGGGGATGTGATATACCCACTCAATGCCATGCTCTTTGGCCCAAGTGTCTATAAGGTTATTCCCGAAATGAGTCCCATTGTCTGACTCAATTCTCTCTGGGGTGCCGTGTCGCCACAAAATGTGTTTCTCAAGGCCCAGGATAGTGTTCCGGGCAGTGGCGTGGGACAAAGCGTACGTTTCCAGCCATCCGGTGGTTGCTTCCACCATAGTAAGCACACGGCGCTTGCCTTGGCGGGTTGGTGGCAGTGTGATATAGTCAATCTGCCAGGCCTCCCCATATTTATACTTCAGCCATCGTCCTCCATGCCAAAGAGGTTTTAACCGTTTGGCTTGTTTAATGGTAGCACATGTTTCACACTCATGAATAACCTGGGCAATAATGTCCATTGTTAAGTCCACCCCTCAATCACGGGCCCATCTATATGTTGCATCTCTGCCCTGATGGCCTGAAGTGTCATGGGCCCAGTGGGCCAAAAATAATTCACTTTTATGTTGCCAATCTAAGCCCATCTGAGCCACTTCAATCTTAGCAGCTTTATCCACTTGTTGGTTGTTCTGGTGTTCCTCAGTGGCCCGACTTGGGTACATGGGCATCTACATGGCGTACCTTCACCACCAGGTTTTGCACCCGGGCAGCAATATCTTTCCACAGTGCAGCAGCCCAGATAGGTTTCCCTCTACGTTGCCAGTTGCTCTGCTTCCATTGCTGCAACCACCCCCACAGGGCATTTGCCACTATCCATGAGTCAGTATAGAGATAAAGTACTGGCCACTTTTCTCATTCAGCATTGTCCAGGGCCAGCTGGATGGCTTTCACCTCAGCAAACTGACTCGATTCACCCTCTCCTTCAGCAGTTTCTGCAACTTGTCGTCGAGGTTTCCATACTGCTGCCTTCCATCTCCAATGTTTTCCCACAATACGGCAGGACCCATCAGTAAACAAGGCATACTGCTTTTCACTTTCTGACAGCTGATTATATGGTGGAGCCTCTTCAGCACGCATCACCTCCTCCTCTGGCGACATTCCGAAATCTTTGCCCTCTGGCCAGTCCATGATGACTTCTAGAATGCCTGGACGACTGGGATTTCCTATTCGAGCTCGTTGTGTAATTAGTGCAGCCCATTTACTCCATGTAGCATCAGTTGTATGATGCGTAGAGGAGACCCTGCCTTTGAACATCCAGCCTAGCACGGGCAACCGGGGTGCCAGGAGGAGCTGGGCTTCGGTGCCAATCACTTCCAAAGCAGCTCGAGCCGCTTCATAGGCTGCCAGTATCTCTTTCTCAGTTGGGGTATAGCTTGCCTCGGATCCTTTGTATCCCCGACTCCAAAAACCAAGGGGTCGACCTCGAGTCTCTCCTGGAGCTTTCTGCCAGAGGCTCCAGGTAGGGCCATTCTCCCCAGCTGCGGTGTACAATACATTTTTTACATCTGGCCCAGTCCGAACTGGTCCAAGGGCCACTGCATGAACTATCTCACGTTTAATTTGCTCAAAGGCTTGTTGTTGCTCAGGTCCCCATTTAAAATCATTCTTCTTACGGGTCACATAATAGAGAGGGCTTACAATCAAACTGTAATTTGGGATGTGCAGTCTCCAGAACCCCACTGCACCCAAGAAAGCTTGTGTTTCTTTCTTATTAGTTGGTGGAGACATTGCTGTTATCTTGTTGATTACATCTGTGGGGATCTGTCTACGTCCATCTTGCCATTTTATTCCCAGAAATTGAATCTCCTGTGCAGGTCCCTTGACCTTACTTCGTTTTATGGCAAAACCGGCTTTCAGCAGGATTTGGATTATTTTCCTTCCTTTCTCAAAGACTTCTTCTGCTGTATCGCCCCACACTATAATGTCATCAATGTATTGCAGGTGTTCTGGCACTTGCCCCTGTTCCAGTGCAGTCTGGATCAGTCCATGGCAAATGGTAGGGCTATGTTTCCAGCCCTGGGGCAGTCGGTTCCAAGTGAACTGGACAGCCCTCCAAGTAAAAGCAAACTGTGGCCTGCACTCTGTTGCCAAAGGAATTGAGAAAAACGCATTGGCAATATCAGTCGTGGCATACCACTTGGCTGCCTTTGACTCCAGTTCATACTGAAGTTCTAGCATGTCTGGTACGGCAGCACTCAATGGTGATATGACTTCATTCAGGCCACGATAGTCTATTGTTAGTCTCCACTCTCCATCAGACTTTCGCACTGGCCATATGGGGCTATTAAAGGGCGAGCGGGTCCTGCTGATCACTCCCTGACTCTCCAGTCTACGGATCAGCTGATGGATAGGAATCAGGGAGTCTCAGTTGGTGCGATATTGCCGCCGGTGCACTGTTGTGGTCGCAATTGGCACTTGTTGTTCTTCGACTTTCAGCAGCCCCACAACAGAAGGATCCTCTGAGAGACCAGGCAAGGTGGACAGCTGCTCAATTTCCTCAGTCTCCAAAGCAGCAATACAAAAAGCCCATTGGTACCCTTTTGGGTCTTTGAAGTACCCTCTCTTGAGGTAGTCTATGTCAAGGATGCATGGAGCCTCTGGGCCAGTCACAATAGGGTGCTTTTGCCATTCTCTCCCAGTCAGGCTGATTTCAGCCTCCAGTACAGTCAACTCTTGGGATCCTCCTGTCACTCCAGAAATATAGATGGGTTCCACCCCTTGACAGCTCGATGGCATCAGAATACACTGTGCACCGGTATCTACTAGAGCCTTATACTTCTGCGAGACTGATGTGCCAGGCCATCTGATCCACACAGTCCAGTAAATCCGATTGTCCCCTACCTCCACCTGGCTGGAGGCAGGGCCCCTCTAATAGTCATCACAGGATTGGACGCTTAAGTCATGTTGAAAGGGATTATTCTTCTTTATCACAGGAGCTGGAGTAAAATCAGCTCTTCCACTCCACCTGGGAAACTGCTCACCAGAGACTGAAGCCGTAGCTCTCATGGGACGATCAGTCTTGGCTTTTGCTCCTCTTTTCAATTCACTCACCCGTTCCTCCAAAACTGAAGTAGGTTTTCCATCCCGCTTTGTCATGTCTTCTCCATGATCCCGCAGGTAAAACCATAGAGTAGACCGTGGCATATACCTCTTGTATCTCCTTTCTCGAACAGTGGGACGCCTTTTGTTAATAGCTGAAACGTGTGTTGGTACACGCGAGGAGTTGGATAAGTCAGATATATCATCCCTCAATTGTTTGAGATCCTGGGACAGTTTTTCCACAGCTGAGATGATGGAAGGGGTGAGATTGTCTTCGAACTCGCGGAGTTTATGAACCATTTCATCCACTGTTAGTGGTACTATGTCATTCCAGGTTACTGTTGCCAATGAATAGGCATATGATGATTGTGCGTTCCGTTTAAGTTTTCGCCACATGGGTCGTGTACATTCGACTTCATCTGGATCTATGGGTATATTCCCGTTATTCGGCTTGATGTGATAGATCATCTCTACGATGGCTGATTCTCTCAGAGACTGGATACCTTTGTCTATAGTAGTTCACTTGGCTGAACGACTCATAACATCATCCTTGTATGGAAACCTTTCTTTGACAGCTGCCAAGAGCCGCCTCCAAAGACTGAGGGACTTTTTCTCTCTTGCAATTGCTTTGTCAATTCCCTCTTCTCTAGCAAGTGATCCCAACTGCTTGGCTTCTGTACCTTCTAATTCGTGACCATCGGCCCCATTGTCCCAGCATTGGAGCAACCAGGTGATGATGTGCTCCCCTGCTTGACAGGTAAAATCTTTTCGCATATTCCGTAGCTCGGTTGAGGTCCGAAGTCGAGAAGTCACCTCTCCTTCTTCTTCTTCATCATGTGATGATGACTCCTGATCAGGTTCTGGATCGAGTAGTGAACACATTGTTTCTTCATCTTGCTTTAACCTTCCTGCTTCCTTTTTGCTTTTTCTCTTGCGTACAGGGGCAACCGATATTGGTACGAATTGGTCCTCTGGTTTAGTTGCAGTGGTTATCACTGTGGTTTGAGTAGCGACTGTACTTGCTGCTGGGGGTGATGTGGCTGCTGTACTTGGAGCTGGGATAGCTGCGCTGTCTGTTGCAGTCGAAGTTTGAGTAGCTGCTGTACTTGTTGCTGGGGGTGGTGTAGCTGCTGTACTTGGAGCTGGAGTAACTGTACTGGCTGTTGCTTTGCCCTCAGATCCAGCGACATTTTTTTCCTTTTGAAGGTGCTGGAAAGCATTGAACATGGCCCTGTAAGCATAGGCCAAGCCCCAGCACGTTGCCATGATTTGTCCGTCTCTGGTATGGCCAGAATGACCACACACCTCATTTAAGTGTTTTACTAATTCTTCTGGATTTTGCAGTTGTTCTGTGGTGAAATTCCAAAGTACTGGAGGGGCCCACTGACCTAGATACTTGCCCATACTGTCCCACACACCCTGCCACTCATGGCTGTCCAGCCTCAGAGAAAATCTCTTGGTCCTCCTACTTCGTCGTTTAACCCCAGACAAGACCCAAACCTGACTCTGCTTAACTTTTGAAAACAGATGAAATAGTTGTGGGCAAAATACACTCTGTATACGTGCCAACATGGTGATCCCCATCACAATCAGCAAACAAGTCTCAATAGCATTAAAAGGCCATTCAAAACTCTCAAATGATGCTGTAAATGCTCTGGGGGGAGGACTGGGAGGGTAAAAGAATACCTCCTTCACAGGTTGACCACCCGAGAAGGAGAAAGAATATGTGTAATTGCTAAGCACTTCTATTATATACCTCCCAAAGTATAAAGGTGGTGACCATACTGGGAACATAAGCCAGATAAGTTTCATGATCAATAATTCTATTGTGTTACAAGTCATTATCATAAAGTACACTGAGACAAGAACTTTAGCCCAAGCCCCACACTTGAAAAACACTAATACAGCAAATACCAGATCTAAGTAAGTTACAACATTCTGAAGCTGTGAGATCAAGAGGAACAACTTTGAGAGCCAATAAATCAGCATTGTGATGAGTGACTATTAATCCGGTCAGATCTGTTGTTATCTCAACCCCTTCGTGCCCCACGTTGGGCGCCAAAAAGAACTGTCGTGGTTTAACCCAACCAAACAGCTTGTTCACTTACTCCCAGTGAGTGGTGCCAGGCTGGAAGCAATCGAGGCCCACGTTAGTCCGCCCCCCCCCCCTCTTCCCCAGGGGCTGCCGCACCCTTTCCCCGCTCCCAGAGGGGTGGGGAGGAGAATCGAAGGAATGCAACTCCCACGGGCTGAGATAAGAACAGTCTAGCAACTAATGTACAATACGAATCACCACCGCTACCATCAGTGACAACAATGATAAGAGAAAATAGCAAAGGAAAGGAGTACAATACCACGCGCCGAACCACCAGCCCAACCCGGCCGACCCCCTCCCCTTCCGGGTACCTCCCAGTTCCCCCCTCGGCATGACGTGCTGTGGTATGGAATACCTCTTTGGTCAGTTTGGGTCAGGTGTCCTGTCTCTGCTTCCTCCCGGCTTCCCCTCCTCCCTGGCAGAGCATGAGACTCACAAAGTCCTTGGCCAAACCAAAACATCATTTTTATCAGCTTTGTTCCCAGTCCGAAAGTCAAAACACAGCACTGCACCAGCTACCAAGAAGGAGAAAAAAATGACTGCTGCTGCTAAACCCAGGACAACTTTGTACAGTCTTAACCTGCTCTGTATTTCAAATGATGAATGAAGAGCTGTATCACAAGCAAGTTCTAGAAAAGATAAAAGCCAAACAACCAAACTCTAAAGGAAAACCAGGTGGAGAATTTCATGTTACATGGCTGAGAAGCTAATGCATTCATGCAGCTGGAGCGGTGGGATGAATACTGTGTGCATAACCAGGGCTTCTAATGTTGTCTCATTCTTCTTAAAACCTCTGGCAGTGCTGAACAAACTGTATTGAGTACATTCAGTTTTATTTTTGTTATAACTTTCTTCCTCTGGATAATCTAAAATTAAATACCCTGTGGATTCAGCTAAAAAAGCTCAAACTGTAAATCAATCCTAGTTGTGCATGTAAGAGAAACCTCCTTGTAAACCGAGCATCCCACTGCCACAGAGCGGCACTGGCACTTGCTGCTGGATGTTTGGTCTGCTGACAGACTGAAAGAGGACCGGGAGTAGATGGGGGCTTATTGGAATACATTGGAGACATTATTTATTGCAAGTCTTTACAAGCCTTTATAAGTACCCAAGGTGACATTCTTTCTAATGAAGATTTTAATGGTTTCTTTTCCCCAGTAGGAGGCTTTTGGACTTCTAAATAGAAGCACAGAATGAACTCTTTGTGCTGTGGCTGTATCTCTCCAATCACTTTTTATTTTCTTCTTGCCTGTCCCTTATTGCTGGCTGCCACTGCTTCACTCTGCCTCCAGCTGTGAGGGCAAAGTTTACAGCATCTAAAAAACCTGCATTTTGTGTTCTTTGGTTGGGGTAAAGTTTGATGAGGCACAAAGCGAAGTGGCTCCCCTGCTCACTGCAATGCCCTAGGCAGCAGGGCGAATATTCCTGTGACTCAGCCCTGCTCTCTACACCAGGCATGAACCAAGAACAGAAGAATGAAGGATGCTTCTTCAGTAGGATGCTGTTAAAAGCTGTCCTAGTGGCATGATGAAGGTTAGCTGCATAACTGTTCAAGCAATCGTCCAAGACTACTTCAGATATTTTTATATGGAAGCAACGTACCCTTGGAGAATTCATGCTCCCTACATAGCTCATCTTTTTCTATAGATCTTTCGTTAAATAAAAATTTCTTTATTTTTTTCATTCCCCCCTTCCAAAAAAACAGAAGTTCTAGAGGCACCCTGTGTGATGGAAACAACTTCATGTTCTTCTTGCTGATCTGTAATATCAGAAAATCTGAATAGTGCTTTTCTATCAAAGTGCTTTATGTTAAAATGCAGTCCTGCTGGGAGATGTTGCTTAGCCATATTTAAATGGTTAAGAACTGTATTTTTAACTGGAGTTAGAATATTTCCTAAAGGAACCTACAGTCTGGGATAGAGACCACATGTACATTTGAGATGGCTAAAATGGAAAGTCCAGATTTTTTTTTTTATTAGTCATGCCATTTGGAGTGTAAGATGAAGTATGAGCAAAGAAGCATGTTGGCATAGCAACAGCAAACGTAATTTAATGCAACACGTTTTCATTCTCATCTGAGAAAGGATCTATTTGTCCTGAGAGCCAGCTTGTAGCTCTTAAAAGTTTAAAAAGACAGCAACTTGCCTTCACTAAATGCCAGCAATTGGAGAGATGGATGCCTCAGACGTCTTTGGCCAATTAAATAATCTAATTATTCTAATGGTGGTTGTTCTGGCGTAGATGTGAAAAAGGAATTACTTCAATAATGCACCTGCTACTCTCATGATGACCACCTGTAAGCAACCTCTTGAGCATAGGGTTTGTCTGTTATTTCAGTAAGGTATGTGATGTTTGTAGAACTGTAAGACATACCTTGTAGAAAAATACAATGTCAATTACCAAAATTTGGGGTTTAGAAATTCCTTAAAGCTATGATGAATCCACACTTATGTCCCACTACTGAAGAGACTTAGAGAAGAAACAACTATGAGAAAGCAAGATGTTTTCTAGATTAGTTTATTAAGGCTGGAACTAATGGCTCATAGCTTAAACTGCATATCTGATGCCAAGTATTTGATTTTGAAGGATATGTTCATTTTCCTTTCAAGATTGGCTGCTCTGGATTTCTGTGAGTGGACGTGGATGCACAAGCTACAGTCAAAAGATTTGACTCTCTAATACCATCTTCTTCCACCTTATCCGTCTCCACAGGAAGAAGCAAATCTACACGAGCAAAAGGAGGAATGAACCACTTCCTTACAGGAAGAAATAAGAAGCACCACAAATCCTAATAGCAACTTTAATCTTCCAGGATTTTCGATTCACCCTCTGGACTAAAGATTACTTGAAGATATTTGGCTGAGAGTAAGGTATAATATTCCAGAATGAATGGAAGATTCTAGACGTGACTCAGACTTACCATGGAAACGACTCGGGTCTCCCCACTGGAAGACAGGCAAAGCATAGGCATCTGAGTGCGCTTTGTGTAATGTTTTCGCCTTGGTTTTTGTAGGTGTCTGCATAGTACAGTGGGCAAAAGGATTTGTTCTTATGAAGCGCATATACACTGAAGGGAATAAAATCTTCTGCTGTGTGGGTGCCTGTGACACATCATGCTATGCTATCACTACAGCCAAATTTGAACAGCTCAAGGTATATGCAGAAACCAAAGTGTAGCCTCCTTGTTGCACCATGTTTTGTTGTTGGTCAAGACTTGTATGGCCTATTCACAGCTCTTTCTATAGTGGGGAAAAAATATCTATAAAACACATAAGACTTGAGTTTGGTTCATTTGTGACACTGAGACTGCTGGCTGTGTTTTGAACATGCAATTAATTGAATTGATATAGACCTATCCTCGCCTACTTTAGGAGTTTTTTGCCTATGTATTTAATATTTTATTTTGTTTGAAAAGAAAGGTGTTTAAGTTCCAGTGTGGCTGAAAGCTTTCAATAGAGGTACACTTAAAATACATATTATTTGATTAATATCCTGCTTAGAGAAAGAAGAACATGAGGTGGGGCTGCAAGTAATGAATTTCACTGTCTTTTGATGCAGGATGGGTCAAATGTATGTCATGACCTGAAGTTCATTGTAGCCCTGTTTTATATGGTTCTTCCTTTTTGCTCCTGGTGAACCATTTGAAATTTTTTCCTGTTAATGATTTTGTTTCACATGGGCATATGAAATGTTGTTATTCCATTATGTCACCTAAATCCTTCCCCATTTCTTGCTGAGATCACTGGAAAGAGCCCCCTTTCATCAGTCTTTTAGAAAGTTCTTATGTTTTTCTGATTGCTGCGTTTTTCCTTGTAACAACTATTTGGGCTATAGCAGGAACCAGTGGTACCTAAATTGGGATAAATTTCATCAATTGCATGCACTATAAATCTCTGCCAGCTTAAAATTCAACAGGTAGACAGTACACTTGGCTTCCTCATGGTAAGATGCAGCACTGGAATGCAGTGATTTAACGCTGTGCTTAACAATACATGATGAAAATACTATAAAGATAATATTCTTACCCTCCATTTAAAGTATACCATTTAGCACATCCTTTGGAGGAACTGAGAAATAATTATCATCATACCACCATTTCCTCAGAGTGACTAGATTAACAACAGGCTATAGGAGTCCAGAGCTGGGGAATTTAGCCCTCTTACCATTTATAGTTTCTCTCTGTGTCCTATGATAAGCTTTTCCGTTAGCTAAAAATGCTATTTCAGGAAATTGCCTTCATGGGTTAATTTGATGTGGGGTGGGGGCAAGGGAAGTAAGCAATTGCCCTATTTCACTATAGCTGTAGACAGTTACTGAGTAAGAAGCAGGTATGCAATTTTCTTATCTGACAGTTCTTTTTCATTTATCGTTCAGGAGGATGGTATCTTCAGGAAGTTTATGCAGGCCACTGCATTTCATCAGCAATAGAGTAAAGAAGACTAAAGAAATGGTAATAAATCACCTGGTTACAGTTTTCTAGTTTTGGCGGTTGCTAATTTTCATTAGACAAAGACTGGAATATTTGCCTTGTTAATATAGATTAAGCCCAGCTACATGGAAAGATATTTGCATTTTATCCAGAGGACTGGTAGATTATTTTCCCTTTTTACCAGGACCTTTTCAGGTCCTGAGATTATTTTCCTTTTGTGCCATTACTGTTCCTGACAGGATAGCTTCTTCTGCTCCGGAATGGAACAGTTGACAGTCCTGAAGGCTATGTGTAACTTGAACATAGCTTAATGAGCTTGGTAGTTTTCATTTGTGATTTGAGGGATTTATGTCTCCAGTTTGATGTTTATTGAATTTAGAAATTCATGTGTACAATAGAACAGTCCTGCAGGTGGAGGTGTTTGGTCTCTGACTTCACCCTGAAGTATATTTTCTCTTACTCTGTTTCTTGTTTCCTTTTATCTTTTCCTACTCCTGTGCCTTCAGAAGGTAAAGGTTATATTTGTACATAAAGTATTTTTAATCCTTAATTAATGAGATTACTGGGCAAAAGAAATCGAGCAATTGAAACTCTGGAGGAATGTGCAAGGAGAGAACTCCATAAATAGCTAATTCCTTGCAGTGACATTGTAAAGTAACATCAGAAGTGAAAAGTCAGCAAAGGCATCATGTGCTACTTATGAATGCTAAGATTTTTTTTTTTTACTTGAACTATTTCATATAAATCTGGAATAACTCAACTTGAAATTAGATTAATTTGAGAAAATTTCTCCCCAAACAAGTACTGGAATTCTACTTTACAACTTTTTTTAGCATACTCTCAAAATTGAAGGTGCTCCTCCAGAAGTAAGTTTTCTACAAAGTCTTCCATGAACAGGAGAATTCAGTAGTGTTCTTGATTAAATAGAACTGATTCTTAGAAGAACTGATCTACAAACTGATTTTATTCTCATGTGACTTACAAAGAGTTCTTTTTTACATTTCCCCCTCCTTCTTGTTTATGCAGACAAACCTCACACTTAGACACAGAGTGACTATAGTGACTTGGTAGGATTAGTAGGAGATTCGTTTTACTTGTTATGTACAGAGTAGAAGCAAGAGTTGTTTGTTCTGATATAATGTGCCTTTTGTTTTGTTTCACATAGACTAATAGCATTATTTTCAAGGGTAATTCTGTTGGCTTCTTACTTTTGAATGCCTTCTGGTCTTCCACAGGACTTCATATAAAAAGTAGATTATCTATTTTAGTAGTATGTCTGGTCAGGGGTGTTGTTCCACTTCATTTTTAACTCCATTTCGGTTTGACAGATGTGTATTTAGATAGCCTCTGTCATCTGATTGGTGCACAGAGCATGTATTCCTCCAAAGAAACCATGTATCTTCTGCACCTTTTCCATCTCATTTATGCACATGTACAGATAGCGCTGGCTATTCAACAGATATCAGTATGAAAATTATGACAGATCTGGGCATGACTGGAGTGAATCAAGAATGCATCAAAGACTGTGTGCCAGGCCTTGACAAAAGCAGGTGATTGAAGAGTCAGCAGTATCTCATAAGTGCTTTGAGTGTGATCTGAATGAGCATAAATGATTCACTACAATATGATATCCATATATTTCATGGGGGCCTTTATTCTTATGAATGCTGCATTGAGACATAAATCAGCATAGAGAGATGTTTCTACTAGTGCTGATCAATGAGATACATCATATATGAGATGCATGGTTCGAGACCTCTCACAGACATTCTCATGAGACCTCACTTGGAGTATTTTTTGCAGTTTTGGTGTCCTCAGTGCAAACTGGTAAAATGGTAACTGTTGGAACAAGTCCAGAGGGCCATGAAGATGAGCAGGAGACTGGAGCACCTCCCATATGAGGACAGGCTGAAAAAGTTGGGGCTGTTTAGCCTTCAGGAGAAGAGAAGGCTGCATGGAAACCTCATAGCATCCTTCCAGTATAAGGGTGCTGGGGAGGGACATTTCATTAGGGAATGTAGCGATAGGACAAGGGGTAATAGGCTAAAACTTCAAGAGGGGAAGTTTAGATTGGATATAAGGAAGAAGTTCTTTTCTGTTAGGGTGATGAAGCTCTGGAATGGATTTTCCGGGGAAGTTGTGAATGCTCCATTGCTGGCAGTGTTGAAGGCCAGGTTGGACAGAGCCTTGGGCGACATGGTTTAGTGTGAGATGTCCCTGCTCATGGCAGGGGGTTGGAACTAGATGATCTTAAGGTCCTTTCCAACCCTAACTATTCTATGATTCTATTCTTCCCCCTTTAATAGTGAGTATTTGAAGATGTTTTGATGAAAAAGAATTCAGAAGTCTTTTTTATTTTTGCATGAAGTTAATTTGAGTGTTATTGCATGCCAGTAGTTAATTGTCAGTTTCGTGCTCGATGATAAAATCACCAGAATAGCTCAGAAAAAAATGTTCAATTTATGACCTAAACATTCATAAGCAAGTGAACATAAGATAGAGACAGGGACTAACTAATAATTTGTCAAGAGCAAACTTATTTCATGGTATGATGAGTTTAGGATCTCTACAGATACAGGGGATAAAGTTTTCTGCTCCTATGTTACTTAAGTTTTGGCACTCTGGAATGCTAGTGGAAAGATAAGGAAATGTAGTCTTGAGAGTAAAAACTAAATTAAAGCAAAGCTAAATGAAAAGTGAAACTCATAGAATAATTGCCTGATTTTATTGCTTGATTGAAATACAGTGAGAATTTTCTACAAGGAGTTGTTCTTGATTAAATATTATTAAATCTTCTCATGAATGATCTGAATGAGGGAATAATATTCCACGCAGTAAATTTGCCTATGACAGGAGATGGGGGGGGAAGGGATTCTGAACATGTGGAAAGCTGAGTTAGAATCCCAAATTATCTTGACAAATTGGAGAGATCATCTGAAAAATATAGGATTAAATTCAATAGGGACAAATGCAAAGTGTTAATCAGAAATGATCACATGCACAAATAGAGCATGGGGTAACACAACAGACAGCAGTTCTCTGGAAAACATTGGGGAATGAAAGTGAATAAATTTAAATATGAGTTGATGAATTATTAAAAAGCTAAGTGACCAGCTAGTGTGTATATGAAAACCAGAAAACAGCCTACAGAAATAGTCTTCTAGTGTTCTATACTGGTAAGGACTCATCTTGGAGCAATGTAGCCAAGGAGAACTTGAAAAACTGGAGTTATCAAGCACTCAAAAAGAAGATGGAAGGGTAAGGCCAATAACTAAGATGTAGAAAATCCACACTGTTGTAAATATCCACACTGTCATAGCAGACATAATAAGAAAGAACAAGCTAAATTACACCAGGGGAGAGTCAGAATAGTTACTAGGAAAAGCATAGTGAAGCTTGGGGAGGTGGTGAAGTCGCCATCATTAGGAATATACATCTTCATAAGTGACATGAATATTAATTGTGCCTTGAGGACAAACCAGATTACCTTTTAAAGTCCTTTCCAGCTCTTCTTCCTGTAATTTTATATCAAGACAGGAATAGGTTTTGCAACTCTGCTTATCTCAAATAGTACTTAGTTCTTTGAGATTTATTAAATCATAGGAAAAACCCTTAGTCAACAAGAGCAATACTTACACATGTACAAAAACTAGATTTGTTTATTCTTAGCATTCTTGCTGTATGAATTGTTTTGTTAAACTATATTGACTTATACCTGAAAGTAGTTTGAGATCAGTAATTCAGATTAGTATAATAAAATCAGTTGTAACTTCCAAAGTGGTTTCATCTACTTAAGGGTGAGTATTCAGTAAAATTCATTGTTAGTCAGTGTCTCATGGAAAGTTTTGGGAAAAGAAAGATGACCAACTCACACCACCTTTATGTATAATTCTGTGTTTAAGGGCTGCAGCTGTGGCTATAAGAACTTATGCAAGAGACCCACGCAGAGTAATGTGTACTTTGGTACTGTCCATTGTATCATGGGAGATGTGAGTTGTATAAAGCCAGCCCCTTAACTTTTTATCACCTGGACTTTGTCTTCTGTCATCCCTCCAGGGCATATTTTGTGTGAGGCAAATGGAGTGATCAAGGAATGAACTGTATCAGTTTCATTCCTGTGCTGGTCCAAAGCTCTCTTTTTTGATAGGAACTTGATGAGGCATTACTTGAGCACTGTGCTCAGTCTGTTGTTTGTTTAGGCTGGTAATGAAATGCTTATTGGGTGTAGTGAACTATTTGCCCTATCCAAAAATATATATATATTTCTGAATAATCAGGGAAGCTTGTGAAACTCTTCATACCTTTCTGCTCCTTGAAGTCTGTGGTAACTCTTTTGTATGCTGTTTTCTTCCAGCTTTATATACCACATGCTACCAAATTACTATATCAGAGACTGGGAATTCTTTGGGTAGCAGGTATCTAAAAATAGAGGTGAAATATGTAACTCATTTGAAGAACAATTCCTTCACTGAGATCACAGGATCATTTAAAGCTGTCCAAACACTTCGGGAGAGTGCCCAGATGGTCTGGGTTTAATATTAGGGTATTTTTCAGGAGATTTGAAAGTGGGACAGCTTACTCACTGTAGATGATTCATATCTTTATGTCCTAGCTTGAAGTGGTTCACCACACTGTGGTCACAATGCCAGAGGTGTCAGATGATCGTCAGACATCACTCCTGCCTGTCAAACTGATGGCTTTTTCCAGCTTTCTAGAGTTTTCACAACTTACCTCTCCCTTCAAACACAAACAGTTTAGGTTCAAGAACAAGCATTAGGAAACTGTTTACAAAATAATTAATACGCTACATTCCCCAACAGATTAAGCTCTTAAAGCCAGAGCTCTGGGGATTCAAATGGCCTTCTCATGCCATACTGCCCTTCTCATGGACTCTGAAAGCCTTTTTGCTTGTTCCCTTACAAAGTTTTTATCTTTGCCAGTTTTAAATATTTTTGTCTAGACAGCAGTAAGTAACTGGCATAACTTTCTGTCAAGAACGGTATAGTTAAGTCTTTCAGATAAATATAGCTGGATATTTAAATACAAAAATAAATGTCTAAAGCTCTACTTATCAGTAGCATCTGTCACATGCTTCATGTGTACTTCTCAGAAATATTCTAGTACCTACAGAGGCTATATTTAAGCAATCTTGCTTCTGCTTTAGTGATCACATGTCATGCGCTGTCTATATTGTTGATTTTGTTGCTAAGCTCCGCTGTGAGTTCTTGTTTCCAGCGTTTCAGGTTACATGTTTAAACCTGGCTTTCCAACTGTTTCGCACTATCCTGTGTGTTCCCATCTACTAAAGCTGATACTCTGGAGGCCTTCCTTTTCCACACTGGTCCACACTGGCATGAAAAGTTGAGTTGGAAGGAGTTAGGATGACACATTTTTTGTTTATGATAGTTGTAAACTTTCCACTTCACAAATGTCACCAAGAGGAAGCCTCAGGAAGCATTGTATTGGGTTTATGTGGTCAGCAGATTAGTCTCTGCCACCTTCCCCCTTTCCCAGATAATTGAAGCTGTTAAGAAACAAACCCCAGAAAACATTATGAACCTGCCAGACACCGAAGAGCAGTAGAGAGAAAAACTTCTGCTTTAAAACTCTCGATTTGTCATTTTTCATTGGGACAGAGAAGGAAAAATTTGGTCTTATGGACATTTCTTTGGAGGATTATATTTAGGCCCACTTGCATTGCTGGAAGAACCCCCCCCCCCCCCCATACATCTGTGAAGTTTCAAGTAACTTACAATGTAAAACATCAGTGACTTCCAGTGGAACTTGGGCTATCCCAGATACACTGTGTGCATGATGACCTATCAGTTGGCATGACAGAGCTTCATTTCTGCAAGTAGAAACCTGTCATGCACTGTGTTATGGAAATTACTGCTCCATGCCCAGAAACTTTATGTTGCTCCATCAGGCTCAACTCCGTTCCTCTGATTCTCTCTGAATATTTTCTCTCTGTAGCTATGGGTAGTTTGTTTTTCTTCAGTGAAGTAACTGTATTAATGTTTTAATGAGTTATAAATATTTTTTGGCAGCATGTTAAAACTCCTTTGATTAGAGCAGCCACTGTTGTCTGTTTTTAGAATTAGAGCAAAGAAATGCAAACACCCTTACCATCAAGAAGGCTATACTGAATGTAGGTTGTTTTTCATTTCTGTACTGCTGTACTGTAAGCTTATGTCTGCGTGTGCCGATTTTGTCATCTGGTTCAGCTGAAGATGCTGTTATTCAGGATGCAATAAAAACTGGTTTTTGAAGACTTTCTTTTGGGCAATGAAGTGCAGAGGAGAGAAAAAAAAAAATCCAAGCTGAACAAATCCATATGTTGAGGTTGACTTTACTTTAGAAATGTTGCTTGCATTTTCATACTCTTGTACCCGGTTCATTGATCTACATGCCAGAAAGAGCTGGTTGGTTTTGATTTACAGATTCTACACTGTTTAGGAGATTATAGGTTAATTCTCTTTCTGCTGTGACTAGTCAGGGCATGAACTGCAGTTGTAATGACAGGCACTCTGTTTCTGAATTTAAGCATGCCAGGCAAGGAAGTCACTTCAAAGTAAAGCTGAAACATGTGAAAAAGAAGTGGAGGAGAGAGCACTGGGAGGAGGAAATTAGATTGATCTTGGTTTATTAAAGACTAGTATGCATCGATGAATCAGTGAATCTAGGCAACACTAAGAAGGATGGTATGGGTGAAAATGATATCTGTTTTTTATTAAAAGAGTTGGTGTGAAATAATGAATATAAGAAAAGGGTAACTTGAAAAAGGGATCAATTTTTATGGAAAAAGATTTTGCTGTCAGTGGTTGTTTGTATTGGAGTTGTGTTCAGGTTTTGCTTTGAGAAGATAACACAGCGAGGAGCCCCACTGCACTTTTCACTCTGCGTGTGTCTGATAAAAGATTCCCTGTCTTTAGTGGTCCACAGCTCCCACAGGGGTGGGTTAAAACAAGTTCACACTTATGGAGAGCATCAAGGGCAGGAGCTTAACCGCAAGACTTTGAAAATATCCTTGAGATGACTTGGTAAAATGACGTTTGTGGATATGCAAAGTGGCTCCAGGCAGTGTAGTTTCATTCAGATTTTCTATTTCTCCCTTCCACCATCTCCCCCTGCTCCCTTCTCAAGGGTGCCTGAGATCTTAAAAAGCACTAGTTTAGACCTTGGCTCTTCCTAATCTCTTGCTTCCAGCCCACTCCATTTCCCTATTTCAGCACAAATGAAGCACAAGAAGCTCACGACTGGGACTCTGAATATTTTTTTGTAATAGACAACTTATTTGCTGTATTTTGTCTCTTTGTAGCCAAACATGATCCTCTTCCCTTTGATATATTAAATGACTTCCTTAATTATTTCTGGGACTAATTTGGGGGTTGTTGCTTGCTCAGGAGTAGTCTGTTTTGTGGCCTAATGGCAAAATGTGAACAAATTAGGCTTGCTAGTAGTTGCTTCTATTTAAAATAGACAAGAGTCATTGGGAGGGCTGAGTTTCTGACACAATATTTACAATTATAAACTTTAAAGTTGCTTTCTGTGCATTTTCTTTACTAGTTGATTGCGATTCTTTGTCCTCATTTCGGTTGGTAAAGTTTCACTTTAGAGAGTTCTCATGTAACAACATTTTGATCAAGACATCTGTGGAAAAGTGACAGTGAAGAAGCGATAAGGAAGGGAAAGGTTAACAAGTTAAACCAAACATTAAACTTTAAAATAGTTTGTGAAGCATTAAAGCTGTCCTGGGTGTAAAATAATTTAGATCTTGAGTCACCAGTTTAGCTTTGTTCTGGAAACACTTCACTTTGGGGACTGCGCCTTGTAGAATAAGCCCACAGTTATTTTGCTCACCTGGAGATCTACCTGTCCAAGAGATGAAAGCCAAGTTTGTTTTATAACTTGGATATTAATGTACATCAAGAAGGATAGATTTCTGGGGGAAAGCTTGATTTAATTTGGAAGCCAAAACACTTCCAGCTGGATATGCTTGCATCCTGTCTGCACACACACACATTCTTTACTCCCTGGCAGTGAAGAATACGCAATGAAGAAAAGATTTCTCTGATGTCAGCATTGTGGAGCCCTTTTCAATTCCTCTCCTTCTCTCCCCTACCCTTCAGTTTTGGATTCAGGGGTCAGAGAGGTTCTATTTTTGTATTGAATTACAATGTTGTCACTGTTTTAGAAATTAAAATGCTGGCTGAAAATGTGAAACCTTTTTTTCTCCTAATCTGCACAGTAAGTATCCCCACAAGTAAAACTATATGTTTGCAACTTCAGCACCAAATTCAATGCTATCAAAAGCATGGTAGCTTTAAAACTGTAGGGGTATGTGTTCAATCTTTTACCTGCAGTATGTGATATCATAACACTGATCTATGTAGAGCAGGTTTTTGGGATTTTATATATCAAACGGAATCTGTGTATTTTGAAATTTAATTCTTGTGAAATATTTGACATCCTGAATGGGATAATTGACACAGGGACACTAATTAGGGAGTTGTAATTCAGGAGGTTCTGATAATGTACTTTATACTGACATGTATATTGTACCAGTGGTAGTAGCATTAATGGTGCTTAGACATGTACATCAGAAAAAGAGAATGTACCCTTGGGAGCTCTGAAATCAATCTCCTATGTAATGCCATTTTATAATGCTCTAGAAGGAGCGGATTTACGCATTTTTCCATTTATTAAGATGAGCATACATAAATATTCTGGCTTTGGAATAGTTTGACTCAGCTGTTGTTTTCATTCTTTAAAATCTGCAGTGAATATCTTCCCCTGAACCCAAGGTTTTCACTTGAAGTTCTCAGTGTTTACTTGAAATCTTGGGTAGTTATTATATTCAGCTGAACTGAGTCCAATTTACCTTATTACAGGGATTATTTCATCAGCTCCTGAAACGCAAAACCCTCTATGGCAAGAAAGAAAGGGAGTCTTGTGACTGAAGCCTGGACCTAAAGGACAAGCTCTCTCCAAGTAGGATTTCATTCAGCGAGTAAAAGTGAGAGCTGCAATAAAAAAAAACAACCAACAATGAAGAGATTAGTCTTAGGAAGACAGGTGAGCTCAGTTTTCTCTCTGTTCCCCCTGACTTGGGATCATACTATGCACATAATCAGAACATCCACCTATTCCAGACAGTATTCCTTTATGGCATTTCAACAAATCCGAGAGCCCTTGGACTCTGTTTCCTTTCCCAAAGCTAAAAAAGTTTTTCCTTTGCTAAAGCAGACTTTCCAGACTTTCTGCATGATCATAAATCTTAAGTCAGGAATTACTTTTAAAGCACTCATTAGCTATATGATTAGTGAATACAGAGAATTATTAGTTAATATTGCTTAAGATGCAGAGTATTTCATCAGTGCAGAGTACTTCACCATTGCAGAAGGCAGAAAAGCTAAGAATATGCTAAAGTCCAGTTAAAATTACTGGAGTCTGGCAAAATGTAGTTATCACATTTAAAACCACCTGGGATATCGATCTCATCCTTGAAAAACGTGTAGAGGGATTTTTAACTTTTTCAAAGTTAAACATGTTTTAGGTCTGTGTGTATTCAAAAGCTGGCTCTTTCTGCATTAGCATGTGTCCTCTGGACATTGCTCCAACAATGACTCAGATTTCCAGCTATCATTTCACTAACACCAGTTCCTGCCATGCTGGGGGTTTCCCCTCTCAGCCAGACCCAACCCTCTTCTGTTTATGTAATCTGAGAGGAGGCCCTAGATTGGGCTAGTGCAGCTACAATATACTATTTATGCAACTGTAGCATTGCACCTACCCTGAAGAAGAAATAATGGTTATCCATTTTCTTATCTGACACAGGCATCCAAATGCTTCGAAGCATCAGTGAGAAGAGCAGCACCTTATCATTGTGATAAGATGCTGGCAGCAGCATTTAGTCAAAGGCTGTGCTTTGGTGAAGTACCTCCTGTCGTCAGTGTGTCTTGCAGCTCTCTGAGGCTTCTCTGCAGAAGACTCGTGTTGTCATTTCTGTAGTTGACTTGGGGGAAAAAGGCAGGTAGGCTTAAAAATGTTAAGAATTACCAGTGTACCAAGATCCATGCAAAGGACAGGGAAGACCCTTTGTTATTTAAAGAAAAACGTAGACAGATAGAGAAAGCAGGTCATGGAAACAAGGCACCAAGATACTGCTCTGCTGCAGCTGTAAATTAAGACTGAATGGGACTAGAAAGAACTGAGGTCTAAACCTCATAAATCCTATACAACAAGGACACGGAAAATGGAAAAATGAACATGTGATGTGCCAATTAAAGCATGGCGTCCATGCCACCAGAGCCACCTGGGCTGGAACCAGTTATTATTTCATTGAACATTAAGAAGGTTTACAAAATATGCCTTTCACAAAACTGAAGTATTTATGACAGCTCTTATCTGTGCAACACAGGTGTCACTGTGATAGGACTGCTAATGTGAACTTCTTGATACACTCCATTTCATCCAGCTAATGAGAATAGCCATTACAGGTGTTTAGAAGTGTCTTTGGATTAGGTCAATGTCCATCTGTCATATGCTTGCAATCTTCTTTGCAAAAGAGTTTTTGGAGTTTTTTAAAAACACATTTTAATTTATGTTTCTTATGGAAATAGAGCAGAAGCGGTTAATATCCCTGTAGATGAGCTTTTCTCTTTGTTAACAGTTTCCCATGCCCATGTTAACACTAGCGTTTTTTCTTCATCTCCATTTACAGTTATTTAATCATCTGCAAATATGGATTTTAATCTCTTTTAAGAAGAAGCAACATGTCCTTTGCCACTCTGAAAAGTACAGAGCACTCCTCTTCAATCACATCTTTTTCATTTGCCCTTAACTTTATGTCTCAGCAGCAGTCTAAATTCCATTCATTCACTATTTAGACTATATTCAGACATGTGCAAAGAGGTAGAAAGAGCAGGTGTCCTAGTCAGCCTGAAAGACTTCTTGGTAGTTTGCTTCATTTGTGATGCTTCAGCATGAGCCATACAGATACTCGTTTTAAGGGCCTTTGTTGGGTAGTCTTAGTAAATTCTGACAGCAAAACCAAAGGTTATTCTGCTTGAGGCTTAAGCTTTCCATTGGCTTTTTTATGATTTTGTGCTGCTTACACATATATTTGTCTCAATATTAACAGAGAAAAATGCTTTATTAAAGCAAGTTGCTGTATAAAATGTGTTCTTACTCAGCTAGAAGCTACTTGGCCATTTCTGTGACTGCTCTCAAGTTCCAGAGTTGCAGATGGAATTGGTTTAATGTAACATAATTTTCCCAAGAACATGCAATAGTACTTGTTTTTTGCTATACATCCTCATCTTCCAAATTAACCTGAAGACAAATGGGATCTGTTTATTTGCTGCTTTGCTGAGACAGTGTATTTGGCTGTCAGTGTAGTGTCTGCTCTGCATTTTGAGTAAAACTGAGTCCCTAAGGACCTGATTAACTAATACAAGAGAATACCCTATGAAAAAAAAAAAAAAACCCAAAAAAACCAAAACAATGGCACAATTCAGCATGCAGCATGGCAAAGAAAAAGTCATCAGAAAAATAAAATGAAAATTTGTGAGCCATGGATTGTTCAATAACTTCTGGTCCTTCTCTAAGCATGTGCCATTCAGTTATGAGTACAGAATTACAGAAAACCTGAACAACAATAGCAGCAGCATGGATATCAACCCATATACCCACACTCACTGAGTGGTTCCAGAAGATGTGGGAAATTCTGTTGGTGTAAAAGCTGGTTAATACAATTCTACCTACCCCAAAAGTACAACAAACAAAACCATTCTAGTATATATGCAATCTGTCCACTGAATATGCCAGGTGCTAAAAATAATGCTCTTAACCATATTTTTATCAGAAAAACAAAATAGAGCATTTGAGTATAAAGCTTATAAAAAACAGTGGGCTGCGTAGATCAGCCTTTAACAGAGAAGACTGACAACTGTTAACTTTCCTCTCTCTGTTATTTGAAAGACAGACTGAAATGGTAGTGGATGCACAGAAGTGCTTGAGCAACTGACCTCTTGTGTCTTGTACTGTGAAACGTGAGAGAAAGGAAAGCACTGTGAAAATGAGCACCCAAGCCAGAGCTCATTGGTACTAAAAAGTGGATTCCTACTGTCCTCAATGGATCCTGAAAGCTTCACAAATTTATATTTTTTTTTATTTCTGCTGATCGAGCTTTTTTTGAAAGACGGGAACTGCGTTCACAGAGAGGCATTGTGATTCAGCACCTAGCACATTTAGAGACAAAGTAGCACAGGAAAGTAACTTTTCTGAATGCCTCCAGCTTAAAAATAAACAAGTAGCGTAGAGACTTTAGCTTAGCACCTCTGCATTCACCGCTCCAAACTTTTACATTTACAAAACTATCAATGACTAAGTCCCTAATTCCTCATGAGTGGCTGTGTATCTGCCCAGTGCCTTTCATGGTAGTTGTTTCAAGAGATATCAACCAGTTATTTCTCAGGAAGACTTGGAGCTTCCTCCCACCTGCTGTTTATATCCCCACCCGTTCAACTACAGCGTGAGGCAGGGGAAGGAAATGGTCTCATACTAACTACACCTATGGGACACAGGATGGTGTGTTAGCCATAAATGGTTTGCTGAGGGCTGCAGTTAACAGGGGTCTCTGTTTAGCTCTGACAAGGTGCCACATGGGGTCTTCAGATGCACGTTCTCCATAGGTGAAGGGAGCAGGTGACAGGACCACCTCCAAGTCACATTCCCAGCACAAAGCTAATTAAAGAAAATTAATTTGAGAGAAATAAATGAAAAAGCAGAAACTGTAGGAAAAGACTACAGGTGACATCATGTCCATGAACATATTAGGAAAAGTTTGCTCTTCTCTGTGAATGAACACTGATTACCAAGTTGCTTTCTTTAGCAGTGGTGATGGTGAGAGGTGACAGTCATTTGTTTTTTTGCCTGCACTACTAATGAGATAAAACTTTAGCACTATTACAGGTGTTGAAAGGTGTCAGTAGCAGCCACATCAAGAGAGATGAAACCAGCACCAGAGCACATTTTTGTTAATGTGGGGAGCAGATGTAGAAATTATTCTAGACACTGTATTGATAATTAAAAGAACCCCAACAAACCCAACCAAAAATAGTCCCCAGTGAAAACCTTAGTATTCCTGTATGGAGACAGGATGAGAATATTGGGGCTGTTCAGCCTGGAGAAGAGAAGCTGCGTGAAGACCTCAGAGCAGCTTCCAGTGTCTGAGGGGGCCTACAAGGATGCTGGAGAGGGATTCTTCATCGGGGACTGTAGTGATAGGACAAGGGCTAATGGGTTCAAACTGAAACAGGGGAAGATCAGGTTAGATATAAGGAAGAGGTTCTTTACTGTGCGGGTGGTGAGGTGCTGGCACAGGTTGCCCAAAGAAGTAGTAGATATTCCATACCTGGAAGTGTTCACGGCCAAATTGGACAGAGCCTTGGGTGACATGGCCTAGCATGAGGTGTCCCTGCCCATGCAGGGGGTTGAAACTGGTCCTTTCCAACCCAAACCATTCTATGATTCTGTGGTTCAATGAGATACAAACACAGCTGTGGGTGACACAGTTTGGTCTGGTTTACAGAAAGAAGTTGAAGAAAGTGGCTTCAGCTGCAGTGTCTAATAAGCTGTGAAAGAACAAGATGTGTGGAAATAACACATGACAAATTCCTTTGCGAAAGTTATTGCTCCTATTATTTTCCTTTTGATCTGGAATGAAAACAGCCTATTCTGTTGTGTTCACATTTGCTGTTTACACTTCCTGGTTAATTAATTTCTATAGTTTAATGGAAAGAAAACCTTAAATATCTTTTTTTAAAAGCTTGTATTTGCCATAGCAATGAACTCTCAATGTTTGTGCTTATTTGTACCTTTCAGTCCAAAATAACACCTTTCAGAGAGTTGAAGAAAAAAGAGAAAACATCAAAATAGACTTTAAAATGCTGCTTATGCTTAGACAATATCAGATAGGAAATGAAAGTTTAACAGTTCAAATAGCAAATACTTCTTCAGCTTCTGGGGCAAGACATGAGTTGCTCAGGAAGGGTGGCAACTTGCCAGAGCAAGGAGCCTCCAGGAACTGAAACAGAACAGTACTGATGATCCTGCACTGCCTTAGACCAACCATTGGAGAGCAAGGCAAGCACTGGTGTTTGCACTGCTGTGGGAAAGACAAGAAAGAAGAGTATGTGGAAATTGTCACATCAGCATTAGGCTGGGAGTCTGCATCTCTGTGGGTGGGAATGTAACATTTTCCAGGTTGGTTTTTTTGCTTGTAATGTTCTTTTATGGGCTGTATTTACAATGATATGCTCTTTTCCCCCTAGAATTCTACCCATATTTGTTCATTTTCCTGCAAAACACCATCTCATTTTTATGTGATCACAGAGAATGATTTTTGCATTTCATGGGATCTGTCCTTTAAAACTACTTAACAGGTTTAAAGGCATATTTTGTGGAGTTAGTTTCTCCCTGTTCACCCTAATTAGTGGAGAACACAGACTAAGGAAGTAATTGTTTTGGGCACCCTAATGTTATTCACCCAGGCGGGGTAGCTTTTCATTCCTGTCTCAATCTGCTCTGTAAAGTGATCTGAACTGAGTGATAGAGAGCAAGTGTGTAGCGATTCAGCTAATTGTTGGATACCAGCTCCTGTACTGGCTGGGTTGGAGGGAAGGTGTTTGGGTTGTCCCTGCCTATGGCCTGTATGAAGCCCGCGAAGCAATGATTGCTAGGCAGCCCAGAATCATCCTGGGATCTTTCCTGCCTTTCTGGATACCACTCAATGTATTTTTGCCTCTGGGTTGCTGGGCTAGCCTATATAAAAAAAAGTAAAAATGCAATTCAGATGTAGCTGAAAGGGAAGTTTAAGCCGCATACACTGTGATGTTGCAGGTAGGTTCACAGGACACATGAGCACGGGGATGTTTCTGTTGGAATGAAAAAAGAAAAGCCAAATGTTCAGTGGAAGATAGGTGTTGTTTTAACTTGCACAGTGCTGACACACAGTGGAGGGAGGACTCTGCAGTACCTTTCTGAAATTCACTCCAGTAGGAAAAAGAATCAACATTTTGAGTACAAGGATGGCACTCACCAGCCCTAGAAAGGGCAGCAGCTGTTGAACCAGCTACAAGAGAGGGCTAACCTGAAAACACTGAAAGCTGAGATTGAACAGGTAAGAATGGAGCAAAGAAGCAGCAGGAGTCAAACAAAAGGATGCTGATCATTCTTATCAAGACAATGAGCTGTCTTGAAGACAGTTCTCTTAATCCAGAGTGACCTGGGTTTGGTGCTAGAATGAAGAATTTTCCTCAAAAAAAAAAAAAAAAAAAATAGCCCAGGGTATCTGGTTTCATTTTCTTAATTTTCACTATGTTCGTTTATATCACAGAGGGATCCTGTTTTCAACATACTTTTGCGTCTAGAAAGTTGGAACTATCCGTGCTGCTATATCATTATCTTTTCAGAGGGGAAGGAGCAAATTCACTACAAACAATTTTTAAGCACTTCTTATTAATATTGCCTTGATAAGAATTGCGCAGCATGGCCAACTCTTCTCAGCTGTATAGGCATGATGCTGCCAGCTTAGATGGATTTTCTTCTGTTTTGAAATAAGTCCCATGAGAGGATACTCCAATGTTGGTGTCCAAACTGATAAAGCTACATCCTACCTTGGGTGTCACAGGCATTATCTGTATTCTTCAGAGGTATCTACTCTGCTCCTGTGAGGCCTCACTTGGAGTACTGTGTGCAGTTCTGGTGTCCTCAACAAAAAAAGGACATGCAACTGTTGGAACAAGTCCAGAGGAGGGTCATGAGGATGATCAGGGGACTGGAGCACCTCCCATATGAAGACAGGCTGAGAAAGTTGGGGCTGTTCAGCCTGGAGAAGAGGAGGCTGCATGGAGACCTCATAGCAGCCTTCCAGTATCTGAAGGGAGGCTATAAGGATACTGGGGAGGGACACTTCATTAGGAAATGTAGTGACAGGACAAGGGGTAAAAGGTTAAAACTTCAAGAGGGGAAGTTTAGATTGGGTATAAGGAAGAAATTCTTTCCTGTTAGGGTGGTGAGGCACTGGAATGGGTTGTCCAGGGAGGCTGTGAATGCTCCATTGCTGGCAGTGTTCAAGGCCAGGTTGGACGAAGCCTTGGGTGGCATGGTTTAGTGTGAGGTATCCCTGCCCATGGCAGGGGGGTTGGAACTTGATGATCTTAATGTCCTTTTCAACCCTAACTATTCTATGATTCTATGTATTTGCTATGAGTCATCCATATGCAGGGACTGCTTAAGACAAACCTTTCATCCAAAGCAGTTAATTCTTCAAAAATGAAAATAATCAGATAACGAGTTCATTTCCAATTTTACATATAATGCCAAACTCTTTTTGTAAATAAGATATGCTGGCAGAGCTCTGCTTTTAGCCTATGCTTTTTATTAAGTGGGAAGCAGACACTGGATTTTTATCCTCTGTCAGCTCAAATAAATTGCACATATTTTGGAATGAGAGACTTCTGTAAACTGGCTGTGGAAGCCCATCAGCCATTCTGTGTAAACTACACCCAGAGCCTCTTAGCAAGAAGTGAAAACTCCCAAAGACCCAGCTTGGGAATCTCCCTCTCTTTTACCACAGTAACTTGTATTTCTGCAGCATTTAATTAAGTAAGATGCAGCAGAGATTCTGTTGTTGGCAACTTCATCAAATCAGATAGGCCCTGTATCTGAGATGTTTCTGCCATTTCTGCTGGCAGCCCCTTAGCAGTGCAATGGAGCCCCTGACCAGCCTGGGTGCTCCCACGTGGCTCCATACTGCTCCTGGGCCCATGTAAGCACCAGCCGGTCACAGTGTGCGGGATAGCAGACACTGCTGGGCGTTTTGGGATTAAGTTTTAAAGTGGTTATGAAGGGAGGTGAAAATATAACAAAGCATGTGACCAATATGTGTTGAATACTGTTTTTCTTCCCTGAAGCTCAGCTTTGGCCTTGTTGTGGCTTTACAGACCTGCCAAAGAGAACATGATCTGGCCCTGAGTCTGTGGCCCCTGAAGCTTTCAAAATCAATACTTCTTTCCTGGTAGGAGAGGTTGAGGAGAGAGAAATTGAAAGTATTTCTCTGGGAGTAGTGTTTATGACATATGCTGGGTCAAAAGCATTTAGAGATTATTCTTATGATGTCCCAAATTTTAGCAAGAGGTCAAAGTATTCACAATCATTTTTGATTATGGGCATTGTAGCTTAAAATTCAGATTGATGTCTAATGTCTTGAGTAAATGATATTCCTCCTATTTGTGCACAGTGAACTCACACATGTCATGAAGAGAGTAGTCATTCATAAACAAAGCAAAGCTTTGTTTTATCTTCCATGTTGATCCTCTGCCTTAGCTTAGTGCTTCAGCTGAAGGTAAAAACAGTCTGCACTGAAGAGCTGAAGAGCTCACAGTCTAAACATACAACAGTCAGGAGATGGAGACAGTCAAGAGGGGGGAATAGAAATGGAGAGATAGAGATCAGCACAGCTTAAGTGTGGTAATCACACTGAAGTTAAGGTGTTAAATGGGTATTGCAGAAAAGGAGCATCTTGAAGAGAGCAATGTGGTTATTTTTGTGGGTATTTATTATAGATGTTTATCTCATTTTTAAAATTAGTAAGGAACAGTGTCAGAGAAAGCAGTTTGCCTGTATCCAGGGAGTCATAATTGACCCCAGAAGTCTCAGATTCCAATGCTGGACAAATAAAAAAGATTGAGTTTATTGAGATGATCAGTTTTTCTGATGTACAAAATTACATCCATGACAACAGAGGTGTAACAGAGTTCTATAGGCACACCTGGAGGGCATTCCTGTCTCTGCAAATTCTAGACAAGTCCTGGCTCTCACAACATTGCAGTTTAGCATCTGAGCTACTTCTTGAGGAAGAAGTTGCTGGCATAGGTCTACTGCAGGGGAGAAGCAGTGTTGTAGTGTCTATGGTTTGACTATAAGAGAACAGTTAACAAATTGCGTATGTGCTCTGCTTTTGAGTTCCCAGGAGAGGATGATCCCTGGCAGACCATCCAGTCTGTGACAGTTGTTTGTTGCAGTACTTCTAGGTTGCTTCAGCCACTTCAAGCCATATACCTACTGTTTGGTTTTAGAGAAGCTGGGATTTGACTAGATATCTACCAGTTTTCCATAGAAGCAATGATAGACTCTGAGCCTGATACATCCTTAATCAAAAAGTGTTTTCGGTCTCCTTTGAAGTTTCTGGTTCGCAGTTCTTGTTTCAGACCCTGTTTTGTATTCTGTTTGTCTCCATTTACAGCCACTTTAGTACTATGTGTTTTTTCAAGGAAAAAATCCTGTGGTGAGGGAACATTCAGAAAAGCCCCCAGCTTGGTCCTTTGAGGAACTCCACTGCAAGAAAACAAACATGTTATGCTGGAGTTGGGTGATATTTTTCCAATGCCTTGTAATATTTTACTATCTGGTTTGCCAGCCTGTTTCAACTGTGAAGGTATATTAGGTATGAGTACCCCATTTCATCAGATAGGGAGGTAATCACATGATATAACCTTTTGTTGACTTGTACACCCCTGTACCTGTAGAATATATATGTATGAATTCTGAATATGAATACCACGTTTAGACAGTTCTATGTTTGCTCCAAGGTCTGACACAGAGCAAACATCTCCCTCCCTGCATGACTGAATCAAGAGGGCTCCCTCCTCAGGAAAATGGCTCAGGACCTGAGCTATGACCTCCATCCAAAATGCATAGCACTGGTTTGTCCTTCAAGTGTGAAGCCAATAAGGACTCTCTACCACAGTTTTTTAACATATTTCCAAGTATGGCAGAGTGTAATGACAGGCACATAACAGGACTTTTGGCATGCATTACACTGTGCTCAACAACTCCACTCTTTTATCCAAACATGCCCAGCAAAAATAACTTCAATGAACAACTTCTAATTATTCCAGTGTGGGACTCATGAAGTTTTGCCAACAATCTGGTTTGTAAATTTTTATGTATCCAAGCACAAAACCCCACAGTGTGTAATTAATCCCCCAGTGGGATTTTCCTGATGCAGTCACAGATCTCTTCTGCAACCTAATCTTTCTTTACCTATCACTTGCTCTTAATGCTGTTCACCCCATCGACTCCTTGAAATCTTGCCCTTTCTTGGCTCCTGTGATTGTTCTTTCCCAGCTATCCCCCCTAATTTTCCATATTGTCTCTCAGCTCTTTGGTAGTTATTTGGTGGTTCTGCAGTAGTTCTGATCTCTGCAGGAATCTCAGTGAGATCTGTGTGTGGAGTCTCCTCTCCCCTCTTTACACTTTCTGTCCAACCTACCACAGAGTATAATAACTGAACAACTGTACTTTTGCCAATGTCTCGCAAATCTGCCTTTTTCTATTTGAACTATTTTCTTTTGTCACTGAGTCTTTCTGCTTTCTTCCTCACTTCTTCCCTTCTAGTCTCCTTCCCTTCCTCCCTGTGTCATAAATTGTTAAGCAAACATAAGAAAAAGGACAGCCCCTTGGTTTGGTGGGATGAGCTGCTGGGTTCTGCAGAATGCTTCAAGATCCTGAAGTGGGTTGGCTATGGCAGTTTCTTCCTCTTCACTATGTTGGGCCATTTATTCAACCTTTTCTTCATCAAAATTTATTTTGGGGGAAAGAATATGCAATTTAAAACACGCAATTGTGGAATATTTAAGGAAATTCTTACTGTTACCTTGTAAATGGCCTCAGATAGTGAATAAATTGTCCCTTTAAGAAGATTAAACATGAAAGACAAAAATAGAGTTGATAAGATGTTTAGTTTAGGTTAGGTTAATTTCCTCAGGCTCAATTCCTAAGCACGCCAAAAGAAACAGCTTTCAAAGGAAAAGGAGGAACTTTCTAGAGCAGGATAACCTAAAGCTGGATATCTTTTAACACAGGTGTGATTAATACAGGTTCAGAGCCCTCCATGCCTAGAGGGAGCAAAGCCCAACCCTCCTTCAGTCTGAGGGAGTACCCTGGTTGTAGCATGATTCTACAAACCAGCACCCACTACTCTTACTGTTTTGGTGGAGGAGGTCTGGATAGTGGAAGAGTGTGGAGATCCCTGCCTTGAGATAGGCAACTAAATTCCAGAGAGGCTTAAGGTCGTTCCAAGATCCTCTGCATTTCCTAATGGCTAATTTGGGCAGCTCCCACGCATCCCTCCCTTTCTTTGAGGTGTCTGTATTCTCTGCTTCCTTAAACTCTGGATCCCAATATGCAAGCATACTCCTAGCAGTCAGAAGCCACAGTTTTCAGCTCTGTGGTGTCCAGAACACAATATATTTGTCTGTATTTATGTACATGCTTGACTCTGCAGGGTCTTGTGCTTGGTTACCTTGGTAAGTGCTAATAATAATAATAAGAATATGGGCAATATGATGCTTATGCAGCATTCATATAACTTTCAAGTTACAATTCCTATAGCTGTGCTTAAATTTATGAAGTGACTCCCGGGGAATGTCTTTGCACCAGCTAAGGACAGGCAAGACATAAACATCCTTTTCAAATTACTGCTTACTAGCCTGCTATGCTGACTAAACCTGAAATGTAACATCTAATACTGGTATTTCAGTTTTGCCTTGTGCTTGTACTCTATTTTTGCTACCTTCGGTTTCTGTGCATGTGTGGTGAGGAGCATAAAATGGGAGATTTTCAAAGGTCTGGAGTTCTTTCAGTATCAAATTACTTTCAGAACTCTACTTTAGCATTTCTTAAGGCCCCCAGATATTCAAAGAATCAAAGAATTCTTGGCAATTTACAATAGTCCTTGTCCTAAAGCTTTTAAAATACATTTCAGATGTGCTGTGAAAATAATGATGACAAAGGTATTAAATAACACAGGATCTAGTTAGAGGATCAGTGATTATTCAGGTATTCATTATTTTAATTTTAAGGCTTGGAGGGAAGGGCGCTACAATTTCAGTTATTTTCTGTTGACTCACAGATTGTCACAGTGTAAGAAATGTTTTTAGAAGTGAGATTTTAAGGAGAGGAGGGTTTCACATGAAACTGGAATGAGCAGCAACTCTAGACTTCATTATCTAATGCAAATACTGGGAAAAAAATGGTTTGTTGATTATCCTTCTCATCAGGTTTTTCTTTCCAAATATACTGGTGCATTTGCCCATCTGTGATTAGAAATAGAGAGAGCCAAGAGACTATTGCCTTAGCATAAAGAAAACAGAATAAAAAGCTCTGCTTTGTAGTAAGCAAGGGGATGCCACAACATATGAAAGAATACCATCCAGCAGCTGTGTTTTCTTTAAGAAAAACCCTTGAAATAATGAAAGAACTTCTACTTTAAAAAATCTAAAACTTTTAAAAAACAACCGTGCATCATGCAGATTTGGTGCCCACTCACTGGAAAGTCACCAAATCTCATTTGTTTTGCTTGGGCCTCACTCAAGCATAACTGGCCTCAAGCTAGTAAGCAAGCCAGCAAATGTCCTGGTTTGTAAAGAAATCTGATCAAAGTCTGTAACTTGAGCCCAGCTTCAGAGCAGTGGTGAGGGGAACATAAGGGGAATTAATGACAGATCATAGAACAGTGGGACAGCTTCAGTAAAAATTGATTATTAAGTTTATGCAACAATTGCAGCTAATGGTCTCTTAAGAAACTCACAGAGCAGCTGAGTGTTGCCTTTGCCAGTTCTAACCTCTAGAAAGGGCTGCAGCATTGCTCTTGCTCCTCTGCAGCCTGAAGTTCCCCACTGCACGTTTTTAATTGGTGCCTGTAGCAGAATTGCTTTATAAGCTGCTTCAGCTGTAGCAGCACTTTGGGAGATTCTGGTTCCACTTGTTTAAATAAATGGGAGCCTCAGGAAGAGGAGTGGATTGGAATTTGCTTGGGCTCAAATTGGGTCTAATAGCACAAGTCAGACTGAGAGCTACAAGCCTGGCCAAGCACTAAGAGAGGAGTTAAGTGTGGTGTGTATGTGTTTTTATCTCTGCTGACCTCCAGGCATTTCACAAAGATAAGCTGCTCATGGTATAATGTCATGAAGGGGGAAACAGTCCCAGGGAACCTGTAGTTCCAAAGCCCATCTCTGGTGGAGATAGTAGGTTACACAATGGAAAGGAAATAATTTTGAATTTAAGCATTCTGGAATGCTTAAATCACAAATTTATTTGGCTGATGGCCTGGAACACTCACCCAGGGCAGAATCTGAAATACGGCACTATACAGGTTGTTATGTACCAAGAGATAAGTGATGTTTTTCTTTTTATTCCTCTGCTTTTGTTTTATTGAGCACTAGCTAAAATACCAATATGCTCCCTGCCTGGACCTTACAATGTCTTTTGCTCCTACCCTGTTATTTCTAAAGAGCCTTCTGTTGACATTGTAGGAGCATCAACCTGCCTTTATTCATAAATAACTTATATGTTTTCATTCCTATCACCATGTCCAGCCCCCTTGACAGACTATGTAGTGCAGGGGTCGCCCAGGTGATTCTGTGTGCTAAGCTGATGCCTCTTATACTGAAGAAGGTTTTTTGTATGTGTTATGATAAACAGTAAGGTCTGTACAGAGTGAGAATTGCAGGCAGTAGTCCCCATCTCTTTATTGCTAAATAACACACTATGGCTGCTAGGTTATTGTCTGTTTCCTGGTGAGTAACCTAGTAGGAAGAACAAAGCTTATGATTTTGTGGTTGTAGCCTTTCTTCAGGAGAGATCTTGTTTGTGTCATTTAGTCTTAAGTTTGGCTCTTTTGTAATTTGAAATGAGGACTGTATACTGTGATAATTGCTAATCCATTCCCATTTCCCTGGAATATATGATAACAGTAGTTCAGCATTTACAGTATTCCCCATTCACTGTTCATGTTTGCAATACGGAGCATAGCCTACCCTGTTATCAAGTAAAATATAAAGTGTCAACTGAAATGGAGCTACAGCAAGAAGTGTTTCATATGCAGTTGTGATAGAAGAGTAGCAGTATTACCACTCACGTTTTTGGCTGCATTCATCCTGCTGCACATGAGCACATGTAGAGGCAGATTTGCCCACTTGGGGACCCTTTAAGGTAGTTATAAAAAAGAAATAAAAAGTCTTCTTGTGCCTTTCAATATTCTTTTAAATTCCTAAACCTTTTATTGCTGTGCCAACACCATGGTTTAGGGTCCTCGTAGTCTAATATGAGGCATCCCTGCCCATGGCAGTGGGTTAGAACTGTATGATCTCAAGGTCATTTCCAACCCAAACCATTTTGTGATTCTATACTGGGATCAGGGTGTCATTAAACTGGTGAATTCAGTAGCTTGCATTAAATAGATGATCATATTAGATCATCATAAGGATTCATACTGAATGTACACACATACATAATGTAACACCAGTAATGCAGCAGAAAGACTTAACTATGGGAAGAAGGTGGGGATGATTTAGCAGGCAAACATTTTTTCCTGAGAAGTAACTTCTAAACCACTTCTTATGGCTCAGAGACTGGGAATCAGTATCTGTGGGGAAGGAGAGAAATAAGAAATGTTTAGAAATCCCAAAGTTTCTAAACATAAATATTTCCATTTCTGGTTTGATAAATCTGTTTAAATCCTTCTAGCTTCCTGTGGAGGAGTAAAGCAACCTAAATGTTAGACTTGTGATGTAAAAGAGTGTTTTCTGTAACCTTGGCAAACCTATGAGCTGACCAAGAGTCGTAATGGCTCCAGAGCGTACAGTGCATGTTTTGTTTTTCTAATGTCTAGAAGGTTCAATACATCTGAAATATAGCAAAATACTTTCCTGCAGGGCAGTGGAGATGCCCTAGTGACAAGAGGGAGCTGTATTATTTTCTCATCATCTCATAAACAGTGGGGTTCTGAGTGAGGATGTTAGGTAATGTTTTTCATATACAGAGCTAAATGGGGGTATTACTTTCATTGTCTAACCTTTTGAGATCTGAGGCAGTATTGTTTAACAAAGCATATTGTTTTTCCCTCTTGCTTTTACTGAGCTTTGGTGCTGATTTTTGAACTTTACGCCTGTGTTTAGACTTGTCTTATGTCTCTCATATGGAAGGGAGGAACATAGATGTTTGGGGCAGCAGGCAGCATAAACTGAAGGGAGAGAGAGGGGAGGAATAGAGGCAAGATTTGCTTCAGGAAATAGTAGGAAAAATCCACAACAGTGATCTTCTATCCATCCTCCTTTCAGGAAACTCCTTAGGGCTAAATGGAGTGCTAGTCCCTTGTGCCCTACCCAGGAGAACTGTGTGCCTTGGAAAGTGACTCATTGCCCCCTAATGCCATGGTAGAAAACTGTGAAGTCTGACTAGGCATGATGCTTCATAAGGATTCCTGTTTGCTTGGGATTGTGATCCAGAACACCTTAAGAGACCCACAGGACTGATTGATCTTCTCTATAGTGTTCTTTATTGTGACAGTACTTAGGAAGGAGTATTTTGTGTGGCAAAATAATGAGGGTGAGACAATATCTATTATGAATAGACTCTGAAAAAAGTCAGAACTTGTTACAGCTATTGTAATAAACAAAAATACACTTTTTATCATTACTTTCAAAGCTCTACATCAAAGTAATGTTAATTTTTGTGGACTATTAACCTGCTAACCTGTTTAAGTTCATCCTTTACAGCACAAAGGGAAGTGGAAAGAGAGAGTTCATATTTGTTCAATAGCTGAGTTTTTCAGCTGGCCTACCTTTGAATAATTATTAATATCTTCTTTGATATCTGAAAACTGTGATGTTTCACCCTCTCTACAGATACCTCAGGAGAATGTCTTCAATAAGTCGGGGGGACTGCACACAGGGAACCAGGGATTGGGAATAAAATAAAGAGAGGGAATCAAGGGACATTCAAAACAGTAATAAAATGGAAGTCAGGCACAATCCAGTTGAAGATCTGAAAAGCTCCTCTCCAGTGTTCTGTAATGATAGAAGACCCAACTACTCAACTTCTGTAAGACATTATGCAAACAACGGCTTTTAATTAATTGTGTGTCACTGTATTGTTTGTGTTTGTTTTTCCTTTTCCTTAAGAATGATATTCCAGGGTGATTAAGTCACAGCATACTCAGAAGAGGTCTCCTGAGTTTCAGCAAGATTATATCTAAAGTAAGATGCAAACCCCCAGGTCTCTTTAGATGTGTCTTTCTGTGCTGTTGGTGTTTTTTCCATTCTTATTTCCACGCTGGAGTGAATCTTACAAGCACAGAGCCTTTGTAACAACTTCTCTGTAGGAATACCACCTCCACTGTGAGCATGTCTGTTCTGTAAGTACAACTCCCCTGTTGTGATATGGGATGTCTTCACCTTTGTTTTCTCACCTTCTTTTCAGAATTATTTGTTTCTGGCAGTTGAGGGATGGGGCATGATGGGCAAATCCCATTGCATGCACTTTAAATTCAGTTTTAACTGGGTATGAGAAGCAAGGATGATTTAATGGCTACAGGTGTTAACCCTAACACAACTGATCAGTTTAGCAGGAATGTAAAAGAATTCTATTTTTAAGCCAATATAATACTGTCTGTCACTGGTTAGTATATCTTCTCTTCTCTATAAATGGAAATTAGCAGTTCCTTGGCCTTATTTGGGTATTGAGCATGGATCCTATGTTTTTTCTTATAGAACAAAACGTACTACAGGATTGTCACTTCTAACATCTGATGTCAAATACTCCCCATAGCTTAGCTCCCAAACCTGGGTCATCTCAGAGAAGAAAAATCTAGAAGTTCTTCAAGTATTTTGCAATCATTTCAAGCCAGACCCAAATTTCATCCCTTTCTGTGTTCTTCATTTCTAAACCACTGTGTCTGGTAGAAATGTGCAGAATGTAGAATACTGTATTTAAAAACAAAGTAAACCAGTCCTTAATAGGCACTCTATCATTTAGCTAAACAAAATCCCTTATCCACACCATTCTGGAAGGGGGGATGAGAGAAGTAGTGGAAAAAAAACCCACCTTGAAGTAAAACTGTACACAGTGACCAGAATTAATCACTTTGAAGTCTGGAGTAAAGATGAAAATATAAATTAAGCAGAACTGCTTTTATCCCATAACACACAATGCTGGTTGCAGATTTCAGGTGGTCCAGTGCTTAGTTCCAAAGAAAACTGTATGAAAGGCTAGGAAGTCACTTCTGCTTGTTATCATTATGCTAAGGATCAAAGCAGAAAGGTATCTCACTTCCATGTACAACTTTGAATTGTTTTATAAAGAAAGTCAGAAAATGGATCTTAAAGAGTAGTTCTTACTTGGCTGCCTTGCATCAGAGGAATGAGTAAGAAAACTATGTCCCTTTGCTGGAAGATATACCAGTACTGTATAGTACAGCAAACTTCTTCACCTGTCTTCTGTAAGTTTTGGATTGTAAAGAAGTAGAAAGAGTCAGACAGGGCTTTTATTGACTTAGGATCTCTCATAAACCCTACATATGCTTCTACATCCATGTCTTGTTTTCAATTTTAGTGAAGGCTTTTGTTTGAAGTCTCGTAAAATTCGAATTTATTGCAGTTTCTTTTTATAAAAAGGAAAGGGGAGGAGGCAAGTACCAAGATAGCATGTGCAAGGCAGGCCCAAGGAATGCATCTGTGAATTTAAAACATCAATCAGTTTATCAGCCTTTGCCTCAGCTATTGGCAACTACTTTTCCTCACTCTAACCTATGATATTGTGTTCTTAGTGTGTGTATAGAAAAACTAAGTAACTGACTAAGCACACAAATATACACTTATATTCTGGGGGTATGGAATTCAGGTCCTGAACTTCTGAAACTGTTAAATAGGCCAGATTGGTGCATAATGTGTATACTTATACTGAGAGATGGTGAGAACCTGCTCTCCAATGTGCCATATCTAGCACTAGTTGGTAATAACTTCTCATTCATTATGGTCCTTGAGTTCTACTTAAATCAGGAACAGCAATGTCAACTTACTGAGCAGCTACTGTTTGTACCAGCATAGAGGAGAGCATCTCTAGAACAGTAGAAGGCATAGCCTTTCCTCTTGTAGGGCAGAAGCCAGAGCAGAATGTCCTAAGATGCCAAATGTGCACACCAAAATCAAACTTTAGAAAGGTCTAAGGAGCATCCAAGAGTATAGTGAACTCACAGATTTATCTGCTGCTTGTGCACATGGACTCCTGCATACAAAGTGATGTCAAAGGTACAGCATGGCAGGATATGCCCAGTGGAAAACAAAACATCAAGCATGAGTGAATGTACGTGGGTTCATGCATCATTTGATTTGCATTTTTATGTTTGCTCTTCACTTGCATAGCAAAACTGGTCTACAAATTCATGTTCCTCTGCTTATATAAAAGTCTCCTTTTCAGTCAGCAAACTGCACCCACAGAGAGTAAGGGAAAATAGAGTAGAATAGCCTCTCCTCTATATGGTGTGCTCCTATAGCAGTCAGCTCTCACTGCCTATCGGGGACTGACTTCCACTGGTGCACGTCATTTGTTGAATATTCATAAAAAGTACCCTCCAAGATAGCAGTGGTACATTGCTCTGGAAGTCACTGATGACAGCTGAGCCTTTCCTAGTTCAGGAGCAGGGGGTCTGCCCTGAAGGGACACGAATACTTCCAGATTTGCCCCTCTTGACCTTTTCAGAATTGGATGAGGGACCAAACTGGACCAGAAATCTTGTTCTAAAGCAAGATTTCTACATCAAGGAACAAAGTGCATTCCCCACTAAAGTACATAAGTTTTTTTTCTTTGCCCTTCTACAGTGTTAAGCTGACCAACCTAAATTAAAATCTCATACTTCAAATAGCAAAAATCAGGGCGCTAATGTGCTGGCATGGTTCAAAGTTACTACAAAATTTATAGTCCCTGGCTGACCACACCTTTTTGAGCAAGGGACTACATCACTTTTACATAACTACGTGAAGCACTGAAATCACTTGTAAAAACAACTGTCCAGAGTTAGTGGTATATTGCACTAGCACAACCTATATAGAAAGGGTCATCAGGTAAAGCAAGTAGTATAACAATTCTGGGCAAATGACATACGCTTGTGGATCATGGCTTGTAAACATATGTAGACACACATAGGTGTTCTCTGAATATATTCTTCTTCATGGACCCCTTCCCATTCTGTACACATTATTGTGTTTAAGATATATCAGTAATACAACACTTGTGGTGTTTAAATGTTTAGAGGGAAGACCCTCCTAGAAAACATCCATAGGGGTGAGTCAACCTAAGCACTGAAAGAGAAATCCAAGTCCTGTAGCACATTTGGAATTTATTCTTGCAGAGGCTGAAAGGAAATCTGAGAGTTCTGCTGGAGAGAAGCTGCTGAGCACTGTAATTTTTTCACTCTAAGTAACAAATAGAATAGGCTTTTAACTGTATTTTCTCCATAAGAGCTACTTTAACCCTCTTCACTAAGTAAAAAAAAAAAAAAAAAAAGAAAATGCCAAGCAAAATTCCTATTCAGAGTGAAAAACAACTGAAACCAATGTGTGCAGCACACACTCTTTTCTTCCCTTCCTGTTTTGGTTGGTGTTTTCTAGCTGTGATTTTCGGACAGCTGAATGGGGGCTGGGAAAGTGTTTACAATATTTTCACATGATTGCGATGGCAGAGTTCTTGTACTCTGTGAAAGGCCTTCTGTTTTCAGATGGCAAGGAAAGTTTACCGTCTCTCCAGACAAAAGGAAGAGAGTTTGTTGCCAGCAGATGAGTAATGGGCATGGCCTCTGCACAATACCTCCTATCCAGTCCTAAATCTACATGGTGTTCTTAGGCTTCCCAGCTTCTCCAAAGCAACCTTTGTCTTTGCACTGGGAGACCAGAACTGCTAGTTGAGCTAGTTGGGTTGCAGCCAAGAGGGGAAGGCTTGGTGACAACAGTTGCTCAGTGTTCAGTGCCCAGTATCTGCCTTCTTACTATGCTACTACAATAGTTGGAAACTCATCAACATTTGTATAGAAGATGCCCAATTATGTTGCAGACCAGCTGTATAGTTTTCAGTTCCAGAAGATTCCAGTAACTCACTAAGTTTTAATACTTTTTTTTTCTTGTTAATCTGATGGGCTGCCTGAGATAAATGATTAAAGTAAAAGCATGGCATAATTACTCTGGGGGTAAAACTACATAGAGGTTGCCAATTCCGGTATTTGTTTTCTTACAAGCTACTTGAAGAAAGCATTTTCCATGGATGAGAAATTTTAGATTTTATTCAGTCTTTTAGATTTTATTCTTTCTTTGTCAGAAAAAATATTTTGGTGAAAAAGCGAACATCATCTTACCGAATGTTAGAACAGAAACTAAAGTTTTCCCAGAGAATCTGTGTACTTAGTGCTATAGAGGCGAGTAGGTAATTTTTTTCTGGTTTCTCTTATGAAGTTTCCTAGAGCTTGTCCAGATGTGTGGGGCATGTGTGTGTGAGCATGGCTGTCTGTCTCCCTGTCTAAAAGAAGTTGCATTTCACTCTTGTGTACTATAAAGGGCATGAAGAAGAGCTTTCTAAGAATTACCTAAGCATTCATTAACTACAATTAATATTGGCCATGTACTCAGCTCCAAATTGTCAGTACAAAGTTCTTGGTCTCTCATGCTAATTTGATGTTGCACAGAAACTAATTTATTGTTATCAAAAAAACAGAAGCAGGATGTAAGAGGCACTGGATTTCTTAAGGGCTGGTTATAGCTACTATCAGCAATTTACTGACTGACCTGTAGTAACCTGTGGTGCTGACAGTCCAGGGTACACAAGCAATGCATTAAGGTTAAAACCAAAACTATTTTCTTAATTACCTGAGTAGAGCATTCAAGGTAACTGATTGTATTCTTTGGAAAGTTTGGGGTTTTTTAATCTTTTTATTTTAACTGTTTAGACCAGCATTAAAATAATCTGGCTTCATTTCTTCTGCTGAAGGAGCAAGTCAGCTGAAATTTGGGCATCTTGCTGAAAGGAGGTGAAAAAAAAAGAGGTAGTTTTTCTTTTAAAGAACAGGACCATGCACATTCCATTCTTATGCCTTTAAAGGGGACTTCCCTATTTTAAATGCCCTCAGGCATAGAAATACCAACACCTCTTAATTGTTTAATATATTACAGCCTAAAACATTTACAGAAGCGTTTTCAAAGTATTTCACTGTTCCAGGTGCTTGATCCTCCACCTCCTAAAATAATAGGCTATTTCCCCTCGGTATTCATGTGCTTAGTGCCACAATGAGAAGTATGCTCTGTATCAAGTGAAGGGGAAGTGAGAGAAGTGGGACTGCCTGACATTGGTGCCTGCACTTGCAGCGTACATAGATTTCTGTCTTGTATCACACAGCTTGTAAAGAATGAGAAAGTAATATGGCTTGTACTTCAAATGTGAGGAGAAAAAATCATTTTGTTAAGCATTTGAATGTCACTGCACAAAAAAAAAAACAAAAAACAACACCCTGTTATAAAAATTCCATCTTGGCCATGATCTGATTTAATTAATTTTTTATTACAATTGATTAATATCGAGAGGCAATAAGCAAGCAGCGCTGGGTGCGCCGGGGAGTCTCCGCTCCACCCAAGACGCACACCGAGATTTCTGGGGTACAGTCTCTTATACTCCTTGGTTTTGGGTTTCAGCCAATCCTGTCGTCTCCTTCACCCGAATATCGACGTGGTTCTTTTTCATTGTTCTCCTCCTGTTGCTGGGATCTTATCTTTGGGTGATGAAACTTCTTAAAAAGTCATTGAATTCCTTGGCAATACATTAACAGGGAATGTCTATCACAAGCTTAACCACCATCTTAGCCCCCTCAATTCCATTTCTTATATAGTTACATATTGAATACACAAGTTTCACCTCATCCCGTAACAGAATGTATCCCTTGATTACCTAACCCCCTTAAGGTATTCAAGCAGTTAAACAAAACACCCTCTGTAGTTAGCAAAGCATTTGAGACATTCAAGTAGTTAAACAAAGTACCCCTTAAAGTAACAAAGACTTTGATTAGGAAGGATTATTCCTTTGTTCCTTCTTTTCTTTTCATCATTGTATTTACAGGAACTCCCATCTTAATCTGATCATTCGTATACATTCTACACATGATTTTCGATTCCTCCCAAAGTGCAATGATGACAAGGACTCCTAAGTTTCTGACATGAATCATTCCTATATACCTCACAACCCTGTCACTATGTCCTCTGAGCAGCATCACAAATTAGAAAGTAACAAGCAGTGCTGAGCTTATACCAGTCCACAATATAGCCATCCTCCAGCCAACCTCCAAACTCTATTTGCTGTTGCATGGAGCTGATGTGAAGCTAAACTCTGCTGCCTGCAACCATACAGCCATGCAACCATGCTTCAGACCCTAGGGAAAAAAATGTGCTGAATAAAACAACACCTTGTTTTGATTTAGTAGAGCCAAAATAAGAGACAACACTTTGTTTGGCCTATGCTAATTCTTTTTTCAGCTTCTTTAGCCAAAATGAACTAAAACTTTTCACTGCTCAAGAAATAATTTCTTAATATAAAGCACACAGGGCTCTTCAGGCTTCTGTGAGACTCTGGTGGCATAGAGGGATCTGAGCTTCTCTGTCAATCTTATTATCACACTGTACATCTGCTGAGAGTCTCGGATGCTGTCTGCTCACAGGCTGTGCAGTTCAGACATCCACATGCCGTGAGCACAGGTAACCTGGCTGCACTGATTCAGTGCACAAGCACTAGCAAAGCTGGATGGTCAAAGAAACTTTGTCTTGAAATTCAAAACCTGTTCGCAAAATCTCCCTTCTGCTTGCCAATCATCACTACTGTAGAATTGCAAACTAATGCAGATAGTTGAAAGACTTGGGGTCTCAAGCCCTCCTCCTGATAACCGTCTGTAAGGGAGAAGTGGCTGGATACAGTTTCCGATAAGGAGCTGGAGGGAGAGTGGTTCTGACTGGCCTGAGGGAGGAGATAATGCAAAGTTAAACAATTCTGTGAGAAGGGAGGACTGGATCTTTCCATGATTGCAGCTTCAACCATGCACTTCTCAGCTAAGTCTCTCTGCCATCCCTTTGAACCCATGTCTCCTATGTGACAGAGCAGTGACCTGGCTGCTGAGCCACTAACTAATATTGTTCTTTTAATCTGGCAAAACTGTGTTATAAAAGAGTTGGATTCACATGAGAAATCAAGTATAAGGTCTGTCCTCATAAAGACATTATACTGTGAATGCTCTCTTTCTGCTGGTTGTAAGAAAAGGTGGCTCAAGGGTGAAAGGGTAGCATTTACATTTAAATACACCTATTGGAGTCATACAAACACAATGCTAAAACCACTGCTCCCTTCTCTGAATGTTTTTAGAGTTTGCTGCTATTGTTTTTACACAAAAATAGCAATTTTTTTTTTTTACATAATAAAAAATCAGACATGAGATCTTTAAGATGCCATAAAGGAAAACAGAGAAGCTCTTTGTGCCAACAGGAGAAATGGATGAACCTTTTCAAACTCAACATTTTACTTTTTTCTTCTGTATGTGCCACTCAGGAGGTGAAATCCAGATAGAAAGCAGAGCTTCCCTGATGCTGCACTAACTGGTGGTGCGGGCTGGGTGTGATGCTGTTTACATTTCCCATAGAAAGAGAAATGCACTTAGTTTTTTTGTCTGTCAAACCCAGATTTGCGCTGTGATGAAAGAGAAAGCTCCTTCCACCTCAAGAAAACAGAAACTAAAGCAGGCTGCAAAGAGCGCTTGATGCCAGGGTGGGAGCTCAGTGAAACCCTTGAAACACACCCACTTGACCTGGGCCAGAGCTTCTTCCCTTTTGTTTCTGACGTCGTCCTCCCATCCGCACAGTGACAGGCATATGGTCTGCAATGGCAAAAGCTCTGAGGAGGGCTTTGCTCTTTAGGACACCTGACTGGAAAAATAGAAAACAAACCCACTCAAACCAAATTAAAAACCAACCCCCCCTCCCAAAGCCCAAACAAACAAAGAATCCCCAAGCTGTGTATTCCTTGAATTTTATTTCTCAGTTTTTTGGTGGCTTTTATCATGACTTTCTACCATCCAAATAAGTGTCAAACCCAAAAAGCATGAATAAATGCCTTAAAATGACAATGTAGCTGGAAATCAGAAATCGGGAGCTGCCTTCTCAATGATTTTTGCACACATGAATTTGTATTAAACATACAGCTAATGAGACTGATCATTAAATTTGTTCCAGATGACTCTCAACAGCGAAGAACCTAAAATCCGGATCTAAATGGGGAAGTTTAACATCTAGTTAGTAGTTTTTCCTTTGGAATATGCATATGAAACTGTTATCTTAATATATAGCCCTGGGAGGTGGCGAATCCTAAGGCATTTTTTACAGACCTATGAAACGAAATGGACTTTAGAATCTCTTCTAAGTGAAGTGAAATTGTCAGATTTGCAAAATGCATGTAAAGAAAGAAGTAGCAAAATAGTCTGTATCTCCATGTTCAGTAGCCTTCTATGGATCTTGATCTTTTAGAGTACACCTAATTATATTTTATTTGGGTCTTTGATAATTTTGTCCTTTACAACATTGTGTGGCTGTATGAAACAAAACAGTGCATCCCTTGGTCTCCCTAGTCTGGCATCTCTTAGTCTTCCTAGTTTTTCTTTCTAGTTTTTATATTCTGAAAAATGCTGAATGATTCTTTCCTGCAGAATACCTTCATTTTTTATAACCTTGTTAACTACTTGTTAGTCATTTTTCCAAACAAAGGAATTCTTTGAAACCTAAACTCTATGGAGAGAAGCTTTTGTACGCATCAGGTAATCCTTGTTGCAGTTTGCTGCAGCTTTCCTCATTCTGTGCCTTTGTGGAGATGAGAGGATCAGAGGTGTACTTGGTATTCACCTGAACTTACGGAACAGCAAAACTCTGTGTTGTTCTTCCTTCCTTTCCAAATGACTCCTAATATCCTGTGTGCTGTCTGACTTACAGGGTTTAAAGGTCTGTTGTAAGGAGGAATTATTCTCCTGGCCCATGGATACATAGGGCCACATCACTTGAATTCAGAGGATTTTATGTCCTCCAGAGAGCAGTTTAGACAACCAAAATTGCATACCCATGTTTTGATTCTACAGTGCAATGAAGGTGCCTCAGTGTTCTTGAGGGAGAATTTCCTGCCAGCCAGCCAATATTCAGTATTACACACCTCAGGTCACTGAGAATTTAAATGTTCTGGTTCTTGGCTTTAGTTTTGTGCTTTCAGTAATGCAACATAAAATATCAAGTTATTCCCAAAAGCAAGAACCAGAACCTATCTACTAGCACTATCTGATAGGTAAGTCACCTCTCTTGTTTCCTTTGTTGATACTTAAGAGTTTCTGGGGAAATGTGGAAACTTCCAGGTCAAAGAAGGAAACCTGTAGCTGCTTTTGTGTTCCCATATCATTAGGCTGTGTGGGCAGAGGATGGTCCAGATTGCTCTTTGAGGTTAGAATCAAGCACTTACATTTCAGTTCAAGCAGTGTTATTGGATATGGGCCAAGAAGTTTGTGCTAAAAGCTTAGTATTATTAAGTTATATCAAGCATAGCTCAACTACAGTCAAATACTTCTTTCCTGTCTTGTGGCTGTCATTTCGCTCTGAATGAATAAAATATAGCCTGACCAAACACAGGTTATGGGACAAGTGCAAGCTCTATTTAAAGGTTAACAGCCTGATTTCTCTCTCATAGCAGTTTTACAGTCATTTAACTGCATTGACTTCAGTGAAATAAGTCCTGATTTACAGCATGGCTTCAGAGCTTATTTAAAGCTGTGCTAAACAATAACAATGCTGGTGACGGGTCTTTGGGAGCAAAGCATGTTTGTGTTGTGCATGCCATGGTACTATGGTACTGAGGCCCTAAAGAAAATTATTATTAATTTTTGATCCATAGAGAACAGATTTTCAAGGAATTGCTTAGGTTTCTTATTTGTTGCTTTTTATGATTTAATATCAGGTATAGGGTGTGTTTTTTCAGTGATTTGTCATATACCAAGGAATCCTGGGTTTCAAATCAAATGTAGAGGTCAGAGGTGTACAGAGTCTATAATTCTGTATATTTTTTGTTAGAACAGACATCCTCAACTTGAAATGAAACCTCAAAAAATGCCATCAAATCTAAAACAAAAAAACCCAGCGACAAAACAAAGAACTAATTCTTTTAAAAACTATTTGGAAATGAGTTTATTTCCTGTCAACCCTCCCAAGTGTGATATTTTTTTCATCTCTTCACACTATAGACTCACATTTTTTCAGTTTGACAGTGTCATCTCCTGGCTGCTTCCCTCTTATTGACTTCCCAGTGCAGAACAGATAGGAGAAAACATATGAATGAATGCGTCTGATCAAGGAATGTGAATCTGTGGTTTTAGCTTGACTCATGTTGACACAAAATGTTTTTACTGTGGGAAAGCTAAGCAAGCCAAACACAAACTTGCAACCTGCTTCTCTGCAAGGTAGATGCAACTCTGCCTGCTCGAGCTCTCCTTTAGCAACTTTATCGCATGTGCACTGAGGATATGGAAAAGCACTTGTGCTTTTGATGTGTCTTGTGTATCTCTTAAATTGCCAAGCTCACCTTTCACAGTCCTGTCACTGGGAAGCTGTAGAAGGTTCTTTTTTTGTGAGCCAGTCCTTATCTTCTTATCCAGTGCAATAGGCATGTTCTTTGGAGAACACATCAGCTAGCCTTCTGTGTTCTCTTGCCCCATAACATAATCTGAATTGGGGCAGGAGCATCAAGAGTACAGTGCAGTAGTGAAAAGGTGGATTTGTTTCCTGAGAGATGTCACTGTTTCTCAGTTCCCAGCAGCAGAATCTTTAAACTAATGATCTTTCCAGCACATGTAAACCAGCCAAGCCCAGGACTCAGGCTCATAGTGTGATGATCTGGTATTGTGTTATAAGGATTTCTAGCAGAGACAATGATTTGCAACATCATATTAAGTGTAGTAAAAACCAAAACCATACTCCCTTGTGTCTCCCAAAACCAACCTTCATAATGGTTATTTATTTGATGGATCTTGGGTTATTTACAGATGTCTACCTGTAGACATACAGCTACATTATAAGGGGGCCTATAAGGATGCTGGGGAGGGACTCTTCATTAGGTACTGTAGTGATAGGACAAGCAGTAATGGGTTAAAACTTAAACAGAGGAAGTTTAGATTCGATATAAGGAAGAAGTTCTTTACTGTGAGGGTGGTGAGGCATTGGAATGGGTTGCCCAAGGAAGCTGTGGATGCTCCATCCCTGGTGGTGATGAAGGCCAGGTTGGACAGAGCCTTGGGTGGCGTGGTTTAGTGTGAGGTGTCCCTGACCATGGCAGGGGGGTTGGCACTTGATAATTTTAAGGTTCTTTCCAACCCTACCTATTCTATGATTCTACGTCAGGGTTGGACTTGTTCCAACAGCTCCATGTCCTTCTTGTATTGGGAACACCAGAGCTGCACAGAGTGCTGCAAGTGGGGTCTCAGCAGAGCAGAGGGGCAAGGATCACCTTCATTACCTGCTGCTCACACTGCTTATGATGCAGCCCAGCACACAGGAAGTTTCTGGGCTCAAACACACACTGAAGCTGCTCATGTTCAGTTTCTTATTGACCAACAAAAATCCTGACTTTTTAACCTTATAAGTCTTGACTTTAGGGAGGGGATAGGATTCTTTTCTCATGTGCCTGGCTTGCTGGGACAGAGCCACATAGCTATGGTCTGTTTGCTCAGCGTTAGCTGTGCTGCCCAAGTGTGAAAGCATGGAGGGGAGATTCTCCCTGATTTCAGTGGGATCTGGAGTGGATCCATGAGGAATGCTACCATTTTCAGCACTTCTCTTGCTTTGACTAAGACCAGGCACACTGAGATATGAATGTTGTTGCAGCTGCCACACACTATATGTAAGCCACATGTTGATGATTGTTGCTTAAATAAGATCTTTGTCCGATGTTTTCTTCCATCTAGAACCTACTGGGGTTTGTGTGATGCTTAAAGTGAGAGTTTCTGGTTTTAATGTTGGTATACTTGGGATTTACATATCACATTTTGTGTTCATAAAAAAGACTATATTTATTGTATAGTCAGCTTTATGGTAACAGAGGACTAGCCCTAATATGGAAACAAATTGGCCTATTCATTCTTCAGTTGTTTGTATCATTTTATGTTGTGGTTGGTTTATTTACTTCTAGGTCTCCTTCAGTCCACTCCCTGAGTAACAGTGTTTTTCCTTAGAATATAATGAACTGTGTTGCATTTATGAGAGCTGCATGGTCAAGTTCTGTTACTCCTATCACCCTGATGTGTGTCTTATCTCACTACCAACATTTGGACTATGCCCTGACTGTTGGCTTCGGCAAGACTAGAAAGGAAAGGAAAGCCTAGTCACACTTACTATATCTAAACTATTAAATATAATTAATTAGAGAGGTTTTTTTCCTGGAGGCCAACTGACATGAAGGAGCTTACATTCACACAGCTAAACTCTTTTACCCTCCAAATGATAGTGGCCACATCCAAAAAACTTGTTGGATATGGTCCATGATGCAGGTTAATACCCAAGCTGTCCTTTGGCATTGTTTGTAAAAGCACAAGCAGGTTTATGCCAAAATATGCCAAGAGCCAGTTTAGTAGTACAGATGGTGTCAGGCCCATGCCTTGCTGGTCTTCTTTAGTTTATTTATTGTCAGAGTGAAACCTCAGTAATACTGCCAGGAGTCAGCAGAAATTTCCCTGTTGGCCTGAGTGACAGAAGCCACTGGGATGGATAATCATTAGTTTTCTCACCCCTTCACTCTAGATTCTTTATTCTCTCATTCTGTTCTTTACCAGTTAAGTACTGAAATAAATATTTTTTTTAGATCTAATAGAATTTATTGGATTGTTAAATGGGGTTATTGCCTGCTCAAAAATTGCTGTTAGTTTTGTAATACTGAGAAGTTTTTTACAGAGCCGATGCTCTGGGCAGGGGGGGAAATCTCTTCCCTGACTGAGGATCTCCTATGGCTTTGAGCAAGTAACCAAGATCTTCTGTGACTCAGCACCCCATTTGGATAAAAGAGTAAAAAGCAGTGAGGTGCAAACTCATCAAACACACCAGATGCTCGAGATCACATAAGCACACTACACTGGTATGAACATAAAACCTTTTATTTCAGTGACAACTTATTTCACAAGTCTGGGAAGGGAAGTTGTTTTAAACCCTGCAAAATGGCCATGACTGCTTTCATCCCCATATCACAGTCAGAGCACTGGGGGTGGGTTTGGATAAGCCTGCAGGATCCTATATTGTGAGATAGCTTGGGGAACTGGTGCTCTGTATTTCTAGTGTTAACTTTGTGCACCTGGTACCTCAATTATTCCATGTAACACTGTAGTCCTTCACAGTGCTATGTTATACTTCTGCCTGCAGCAATACAAATAAGAATTCGGCAATTCACACAATAATCTTTTACTCAATTCTAAAGATAAAGGGCAGGGAAAGCCAAGTGAGTTTAAAAAGCTCATTATACAAAATGGTTATGCTAGCCATGCTGTATTACTGAGATTACAGAAAATTACCTAGATGTATTGAATTAAACCATGCTTTTCCAATGATCTCAGAAGCAGCAGCAGAATTGGGACACTTTAATCATTGCATTATCAGTTTGGTAGTAACTACTATACTGAATTGCTGCTCAAAATGAAAACCTGTATTGTTTTATCCAGAAGGTTTTTGGTTTCTAACACTAGCCTTTACTTTTCTTGATTGAATTACTAGAGCTGACGAGTACTTATTTCAGTGACATTAAAGCTAACGCATATTTTGCCTCAGTTTACTACAGACTAAGAGTGTGTTTTTAATTAATGTGGTCATTTGATGTGCAGCACCTTGCTGAATTATGAGAACCTCATTGTGTGCTTTCTTCCAATGTTCCTTCTAGGGTAGAAAGACTCTTTGTTTCTTAATTGACCTATTCATGGATCAGTCTCATGAAAGAGGCTATGGAGCCCAATACGTACACAGTCATACCTGGCCTGGGCTATACAACTCTGATATAATGAAAATGTTAAAAGAAAAGGGTTGTTGGCAAGAATTATTTATGTGGAAACTGATGGTTTTTTTCTGAGCTGGATTTTGAAAAGCAGGATGTATGTCAAAGCAGAGCAGAAACATTTAACCTAATCTACCTTTGGCTCCCTTTCCCTTCCCTCTCTGTGTTGCTCCTCAAGCCTGAATCATTCTCCCATAGGGACTTGCATAGGGCAGTAGCTCTACTCAGACTTAGTGAGACCTTTGCATCAGTTAAGGTTTGCAAAGCCATAATGTGTTTATTTTTTTCAGCCTGATTTCTTGAGAAACCGAGGAGGGCTTGAATCTCCCTCCCACTGATAACGGTGATGTTGGAAGTGCTCGATGCATTCCAGGGCATAGCCCTGAAGGCTGTGGGTCAGACAGCCACTAATGATCCTTTGGAAGTACGTGCAGATTCCTTTGGTCTTCATTGAGGGAAACCCTGGGTCTCCATTAAAAATACAAAACAAAACTAAAGAACAGAAACTCAACACAAAACCCCCAAACACAATAGTCATAGTGGCCCACATGATACATTGAAAAACCTGTCTCAGACCAAGCACTGAATTTGGGAATCATCTGGAATAAGGCAGAGGCTTGAAGCTTGACTCGGAGACAAGTATCTCCACGGTGTTTTTGTGGGCTGAAGGGATGAAGGCTCTGCCCATGTGTGATTGGGCTGTGATGTGCGAGGATGTAGCCCAGTGGCTCGAGCTGGTATTCCCTGCTTGCTGTCAGAAGGTATCACCACAGTCTCAGTGCCTATTCACAATGTACAGGCTTTGAGCTGTACTGTGCAGCCATCACCCCAGGCTTTATCCCAGGCTCCTTTTGACCCTCTTTTTCTTTTATGTAAAGCTGTATCCTTTCAGCTTTTATTCTCTTTCTAGAAGTTAACTCTACTTTTTTTATTCCCTTCTACTTCCACTGTTGAACTTGCTATGCCAAACTCCACACTCTACCATCTATCCACCCCGTATGTTTATATTTTCCAGTAGTTGAGGCATGTTGTGCTGACCTGCCTGGACAGAGCTCCTTTATCACAGAGATAAACATGATGTCCCCCTCAAATAGAATTTCTATCATGTGTGACCTTTCATCTTGAACTGCCATGACCGGTTTTGTATTAATGCTCTACCGTGCTGCTTGCAGAAGCCAGGAAAGAAAATCTTTTGTTTCAAGATAAAATGCTGCTAAAGGACAGGATACGGTCTTGTTTTTAATCCATCTAATTAAAGTCTGCATGTGCAGTGTAACTGAGAATGCAGCCTTCGCCCACCACTTTCCCACAGGCAGAGAATAAAGGTCTTTAATACAGCAGCAGCTAGACACCCTTGGATAACAGAGAACAGAGCCCACAGTTCATCCCAGCTTTCCTTATCATATCTGCGGATGGCTTTACCATCTCTTCCTCCCTCCTACTTTCTCTCCATGGAATCACTTACTGAAATATGTGCCTCTAATACCTCACTTCAGAATGTAATAAAATTAAAAATATGTTACCTCACATTTATCTATGCTCCAGTGAGCTCTGAATGTCATTAATTTCTAGCAAAATTAAAAAGAAAAAATAGAAAAAGAAAGAAAATAAGAGAAGGGGGGGAGAACAAGTGTCTATTTTGTCTATTTCTAATTAAACATCAAACTATTTGTTAAAACTGTTCTGCCAAGAACAGAGTAACACAGTTTAGCAGTTCACACTTGTGTATGTTCACTCTGTAGGTTGTTTTAGTTTTGCTGGATGGTTGTGGTTATTACTGAGGCTGCTTTCTCTCTCTCTCTGTGTGTGTGTGTGTGTGTGTGTGTGTGTGTGTGTGTCAGGGAGAGGGTGCCATGGAGCAATTTTTTGTGAAACACTTCCTTGGTTAGTTTTTCACTTGTTGCTTTTCATTGGGTAACTGAAGTGGGGAAAGGAGGAGGAGAAGGAAGACAGCCAAGGGAGGAAGAAGCAGCAAGGGTAAAATGGGAAGCACTAGAACTGAGCCTCCACCTGCTTTCTCTTTCTTCGTCATGTTTTAAATGATGACTATGAGGTCAACGTACCAGAGGATTCAAAACTCGGGAGGAGATAGTGCAACATGAGTACAAAATACATTTCAGTACACATAAAGTTACCCCCACCATTCCCCCAGCAAAACATACGAACAGGCTTTCTGTGGGAATTCTTTGGTAACCCACACAAAGAGCGGTTCAAACAGATGTGCCTACAGCTAAACACCATCCACGAGCTGCTGCAGGAAATCACCATTTTAATGCGTTCACTTTCCTGATTCAGATTCAGGGAACTTGTCTTACAGTTGTTAAAAGAAGGGATTTTGAGTCCTGAGTAAATATGCAACACCTAGGGGAAAATACTGGCTTGATTTGTTTGTCATGAATTATTCATATGTCTGTTGTACTCAGGGAATTATTAGACAGAGATAAAAAGTGGTATTTTGGAATCCAGTAAAGCTTCTGAGGTGAGACCAGTCTAACTAAAGCACTTAACATCACATTTGTTTAATACCTAAGTATTTCAAAAGCAGAGGACAGAACAAACCAGACACCAGAAGTACTGTGCTGCCTATCTATGAAAAGAAGCAACGTGGATCAAGTACAATAGTGCTTTTCATCACAACGTGGTTATCTTATGCTGACTTCTGTAATCAGGAATAAAGAGATCTGTAAGTTTCTCTGCTCTTAGCTCCTATGGAAGGACAAGATTAAATAAGTAGCTATCTCTCATCATCATGGCTTGACTTCGTGAATGAAGATTTGGGAAGGGCTTTACCCACGCTTACTACAAGCGCGCTGATGACTAAGAAGGCCAATGTGGGATAGGCAATTAGTGGTACAGGTGGGGCACGATTCTTTCTGCATTGTCTTTTCTCCTCGAGACTAGTTCTTCGTGAGCTCTCAAAGGAGTCAGCGGCATTATGTATGGTGTGCCTCCAAGTCTCCTGATTGGAGGCCAAGGTGGACCACTGATGGTAGTCAATATGGCCAAGGCTAAGGTATTGTTTCAGGGAGTCCTTATATCTCTTCTTTGGGGCACCTCTCTTGCGGCTACCGGTGGCAAGTTCACCGTAAAACACGATCTTGGGGAGGCGGTGATCCTTCATTCTAGAGATGTGCCCTGCCCAGCGCAGCTGCAATTTCAGCAATATGGCCTCGATGCTGGTGACCCCTGCCTGTTCGAGGACAGTGACATTAGACACATAGTCAGTCCAATGGATGTTTAGAATTGTACGGAGGCAGCACTGATGAAAGCGTTCCAGGAGTCGCAGGTGATGACGGTAGATGACCCATGATTCAGACCCATATAAAAGAGTAGACAATACAATGGCTCTATAGACACTGATCTTTGTACTTTTCTTCAGGTGTTTATTGCACCAGACTCTTTTATGGAGTTTTCCAAAGGCTCTATATGCCTTTGCTATTCTGTTGTCTATCTCTTTGTCGATCGTGGCATCCGAGGAAATGATGCTTCCCAGATAGCTGAACTGCTGAACTGTCTTAAGCTCTGACTCGCCGATGGTAATATGGGGATGGCGATAATCTTCTTGCGGTGCAGGTTGGTAGAGGACTACTGTCTTCTTCAAGCTGACTTCCAGCCCAAAAACCTCAGCCGCCTCCGCAAAGCAAGATGTTAAACGCTGCAGAGCTGCTTCTGTGTGGGCAACAAGGGCGGCATCATCAGCAAAGAGCAGTTCACGGACAAGATGGTTTAGGGTCTTAGTGTGGGCCTTCAGTCGCCTTAGATTGAATAGGCTACCATCGGTACGATATCGAATATAAATGCCGTCTTGTTCGTCGAGGTCTGCTGTAGCCCTTTGGAGCATCATGCTAAAGAAGATTGTGAATAAGGTCGGTGCGAGAACACAACCTTGTTTCACACCACTGGTTATTGGGAAAGGCTCAGAGAGTGCATCGCCATACCTGACTTGGCCTTGCTGATCCTCATGTAACAGAATAATCATTTTGAGGAACTTGGGGGGACAACCTAATTGTTCCAAGATCAGCCACAGGCCTTTTCTGCTCACAGTGTCAAAAGCTTTGGTGAGGTCAACGAAAGTTACATAGAGCCTCTTATTCTGGTCTCTACACTTTTCTTTCAGTTGTCTGAGAACAAATACCATGTCTGTGGTACTTCTATTAGCTCTGAAACCACACTGACTTTCAGGTAGAAGTTTTTCTGCGATAGCAGGTACTAGTCCGTTCAATAGTATTCTTGCAAGAATTTTTCCAGCAATGGAGAGCAGAGTTATACCTCAGTAGCTTGAGCAGTCTGACTTGACACCTTTTTCTTATACAGAGTGACGATGATTGCATCACGAAAGTCTGACGGTATTTTGCCTTGTTCCCAACAGCACACAACTAGCTCATGAAATTTAGCATGAGGTGCTTGGCCTCCATGCTTCCATATTTCAGGTGGGACTTCATGAACCCCAGCTGCCTTGCCAGTTTTCACCTGCTGTATAGCCTTAAAAGTCTCTTCCATGGTAGGGGCTAAATCCAATTCGTTTTTCACCGGATGTTGCAGAATGTGCTGGATTCCTTCACCTTGGACTACATGATTAGCACTAAAGAGGGTTTGAAAATGTTCAGACCAACGATTCAGGACGGAGATTTTATTTGTAAGAAGCGTTTGGCTGTCTGCACTAAGTAAGGGGCTTTGAACCTGAAATGTGGGTCCATACACTGCCTTCAGAGCCTCATAGAATCTTCTGTGGTCACCCAAATCTGCACATAGTTGAGTCTTTTCTGCTATGTTGAGCTACCACTTGTTCTGGATGTCTCTAAGTATCTGTTGGACTTTGCTACATGCAAGACGAAAGGCTGCTTTTCTTACATGGCAGAGTGGCTGAGCGAGATGTGCTTGATGAGCAGATCTCTTTTTTGTCAGCAATTCCTGGACCTCCTGGTTGCTATCGTCAAACCAGTCTTTGTTTTTCTTTGAGGAGAACCCGATGGATTCTACGGAGGACTGCAGGATGCTGTTTTTGATATGTTGCCAAAGCGCTTCAGGAGAAGAATCTATAAGTTGGTCTTCAAGCCTAGTTTGAAGGTTAGCCTGAAAGCTGTCACTCACTGCAGCTATTTGGAGATTATTAACATTGAGCCTCCTCCTCGGAATGCCGCCCCTCTTAGGTTTGGGCTTGAAGTGGAAATTAAGTTTGCAACGCACAAGGCTGTGTTCTGTTTGACATTCTGCACTAGGCATCACTCGGGTGTGACAGACATCACGAATATTTCTCTGGTGCACTAAAACATAATCAATAAGGTTCCAATGTTTAGATCGAGGATGCATCCAGGTTGTCTTCTAGCTGTCTTTCTGCTGGAAGATAGTGTTGGTGATGGTAAGCTGTTGCTCTGTACAGAACTCTAGTAAGCGGTGACTGTTATCATTGCAGCTGCTAACACCGTGCTTGCCTAGTACTCCTTCAAAGTTCATTCCTACTTGGGCGTTGAAGTCACCAAGGATTATGATCTTATCTGCTACAGGAACCTTTTGAGTGAGGTGACGCAGGTCAGAGTAGAATTTTTCTTTGTCTGCAGGGTCAGCTTGCAGAGTTGGAGCATATATGCTGAAAAGAACAACATGTTGCTTATTGTCTAGTGGAAGACGTAGGGAGATAATACAATCGGAATTACCTATTGGCAAATTTTCAAGTTTAGAGATGATGGAGTTTTTAATCATGAAGCCGACTCCAGAAAGATGACTTTCAATTTTGGATTTGCCTGACCAGTAGAGTGTATAGCCAGCACCATGTTCTTTGAGGCTACCTTCCTCATGAAGGCGAACTTCACTGAGAGCAACGATATCGATGTTAAGTCGTGACATTTCATGGGCAATTAGTGCAGAACGGCGCTCAGGATGCCCACTGTTCACTGTATCAAGCATGGTTCTGATGTTCCAACATGCAAGTGTCAATCTGGACACACCTTTGGAGGCAGGTGTATGCCTTTGTCTCTTTGTCTTTAAATGACCGCAATAAAAGATGCCCGTTGGCCGTGGCTAGCCAACCAGGTGGAGGGGGAGATGAGCTTTGGTTAGGCCACCTTTTCTAGGCCTCTCTCCATATGGAGCAAGCAGTGCTGTCCTTGAAAAAGGCTGCTTGGTCATTCAGGATGCTGCTGAACAAGACTGTCATCTCCTGGGTCAGTCTCGAGTGACCAATGTCCTGAACTGTCTGCATGCAGGGTTGGGTCTGTGACTTCCAGTGCACCTTATCACCTGCCGTTTCATCCCTCGCCTGTTGCTACAGGGCTTTGCAAATGTGGGTAAACCCTTCAGGCCTGTGCAGTGGATTTATTTTAGGTGAGGCATAGCGTGTGCAGAACTGGCCTCACCCTTTACACCTGAGGTTTATCTGCCAGAGCCTAGCAAGCTTGGACTGTGACAGCAAAGTCTTCAGGTTGTAGGTTTGATTAGAGTATCCTTCTCTTAGATGGATGGCCTTACAGGGCTATATGAGCTCCATCTGCCCGGGTTTGAAGTTAGAGTTGTCCTTCTCCTAGGATGGTTGCTTGAAGGTTAGTGAGCCCATCCTGCCCATGGACCCACTTTGTCTGACCCTTCATTTGAAACCTGACAGGCATGGGAGACCCTACCGAAAGCATAAGCCACCACCAGCATAGCTCCCAACTTCACAAGGGCACGCAAGCTCTTTCCCCACAACAAGGGGGTGTCCGTGAAAGAGAGCTATCTCTATACTTATATAATCTTATATATTTACATAGCATCATGAAATTGTAGTAAGCATAAATTTTAGTTTACCTTGGAATTAATGTCTAATCTATAGAACAGTAATAGCCAAGAAGACACCTGTATTTTACGAATTTAAGATTTTCTTTCATATTTTGACAAAAATACTCAATAGTTGCTCTTCAATAGTGACATCTGCTTTGACACAGTAAAAATGTTGTTAATATGAAGTCACTTATTTTTTTATGAATGTTTGCATATTGTTTTAATCAACATCAGATTTACAGAGCTTTGTGTATTCCTTTTAAGTTTGCTAATCCTAATAAATACATAACTCTTTTATTATTACTTAGCAGCCTTCCTTAAGAACTAAAATTAATTTGTATTTTGGGGAGGCACTTTAATGTTTTTATGGGCAGATACAATGTTAAATAATGTCCTGTAATTCCATGCAACTAATAAAATAAATTAGGGTGGTGATAATTATTTTTTGTCACTAATAACTGTTGTTGTAGAGCACTTGTTATGAAGAGTTGCATAAGAAGAGCTGAAAACCAACCACATTGCTATGCTAGTCACACATGACTAGCAGCATGGCATAAATTCCTTCTTAAAGTTAGTGAAGGATGCTGGACATCAGAGAATACTAAAGGTCAAGCTTAAAGGTCATAAGTCTCAGATCCCCACAGTGATCACTTAATGTGTTGGAAATGAGGATGCCTTTACTAAGTCCCTGAACTACTTCATGCAGTCAAACCTCATCTAAAAAGTTTAGCTTATGATAGGACCCAAGTGTTTAGGAGGTTGTTCTCAGCGCACTTAAGGAAAAAGAGAATGGAAGTGGCATTCTTTCATCTTGCACGTCTTGCACGTGGGACCTGATGTTTTGGTTCACCTCTGTCACCAGCAGCCATTTGCAGGGATTCTTCACTGGTGAGACCATGGAAAGTAGAAATGTGAGAAGAGGGTATGTCTGAATTCTTAAATCATTTTCAAAGTTTTCAATTTCCAAATTTTATTTTGAAGTTTTTAAATTTTTGTAGTTTGTATCTCTACTTTTTATGTCATTGATAATCTTTGGCACAGCAAATATATACTGACCTTCCAGAGTGAAGAGCAGCTTTTACACTGAGTGAAAGTCAGAAAGCTCAAGAGGCTGTTGACAGTTATTTAAAATGTTCAGTTATGGCTACAGAAAGGTCCCTTTGAAATGACCATTCCTCTTTCCTATATTAACCTCATATCAAAACAAGTTCTTTGCGTTGTGAAAAGAAGTGAAAACAATAATCATGGTCAAATTTCTTTTGATGCTGCAAATTGCTTTCAAAATCCAATTCTCAAATTTCACTGTGCCCCTTCCAAACAAAAGCTATTTAGCCCAATTGTACAAGAGTGTTTTATAAGGCTAAGAAATGAAGGGTCAGTTAATTACGCCCTTTCTACAAATGCTGAAGACCATGGCAGTAATGCCTCACCAGAACTGATGATTCAGGGGGACAGTAGGAGCCAGCTGCTGATTACAAACAGAAACACGAGTCACCCTCTCTCTGACTCTTAAATAAAAAACCCAAACCAAACTAAAACAATAATATGATTAGAATTTAATTTCTGTGCCCTCAGGGTAGAGGAAGAGAGTGGCTGCTCATCTGTTCTGGCAGAATAACTTGGTAAGTTTATTACTGGTGGTAATTACTCTGGAAATGGAAAAGTAGTGCTGCCAAAGTCAGATTTTGCCTACTGAGAAGAATCATAGAATCATAGAACAGTTAGGGTTAGAAAGGACCTTAAGATCATCCAGTTCCAACTCCCCTGTCATGGGCAGGGACAACTTGCACTAAAGCATGTCACCCAAGACTCCATCCAACCTGGTCTTGAACACTGCTATGGATGGAGCATTTACCACTTCTCTGGGCACCCTGTGCCAGCACCTCACCACACTCACAGTGAAGAGCTTCTTCCTTATATCTAACCTGAACTTCCCCTTTTTAAGTTGAAACCCATTAGCCCTTGTCCTATCACTACAGTCCCTGATGAAGAGTCCCTCTCCAGCATCCTTATTGTCCCCCTCAGAAACTGAAAGCTGCTCTGAGATCTCCATACAGCTTCTCTTCTCCAGGCTGAACAGCCCCAGTGTTCTCAGCCTGTTTTCATACAGGAAGTGTTCCAGCCCCTGGTCATCCTTGTAGCCTCCTCTGGACTTGCTCCAACAGCTCCATATCATTCTTATGTTGAGGACATAAGAATGGATGGACTATCTCCAGAAGAAAACAGGAGAACTGGCTATCCTGGATTTGGAGGAGCCTGAGGTTCTCGACAACTTCTTTGCCTCAGTCTTCACCAGTGTTGTGGTTTATATTTTACTGCTGTTGTTTAGAAATACATATATACATATATGTAGCCTTTGTAATTCTCTCAGAAATGGGAGCTGGACTACATCTGAGCAAGCTAGCTAAACAATTGTTAATGTAACTAAAATTCAGCATTCATCCTACTTTTGTGACCTTTTTGTGTACTAAATTTGGATTCATTTCTCTCCTCAGGCAGGCAAGTACTATGTTTATGTATGGCCTAATACTTCTCCCTATCACTGCAGGAAGATTGGGATAATCTTCATGTTTGCATCAGGTCAGGCAGGACATTGGCAGCAGCAGCCCTTTTGTTTTCGCTTCAAACCTGGGTTCCAAACAGCAGAAATATGGTAGATACATACCTGACAGTTTTAACATATGGGAAAATGGAACATCTCTGAAAGTTTTAGTTCAAAATTTATCCAGCGTGATATTTGGCATCATTCTTTTTTCAGAGATAAACATGAGAGTACTTAGAAGAAAATACTTCTTGGACACAGGTAGTTGCTGAATTTTAACTCTGACAACATCTTTAGGAAACAGCACAGAGATACAAGACATATATCAAGCCTCCAAGCCCTTTGCCCAGGGGAAAAGCCATTTTGAGGCAACTAGGGATAAGATGAAACAAAAAAGATCAAGTTCAACGAAGCACACATAGTCTAATGGTTAACATGTGCCCTGTCGTTTCACTGTCCTTCCTGCCAGTGCTGCCTGTGGTGGCACTGGGCCTTGGTGCTTAGAGATTGGGTTTAAGGTGCTGTGATCTTTTCTTATACATTACAACATTCATGATCCTATTTCCTTGGTTTTGCTTCCAGAAATCTATCAACAAACCTTTTAGGGTTTTTTTTTCATCATTACCATTTTTTCCTTCTGTAAAATGATACCTGTCAGATCCTGAAGTTCAGTAACCAGCCTTTATCTAAACCTGCAAGTTCAGCTCAAAATTCCTTGAGCTCTGTTTAATCCCTTTCTCTGAATTAGCTACTTTCTCATAATTTCTGGTTATAGCATTTTCCTTATCTTCTGTCACAACTGCTTTGCTTCAGATAGCAGGATTTTTAATTTCTAACTGTTCTCGTTTGTATTTTTAAGTGCTCAAAGCTTCCTAATCCCACTTGTCATGGTCATGATTTTTCAGAGACTTTGCTTCTCACACCATGTATGTTTTTAAGAGTCTATTTCTATGATTACTATCCCCGTGGATGTATTTACTTTCTTTTCCATTTGAATCTGGTAAATAATCTAACAAAAATTACAGGGTGTTTGTGCCACTTTGAAGGTTTAGTATCTCATTTCTTTCTTCTTTTACCAACAGCCAAAGGTCATCATTACTTTCTGTAGTAAAGAAGAAAATTATGAGCCATTCAAGCTAAACTGAGGCTCTGGAGGGACCAAAGTCTTAAAAGCAATGAATTTAAGAGGCAAATGTAAACTTTCTTAGTGATGAAACATAATAAAGTCCTGTGAAGTACATTTTAAAAAATGAGAAGTGCTAATTAATCATGCTTTGAACATAGCACAAGTTGACTTTTTAACTCTGACCTTGACTAAATCAGCTGGCAAAACACTATTAATTCAAATATTCTTTAAATTTTTATTTTTTTTATTTGTTACCTTGATGAAAGTCATAGCATCAATTTAAGCAGTTTTAAAAGTCCTCTTTACATTTCTAAGCATTTAGTCTGGGAACAAATCCTGCTGAAGACTCCGGGAGTAAGGGACTCAACCCCATTGCCCACAGGCTGGGAGAGCTGCTCCTTTCATTCTTAGCACAGCTCTGTTATCCTGCTTTGTCTCTGTCAGGTTCATTATGAAAATTAATTGTCCTTTGTCAGTATGTTGTTGGTAGATTTAAATAATTCTTAGCAGACCAGTGAGATAGAGGTTTTCCCTGCAGAGGTCCTGCTGCTCAGACAGGGTGGCATGCTGAACACCCAGGTGTTGTATTATATTGCTTTTAATGACCATTTCAAAGTAATGAGCTAAATAACCAGTAAGAGACTCTCCTATATAAAGGTACAGCACTTGCTGCCTCCAGTCTTCTGGAAGAGCAGCTGTTTTCATGCAGTTTAAAATCTTAGTTTCTTCACAACTTGCTTGCCTTGTGGGTCTGGTAAATTGTTTTTGTTTCATGTATAGGCAATTCAAAATCAGGGACCTACTCCTCTGTGTTACAAAACCAACCAACCAAAGACAAGCGACAACAAATACGTTTGAGATTAGTAATCTCCTGATGTTCTGAGCAAAGAAAACTGATGCAGGAAAATAACTTATCTCTTCAATTTTCTAATTTCTTTCTTTAGGCCTTTCTGATCTAACACAGCTACTGACTGTTGTGTGGGCCTTTTACTTCTGATAGCCTTACTGGTTTATTTTTTCACCTCAGCTTCTGATAAACCCTCCAGTTCATGCCCCAGCTTCCTGTTTCTGATATGCAGAACACATGCCAGAACAAGTGGCCTAACTAGAGATGAAATATAGCGAGAAAAACTATAAGAAGTAAGAAAGGAGAAGTACAAACACTGATTAAGTATGAGTGTTAAGATGTTATAATTGAGATTCTAGACATTCAGTTGTCATGTAAACGAATCCGAATTTTGTTGTTGTTTTTGTTAGTGTAACATTCTCTGGGTTGCAAAAGACTTGGTGAACATGTGGCTGTTTCTCATTAGTGGCTGTCACCAAAATGAATATGTCGCTGAGTGTTCAGTTTCTGGGAAATGTGGTTGAAACATGAGCAGCTCACTCAATGCAGAGCTCTGAGTCAGATGTTTTCAGAGGGCATGTTCCCCATTATGTAATGACAGAGAACCATACGGAACACGTTACGAATCAAAATACTGATTGATGAAGTGCCTGTGGTCGTCTTTCTACAGAAATGAGATTTTTGAATGTATTATCACGTCAGCATGGTACTGATCTCGCGTACAATCACATTCCAGTTTCATTCCTTTTTCTTTTCACAGACTCACACATACTGTTCCAGATGATGCTTATAGCAAGCAGAATCTCGGACTGAAGGAAATGAAGCATCAGGCTTCAGCTCTGAAATTTCATTGATTTAGCCCAGTTCACAGAAGCCAAGTAAGTCTGAGTTTGTTCACACAGCTGGTAGGCTATAATCTTTTTCTCCCCATAGCAAACTTCTCCCCTGCTTCCTAACAGCTGGGAAAGCAGACATGCTGGAGCATGCTGGTATTGGGGAGGGAGAAGTGGGGTCACCTGGTAAGGCAGGGTGGGACCTGTGAAGGTTTGAATTTATCAGACTCCACTTTGAATTTATCAGCTTTGAATTTATCAAAGCTCCACTTTGACTTCCCAAAAATATATGCTTTTCTTTTCCCACTTAGCTTATTTAGAGGGGTTCATTAAGGAAAGCAGATTGGTTCATGCTTACTTCAGGGTGAGATTGCTTGATTTGTTTGAATTCAAGTTAGTTATTACTCTAGCTTCAAGTTTCAGGTTTGTTTCAGCTACGGTGACCTGTTTTACACAGAAAGCAAACAGGGCTGGTCATACAAAATGTGTATAGCTATTCACTAAGTACACAGATTGCAGATGAATGCATGTCTGAGTCATAGCACATTTAAAGAAAAGTCTATAGTCAAATGGTATATTTAGAAACTTAGGTCAAAGTATCTAGCTCTTCTTTTTGCCAAACTTACATTCTTAAATTATGCTTCAGTAAAAGCCTGAATAGGAATAGACTTAGACACATGTTTAACACAGTGTTATGAGCATGTGAGTATTTCTGAGATCCCAGTGTGAGATTATTACATTGCTAAGACACATCAGGTGTGAGAGCCAGGTCTTGCTTTCGCCTTCACTAATGCAAATACACTTAAGTGAACAGAATTGCTTGGTTTACATTAGCACAGCTGAGGCTACAGTTTGGCCCAGGACTTGCAAATCTAAAAGTAAGGGGAAGTAAAATTAAATGTCTACTAATGCCTGGAAAGGTGAACAGTGTTTAAAACTGAATACGAGGAGAGGCAAACATCAGGCATTCATTTAAAGCCCATGGATAAATTCTAGAGTCTAATTTTTCATAAACTTTTTTCATATTATTCAGAATTGTTCAGAATGCACAATCCTTCACTGAATTATCTTGTAACTAAAGCTTTGAGGCTTATAGCAGGGATCAGAACTGTCCCCTTCCTTCTTCAATAGAGTGAGGGGGGTTTTTTGCTTGTTTGGGGTTTTGTGGTTTGTTTTTTTTCCAAAGAAGTAGCTGTGGCAAACTGTTTTCCAGGGATCTGATTTCTGCCCTTCAGACTTCTATAGATGTTCTTGAAAACACAGAACAAATGTACCTTGCTGATAAGCAATGTGATATTTTCCCTTTGTGTTTATTCATGGCAGAAATCTGTATGGGTATGTATGCAAGCAGCAGTGTTTAACTGCTTTATTAATTCAAAGGATAATGAATGTTAAACAAAATGAGGAAAGGTGTAAAAACAGCTGTTGACGGATATCAGATTTTAAGCTATCTGTAACCTTCATAATTACTTCAGTGCTCCTCCTCTGTTATTAAATATATAATGCAGACATAATGATAGTAATGATCAGTAACTACCTGAGATTCTACCATCTTTCAGGTGTTTAAATCAGGAAATACTAAAAGTCTTTGATAGAGATGGTTTGTAATTGTCAACAGATAACAAAGTTTCATGGAGCTGAAGGTCTTCACGGCAGGAGGAATGCTGAGAGCTGCAACCGTCATTCAGCTCACTTTTCCTATGCGCAGTCTTCTAGGCAGACCCTACAGACCCTCCCAGTCTTCATGGCTCTTTATACCAGAGCCATGAGCTCTGCTGTTGCAATTACACTTTTGTTACTGTCTGGAAATGCAAGTTTGAGCTTACTGAGGCACAGATCAGGAAAGACTCACTAAGCCTGTGTCTGGCATGAACTCCAGATTCTGTGTAATCCTGATAGTCTTGCAGGATCAAATACCCCAGAGTCCTCACTGCAACTGCTCCCCCAGCCTAAGACAAGCAATAGAAATGATCCTTATCTGGATAGGAGAGCTGCTCAGACAAAGAGAGGGCAGTGCGGACATCATTTTTTCAGATATTCTTGTGAATCTCCAGGAGGGCTGCCAGTGTGGGACATTTCCATAGTACACTGTTTGGACTGGGATAGGTGACAGTGGCTTTGGTGCCAGGAAGATTAGTACTGCACTGGGTGCGTACTACTAGCACAGACACAGAAGCTCATTTCTAACAGTGTAGCCATAAGGTAAGTTTTGCAAATTCTAGACTTATGCTATGGCATAAACCCTGGTTCCCTGGCTCTTAAAGTTGCTCCAAGCCAGAGCTGAGCAGGCTTGTTGTCCAGACCCCTAGCCATGCATTTGAGCTTCTCTCCTGAGCAGGAGCTAACACTGAGGTGCAAGTGTGCTAAACAGATATAAAGAGACCGAACCAGTTATCTAAAGGCTGAAGACACCTCTTTCCAGTGCTAGGCACAATCAAACTGATAGACTGTATCAATATATTTGAGGTTTTCCCTAAGAAAAGGAAATTCCCCTTTCTCTCTCCACTGAAAGTTTCTAAGCTTCTAGTAGGATCTAAATCAGGGAATTAAGACCTTTATATTATTGATTTTTTTCTTCTCCAGGACTCAGGTTGTTCTTATATACATGAAGAAAACAACATAGTTTTGTCTCAGATAAGAAGTGCTTAGACAGCACCGTATGTACCATTATAGCTGTTACCATTTTTCCAGAAGTATGGGTTATAGAGAGAAAAGGGTTGCCAATATAATCAGCATTATTACAGAACTCTATTTTCTGTCATTATTTTATCTTCAGAATGGCTTGGTTCAATTCTGCTTTTTTTTAGCTTGCTAATACTTATACATTTCATCGGCCTTAAAAATATTTTTAAAATGTAACCAAACACCACCTCTCTTTCTCATATGTGATCTGGTGCTTATATATGGCCCTGGAAAAGTTATTAACTGCCAAAATCCTAGTGAAACTGGTTTGATATAGACATCTAAGACTTCTGGGACTTTTGGTGCCAAGACCTGGCACTAGTACAGCCATTTAGGTTACTGATATGTGTTTTTATTAAAAGACATCCCAGTATGAACACATTTATAGATATAAAGACATCCTATGTTGTTCTTTTCCTATACTGTCATTTCCTTTCTAGATTGAAATAGGCGATACTGCAAAGAGTACTAGTATAACTGCAGCAATATTAAATGTGGTATTAACAGCATCTGACATCTTGTTGAAAGTTGTGATGTAGGCTCCTAAGTGCAAGTCTGTTTTGAAACCAGGAGTTAGGTTCTAATTCCACGAAATGTGGAATGTTTCTTTTTAGATTGGGGCTTTTTGTCTGTTTGGTTCTCTTTAAGGTTTTTACATTTGGGTTTCTGCTACCAAATCAGATGAGGATTCAGACTTAGGACTTTGGGTATTATTATTTCTATCTCATAATGATGATATGACAAGGATTAGGAACAGTAGGAATGTGGCTTGAAGATTTTAGAGCAGATCTAGCTCCCACCAGAGATGAGTCCATGCTAATCTTGTACTTTTTTTACGGGGCTTATTTTGAGCTTCCTGAGAATTCTTGAGGCAGTCATCAGAGAACTAAACAGCATGGCTGTCTCTAAAGTAAACAAGTGCTATTATATGTGGTGGGCAGATCAGATTGGGTATGTGTTCTAAGAATGTGCAGAATTAAGTCAGTTTTATTTAGTCACAGAACGGTTCCTTGCACAGTGGTAGCACCACATGTGTCTCGACCTCAATGTTGCAAACCTTGACCAGAGAGATTGAACACACAGATGACTCTTCTTGGCCTTGCAAGAACGCCAGTAATGTGTCTACCACTGCCATTTGTGCTCTTTTAAAGCTCACATTAGCCATATACAGGAAAATAATAACAACAAAAATCAAACCTTAGAGACAGGGATGTTGCACAGGTCAGTGTCAAATGCTCTGCACAAGTCCAGGTAGACACACCCTTCCCTTATGCACCAATGCTGTAATCCTGTCATAGAAGGCCACCAGATTTGTCTGGCATGATTTGCCATTAGTGAAGCCATTTGGTTGTTGCCAATCATCTCCTTATTTTCCATATGCTTAGCACTGTTTCCAGGAGAATCTGCTCCATGATCTTGTGAGGCACAGGGGTGGGACTGACTGATCTGTAGGTCCCTGGGTCTTCCTTTTTTCCCCATTTTAAAAACGGGGTTATATTTCCCCTTTTCCAGTCAGTGGGAACTTCACTGGACTGTCACAACTTCTCAAATACGGTGGATACTGGCTTAGCCACTTCATCTGCCAGTTCCCTTGGGACCCACGCATGCATCTCGTCAGGTCCCATGGACTTGTGCACATTAAGGTTGTTTAGATGGTCTCAAACCTGATCTTCTACAGCAAGAAGTTCTTCATTCTCCCAGTCCCTGACTGCCTTATGTGACTTGGCAATGGGGCTGAAGCTCTTGACAGTGAAGACTCAGGTAAAAATGTCATGGAATACTTCAGCCTTCTGCATGTGCCAGGTAATCAGATCTCCAGTTTCTTTCCAGAGAGGGCCCATATTTTCCCTTGCCTTCATCACTGACATGCTTGTTGCCCTTGACATCCCCGGCCAAACTTAATTCTGTCAGAACTTCAGTTTTCTAACATGATCTCTGGCTGCTAAGACAGTTTCTCTGTGTTCTTTTCAGGATACCTGCCCTTGCTACCGTCCTCCATAGGCTTCCTTATTGTGTCTGAATTTGTCCAGAAGCTCCTTGTCCATCCACCCAAGCCTCCTGGCATTTTTGCCTGACTTCCTCTTTGTTGGGATGCATCACTCCTGAGCTTGGAGGAGGTGATCCTTGAATATTAACCAGCTTTCTAGGATTCCCTAACCCTAACCTCTTCCCTCCAGGGCTTTATCGCATGGTACTCTACCAAGCAGGTCCCTCAAGAGGCCAAAGTCTGCTCTTCTGAAGTCCAGGGTAACAAGCTTGTGGTGTTCCTTCCTCATCACTCTAAGAATCTTGAACTCTACCATTTCATGGTTACTGCATGCAAGGCTGCCCTCCAGCTTTAGAATCCCCACCAGTCTTTCACTGTTGGTCAGAACAAGGTCCAGCATAGCACCTCTTCTTATTATCTTCTCTGTTACTTGGAGAAAGATATTATCATCAGCATATTCCAGGGACCACCTGGATTGCTTATGCCCCACTGTGTAGTCCCTCCAATGGATATTGGGGTGGTTGAAGTCCTCCATCAGGATCAGGGCTTGTGAATGTGAGGCTGCTTCTGTCTCTGTAGGGGTCCCCATCTGACTGGGTGACCTGTAGCAGATCCCCCCTATAATGTTGCTTGTTCTTGCCCTCCCTTTAATCATGAGCCATAAGCTCTCAGTTGGTTCCTTATCTGTCCCTGGGCAGAGCTCTGTGCACTCCAGCTGGTTGCTGACATAGGGGGTGACACTCTCTCCTCATTTCCCCTGCTTGTCCTTCCTGAAGAGCCTATATCCCTCCATTCCAACACTCAAATCATAGGAAGCATCCCACCATGTCTCTGTGAAGCCAATAAGATCAGCACCATGCAGGCATGTGCATGTCTCTAGCTCTCATTTATTCTCTATGCCATGTGTGTTTGCATAGAGGCATTTCAGCTGGGCCTCCAATGAAGCTGATTTATTGGCTAGGGTGGCAAGAATTCCTTTGTGCTGTACTAAGCCACAATAAGTGGCACCTAAGTATTAGAGCTGCTGGGCTGCATATGCCACTCCAGGACTCCTCCCATCACAGCACCACAGCTGGGTAATTACATCTGACCATCAGGGAGCAACTTCGAGTCTGCTGATTCAATTAAAAAAATGGAATCGAGCTTCCCTATGACTGTCACAGTGTCAGCCAGCCTATATCATGTTGATCTGCAGTCTCTGTCTTATTACAACATTGATTGTGTAATCATTACTACTTTTCAGGGGGCCATGAAGTTCCACCACCTTTTGCTTTTCTGGAATAATGTGGGGCACCTGTCCCTCAAAAAATCGTCAATCCCCTTCTTTTTCTGACTTCTCATTTTTACGGAGCAAAGCCATCTTTGCTAGAAGGGCTGGCAGTTGTTGCAGACCCCATCATGCATTGTACAGTTTTACTTCTTTTTATCTCTCTGATATTTTTTGCTGAATTGTCTGATTACTGAAAGGCATCAAAGACAAAAGCAGAACATACAGTAAAGGTAGGACCTCTTTCTTTTTCTCAGGGCAACCCAGGTCTCAAGAGATCTGAAACAAGAGGGCCCTTCTAATTTCCATGTCAAGAGGATGTTTTTCTGTAAATGTTCTCTCATTCTCCCTTGTTTTCAGGCATACATCTGACACAAATTAATCTGCAGGGTTTTTCGTCTTTTCTCATCCGCTGCTGGGGTAAATTAGACTTGCTGATGCTGTTTTGGACTAACCCTGAAGCAGCATGAAAAGAATGGCCCAGAGGGAGAGCAAGAATGCTCTCCTTGGCTCTTCTACATACTCTCCGGCTCATTCAACAAAAAAAAAAAGTGAGTTCAATTGGCTTGAAAGGTGCTGGGAGATTGAAAATCACTCTGTAGTATCTTAAAGAACCAAAATTACTTGATTATGTGGAGGCCATTATGTGTGGTTACCATATGAATGAGTAAGTGGACTGACTTCCTTACAGAGCAAGAAAGAGGAGAGGATATCTGAGGTCAGCCTTGTCAGGGTAAAGAAATCCTAAACAATAAGGACATTGGTTTAAGACTAGAGGAATAATTTGAAAGAGAGTCCTGAGAGTGAAATTAAATGAAGCATGGGAGCATGTTAGTGGAGATTAGCAGTGCTGTGAAGGAAGCCAGAGCAGGCTGCCAATCGCCCCTAAGCAGTCAGTTTTAGCTGGGCTGCTGCAGACAGGAATTAGGCAGAACACTGCTGGAGTTTGATGGAAAAGTATTTTCTTGAGCAATGTTAAAGAGTTTCTCTTCCTCACCTCTCCTCCCCCCCCCCCCACCCCCCGATAGTGACCATGCTCTTTGCTCTGTATGGACTTATAACAGAAGTATTAAAAACAGAGTCAGGGTTTTAAAAGCACTCTGTTGCTCTCAGTGTAAATGTGAGATTCACTTAGCACAGGGTTGTCATCATGCACATACTGCTTTGGATGAGAAGAGGATAAAGTCTAGCAATTAATGGCTGGATTTAGAGTTGAAGACTCTGAAGAAACCAAAGAAATTTTTGCTGACCTCTAGGATGAAAGGGATGTATACTGGTTTGCTGAAAACTAGATTATCTTTCTGAAATAGGAATATTGACAGTGATCTAAACTTTACAGAGTTCTTTGAAGCAATTTCAAGACTTGTTCTCCCTGGAGTCTTATTAGCTGTAATTTCCAGAAAGCAGTACCTGCAATAGAACAGGCTCCCATAGGACAACAACCAGCTGTAGGAAGTAAGATTTTGGAATATGCTGGCTACAGCATTTTTCTAGGCTTTGGCTTCATTTGCTGTCTTGTTGAAACAGCTTCCACACATGTTCTGCAGCAACAATCCTGACTGTTAGATAGGGGTTCCTAGAACATATTTTCTATACAAGAAAAATTACACAGTATCACAGTATGTTAGAGATTGGAAGGGACCTCAAAAGATCATCTAGTCCAATCCCCCTGCCGGAGCAGGAACACCTAGATAAGGTTACACAGGAACGTGTCCAGGCGGGTTTTGAATGTCTCCAAAGAAGGAGATTCCACAACCCCCCTGGACAGCCTGTTCCAGTGTTCCGTCACCCTCACTGAGAAGAAGTTTCTTCTCAGGTTTAAGTGGAACCTCTTGTGCTCCAATTTGTACCCATTACCCCTTGTCCTTTCATTGTTTGCCACTGAGAAGAGCCTGGCTCCATCCTCGTGACACTCCCCCTTTATATATTTATATACACTAATAAGGTCACCCCTTAATCTCCTCTTCTCCAAACTATAGAGACCCAGCTCCCTCAGTCTTTCCTCATAAGGGAGATGTCCTGCCCAGATGCAGGACTCTACACTTTCCCTTGTTATATTTCATCAAGTTATTCCCCGCCCAGCTCTCCAGCCTGTCCAGGTCCCTCTGGATGGCAGCACAGCCTTCTGGCGTGTCGGCCACTCCTCCCAGCTTAGTGTCATCAGCAAACTTGCTGATAGTGCACTCAATTCCCTCATCTAAATCGTTGATGAATATATTAAATAATACTGGTCCCAGTACCGACCCTTGAGGCACTCCACTAGATACAGGCCTCCAACTAGACTCCGCCCCATAGACTACAACTCTCTGGCTTCTCTCCTTCAGCCAGTTCACAGTCCACCTCACTACCCGATCATCCAGACCACACTTCCTCAATTTAGCCGCAAGGATGCTGTGGGAGACCGTGTCAAACGCTTTGCTGAAGTCAAGGTAGACCACATCCACCGCTCTACCATCATCCATCCACCGTGTTATTTCCTCATAAAAGGCTACGAGATTGGTCAAGCACGACTTCCCCTTGGTGAAGCCATGTTGACTGCCCCTCATAACCCTCTTATCCTTGATATGCCTTAAGATGGCACCAAGGATAAGGTGTTCCATCACTTTCCCAGGAATGGAGGTGAGGCTAACCGGTCTATAGTTACCCGGGTCCTCCTTCTTGCCCTTTTTGAAGACAGGAGTGACATTTGCTTTCCTCCAGTCCTCAGGCACCTCTCCCGTTTCCCAAGACTTGGTAAAGATGATGGAGAGCGGTCTAGCAACGACCTCAGCCACTTCCCTCAGCACCCGCGGGTGCATCCCATCTGGACCCATGGATTTGTGGATATCCAGATTGCTCAACTGGTCTTTAACCCATTCCTCATCGACTAAGGCAGACCGCTCCGTTGACCTATCTTCATCCGGGGTCTCAGCGGTACAGGGCTCTTCAGGACTGCCTCCAGCAGAGTAGACAGAGACAAAGAAGTCATTTAGTAACTCTGCCATCTCTGTATCTTCTGTCACCAGGGCACCCGTCCCGTTCATCAGCGGGCCTACATTGCCTCTGGTGTTAGTTTTACCTGCCGTGTATTTGAAAAAGCTCTTTCTGCTGTCCTTGACCCCTCTCGCCAGCTTTAATTCCAAGGAGGCCTTAGCCATCCTAGCAGCTTTCCTACATCCTCTAGCAGCAGCCTTATATTCTTCCCAAGTGGCCAGCCCTTCTTTCCATGACCTGTAAACTCTCCTCTTCCACTTGAGCATACCGAGCAATTCCCTATTTAACCACGCAGGTCTCCTGACCCTCTTCCTCGACTTCCTACGTGTCGGGATGCTCCGATCTTGAGCTCGGAAAAAGCAGTCCTTGAACGTCAACCAACTAGCTTGGGCCCCTTTCCCTTCAAGCAGCCTAGCCCACTGGATTTCCCCTAGCAATCGCTTGAAGAGGCCAAAGTTTGCCCTGCTAAAGTCCAGGGTTGCGATTCTACTTGCTATTCTACTGACCCTACCACACAAGATCCTGAATTCTACCATCTCGTGGTCGCTGCAACCAAGGCAGCCCTCAACCTTCACTCCTTCAACCAGACCCTCCTTGTTAGTGAGGATGAGATCCAGCAGCGCACCTCTCCTGGTTGGCTCATCCACCATTTGCATGAGGAAGTTATCATCCATACACTGGAGGAACCTCCTGGACTGCGGCTGGGTTGCCGAGTAGTCCTTCCAGCAAACATCAGGGAAGTTAAAATCCCCCACGACGACCACGGCCTGTGACCGTGAGGCCGCTGTCAGCTGCCTGTAGAAGGCCTCGTCAACTTCCTCACCCTGATCCGGTGGCCTGTAACAGACCCCCACAACAGTATCGCCCCTGCCAGCCTGCCCCTTAATTCTCACCCACAGACTCTCGACTCGCTCATCATCTGTCCCCAGACAGAACTCAACGCATTGTAGTTGTTCTCGCACATAAAGAGCAACCCCACCACCCCGCCTGGCTGGCCTGTCTTTCCTGAAAAGGACATAGCCCTCCATGACTATATTCCAGTCATGTGAGCTGTCCCACCACGTCTCTGTAATTGCCACCAGATCATAATCTCCCGACTTAACACAGGTTTCCAGCTCCTCCTGCTTATTTCCCATGCTGCGCGCATTGGCGTACAGACATTTCAGGGAGCGAGCCGAGCACACCGATTTCACCCTAGGATTACAGGAGGCCTCCCAGTCTTCATCAATTCCGGAGCGCTGTCCTACTGAGGCAAGCCGAGCTACAACCCCATCCCCCTTCAAATCTAGTTTAAAGCTCTCCAAATGAGCCCCGCTAATTCGCGCCCCAGCATCCTTTTACCTCTGTGCGATAAACCTTTCCCACATGCCAATGTCCAGGCCGGTGCCCTATAAAACCAGCCGTTATCAAAGAATCCAAAGCCCTGCCTGGAGCACCAGCCTCGAAGCCAATCGTTTATGGACTGCATTTTCCCATTCAGTCCCACATCATCAACAGAAGATGGAAGGAGCAAATTCTTGTATTTTCTATATAAGAATTATTAGTGAAAACAAGCAGAGAGAATATGAATCATCTCTCTGAAAACACTTCTATTGTATGCAAGTTTTCTAGAAGACCATGGACTAGATCTTGAGTAACTTCTGCAAACCTATCCACAGGAGCCCAAGGTGAGACTTCCTAGAGCCTGTAGGATGTCAGGGGTCATATTTAGACCATGTCCTCCAGTTATAAGTAATGATCCTAATTGACTGGATTGGTAGCACCTAACAGCCTTTGAGAATAGTCATTGCTTTGGTGTTAAATGTTGCCATGCTGTGATGCCCAACAGTTGTCTGTGTGGATACAATCTTAATGTCCTTCTTTGGAAAGTTGCACTGTGACCTTCTCTGCATCTTTATTCCTAGAGACTGTAGGTAATCTTGTATTGTATAACTGTCTGCATAACTCTAAGTCTCAGTCACTGGGGCAGCTCCTGTGGTGCCAAGGGAACCTGTGTGCCCAAATCCCCCCTGCGGAATGGGCTGACATCCTTAAGCTGCCCTGTGAAGAGGCATGCTTAGAACTTCACTAGTGTATGTCCCTGAAACATCCAGGTGCTTCTGGGAAGGAGGTGCGGCTGCATCCCTCACTCTTCATAATCCTAATGATTTTCAAGTAACACCAAAGCTGGTGTGTTAAATTGGAGTGAATCAGTGAAATGTACACAAATGGTGCTTCATTGCATAAACTGCATTTCAGAGGCAGATTGGATGACATTTTCCAGCGTTCCCTCTGCAGCAATTGTTTCATTCTTCTGCAGAAGAACAATTTAAGTAATCAAATTTTCCCTCAGGATAGGAAAGAATTACCCCCCTCACAGCCCTTTCTTTTTTATTTTCCCTTCTATTAATTTAATTGAAACCAAAATTGCTTGAAATGTGAAATACCGTTGGAGCCCTCCCATTACTGAGGCTGGAGTTGTGTGGGAAATACTTTTCTAACCTGAAAAAAAAGTGTGTTTTCCTAAACATTCTTGTTTTGTTCTGAGATAAAACCAACCCCCTTTAAAGGCAGGAGTATGTGCTTGTGGTCATGTATGGGGGTTAACATTATGTGAGTGAGATGAAACCCCCCAGGAGTTTCAACTTCAAAATACCTCCTTTTTTTTTCTTTTTTTTCCCTGACCAACAAAGGAAAATGCAAATTTCCTAAAGAAAAAGTGAATTGCTCCGTGATTTTATTCCCTACCCAGGGCCTGAGCAGGCTTGCTCTAGCAGGACACTGCCTTTTGGCTGAGCACTCTGCAGGTTAATAGGAAGGCCATCAGAAGTCTTGAAATTAGTAGGAACCAGCATGGAGCATGGCCCCACAAGTACTTGGCCAGACTGGTTTCAAAACATACCTGCAGCACAGCAGAGCAGGAACTGAATTAGTTTTGAAAGGCAATGTTGCTTTAGGAGACTGATGACTCACTAGTCACCTGCCCTGTAGCTGTCATGCAGGGATTCACTGGCAGCTTTACAAGCTAGTCCTGACTAATACGTTCCATCCGATCTGATGGAGTGAACACAAGTGGCTTACGAACTACCTGTTGTGACAGGGGTGAGGCCAGTTCCTGGTGGCACATGAATCTGGGCACAGCAGAATTGAGTCAGGAAGACCTTTAGACAGAATCCCCCACTAAACATGTGTTTCTGCATGCTAATTCTTATGACATAAAAAAGAAAATCACATGCACTGCAACACTGATTGCTCAACATACGGCCTAAAGAGAGCTTGCAGCTGTGTGACTTTCTGTTAATGTAATGACCAAATTTTGCCAAGTATTAATCTAATCAGCACTGGAAGATATGTTTAGTTAAGAACGCTATTTCTGCTAAACATGTTGCAGGCAATGTATTCCTGAACCATAAACTATCTCCAGTTCTCTGCTCCCATCTGAATAAAACACAGTAACTTCTTATTGACAGATTTTCGTTACTTCAAGCAGACTTTAACCCTATGTCATGGTTTAAGCCCAGTCACGCAGTTTATTGACTCACTCCCCCCCCAATTCCTCCCCCTGCTGCCGGAGGAATGGGGAGGAGAATCAAAAGAGTATAATTCCCATGGGTTGAGATAAGAGCAGCCCAGTAACTAAGGTATAACAAGAAACCACTACTGCTGCCACCATTAATAATAATGAGAAAGGAAATAACAAGGGAAGAGAACACAATCACTCACCACCTGCCAATATCCAACCCAACCGAGCAGTGATCTGGCCCTTCCAGATAACTGCCTCTAGTTTACATCCTGGGCATGACATGCTGTGGTATGGAATACCTTTTTGGCTAGTTTGGGTCAGGTGTCCTGTCTCTGCTTCCTCCCAGCTTCCCCTCCTCCCTGACAGAGCATGAGGCTCAGAAAGTGCTTGGTCAGACTAAACATTTGAGCAGTAACTAAAAACATCGGTGTTATCAGCGCTGTTCCCAGGCCAAAAGTGAAAAACACAGCATTGCACAAGCTACTAAGAAGGAGAAAAAATGGCTGCTACTGCTGAACCCAGGACACCCTAACACTGCTGCTTAATGAAATCTAATTACAGAAATGTGATTTCACTTAGAGAAGTTTTGCTCTGTCCTTACTAGTTCATAACAATTAGAAATCCTTTGCCTTAGAGTTTCCATAGAAGAGGGACTCATTACTTCAACATTCAAGTCTTCTTTTTCATGTGTGAACCACAAATATATTAACTTTCAATGATTTACAAATTAAACTAATAAATAGAAGCAGGGTGAGCAGTAGCTTCATACTTTTCTAAGAGTTTTGGAAGGGGTTTAAAAATTTTAAAAGTTTAAAAAAAAACACCACAACCAGCCCAAAACAAAAACAAACTGAAAACCAGCTGAAATCTCAAGAAGAATCCAAGCAATTCATGAGTTCAAAACTGACAGAGCTCTTTTAAAGGATTCTGAATAACTAACCCATTATTAAGATTCCTTTTAATGGCTGCTGCTCCTTCTAATTGCTTAAACTACTTAAGAAGGTATTTCAGTGCAATTGTTAGCATATAGAGCCTGATTGTTTATGCCTTTTGATCATTGATGCCATCAGGGAAGAAGTTGGATTTTAATATTCTTGAGGAGGATGAGTAGAGTTCTGAATGCCATCCATGCTTCTTGGTTGTAATGTTTTATATCTAAGATGATGAAGATGGACATAGATATCATCTTTTTTCCTCTTATCAAAAGTTTTCATAATAAATGTCCTTTTTGTGCTATTTATTATGTGCTATCCAGTGAGCTCCTTGAGAATCAGCTGAGAAGTAAGGAGGAAAAAACACATTCTTCTTTTTGTAGGCTGTGTGGACTATGTTGTGCCACAGAGATAAATACTAGCTTTGGAATTTTTAATGGTGTATCTGACTTTGTATGATTCCATGTGAGTAGTTGTAGAGGCTAAATCGTCTGCCAAATGGATTTGATCTGCTCATATGTGACCTCGGTCAAGCAGGTCACCAGAGTAGGGATAAAGAGGTATTTATGCAAAGAAATATATCAGCTAGTTTTGGTTTGTCAAATTTACCAGCATGTTCTATTGCTCTAGAAATCGAGAAGGAATCCTTGAGGTGAAGCTTTCCTACAGTGTTCCGGGTACTTCCAGCCTTCACATGCTGTTGCCTTACTGTGTTTTGGTTTTAGCTCTTTCAAATTGGCCCAGAGGCAAAATGCACATGCCATGAATGTCCAATTAAAAGCTGGCTGGTCTGAAGACATACTGTGAATACGCAGAATTGTCCATGGCATTTGTCAGGGGCTAAATTGATTCTTTAGCATTGACTTTTAGCAGGTACTCTAGCAGCACTTCGTCCATAGCGACACCTGGTAGTAGAAATCAAAGGATTATCTTCTTTAGTCTAAATTGTTTAAAAACTATAATTATCCCATCAGGTGCATCTAGTTGTCCTTTTTCTGGGCTGAAACCAGTGAGAACTTCATACTGGAGAAATGCATTATGGGTGCACACATGAAGCTGACATTTCGTCCTGGAGAGAAGCTGTACCAGTTGTACAGTCCCACTGCTTTGCACAGTGGTTAGTAAAGCTGACTTTAAGAAGTCTGTCAAAGCTAGTGTCAAAACATTCTTTGCTAGGTGGGTAGATAGGGATATTTGATGTTAATCAGCTTCAGAGTGAGGCTAGACAGCAGTTTTTAAACTGCTGTTGTTTAAAACAGTTGTTACTGAATTCAAAACTGTATTTTATGAATCATTAGCTCATATGGTGAGCTGGGCTCATAAGCAGGCTCCATTATTTGAGCTGACTTCTCAAAACACTGGTGAGAGCACACCCACATAGATAGAGCTGAGAGAATAATGAAACAGCCAATAATAGCTGATACGTTTTGGTTAGGTTCAGAATGTTTGCAAGACAGTCGAAGGGGGTAGTATTTTACACTGATGAGCAACTACCGAGTCCTGGAAATAAAAGCTGCGCTGCTGAGCTGCAACTTGCCTACACATATGCACATGCAGCTCTGGCGTGCAGAGTAGCAAATGCAAACTAAATCTTTGGGTCTGGAGAGCTATGCGTATCTGCTACCCTCCCCCAGACCTTGCTTTCTACTGATGTGTTTAGCATTAAAACCTAACCCTGTGAACATTTGCAGGTCCTAGTCAGGGAAACAGATGCAGCAACAGCTAAAGATGATAAAAAAACAAAAGTTTTTAACTTTTGGGAAGGAAAATAATTTAGTTATCATAACTGCTGTTATAAATTGTCCAATGTTCGATTTAGGCAAAACTTACACATTTGATTCCTTATTTCTACTTAGGCAGATTTTATAATGCCCTCAGGTTAATCCTTTCTAAAAGGTCTTTGAGTTGTTGTGACTTAGATGCATCAAAAATTCAGGCACAGCCATTCTGTTGCCAGTCATGGCCATTGCAATTTAGACCCGCAAGGAAAAGAAACCTAAGGAGAGAGGCTATTTCAGAATTCATGAGCCCTGATGGCTGTTCACTCTCAGCTGTTTAGTCACAAATCTTGTTTAACACTGTCCTGAGTTACAGGAAATTTGCATTCAAGAGCACGTTGTCCCACCCTGCCACGTTTGCAGGAAGCCTCTGTCAGCTATCATGAGGAATAGAGTCAGTTTCATGAGGTTCCTTTCAAAAGTATAAGAGGAAGAAGTTAAACACAATCTTCAGAATAAATGCTGGATATGACAGTCAGAAGCGTTACAACAAATAACAAAAGGAGTTTGACCTTCCTTTTTGTGGCCTGAGTTTAAAGACTGTATAACTGTCCAGTTGACTCGCAAAAAAAGCAGGCTAGGCTGCAGATGTGTTACTTGGAAGAAACATAATGGTCTGAATACATAAGTGCAAAGAGTGTCCTGCCCATAATGTGTTTGTCCTAAAGCAGCAGATCTGACAGAACTGTGAGTGTTATGAATTTGACAGGGTTCTTTGTTTAATTAAAGGAAGTTATTTCACTAAATCACAACTTTTCTAGCCAATAAAGCTTCAGCTGTTGCCCAAGAGTGTCTACCTAATGACTTTTTAAGTAGGTATTGAATATATTGTGTTCTTATTTCAGTGTAGGAAATTTCTGGTTTTAGGAAATGATTTGACAGTGGTTGTATTCTGCATCATTATATTTTTACCACTTTAAAACTTTGACTTAAATCCTATAAGACTACAAAAATTTGATTATCATGGTGAATATGCTGGTTTCTATTCTGTAACTAGTAATGGACACTGGTCTCCTTCTCCTTTTTGTGATCTGAGCTCTTGATGTGTAATGCTTTTTTAGCTGGCTTTGTGCTGTTCTGTTCAGAACAAACATTTCCACAAAGTTTTCTATCACTGGGTTTGACACTATCAATATATCACCTGACAGTGTCCTGACTAGCAAGGATCGCTTAAAAGGCTTACATTCCCTAGCTGTTTTGCTTTCACAGCTTAGTGGGCCTTTTTTGTAATATGAGTCTTGGAAATTAGTGTGGAGCCACTGGTTTCATTTCAGATGCTTCTGAGTGGTCCCAGTGATGAGCTGGCACAAGCAATCTCACTGTGAAATAGAAAATCAAACCAGAAGGCACATTTGACAAACTGGTACTTAAAAGAATTCTCTTTCCTCTGTCCAGCTGCCTGGTCACATCTGTTTGACCACGTCCTTGGAATCTAATGAATCTGATAGATTAAATGTTTACAATGAATAATTCAAACACTTCTGAATCCACCAGCTCTTTACTTTCCCCACAAATTTCCAAGTGATTTGAACAAATAGACTTACCCTGTGGTACTCTTTTATCAATCCAGGAGCATCAATCTTGAGCTGAAATGGTGACGTTTTAGGAGGAATGTAACTATTGGAAATACTCAATCTTTTTGGTGAACATCCTTATTTTATTCAGGAAGAAGAGATTAAACTTGGGGTTATATTTTGAGTTATGTTTAAGGCTTATAAATGAACAGGGAAAGTTGCAGGTCTGGTTAATATTGCAGTTTCTAGAGGGAGTCTGTATTCAGGGTCTTTTCAGACAAGTCATAGCTAAAATTACTGTCATGTTCATTGCTCTTCTGGTACAGTTTGTCTGTGTCTCTGGGTGTAATAAGTTGACACTGATATTTCATTTTGTATTGAATTTCCACATCTCATAAAATCTGCCACTATCTGTTTTCTCTAAAAGATATGCAGAGGGATTCCATGCTCCTTTCCAGGCTGTATGCATATACTTCATGCACACCTTCAGCACCAAAAACTTTTGTTTACACATTGAAGGTACATAGCACAATGCACAAATTGCTACCCATAGAATAAATTCAGGCATGTATGTTGTATAATTAACTCCAAGATTTCCAAATTATGTATTATGCTAATTACATATAAAGAAGCTAATTACATGGCTTGAGTTGCTTGCTGCTGCTTGTGCAAGTTTACAAAGTGCAGAACCTCCTTTGTACTATGATTCTACAGCTATCAACCTTCTGAGGTTTGGTGATTCAAAAGCAACTTTTCCAAAGGTCAAAATAAGTCATTACAGTGTCCTTGGAGGGTTAATCTGTGGCTTTTTGATACCCTGATTTAGGGAGTTTTTTGATATCCTGACTCAGCAAGTTTTTTGATGATAGGTTCAGACTCTCAATTTCAATCTCCTTTTGTTTTCCTAATTAGACCAAAGAAGTTGAAAAATACCGCTGGAAAGCATATATGTGAGAACCACATTTTCTTTATAATGTTATTGCAGTCAATGAGATTGAAAAATATTTTCAATAGGATATCTTGATGAAGCTAAAAAAAAAAAAAAAAAAAAGAGAAGTTACACAACATTTCAGGTGGTAATTGTCCCTTTTATTTTCCAGTCGGTACTTGAACAGGTTACTGCCTGAAATCTGAATATCACAACACTTGAGGTGAGACAAAAAACAACTGCAGGAATGTGCAGATCGAAGTGCAAAAGCAAATATATATCTTTGTGAGTATCTCCTTGATCTTAACACCACAGATCCAAACATCTTAATATTACCTAAAAATATCATGCCTTTCCAAAACTCACCCCAAAGTTGTAAACTCTGCAAAGGGAAGACCTGGAGAAATTTTTTGCCTTGTACTGTCATTGCAGTCCTGTACCTTGCAAACTCTGAGAATCTCATCTACCCTTTGCCTCGTGGAGAATGATACTCTGGTACAATGCTTATCAGTAAGGAGTAAAGCACAGATCCAAAGCAAGGATAATTGCCGTGAGCAATAAATGTCTTCTTCAAAAGAACAGTGATAGCATGGAAGCAGGTAATCAGACACACATAAAGGAGATCTCTTGTATTTGTTCAGCCTGTGTGAAAGTTAACCTCCCTCAGTGATGAAATGCATGTATTTAACATCTGTGTGAATGTGAAATGCATGTATTTAACATCTGTGTGAACATCTGAATCTAGTATGTTCAGAGGTTACTCCTGTATTCTGGCAACTGGTTGTTAGAGACTTACTTTGAAAACTGACAACCTGGGACCTCAACCTTATGACCTCACAGGAGAAGGCAAGATTACCTAAATGAAATTTAAGTGTGTTAGACCAGGGGTCATCAATGACCTGCCACTTTTCTCCTAAAAGAAGCCAGCATCATTGTGTTAGCCTTAGAACATCTTTCTGTGATTGAAAACAATTGTAAAGTGGTGCCAGCATGTTGCTTTTTGCATCGAAACAATAATTAAGATCTCATACAGTGATGATCTTGTCAGCTATTTTTCCCCCACGCTAAACAAGTCTGACACTAGCAACCCACAGGCTTATTAACTCAAATATCTGGCTTGGGAATCTACATTTGAGCTATCAGCAGAATATCCACAGAACCGAAATAACCAACAAATTGGACTGGTGTTCCAGGAAGATGAACAGTGTCTCCCTGAGGTAGAAAAGAAGAAAGACGAATGTTGGTAAACAGGCTTTCCACTTCCCCCCCCACCCCCCTCCTGAAAAAAATCTATTTCTCAGGATTTTTTTAATTTCTTTTTTAAACTCAAAACTTTGAAAGAAAACTTTAATTAGTCATTGAGCTGAATGCTTTAGACTGAATTTTGGTTACTTTTACTTCCTTCCTGCCTTGTTACCTTCTATCTGTCTTTTCCACCTTTGTGGTTTACATTTAGCGTGTTCTTAATTCACACAGAACTGGGTTCCGGCATCAGTTTGCTTTTAATATCTGCGCAAGTTCCTCGATGAGAGGAGATAGTGGGATGCCTTGCTGTTCAAACACTTTCTATTGCTCCCTCAGGGTACTGTTCGCTCCACAAGCTCATGGGGCAATCAGAATTCAGAAGCAGCAAAAGTGTTGGGGCTATTGGTGAAGTGCTGCAGTAGGCTGGAAAACTGAGCTGTCCGAAACGAAAAGGTGCCAAGAATAAACTGAGTGAACAGGATATTAATATTTTGACACCTTGTCAAGTTGCCCATATTGCTTTTTTTGTGTGCCTAACAGAATTAGAACATTTGCCTGGTTTGCTATCACTCCCACTGTACTCAAGCAAAGCTGTGGATTCTCAGTCCCTTTAAGAGTGGGGCCTGAGTTATATTCTAAGCAGGGAAAAATGCTGCAGTATTTTCCTCTTGCCACTGTAACACTGAAAGTAAACTTCTCTTTTCCAAAACAAACCAACATGATCATATGCCTCATAATGAGCCAGGAATATATATAGATAGGTCTATACAGAAATGCTAGTTCAGTAATCATAGGCAGATCCCAGGCGAGCTAATTTTTTTTAATTAAAACAAATTAGGTCCCTTTTGAGCAGACAGGCAGGAGCTTTTGGGTCCATATCCAGTAAGGAATTCAGACATTTGGCTCATGGGGTCATATTTACATACCAAAATTTAACACTTATGAGCACTATTTGGTAGAGTCACTTTACTTAGTAAAGGCTCTGGAGAATCATGGGTCAGCCAGAAAATATATAGAAGACTGCTTCTGAAAGCTTTCTCTTTTGCTACATGTGTTTCCACAAAGCCTGGTGCTTCTCACCAAAGTTGTGGTGCAGGATTTCTTCCCATCTGTATTTTGTACAGGAGATACTGGCACAGAGGAAGACATTTCTGACCTTCACATCCAGAAGAGTTAGAATTGAACTATTCTGTTAAAACTGAATTTATTGTGTAGAAAGGGAATGCAAGATTCATTAACTACCAACAGAGTATAAGTAAAGGGATAACAGCTCCCCAAACCTGCAAAGAACATGCTCCCTTGAAGCAGGGGAACACTGAATAGCTATGTAGGAAATTCTTTCCTGTTAGGGTGGTGAGGCACTGGAATAGGTTGCCCAGGGAGGTTGTGGATGCTCATCATTGGCAGTGTTCAAGGCCAGGTTGGACGAGGCCTTGGGTAATACGGTTTAGAGTGAGGTGTCCCTGCCCATGGCAGGGGGTTGGAACTTGATGATCTTAAGGTCCTTTCCAACCCTAACTATCCTATGATTCTATGTAAATCAGTAACAAGCATATTCCCAATAATAATATAACTGGCTAGATTAAGAATTATATTCGGGGGCTTGAACCCCTCATCAGTTTTTAGGGAGGGAGTCTACACTGTCATTCAGAAGCACCCTTTCTCTCTGTTGTCCATATCATAACCTACATATTTAGAAGTTCCTAACTCATTTCTGCAAATCCATGTATAGGAGAAACAAAGGCCTCTTCTATAAGTGCAAGTGGCTTAAAACTCAGAGGCACAAACTCCTGTGAAGGAGAATCTGCCCAATTTCAGACTAGCCACATTTGGTAACTATTTGGGCCTCCAGAGAAATGTCTTTAGGAATTTCACATCCTGATTGCAGTGTGGACATAATGTGAGTCAGTCATGAGACATCCTGCTTGCATTATGAAATTACACAAGATCAGTATGCACATCGGGATAGTAAGTGCTATCAAGCCTTAATGCGTGCCTGTGCCTAGAGGCATGTTGTGAGCTGTCTTCAACAAGAAGAGCCCACCAATATTTTTACAGCCTACATGAAGTTCTCTAACAGGCTGCTGAATGATTTAATCAAGTATTTTTAAGATTACATAGCTATTCTGCAAAGTGCCTTGCACTCAACAGTTGAACACTAAGGAAGGCAGGATGAGGACAAGTCAGTAAAGAAGATTTTCCCATTTTGTTTTGATTTGAAGTTGATTCCTGACACAAAGTGTATTCTAATACTTTGCTGAGAGCATAGTCTTGACTAATTCTCCTCAATTTCCAGGAACTGCTCTAAGATATGCTGTTAACTTCATTCAAAGAGAGAGAATTAAATTAATTAGAACAAGATTGAAGCAGCATAACTGAACCTATGATTGTCATTGAATTTTTTGTGTACCATTGTACATACGTGAGTACTGCATTATATTAATTCCCAGAGTTATGAGATCAGGATCCAACATGTGTTGACATCTTTTGTATCTCTACACTCAGGTTTCTGCGGATGTTGGACTCCAGATAGACTACCTGAATCAGTTAGCTTATTCATGCAAAAACAAAGCAAATACTAATCAAAGAGTTCCTTTGCTCTTCAATTACAGCACATGGACAAATGGAAATGCTCCTGTTTGTGCATAGTGCTCATAAATGTTTTAGCTATGGTTCCTCAAAAGAAAGAGAATGCATAGGTCTCCATCTTAACTGTGCCTTGGGAGAAAATTACTATGCTGAGCAAAATAAATGTTGGCTAAGGAGTGAGATGTTGCAGTCTCAGCATCAGCTTTGCATACAGGGAAGTCAGTGGGAGCGGAAGGAGTTTAAATATAGAATCATAGAATCATAGAATAGATAGGGTTGGAAAGGACCTTAGGATCACCTAGTTCCAACCCCCCTGCCATGGGCAGGGACACCTCACACTAAACCATGCCACCCAAGGCTTCGTCCAACCTGGCCTTCAACACTGCCAGGGATGGAGCATTCACAACTTCCCTGGGCAGCCCATTCTAGTGCCTCACCACCCTAACCTAATATAGAAAAATTCTACTTGCCAGTAATCATGAGATTGCTTACAATTACTTAATATATATGTGAAATTAAAATTAAAAATATATCACATTCAGGCACTGATATAAAACTTTGGCATAAGGATGTACTTTTTGTTGAAGTATACTGTAAACACATAAAAAATGCAAAGCCACTGCCTTAAGGAGCTATCAGTTTATTACAAGATGCAATTAGAGAAGGAAATAAACAAATGGATAAGAGCTGAAAGACAAAAGGATGTAGGAAGAATAGTGCAAGCATGCTTTTTTTGTAGACTTGCTATGTGTATAGTATCACAGCAAGTATCACAGCAAGCCCTGGGAGTCTCCTGCTTCAAGTTGCAGCTTATTTAGGCACAGCTCCCATAGACTTCAGAAACAGTTTTGTCTTAAACAGAGCCATGGGTGGGAAATCAGGGCTCATCACAAAATGATCAGGTATGTACAAATGAATAAATGCACTTCCCACTCTCCTGTCTTAGTGCTGAAAAGAAAAGCTTGGGAGGAACAAAAAAGCAGCTTTTTGTAGTTATAGATGTTTCTGAGTTAGCCTGAGCCCTCCCTTTCCTTCCTTTAACTTCCACTTCTCCTCCCAGAATAGTAACACATTTTGCCAATAATTCTGTGCAAGTCTCAGTGGGCCAGATGGAATTTGGAGAGAGGGATCTAACAGAGTTTCATTTTATTCTTCTTTTTTCCTGCTCTTTCCCCTCTCCCCTGATTTTCTACTTGAGATTTCTTTCCTTGGCTTATTGCACAACATGGAGGTGGTGAGGAAAAAATAGAAGTTAATGGTACTACCACTGTTTGTTTCTATTAACATTTACATGTGAAATGAAGGCATTTTGAAGGAGAACCAGACTAACCAGTAAAACCTTTCACCCTCTTAAACCGTACATTTAGTTTGACTTTGGTTTAAATCCCAGAACTTGTCACAAGCCCTGGTTTTGTTAGTTTTATTACAACAGCTCCCCTCCTCAGAAAAAAAAAAAAAAAAAAGGAAGAAAAGAAAGAACAAGTAACCAAGCAACGTCTTTTTTTGTTCTAAATGCTTCTCAAGTTCTGGAGGGAATATACTAGAAAATGCAATTGCCAGATAACTGGTCAGCATCAATCATCAGAAAAGAAATGAAGTTTATCTACAATTTATAAAGCTTATACATCAGCTCCTTAAAATAGTCTAAGGGTGATTGATCATGTAAACAATAAAGCAGCCACCAGCACTCCATCATATTGCAACTTCTGGCACAGGCCTAGTACTGCCAAAGAAGAGTCTACAGATCGACTGGAGAGTGTTTTGGATACCTGGGGAAAAGATGCATACTACATGTTTTCCCAAAGGCATAACTTAGCCCTGCATGAATTCACTCAGGTAATATGTAAGAAAAAAAGAAGAGGAGGAAAAGGAATGTGTTACACAGTACACAGTTTTATAACTATTAGTCTCATCCTGCTTTTATGAATCCTATGTCTCTCGTACAGAACCCCCTTGGTTCAGGACCCAAGTACATGTGGGAGCAGTAGTTAACAGTTGTAATGGGATTTAAGGGGACTGCTTTATGCCATAACCACTAATGAGTTATAAAGACCTATTACTGCTAATTGAACACTTATTAAGAGGATATATAGAACTGCTCTGAAAGATCAGTTAGTTCATAGCACTTGAAACATGGTCTTGTAGCTAGGGTTTTAATTTGAGACACAGATATAAGTTTGACTCTTGCTCTTGTCGGTCAATGCATGTGATCCTTGAATGAGTGACTTACACTACCTGTATTTCAGTTCCCTGTTGATGAAATGGTGACCAGAAATTCTTGTTTAATTTTAGTCTTGACTAGCCTAAAAAGTTTGGATTGGTCTAGTGTAGAAATTCTTACTCTTTTAAAACTTCTTTGTTCAGGAACTGTTAATAAGGCCTTGATTTTGATTGGAATTTATAGAAACCAGATTCTCAAGAAATATTTGATCCCCCCAGAATGCAAACAGGCATGTCAACTGATTGTTTTTCATGATACTTTGGTGTCTAATTCCAATAGAAATAATCAGCACCCTGTACTTCTTAATGTAGCAGCACACTGATGGTGATGGTTATCCAACATAAAATACAAACTCACAAAACCTTGGCGTTCCCTAAAAACCTATTGAACTGAGTTCCATGTCTCCTTCAGCAGCTACTGTCCAGGGCTGTCTAGAACCAAAGTACCCAGAGGACTACCTGAGAATCTCTCTTCTCGTGCAGAATGTTGTGTTTTGATGGGAGCAGCATCTTTTATGGGTGAAGGAAATACATTTTTTTATTATTACTCTTGGAAAGTAAGAAATTTGGCTCACTAGCAGCTATGCCTGGGTACAGTGCCAAGGCCATGGTTGGTAATGGCTGTAGGCTGCCTTGATACTGTCTGAATCCCCCCTGTGGAGCTGGGCTGAAAACTTCACCTCTTCACCTTGCTGGGACAAAATATGGGCCTGGTTGAACCACTGTTATCATTCACAGAACTTGTTCTTCACTCCTTTCTGGAGAACAGCATTGCCTGGTGGTGCTTTGCTGTGAGGCATCTAACAGAAAGTTACTCACTTCACTCTACTATGCACTAGTTAAGTGAGAATTTGTGCAGCAGATGAAGGTTGTATGCAAATGACCATTAGCTTTAGTCAAAAATTAAAATCAGTTATGAAGTACTATGTAATACACTGCTACTGAATGTAAGTAAGTTCACAAGCAATGCATGCAACTCTCAATAAATCTTTGGTAAACACTGATTTGCAAATTTTAAACTTAGCTTGAATTTTCAAAATACCCTTTAAAGTTTGCCTGAATTATAAGTAAAGAATAAAAAGTAAGAGTAAAATTATGAAGGACTTGCATCTATCAATGAAAGAAAACCAAAATGCATGTTGGAGCCAAGGTCCCACTGCTGTATGCACATAGCACGTATTGCATGAAGTGTTGAGGATGTGATTGTTTTAACAGTCAGTGGGACTCAGAGCCTCCACTCCTCTAAAAATCTCTCTCTCTCTGCTCTACATTCTTACTCTTTCTTTGAGGGGGAGGAAGGTTTGAAGGTCACAGAATCAGGCCATTTTTATAACCAGAACCAGATGATTCATTTCTTTTTGAGGGATTTTGTTTCTCTGCAAATTCTATCCCAGAAAAGCATGAAGACGCACAAAGTCTGTGGCTGGAAGAAAATTATATTAATATTACAGAAATATTGCATGTCACAGTTCTAAGGGAAATGGCTTTTCATTGTTTAGCATAAGAAAAAGAAATACGCACAACTCAGGCCACATAGCTGGGGGTTGTGCTGTGTAATAAGCTCTGAATAAAAGCATTTTATAACAAACCTTTAAATATTGCACCCAAGTTGAAAGTACATATGTTGGAAAGTCTCCGACTGAAAAGAAATCAGCACAATTAACAGTCGAACTACATTAACTGTCATTCTAACTTTAACAAAATCCCACTCTATTCTTTCATGTTCCACCCCCCAAAAAGAAATAATTTGGAACTCATCACTGAAAATGTCACCTCAAAAATCTTTTTCTGCTTTCTGTTATTTAAACCAGAGATGTATGGGCTCTCTTGAGCAAAATAAGAATGAATATATTTTTTTTTCTTAAATCAGAAACAGATCCAGATGAGGAGTTCCAAATGATGAATTATTTTATTTAGATTTCTGTGCCTTTAAGTGGTGTGTTCTAGGGAAAATGCTGATTGCTGTCAAATGTTGAAGACTAGGTTGCAAAGCCCATTGAAACCACTGGGAAAACTGCAAACAATTTTGATGTACTTTGAATCAGGCCCTTTCTGGAATAGTCCCTGGGCATAACGCTTGGGATAGGCTGAAACATCTCTCATTATTGTTCTCCAAAGGGTCTGTTTATTATGGCACTTTCTCACAGTCTGTTTCCTTCTTTGCTCTTTGTATGCTCCAGTTTGGCCTGGGCTGACCAGCTTCTCCCGATTAAGGACCAAAAATTTCCTGGGTGATTATTGCGAACCTAAGGACCAAGAAGTAGCACGAATGTGGCAACTGGGTTTAGGTACAAAGAGGAGGGCTAGTTGTGTGAGTCCAGACCACGCTAATACCACTCATCCTCAGTGCTGGAAAGTGCTTCTGGACATGTTAACAGGACAAAGGTTCAGAAGGGAGGCCTCTGTTAACTGTTACCCCAAAATCACTTGTTTTCAATGAAGTCTCTATGTTTACAGCTGGGTTTACTCCAGAACACTATTTTTGTAGTTTCTCATTTTACCTCTCATTTTCCCTAGCCTTCTTCAGCATGTGAGCTGATGACAGCAGCAAAGGGGAGGGAGCAAACCAGTACTGCAATGGACAGATTATAGAGTTCATGCTATTTTCTGCAGCTTCTTTTCTACGTGTATCAAATCCCATATATCAGCATGTTTCTAGGAGCCACCCACACCAAATCTGGGTGAGGAAGCACAAACGGGCTGGTGCCATACCGGGTATTTGCTTCTCCAGAGCTTATCTGACCTTTGTTTAATGCTGTTTTACAGCCTCCCATCCAGGCTGGGAAAATGGGGATGAGCAGGAATGCCATGTCCTTCAGGCTGAGCCACTCCACAACTTCCTTAGAAGGCAGCAAATCCTCAGCTACTTTTCCTTGGACTACTTTCTGGCAGTTTTGACTTGTCCTTCCTCAGCACCAGGAGCTGGTTGAGCCAGTACTTCTAAAAGCCATGTTCTTCATGAATGCCACTGAATGGGCTTTTACATGGTGAAGCTTGACCTAAGACTTTACATATTCTGAAGGCAATCCCTTCTGCAATGAGTGGCATTGCATTAAAGGGACAATTCTGTTCTCTCACTGGAGTGAGATCAGAATTGGGATTGCTGAAATTTTTCTGTCCTCTGTAGGTTTGGTATAACACAGTGCCCCTGATGCTCTTGGTGCTGATAGATAAATGTATTTATATATTGTGCTCTTACATTCTTGGTACTTACAAAACAACAATAACACACTCTTGCTGGTACAAGTATTCCCCTGGAATTGACTAATTACCATAAAACTCAGCACTACAGGGACATTTCCAGGTTCATTTTTTGCTGCCTCAGCAAACTATGGAGTTTGAGCTGTTAATGACTTTCAGATGCCCTTTGTCTTTCAAGAAAGAAATAAAGAACATCCACACTACTAGTTAATGATTCTTACCTTTTTACCATATGATTCATGGCAGATTAAAATCCTGAAGGAGCTAAGGATTATATACCGTGTGTAGTCCTTTGGCAGAAAAATGTGTATTGTGAACTGAAAGAGAATGGCTGAATGTGACATTTATATTCATTCTTTTTTTCCAAACTGCATACTGAGGATATTTGAGTTTATGTAAACTAATCCCAAAGCAGAAGTTTTGTAGGTGCTTTGATTTCTCAGGGTCTCTTAAAGTAATGACAAGCAGTTCACAGTGGCTCTGAGAAAATTAGAGAAATTCACAAAACCACTTCTATGAAATTGGGAAAAAGGCTGGCTTACCTCCACAAAAAGGAGATGTGCTTAAAATGTTGAGAAGCTCACACTGCTTGTCTTTTCTGTGTCAGCATGTTTGTTTATGTGAATGACTTACCTTTCATTCACATTCTTTTCGTTGGCTGACAAAAGTGTCCTGTCCACAGGCAAAAAACATGAGAGAAAAGAGAATGAAATTCACATGAAATGAAATTTGAATGTCATGGGTAAAAAAAAATGCATTGGTTTTAGTAATTTTCTGTAGATCTCTCCAGCAAATTGCTCTCCTCCTTGTACAGTTTGTTATTAATCTATTCTTAATGTACATCTGCCCATTGCTGCTATTTATGAATGAACAAAATCACATTCTGCTGTTCATATAAATCATCTGTAGAAAATAAATATAGAATCATTTTCTGTCAAATGGTTGAAAACTGAGAGGCTCTCAAGTGCTACAGCTAAAGAGACACAAGATACAATTTTGAATGAGCGCAGACACTTCCAAAATGGTTTGTAAGTGCAGGAAACCAAGTGTATGTGCAAAGGGCACAACTGAGAAAGCTGATGCCTCAGTGCATGCAGCTACATGCAATAGTCATAGTTCTGTTTTGTACACATGTCTGCTTGTTGGTGAATGAGTATGCTCATTTTGTGAGTGCACTTCAGGTGTGATTATCAGAAGACGGTGTGTGTCTACATCTCTGTGTGCCTATCAGCACAAGTTATTAAGGTTGCCCAAACATATCTGATCCTGGTGTATAAGGCTTCACAACTTTACCCAGTTGGAATGAAATGGTACATGATATGTGTCTACCTGCACCTTTTTCTTTATTTTTTCTGCAAATTTCAAACATAACAGTTCAACATTTGCGAAAAAAAAAAAGGAAGAAAAAAAAAAGTAGAAAAATACATACTGGTTCATTCTTAATCAGACATTCTGAAAAGGTTTAATTTGTGTCACTGTGGCTTCTAGGTTTCCGAATAGCAAAGTGGATTGAGGAGAACATTGATCTGAACCAGGAGAACTTAAGAAATGGGGAAGGTGGGGAAAGTGAAATTTGATATAAAGCCAGTAGGTAGGGACTATCTGGGCAAGGTGACTCTTAAGAAAGGAACTGAGACTTACCGTGCAAGATGAGTGACCACAGGAGGAGGAGTCAAAAGCAGGGAAAAAAAAAAGATTGCTATATCAGTATGTTGAAGGGGATGAGGCAGAAAGTGTCAGTCTTGAGGTTATCAATAAAAAAGCCTGTCTTTGTAACCCTCTAGTACTTGGGACAGCACCAAGTGTCTGTGCAAGTCACTGAAGATCTTATTTCCTCTTATCCCCAGCCACATGAGCACTGGCAATTTACTACTGCTACCATCTACTATGACAACTGTGGTGCTAGTTGGAGAGTACTGTGTGATGGATTGCGGTGTTTCCAGCACTGCTGAATCTGGGAGGCAGCAAAGGCTGATTAAATCTTAGTATTCCTCTACAATTCCAAGCAGGATACCACCCATGTGATCATATAACAACTTTTCCCTAATTTGGTCCACCTTTACTACCCTGAAAAGCTTAAGGAAAGCTAGACGTAGCAGCTAGGATTTATTTAAATTTTCCCTGGAGATTCTTCCCTGCAGTCAGCAACAGTAGCTGTCTGTCACATAGCTCCAGTGTGCTAAAACAGAAAGAATACCACATTTTGCCTTTATCATCAGGAAGTGTCAAAACTATTAATAGTATAAATTCTGCTGCCTGGCTAAAATTCTCACACTGCAATCTTGTGCATCAGCATATTTTTATTTTTTTTTTGCCACAGATGGTCATTTATGTAACACTGTTGGAAACTGTGGTTGTGTTCCACAGCGACAGGAAAATGGGATACACCTGCACTGTGTTGGGAAAAATACAAATGAACTAGAAGCTATGCAACCATTTAAATTACAGGGAACCAGGCCCGCAATAACTGGTGGACTGCATGAGCAGGAAAAGAGGGTCAGTCTCACCCATGCCCTGAAAAAATGGCCACGTTTATGGGCTATGCTATTGTACTGACTCTAAGTTTGTTTATGCGGGACCTTCTTTCCCTCAGGACCTTCTCTGAGAGGAAATGTCATCACTATTCAGTAGTGGTCAATTTTTATGCATCCAAAAGTCAAAGGAAAAAATAGCATTGCTGAATGCAACCAAGTAGAAAAGAGTAAATAGGATTTATCTATTTTCATATTTAGAAATATGTACAATGGTTATTCTTGCTCACCAATACTTTCAGAGAGCTGAGAAAAATCAGACATGTCAAGTACCTAGAATAATACTGTTTCACAGGTACCCCAGTATTTGATGAATCTCACTTTTTTCAGCTCTGTTACTTCTCTATGGCTGATGTGGGAGTATGTTTTAAATGGAAGAAGGTTAAAAAGCCTGCGGTCTTTAAAATAGGAGTCATGTTTTAATCAGAATGCTTGGTCAGGTCTGGCCTGTGTCTTGGACCAAACTACTTTGAATCACAGTGGCTCTGAATGAGCACTTCTCTGAGGCCATATTTGCGGCTTAGATGTTCCTTGAGTTTAATTTTTTTATCATGATAAAACAGGACTATTGTTTGAGATAAAAGAGTTAATACCAGTGTTGCTTTCCCTTTGTCATTGCCACTGAGTTGCCAATCAAATTAAATAACTCTGGAGAAAGCTAGTGGGTGGGGAATACACTGAGTTCTTGGAAGGACAAAATGACTGAGGTTGGAAGAGCCCTCTGCAGATCACTTCATCCAACACCATGCTCAGGCAGGGTCAATGTAAGCAGTTTGCACTGGGCATTGTCCAGTTGGGCTTTGAGTATCTCAAAAGGGTCAAGACTCCACAATGTCTCTGAGCAACCTGCTCCAGTGTTTGGTCATATTCATGGTAAAAAAGCTTTTTCTTATGTTTAAATGGGATTTGCTGTATTTCAGTTTGTACCCATTGTCTGTGTGCTCTTGTCAGACTCATGATAACCATGCTGCTTTGTTGCCAGCCATACTGGAAAAGTGTTGAGCATCAACCAGACGAAGGCACACTCACAGTAGTGGATAGCAAACCTTGGTCTGTTCTGAACTCACTAGAAATGGTTAGTAAACTTTTCTCGCTTAGCTGAGTGGACTGTGTCTCCAGATATGTATTTGGCTCACAATTTTGTATACATTTTGCATTAAGCTATAGGACACCAGAAAACAAAGGAATACTGGGAACTGACCAGAGTCCAGCATAGTCTCCAGGAGACACATTTGTGTCTGGAGGAGGCATCACAACCATGTTGAAGTGTATTGACAGCCTGTCTCTTGAGTTTCAATGTCGATGAAGTCTTCTTCCCTATTGCACAGTTTATACTAAAAATAAGTTTCTTATCCTCAGTCAGACAACTTTCCTGAGGGTGAAGTAAAACAATCAAGAGGGCAAAAAGATATAATTTAGTCTTTCCAGTACAACACTTAAGAATTCTCCTGCAAGGACAATACATATGATAAAGCACATCACGGTATTACAAACTGGTGTCAACATATTTAAAGCTCTGTTAGATAAAGCACTGTAGTCTTCAAGCTGACCTTATCCTGGCTAGAGACCTGGCCCAACATTTTTCAGCCAAGTACTCCCTCCTTCCTCTTTTCTCTGCCTTTTTCTCTACCTCCCTCTCACTCACACCTGCAGGCATTACCCAGGTTTTCAGCCTCTTATTGAAGAAGTAAGTGGAGGGGCATTCATTGCACCTAAACTTTCTGGCAAGCAATACTGTTGGTGGAGGACCAGCTTGGGGCCATGTCCAGGCCACTAGCCCCTGCATCCCATCTAAAAGAATGTCACCTGTGAGGTAGGAATTCCCACCATGAGAATCGCACCTCTGTGTTGCTCAGCAAAGGCCACTGCATTGTCTCCCTGTTAAGCGGGTGTCAAAATGCATGTATGTTGACAGGGCTATCACATATGAGGGTCCATTTAGGAAACAGTGGGTTTTCCTGGCCGTTGAAAGCTCTGAATCCCCTTATATTAGCATATTAGTGTACATGTGGGCCTACTTATCAGATTAGATACAGTTGTCACAGATTAGTTCACCATGTGAAGGAGCTGCAAAGGTACCTTTGACTGTTAGCTCAAAAGAGGCAGAGGGTTTTTTTTTTTCATGTCTTCAACCATCAGAGTTCAAAGTAAATTAAAGGCAAAATCTCTCTTTCTTACTTTGGTAACAGGATACTAAAGGTTAGGTATTGCAGTAAACTACACAGAGGAAAGTTAATGAATACTTAGTATGAATCTAGAAAATACTTATTTAATCCCTTAAAACCACTTAAATTTTCTTTCCTCACCAATGTCAATAGTCTTTTGAGAAATTACCTTTCTGAAGCACAAACTTGCCTTTTTTAATGGTTTGCCTCTTGTCCCCCCCCCTTTTCTTTTTTTAGTACACTTGATTTGTAGTGTGAGTCAGTGATCACTATTATGCAGCTTCAAGGAAAAAAAAAATTGGTAGTATCTTGTTACGTTATTTATTTAACCCATCTTGCTCCTTAAAAGGTTGTGTTAGCTGGTGAAGTAAACAATGACTCCAAATACTTTTGGCATGACTTGCAGTCTACACAGGTATTAAGACTGATCTTAAAAAAGATGTAACACCTTGAATGTGTAGTGACAGCAGAGATTTCAACAGTCATCTCTGAATAAACCTGGTGGTGAAAGGTGGCCCAGAAAAAAAAAACATACAACTGAAATTGCTGGTTAGTATTCACATCTTTGGCACAAAAAAAAAAAAAAAAAAAGAAAAACAAAAAGGAAGAAAACTGGTGAGAAAGGAATGAAAGCAATTCTTTGCACCTTGGTGCTTTCTAGGGGAGGTGTTCCACTTCCCTGCTGTCAGGTACAGCATTACAGTGCTCAGGTTGAGCTTTTCTACATCTGCAGATTAGCTGTGCTGCCTTGGCATGGGAGACAGAGGGGAGAAACCCGAAAGTGCTTCTCCAGGGCTGTTTCTTTTGTCAGATGGGTTGTGAGAGTAGACATGCAAGCTCCACTCTTTGGTCTAGTGCAGAATATTTTAGCTAGGAAATGAAGAAGAAATCAAAACCTGAACTGTGACTTCCAACCAAACTGTTACCATCTGTAGGGCTTTGTTAACCCTTTGTTTAGTTTCTATCACAAATACTGGATATCCATCTTAGTAATATTGCTTACCAGTCTCTTTAAACCTGGCTTAAACGTGGCAGGTTCAATACACTCTGTTTGCAAACATTAGAAAGTAAAATAAATAATTTGTAAGGGCACTAGTGCATTACTAGTGCACTGCTACTAGGCAGGAGTTTTGGTGCTTCTGAGGAAACAGGCTGGAAATGTGTTCCCAAGTGCATGCAGTCCTACTCTTCTACGACTTCAGGCTTTAGGCTCAGAGCGTGGACTTTTTCATCCTGGAATCCTTTATGATAGCTAAAACCCCTAATATTCCTGGTTTGGTGACTTACTTTGTAGATCCTGTTGAAATACAGCAATATTTCTACTATAAATTTTATTTTGTTGTTTTCAAATTGTAGTGCCACACCAATGAAAGGGCTGTGAAGGATGTGGCAAAAATCCCTTAGAGTCCATAGTCAAGAAAACTTACATGGGATGGTGGTTCCCAGCTCTAAGTTATATACAACTCCCATTTATGATCCAGACAGTGAGGCAACAGCAGTAACAGCAAAGAGGAAGCGTATGTGGGAGAAATCAAGCTGTTGTACCCTGCTTTTGCTTGAAGTGGTTGTTTCTTGATGAAAACAGTCTTCATGCTATAAAGTCACCAGCAGAGTTTATTGTGACATCTGTTTCTTCTTTTGTCAGATAGGATGGTAAAACCTTACAATATTAATTTCCTGTGTTGTTTTTTGATAATAAACATCAGTGTTTCTATTTGTATATTTCCACATACACCTAGTTAACTATGGTCAGTTTAAAAGTCTGGTTGTTATGAATACTATATAAAATAACATAAACAACATAATAATATAAATAATATATAACTATATATAGTGCTAACTGATTTGTTCCAGTTTTTAATTTCTCTTTGGAAAGGGTGGGATATAAAAAGGATGTGTGAAAGTGGAATTGTAGTTCTTAAGTTTATTATTTCCCTATCAACCTAGAAATCAGTTTCGCTGTTTCTGTGAAAAATCATTTTTCAGTCTTCAACTGACACCTTTCAAATGCGCCCACTATGAACCTACTTCAGTCATTAATCCCAATTTAGCAAAGGCATTTTGTTGATGATTCTTCTGTCTTTATCCCAAAGCAGGAAAATAGCTAAAGATCTAAAGGCCTAAATTCACAGGAATCCTATCTTTTTTTATTCCTTAATTAAGCACATAGGAGTCTGGGGCAGAGTATGAATCTTCTGTTTCCATTAGCTGTTACTATGTTGTCCCAAGCACCACCCATCTTACCAGTGTAAGTAGAATCCAAGTTCAAGAGACCCAGTTGAGTGCAGAAATGCTGATTTTCATGCATTCTCTTAAGTCAGTGGGTCTTGTCTGCAGCAGTGGATTTTGGTGCAATTAGAGTATTTTCCAGAACCCTGATTAAAATGCAAACAGTAATCTTCCATGTTTGTAAAATGAAATTTTACCTCAGTCTAGTAAATGGGTGAATTTGAGTCTCAGTAATAACAGTCTGTCTTGCTTGCCTTGAGTAAAATACTAGAATTGAGACCTGTGGCAATTTACCCTTTGATTCATGTAGCTGAGTTCCTGGCAGTTGAACCTGCATCTCATTTCTCTTATGAGACTTCAGCTTTCTCCCATTTCACAGTCCCAGGCAGTGTGGCAGTCTGGTCTGTGAGCTACTGGTGCACTCATGACATGTTGGGGCAGAAAATGCAATTGGGGATGGAGGTGGAGCAAGAGCAAGACTGGGCAGCATGCTCCCTAACAGGAGCTGAACATCTCTGCCTCCCTCCGTGTCACCTACCCAGTTGCTTTTGTCACCTCAAGCAGTCTGGCACACTGACTGACAGAGAAGCAACTTGACATGTCTGCATGGCACACAGCTTTGACCCTTTCAGTTCCTCAATGCAGCTCATAGGAGCTGCATAGGTTTAGGCTTTGGCTGTTTCATGACCATTTAGTCAAAAGCAACACATAATTTCATCTGAAATATCCATGAACTTAAAAAAACTAATTTCTATCAAAATACCAACCACAATTGATTGAACTTCTTGTGTTGCACTTACTTGTTTCAGCAAGCTTCTTCTTATTTTAACATGCCTCAGGCTTCATCAAACATGATTAATAAACTAATTATTTTAGATATAGGAAAGCTGCTTCAGCTATGAGTCTTTCCCATGCTGATGAACTCCTGCAAGCTCCATGGCTGCTGATGTGGTCTGAGAAGCCTTGTTCTAATTGATAATGTTGCTTATTGTGAGGATACTGGCTGCGCAAATTCTGATGCTTGGTGTGCAGATCTGCATTCCAGTACTCAGAGTGCTTTGTAAGGGTGTGTAGGGCTGGTATGTTGGCTCTCAAGGCACAGTGTGAATTACAGATATGTGTCTCTGGGCCAACAATTATTTCTATGTGCTTGGTTAATGAGAGCAGGGAGGGAAGACTTTCCTGTTGTTTAGTCTCTATCACTGTCTTTGGCGCTGTATTGCATTTTAATACAAACCTCCCCCCACCGCCACTGCCTCAACGTAGCCCTGTTAGATATTTGCTTGGCTTTAATTAAAATATTAGTGCCTGAATAGCTGTAAGTTCACAAGGCTGGAGGGCATCTTTGCTGAAGCTGGAATCTTTGGTAAATAATATGCTGCACTTTCGGAAGCGTTAGAAGTAAGCAAGCACCTAATGAATGAGTACCTAAACAATAGATTTAGTCAAACTACTCACAGTATTCTTTGACTAATAGAAGTAAATAGATAGTAAATGTTTTTTTCAACCACTAATGCTGTTGGCAGCTCAGATTCCCATTATAACTGTTTAGGTTTACAGGGCTAAAATTATCATTAATTATAATTTTACCTATTATCAAATTAGTGTATAACATCCTCTCTAGCTATCAAAAGCAACAGATCTATAGGCAGATTTAGGCTTTTCCTTCTTTTAGAATAGACTGGGCTACAAAAATAATAGTATCGGAGCAACAGCTGGCTTAATCACATGGTGCTCAGCTATATAGTCTGTATTTCTTGTTTTCAATTTCACTTTCCTTGGTTTCAGAAACAAAAAAGGAAGCCCTTGGGGAAAAGACTTCCAGGTTTATTGCTTGACAGAGTTAGCTGACTTGGACATCAGCAGCTTTTATTAACTGAAGCTTTAACATTTCTTTTTCTGAATGTAACATTGACAGTGGCACCTCTTTTCAGCCACAGAACGAGTACCAAACAGGCTGTAGTGCAGGCTTTCTCGCACTGCTTTTCCAGCCTTTGTAGTGCCATCTGACATGGACTATCCCTACCGTTAACAGGTAAATCATTCTACAATCATAAACATCCTAGGCTCTGGCCTTAGACTGCCCAATTAGGTATCCCTCTGCACTGTGTGGCTTCTATTTTAGGAAATGGTTTGAGATCACTGAACTGTTCTCTACATGGAAGCAGCAAGCATTTGCCAGTGCTAGCTCTACTATAATTTGAAATCTGTGGCCTGTATCAGGCACTGATGGAGCTGCTCTATATACCGGGAAGGGGAAAAGCTATACAATGGCAGCTACACTCTTCAAAGTGACAAATACTCCTTGTACACTAGACTGTGCTAGCTGATAGCAGTCCAATTACTGAGCCAGCTGCACTGTTCTTACAGAAAAGAAACAGTGATCTCCTGATCAGTCATATCAGTATGTAAAATGAGATAAATCTGTAGCGAAGAAAATGCTCCCTGCCCATACAAAGCCACTTAAAAATTATTGCTGAAAAGGACACTCTTAAGTTAATAATCCTGGATGCAAGTTAGACTGTATTGCTCTTGCTTTTAGTCCTTTGATGGAAGATCACAACAAAAGATCACATAAAAGAATGTCATGAAGAATAACATTAGTAATTTTATCCAAGGTGCCTGTAATACTACATATTAGTGATGGATGACTAAATATTCTCAAGTATTCTTAGCATTATGCAGTTTAGCAGAGTGTGATACACTTTCTTCTTTCTTTTGCATTTTATTCTGAGCTATATGAACAGTAATCTGGGTTCCTGAATCAGGAAGTTAAATATTTTGTCTATAAGGTCACTTTTGTTATTACATATGGTGTTGCAAGGAAATTTCCAACTTAGTTTCAAAATAGCTTTGACAGAACATAAGATTCAAGCCAAGAAAGCCTCTTTCTCTTTTTCCCAGCTTCTGTCAACACAACTTAAACCCAGCTCATATGTAGTTGACTAGCCCATTTTTTTAACTCTTCAGGGACAAAAGTAAACTTCAGCACTAAGATAATGGCCCTCCCTTCCTGTAGTGATTGAGGTCTAGAAACTCTCTTCTTAGCTGCAGCACATAATCTAAATTTTTGCTTTCTGTTAGTGGGTTAGGCATTGAGTATATATTTCAGCTAAAACAAACACTGTTACCAACATGTCTAGCTTGTTCTTTTGACACAGTTTCTCGAACAGTGTTTTATTGCCAGCTAGCTGTCAAAAGGTTGGGAAAAAAGAGAAATCTTTATTTGGATAAACTATACTGTGTTAGATACTTACAGTGGAGTTACCTTTTGTAATAACCAGTCTATGTTTTTCTCATACTGTATCTAATGTGTTTTGCTATAAATTTGTTCTTATAGGTCTTTGGTATGTCTAAGTCTATGTCAAAATTAGAAACAGCGGTATAAACTGTGTTGCCTGCCTCTGAAACATAGAATCATAGAATCATAAAATGGTTTGGGTTGGAAAGGATTTTAAGATCATCTAGTTCCAGTCCCCCTGCCATAGGCAGGGGTGCTTCACACTAGATAAACTACGTTGCTCACGGCTCTGTCCAGCCTGGCCTAGAACACTGCCAGGGATGGAACATCTTTGTAGGCTGAAATATCACTAATATTAGGAACAAGTATATTCAAGACAGGTACCAATCATTGTCCTTATGGATCTGGCCACTGGCACACTGCAAGTAAGTCTTTGTTTAAGATGACAGAGCAGGCTCGTCTTCCACACTCAGCAGGCAGCTGAATTTGGATACTGGATTCATGAACCTTGAAGTTTCCCTGCATCTGGTCAGGCTTACACAGCTTACTTTGGCCTGTAATATTTTCCCCCTCCCTAGATTTCAGTCATGTTACTGCTGAAGGTGTTCTTTGGGTACACAGTTGGTCATTGATTTTCAAGTTTTCTCTTCTCTGATACCAGCCAGCTGATTAATTTTACTTCAACACCTTCAATAGTACAGCAATTTCATCAGATAGATGAGAACTATTTTGGAGAGCATCTACTTTTCATTCACTACTGCGCCATCACTTGACTACAGGGTCAAAGTCTGGTTTTCTAAAACACAGAGTATCAAAAAGATCAAAAGGAGCCATGAATTTTGTGACATTGCAGGGTTGAGTAAGCCACATTCTTGTACTTGCTCAATTCTGTAAGGAAAACAACACTACATACAAACTGAAGTGCAGAGGTTGAATACTGAATAAAACCAAACTGAAACTGGCTGCAATAGCGAAGGAAGTTTAGGAATATTTTTGGGGAAGATAATAGCCAGTAGCAGAGCTAATTTATAAAGTGTCTTCTTTTAAAAACAAAACCCAAACCACAACAATAAACAGAAAAAAGAAATAAGAAAAGGATTGTAGTGGAGAAGATTGCTATAGTGTGAGTAATCTTGCAACCTAATGTGTGAGTGCTCTCAAAAGACTGGATGTCCCCGTTCAGTGAAGCAAGATGGCCCCCTGCAGTACTGTTAGCCCCCTTCACAAGGAAATTTAGCTTCTAATCTAGAAACATCACTGTACACAACACTAACAGATCTTCTGTGGTTTACCATTTACTTCACTCAAAACATAAGTTAAATATTCTTTACTTTAAAACTTCAGTCAAAACAGAAGTCCTCAGTTACCAACTTTGCTCCCTATAGTTCTGAACACCGTCTGAATGGTTCCAGTGTAAGAGCCAAACAAAACTGGTTTTAGAGTATACCTCTGAACCCCCAGGAAACAAAAATACCCTCTCAAATAGGTGTGGCAAAGATTGCAGTAGGGTAATAGTTAAGACTGAAAAGAAAGTCTTGTAATTCCAGAAGTAAAATTTCCTCGCTCATGAGAAAGTAAACCAGGAAAAAAAGCACTGTGCTCTACATGGATTTGGACAACAGGAATGTTGGTGTGCATTGTGTGCATGAAAAGCTTTTTATTTCTCCCACCTCATTACATTTCCCTGACAGTAGTGAGAATGGGATAGTATACTTTTTTGAAATGAAAAGTTTTTATGATATATTTATATTTAGGAACATTTGGGGTTTTTGGGTTATCAAATTGTTTTCACTGACACAACAAATCCCTATAAATTATGTGCTTTGTAACAGCACAACAATTTCATGTTTTAGAACTTGTACATATGGATGTGCATATGTATACTCAATGTACATCTGTAACCTGTGCCTGATAATATGCATCAAAATGCAGAATTTGATGTTTGTTTATTCATTATGCAGGGGTATACAGTTAGCTTCTCTCTGAAGTACATGAGACTTCTTTGGCTGCCATCTGCAACTTGAAGATTCCATCAGGTCACACATTGCAAAGGCTAGGAAAAGAAGACAAGATAGACTCAAATATTTTCTTAGTAATTAAATACAATGGTTCATAAGGTTTCTCAAGTCAAATAAACTCAGTTCCTAGTCCTTTCTCCCCTCCCTCTGCTTTGTATACCTTTATGATTTCTATCACTATTATTTGCAAGGCAGCAGCATTATGCCCAGTGCTAGACAGAGAGATGTGCCACATGACCAGAAGTAAAGGCATTAGAAAAGAAGTCTGTCTCATAACAATCCTAATTTATGCTTTAGCTTGTTCCCATCAGATTTCCAACTCAGAAAATCAAACATGAACTTGGGAAGTTTGAATGAGTGCAAACAGTAATAAAAATTAATTTCCTCTTTACCTCTCAACGCTGAACTTAACACATCACTCACAAAAACTCACCCAGGTTCTAAAGAATCAGTGTTGTGATGGCTGTGTGGCCTTCTACAAACTGCTTTGGTGTGGGAGCATGGATTGGTTTTGAACCTGTGATACTGAATGGCCAAGAGCCTCCATGCAACTACAATGGTGCTATTAGTGCCCATTACTAAAAGCCTTCTTGTTTCTTTCAACTGCTCACAGGCCTCCTAAACAATGAAAGAAATTCATACACCATTAATAAGGAGATTTAATTTAAGTTCTGCTCCAAGAGAATTCTCAGATATCCTCCTTACTTTTTTTAAAGTGAAAATTGCTGAAGTCTGATGTAAGACTCTTAATGCAGAGAATTGTTAGGCCTTATTTAGGAATCCCTGGAGAGTGGTGGGAACTGTAATCACAGAGTAAACTGAAAAGCAGTACTAGCACACCAGAGAGCAGCTCCTGTGGAATGAAAGCTTCACTGAGCATGGGGATATGTTAGCTAGTGAAAAAAGTCTGTGAGCCTTCCCGTAAAATGACCTTTTTTGACTTGGGTGATTTTATGACTTTTACATTTCTAATGATGGTGACTTTGTTTTTACTGGGATGACATGTATCCACCATTTCTAACAGCCATTTGTCATTCAAAATGGACTTATTTTCACTAGAAAAGGGAATTGTTAAATTCTGACAGAAAGCTGATGTGAAAGAAAATGGAATACAATAGCCCATATTCACCTTTGTAGTGAAAGGTTGTTAATATACACAGCAATAACTTTACTTCTAATTGTGAACACTTGACAGTTAAAGGATTATTAGTCACTTGAAAATAACGTGAGTTAACTTTGCCTCAGCTTATTTTGCCTTAAGCTTTACTTAACTTTGCCTCAGCTCTACTGTCTTCAGTGGAACTATTACATGAGGAATGAATGCTGATTAGGGATTTCAAAGGATTTTATTCTGCTGTCACATTGGATTTGAAACCATTTACTCATTTTGATATTTTTTAGGAAATTAAAAAACAACAGAAGATTTCAGAGAAACCTTGAAGTTGGACTATATTGTGAGAGGCTGGTTTAAGTTGCTAAGATCAGTCCATCTGGCACAGTAAGGCCACAAATAACTATGCTGCCTTCAGTGTAGATATATGGAGCATGTTTAAATGCATATGTAATCCAGAATGAGCCAGCATCCTAATGATTTGGTGAAGGACAACAATCAGATCATGCAAATGCTTCACAGGTTCCAACAAACATGCTTAATTCATCAGTAAGTGTATTTTGGTAACATAGCAGAGATTTGTCTATGTATGTATCTATCCATCTGTGTATCTATCCATGCATACACACAGGCACACACATAAATGTTATATAAATATATTTACAGAGAGAGAGAAAACTTGGAAAAGAAATTCTTCTTGTGGCATTAAATCTAATTGAATGCCTCTGAATTCAATAGAGTTATTCTGTAGTTGCGCTGAATTAACTCAGAACAGAGTTTGTATTTTTGCAGATAGAAATTTTGTTATATAAACTGAATTCTTCTAACTGCAGTCCTCATACAGAGCATGTATAGTTTTTAATTTTAAGTTAGGTGAATCAAACTGGCTCATAAAAAGGTATTATCTAGAAATATATATATATATGTAATTTTATATGTAACTATGTAAAACTTTGGGTATATATATATTTATATATTAGAGATACTTCTCCAAGTCTGCTGTCGATGTGTATTATGGTTTCCAATGAAGGTAGCTGCAAAAAAAATTCCTAAGACCTCACTAAGGCATATTCAGTGATTCTTTTACCCCATGCTCCTTGTAAACCTGAGCAGGATCTTACCAAAGATGTCACATTCAGGTTAAAGGTTCTTAAATGCTTTTGCAGCTACTCCTGTTATGACCTGAGGAAGACATAACCTTGGGCCTTCTTGGAAACTTTTCTGTTTTGAGGGGAAATTGGAGCCTCTCTCTAAGTCAGATTTTCACACTATACTTAGCAAGTACAGGATTGCTTTACAGACCAGTAAAATACGATTACTTTTTTTTGACATAAATGTTTAGGCAGCGATACCAAACATCAGTTTAAACCAGGAAATTAAGGTGTTTTTTTTTAATTATTATTTCATTTTTTTTTGGAAATTTAAGATAGGAAAAAGGATATATGCTCCTGAGGACAAAATAATTCTTTGGAATTTGGGTACGTCCACATTAGCATTTCAGTGTGGGTCAGGACTGTGCTTTTAAAGTGAATCTCTTGCTTGTTGCCAGCTACCATGTTTTGGTTCACATCAGAGATACCACAAACTGGCTTCTTTTAGGATATCATTAAGCGAGAAGATGCAAGCATAATACACTCCAAACCACCAACTGGCAAATCAATCCACACTTCAGTATTCCTTTGAATGTGTAAATAAGTTCATGTGGAGCATGTACAAGTCTTTTCTGTGTTTGTTTTCACAGGTATTTTAGCAACTGAGCCTCATTAGCTAGAACAGTATCAGAGCCTTGTTCACAAACTGACTTGAATGAATATGCATGAAATCACCATTAGTTTTGCATTTAAAGTAATCATTCAGCACACATATTTAACAAGGAAATGGACAGCAAAGAAACAGCTCAACTCAGTCCTTGAGCTCAAGTAACAAAGTTATTTCAGGCCTGGTTTTCTACTGCTTTGCATCTTTTATATTTCTGCAAAACAAGTGTGAAACATTATCCATTCAGTTTTTAAAACATTTCACAACAATTAATAATGTTTCAGTAAGTGGTTATGTTATTCATCTATCTGTATCTTACTTAGAATGTAAATTTTTGAGAACAGGGACATACCATGCTAGTACTATGCTGAGCAGGAGAGGATCTTTACCAATGTCTGATACTTCCATGCACTGTTGCAATATTACAGTGTATTTTTGCGATGCTCAAGACACTTGAGACTAATCTCATAGTTAGAATCTTGTAAATTGTAGTGGATATATGCAGTTGAACTGTATGTTACTAGAAGAGTCAAGAGAATGCTGATTGCTACATTGTACAAAGGGCAAGCACAGATACTAGTTCCATGAACAGAAAGGCAAAATTTACCAAATGAGATAGGAGTTAGGAATGTTGACCTGTAGATGTCATGTAAATGTATATCTGTGCTGTAGTAAATACATATAAGGAACAATATTATGATCATGTCATCCCATGACCAAAAGTGGAGACTCTAATATGGAAACATTATTTTCTGCTCCCTCCCCTCATTCACCCCCCACTCTTTTGTTCTTTTCCATTCAGTGTTTTGGTTCAAGTTAGTTAAAGATTTGTGTTGCAGCCTCCTGGAGTGAAATTCTGTCAGTATGCCTAGTGTGTAAGCAGCCCCTCCAGTGAGCTCCACAATGTCTCTAAGAAACTATACAAAGAGGAAGAAAGAAACTGAATCCAGATGGAATGGGAAATCAGATATTTCTTCCATTTGTGCTGAAGTCTGTGAAGGCTGCCCCAGAGGTTGAAAAAGAAGGCAATTCACATACTCCGCAGTCTCAGGGAAAAGCTGGGGTTTTCTCCCCCACCCCTCTGCCCTTCATTGAAGAGGAATCTGTGAGAAAGCTTACAGTGAGACTGCAAACTCAGTAATTCAAAACATGTTTGCCCAACTCTGGTCCAGCTATAGAAAGGTGTAGGATAGACCTGTCAGGGGAACACAAAAAAAAAACCCAACAACAATAGAATCAAAAAAGTGACTCAGGCAGATATAGATTCTTCCTAATGACAGGGTTATGAGAGAATTTGATATCCAAACCACAAAATTTGGACACAGAATTCATAGTGAAAAGAGGTCTTAAACGTTCTAAATGCCCAAAAAAGAGTAAGCATGTCTAACTAATACACTAAGCAATAACCACATCCTGAACTATTTGTTGTTAAAAGGCATGTCAAAAGATTACAAAAGAAAGATTACAAAAGTATTTTTGTTATTTCTTGGATCTCACATGCATAACAAAAATCATAACTATACCTGGAGAAGCACAGATGTGGTGTATTTTGTTCTTGTGAATCTTTGTCAACTTGAGTGCTTGGTTCTTAAAACATGGTGCTACACTTGGCTGGTAATTACTGAAGAACTTTCCTATGGATTAACAACAGTACCATTAGAGATCAAACCTGGCTATTTGCAGATGTATTTTCTATATAAACTACAGAATCTGTGCTCACTAGGGATATCCTGGAATTTGTTGTTGAAAGGAATATATTGTGAATTTATCTGCAGTGTTGCTTGGTTCCTCTATGCATTTCATTTTACTGTCAGCACCATGTGAATTTGTTGCTCTCTGTTGGCCAGTTTAGTTTCTCAGAGTTTGGGTTATTTGGAGGTAGAAGGTGTTACGTGAAAATTCAACTTTGGCTAAAGCAATTACGGAAAAGAAGTCATAAAATATCAGCTGATTTCTATGCCAAAGCACTTTCAGTTTTAAAATATCATGGGAGGGTGATTTCTTGGCATACAAGAGATGCCCATTTCAGGCATAGATTTGGGCCAGAGAGTATGATTCAAGGGAGCAGTGTTTTAACTTATAGTTTAGAGCAAAAGTCAGGTGAAATGAGCCTGATAACTGCAGTGCAGATTTCCCCAAATAGCAGGTTGCCTGGAATACCCCTGGCTCCCTGTGACTAATTGGATGTTTTGTTACCACTTTTTTTTTTTTTTTTTTTTTTTTTTAAAGCAACAAGGATGGTCCAAAAAGCTGTCCAGGTGAAAAGGGTAATAGATGTATACTGATGTGGGTATGTGTGTTTCTTGGCCTTTCAAACCTTTGAAGCCAGGCAGGGGTCAAACTGCTCAAGCAGAACAGCTCTGTTGAAAAACATGTTATTCAAAAACCAATCTCAGTATGAGAGGTGCTGCTATTTTAAAATAACGGTGGGGGTGTGGGGGGTGTGTGGGAAGAAGCCAAAAAAGAAAAAGAGGGAAAACCAGCACCAGTCTACGTGAAATCCAACCCAACTGCCACCTTCCCTGCTAGCCTCCTTTTGTGCGCCTGCCTTCCCTGCCGTGTGAATCAGCCATGGTTGGAGTTAAATGGATAGCTTTTGTCTCCTCACAATGGCTGGGAGTGACAGATTGAGCTAAATGATTTACTGGTGGAGATGATTTGAAGGACAGAGCTGAGCAGCCTTGGGAACACACACACAAGGAAAGGACAGTAGCAAATCAGCCTCTCCTCCCCCTCCTGCTTCTATGATTTTGAATGAAGGATCACAGAGTGAGGCTTTGACAGACACAGCAACATTGAGAAGCTATTTTTATTACTTAGCAATGGCAGCCCTGCTTTGCTGAGAGAAGACCTGAGGTTAATTAACCTTTACTATTTCTCCTTTTAACTGTTGTTGTTCCTCTGATTGGGGATGCAAGGCTCTAAGTTGGCAGGGCCACATGCCACAGGCAAAGGGAAAGCCTCTGGGTAAGACTCCAGCACAAGCAGGCTCAACAAACACTTCCCTAGCCAAAAGAAAGCTTTCTACACAGAAGGGCAATGCAGTGGGGCCGCAGTGAAGGCTGCTGCTTGGAGCAGAGCCATCCCAACTAGTGTCAACTGGAAAGTGCTTGAAACAGTAATCCCCCCACCCCATGCCCTGGCAGCCATGATACCAAGTGCTAATATGGATCCCAGATTGTTTTCTGAACCCTGTTTAATCTGGCTGTGCAGGTGGGAATGAGCTGGTTTGTTGGGATGGGGCATGTGAGAGTTCTGGCATGCCGTGTTTTCCTGGTCTCCTCACACTCTTCTCCATCCAAGGCAGCAGGCAGAATGGAGCCTGATTGATGATGGGGAGCAGGAGATGGCAGCCCTGTGGCCTCTCAGTACATGCAGTGCAATGCTTTCCTCCCCTTACAAGGAAAAGTGAAAACTCTTCTGAGTAAGAAAAGGACCTTTTCAGACAGTCGTGAATTAGTCTGCAAACACCCAGCAGGCAGGCAACATAAGATATTAAGGTCAGGTTTATGGGACAGAACTTAGTTCTTACAGAGCTCATAAGAGCTGTATTACTCAAATGACCAATGGTTTCTTTCTAGTCAATATATCATTTGGTCTGTGATTTGTGAGCTATTCCTCAAGTGCAGTGGAATGATACATTCTGTCACAGGTTATAACCTGTGATTCTTGTCTCATTATTTGGTTCTGAGAAACAGATAGTGACAACAAAAATTCCTCAAGTACTACTGCAGGAATGTGATTTTTGTAGGGCCAAACCTAGTGACACCCCAAATCCTGTGAATATGCACAGAACTTCATCCCAGTATATTCAGAACTTCAAGAAAAGGAACTCAATGAATATGTGATCTATCATAACTAGGTAAGGAAGAAGTTTGAATGGTAAACCCACTGTGTGCAGTAACCCACAGCTGTTGCTGGCGAGCTTTCAATCATATTCCCATTTTTATAGTCATTTTAATGAAATCTTGCAGATATTCAAAAGAAATGTGAGCATGTGAATGTGGTGGCAAAGCAGCATTTTGTATCAGCAAATTTGAAATACATGATTTAATGGGAAACTGAAAGGATCTATAAAATGGCAACTTTAGAAAACAGAAGTGTTTTCTGTTAGCTAATCTGCTTTACTGTGGAGTTGCTCTACTGTGGAGTTGCAGTATGCTATCACATGATAGCTTTCTAATGGCCGTTTGAATGCTCAGTTGCAAATAAACACTTCTGTTTTAATATATAAAGAGCAAAAAAAATAAATTAAAAATACAAGAAGAAAATATGGGTTTGTTGGGCTTTTTTTTTTTTTTTTATGTGAAAGAAAGCAGTGTTTGCAAAAGATGAAGCAACTCTAAAAAAAGCTTATCCAGCAAGCTTCCAAATATGGATTTGCCACTGTAAGGATTATGGGAGGTGAAAATAGAAGAAGAAAACATTCTCTTTTATATCCTTCCAGCCATACTCACTGTCACTGGCCCAGTGTGCATGGGGAATGTTGTGTCTACTTGCTGCTTGAAATCTCAGAAGAATAAGTGTATTTTAGTACTACCAGACTAGTACAAGGGTTTTTTTCATAAGTGTTATTCTTAACTGGCTCTGATCTTGCAGTTATATTTTGCATCTCTTTCTGTCCAGGCTGACTTACTGATGCTTTTCCAAGCACTCTAATCTCAACTTCCACATACTAAGTGATATTGATCCTGCTACAAACATCAACATCTCCAGAACTGGCTACACAGTACTCTTGTAGGACTGGGCCACAATCTTTTGCCCAGCTTTAAAAAGTACCTCCAATAAGCAGTGAAGTTCATAGAGCACTTTAACAAATAAAGGAAAACATGTTCTCTATTGCATGATACAAAAACTATGATTTGGGGCACAAGAGTGGCCCTTCTGAATCCAGGACTGCACAATAGCAGTTATGCCTGCTTGAAGTTCCCAGTATCATTTACATTAGACTCTCAATTTACCCCTCTAATTTACATGAAATCAGTATAAAATTCTCACAATATTTTAGGGCTTTACTATTTACTTTTTAGCTTTTATAGATGATGTGCCCTGTCCCTTCTTTTTCTGTGACTTTTCTCCTTTCCTTCACTTTATTTTGTTCCCTCACTTTTCCCAACCTTAGTTCTGCCATTTTCTTCTATTTCATCTGCTTTTTCTCCAACTCCTTTAAATGTTTCCTTGTCTGATAATCCTCCTGAGCCACTGTCATAGCGTTCAGAAACCAGAGGGCCTGAAACAGTTGGCTTTGAAAACAAAGATGGAAAAACTATGCAAGGGTGGGAAAGGAATACCTTTAGGATGCAGGGTCCCCATTTAATTTCTTATTATCATGTTATGCCAGTAACATCACAGTTTTGCTTTCTCTCTCCTGTTTGTCCATGCCCAATGAATGCTTTGTCTGACCTCAGATGAGTGCCTTGATATAACCTGTTGACAAACAAAAAACATGGAATAGGGCTTCAGTCACCCAAAGGAGGCACGAGACCTCAGGGGAGCAGGCGACATCTGGCACTCTCCAGTGGCATGGGGTGGCCCCTGAAGCTGACATCTGTCCCTTCCATTAGGGCACAACCCTGAAGCACTGCATGGAGTCAGCACTTACTACCTGGGTAACACCAGCCACTTAGTTTCTTTCCATGCTCAACAATTATTTACTTCTAGCATATCTTTCAAAAGCCTTTCTTTACAGTTCTTTCATTTCTTAATAAGGGGTTACGTCACATCACAAGACCAAAAATCACAGTGCAGCTTAGTGTAACTTGATCCCGATGTGGCATTTCTTTGTGATGTGTCATGTAGAAATGTTAGGAAAACAGCATTGTCCTGTTAATTTCGGCAGCAGTGGCCACTACACATTGCCCTGCCTTCTGCATGGAAGATGTGTGTCATTTATGAGGCTAATGAGTATTCTGTACTGGAAGTAGGAGAAATCATATTTATGAGGCTGTAAATACTTTCTGGAGAGCTGCATTTGAGCTTAAGAAAGAGTGGGCTCTGTGCTAGTGCTGCTGAGGTGGTTTCAGAGAATTTGGTGAGAGAGGCATTTACAATTGCTGATACTTGGGTGATGAGGGAAAATATGAGAATACACTGTTTTGTCATTTCTGTAGCTTTTCATTTTTGGCCCACTGAATGTCAACTCCTTTTAAATATGCATTTTCAAAACTGGATTTGAGACAGCTAGGAAAGGCTGAAACTACCTGTAAAAATCGGAAAAGTAAGAAATTCTAGAGCATCCTAGACCCAGTAACAAAAAGTGCCCCCTTGTACTAAGCCTAAGCAAAAGCTGATAAATAGGACCTGTTATAACCTAGACTCAGGCCTGATCACATTAAAAGAATCCCTTCTGTATTAGTTTTTTTCATGTGTACACAGCAAATTATAACCCTGACTCCCAGCACAGTGTGTTGACCTATTGTTGCTTGTCTTTTACATCCTTATAGCTACAGTTTGTTTGCATTGAAATATCACGCTCTCAAAAGCCTCCCCCTGCAAGGATCAAATACTTTTTATTTTTAGAAGAAGACTTATCATTTTATCACTATGGGGATGATGAGCATGAAGCCCTGATTTAAAAGGCTTAGGTGACAGTAAGAATTGAAGATAATTTGCAGAAAAAGCATTCTGAAGTGCTCAGTTTCTAGTCCTGCTACTAACCTGTTGAGTGACCTTTAGTAACAAAGTGTGACAGCTCATCCGCAGAGAAACTGTACTTTCTCTTGTGTTCAGTTTCGCATCACTGCAGCTCTGATTTCCCTTTGATTATTTAACTTGCAGTAGGCTGGAAGGCTTTCTATAGCACCCTGTGAAATGAGTGCTGATCTCATTTTGGTTGTTACATGGTGGAACGTTAAAGCCAGTAAAAATAGCTTTAAGTAGATTATTAACCATTTCCCAGGGTCCTCCCATCTTAGCAGACCACAGTGCCTTACTGAAGCATGTGACCATTTTTCTTGAACTGTTCTAGCAGCTCATTAGTCATTCTGGGTTTCTGCTGACATAACCTTAGGTCAGTCACATCCATCACAAAGCTACGATGCAATTGCATATACATTTTACAGCCTGAAGGCGTAGGTAATTGGATCAGGGTACTAGTAAGGCAGTGTCAGAAAGAAGTAGCTGAAACAAGGAAAACCAAGAGTTTCTGCATAGAAGCTCATAGGGAAAATAAACACATATGTAACACAGCTATACTGTGTGGAACTTTAGAGGTAAGGAGAGTTGGAATGGGATGAGTTAGAGTAAACAAATGTGTTGTCCATTAAAAGAATATTTTGAAAGGTGTAAAAAAGTGGAGATTGTTCAGAGATTCCATGCTTACTTCCCCTGCAGGCAGGAAAAATTTTTGTTACTGTAAGTCCAATGCACAGGATTAGCCATGCTTCAGTTAACAGGTCTTATGCTTTTTCAGAAGAGATTATGCTATGTGATGGCTTGACTTCGCAAACGAAGATTTGGGAAGGGCTTTACCCATACTTACTACAAGTGTGCTGGTGACTAAAAAGGTCAGTATGGGATAGGCAAATCCAGTTGCAAAAAGCACAGCAAAAGGTCTCCTTGGGTGGTATAGGTGAGGCACGATTCTTTCTACATTGTCTTTTCTCCTCAAGACTAATTCTGCGTGTGTTCTCAGACAACAGCGTTATGTATGGTGTGTCTCCAAGTCTCCTGATTGGAAGCCAAGGTGGACCACTGATGGTAGTCAATATGGCCAAGGCTGAGGTATTGTTTCAGAGAGTCCTTATATCTCCTCTTTGGTGCACTTCTCTTGTGGCAACCAGTTGCAAGTTCACTGTAAAACACATCTTAGGGGGGCGGTGATCCTCCATCCTGGAGACGTGCCCTGCTAAGCACAGCTGCGATTTCAGGAATATGGCCTTAATACTGGTGACCCCTGACTGTTTGAGGACAGTAATATTTGACACATAGTCAGTCCAATGGATGTTTAGAATTGTACAGAGGCAGCGCTGATGGAAGCATACGAGGAGTCACAGGTGATGGCGGTAGATAACCCATGGTTCAGACCCATATAAAAGAGTAGACAGTACAACGGCTTTGTCGATACTGATCTTTGTACTTTTCTTCAGGTGTTTATTGCACCAGACTCTTTTATGGAGTTTTCCAAAGGCTCTATATGCCTTTGCTAGTCTGTTGTCTATCTCTTTGTCGATCGTGACATACGAGGAAATAATGCTTCCCAGATAGCTGAACTGCTGAGCTGACTTAAGCTCTGACTCGCCAACGGTAATGTGGGGATGATGGTAATCTTCTCGTGGTGCAGGCTGGTAAAGAACTACTGCCTTCTTCAAACTGACTTCCAGCCCAAAAACCTCAGCCACCTCCGCAAAGCAAGATGTTAAGCTCTGCAGAACAGCTTCTGTATGGGCAACAAGGGTGGTGGCATCAACAAAAAGCAATTCACAGACAAGGTAATTTAGGGTCTTAGTGTGGGCTTTCAGTCGTCTTAGATTGAATAGGCTTCCATCAGTACAATATCAAGCATAAATGCTGTTTTGTTCGTCAAGGTCTACCGTAGCCCTTTGGAGCATCACGCCGAAGATGTGAATAAAGTTGGTACAAGAACATAACCTTGTTTCACACCATTGGTTATTGCGAAGGGCTCAGAGAGTGCATCACCATATCTGACTTGGCTGCTCTGATCTTCATGTAACAGAATAATAATTTTGAGGAATCTGGGGGGACCCAGATGCCCCTTGACTTGAAAAAGCCTTTGAGAGGGCAGCGACCCGTCGCTGACCACCTGGTGCAGGGAGGAACAGGTAGGTCGTTGTGCTGACCAGTATGGTCGCCTCCAGAAAGAGAGCTACCAGTAAGAGGGCTGTAGCAACGCAGACAGAGACCCCGGCCCTAACCGTGGCTGTTCATGTCTCTGGATGCAGGGAGTGCCAGAGCCTGCTGCTGCCGGGGGAGGGAGGACAGCATTCCACCTGTGTGAGGTGTGAGCAGGTGAAAGATTTGCTTGGCTTAGTGGCTGAACTTAAGGAGGAGGTTGAGAGGCTCAGGAGCATCAGGGAGTGTGAAAGGGAGATCGACTGCTGGAGTAACTCCCTGGCTGGCCAGTTGGAACGGCTCCAGGGAGATACCCCCCAAAAGAGGATGGACCCCCTGCCCTCTCAGACAGAGGGGGATGGACTGAGATAGCCCCTGTCATGTAGCTGTCGCCCGGAGGTAGGGGACCAAAAAGATGAGGAGGGTTGGAAGCGAGTTCCGGTTCGGTGTCGTGGGCAGCCCTCCTCCCTTCCTGCCCCGCTTCCCCAGGTGTCCCTCTGTAATAGGTTTGAGGCCCTGGATCTGGAAGGAGAGGTAGGTGAGGATGTGGTGCAAGGCCCGCCTACAAGGCCACATAGGAAAAAGCGGTTGACTTCGCACCTCAAGACTGCCTCTGGTAAGAAAGAAAGAAGGGTCATTGTAGTGGGTGATTCCATTCTGAAAGGAACAGAGGGCCCGATATGCAGAGTTGACCCTCATCATAGGGAAGTGTGTAGTCTGCCTGGAGCCCGGATCAGGGATATCACCAGGGTGCTCCCCAACCTGGTGCGCCCGACAGACTACTACCCGCTGCTGGTCTTCCAGACGGGTGAAGGGGAACTTGCTTCCCGCAGTCTGAGGGAGATGAAGAAAGACTACAGGGCCTTGGGGCGGATGGTGAAAGACTCTGGGGCTCAGGTGATCTTCTCTTCGCTCCTTCCATCTTCTGTTGATGATGTGGGACTGAATGGGAAAATGCAGTCCATAAACGATTGGCTTCGAGGCTGGTGCTCCAGGCAGGGCTTTGGATTCTTTGATAACGGCTGGTTTTATAGGGCACCGGCCTGGACGTTGGCATGTGGGAAAGGTTTATCGCACAGAGGTAAAAGGATGCTGGGGCACGAATTAGCAGGGCTCATTTGGAGAGCTTTAAACTAGATTTGAAGGGGGATGGGGTTGTAGCTCGGCTTGCCTCAGTGGGACAGCGCTCTGGAATTGATGAAGACTGGGAGGCCTCCTGTAATCCTAGGGTGAAATCGGTGTGCTCGGCTCGCTCCCTGAAATGTCTGTACGCCAATGCGCGCAGCATGGGAAATAAGCAGGAGGAGCTAGAAACCTGTGTTAAGTCGGGAGATTATGATCTGGTGGCAATTACAGAGACGTGGTGGGACAGCTCACATGACTGGAATATAGTCATGGAGGGCTATGTCCTTTTCAGGAAAGACAGGCCAGTCAGGCGTGGTGGTGGGGTTGCTCTTTATGTGCGAGAGCAGCTACAATGCGCTGAGTTCTGTCCGGGGACAGATGATGAGCGAGTCGAGAGTCTGTGGGTGAGAATTAAGGGGCAGGCTGGCAGGGGCGATACTGTTGTGGGGGTCTGTTACAGGCCACCGGATCAGGGTGAGGAAGTTGACGAGGCCTTCTACAGGCAGCTGACAGCGGCCTCACGGTCACAGGCCGTGGTCGTCGTGGGGGATTTTAACTTCCCTGATGTTTGCTGGAAGGACTACTCGGCAACCCAGCCGCAGTCCAGGAGGTTCCTCCAGTGTATGGATGATAACTTCCTCATGCAAATGGTGGATGAGCCAACCAGGAGAGGTGCGCTGCTGGATCTCATCCTCACTAACAAGGAGGGTCTGGTTGAAGGAGTGAAGGTTGAGGGATGCCTTGGTTGCAGCGACCACGAGATGGTAGAATTCAGGATCTTGTGTGGTAGGGTCAGTAGAATAGCAAGTAGAATCGCAACCCTGGACTTTAGCAGGGCAAACTTTGGCCTCTTCAAGCGATTGCTAGGGGAAATCCAGTGGGCTAGGCTGCTTGAAGGGAAAGGGGCCCAAGCTAGTTGGTTGACGTTCAAGGACTGCTTTTTCCGAGCTCAAGATCGGAGCATCCCGACACGTAGGAAGTCGAGGAAGAGGGTCAGGAGACCTGCGTGGTTAAATAGGGAATTGCTCGGTATGCTCAAGTGGAAGAGGAGAGTTTACAGGTCATGGAAAGAAGGGCTGGCCACTTGGGAAGAATATAAGGCTGCTGCTAGAGGATGTAGGAAAGCTGCTAGGATGGCTAAGGCCTCCTTGGAATTAAAGCTGGCGAGAGGGGTCAAGGACAGCAGAAAGTGCTTTTTCAAATACATGGCAGGTAAAACTAACACCAGAGGCAATGTAGGCCCGCTGATGAACGGGACGGGTGCCCTGGTGACAGAAGATACAGAGATGGCAGAGTTACTGAATGACTTCTTTGTCTCTGTCTACTCTGCTGGAGGCAGTCCTGAAGAGCCCTGTACCGCTGAGACCCCGGATGAAGATAGGTCAACGGAGCGGTCTGCCTTAGTCAATGAGGAATGGGTTAAAGACCAGTTGAGCAATCTGGATATCCATAAATCCATGGGTCCAGATGGGATGCACCTGCGGGTGCTGAGGGAACTGGCTGAGGTCATTGCTAGACCGCTCTCCATCATCTTTACCAAGTCTTGGGAAACGGGAGAGGTGCCTGAGGACTGGAGGAAAGCAAATGTCACTCCTGTCTTCAAAAAGGTCAAGAAGGAGGACCCGGGTAACTATAGACCGGTTAGCCTCACCTCCGTTCCTGGGAAAGTGATGGAACACCTTATCCTTGGTGCCATCTTAAGGCATATCAAGGATAAGAGGGTTATGAGGGGCAGTCAACATGGCTTCACCAAGAGGAAGTCGTGCTTGACCAATCTTGTAGCCTTTTATGAGGAAATAACACGGTGGATGGATGATGGTAGAGCGGTGGATGTGGTCTACCTCGACTTCAGCAAAGCGTTTGACACGGTCTCCCACAGCATCCTTGCGGCTAAATTAAGGAAGTGTGGTCTGGATGATCGGGCAGTGAGGTGGACTGTGAACTGGCTGAAGGAGAGAAGCCAGAGAGTTGTAGTCTATGGGGCGGAGTCTAGTTGGAGGCCTGTATCTAGTGGAGTGCCTCAAGGGTCGGTACTGGGACCAGTATTATTTGATATATTCATCAATGATTTAGATGAGGGAATTGAGTGTACTATCAGCAAGTTTGCAGATGACACTAAGCTGGGAGGGGTGGCCGACACGCCAGAAGGCTGTGCTGCCATCCAGAGGGACCTGGACAGGCTGGAGAGTTGGGCAGGGAATAACTTGATGAAATATAACAAGGGAAAGTGTAGAGTCCTGCATCTGGGCAGGAACAACCCCAGGTTCCAGTATAGGCTGGGGAATGACCTGTTAGAGAGCAGTGTAGGGGAGAGGGACCTGGGGGTCCTGGTGGACGACAGAGTGACCATGAGCCGACACTGTGCCCTTGTGGCCAAGAAGGCCAATGGCATCTTGGGTTGTATTAGAAGGGGGGTGGTTAGTAGGTCGAGAGAGGTCCTCCTTCCCCTCTACTCTGCCCTGGTGAGACCTCATCTGGAATATTGTGTCCAGTTCTGGGCCCCTCAGTTTAAAAAGGACAGGGACCTGCTGGAGAGAGTCCAGCGCAGGGCAACTAAGATGATTAAGGGAGTGGAGCATCTCCCTTATGAGGAAAGACTGAGGGAGCTGGGTCTCTATAGTTTGGAGAAGAGGAGATTGAGGGGTGACCTTATTAGTGTATATAAATATATAAAGGGGGAGTGTCACGAGGATGGAGCCAGGCTCTTCTCAGTGGCAAACAATGAAAGGACAAGGGGTAATGGGTACAAATTGGAGCACAAGAGGTTCCACTTAAACCTGAGAAGAAACTTCTTCTCAGTGAGGGTGACGGAACACTGGAACAGGCTGCCCAGGGAGGTTGTGGAATCTCCTTCTTTGGAGACATTCAAAACCCGCCTGGACACGTTCCTGTGTAACCTTATCTAGGTGTTCCTGCTCTGGCAGGGGGATTGGACTAGATGATCTTTTGAGGTCCCTTCCAATCTCTAACCTACTGTGATACTGTGATACAACCTAAAAATGCTATGTAAAGTGGTATGTATGCTATGTATCATAGTCTTATCACCCACACTTAGGAAGTTCATGTGAATAAGTGTACCTGATTAAATCCCAGCTTACAGTGGTATTATCAGTTGAAATGTTATGTTTCCACTGGTGTTTTGCCTTTGTGGAAAAAAAGGTGAGACCTTTGTGGTTACTACATATTACAGAAAACTTTTGCATGACTAGGACTGTTGTAGTTTTGGATCTAAAGTTTCGGGTCTACCCTAGCTAACACTGGGTGCTTTATTTGGTGGCTCTCTTTGCCAGAAAAAGGGAAAACAAAAAGTAAAGTAACACTCCCTCAAAAAGCCTTATATAATGATAGCAAACTGAACTACAAAAGGCACCTGAAAGACTACTTGTGAGTTTAGGGTATATTAAAATGGTTCATTTAATCTGCAATATTTCAATTTTATTTAATTAAGTTGAAAATCCTTATTTTCCTCAAAAAATTGATTAAATTAATGACACAAACTCTAAGTCATCTAAAATATTTTAGAAGGTTTTCTACATAGCTGCCTATGTCTGGCTTTTGTTCCTAGAGTAAGCAGGCACCTTGAAGCTAGACTCACTTAATTTGATGTTCACTGATTTATTAGAGACCTACTTTAATAGGAGATGAATGGTACCTGAGAAGTGCTGTTTCTTTCTGTTCACTATCAAGGCCGAATAGACGGTTAAGCCAGATGGAGATGGAGACACTGCAGATAGCTGTGCTTGATTAGATAAAATGACCAAACTACTTGTACAGGAGCTTCAAACAATAAATGCCCAAGAGACGTGTGAAGTTAAAGGGAGGCTTAATTAAAGTCTCCAGTCAACATGTATTATCTCTGAAAACATTTATTCTTAAGTCAGTCAAAGTAGAAATGAGATTTGCTAATGTTTGTTAATTTTTACCTGTTTTCTAATTTTGAGTCTTTGTCTCCTTTATGTGCGGACCCCTGTTCCTGTTCAGCTCATTTGTATATCTCTGTGTGTGTGTACATGTGTGGAGGCAGTAGTCTCAAAGCCTCCTCAGGTTTGTAGACAGAATTGATTTCTTATGCCCCGTGAATGGGACAGCAAGAAATGTTTGAATTCAGCCCAGCACAGGAGGGGAACAGGTGACAACTCCAGAAGTGGAAAAGGGTTCCCTTTCCTTTTTCAAGTGTAAATAAAGGTGAGCCTTTATGCCCTCCTCAGTGGCAGCAACAGCCTGATGACCACTTTTACTGGAAATGGAGCCAGCCTGCTGAATGTGCATGTCCATGGGCTCTGTAAGTGTGGCTGTACAGGTATTTTTAGTTCTAACATACTGCCATTTCTGTTACTCTTGTAATGAGTAAGGACATTGTACCTTTTATTAACACTGAATTATTTTGACATTCATTTTTCTTCTATATCAGAAGATTTAGCATTAAAAGTCAGGCTGTCTACTTAGATACCTGTGATGGTGGCTGTAGATCGACATGTCTAAATTCTGTCAAGGAGAGATGCACTTGCTGTGTGTTACTTAGGGCTACCTGGTCATAGAAACTCCTAAGTTTTCATTTTAGATGGCAGTGTTCCCAAAATGTCTATGTATAGATATGCTCTCATGTTCAGAGATGTCCCATTATAAGCTGGCAGTCACATAAATATGTCCCAGTTCTCCTGTCAGAGCCACCCTGTTCTGCAGAGAGCAGAGCAGTTAGGGCACACAGTGCAAAGAATTGAGACAGCCTGAATGGCAGCTGGGATGGGTCTGCCTGAAGGGGAGTCTGCTGGAAAGCAGCAAGCATTTCCATGACTTTGGCTTTCAGTTTGTAAGCTGGAATTCAGTCTTTTCTGTGTGAATGTGCTATAAAGCCCTATGCTCCATTTTAGCTGGATGGCCAGAGGCAATTTTTCAGAACTGCACTGCCAAGCATGTAAAGTACAACCATGAAGTAAAATGCTTTTCCCATATTTTTTTTTTAATGTTAAAAAATAAGGTTGACAAAAGAAAACCAGCTGAAGAACTTCAGGCTGTGAAGTTCTGCACAGCTTGAACTCTCCATATATTTATCTGAAGCAGATGTTCCAGGCAGGATGCACACTGCAGCCAGAGGTGCAGAGGTGTACAGAACTTGAATGTATTTCAGTACAGCTCCCACATCCTGTTTACACACAGCCACTGGCCTTAGAACAACACGGGGAAAAAAAGGAAGGTTTGGGGAGGATGTGACAGGAAGAAATGGTTGATTGGAGTCATGATACTAACACCATTGCTAGGCGTGTGTCTGGAGAGTGCTGTGCATTCTGGTTCTCTTTGCATCTGACATTCCCAGCAGTGTTTGCTCCTTTGGCAGACATTGATAGGCATGCTGCCTTTTGTCATAAGGAAGAAGAAAGGAAGAGAAGGAACAATTCATTGAAAGAAAAAGACAGCTCACCTGCAGAGAAACTGTACTTTCTCTTGTGTTCAGCAATCAAAGAAAATACACAGCTGGAATTCACCAAACAAACTTTTCTGTCTCACTAAAATTATGGTTTGTTTTTTAGTAGTAGAAAAGCATTTTCCAAGTCACTGCTGGGCAATAAGAAATATTAATAATGCTAAGCCACATTTAAACATCCATTCTGCTGGTGGATGGCTTTTATTCAAGCTGGATACTTATTGTCAATTTGATTTCTACACACACAGAACAGTGAAAGGACCTCTTTTCTGTGCACTGGACATGCATTTTCATTTTATGCCTCATATCCAACCATGTCTATTCCACATCATCCACATTTATTCCTTTTTAAAGCTGGGAAATCAGGAAGAGGTGTATATATATGGCCTCTCCCTCTCTTTCTCTCTCTTTTACATTAAAGCAAGATCACTAAGGGACCAGCTTTTCCTTGTCAAAGATTCATAAAGCTGCTAATGGCAAAATTCCCAGGAGGCAGAAATGGAAGCAGCAGTTTTTCAAGATTGTTTTTCACAAAGTTCACAACACAGGCTGGGAACACTATGTATCTGTTAGGTGACCCTGTAATATATTCTGCAGAGACTGGCTGCTGGTTTCACATCTACATGGTCATACACATACAACATGAGGTAGTTTGAAGGACGTGTACTTTCTTGTACTTAAATGGTGTGAAATTCCAAACACCACAGGTCGACTGATGTCTCATCAATTGATAGAAACCAAAACAATACGAAAAAAGCTCAAAACTTATAAAAAAATATGGAAAACTCTGTGAGTTCTCTATTTATTCTATGTCCTACTAACTAGAATGGAAAAATACTACAATCACAGAATGCCAGTTTCTATTCCCTCAGGCCAGCCCAGATATTAATGAACTTCTTTACTACTGCTTTTTTTTTTTTTTTTTTTTAATAAAGGAACCATCTTAATGCTCAAGATTCCTCTTTTTTTATGCACCAAGTTCCAGCAGGAGACAGAAATATCTAAAGTATGTGCTGAGTTAAGCCACATTTTCCCAGACACCATGCTTTTCTTTACCCTATTATATTTGGATTATTTTGCTATCCAATCCATTAGCATGATATCAGGCTTTGATTTTCTCATTTCAAATAATCTAAAAGACCACCAATTTGGGATCAAAATGGAAGATAGAAGGAGAATTAAAATTCAGCTTTATTTTCAAGCCTTTCTTCTAAGCTTCAATCTTCTTAGCACTTGAAACTCAATTTTCAGATAAGGAACAGCAACCAATCTTTTTTTCCCATTTGGTTTTGAACAAGACAGCCCATCAAGTCCCATTTCCCCTGAAAAGACTAGAAAAAAAGAAGATGGATTAAGATTTTACTGTGTTATTACTAGTAATCCCAGCTCACATTTACATAGATTTATAATTACAATGTTTGTTAAAAGCTCCTTAAGGTGCATATGGAAAAGGTACCACATCCATGCTAAAAAACACCCCTCTTAGGGTCAGGCAGAGGCTGCCTGAAAAGTGTTTAATTTTGTGTTATGAAAAGGTTTAGAATAGGCTGAAGCTCTGTAACTGGAGATACAGACACTATTTGGGGGAGAAGGCTATTTTGTTTTTCTTAATAATTTCTAGTTCCATGTATTTTACAGTATTTTGCTTTTGCACCAGTTTTGTGATGTTTTTTCTACCTTCTAGTGTAAAAATCATTGCTAAAGCTAATGAAAACTTCGAAGTCATCAAAGAAAAAATGTCACTGTGGTTACTGGTAGGCAAACAGCAATGTAACTGCTTCTGACTTAAGCCTTTGGCCTTCAATCAGAGTGTATGCTTTGCAGCTTCATGAATTACTATTGCCACTTGGAAATATTCCCAGCACTGTTCCTAAGACAAAGATCTTATATGTGACTACATAGTATAAAAGTTGGGCAGCAAATGGAGAATGGCAATCATAATAATTATATAACCCTAATAGCCTTTTCTAATTGAAAAGATACTAGGAGATGAAAAAGCACTAGGGAGACAATATGAGTATCATCGCAAGGTTATAGCACAGGTATAAATGTTAAACCAGACTCCACTTCTATTCATACTTTATTGGCATTTTCAAAAGGGGTAAGATTGCTTAAGATAAGTTACTTAAAGATATGGAAGTGTTCTATTGATTAGTAAGTGAACAAACTCATCTAGGCAGCATGAATATTAGCTATAGACATTTTATAATGGTTTCCAGCAACTGAATATTCAAAGCAATCCTCCTTGTTTTGAATAAAATAAGGAATAATAGCAAGATAAGTATACAACATTTATAGTCTGCAACAAGGAAGGATTTCTATATAATTTGTTTATGATAAACAGAGAAGATACTAACGGCAAGATACCAATATTTCTTTGCTGTTTCCCACTTCTACACTGCATGTCCAGAGGTTCAGAATTGGCTTCTATTACTGTTACCATTTTTATCTATTTATACTCTAATCACGCACAGTGGTCAGGATTGGTACCTGACTGTGCTGAGTGTTTTATGAGATTACATGCTTTTTGTTCCAAGACCCCTGTTGTTCCATGGTAGGATAGGCACTGAGAAGTTTCAATATCACCCTATCTTGAAGATTTTGAGAAAGCTTTTCTGATTCTAAGTAAATTCCTTCATGTTTTGCGTTATTGGAAAATAAAACCTCCTCGATATTAATGTCTCTTGCTAGCAATAGATGTAATCACCTGCAGTATTCCCTTGTAATCTTTCTCTCTGTGACTCCATATTAAATAAAAGAACCCCCAAAACACTTTCAGTCCCTTTTCTTTATGATGATAGTTTTTCGATTTGGCATTGAAGGGAGCTCCAGGGCTTCATGTCTGAAGTCTTCCATTTCTCATGCAAAATGAATAATGTGAAAGGGGTGAGGGAATGTTATACTGCTAGCTCATGCAAAGGGAGGATGAAATCTGGAATCAGGTAAACATCAAGCTGAAGACATTTTTGTCTCCTGGGTCTGACTGGGCTGTGCTTATGGCCAGCAGACAGTGTACGTTGACAAGATGTCACCTGACCTATCTGAATCACCTTGATCAGTAGCCTTGCTTAAACACAGGAAAAAATATGTGTAAGAGCTTGCATTTCTATTTTAAACGTACAATAAATAGATTGAAGAATTTTTGAATGTTCTTTTTCTAAAACCAAAACCAATTGATTAGCAATTAAAGAAAATAATAGTGTTTTTACCAAATTGAAATATAGAATCATAGAATCACAGAATGGTTTGCATTAGAAAGGACCTTAAGATCATCCAGCTCCAAACCCCCTGCCATGGACAGGGATGCCTCACACTAGACCATGTCACCCAGTACTGTCCAACCTGGCGTTTTACACATCCATGAATGTTTCATGGATAAATACTAGTTAATTATTAGCTTTCATGTATCAAGATAAATTTGCTCAGAGCAAGGCTCCTGTGTAGTTGATAACATCACTTAGGTGGAATATTTCAGTAGTCCAAATGTTCACAAAATCAGTAGCAAATCAGAGGTGACTGAGCCCTTTGCCATTGGCACCCACTTTTTGGGTAAACCAAGGAATTCTTTTGCTTTTTCTTCAGTAGCTGAAATGATGCTGAACAGGGATAGACATCACTTGGTTGGAGGATAAGTTACAAACAATGTAGAAAAACTTAAAAGCCTTTGGCATTCATACCAGGCTGTGGTACGACTGAATACTGTTTATTTTCACGAGGAGGATAAATGCTTCAATAATGTTTAATGTTCAGTTTACAGTTATTATTCTGGAATGGGAACAACTCAGAAATGGAGTCATGAATCTGTCATGTCTGATGACAGTTTCAGTTCCATTGTTAGCCAGCTTGGCCACTGTGAGAACTTCTTACTGCACATTTTCTGCAGTCATGTCTATAGACAGTGCACTTGACTCAGTTTGAGTTATGAGCAATGCATTATTCATATCGCACACACCCTCTGCTTGGGAACTAGACTTGTAGACTTAATTTCATGATTAGTGACTTCATTGTGCAAATAGTAAGGACAGATAGATAAAAGTCAAAATACTTACAACTTCTTTAGCTTTGAAGAGCATTGTAATAAAGCAAGGGAAGTTAGCAAATCCAGTACTGCAAGTAGAAGATTACAAGCCGTATTGCTGCCTGCAAAGTTTTTATTTTTAATAATGTTGCGATTTTAGTGTAGAAAAGACAGGTTATAAACTCAAAACTAAAAAGAGCTGCCACTATATTATTAATTCTGATGAGTACTCGGTATCTGCATTTCATAAAACCAGAGGGAGGGTATGACCTCAAAAGATCATCCCATTACTATCCTTTTTTCTGCCATTTCAATCCCAAAAGTCCGTTGCAAGTGCAGAGTAACTAAATTTAGTTATCACTAACTTTTTGTTACTGACACTTTTGATTTGTATGCCAGGAGCTGCATTCTCTTCTTGACTGGGTAAGATAAGCTCACCCTTTAAAATATTTTCAGATAAAACCCTTAATAAAGCAAAATATGCTTACTATGCCATGTCTTGCACAACTATCTTTAGCCAATTGAAATCAGCTGCAGGGGCTTGTGAAAAAAGCAAGTGCATACATTTTAAATACGTGATTAAAGGTTAAGCTGAAGATACAGACCAACTAGTTAGCTACATGCACAGTATCAATATTTCAGAGATTTATTTTAATAGATTATTTTTAGAAAAATACAATAATTTAAAAGCATCGATGACCATGCATTTTTAATAATACTGATCTTAGTTATATTTTCAATCACAGAAAAACTGTCATAGCTAATGACATTGGATCACTTAGCTTTTTAATTAGGAAGAAGAAAGTTGTCTGTGGCCTTTGTAGAGTTTGCATGGTATGAAAAGGAAAAATAAGAAAAGTCTTCTTCAGTGGAAAACTAAACTACCATGAAGAGGTCTGCTTTATATTTATGATTTACAATATAATTCTGTGTCACATCAACAAGACTGTCTAATGGGAATTCATTTTAGGGATTGTAGAGGTAAGTATTATTAAAAAAAACCATCTGCTAGTTGGAAACCATACATGAAGTTATCAGTCTTCTCTTATGTGTTTTGCAGGGCAGTTTTACACTTTCTGTCCTCAGCCCATTCCACAGTATCTGCATGTTCAGAGGGTAACATGTTCAGCCATGTTAGCCTTTGAATTTGTCTTCAGGTGTTCATTTGGAAAACACACACAGAGCTATCTAAAACTGTAACATCCATATCTGTCTGTATCTCTGTCAATCTGTATTTGATCTACCTATTTTAGCTTTCCTTTAGCCACCTTACTAGTTTTACTGTTGAGCTAGCTCATTAGGGTGATATCAGGGCAATGTGTACAAGACAGACCTTAGGAGTGATGAAACAGGGCAAAAGGATCCCATCCCCAAGGGTGTATGCAAATGCCTACAGCCAGTGAAAAAGGCAGGAGGACCTAGGGCTCTGCTCTGGTCACCAGATTACACCATCACTGGGATAAATGTGGTGTGGACAGCTTATATGGCTGAGAGGTTGTTGTGGATGGATACACAATATTTAGCACAAAGAGGCAGAAAAGACAATGGCAATGCCACCCTTTAAGTGAAGTAGGAACTTGAATGTATACAGTTGCTCTATGAGATGGATGACAATCTCGTTGACAGCTTACGGGTCAGGGTCAAAGAAGAGGCCAGCATAGGTGACTCTGTGGTGGAACTGTCACAGACTGCTTTCTTAAGACGGCAAAGTAGATGAAGCCTTGTTTAAACAACTCAGGAAATATCTGTATTGCAGGCCCTGATTCTTTTGGGGCCTTTTGGTTTCCCTGTTCACTGCCAGAAGAGCAACAAGGCAGGATGCAAGCAGGTGTGGTACTATATGAGCCAAACAAGGATGACACATAGCAGCACCTGCTATTCACTAACAAAGCAGAACTAGTTGATATGTAATAACCGGTGATAGCTTTGGCTGCAGTGCCCATGAAATAGGAGTTCAAGATCCTGAGGAAGGACAGCAGCAAATTACAAACCCTGAACTTCAAGACAGCAGATTTAAGTTTATTCTGTAAGCTAGTAGATAGGATCCCATAGGAGGAGGCTTCAAACAGCAAAGGAACTTAGAAAAGTTTGCAGATCCTTAATGACAGTATCCTCCAAGCACAGGAATGGTCCATCCCAATACACAGGAAGGCAAGTAGATGTCAGGACACCACCTTGTCTAAGCAGAAAACTCCTGAAGCAGTTCCGGTGCAAAAATGAGTTAAGCTTAAATGAAAATGTCAAAGGAATGCCAAAGGGAAACAAGAGTATCCTTTAGCACTACAACAAGGGAAATGTGGTCCTGTTAAGTGGATAACTATATAAGTAAAAAAATTGTCTAATTAATCAGGCATTGAAGGATGTAGGTAATAGACCAGCCCTGCCTGGAGGTTGATGATGGGTACATCAGAGGTCTGTCGCGGACCTGACCTGTTTATCGTCTTTAACAAGGACTTGCTAGAAGTGTGCATGATCACTGAGCTTGCAAATGAAACCAAACTGAATGGATGAGTCAATAAAATCTAGGGAAAAAGCTGCCATCCAGACAGACCTAGACAAATGGAGAAATGGGCCAACAGGAACCTTTTGAAATTTAGTGAGAGCAAATGTCAAGTCCTGCATCTGGAAACAATTGAACTCCTGCAGCAGTACAGGCAAGGGGCTGACCAACTGAGGAGCACCTTTGCAGGAAAGGACTTGAGGGTCTTGGTAGCAAGGTGACATGAGCTAATAGTGTTCCTTGGCAGCAAAGGAGATCAATAACATTTTGGGCTGTATCACAAGGAACCTACTAGATCAAGGGAAGTGTGCAAATAGTCCTTAGGAAAGTGGTTCTTCCTCAGACATTTGGATATTAGCATCTTGATGACATTAAGTCTGTCTTTCCTATAAAGGAAATTTGAAGTTCAAAATTGCAATTTATTTTTAACCTACTGTTTTATCTTGATATAAGCCTATGCCTGGGACTAGACTAACAGTTTTCTCTTAATTTGTCTCATTGGCTTTGCAGAATGACTAACATGAAATCAGAGGCATCTACCAAAATCTACCAAATATAGCCTATGGGATGAGAGAAAGAGGTGCAGCATGTTACTATATCTCAGGCGTTCTGGAGAGAGTTTCAGGTTTATAAAACAATTGAAAGTGAACAGTGAGAGGAACAGGTAAGCGGAATGTCAAGATTTTAGAGATGTAAATTTTCCCTAATACTAGCAGCTATGCTGTTCCCTCAGCCATATACCAGAGTACATATTATTATCCTTGTTTGAAAAAATATTTTCTAAGTTCAATGGCATAAAGCAGAGAAAAAGAGAAACAAAAGGTAATGCTTGGACAGTCATGTGATGTTATGAACAAAACAGTTGCTTGTAAGTCATCTGGGTATTTACAGCAATTTCCGCTGTTAGAAGGGCTATTGGTAAATGCTACTAATAAAACCTTATCACAACAATAATAATATCTTTCATTTTTAATAGCATCTTTGATCCTAAAGGAGCAGCTAATTTACCACTTTTTCCAATTAAAAGGAACATTTGTGTTTTATGGCCCTCATTCTATTTATCCTGCTTACTGGCTGTAAGGAATAAATCTGTAGCTCTTGAGAACCTAAAACTACTGTCTATTTCTATACTACCTCTTTATTACAGGGTCTCTGCAGGCTCTTCAGATTTGAGTGAATGAGTTTACCTCCAGTTCTCGATATGATATGACATGGTATTATGTCTCCTAATGTTTGTGTTATATTAGATCTTTTTATGTTAAGATCTCCAGACAAGTAATCACATTTTATTGTGCTGGCATGCTGTGTAGAGATCTATCCAAAAAGGCAGCCCACAGTCCAGGGAGTCTGTGGTCTAAACCAGACAGGGCACTGGAAAACTTAAGACATTTGATCCAATGAGGGCTTCAAACACAGGAATAAACTTTAAGCAACTTATCAAATTCATATGGGATGTCTGTGGAAGAATAGGGAACAAGTAATTTCTGGACTGAGTTCTGCTTTTACACAGGATGCTTTTGGAAATGTTCAATTCTGTACTTGAGTCATAAACCAACAAAAAGTAAAGCACTGGTCTAGGCTCCCTAAATGTCAGGATCATCTGAGGTTTATAAATACTTAGATTTAGATGAGAGTATTCTAGACTATCCCAATCTGTTTACTAAAATAACTGGAAAATCAAAATATTTTTGCCCCAAGTTGAATCTTTCCTCTAGATACTAGTTTCTTGTCAGGCTGAAGTCTATGTAGTAAATATATTTATATTAGTCTTCAAATTAAATGGTATTCCTTTCCTGTCTTTAGATTGTTCAGCAGGATTAGCTTTCTTTAGACCATGCTGTACTGAAAGCTTTACTGAAGTAACAGTAACATAGAGGAGGAGCTTCCAATGGACATCTCTCAGCTTTCCATTCTGTAGTACTAGGAGGTGTGGGAGGTCACAGAGGGAACGTATCTAGAAACAACCAGCCTGATTCTCTTGATTAGGCCTCTCCAGAACAGGAGTTGTTTTGCTTTAGGGCTGATAGGACAGTAGGTTTAGGTTTAGACTGGTCAAGTATCCCAGTTGCTATGGTCCAAGGAAGATTTTTAGAGCAAATGCTACCTCAATAAGACTCACTTCCCTAAACCATAACACCACTGCTGCAGAAAGGCACAGTACTGAGCAAACACCACTGTTTGTATAATTCTCCATGCGAAGAAAAGACCCAGAGTTTTCTCTTGAAATCAGCCTCCTTACCCTTGCAGCCTGAAAAAAATTCCAAATATTTATACCATAGACTGGAATGAGATCCCTACATAGATTGAATGTCCAGCAGTTTGAATGCTTACCCAGATCTTGTACACAGTACCTCAGCTTCCCGATGTTATAAATCATTTAGGCAAACATACACTTCCTGCAGCATTCTGGACTGATAAAGGAATATGTAAAAGGAAGAGATTTAAACTGTATTAAACAGTTGTTTTAATCAATTTCAAATTTTAATGAGCTCTGATACTGAATTTCAACACAGCTAAAAATATTAATTCCACTGTCTTTTCAGTGGCACATATAAAGGTGATACACCTCTCACCTGTGTTCAGAAAAACTAAGTTCTTGTTTGCCAGTTTTTCTAATATCTTGGGTTTTCAAATATCAGATTATACCTTCTCAAATATACATGAGAAATCTGTGTGTGTCGGTATGTTTATAGAGACACTGTAATGGACCTCCTTTTATATCAGATTTAATACTTGCTCTATCTAAAATAAAACAATCTTAAGAATCTTTTGAATTATTTTAAAGTGAAGGGATTTATAAATGTACAGGTTGAACACAATGAATTACAAACCTTAAAAGACAGATTATGTTTCCAAACCATGAGGACAAATATGACCCTTCTGTAAAACTGTGTGTTTTAGCCTATGGATAAAAATGATACATGAGGCGATTATTTATGTTTAGGTGTGTAAATAAAGAGTAAGCCTTTGGACACATTTCTCATATTTCCAGTAATGCCTGCCAGCAATCTTTTAGTTCTGTTATGGCTTCAGGACATTACGACCTGTGGAACATAGCTAAATTAGATATTGCAATTGCAAAAGTACCTGTGGCACCTCTCACCTTCACATCTAAAGGAGCCCAATTCAGTTGAGCATGTGTTTTACTTAAATATAGTGATAGTGACACTCTGATATGATGCTCTCAGACTAGACAATGGGTCTATGCAAATGTATCAGAACTGGGTCCTTAGTATTATATCTACGTGATCATGAGAGAACTTTAAATCATACATTCACAATGACTGTAGATTGGAAATAATTCTAGGGAAACTTGACTACATTTGTACAAATACTTTGCTTTGGTTTAGCTAGCTGTAGAAGGAATGAAACTGTGTTGGTCATGTAGTGTTAAACTTAGTAGATTTTGTAAAAGTAGAATACTTCTGAAATGATTGAAGGTAAAGACAATCAGTCATCAGAAAGTCATATTATTTCAACTTTTAACTTAACCAAATCTCTGCTCTTTCTGAAGTATTGTTCCATTACTTTAAAAATATTAGAACAATTACAGCAATACCTCCCAGACTATTATCTCCTCTGAAATGATCATAATCAATCATGATCTATCGTTGGTTTAGTGTCTTCCATGACTAGTTGTTGTTTTTTTTTAACATGCACAAGATTAACACATATATTTATGTGATCTTTGTGCTTAGCCCTGCATGATTGAAAGTGTCTGCTCTGGAGTATCAACCCTGGACTATATCCTGCATAGTACTCTGTTGTAGTCCAAGTTTGGGCAGAGTGCCATAAAAATTCCACCTTAACATTCTATTAAGTTAGATGTTATAACATGCAAGCACTTGGATGCTTCAGTATCATTTCTTCAGCATAATACTGCACTAACTCATCCAACAATTGTAAGTTTTATGCTTTCTTCAAGGGGAATGCTTGAACCCAAAACTTTCACATGTTAATGAAGTGCTCAGGTCACAGGGTATTCTGGTTAACTTGTTCTCCACCCTTTCTCTTGAAGTGCAGCCAGAAATGCTAGTATCATGGGCCAGAAGGAGTACAGCCAAGAAGAAACCTGACTCTAGCTTAAGGTTCAGACAGTTGGTTAGAAGAGGGGAAAAAAACAGGGTTGCCAGACACTCTAATATATGTGCATATTATATAACTGCTAAAACAGTCTTGGGAGCACAGCTGGGAGACATGAAGCCTATTACTATTAAGCACCCACCTGAGATGACTAAATATATATTCCCTTTTTCTGCTTATAGTAGCCCTGAGAAATACAGTTTAAATGGATCTTCACTTATCCTTTCTCAAGTGTATGGGCAAAATCATTGCAGCATTCATTGCTTTCCTCTTTTCTTTTAATTAGCACTTGATTCCTGTTGAGAGCTTTTGAACATGTTCCCATGTGCCTGGTTGCCAAGCAGATTGTCACCTTGTAGGTATTGCATATTCGGAAGGCAGTTTTCTTGATCTATTTATTAAGGAAATGCAAGAACACCCATGTTTTATTCTGCCAACACCAATTGTGATTCAACACTAAAGGTTAAAATGAGAGATAGAAGAAACAATTGTGTAAGGATTTTATAGTGTAGTTATCAGAGTGCTCACAGGTATTCACTGGTATATAAAATGCTGTGTACAATTCAAAGAAATAATTAAATATAATCTTTTCCCTGAAAGAAAGACATCCTGAGTAAACAAGGAAAATTGAAAACGGGTTAGGAAATCAGGGTACGTAACAGAAGATGACCTGTCTCAGATGAAAATAACCCCAACAAACCAGAAACAGAGCCAGTAAAACACTCCCATGTTTCTGGCACTTAATTCTGTCCCCAGCATGCCATACATATCATATTTCCTTACCTATATATGTTTTTGTGTTTGAGATAGATACATAAATTCCTGAAACCTCTGCTTAGACAAAGTCTTTCATGCAATTAGGCATGCCAGTAACATTGTGCCTTGAGAACACTGCTTCATGGTGTGACTGGTTCCATTAGCATGCCTTTTCTTATGAGAAACACACACACTTTTTGACGTAAAGAGAGGTTTGAGACTTTAACCATAAAAATCAGTTAAAATCTCTGTTTACTGGGAGAATTTTGAGGGGCTGATGGTTAACAAAATAACCAGTGATTCCAGTTTCATAAAAGCTCCTTAGAATGGACTTTCATACAGACTTCTAGAATATAAAATACATGCACATGCATATATACAGATGTATATATGTATACATGCATATAAATATCTGTATGTGTTGTATGGATGTGTATACATGCATGAGCAAATTCGGCTCTTCATAATTGAACAATGTTTCCACTGAAAAGCATAGAATTGGGCTTTTAGAATGGAAGAAGTTGCATCCTGTCTGAAGTGCAGAATATCTTCTTGGACTCCTCCAGCTTTACTGTATATGCTATTAATAATTCAAGATTCATAAAAGAGAAACAAAGAGAAGGAAGCTCACCAAACATGGTTTTCCTTGAGAAGCATAGAAAAAAATCTCCCTGAGGTGTTACTAACATTGAAAGTTGATGGAACTTCTTGACTTTTCAGCAGTCAGGATTATGGTTGGACTACTGTATATGATATGATCACACGGGGGATCTTTTTAAAGGTCAGCTGCTCAAAGAAAACGTTAATGTTTACTTGCATATACAAAATGGGCCCTGCAAAACTTCAGCCAACTGGAAACCCTTGTCAGCTGGAGGTTTAATTAGATTAATTCAGCTTAATTAAGTATAGTTTGTACTAACAGTCAAACAGAGCCTAATTAATATACTTTACTTTAAATATCCTATTCCCAAAGTTATTCTCAGCCTAAAGCAGTCTGTTATCTGTACCAGTTTAAGTATTGCTCAGTTTCCACAGAATATATTACTACATTCTGCCTTGTCTAGCATGTGAACTATAATGTGTCAACTGTTTATTGCAGTTGTGAACCAAAGTGAATAGTTGTTTCAGCAATTGTTTCACCACAGATTATTTGCTATACTCAAATGATTCAGAACAATAATCGCTGAGATTTTAAAGATTTTTGTCGCCTGTGTAGTAAAAGCAGGAAAGGACATGATCCCGAAAACTGCAGCCGTCCTGCTGGCACATGGTTTGAAACTGAATCCTGGAATGACAGACAGATTTTCTGTACTATATTCAAGTAGTAAAAATCATACAAAAAGAAAGAATTAAATTCATTTAAGACATAGATTTACATTTTCTAATCCATTCATTACAGCTGTGTGAAAATACAGCTTCTCTCAGTTCAACAGCAGATGTAAAATATCTTCTTAGAACGCTGCTACATTGTAGATGCATGACTTCGAAATGATGTATAGCAACTTTTTTTGGCTTGTTCTGTGTTGTGCCACACACCTTTGACTGCTGTCATTTTGTTTTCTAGCCCACTGGGTGTAAAGCTTACTTGAAAAACTGACTTGTTTTGCCAGTTCAGGACCAGAGAGGGGAACCTTCACTAATCACTTGCGAAAAAGCTACCTCACTAACTGCTGCGTTCAGCATCAAACCAGAGAGGGGTCTGGATCATAAATTAATATACGGTATTGCACTTCTGTCAGAAGCTTTCTCAGGTTTTATCTTCACTTACAGGTCTTAACAACTAAGTTTTATTCCTAGAAACTCGGCATGAACAAGTTTAAATTTACAGAGGCAGCTATTCCCAAAAAAACCTCTGCAGCCTGTTTAGGGAAGGACAATCCTTGACAGAGAATCCAAGGATTTTGCACAAGTGCAGGCTAATGAGCAAGTTAGGGGTCTGACCTGTACTTCTGAGATGTACTTCAAGAACCATCAGGGATGTGGAAGGACACTATAGGACAAAACATGACTTTGCAGTTAGACCACACAGGATAGTTGAGATATATCCGTACAGTCCAAGCAGACTAACAAAAAATCGTGTCTTCAATTTCTATACTTATTCATTTGACTAAATTACAAATTTCATGTTGTGCATGCATGGAGAGAGAAAGCTTTTTCTATTTTCCATTATTTCCATTTTAAATAAAATTAAAATTTACTTGTCCTCTAGAAACATGCATGGTAATGTAAAATAAAATGAAGCAGAATAGAGTATGAGAAGTGAAAAGTATAAAATTCCCATGATTAGATGAAACTTCATGGTTTTCCCCATTCCAGTTCTTGTTTGGTTGATTCATTTCTAGTCCTTGGAAAATTCCTTACAACATGACCATGAATCTGATCAATGTATTCAGGTCACAGGAAATAACAGAGAGAAAAAAGACTGCTAGTGATTTCTTGACTTAAAGAGCTATTTCTCTACCACCCTTCCCCAGACATCTTGCATTCAGCACATTCTATTTCAATTAGGAATAGTAGTAGGAATGTCTCAAATTACTGTGATTGCTACGGCAAAAGGGGAGTGTCATGGTTTAACCCCAACCAGACAGCCTATCCACTCACTCTCCCCCTTTCTTGCCCTCCCTTATTCTTGGAGGGACGGAGAGGAGAATCAGAAAGAATGCAACTCCCACGGGTTGAGATAAGAACAGTTTAGTAACTAAGGTATAACACAAATCACTACTGCTACCACCAATAATAGTAATGATAAAGGAAATAACAAGGGAAGAGAATACAACACCCCATCACCAGGCGACTGATAACTTGCCACCCCAGCCTGACCAAGCACCGACCGATACCTCCTCCAACCCTGCAGTCCCCTTAGCCCTTCCGGGTAACTCCCAGTTACATCCTGGGCATGACGTGCTGTGGTATGGAATACCTCTTTGGTCAGTTTGGGTCAGGTGTCCTGTCTCTGATTCCTCCCGGCTTCCCCTCCTCCCTGGCAGAGCATGAGGCTCACAAAGTCCTTGGTCAAACAAAAACATCATTTTTATCAGCTCTGTTCCCAGCTGAAAGCAAAACACAGCACTGCACCAGCTACCAAGAAGGAGAAAAATGACTGCTACTGCTAAACCCAGGGCATTATCCACCCCTTATTCCATACCATTCACGTCATGCTCAGATCCCACATTTTGAATATACCATCACTCTGATCTCAGTGCACTTCTATCTTAGTGCATGGACCAATCCCTATAAAGCTGCTGAGTCCATCTGGTCCATGATGTCAGGCTCCAACTCTTGTAACAGTTCTTCAGAGCAGGAGAGGCTGTGTGCAGTGTTCACACTCGTGAATAACCTGGGCAATAGTGTCCATTGCTAAGTCCACCCCTCGATCATGAGTCCATCTCTGTGTTGCATCTCTGCTCTGATGGCCTTAAGGGTCATGGGCCCACCAGGCTCAAAATAATTCACTGTCCCCTTCAGCAGTTTCTGCAGCTTGTTGCTGGGGACTCCATACAGCTACCTTCCATCTCCAACGTTTCCAAAGCACTGGAGGGGCCCAGTGGACTAGATACCTGCCCATACTGTCCCACATGCCCTGCCACTCATGACTGTCCAGCCTTGGGAAAAACCTCTTGGTCCTCCTATATTTTTGTCTAACCCCAGAGAAGACCCAAACCTGACTCTGCTTAAATTTCGGGGTCAGACAAAATGGCAGTGGGTAAAACACACTCTGTGTGTATGCCAACATGCTGATCCCCATCACAATCAGCAGGCAGGTCCCAAGGGTACCCAAAAGCCATCCAAAACCTTCAGAACTCTCAAGCGATGCTGTTGTACTTGTCACTGGCGCTGGTGCAGTTGCTGTGCTTGCCGGCTCTCTCACCACCAGCTTCTCTTTTCCTGAGTCCAGATCTTCCTCCTCTGCCTTGCTGGGAAATGCTGAGGGGTCTCCTGCGTCCTCCTGGGGCTTGGCTGGCGGCTTCCAGGGAATGCTCTCTGCCGTTACGGGGCTGGGCTCGGCCGCAGGGCTCGGCTCCTCCGCTGCCTTCTCCCGCTGCTCGGCAGCCGCCTCCTCCCGCTCCTCGACCTCCTCCACTGGCAGCCTCTCCCTGCCGGCCTCCGGCCCCGCTCCCGCCTCCGCTTGGTCCCCGGGGCTGCTCTCCCGGGCCGCTTCAGCAGCCGCTGGCTCCCGGGGCTGCTCCCTCTTGGCTTCCCAGAGCCTCACGCAGATGGAGGCGAGGGCGAGGGCCAGGACGGTGAGGAGCAGCCAGACGGCCAGGTACCAGTCTACGGCCACGTCTGTCCCGTCCTGCTGCTGGAGCCCACCTGTATTACAAGTCATTGCCATAAAGTATATTGAGACAGGAACCTTAGCCCAAGCCCCACACTTGGTAAGCACTAACACAGCAAATACCAGCTCTAAGTAAGTTACAACATCCTGAAGCTGTGAAATCAAGAGGAACAACTCTGAGAGCCAATAAATCAGCATTGTGACAAATGACTATCAATCCAGTCAGATCTGTTGTTATTTCAACCCCTCGAGCCCCACGTTGGGCGCCAAAAAGAACTGTCGTGGTTTAACCCCAACCAGACAGCTTGTCCACTCACTCTCCGCCCCTCCGAGAGTAGCGGGAGGGCAAGAAGGGGGGGGGAGTGAGTGAAAGCTGTCTGGTTGGGGTTAAACCACGACAGGGAGGAAGATGACAGAAAAGTACATACCCCTGACCTGTGTGGGACTTATCCAAAATAACTCAATTACATGTTATGAGATAACTGTTACATGTACTAGTACGTAGTGGTAAAAGCTATGTGGAAAATGGCATTTATGAAGCACCACTTCACCTGAACCCAGATCACTAATCCATCTGTCCTAGGAGAATTTCCAACACTCCCAATATGTCAACAGCTTCAAACAGCTACCAATTAAAAAATAAAGCCAGCTCTTTCAAACAGCTGTTGTCTTCTTTCCATCAAGATGTGATATTATTCTTTTCTCTGCTCCTCCTCTCATAAATTCCAATGATGTGATGTGGGATCAATAGTTGGTAGTTGAAAGGACTGAAGAATGGCGGATCCAGTAGCTGATAAAACATCTTGAGATGATAAAAGATCATTCACACTCATGATCTGATATATAAAATATATGGAAATAATTTCTGCCTGAAAGAGAGCGAATCTTTATACACAAAAGTGCAAAAAGGGTACACAAAATCTATTTTTTACTTCCCAATGCCCTGGAGATTTTTGTTTCTGTGTTTTTAAGAATTCTGCAGGATGACAATTCCATCTTCATCGTAACACTGTTTTCAGGGGAATTTAAGTTAAATTTATATGTGAGAAGTGATGACAGGGGACTCCTTGAGTGAGGAAGGGAAAAGAGACTCCATTGGTTCCATTTGCTCCAAATTTCCATTCACAGAATTTCTGTCATTTTTAATGCATCCAGGATTACGTTTTTGGGAGTCATCTAAGATTAAACAGTATTATCCATAGTGATGAGCTATAAGAAGGTTGTGTGAACATGGACCTCCTTTTCAAAACAGAAGGATTTATACTTATTGAAGGCTGTTTTCCTTTGGTTGAGTTCTTCCAGCACATTTCCCTTGAAGTGGAACAAAGTTCTTGCAAGCTTTTAAATGGTATAATTAGCTATAGTAGAGCTCTCTGCTGTCACTCCTAAGCTGTTTCTAGGTGTGGAACTTAACTAGCTTGTTCAAATACTTTTGTACTATCGTCACCTGCACAATTAAGACATTACCCGTAACACAATTTCCTGAACAATGGCTGACATCTTGTGCTTTTATATTTGCCTATAGCATGCTGCTAGAGAGGATAACTGTATATACCATCAATAGAGAAACTGAAACTCCTGGAGAGACTCAATAGCAAAAAAAAAAAAACCCTAAGTTTCTTATAATTTAGCAGATTCTCATTTTCTTCCAATTGTTTGGCATTTTCCACTTGAGGCAAGCTGGTTATCCATTATCCAGTTGCAGAGACACAAACCAGCACTACCAAATGGCTTAAAATAGGCTAAAGAGCTCTTAAATGATTTCTACCTCATTCCTGTGAAACATGAACTAGCAGCTAAGTGACGGTCTGAAGTATGGTTTTACTTGTATTTATTTTTCTGTAAATTTTTCTGTAACTTGAATCTTTAAGACACAAGTAATACGATCATTCCCAGTGAGTGCCAGCAACATTTTTATGTGACAACAGAAATACAGCTAGTTATAAAGGCAAATGCATCGATAGCTTATTAACTAATCATAACACATATATTAAAATAGTAGATTTTCCATCTGTGCCTCACATGTGTACATGGAACTTTTGCTGGAACCAATTCTACCTACTTCCTCAGTTAATTCAGGTGGAGTTGCAGGTAGTCAACACTACTGAGGCTGTTTAATAAGGGCTTAAGCCCACAGCATTTGGAAGTGAAAAAAAAACTTAAAAAAAGGAATTTTATAGAACTGGACATTTATTCTGTAAATCAATAACATTTAAAAGAATCTATAGCCCTCAATACTTTACAGAGGTTTTGAACCATCCTATAGGGTTTAATAGGTAAGATATAAGGCATGCAGGAACCTTTAAAAAGCAACTATGCAAAGCATATATTTTGTATCAAGTCTCCAAATGTTTTATCTTAGTTTGCATTGGACCTTTTTAAGTGCTAGTGTGAATGGGACAGTTTCAGTAATTTTGTGATTTATCAGTTTTTTCATGCCCAGCAGACAAGATTTAGGAAGACAAATTTTAATTAATGAAATTTCCACTAAAGCAAACAAAAAAGACTTCAAGTTCCCTGGAAACAATTTTTTCTAAGAGCAATTGGTGATATCGGTTATTCCAGACCAACTCCTTTTCTCACTTCTTAAGTTTTTTAATAGATCTGTTTAGAAAACCCATTCCATACAATCCAAAGATTGTGCAAGTATGTGGTTTATCTCATTGTATTTATCTAACTAGCTGTGGATAAGAAAATATGTTTTTCTTTTATCTGAGCACTGGTAAATGGAGTTTTTCCTTTAACAAATCTGATTTTACTGTATTAAAAAGAGGAATTCATGATGAGTCAGTGAAGTTACCCTAGTCCTAAGATGTCCCAATTTCAGAATGGTTTGGTTTATTCTTAAACCTTTGGTAACTGGATAATCTGTCATTGATTGGGAAACACATAAATTCACATGGGAAAATGAAACAAGAAATGGTGAAAATTTGTTACTGCTTCCTTATACAACTGCTATCATAAAATAAAACCTCTCCTTTAAAAAGATCTTCTGATGTTAAATTTGGTGCTGTATCAGCTGCAGTAGAAATAACCAAATTTCTACTGCTAAAGTATCCCAGGACTTCATTCTCAGTATTTCAGAGCTTCCAAAATACAGAAGCTAACACTGCTTTTTATCTGGTGTGGCAAAGTTGTCAGGAGTTGTTTTCTTACGAGCAGAATTGGTGGTTCAGCTTTTGAAAGGAGCTGTATATTCAGCATGTTCTGGAACTCCTGACAATTTATTCTGCTTTTAATTACAGAGCTGAAACTATGGAGGTTCCTAAGGAACTGGCCACTAGAATTTCTTATGTATGATAACCCCATATTCCCTGAAAAAGAGAAGGGTGTAGAATGAGTAATGTTAAGGTATAGGGATGACAGCCCAAATGCTTTGCAGGAAGGATTAGGATCAAAGTGGAAATGGCTGCTTTACCTTAGAAGCTTCTTAGGTGATGAAAATAAAGAGCTGAAAAAAACAGTAATGATGTGTCACAGTTTTTACATCTCTAAAAATATAAGTATAGTCACTGTGGATCCCTGATGAAATCTTTGTAATACCACAGACGCAAACAACATAAGACCGCCTACCTGGCCACCCCTTTCAGCTTCTGGATATGTATGACTGAGAGGCACCAACTATGGAAATATTTCGCAAGGGGCAGAAAAACAAGGTTTTCTATGGGGCTTATAGTTTTCAGAAACTCTCTTGGCTCTGTAAATAGGGCTGGTTCAAGTAAATGCAGAGAATGCTCTGCAGCTATTTATCCCTGTGTTGTAACCTGGGGATTCTGCTGACTGGGCTGACAGCTCTCTCACACATGCCGCACGGGAAGAAAAAGACTCAAGGTTCACAGCACAAGTCCTCACTTGAGAAAAGGCTTCTAAGGGGAAAGAAGGCTCTGTGAATTTCCCCCTCACTCGTCGGCTTTTGGAGGTGAGATTGGACCTTGGGACACAGTTTGGACAAAGTTAGTTTGGCTTTTGGTACTGCTGAACTACAAGCAGGTTAAGGGGATAGCAACACCTCAGAAGTGAGCAGACCCACATCTGCAGAGTCAGCAGAGGCATTATCTGGAAGATTTTTGACATGGGGTCCCTTTTACTTTAGGCATGGATGGGATTATGAAAAGGACATGCTAATGTTGGCTAACCGCAACAGACATGCCCTGTTTGACACTACAAAAACTGATGAGACTGTAAAAATTCCTTGGGGACTTTATGCAAAATAGATCCTTGTTTTAATTCTGTTCTATGATTAGTTACTGCTCCATTCTTTTCCTTTTTTTTTTTTTTTTACATCCCTAGGGGACACCCACTGATTTAGTTCATAATTCTCTGCAGTTTATAAACCAGATTTTGCTTTCTTTCAGCACAACAATACCTCAAGGGTTCATGTATCAGTGGTACATACAGAAAGCCTATTTAGAATTTACCACAGATCACATTGTCAGATCTTTTTTTTTTTTCCTAGCATTAGATCCACCAAAACATCTGTGAGCCTGTCCCGCTAAATAAAAGCGCCTGACTTTCAGAAGAGAATAAAAACAGCTCTTGTAGATCTTGTGTTTACAGCATGTCATGTGGTACAGTTTGGTCAGAATATTTTTGAAGTTAAATAGCGTTTAGAGAAGTTCCAAAACAAAAATCAATCCAAGAGAAGACAAACAAAAAAAAAACCCAGATGAAAGATTCTTGATTTGTAAAATGTCAGCCCTGCTTCCTTTGAGCAGGGCTCATCTATAAGCAATGGCTGTGCAACTGTAACAGAGGGGACTAATTTCTTTTTCTTTTTCAACTGAAATAATTAAGCTTTTACAGCCATGAAGGTATGGTTCTGCCTTATTTTAAATACAATCAGTCCTGTTTGGTGAAGACAAATGTTTGTACTCAAACTTGTCCACACACAAGGATGCATGCCCCAATCCCCTTGCCCATGAAGAAAAATTCCCTGAGAGCTGGATTGCGTACTGAAATACCTCTACCAACACAGTGGCTACTTGAACATGTAGCTGCAATCTCGTTCCAGGTGTGCCACATGTCAATGCAGGCTTTAGAAAACCGAATATCTTCAGAGACAGTAATTTGGTCTTTCTGTTCAAGTACAACACTAAGATAAATTAAAACCGAATATCCTAGTTGAGCATGTTTTAGTAATCTGCCCATGAATGTGATGTTCCCTGAAAGCAGATCTATGGGTTTCTCTTTCTGTCTTCTCATAAATTCAATCCCTTTTTTTTAATGGACCTATGAATTAGTTTTTTCAAGCTACAAATTCCCAAACAGGTTTTTCATCAGCTCCTGTGTAAGTAAGGACACACTGCTTATGTCCAAATTCACCAGTCAGACCACATCTCACACAGCCTTCTGTGTCTTTAGGATCTTGGGAGTTTCCATTGTCTGAGGAAGGGTTATTTATCATGCAAGTGACTCTGGTTCTAGATCACCTGGGTCTCGTGACGGTGTTTTGGATACATAATGGTCAAGATCTCAGTTTGTCTTAAAATGACAAAGCAAATTTCTAGCTTCTGTGACTGAAGCAAAAGTTCTAAAATGCAGAATGCTCCTTTAAACTGCAGAATCCAGAAGGCAAATAAAATGCTCTCCTCAGCTTTGTATTTCAGGTTCTTACAGATTCTTTAGGATTTGTTTGTTTTTTTTTTTTTCTGTAGAGAAGGCTTCTACTTACCATTTTTTTTATTCTTTGAGACTTTCAAAGAGCTTTTTCTGGCCTTCTGACTGTAAATGAAATCAGGGTAAAGCAAATTTCATTATAACTGAAATAAAGGGCAATTAGCCTCCAAGCAGCAGCAGCCACCAACTCCTTTCAACACGGAAGTTAATGTTAGCATGCCACGGTCTATCCAAACCAAAGAAAGATCCAAAGGAGCTCCTTCCTTGCAATGCTCAGGGCAGCCCTAAGGAAAAGGTTGGTGTGAGTCCTGAGAGGAGACACAGCCTGACAGTGGGCAGCCTTTTGTGCATCAGAGGAATTTGCAGTGCATGTGTCAAACCAAGTGCTTTCCTGTCAGTGTTCTGAGAGGGGTGCAGGAGGTTTTCCTTTTCCTTCATACAAATGGCCCCTCAGCCTGAAGATAAGGGTCTGATGCTGGACAACTGAAACTGCATTTCTTGTTTAATTGTTAGCTCTTGTTTAATTGGATAAACGTAGATGTGAGTAAATGGGTTTTTCCTCCTGTCTTCCTTTTTTTTTTTTTTTAGTTGCATTAGTGGAAACAACGTATTTCTGGGAATATTAGGGCAAGTGGAAAGAGAAAACAACCTTTTTCCTGGAATATAGTGTTACGCCATGTGGGTCAGAAGCAGATGAAGCTAAACAATGACAAAAGAGAGTGCCTTTATATGTACATTTCCTCTCGTTCCTTTTTGAGACGTAAAATCCTTGAAGCTACTTATTTTACCATAAAAACAATTACCTTTCTACCCTTTGGGTAACTGGATTCAGATTTTTGGGTAACTGGATTCACATTTTTGGGTAACTGGATTCAGATTGAAGTTACTGTTAAATTATTGGTTTCTTTTTGTTATTTCCTTTTTTTTTTTTTTTTCTATATTCGTGCTGTCAGTATATTCAGCACCTGTTTTAGTAAGGCTTATGCTGCTCAAGAAAGATTGCAACAGACTTTGTGTTCTGTACACACAAGAAATTACTGCTTGTAGCTAGCGGGAAAGATGTGAAAGACAGATGGGAACTTGCTGGTCTGTGTTTAACCCTGTTATTTTGAAAAACGTTTCAAGAAAGGGTCATTTCTACAGTTTAGAAGGGACAAGAAATTCTAAAATGAGAAAAGGCTTCAAATAAAACAAGTCATCCTCAGAGAACTCACTGGGCATCGTTCATTTGAACTCACCCAAGAAACGTTGTTTATAATGCCAGGTTCTTGGATTACAAATTCAAGCTATTTCCTTAGTAAAAATGCTTTTTTCCTCCTCTTTTTTTAAACAAGGTTCCACTTTAAAATCACAGCTTGATTTTCTAAAGAAACACATTCCTTACAAGTATACCAAAGAAGTTAGATTTTTTTTTTCATGGAAGAAAAAGGAATTAATGTGTCTGAAATGCATGTTCACCAGTTTAGTTTTGTATGAAGCGGTAGCTTTAAGAATCACTCCTGATTAACTCCAAATGCTAATGAAGTTAGCAGGCCTTTGCACATGGTTCAAATTAAATACATGATCAAGTGATCTACTGGATCTGACAGGCTGTGCTCTTCAGGAGATTCAAAAAACACTTTAAGCTGTTTTTTCTTGTTTTTTTTTCCTTGAGAATACATGTAAGGCCTCGTGACTTGAAGCATTTCACAAGTTTATTTCTGTTTTACCTTATCATTAATGCAAAATCTGAATATTAGATAAAGGTGTTATGTCATTTTATTTTTGGGTGGTGAAGAGTTCAGGAAACAATTCTTCACTTAGAAATCTTCTTCTGATGTAATTCTGACATACAGAAAAACAGTATTTGAAGGTTTAGAACTTTGGATCACAGGGACTTTGGTCTAACTTTGTCAGACATAAAATGAAATTTTCCAGTCTGGTTCCTACAATCGTTCAGCAACCCAAAATGTCTTTTCTGCTTCAATTTTACAGAGTAGTCAGGAAATTTATTGTTTTCCTTTGCCCAACATACCGCTTTATCTGGAAAGCCTGGGTTTGACTCTTAAGAACGTGATGCTCTTTAACAGTGCTTGTTAATAATTTAAAATTCTTGGATTTTTTTCAGAAAGTTCAGACTCTGGGAAAGCAAATTTTTTCAGTACTATGAATGAACTCCATTTGACTCAACTTCTCCAACTTCAGTAACTGTCACACAGAAACATTGCATTTACCCTGTCTTCCAATACCACGAAAGAGGCAGTAGGTGCTGCTCTGAACTTAGTGACTTTTCTTCTGCAAAAATGAGTCCATAATCAACAATAAAGAGTTTGCATTTAATTCTTACAGATAATATTCTTCCCATGCAAGTTGTTTGTGCCTGGCAGGATGCCCCAACCACCAGCCCTTGAAATCCACAGACATTCATGCTAACACCAAGTCAATTAGCTGTTTTATTTTAGCTGAGAAGAGCAAGTTTCCAGCTGGACAGCTGTCTCTAGTACTTTACATATATTGGAAGATGCCACATAACAATGTAAAAAACAAAGCATCTACAGAACTTTGGCTCGGTACCTACAACTTACTGTAGCTTGTTTTGTTGGCTGTAGTACTCTAGGGAGAGAAACAAAGAGTAAATGAGAGAACTCCCCTGATATTTTTGAGATCTGAATAAGAAATAGTCCAGGATAAAAATGGTTCATGCAAAACCACTACACCTCTGTGTTGTCACAGCAGCATCTTTCCTCATCATCCTGTGTGTACCAGAGGCATCACTTGAACTGATACCCAGTGATCTGTACCTTCCTCATTATTCAAATCAGGCATTCTAGAAATCCCTTTCTATGCCTTTTTTCAATTTCTGTATTAGATGCCAGTCTTTTATTTTATTTAAGGCCTGGTACAACACACTGAAGCCTGCAATACTGTTTTATCTTTCTTCAGTCTCCTGTTTGGGAGACTTCCTAATCTCCTTCCCTCTTTTTCATACACTTCCTTTATGCCCAGTTACTTACACTGTGTAAGTTACTGATTTTAAATTCTTTACGTTTACAAAGCACCCAATTCTCAGTCCTTTTTGTCTTTTCATCATGCTGGAGCTGCTGCTGCTTTCCAGTCTGAGAGCATCCCACTCTCAGAAATACTCTTTTTTCACCTAAAACCATCAGGGTTTATTCTTTGAGTACTTCCCTTTCCTTTTTGGCCAGTGTGATGGGGCCTGGGCATGCATCCCCAGTGGACTTAAGGGAAACTCACTGTGTACTTGTAACCTTCTCCTCTCCTGATGAATCGGGTGCCTGCTCTATTGCTGGAGGATAAAGTTGCCTGTAGTACTGTTGCTGGTAGTATGGGTAAACAGTGGTTAGCAATGGTGACACGATTACCATGACATTAGAGGCCACATGGAGACTACAGTTAAGGTCTGTTCTCTTCAATACACTTCTTCAGTGCTCAGTAAAAAACATAACCTTGTATCCTCCTATTACTACTCAGCTCTCAGTATTTTCATCCACTTCTCATTTTACTGAGAATTTTTCTTTGGCATCTTCCTCAAAACACACTTCTGTGACATTCCCATCAAATCACAACAAAAACTGTCAAGAGGGAACTTGCCCCACCCCTGCCATCACGCCCCAGCAAAAGCCAACAACTGTAGAAAGAAATCAGGGTGACGAATGAACTGATTGCTAACTCCAAACCCTCAATTCACCTGCTTTTGACTTGCTGCTCTTGTGTTTTCCTAACCTGCAGCCCATGCAATCTAAGTCAACAGCAAATTCATTTACACATGTAGTTTGTTAAACTGATGATTATGTAAAACCACTGGATAGCTGAGCAGGGCCTAAAATGAAGCCTGTGATTTCTATGGAAGCCTGAGCATGTATCTTCTGAAATCAGACTCCTCTAAGAATCTCTACTTTCCAGTCTCTCTGTCACTCTGGCAAGCTCCTGAAATGTCGTGGAGTTTCTTTCAGGAGAAGTTTTTAAAACCGTGTTAAAGACAAATACTTGTTGTGAATATTCTGGATATAAACAATTCCACTAGGTAGTTTCCAAAGCAATGATTCTGACTTTTTTTCTGTGAGATGATTGCTAAAACTCCCTTAGAAACCTCATCCTGACTTTCTTTACTATTCTTCAAATTGTGCAGGATAGCTGCAGAACATGAGGATATTGTAGATAAGTAAAAAACAAGACAACAGAATGACAGGAGGTGAAAAGAAGTTCTGACAATGGTTACCTCACTCATTGATCTATACTGACCATCTGCAATAACAAATAAAGCTCTGAGAAGAAAATGAAATGATGGCCGAGAGTTTAAAAACACCTACAAACAGAAATGGTTTAAAAGCAGCAACAACCAAACGAAAATCCCAGCTCCCCCCAGAAGAAAGTAGAGCTAAACCAGTATCTATTCGCAAACCAGTATCTATTCACCAGTATCTATCCACAAGAAGTCTCAATAGAGCCTTTGGGACAATAGTCCTCATATTTCAGTCAGCCCTGTGTGTCATGAAAAGTTTATATCTGAAGATTCATGGATTTTTTGACTGTTCTTAGCACACTGCCTTTTGTTATGCTTCAATGTCTTTGCCTCACACCTCAGCAGTCAAATAAACCCCTTGGGATTTGAAAAACCTGGGATTTTCTTCCCTTTGTGCAACAGAATTCTAATTTAAAAGCTCTATCCAAAAGGTGCCCTGGGGCAAGCTGGTATGGGAGGAGCCTCCCAATATTTCTGTTGAAACTCTTCCATTTGGAATGAAATAATTAAATACTTGTTAAACTGTTGGCTTTGGGGTTTCAGAACTTGCCTGGGAGTGGAGACATGAATATTTCAGCCTGCTCTGATTAATACCTTGCTATTTTATGTTAATCCAAGGAGAGACCTCTAACATTCTCCTTCCAAGTAAGCCTTACTTTGAAGTCCTATTCACACATTTCTTTCTTTGTTTGGTTTTTCTCTTTTATATGTCACCCCAACCTAGGTGAGGGGTATGAATACAGCATAACTCTAGGGAAATCTAGAATTCAGTGCTCAACATTTCCTGTTGCCTGGCTTTGGTGCCTTTCCAGACATTATGTCAGAGTTTGTTCTGCAAAAGCCTATTCTTACATGCCCAACACAGGCTTGTACCTAACTGGAGTCTAGTGAATCAAGGTATTTATGAGTTCCTTCTCTGGATTTCACCTCTAACTAGGTATTTTCTTGTTCTTTATCAAATTCCTATTCAACTTAAAGGAAAACCCTCTGCTAATTGTAGCAGGACATGAAAGCCTTTTGCTGCAGCAAGGTGCTTATATGGATTGGAAGCTGTGATGTACCTTCTTCAGGACCCCATTTGGTCTAAACTTAGGAACGAAAGTTCTTTGCTCTGTCAATGCATGCTGGTCACATTGTTTGGGGTGATTCAATTTCAGTATGTAGAAAATGCATTTACATTCTGTCCTGAGCTTTTCCAATTGCTGAAGTAGCCTTCACACTATTCTCTTCTGCAAGGATATTTCCAGAGGCAAAGAATTTGGACGTACTTTTTCAAGTAAAACTGTAGGTAGGTTTTTCTTTGCCCTCTTCCCCAAAAGCAGGGAATTAATTGTACCCTCAAGAAGTGCACAGTAAAAAGCTGCTAAAGATTGGTTTTATGCCTTTTTTATTCCCACAGGTCTATAGTATTGAAAGATGGTGGAGCCACCTTTTCATCCTTTAATTTGTTTTTTATATGTGCTTTAGATTACATTGGAGCAGCTGGCATTGCTAATATTAACACTGTTGGTTTAGATGTAGATGTCATGATATGCAAAACCATTCAGTGCTAGATACCATAAGAGTCCAAATGCTATGCTGGCTGCAGGAAATCTAAACAACTCTATTCCTTCAACATTTTGCAATCATCTAAGTTCCTTTTGCCTTGTCTGTAACAACTGTTAAAGTTGCACCCCATCTGACTCTGTCATGTGGAGTTTTTTGAACTTCCTGGAAAAAAGAGAGAGGATATGAGCATCAATCAACATATTACTTTATTTGGCATCTCATGGGAATCTGATATCTGGGGAATCTAGGCTGAAAATAATAACATAGTCTCTTTCATCCCATGCTATCTAGTTTATAGTGTTGCTTCCAGGTGATGATGTTGCATTTAATTACAATGCAATAAGAAATAACCTGTCATGCAATAACTTTAATTGTCCTTCCCTGAAGCTGGTCTTCCTTGCAGCTGTGTAAAGTCCAACAGCTTGAGCAATTTGATTCTTGTCCCTGGATAGCAGGGAAGATTCTGCTTACCAAGAGTTTCAGTTCCATGTCAGAAAAAGGCGCTAAATATCCTGGTGAAACCAGCATAATTATATCATCATTGTGGTCACCATGGAGGATACACCGAGGCTGCCATAAAGCTGAGAAATAATGAACTTTGAGAATGAAAGTGATGACTCTCAACAGATTCTGCCCTGTTGTCTGAGAACTTTAACGAGAATGACAGCAATAACTCACAGAAGGTCCTGTCATGTTGTCTGTGTTACCATGTGTACAAAATGTTTCTTAACATTTGCTAAGAAAGTAAAAGAAATACAATTCTAGTGGTGCTCCTACTGTGAAAACCAAAGAGCCCTCCCATCTTTAGAACAGAGAAACAAATAACAACCCAAAGCAGCAGGTATAGGGACTCTGATATTCAACCCTTGTTTTTCTTCTTTCCCTTTTCTTGAGTGATTCTCCCAGTTCCCACTGTTCAGTACTGGTGAATCAGCACTTTGCAGAACTGTGGTCTTAAACCACAGCACTTAAAGGTTGATTTTCAGAGAAAGTGATGATCTTCATTTCACCTGGGGAAGAATGCAAGAACTAGAATTTAAGCTTGTCTGGTTCATTAATAACATTGTGACTCTGGCAGAGCTGCAGTTATATGGAAGATTTACAGCTAAGAAGAAAGAAGTGGTAGATGAGGAGGATGGGTGCAAGACCCTGAAGAGGATTACTATATGTGTACTTACTATCATGCTGAAGACAACTAGGCCTTAGCATATGCCCAATTGCATTCAAAAATGATCCTTTCTGGATGGTAAAAGTTAGCTATAAACACAAAACAAGAAACATACAGCCTCTTATTAGGTTAATATATCTTTAGATTTCTGACTGCTGCAGGAGGAATGGTACGGCAGGTCTGGAAATGAATGTTGACTGCATTGAACTAAACAGACACACAACAAAGCATTGTCAAAAGCAAAATATGACAGGAATATTTGGCCACATCACTTTTCTTTTTCATACCATGTTTAAATGAACACTGAATCTTGGAACAAACTCAGTGAACTGAGGGCAAGGGTTTCTCAGCACTGTTTGAACCACTGATCTGCCTCATCTTTTCTTTATTCCTTATTTTTTTTTTAGTTGGACATTTTTGTCTGCAAATGACCCTTCCCTTGAGCATCTACACATGTGACTTAAGGATTTAATAGTCAGAGACACTGAGACATTGTCCAGATCCCTCTTTGACAGCTCAAGAGACAAGAGGCTGAAATACTACTGGGATTTGAAACAGCATGTGCAAAGTCTCCATTTCTTCAGCTAGCCAAAGTGATTTGTTTGTATAATTTTGTATGCATTAAAAATAAATGTATAGCAAGTAATATTTTAAAGTAACTTTCTGTTATACAGCTGGCATAATCTCCAAAACATTTGTATGTCTTAATGACATTCCATTTATTTAACTACTTTTCTCATTAAAAACACTGCTCTGGTGGTACTAATTGTTCAGCATTTGACTCTAGATTACACAGGTCTGCCTGTTCTGAAGAGACAAAAGCCCAGGGCAGAGCAGCAACCCTGATTGAGGAACAATGTGCATTGCCTGATGCACTTATTATCCAGGAAGTTACTCATCACTGCTAGTTATTCTTACTGAAAACAGTAAAATAATTTCCAGTACTTCATCCAAGAAACTGTGTCTTTCAACTAACACTGTTATTAAAAAGGCCATGCTTGAGTCTTCAAATAGGGCTTTGGTTTTTTTGTTTTGGGGTGGGTTTTCTTTAATTATAATAAACACAAAATCTGATGAGGTAATTTTATTTTCATTTTATTCTATTTTATTTAGCTGGAAAGCAGATTTTACCAGTGCCCTGAATTGGTTTGTTACAACACAGCATCCAGATCTGTGCAGTTTGAGACCCTAAGTCCTTGGTATTTTCCTCCCTTCATAAAGCTGGCGTAACTGAGGCTTTCCACTCTAAGGGCAGGCTCCTGAGCTAAGAAAGGTTGTGAAAAAATATCATAGAGTTTTCTTATACTTCCAGTGTGAGAAAGCTGTTAGCATGTAAGCTCCCCCTTAACTAAAGCCTGGGTTTTACCTTTGCAATGAAGACCTTAAGCATCAATAAAAATCAGTACCTCTGATTGTGAAAAGTCTTTCAGCTCACTCTTCCCCCTGTGCCAAAGTACAGTGAGGATGTGAAGTTCCCATAGTGCTCAGGAGCTCTCTGAAATCCTGCAGTGATAGCATCAATGAAGAGCTCCCCAGCTTCCTCACTCTCAGGAGGAGAGTTAAGAGTGTTTAGGAGCACAATATAGACAAAGCCATAATGCTCCAAGGATGGCTACCAACTGGAAATACCCCTAGGACATGCATGCAAAGTTCTACTAGTGAAAGGTCCTATGTGCTCTTAATTTCTAGTCATGCGCCACACATGGCAGCCCTGAGGCTCAGTGGGAGAAGAGGAGCTATCAGCCTCCTAGGAGCACCCTGCACATGTCAAAATGGCACCTTGACTCTCTGAATCTCTGCTGTGTTTTACAGGAAGTACATCCCGAGGGGGTACGCTCAGCATACACTGTGTGACCTGTTTCTTATGTTTGTGCTTCAGGAAGCTCTGATGTGTTGCACAAGACCAGATGTTACATGACCCAAAATCATGCCTTCACACGCTCTGTAAATCAACCAATGCTAACATAAGGAAATTCAAAAAGCTGATGGAGAAGTGGAGACTACAGATTACTGCTTCATTTCCTGGATTATGCTGTTCATGGATCACTTTGCATGCAAAGATCAGAGTTAAAAGATAGCTCAACAGGTTGCCATTCACTCAGTGATCTGTGTACCAGGAAGACATGAATTCACACACAGACTGGAGCAGGCTAATAGTACAAACACTTCAGTGATATGCCAGGTGTTGCCTAAAGGCACCAGCTTTCAGAGGAGACCTTAAACTCTTTATCTGAGCTCCAGTGTTGTGTAGATAAATGATCACACTGCACTTTTGAAAAGGGTACAGGGACAACCCCAGTTTTCTAACGTTCTCTTTCTTAACACATAATACAACGTGTGGGGCTGTTACTAAAGCTTGGCTGTTAATGTTTGCCTACATAGTCACTGTACTTACTAGCACCTAATTTGAAAGCAGTCTTTAGGATTTTGAGAGAGATGTTAAATAAAACTAAATTACATTTTTCCCGTTCTGTCACACACATAAATCCCTACAAACATGAACCAATCCTGTGTGTGCAATTCAAACACAAGCTCTGCTTCTGAGCAGCTTTAGAGTTTTTCATATCCTTACTTAGATGCTGTATCATTTATGCCTTCAATGTCAATAACATACCCAAAGGGACTGGAAGGTTTGCAATAAATATATCACAGCTTGATCTGTGAAGAAGTATCTGAATAAGTAATGCAGCTTAGAGGGACACTTCTCTTGCAGGTCCTTCCTGAATGTGTGTCTGTGTGCAAAGAAAAGGCCATGTTGGCAGTAGAGTTAGTTACCATGCTAGCATTTCTATCCCCATTTGTATGCTATCTTCCCTAGCCAGACCTTTCATTCTCCTAACAAAAACCCAAGTAAGCCATGTAAATCCATGTATATGCACAATGTACAGAACTGCCATTAACTGCAAATCCAACTTGTGCAAAATTTAGAGTCTCAGTTATGTTAACATGTATTTTCTAACAGAAATAAAATACCCAAATAAAACCAAACCAAAACTCAACAAACAACCTAAAGAAGATAAACAATCAGTATTGATATAGAACATCAGGCAAGATCAGAGTTTTCTATGGGAGAATATATCATCTTGGGAGTATCTATTCAATTGGGGTTTGTTTCCAAATTGCAAGGGATAGAGCTGGGAAGAAAATAACAGCACCCAATGCCTCTGCAGACTGTCTGAAGTTATTTTTGGTGGTTGCAATAAGTTTTGTCATTAAAAAGAAAAATAAACAAGAAGAGAAAACTTTAGAATGTTTATTGATTTTCCTGGAAAGCAAGAGATATGCGTAGATTGTAAAATATAAATAATAACTAACTGTTATTGGCTATAATCTCTTATTGCAGTGTACAAAGAGGTAGAAGTAGCTGAGAAATTATTTATAGATGATGCAAACTTTTTAGCTGGTGCCTTGCTATGGGAGAAATGTTCAAAGTAACAGAATTCTTAGAGATCAAAAAGAACAAAGAGATTCTGTAGAAACAATGGACCAAAAATATCTCAAGGATAACCCCACTGAGATCAGTGGAATTGCACTAGGGATATACTTGGCCCAGTGACTCCAGAAATGATGTTAATGAGGAACCTTAACACTGCTGCTAGAGAAATCTCTATTTAAACCATGCTGTGGCAGTTCATGTGAAAAAGTAAATGGGACCTTCACACAAACTTCACAGCATGTGAGTGTGAATCAACAGGCTATAATATATTGGTTTTCTTTTCTTCTCCCAGACTAAAGCAAATGTATTATATTGTAGCATTTGAGATGTTAGAATGAAGGTTATGTCATTATTCCATTCTGTTCAAAAAAGTCCGATTGTCTTCAAAAGAGGAGAATAATTGAGAAATGGTTCTTACAAAAAAAAAAAAAAAAAAAAAAAGACTCTCTCGATCAAATTTAATGAGTGATAAATCCCTATTAAAGTTCACATTTGTCTAAAACCTGATCTGGCAAATGTCAATCAGCTCTGGATGAGGAAATGTTTTGTAAAATAAAATACTTTTTTTTTTTTTTTTCAAAAGGAAAACAGACTTGAGTGGGCTTCCAATAAAATTTTACTTTCTTATAGAAAGAAGAAATGATTTAAATAGTGTGGAGGAATGCAATATCTGACATCCTCTGACATGATACATCCTGAAGCTATTTAAAAACAGAACTCGAACTACCAGAGAAAGGAGTGACCTTTTCAACTTAAACTGTTGAGCATTAAAAAAGTAAGACAGGATCAACCTTAGTTTTAATTTAGGGTAAAGTACTCACAAAGAGGCAGGATCTGGCTGGGTTGGTCTGGCCTCTGACTGAATGAAGCTCTTATGTAAAGCTGTTCACCAGCAGACTTGAAGGCACTTAAGGCACTTGAAGGCACTTAACACTTGAAGGCACTGTTGTTCCTAGGGGCAGATGGGGAAACTGAGAAGCAGAATGATAACATGAGCAGCGCCCAGAGGTGGCGGATAGTGGTGGAGTCAGTATCTCATCACACCCAGTGTTCCCGAGAAGCAGATTCCAGCAACAACATCCACACTCCAGCTAACCTACCTACCTCTTTTCTGTTTGAGAAATCTTAGGCTTCAGTCTCCACTAAAGACCAAACTTGTTTCCAAATCTGCTGTCTGCTTGCAGTTGAACAAAATTAAACCAATCCCCCAAAATTCCAACTTTTCCGTCAAAGGCTGGTGTTCCTCCTCCCTCTCCTTGGCCATCTGATGTATGCATTTTAAACACAAAATTCAGAGCAAGAACTACCTTTTTATTATGTAATTAGGGTTAGGGTCCTTCTTTCAACCATTTTGTACAATGCATTTGCAGCACAACTGATTATGTTGAAAACAGTCTCCTTTGTGCATCCCCTAGATGGATAAATATTTTTGATAGAGTTATATTCTTTATGTGCTATCTCTTTGGTTTAATATTCTGAATAAAACTCAGTTGAATTTAAAAAGTACTAGAAGAGAGTTTGCATTGCATGCAAGTTTGCTCCCACTATATGGAGGCCATGGTATTACTGTGCCTTCATTCAAAAGTTAGAAGCAAGCAAAGGCATTGACCACACTTTAATCCATACTTCATGCTAAACAACTATCATTCTACTATGTTTTATTTCTCTCTATATTGTTACAATAATTCCCTCTATTTTTTCATGAATCCTTTGGGTTATAAATGTCCCACAAAGTGGAATGGAAATCATTTGTATAGAAGAAAATGTCATACAACCCAGTATGATCTCACTCCTCGTAATTTGTTATAGGATTAGTCAGAAATGTTCATTTCTCTATCTGGATTTCATAAATAGTTCAAACACCCCTGACTGAGCATAAAAATAACTTATGCTTGATGGAAATGCTCTCTTTTGGGTCCTTTAACTGTTGTTTCTAAATTGACAATTTTGGTTCTGTTTTGAGTTGTCATGCATGGCACAGAAGGGAGTTGGCAAAACACCTTAGTTATTTCTACAAGTCTTCAGTTGAGAAAGTCTTGAACCAAGCCCAACAATCTTTGCCATAGCTCAGGATATCAGGAAAAGTGAGGTCTTGCAGACTTGTCATTATTACATTTCTTCAAAGGAGGAAAACACTAGTTCAAGCTTCTCAGTCTTTTTGTTGGGCCTTAAGGGATCTCTTCCTATTTCCTTTCCACTGCCAGTGTTCCATTTTGCCTCCACCTCCAAGGCACTTAAGAAAACCCTTGCACTTATACCTTCTCTTATCTCATTCAACAGACGCTAATCTGGTCAACAGACATAAGAAGTGGCATAATAATGTCAGGAAGCATTCCAATCATCAGGTTCATTGTCAGGTTTATTATTATTAAATAGCATTGCTCATATTGCAGGAGTGGAGCAAATCCCAGTAAACACATAATAACTAACTTTCCCCAGGCCCCTCAGAGAACAAGGTGAGAAACTCCTAATGGATGTTACAATATTATAATCACATCTGTTGAACCCCTATTCTGTTCTATTATAGGATAATAGGATCATTCTGTTCCCTATTCCTGAACAAAAGATATCCAAACACAGAAGTAGACTAAAGTTAGGTGCAGATACTAAAGCTAGATTTTAGAAGAAATACAATTATATTTTGCACCCCTTTTCAGTACCTTGAGGAGTAAAACAGGATAGGGAGGACAAGGATCCTGAAAATCACCCTGACCATTGTTATTAAAAGAACTCGGTGATTGAGGCATTGCTGAAACTGGGCAGATGAGGTACAGGAGATACATTCTACTTAGAATTTTGAATTAGTAAAGAGATGATCTAATAGCACTCATAACATACTCATATGATATATATATATATACCAGTCAAGTGTATTTTCCAGAGTCTTACAAAAAAACAGCAAATGTCTCACTGAATGCTAACTACAGTAAACAGGTAAAAAAAATAGCGGGGGGGTGGAGGGGTGAAAAGCAGAAATTGTGAAAGAAAAAAGGAAATCTATCTAGTTTGAGGATCTTCCATACTTAGCATGTGCAATGTGACACAGTGGTGTTGTCTTTGATTGCCTGGGAAGTATTTATAGAGTTCAACAGTGTTTTTGCAGTTGTGTTAAACAACTTCTGTGTGTTGCCGCAATGCAAATAGGAGCAGCTATTGCAATAACAAACTGTTACGAATCACTCTGTAATTACCTTCCAGCCTACTAACAGTAAGTGGGTTAATCATTTAAATGGTATGCTACATTTTCATGCTTTATATGCAACAGTATTGGAAATGGTTCCCATTGTGCTGGCAAGGGAGGCTGCCGATTTTATGTCATGGCAGTCACTAGATGGTTAAACACTAATCTGAAAACCTATCAAAAGATTCCTGTAAAGTGACTGGGTCAGACACAATTGTTCATGGAAAGGCAGGAAAATGTCAAGGCAACAGAATAGAGTAACCATGATTCAAGGCTCAGCTGTGGAAGTCTACTTGCTGCTCTGACAGCCAGGTCCCACTATCCTTGCTCAGTCAGCTCTTTAGCACAGAATTAAGCAGATCTTCTACTTTCCCTGTGACAAGTTTCCAGATGTGTGAAAAGGCAGGTCACTTTCCATTACCCACAGGAAATGAAATGACCCTTCTGTTGTCAGCTAAATGATATATGAGCTGTATCCCCCACAGAAGCCAAATCTAGTACGGACTTGTTATCATTAAACAAAGCTAAAAATTGGAAGCACATTTAAACTGCAATGTAGGAGCTGCATAAGCTCCAGCTGAATGTCCAGAATTAATTCTGTTGGCTTTAAACTATTCAGCCTTAAGGCTGAGATGCTGTATGATGCCACTATGGGCTTTACCTCTAAGAGATAAAAAGGGTGGGGGAAAGGAGGGGAAGGCTAAAGTATCTGTAAGTTACACTGTTTCTGTCTACTTTGAGGATATCTCAGGATTTTAATGGCCTAGTATAACAGCTCTAGAAAATTGTTTGCATTATGGCAGCCTGAAGCCAGCTGCCTGCTATTCAGAGTCCCCAGTCCATCACTCTGCCTCTGCTGTGACACCAAAGTGCACATCTCTGACCACGTTTATCTGTAGCCTGCTCTTCCAGGCTCATCTCCTGAAGAGCAGCTCAAGGGGCAGAAAACATCCTCATGAGACTCAGGATCTTGTTTGAGAGGTTACATCCTTCCTCATTGTCACAGGTGAAATCCAGATCAAAGTCATGCTCCTAAGAAACCTTCCTGGAGATGGGACAAGAGGAAGGTGGAATTCATGATGCTCCATGGATGGCCTGCCTCAGACAGCTTTTCTCTGGCTTCCCAGGCACATGGCAAAAGCCCTCTCCATCTTCATCCATGCACTCCCTGTGCTGCTTTGCTCAAGTTATGCCTAGGGATGGTATGTTAATAGGTCGCCTTTCTGTGTAAGTTTAATTTCTGAGGCTGATGAGCTGAACATGGTATGAGCACTGACAGACATTGTAATTGTATAAACTTGTGGGGAGAAAGAGGGGGTGAAACTAAATAATCATAACAAAACCAATTGTCAAGAATAATAAGATTTTGCTTTTAGTGTAATAATAATGTCATGAATTATTAAAGAAGAAAAAATAACAATAGATCATGGAGGCTAAAAGTAAATAAGCCTGGAGATTGCAATTCATTCCTATGTAGGAGTGCCCTCTGCAGTCTTGTTCCTGGGGAGTGATGCTGTGCCAGCTCACAGAAAGCTATGCCAGAAGAAACTAGGAATAACTTGGTCAAATCCAGCCTGTGCAGTAAACTGGAATGTGGAGCCAAGCGTATGGGATTCCCAGTACTAACACCCCATTCCCTAGACTGAATGCTAACCATTTTTCTGGCAGACAAGCTGAGAGACCTGTGCACACTTAGTGGTGGTTTTTCAGATCTAAATGTTGCAGCTAAGTAGCAACTCTTAAAATTGCTGCTTAGACATAGGACATTTCACGCTGTTTTAAAGCTTAGTAGGAACTGTAAAGTGATCATCAGGAAAGTTCTTCAAAGGGGGCATTGTCTGTGTCTTTTCGGGATTTTAAGCTCTAAAGCTGGTCACATGCTGCTATATTTTTTAATGTCATTCCTAGCCAGCAGGTAGCAGCTTGCTTTTCATCAGTGCCTTATGCAAGTAACCCAAGCATTAAGATGTGACCTCAAGTCCCCATTGATGGCAAACTTCACAGGAGCATTCTTCCACCTTTTATAATGCTTCACAAACAAAATATACTATTTTCAGTAAATAAATAGTGTGCAAAAGAATATTTAATTTGGGAGGGAAAGAAAACCCCAACAACAGATAAGCCTCTAAAAGCTGATACCACCTCCCAGTTACTTTTCATGCTTGACTATGTGGCAGGGAATACTTCATTATAGCAGGTCACCAACTTTGACATCTTTAACCTCACAATAACAGTCCTTTTTGTAACGTACCAGAATTGAAAATCAGTTTAGTTTATTTTCTCCCCAGGTTCATGGCTCCAGTGCCTAATATATTGCTGACTTATACGATAGCATTAACTCCCCAGTAAGGAATATTAAATAGTCACAGCATACATTAGAAGGGGTGAAAAGGTCCAGCTCAAATCTGCTGTATAGTTCACATTTGTTAGTGCTTTAAAAACTCAGTAAGTTGCATAATGTTTCCAATTATCCATGAAATTGTGATATGATTCCTATCATAGGCATCTTTAAATGATGTGTAGTCCACTATTTAAGTATGTATTCCACATAAATAAATATTTCCTGAGTTTGTATGCATGATTTGTACTAGTCAGTATCATAAAGAGGCACAATAGTGCCTGACCTTTATGAAGTTCATACATCTAATGAAAATCCCCCAAACGGCCAGCAGAAATGGTGCTGGCAAAAGCACCTTTATCAGAAAATGCATTTTTGGAGCTTACTGAAATGTGACTCCTATATCCCTCCATTGAAAACTTCTCTTGTTTCCACCCTCAGTATCCTCTGTGCTTTCTAAAACATTCATGAACTGTGTTGTTAAAACTCACATTAGTGTGTGGGATACAGTGCTTGACTGTTTCTTAGCTCTATCTGCGAAACTAATCAGACTACAGCTCTGTAGCTCCAGGGAACCTGCTTTACCAGTGAGTACTGGGGTTTTTATTGTGTGGAGCAATATTGCAAAAGAGAAGATATTTTTAGCTTTTTGGAACCTGAAGGATGATAGTTGTTCAGAAAAAAAAAAACACATACTGTGGTGTTCTTTCCTCCACCATGGCACATTTTCAATGTCTACTAAATTATTTACTAGAAATCTGAGGATACTAAGTTGATAAGAATAAAAGAGAAGCTGCAGCAGACCCAACAATAGATGGGCTCAGTCATTAGTCTTCTAAAACAAATAGTCTGGCCTGTAGCTTTGTACTGCTCTTGAGGAGTCTTTTAGGAATTATTCTTCTAGTCACATTTCCTGGGGGTAATGGTTGGACTTGATGATATTAAAGGTCTTTTCCAACCTAGCTGATTCTATGATTCTTGGGAGTGCCAAACGATGTTTCACTGAACTACCATGAGTCACAGAATTCACTAGCTACCATGTTTTCCTCTCAGGACCTTAACTGACTTTCTAGAGCAAAATCTGTCTTAATGCTCCTTGTTGCATGTTTGTGCAATCATAACAATTGTTAGTAAATCTGCATTATGCACCTAGCCCACAACTATAAAACAAGGCCCAAATCCTCCTTGCTGATTCCTTACCCAGAATATGTGATGATGGTAGTTTCATCATGCTTTTAGTATCAATATATTATAAGATACATGTGGTATTTTGCATCCCTAATGGTGGTGTGATCAGTTCTTTATAAGTCATTGGGACTCAGCATAAGTGAAAACACTATCAGATCACAACCTTTTAATTAGCAGTATGTTGTTATAAGCTTGGTGAAACAATTACTGGGGGGAAATTGTACAAGCTGAAATATATGAGTCAGATGAACCAGTGGTCATAACAGACTGTTGGCCTCAATGTCTTTGAATCCATAGGAGTCCCAACTAAATAAGAGAACGAGATCTGTTTTCTCTGATATCTTTTGAAAAGGAAAACACCTACACTTAAAGAAAAGGTACTTCCTGAAGAGAAAATCCTTTACATACTGTGGCTATTTTCTTTCCACAATAAAGTTTCCTCTTTATTGTCCTTCAACAATTTTGTTTCTTGTTTCAACAAGAAAGTAAAGCAGCAGGCAATCCATATACATCACTACTTTGTTTTATCATCATGACCATCTCCTCTCAAAACACTAAAATATTTGCTGGAACTTATTATTTTAAAAACAAAGTGATGTTCTTTCACTGAACCAGACAGCCTAATTGGTTGTATTGATATTTACATTGCTATATACTGCACTATGCTCTTGAATTCTGATTCCAGGGTTTCTTTTTACTGTCTACTCCATTTTTCATACCTTTCTTTTAATCCAACTTTCCTTTCCTCTGTTGTCCATTCCAAATCACCTAAAGAATGTGCAAGCCATTAACATTCACATGGGTGTCAATGAGCAAAACGAGTTGTGTGGTGTGCAGACAGACTTTGCAGCTCAAACGTCTGAATTACATCTCTTTTGTGACACTGTGTAGGCAAATGCTGAAGTCCTGGAGCACGCTGCTCATGCAGTGTCCTGCACAGATAACCTTGTTCCCCACAGCTGGGCCCAACTGCATTTCTCTTGCAGTCTGAATGCCTCACGTCCACTGACCTGCTGGAATACAGCTCTGGCCTCTCCCCTTACATGGGACTGTATGTTAATTCTTCCCAGGGAAAAAAATGACACAACTCTGACTTCCCTACACATATGTCAGAATAAGGGACAAGGGGCAGGACAGATTCCCGGTGGCCTTGGGCTTTGGAGACCATGAGGACAGTCAGTTGAGAGGCTGCCTGTTTTAGTTGGGACCAAAACCCCTGTCTGACTCCAAGCTTGCCACCTACCTATGTGTGCACAGCGGCACTCACACGGTCAGGCTCAGGAGGTCTGGTCTGCTGCCGTGACTGCAGAAGTAACATCATTCAATAAACCACGTTACTTCTGAGAGTTTTATGAAGCTCACAGTCTTGCTCTCTTCTGTGATCCTCAGGTGCAACACAGGAGCAGCTTGTTGTCCTTTGCTCTGGTTGTCACTCAGGGTCACCCTTGGGAAGCTCCAGCAAAAGAGAAGGGCAAGAAAGGGGAGAAGAGGGCAGAAGAGGTCACTCACGGCATGGGGATATCAGACTGAAACTGTCCACATTGTAGAGCAATTAGAAATGCTGTTCTAGTAGCTATAGTAAAACTTTTCTGTGTTTGGCACTCTGCTCTGCTTCCCACTACTTCTAAGGAAGAGAGGGAAAAGCTAGCCCTCTCATTCATCCACCCTTCTCTTGCTATTAGTGTGCAGGCAGACACTTCCACAGGGGGCTACCCCACCAAGGCAGAGACAGGAGCCTGGCTCCCAGGCCAGTCTGGAAAAGAGGATGCATCCCAGTGCCCTTTTTTAGTGCAGGATGACGAAGTTCCCTCCTGGTTTTCAGCTGTACATCAACCATCTCTGTCACCAGTTCATGGAAGGTGGGATATTTGCATTTGCACATTCCTGTAATACACTCAGTACCCGGCAGCAGAATTACACACAGCCAGAAAGCACAAACTTCACGCACTCATTCGAAAAGAGTCCCCTTTCTAAAGATGTGGGTAATCTTAAGATTTCTTAAAAGCCAACTGTAGCACACACTGAACAATGTCAGAGTCCTGCTGAGGCTTCAGTAAATTAATTACACTTTATTCTTTCTGCCGCACTCACATACATGTTTTACCAATTTTAACTTTTTAGAGATCCTCTCTAAAGTCTTTTCTGCTGTATTTTGCTCTTAACATCACACTTGGGTTTTTTTTTGCTCACTTCAGCCCTTGCTCAAGTACAGAGTATCTGAGTGATCTTGTGCAAGACAGTTTCCATACTTCAGTGTGAAGCAGGGCTAAAAGAAGAACAAACAACTGGACTTTACCTTCTGCCACACTTCTGTCTCACTCTTCCATATAAAATATACAACCCTGACTTAGGAGCTTTTGTCCTTGCATGTCAATAAATTGCTGGAAATACATATAAAATACGTTAATAGAGCCATATGCTGATGAAACCTAAAGAACTTATAACTTAAGTAACTTGTCACAAAGCAAACCCAAAGTGTTAATTAAACATTTAGGTCCAGGCATACACCTCTGAAACTGTAAAGAGTGGATCTTGCTTACAGATCAAGAATATATTCTCTGTGTTGGACACGGATGAAATACATCTTGATTAAGTGATTATGAAATACATATATTAATATGTAAAGGGTGATTAAATACATATAATTATATAATTATATAATATTAATGATAAATATACAAGTATATTTAAATGAAGCATCTAAAAAGTCATACCAACTTGCCTTTCAAATCTGGAAGAGTTAGAACCATTTAGAGCCCTATTATTTTCAGCTGTGAGACAGCAGCTGATTCCAGCAGGCTCTGTATCACTTAAAGGCTGTGCAGTGTTTTGCAAGACAAAGTTCAAATTCATGCTAAGCAAATACATTCATTCCTCTTTGAAAGCTTCTTCCCCAGCTTCCCCCCCATTAACTCAAACGGATACTCCCTAGAAAAGCACTGAAGCTCAGGACTAACACCAAAACTCGAACTCTTAGAAAGAAAAAGAAAATTATGGACTCTCAGTTGGTAATTACTACCTTCTTTTAGAAGATTCTTGTGCTGAGTTGAACTGACTATAAATTAAGAATAGGTTTCTTAGCAAGATGAAAATGCTGTCTTAAAGGAATTTGCTTTTCAGATCTAAAATATAGGAGCTGAATTATATTTTCAAATGGGAACCATAGAGTAATTAGGGTTAGAAAGGACCATAAGATCATCTACCTCCAACCCCCTGCCATGGGCAGGGACACCTCAAACTAAACTATGTCACCCAAGGCTTCTTCCAACCTGGCCTTGAACACTGCCAGGGATGGAGCATTCACAACCTCCCTGGACAACCCATTCCAATGCCTCACCACCCTTACAGGAAAGAATTTCTTCCTTATATCCAATCTAAACTTCCCCTCTTTAAGTTTTAACCCATTACCCCTTGTCCTGTCACTATAATCCCTAATGAAGAGTCCCTCCTCAGCATCCCTTTAGGCCTCCTTCAGATACTGAAGGCTGCTATGAGGTCTCCACGCAGCCTTCTCTTGTCCAGGCTGAACAGCCCCAACTTTCTCAGCCTATCTTCATATGGGAGGTGCTCCAGTCTCCTGATCATCCTCGTGGCCCTCCTCTGGACTTGTTCCGACAGTTCCATGTCCTTTTTATGTTGAGGACACCAGAACTGTACACAATACCCCAACTGAGATCTCACGAGAGCAGAGTAGAAGGGCAGGATCACCTCCTTAGATCTGCTGGTCACACTCCTTTTGATTCAGCCCAGGATATTGTTGGCTTTCTGGGCTGTGAGCGCACACTGCCAGCTCATGTTTAGTTTCTCATCGACCAGCACCCCCCAGTCCTTCTCTGCAGGGTTGCTCTGAATCTCTTCTCTGCCCAACTTGTAGCTGTGTCTGGGATTGCTCTGACCCAGGTGTAGGAGCTTGCACTTGGCATGGTTAAACTTCATGAGGTTGGCATCAGCCCACCTCACAAGTGTGTCAAGGTCCCTCTGGATGGCATTCCTTCCCTCCAGCGTATCAACCAAACCACACAGCTTGGTGTCATCAGCAAACTTGCTGAGGGCGCGCTCAATCCCACTGTCCATGTCAGTGACAAAGATGTTTAACATGACCGGTCCCAACACTGAGCCCTTAGGGACACCACTCGTTACTGGTTTCCAGCTGGACATTGAGCCATTGACCACAACTCTTTGTGTGCGGCCATCCAGCTGGCTCCTTATCCACCGAGTGGTCCATGTATCAATTTGATGTCTCTCCAATTTAGAGACAAGGATATCATGCAAAACAGTGTCAAACACAAAGGGAAGCATAAACTGTTGAGATTTACACAGGAAAGAGCACTGTGCAAAATGTGTGAAAGTTTTGTATTAAGGAAAATTATTTCTGGCAGTTGCATCACTTGCGATAAGGGGCAATGGAAACATGAGCAAATATCTTGACATACTGATGTGAGCTTGGAGCTCTGCTAGCATTATTTCTAAAATGAATCAAAGCTCACCTGGCATCCTGCTTAATTTTGAGCAAATGCATACATTAGGGCTTGGGCTTCCCCCTATATATTATGATGTTACCAAGTCACTAATGACTATTTCATTTCAGTGTGGCATATGAAGGGGAATATTTGGGATGTTATATCCACAGGCAGAGTAATGAACATACCTTCACTGAAAGTTATAGGGTGATGTTCTCTTGTACGAGTCCTAATCCCGCAATAGGAGATCAGAATATGTTAACAGCTTGGGCACAATAAACAAAGCATGCACTGCAGTGTCTCCATCTGAAAGAGTACACAGCACTCTACAAATTCATTTTCATTAGAGTTTACTGCACATTGAGCTGAAGAACATGACAGTAGATTCTGTCAAAGCTGAGTCTCGAATGGAAGATGTATCTGTTTCTTCTTATGCATGGGGTTATGTATTTCTGAACTCCACTCAGGATGGCACTGGTATACAAGGAAGGCAAGCTCCAGAATTGCTGTATGGTACTGAATGGAATAAGTTGTTCGTATAGAGGGTAGATTGTTTCAGAATATGGCATTAGTTTATTCTCTGCAAAACAGGAAAGACTTGCTTCAGGCAACAGAAGGAAGCAGCAGTTGACCTTTTTATTCTCTCTTCTCCCTAAGGGGGTATAAGGCAATGAGTTAACTTTGATTCTCCCCTCAGTCCCACTGTCAAACAGGCTGCCAAGTATAGAGAGCAAAAGGCCTTCAAGCAGATATTTGTGATACTTATCCCTGTGGCTAGGGCTGAAAATTAAAGACACATGATGTTCAAACCCAAAACAAGCATAGCTTTCCAAAGACAACAGGCTTCTTCACTGGGAACTGCCAGAGCAAACAATTGGGAATTCAGAAAGGCTATTCACATGGCCTGCTTTCTCACTGGATGGTTTGGTATATTCTGCCATGAGAAGTTTGATATTTCAGAAAGATTATAAGAATGATTATTCTTCATTGGCTTTGTCCATCTGGGAATGTAAGGATGTGTAGCTGTTTTAAAAAAAAAAAAGTAACCAAAGCTTCTCAGTCATCAAGGCAGTTTGTGAAATACACATTTTCTAAGTACTAAACATGCATTACATTCTAACTGAGAAATTATCAATAAAGGAAGCTGTTTGGAGGTTAACCATCTATGACATAACAGAGAGGAACTGACATGCTTTTTTTCAAATGATTTTCTGAATGAAAGTAAGTGGGGCCGACACAGATCAAGCTGACAAATTCACCCTCTTCCTGCTAAGCTAATGTAGGACCAGATACCACATTGCTGGTGTTGTCTAATATGCGTAACAGCTCCATCACTGTAGTCAAATTAACAGAGAGACAGACTGTAGAGTCAGCTCTGCTTACAAGAATCACTCCAGGCTTATCTTGGTAAGACTAAGAATTTAACCTGTTACATAAAGTAATCCATCTCCTGTACAAGCATCTGAATCATGCTTAATTGATGATTATTGAATAAACCTACAAAATTGAAATAACCCTTGATTTCAACAAATGCACAGTTCTTCATATATACCAATAACTTGGTAGAAATTGTAGACAATGCTCCAGAAACAAGAGCTAGTTGTTGGGCATAGCTCTAAAGCCACATAAAAGGTGTTGTCAGAGAAATATCATTCAGGCTGAAAAAGAGGAAGATTTTTAAAATGAAGTACTTAGCAGAGTTCAGAATAAATGAACTGTATACTAGCTGCATATAAGCTGCTCTTATCAGCTTCATATAAGCTTTTTCACCTATGGATGGCAAGCCATCCGGATGTGAACCTTTCCTAGCCTTGTGTAACTCCTGACCTAGACAGTAACCAGGTTTCAGGAGGGCATGAACTGCTAAACAATGGTTAAACTTCCTGGTTCTATCTGGATTCAACACTCTCAGAAAGATAATTCTTTCTGCAAAACCGCTGAACACATCTTGCTGTTTCACTGAGTTATTTGATCTTATCCCTGTCTTATCACCTGAGAAGTTGTACTGAGTATTCCACTTGCAGTGATGTTCAGTCTACTTCTTGGAAATGAAATCCCATCTCAGATCTTACCAGAATATTATCACAGGAGCCTAAATACAAATAAACAAGAGGAGTCCACACCACCAGAGGTATGGCAAAATCAGCTTTTTAACTTTTAGCCATTCAAATCCTGTTGGTATGAAAAATCATCTGAGAAGTGAATATAATATTTACATTTCTTCAACAGAAATAAAATACGAAGGAAAAAGAGAGCAAAAAACGTGAAATGATTGTATCTACAACCATCTATTACCAATTTTATAAATACAGCTAGGTGAAAAGAGACAAAAAGATGACAAGGAGAAATATATGTTAATGCTCAAGGTAAGAACTAGCATTACTGAGTGGCTGATCCCCACACCTTTTCCTGAAAACCCAGATTGTTGTAAGTGATCTCCCAAGAACTGCCCACAGATTGCTCCTGGCAATTTAATCCCCATTCGTTACATATTTGAACCAGGATTTACTGAGGCAGCTCTGATTTCTGATCAGAATCCCTTTTTTCTCCCCTTCTGCTAATAACATTTTGCATAATGCAGGATAGTTCTATGGAAAATATGGGATTTAAATTACTGAGGGCAGGGAATTGACAGTTCAGCTGAACTACACAGAAGTTTGAAAACTAACAGCTGTTCATAAAGGTTAGTAATAAAATATGTTTTCATAAGTTAATATCTTCTTCAAGATATTATTTCTTAAGTTGACCTTCCTCACACAGAATTTTTTTGATAGTCTTAGAAACTCAGCATAGGAGCGAAGTGTCCATCTTTTCTTCTCAAGAATAGTATCACCTGAGCCAGGCACTCAGGGGTCTCTTTCTTAAGGGATCTTTCACAAAGACTGCAGAAAGGGTTGGAGGTGCTGTATTTGTTAGCAGGCAGAGAATGATGGTTTTTAGTAAAGCTTTCAAAAACATTAGAGTCACTCTAAGAAAACTTCTAAAACTTGGACTTTTTCTGTGAGCATATGATATACATGCCTCAAAAACATTAAACAAAAAAAACCCCAATAAAAATCAAAACCACAAAACCAATAATAAAAAGACATTCAGATGGAGGTATACTGTAACCATGGTCTGTTTCTACAAAATTAAAACCAGATTTGCACTTTCTCTGCATGTATATGCTGCTGAAGCCTACATTTTGGTTGCCTCTGTTTTAATACACTACATTCTGGCAATATGGCAAGAAGCCAATAAGATAAAACACACCATAAAGTCATATTTTGAAAATGAGAACTTTCCCAAAGAGCCCCAGTGTCATAATATATCTAGAAATTAATATAAAATATCAGCAGTTTCCATCTTGAAAAGCTCAGTTTATACCTATTTGCCATCATCTAATTTTACATGAGATTCATAAAAGTTGTGAGCGCAACACTACTGAAGAACTGGACTGGATAACCAGTTTAGGGACCTGGATGACTAAAACATTAGCTCTGAAACAAATGTAAATGTATTAAGTTCTGTGCCATTACACAACTGTAAATCTGGATCAACCCATCTGAGGCCCCTGGAAATTCTGAGATGTTCTAGCAAAGTAGCAGAGCTCAAAATCTGTCCAAAATCCCTGTAATTCTATCATTCTTTCCTAAACTACATGATAATGTATGTATTTACAGGAACAGAAATGACAAAATTACAGACAGAAATTCATAGAAAGAAAAAATTCTTTAACAAAAAAAGCAAACACCAAGAAAGTCAAGCTTGAATGCTTTGAAGTTACAGACTATGATAAGTAACCAATTTTTCATTTTCTTTCAAACATTCCCCACACCTGAGCCTACAAGCAGGCTGTGCTCTTAAGTTATCTCTGGATGTAATACTCAAAGAAAGACACAAGCTGTAAACAATGAATGGCTTGGAGTTACAAACTGTGATAACTAACCAATTTTTCCTTTTCTTTCAAATATTGCCCACACCTAAGCCTACAAGCAGGTTGTGCTCTTAAGTTATATTAAATTATGGATGTAATAGTCAAAGAAAGACACAAGCTGTAAACAATGAAACATGATTAAACTCATTTGAAAAGTGCCTGTCCAAGTATCTATGACCAAGTACACAATCTATAGACTTGGTACTTATTCCTATAAGTAATACAGCCCTGGTTAGATAAATTTGCCCTGTACTTTTATCTTTCCTCTGCAAGCTACAGTTTCACATGTTCTATGAAGGTGCAAGTGAGAGGAAAAATATTATACATGTTCATAGTGGAGTTATTGAGACATAGAACTTTAATTCCATGTTCATTACACACATTAAACTTCACCATTTCTGTTCTGCTTCAGAGCAGTGTTATAACATTTTAAAGTCACCACAAATAAGTGTTCTTTTGTGGGAAACGCTTAAAGAATCAGAATCACAGAATGCTTGGGTTGGAAAGGGACCTCCCAAGATCATCTAGTTCAATCTCCATGCTAAAGCATATTCACCTACATCAGGCTGCACAAGATTGTGTCCAGGTGGGTTTTAGATGTCCCCAGAGAAGGAGAACTTTAAAAACTACAATAGTCTGTGAGCTACTGCAGATGAAGTACCTGTTGTGTTCATAGGTTGTCAATCTTTCGGTGTGATCATTTGCACAAGCTCCTGCTGATTCTTAGGCTGCTCTTCTGGTTGTCCTGTAACACACCATTAAAAGGCTATGACTTACACCAGCCTTTGTCAATGTACCAGCAGTAAGAGTGCTTAATTCTGTGTGTGTTAGTACATGACCCGAGGAACTCAAGATAACAGGAGTAATTTTTCAGTGTAAGTAGGCCGTTAGGGTGACATTCACCTTCATGAATCCTTACTTGGCATATGGAATAGGCTATGTGTAAAGCAGAGCCTGCAATCTAGATCTCACCATATATTTCATGATTAGTTAGACATCTTCTTCTCTCCCTATTTGCATGAACTGTACACAGCAAACTGGTTTGCATTGAAGAAAAATCAAGGATCTTCCTCAATTAACCAATCTCCTTTGTTGTCTGTTCTATACTGCACAGTCTATAAATAATCCTTAAAGATGGAGAATTTTTTCTTGACATTGGCAGAGCTGTTCTCACTTCTCCACTGGTTGTGCAGAAAACACTATTCTGTGCTTTGCACAAGAGCTCAGTAGCTATTTCTTAAAGGGACTTCCTCCCTTTCTGGGGCCATTTACTTGAAACATACAGAGCATAAGTCAGGAGCAAATTAAAGAGATGGAAGAAAACAACCCAACAAGAAACAAAACCCCAAATTCCATTAGAGATAGCTTTCTGTACATGGCTCCCTTTCCGTCTGTCTCCAGATAAGGATTCATTCTTCCAACAGCAGCCCAAGCAGCCTTTGACACAGACTATCTCCTCCCCTAGTGTTCTCCAAGAAGAGGTGCCCCGTGCCCCCAGGCCATTCTGCAGAAAAGGCTCAAACTCTGTAAGATCCTGAGTGCTTTTGCAAAGGTCTGAGGATGGATCCTCACAGACTGGGTAAAGCCAGTCTCCTCTCTGCAACAGCAATGGATTCTGATGTTGCTCAAAGCAGGGAAGAAGAAAATATTAATCAAGGCTACCTCAGGAAGAGTAGATTGAGAACATACTAGTCCCCCTTGAATTTTTAGATTAGACTAGATGTCTTATAATATTTATACAACATAGAACATCTTTTTCAGATGGTATATAATGAAAATGCTGTCTTGCTGAAGCTTGGAGAACATGAGGCTAAGTGCTTAAACCCACAACATGCGTATGTGAAAGTATATACAAATCTAAAGTAAGAAAAAGAAGTAGTAGCGTGACTTTCTTTGAATCTGATTAAAACTGTAGGTCTCTTTACTCTTAGCTGAATAAAAGCAGATATTGTTGGCAAAGTAAAATCTTATCATTATACACAAACTGTTTTACCAGCTAGTACTTTGCAATACTACAAATCACCATTTCTCCTCCAAGATCTTTCCTAAACAGTGAGTAGTCTAAAAGAGGAGCTCAAGGAAATTTACACCAGATGAGAAAATATAAAAGATTTATGCAAATCTTCATTCCCACATGAAATGGCAGCACACAGCAGAGACACTGCATTTCATTCAAGCTGAAACTCTGTTTCAGACCTGTGTAGACTTTCTTGAGGATTCACTTCACAGAAATAAATCCATTTTAAAGTGCCCCAAAATATCCAGAAGTGGAATAAACAAAATATTTTGATTTTTAAAAGTCAGAAATGAAAATCTGTCAATTAGTGCTATTAACTCGATTTAACTACTGGAAGAGCAGGTGAAAGAGCTATGATGAAGGCATTTGGAAAAGTTACTCATAAACAAGAGCGAAACCGAAAGGGAGGTATAAGCCTGTAGACAAGGACTCCTGTGCAAAGCCATTTCCTGTCCCAGGATAGGAACAGTGTGCCACAGTGAAAAGTGCCAGCAGTGGTAGAAAGCACATAAAACAAATTAGCCCTCCCCCCTTTCCACCAGCAAATCCATCTGTAACAGCTGTTACCTATCCAGTTCATACAGTCTCTTTTCCAAAACCTTTGATGTCCAGAAGACTAGAAAATCTAATTGTGTCCTGGGAAAGAGAATAACAAAAATATTGAGAAATCAATGAAAACACAAACAATTCTCTTGCTGCAATATTTGCTGAGAAAGTGACCTCTCCAGATCTGGTTAGTTAGCAGGCTCTTTTATAAACTAGGCATGAATGGATTAAACTTACTATTCATGATTACGGAACTAAAATCTAAAAAAGGACTTGTTTTATTCAGCAGTCTTGAGAACGATGATATATTTTCCTTTGTTCTGCTAGGGACAACTAGAAAATGAGAGCATTGAAAGTCTTTCGCTTACACATCCAGCACATACTTAGCCCACTAGACCAAGGGCCTGATTCTCCATTACATCAGCTCTAAAGGAATGACATTATGCAATGAAGACAACAATTAAATAAATAAATAGGTTGCAATATTTCTGGTTCTACTATATAACCACACTGGGCAGGTACACCACATGCTTGGAGGGCCGTGGAAAGGCACCAAGCATGGAGCAGCTTAGCTTCTGTCTGCCATGACATGGCTTCCCATGGCTCCCCAATGAGGCATACCAAACCCAGCCCTTCAGTGGAAATGACACAGCTCCTCTCTTTGGCACTGATGAAAGGGCTTTGAGATGTGCTACCTGTGACACATGCCACACAGTAATTAAATGAGGAACAAGAGACCTCTTCTGTCCCTTTGGCCCTAGACAAAATAGCAGCAGCGTAACTCAAACAGGCACCTCTTGGGACACATAAGCAGGCTGCAGTGCCTTGCTACTTGCTTCTGTTTGGTGCATCAGGCTACCCTGCGATGGGGTCAGCTGCACAGGAAACAAAGTGCAGCTCCTTTTGGAAAACAGAGTGAAGAGACCAGTCTGCATGCAAATGTTAAAACAAGAGTATAGGATTTAGGTTAGGAATGTCAACACGCTTTTCCTGTGTGGATCCTGCGGGCACTCTTTTAGTACCCAGCAGAGACTGCAAAATACAGAGTGGACTGTTCCCACCACTGTAAAACAGGAGCAGCATTCATGCCAGATACCATAAGTGAGAGAGAGAATCTGAATTGTAGATATCAATTTTAAAGCTCTCCTTGAATCACTGTTCCATTCACCTATAGATCCTGTGCACACAGATCTCTCCAGACATGCACCTCACCTCTCAGATAATACTCTCAGACAACCATTATTTCTTTTTTCTTTATTTGCAGACTATTCAGTACAAACTCTTATGGGCTTATTTTCCTTTTAAATCACTGCAAAATGTCTCTCTCTCTTAGAGGGGGAGGAAAATAGAAGCAGGGAGAGGCTAATGCATTTTAAATTGTAAGGGAAGAGACCCTCTAAAGTACAAAATCCAACAGACAGACTTACATGGTTTGTGAAACTTATGTGTGACTGTTCTTCATAACTTGTACGACACTCTGCCTCCTTCACTCTCTGACACATAGCAAGAGAACTGGATTCAAAATGAGATTGCACCACAGTGAATTAATTCCTTGAATTGCATTGTAAGTCTCAGCAATACACAGAGTGGGAACACGTCTATTAGCTCTCACTTTGAAGAAGCTGGATTTGCAAAGGTCGGCAGTGGCTCAGCCCATTTCTCAGCAGATTTTTGGCTCACTTTTCATCCTGGAGCTAGCAGGGAGGAGGTCAGAGAGGAATGACAAAAAGAATGAGCTTTCTGAAGCAAGCCCAAGGAATCTGGCTGTGCTTGTAGCATCGTGGAGGTTTCTTTTGCTCTGAGCTCATAAATAGGTAGATTTTAAACCAGATTTATAGGAATAACTTTCTGGGTTTACTTTACATGTTAAACAGTTCATTATTTTAGTATAAACTAAGAAATGCTTCCCAGTGTAACTCTCAGTCTGAAGCTAATGCACTGAAACAGCCACTCACCCTCTCCCATCCATGACTTTTTTGTGTGACAGGGACCAGTCAGCCTAGAGAAAGGTGGAAAGAGGCAAAGCTCAGCCCGCAGTGGAAGTGCAAAACCCAGGGAGTTTGTGCTCTGTACTTCTTTGAAACATGCTCCCCAGCGGTTTAGCTTGCTTGCGTGCCAGCTCACTGAGACAGAGGCAGCTTCATTACCCTTTCAAGCCAGAACACTCACAAAACATTTTGGCCACCCTCCACACATTATTAACATATACTGGAGTTTCCTCCTGCTGCTGGCAGGGCAGAGTGCTGGGAACATGAGATCAAGGTGTTTGTCATGAAGGTTCACCTTGGGCCAGGGGTGATGCAGTGCTCCTGGATCCCAAGCAGGGGGTTGCTGTGGCAGCTTACACCGGAAAGCCACAAGAGGGGGAAGGAGGTGGGGAAAGTGAAATGGTAGCGTAGGGAGAAGGAGGCCAAAAATACCAGCAAGCATGAGTTTCTTCACCTGTAAATAACAAACATGTCTTACAGAAATAGGGACTGAAATGCATCTACTAGAACACTGGAAATAATGGACTTGTTTGATCCTCTAGTGTATTTTTTCAGCAGGCTCCTTTCATATGCCTCAATGACTCTGGCCTCATGAAGGCTTGTGGTGTTGGGGGGAGAGCAGAGAGAATAGCTCCAGCTGCTGTCACAGATCTCTCAAACTCTGAGCTGTAAAAACTCACTTTTCCCAGGATGTTCCAACAAGTAACACTGCAACATCCTGGCATCAAATATACCTTAAAAAAATACCAAATCATAGAAGACCACATCCTGATGCCATGTAGATTCTTGTTAAGTAGCTAGTACCAATCCAGCTGTATTCTCCCTGTCATTAACTGAGCAAAAGCTGCATGCCAGCTTTTGGTCTGACTAATTGATTCAACTCAGAGACTTCCCTCTGGAGTCCATCTCAGTAACTGCAGAAGTTTGCTTGCTGCAGAAGGTGCCAGCAGATCCCGAGAAACCTGGTGGAGGGGAGCACTTACAGCATGTTGAAAAGAGGTGTGGGACAGAGAATTTCAGGCAGTGAAGGAGATGAAAAGAGGGTGACTATCATCAAAATAACAGATGAGTGATGTTTTGGTCACCTAACAGGAAGTAATAAACACTGGTTTTAAGCTTTTAGTACGGAAATGGCTTTTTCACCTACTCCTTCATAACCACTTCAGCCTTTCGCCAGTATCTAATCATTTCCATGAAAGAATGAGTCTATGGAGGGCTTGTAAAAACTCTGCCAAGGAGACCATGCCAGCAAGTGTTATGTTACCACAGATCCAAGCATACCCTGGATTTTCTCATTACCTCACGGTCCAGCAACGCTTTAGCTGAGCAATTGCTTTCCAGCTACAGATGTGGAAGCAAGTAGAGGATCTGAGCAAGGCTGCCCAGCTAAGGGTGCTCTTCAGAAATAGCACTTTGTGCTAAATAAATATGAGATTCCCACCTAGAGGCTTTGCAAGAGAATCCTTTCTAGAGATAAAATTTGTAATTTGATTTCCACAAAATCTGACCTGTAGGAAACATTCACATGCATTATTTGCACATTTTACATCTGTGTATGTGCAGGTAAATATGGATCAAACACACAGAGCTCAGGAATCCTTTTGTCTCCCTGTTTTCATTTTTGACATGGTCTTTTATGTGTGATACTTTTTCAACACTTACTTCAGCTTTCTTCAGTGGAGAAAGGTGTCCTTTCTGCACCTTTCATATGTGAATAACCTTTGTAACGGAAAACACAAAATGCTAGGTTTAGCTTTCTTGTTTTCAAAAACAAAGAGAATGGGAAGGTAAAACAACTGCAGTCAAGGCCACCTTGCTGAGCTGCAATGAAGAAAGAAAAATTGGTCTGAACACACATTTTTTTTTGGTTAAAAAGGAATGCACATAAATCACAGCTGCTGACCATATAGTCATTCTTTTTATGTGGTGTTTCCCTGTACCCATGTGTGATTTCCACATATAATTCCCTGAGAACTCGTCATGTGAACCTGGTGTTTTCCTAAATAAGCTGTCCACAGAATACTTATTTCATCTTGGACGTGAAAAGCTCATGAGAGGAAAAAATGCATCCCAGTGTCCTGGTGGAAAGCAAAGCCAAACCCTATCCAACCTAACAACGACTGACTGCTGTTTGCAAAGAATGTTTTTCCCTGCTTTTCTACTTAATTATTTTCCATAATTAAATAATACCCAGTATAACACAGCATACCACAGAATGGTGCCTGCAGTAATAGCCTATCAGACCAGAACATTAAAAAGCAATTTGGTTTTATTGAGGATTTCAGCATGTTAAATTTGGTTTGTTTTAAAATTCCCTTGGAGAGGGAGTAGACACTTAGCACTGAAACAGTCTGACTCTGAGCACAGAAACCTTGAACTCCTTTGCTCTGAAAGAGTCTGATGACATGCCTCTGAACCACGCAGCATGGAAGCCTGGCAATTACTCCAGGTCTGCTTACCAGGGTATTCCCACCAGGGAAAACCACAGGACTCAGGATCAGATGCTCAGAAAGCACTGAAAAGATCAAATTGTGCAGAAATTTCCCGAGAGCATACGCACAAAAATAAACATCCACATTCACTGTTACCTCTGTTACTCCATGTAGAACAGAGTGAGACAAGGGGGGGGCACAAAATTACAAGATGGGAATGCTAAACTAAACCATAGAGCTGAGCATTAAGGGCATATAAGGGTAACCAGTGTAGCAGAATGTGGTCCCCAAAAGCACAGTTGCTTTCATTCCCATAACTTACTTTCATCTGCTTTTTCAAGCCCTTCCCTAATTAAGCTTAACTGCCATGCAGTCACACATTAGTGCAACATTCTGTCCACTTATGGACCACCCATACAATGTTTCATAGCATTAATCCTGGAAAATGGTAGATTGTTTGCTTTGTTTTGTTTTCTAATGTGCGTAAGTGCCTATAATGCATAGTGATGGCTTTCTGGAACTGATACGTGACTCTGATTACCATTAAAAGATTCTTCATCTATACCAGAAAATCAGAGATGTCAGAAGGATGTATGTGTTTATAGGAAAAACAAGCATTTGTGATGACTTAGAATCTAATAACTCTGGTTCAGAATTCCGACATGGGGATTCCCAGCTCTTTGTGATATTTAACTCCTTCTTAGGACAGTTATGGCCAGACCATAGCCACTTGAATACTCTCAGCTTTTGTGAGTCAGTCAGGTTCTCTGAATCAGTCAAGTCTCAGTGAAGACTCAAAACAAGCAGTGACCAGATAGCCCAGTGAAACCCATAAAAACTTAATTTAAAGCTGGACAAAGGCCTAGTCTGGAAGACGGCTCTAAATATTTTGTAGGAGCTGATCCATAACAGAGTATTTAGAGATGAAAACACAGCAGCAACACAGAATCACAGGGAAGCCAACTGAAATAGTCCTGTAATCAGCTGATTACTCACCTCTAAAACTACAGTTTGAGTGCAGAAGCTCTCACGTTTAAAGTCTTCTGAATTATTAGCATGCTCAAGCTAAAGCAGTAAGTGTCAGGTACCTCAGAAGAAAGCTGCTTCCAATATGCTTCCAGACAAAAATGCTGAGTCAAGCTGGGTGGACTGAAAATTCCCACCATTATAGAGGAAAACAACCAAAAGGGCAAGCAGAAAGTAGCATTAAATAATAAATTCAGAACTTTCATAGAATAGTTAGGGTTGGAAAGGACCTTAAGATCATCAAGTTCCAGCCCCCCTGCCATGGGCAGGGACACCTCACACTAAACTATGTCACCCAAGGCTTCTTCCAACCTGGCCTTGAACACTGCCAGGGATAGAGCATTCACAACCTCCCTGGACAACCCATTCCAGTGCCTCACCACCCTTACAGGAAAGAATTTCTTCCTTATATCCAATCTAAACTTCCCCTCTTTAAATTTTAACCCATTACCCCTTGTCCTGTCACTACAATCCCTAATGAAGAGTCCCTCCCCAGCATCGCTTTAGGTCCCCTTCAGATACTGGAAGGCTGCTATGAGGTTTCCATGCAGCCTTCTCTTCTCCAGGCTGAACGCCCCCAACTTTTTCAGCCTGTCTTCATAGGGGAGGTGCTCCAGTCCCCTGATCATCCTCGTGGCCCTCCTCTGGACTTGTTCCAACAGTTCCATGTCCTTTTTATGTTGAGGACACCAGAACTGCACACAAAACTCCAGGTGGGGTCTCATGAGAGCAGAGTAGAGGGGCAGGATCACCTCCTTGGACCTGCTGGTCACGCTCCTCTTGATGCAGCCCAGGCAACATCATATTTTATAGCACAGAGATACAACAGGAGGAATTTCCAACTTCTTTCTCTTTGGTGAGAGCTGGAGTTCACACAATGCGACTAAAACCTTAATTTACCAATTGCCCTGGCTAGACTTTATTTTGATTTCTGGGCGCTGTGGGACAATGCCAATATTTTTGCTATGGCTAGAAGTGCTTTTCTTAGTCCATACATGACAAAGTGAAAGAAAAGAACACAATTTAGGTCCAGGTTAATATGTCTAAATTATTAATATGTGATTAACGCTTCTTGTGTTATGCATGTGAGATGAGAGTGAAATAGAGAACAGGCGATAAGAACACCTGTGCTATAAAAGAATGTTCTCATGATGATTTAAGATTTTAATGCAAGGGAAAATCATTCTTTTCAGTCACATCTTTATGAATTTCAAAACAGAGAAAACCCCCCACTTCTGGCTTCATTGATCTGAATACAAATGCAAACATATAATTGTCATTTTGCTTAATAAAAGCTAGAAAATTTCAAATGACACAACATGGTTTTTTTTTTCTCTTAAAGGGCATATGCACAAAATCTCAGTCTTATTTATGTTTGATACTATTTTTGTCCCTCATTTACCATCCAGTCCTAGTATTCTTATTGGGTGGGAAGAGAGCAAGGCAAACACTCGGGGGCAAATTGAAGTGACAAGAAAGCAAGAAAAACAAGTAGAGAAAATTAAGCATGTACTTGCTCTGCCAGCTATGTTGCAGGATACTGAGGGTATCACAGCTATGTCAAGTTGGTCCTATAATTTTAGTTAGTCATTATAAAGGGAATCTGGCATACATTATTAAAGAGAACCCCCCAGCTCTGAAATGCTGGAATACATTAAAAAGTTGCAATCCTACTGATGTTAGAAAAGGGCAAAGCTTTTAAGATAAAATAATCATATAAAATAGTAGAAATGATTATATTAGAGAAATTTATAAATCAATAGTGTGGTTTTGTATATTAGGAAATGTTGTAACTTTGTAGCTTGGTTTGCGGTCTTGTATCATGGTTACTCTATAACAAATGTTACAATGGCAGTCTTGGTAGCAAGAGCTAACATACCCATATATGGTGAAGGGTATATGGGTGAATTTAGAGAAGCATATTGTGAAACTCTACCCAAGCAGAACCTAGGGAAGATAAGAGAATGCTGGCGTCCACATAATGGTTGGGACATGTCCAAAGAACGGAAAGGTGAAAAGGACAGAGCGAGGAGGACTTCCTACTTCATCCAAGGAAGACTCCTTACTTCATCAGAACGACCACCAGAGGGGGCTGCGCAAGCGCAGAGGAGGCTGATGACGTAATAGACTGATGTGGTAATCCTTGATGCATATGTATAAGTCAGTGATGTAATCTGTATTGAATAGTGTATAAATTGAGGACACGATGTGATGGAGGTCAAAGCCAGATTTGGGCCCATGCCCCTGGTTTCCCAGCGCTGCAATAAAGCACCTCATATAACCATTCCGGTGGTTATGTGTCAGTTCTTACGCTAACACTGACACCAACTGCATCATTCCCAGGGAGAAGCTGGTGTCCTTTGTTTTGTCAAGTAGGATTCATTCCTTTAATTTTTAATTCTCTATCAAATGCTAGCATGTCCAGATGGCATAAATGCTGCAGTCCTAGAGACTACCACACAGGGAAGGCAGACTTGTCTGCTACAGGGCTTCTGTTTTTTGAGTTCTCAATGTCTGAGATGCAGCCTAATCCAAGGGGTATAGGAGTAGGTTTAGGATATGTATGTAGCGGGTTATGACAATCCAGAATGGCTTTGTGGTTATATTCACTCAGGGAAAGCATGGTGCCACCTCCCTGTGATTGTTTCTATGCATCTTTTTATTTGCTTTTAAAAATAAGCATAATATCTAACCTCCAAAAATATCAGATACTCAAAACCATACAGTTCCTTAGGAAAATGAGGTTACAACATAACTGTGTTGTATGAATGTGTGCCTGTCATCTGTTTGTTCTTTATCCCCAGTTACGCAAGGGCAGAGGTCTCAATGAATGTCAAATTCTTACAAGCCCTGTGCAAAATGGGGACAGCCCATGAACACATGCAGCAGCTCTGCGCTGGTCACACATAGGGTCCTGCCTGCCAGGCACTGGAGGCATGAAGGACAAGGGAGGGCTGGTGGTGGTAGAGGTTTGAAAAGCAGACAGAGAGGCTGAAGAGACAGAAACCCATAGGAAACAGGGCCTCTCTAGTGGCCTGAGGGTCAACCATTTACTGATTTATGCCGTTTTTAACCCTCAGTTCTTGAGTACAGTTGCAAATTCTTTTTCTGCTTCTGATGCTTTTCAGGCAAAGCCTGCAGCACTCACTTCAAGACTCCTGAAACATCATTTATGTGCTGAACAAGGGAGCACAGCAAACAAACTTTTTGTTATGTTTTGCTTGAACCTTACTGACACTTTACCAGTGAACTACGAGCCAAATTCTACATTTCACTAATTTAAGAAGTGTGCAGATACTGACATTTCCAATCTAACTTTTCTATGTAAGATCATAATTCTCTAGAGACCAATCGAGTCTGCAGATCTCCAAGTCTATTTTCTCCCTAAATGGAGAAATCTCATGGATTTTAGTGAGAAGCATGTGTGGGTTTGGGGCTTGGTACCTGCCTGTGTATAGTACATACTTACATTTAATTCTGAGATGCAGCTACCCTGATGGTTATAATCCTGTCCCATAGAAGCAATTTTAAGTACAAAAGCTGTTGCTATAGACTCATTTTGAATGTGGTTAGACAAATCAATTCATGTTCTGCAGGTTTCAGTACTCCTAAGAGTAACAGAAATCCAGTGACACTAACAAATTGTGATTAAAAATGCAGTGAGTCTCACCAGGAAATGATTGCAGCTTTCCTACTTTGATTAATATTTAATTCTGATACAGACACAAAAAGGAATACATTTGAGGCTGAAAAAAAGCACTTGTTCTAAGGAAAGTATTTTGCTTCCTAACTGTATTACCACTCAGTCAATAACAAAAAAACTGTGAACTCCATTGATTTAAAGAAACTGTTTAGGAAACCAAATATATATTTATGGTCCTAGGCAACAAGCATCAGTTACCTGATGCATGCCAGAACTGAAACACACATTCATGATTATATACAGAAATACTATTTTATGGTTTGCCTGAAAGGAAAGTCTTCATTACCTTTGTATTGTCAATTTCCAGATCACCGCAATCTAAATACATACACACCTGAGTAATCTAGTGCAGACAAAGTGGAGTACCTTTCCACTTGCGAGGAAACAACAAACACTATCAATCACCCCATGGGTGCGTGAGGTGAGAGGGGTAGTTTGAATATACAAGGCGCAGTCACTTCTGCAGAGCTGGCAGCAGTAACTTGCTGGCAACCCACAGCCCACCTCTGTGTTCTGCTGCTTATGGCATCTAAGAAAGGGAAAAAGGTCTCAAGTGAATCCATTAATTACTAATGCTTCTCACAACATCTTTAAAGTTTTATGCTTTAACTGTGATGCAAATTATTAATTTTGGGTATGATGCCTAGAGCACAGTAACCGGCACTTCAAAATTAAAGTTTGAGTTACCTGTGATAGCAGAGAAACAGTTTCTGCCATTGCTTGCACTCAAGCAACCGAGCAGAGTGAGACACACTGAAGCTGGCTGAGTTTCTGACACAACTGGAAGTTTTTTTGCTTTCTCTGTGTTTCATAAAAGACAGAGATCAATAAATCGCTTCTATCCACTACTAAGGAAAAACCACAGGATGCTGCTGCAGCTTAGGAAAAAATAAATTTTGAGGGCCTACTTCTGATGCCATTACAGAGTTGCTTTAATGGTTTGTCTGCTGTTCTCATTGTGATGGTTTGTATCACAGTCCAGGAAAAATATACTGCAACAGTGTACTTATTCATGATGAAAATTCCACATGAGTAACAACCAGGAATATCAGAACCAGCCTACAAGTATATGCACATGTAGTTAGAATTACAATTTAAGCAAAATTATGAAAGAACACCCCAGTAACTGTCTTAAGCCTGATAAGCACAGCTCCCAGTCCAGAAGCATCTAACTTTTCATATTGAAATGTATCTGTATAAATATTCATCTGAATCATTTTATCTGCCTTAAGAATGTAAAAACATTATCGAAACAGAAATTCTTTGGCCTTTAGCTGGACTTCAACAGTTAAAAAGAAACCCCAGAATCCAAACCAACGCCACAACACCAATAACAATATTCATTGTTTCTGCTGAGGCCATTATCGAACTTCCCAGCACTAATCCTGAACTCTGGTTCTTGCTCCCACTGTGCTGTAAGTACAGCAAAGGGCAGAAGACAGCACCAGAAAGCATAAACTGAAATCCTAACTCGAGGACAACTGGAGAACCAAGTCCTGTTAGTCCCTAGCAAGCCCAAACTTGTGAAGCTTTTCCAGGTGGGTCATTAGATAAAGTTCAGGTGTGGTTACTGCTCAGGTGGGCAGAGCCAAGGGCAGCACTGGATGTGGGCCAGGACAAACACCCTGGAGCTGCTCCTCCCACCCATCTAGGAGGAGAAATAATGCATGATAATTGTGCTGAATGACTTTATGCAGAGGAAGCCCTAACTTACAGCAACAGCAGGCTCTGTGTTGGGAAGGGACAGACCCTCTGGACTTACAGAGCACTGTTGGGAATGGTTCTGCCGCTTTGATTCACACTAAGCAGACCTGTTCCCTCAAGCAGACCCAAGTGCTGTATGCATGAACTCTGTATAAATAAAGTTATAAAACTACTAATGTTCTTTAACCATAAAGAGATAATACCAACCATGAAACCTGAGGGGCTTTTTCTTGTATTCTCCACATATGAAAGATGGCATTAAAAGAGATTAGTTTAAACCACTTGCAATTTCCTTTATGCAATAAAAGATTTTCTGTGCTTGGAATTTTCCTATTTCTGGTGTGCATTTGTACTCAGTATAACATAATATTTCCCTCAGTATCCCTGCTTTTAATGATGCTCAGCATTTGAGCCATTCATCAAGCGTGACAATTGAAACAGTTTTGAGTTAATGGCAGCAGAAGCAGTTTGACAAATACAGTCTCTTTGACAAGGCTGAGGTCAGAACTAAAAAGAACCGCTCTTGGTTAAATAAACAGAAAAGCAACAAAGTAAAAGCAAAATCTTTGCAGCCATTTATCAAATTTAAAAGCGTTTTTTGTTACAAGAAACAAAGCAAAGGTGCACACAGAGATGGGAATTAAATGGTGTTGGAAGAATGCAACTGGCTTTTTTAAGTGAAATTAAAAAGCCCTGTTAAAACTGAAGGATTATGTCCATAAAATTGGCGTGCAGCTACATAATGCTGAAAGATACACTTTAGAGCTTTCTGCTTCAGAACTGACATTATTTTATAGAACCCAGCCTTTTCCAAGATACTAGATTTATTCAGGTGGCACTGAAAGGAGAATGATATGACAAGAGTTGACTTATCTGACATCTACAAAGCAAGAGAGCATTGAGTAGTCATGCTCAGGACCACAGACCTCCATCCATCCATTGCTCCTTCATTTATAACTTTACCTGACATTAGTCTGTGCAGGGGGCCTTCCAGGGGGTTGCATTTAGACATAATATTGTGTAGGAAATTTCTGGAAGCTAATAATTAGTGCACCTGCTAACTTCTCTTTACTTGGTTCATGGACATGGGGACATTAGTCTGGGCTCAACCTTTTTTCCCTCTGTCCAAGCCCCTGGAGAGCTTAGGAAAGACAGAAACACTGAATCCATTCTTGTGCTCCCTGAGTGGCTTTCAGAGCATGCAGCAAACATAAAAATAAAGGAGAAGTTCTCTGCTCTTTTAAGTGCACACAGGCATGTAAAATCACATCCTTACTATCCTGGGTTCAGTCTCACATCCTGTATACCAAAGATAGACTGTAGGAACTATAGTGTTGTCTTCAATAGGAACAAGACTGGCTTGCCTGTGATTTAACTTTCCTGCTGTTTAAATTTGGGAAAGATAATATTCTCATTACTAGATTAGACAACACAGATTTAGGTGCTCAGAAATTCTTGGATAGTATAGGTGTGCAGAGTATTTTTTAATCAGATGCCTACCATCACTTTATGTAATCATTTCTATCACAGTCCAGAAACCAGCAGTACAAGTAGGGAATTTCTATCAGAAACAAATAATCTGGCAAAACTCAATAAACTTCCGTAATCCTAAAGTTTCAGTAAAAGCCTTTACAGGTTTTGGGCTGGATATGCTGCCAGATGAAAAATCCCTTTTCTTTTGAGACTTCTCCATCCTTTCTATTACTTTCATGCTTTTAAGGCTATTAGAAGGTTAGAGATAATAAAGAAAAAAGGCACAAAGACAGCAGAATGACTAATAGTTAGAAAATTACAGATTAATTCCGTGCCTCTTGTTTTACTAATAACTTTTTATATTTTTCCTTCACAAAGCAATTTGTGCAACTTGTTAATATATTTAAAAACTCCTATTGCTGCTGGAAAATCATGAAAGGCATCTTTTCCTGGAAGTGACTGATTATAGTCTGGACAAATGAAATAATTTTCCCTCTTCACTTCTCATTATCCTTTGAGCAAAACACCCATTACAGGAGATCTGTGCAGCCATTTGAGCTAGAAAATGTATTCCATTTAGCCTGTCAAGCACAGTTTAACTGCTGTATTAACTGTGCCTCTTTTCCAAACCTCCTTTTTAAGACTACAGTAATATAACCTAATTTTGACAGAGCATTCTGGACTCTGGGCAGCTTTGTTTCTTGGCTATTTTCCATCTGAATGGGCTTTTCATCTGCTTAATCCCAGGGCTTTCTGGTTAGTTTGATTTAGTTATTTTGTAATATGTCTTATGAAATAATTTATAGCACTCATTTGGACTCTTTTTTGGAACTTTCTATTTGGGGAAAAAAAAAAAAAAAACAAAACACAAATCTCAACCAAACAAAGCTCAATCTTAATTTTACTTTTCAATAAAAATGTTTTTACCCAAAATACTGGCCTGGATGTGGGAAGATTTCATCCTCTTTTCCAATGTCAGTAACATAACTGTCTTCTTTCATGGACATAATAGTTACTTCGTGTCATGGTTACATTGTGTTTGGATTTCTTTTCCTGTGTTCAAAACACATAAAAATACTTTTAAAATGTTCAATGTGACCACCATTTAATGATATGATTATATCTAACCTTTATTAAAGCTGAAGGAAGAGAGCACAAGACAACTAATTCTAATATTAAAATGAAACTGAGAATATATACAAATTATATTGCTAATATTTTTTTACTCATGTAGTAACATAATAATGAGGCCTGGATTCAAATATTCAAGAGATCCTTTATAGTTTCATCTCTCTTGTAAGTGTTTCATGGATGAAATTATTTGTCAGTGCTATACAAAGAAAATCCCATTTTACATTGACGGGCTTGTTACTTATTTGAATATTGATTGCTAAGTTGCTTAAGGAAATCATCCCCATTCATGCTTTTACCCTCTTTTCTTAGCCAAATTGAGTTGGTGCTGAGAGATTTGCACTGCAACAATGGTAAAAGCCTTTCTCTAGTCCTGGTGAGGTGGAGGTTAACATTCTACTTTCACTCTGCAATATTATTGTAATTAATAATAACAAAGTTGTGGTTATTCTTATTACTTAAATAAATGTTTATGCACTGATGGACTACCAAAATCCTTCCCAGGATTCATCTTCACACCTTGTCCATCGCTGATCTCTGAGACAGGTCCCTAAATAAAGAGCAGTGTGCACAAGGCACAAGGCACAAGGAGTAAGAGGGACAGGAAGAGAGAGAAGCTCAGGAGGGGCTTGCTTTGGCTAATCCCAAGGAGGGACTGTTAGGTGCCAATGATTAAGCTTTAATCAGGCCGCAGTTCAAGAAGTAAGAAAAGATACTTAATAAAACCCCTGAAGTGCATCTTTCTGGTTCTCAGGAAATATTATTCCAGATTTTGTTCCATTTTACTTTAATAATAGTCATTCAGTACACAATCTCTATAATTATGTTCGTGCATTAATAGGAAATACCACTTTTGTGCTACACCAGCTTATATTGACTAATAAATCTTCCTTTTAAGCTGTGTCTGTAAGTATCTTTTTTCACTGAAACAGTAATTTACTGGACTGTTACTGATATCTTACAACTACACAACTGCTACAGTAGAAGCTCTTACTGTCTATGCTATACAGGGCATAGAGCAGTGTTCAGATCAACAATTTCTTTTTTCATTATTGCTATTATCCACTATTAGTCAAGTACCAGAAATGTGCTAGGTCCTGTAAATACCACTAGCAGTGGCAGCCCTGTCCCACTTATATGAAACCTTTTGAGTTTCAGTTTTAGTAAACCTTCTAAGTAACACTGAGCAGGTAATGACAGATATACCACCAGCTACATGCTTTTAAACCTGGGGGGGTTGGAAGCCAAGTGAGGATATGAAAAGACACAATGACTCACTTTAGCTATGTTTTCATTTACTATTTAGGTAGCCATTGTGTTACAGTGTTGCCAAGAGAGCTTTTGAATCAGCTTATGATGATGATTAGTTACATTATTTCATACAGAAGTAATTGAAAACACTAAAAGTGTCAAAATACTAATTGCAGTCCTACTGTACTGAAATCAGCAGCTAAACCAACATCCACCTTAGCAAACAGTTTTTATTCTTGTCACTACTGCTTAACTCACTGAGATATTTTGTTGGAAGGAAAACACTGATACAACTGAGGTCTCCAGAAGTGATCATAAAACAGATGTTCCAAAGAACCTGAAAACCAGAAAAAAAAGTACCTTCAAGTAAAGGCTCATAAATGCTTCATTTCCCTTTCCCCCGGGCTTGCCAGTCTGAGAAAACTGTTTACTATGCCATTCCCATTTACATTCTTTTCTTTTTATAATTCAGTTCTCAGCCTTCAAGGTGCTATCCTTACGAGGAGTAGAGGACTCAGTGCTTGTGTGCTTGAAAGGCAGAAAACACTGGATCAAAGATTTTACCAAACATTGCTCCTGCTCTGAGAGTTAGCTGAAAGTGGGACTGGATTTTGCCTGCGACTGCAAACACAGCAAGCAAACAAAAAAAAAAAAAAAAAAAAAGAATCTTCAATTTGAGTTAAACAGAACCTTTTACTTATTTGACATGTCAGGGCACTGCTGATATTCAAACTAGTATCACTGTTCTTTTGTACTGCCAAACAGTTCCTAGAGGTTATGGCTACTATTGCCTAAATCAGGCACATTTGAGAGGTACTATTTCAAACAGATAACCAGAGCAAAGAATTAAGGGGGCACGAGAAAGCATGCAGAGAAAAAGAAGCTGCTGGAAGTTTATTGCCCTTAATCCTGTTAATAAAACACACTCCTGGGCTTATTCTTCTGGATATTTTTCTTACAAGTGAGAGAAGAGGAGGGGAGGAGAAAGCAACTCTCTGACCCGGAGGAATGGCCTAGCAAACATGCGTTCCTCTGTAACAGGGATATCATTCAGAGAATGACACAGATGTAAGACTTGGGGCCTGCTGCAATGCAAGCTCTGCCTTCAACTTTATCCAATTAAAACACTAACTTCTTACCTACAAACCCAGCTCTGGTTTTATGTACATGTACAAACTGTGAAGAAGGAAGAAATCGAGTCCTGACACTGTAAATAGAAACAAAGTACCCTTCAAGCCAATAACAAATCAGGACTTAATCTTACACATTTTCTGCCTGTTCAATAAGAAATTCAGAATACAATATGAAATTTCTAATAAAGAAATTATACAGCTACAGCCCAACTCTGTATGTTATTCTTATATAACAGATTGTGTGTATCATGCATATAGGATATAAGTACATTCTGCAAACTATTTGCAGGCCAGCCCTCAATATTCTGCCATATATGAAAGTTAGATCAGTGTTAACTCAGTGGCTGAAACTGTGTTGGAAAAGAAAATATCAGGTTTTGTAACAACATTTATATGCCTTTGCCATGCAAGTTGACCACAGTACTAGAGCAGAAAGAAATAACAGTACAAGAGTGTTTTATGAACCACTGATACAAAAGAGTGTAATTTATCAGATCTAAAGAAAAACACTATCTGACAGGGTCCAAAGTACTACTATTCATTACATATCTAAAGGCCACATCTAAATGGGTTCAAGCTTAACTGATTTTCATGACTTCTTGACTGCTTTATGACTAACAAGGCATCTTCCACATAGTGTTTTGTTACCAATTTACACATAATCTAATAAAGTGACAGTAACAAATCACAAGTATCATTAATAAATCACCAACAAACAAAGCAGCACACTGGAAGCGAGTAAACAGGCTAAACACACAATATTACTTAAGAACTGAAAGTCAATTCATAGTAATACATACCTCTGAGCTGCAGGAGATTTTCTATTGTAGTTGGCAAACACTGCTTCTATGGTCCTTCAGGGTAGGTTCATACAGAAAAATAAAAAGATAAAACAACAAAAAAAAAGAAAATAAGAGAAAACAAAACTCAGATTGAGCAAACAAATGCTTGGAACACAACAATATAATCCAGTTTGGTGATGCTTATATACTGTTGAAATCACCTTATAAATACCTACAGCAGGTAAAAATGTCAGTGGTGCCACTTCAAAGAGCGGTGCCACTTCAAAGAACAATGCCCCTAAGAACAAGATCTTTGAGGTTTAGTCTAGCCACGATGTGGTTAAGGTTATCACAATGTCTCTAGAATCTAGTTGGCATTTATCCATGAAAAGCACAAATATTTTCAAATGAGAAATTCAGAATTCATTTGCTTCAGGTGTGGATTTAATGAAAGCTGGACATTTATCATGATAAAAAACTTCCATAGGCTCCATACTAAAACTCAGCTCCAAGGTACATACAGCAAAAGCAAAGGAGCCATTTTGACTCCATCATCACTACAAAAAAAAAAAAAAAAAAAAAAAAAAAAGCATAGGCTTCACAAGCATTTACTTGAGGTGGAATCCTAGAAACACAAATCTGTAGCTGTCACACAAGTTAGCTACTTGGGGTTAATGCCAGACCTTGGTAGCACTTTCTTGTGTAGCAAAGAGCAAGACAAATTACTTTGTTTTGGACCACTATGCACTAAGAGCCAAAAGATTTAAGTTGTTTCTTTCACTTTTAATTCCTAAATTTTTCATATAACTGGTAAAATTACAAGAGGAAGTCACCTTCCCTGGAATTTTTGCACTGGCCAAAACTTTCTGTAAATACCACAAGAAAGCTTTTTCCTACAGTATTTTCAAAGCAGTATTTTAAGGCTTTACTTGTGTTGATTGAAAGATCATGTAAATTCTTGATCATGAATGTCAGTCAAGCTCCTCTTAAAATTTTTAGGTGCTGCTTGAGTAAATAAATGTTTGTGTCAGTTGTTTGAGCAAAATACACAATTAGAGCCAATACTGAAACTACCTTTTCTCTCAACCTCAGAAACAAAGTTTGATTCAATGCTAACAGCAATGAACAAGAAATTAATAAGGTAGTGGCTAATACCAAAGTGAATAAGGGTTGTCCCTTCTGAAGACCCCATGGATGACTAGACCTTGGTTTGTTACTGCAAAAGGGACAGGTACTACAAATGTCTGTTTACAGGAAAAACTCCCTGTCTCTGAGATAAAGCATCATCTTTTCACCTGTTCTTGAGAAATACAACTCCCTTAATCAAGACTTCATATACCTTTAAGGTGATGAGGAAAACTGGTGAGGCAGGACAGAGGAGCCAAGTGTGGTAAGGAAGCCACCAAGCTGCTAGGAGGAGCAAGGTGCATTCCCAAGTTATCCCACTAGCACATGAGAAAGCCCCACTCCTCTCTGCAGTCACCAGCCTGTAACAGCAGGCAGTGTCCCCAGCATATCCAAAGGGCGAGATTCGTGCATTTTAAATGGACGTCTCTGAATGGATTCTCTTTAGAATACTGGCATGCTGAGACAGCAGTGGAAGAGGGGCTTACCCCTCCCAGGAAAATGCTGTAGGTAAAACGTGGAACATGAGACCAGGGCAGCAGTGCCACAGCCATGAGTTGGACCTCTGTGTTTATTTATGGAAAGCAAAGTGCTTTTGCTAAATTTAACTTGCTTCTACATACTACAATTTTACCAAAATAAATCATTGGACAAAAATGAATGTTTTCTTGTAAAAGAAAAAATTAATTGATACAAAAAAGAACAAAGTAATATCTTAAAAAAAAAAAAAAAACCACCCAAAGGGAAACCTCAAGGAAGTTAGTGTTACCAGAACAAACCTTCAGCTTAAAGCCATAAAATGTGACCATCATTCTCTCCTGTTCATCAGCATATGACTTTGCTATTTTTGATCCAGAGGTCACTGCTTACTTTAAAAGAGACTTTGGCTTTTGGGCAGAGGTGGCCTTGGGGACAGAAAATCAGCTGAATCACGGAGAGATACACATGCAAGTGAATATCTATAAAACTGCAAAAATGCCTAAAGGCTTCCGAAGGTAGAATGAGGTTTCCTGCTGACATTTGCCCTGCATGTACTTCCTATGCAATCATTTGTTTTAAAGTCCTTCATTAGTTTATTCGCTTAAGCCACAGAAGTACTGCCTATTTTAATGCTTATTCTCACACCTGTGCGATAGTAAAGAGCTCCCCAAAACCTTAACATTTGTCTCCTCAGGATGAACCCCTTCACAAATGCTTCTGGTTGAAGTTAAATTTGATAATGTTTATCTCTCCTTTTAGTTACCCTTATATGCTTGTCCCTTAAGGAATGTTTAAAACAGAAGATGCCTTTGCTTCCACCACTTCAGGACAGCCCTTCCCAACATCTTCCAGGTAGGCCCAAAGCATAAAAAGAACTCACTTTTTCCCCCTGTGCAAAAGACAACATCGAAGTGAGCTCTAATCTAAGCACTACCCTGTCATTTCCCTGCCTCAGTTTGAGTGTTGCCCTTTGATTGTTCTACTCCTGAGGTGCTTACTTCACAACACCCCCAGTGAGCTCTGCAGCCGAAAAGGGAAGAAAAGCAGTCCCAGAAGATGCGGTGCAGTGATACAGCATCATCTTCTTTGATGCCCCCCTCACACCCCACCATCCAGCATGACACCTGGTTTGCTCTAGAGGTGAAGCTCGCCCCATGCAGAGGGGCCACACAAGGTTTGCTATTCTGCTTAACCCCATGGTGATGCCAGGGAGGGAGGGAACGGCATGTCTGCTCTGGATCCAATTAAGTCAGCGTGGAAGGGGACCTGAAAGGGGGTTAGGGGAGGGTTTGCTCTACCCACACTCCTGCAGCTATGTTGGAAGTGAATTCCCACACACAGGGTGTAGATGGGCTCTTTTTCCAGGCTGCAGACTCCAAATAAACTTTGTAGCAGCTGGGGAGGGGAGCCAGCAGAGCCTCATATGTTTTAATGGGTTTTGTGGTTTTACATATGGGAGTATTCCCTCGCCTCGCTAAAACCCTGTAGATCATTCTGTAAAGTCCTATAAACAAAGCCATGGATATAATTCTGAATGAGAAACTTGCCACCAGGGAAAACGGTGGTCAGGAAAGCACAACATACCCTTTTTTATTCCAAGAAGGGTGTTTTGGTGGGTTAAAACCATATTTTGCTGCTTTGAGCAAGCAGGCAAATTGCTGACCTTTGTTCACATAATAAACTGGTGCTCATCCCTGACCTGTCCTGAAATAGCCGAGTGGGCCAAGAAGCCTATCAGTGATGAGCTTTACGTTTTGAGGAGCTGGCCCTTACCAGGACCTGTAATCAAACATCTATATGGATACTTTTCTGCATCAGCCCTATGGAGCTCAATACTTGCTGGTTTGAGGTGCCAGCATGTATCCAAAACCAAGGTTTGTGGTTGAAAGCAAGGATATTTGAAAGCAAAGCATGATTTTTACAGCTCCACATGAAGTTCAAAGTGAGGGAAATCTGTATGATTACTTTTATTTTAGTCAAGTAAAATCAAGTTGAAGAAAGTTTCCTACTTCCAAACCTGCACCAAAATACACTTCAGGTTCCATTTCCATCACTGAAATAAATCTAATGAGGTAAACATGCTGGCTTCTTCTCAGAGGCTTCTGTGTTCAGTCATCTTTGAGCCTGGAGTTAAATGGGAGTTGCAAAAATTGACGTACCCAGCACCTGAATCGCATTGCAGAAATCATTTTGAAGGCAAACCAGCTGCGCTGTAGCAAGGGGCTCTATAGTACCTGTGAGAAGCGGGATACATCCATGCACGTGTCTGCAGATATGAACAGGCAGGGACAGAAGACAGTGGTTTGATGCTGCTCTGTCAGCCTCCATGTGAAAAACTACTTTTGTTTTCTGAATGCATTCAATCCTCAACAACCAGCACATGTATAGATTTTACATGTTTTGCGGATGGAGGCTTCCTCTTGGCCCAAGGAAGAAAAAGTTTCAGTCTCCTAGAGATTTCCAGGAGACTTCACATACTGTTACAAGGGCTGAGCTTTGTGATGCTGGTGTTGATGCTTCTATTGGCTACCATAACTTGGATCCAGTGGCTCACAAGCCCAAGTCTTCTGAGCCTTCTTGAACAACAACAACAAAAGAACTAGAAAAAGGTTTTCAAAACCGATGGATGATAAAAGCTGAACTTTAGCTTAAGAATAGAAGGAAAATAGTGTGTTTTGTGGTGGCTGCCTGTATCTGATAGCTTGCTGTCTGGCTTAGATTGATGTGCTGTGTCCCTACAGAGATGGACTCCCCAGCACAGACAGAGTACAATGTATTTGGATTGTCTGTAACCCTCTGCAGCCATACAAAGAGCATAAGTACTGACAACCCCAGCTGGCCATTTGTCCTGTAAAATACACCATAATAAGGGTAAACAGTAGAGGTGTTGAGAAGGAAAGTTAGAATTGCAGAACATTTTTGGGATGTCAGCGCATATACTGGACCTGCTGTGATTAGTGGGTTCCCTCCTCAGCAGGGGCTGCTCCTAGGATCTGCATTTATCTTTCAGACATACATGTTTGAAACATTTTCTCTTGACCCTCATTAAATCCATCCTTGGGTAAAAAGTCTTAAACATTGTTTAAAAAATGGGTAAAAATAAAGATATTGTCCCTCTATTTCCATCCTGGAGCCCTAAATGGCATGACTGGCCTCTGCTTACTTCCCTCTGATGTAAGGTAGCAACATGTGTTAAATAAATACCGCTATCTCTTTTTTTCTTTCTCACATTTTCCTGTTTCTTGTCTTTAGATCTCCTTCCATCTCCTGTTTTTATTTGGATTTATATCCTTTTATTTTCTCTTTCACTTCTGCCTATAATTATTTTTCCATGTCTTTTTATTGCTACCTTTTTGACTTTTTTTCCCCCTTTCTCTCAGTCTTTTTCATAGAATCATAGAATAGTTAGGGTTGGAAAGGACCTTAAGATCATCAAGTTCCAACCCCCCTGCCATGGGCAGGGACACCTCGCTCTAAACCATATTACCCAAGGCTTCTTCCAACCTGGCCTTGAACACTGCCAAGGATGGAGCATTCACAACCTCCCTGGACAGCCTATTCCAGTGCCTCACCACCCTAACAGGAAAGAATTTCCTCCTTATATCCAATCTAAACTTCCCCTGTTTAAGTTTTAATCCATTACCCCTTGTCCTACCACTACAGTCCCTAATGAATAGTTCCTCCTCAGCATCCCTATATGCCCCCTTCAGATACTGGAAGGCTGCAACGAGGTCTCCACGCCGCCTTCTCTTCTCCAGGCTGAACAGCCCCAACCCTTTTTCTTTTTTCTATCTTTTTAAATGACCCTCGTTCTCATTTACCCTTACTATTCACTTAGATATCTGCTTAACACAGATCTGTCTAACATAACAATTCTGGTGTTTATTTTCACCTTTTATTTTGGAGCAGTCAGCAGCTATTTCTTAAAGGATCCTAAAAACCTCTTTTAATTTGTACAGATAGAACAATGGTGATGGGGTGTGTTTCCTGTCATTTTAACTATAACTGAAGACTGAACTTGGAAGCACTATTTATGGAATAGAGTTATCTAAAGTGGAACTAGGTTTATGACTGATAAGTCTTAAGTACACTTCACAGAAATTATGAATTAACTTAGCTATGGTTTCTAGCTATTTTTCTCCTTATAGAACAGTAATTTTTTTCTGTGACTGATACAAATCCAGAATGCAAGAGAAGGCATAAAACCACTAAAGCATTTTTCATATGCTTTCATTCTCTCTTTTTCAAAATGGCAAGCTATTTTGGATCTGTGTTATTCTCCTGAATAACTTTTCACATATACTTGTGTTTTGAGCAGGGATGGAATCCAATGTTTTAACTTAGGGTAGTATTAGCACTGCAGAAGTGACAAGCCACTTCCCTGCAACCTACTTTTTTGAAAGACCTCTAGTTCACCGCAGGCATCAGAGAAGGTAACGCAAACAGCCATAGCTCCTACAGGTTCTTGCCCATCTGGGGCACTTCCAAGCCTGTTTCCTTGTGTGACCTGCCCTTTCTTTCCCAGATGATACCTCCTTAAAGCACTTTATCTGGGTTTCACTGGCAGAGCATGATAAAAGTAACCATGGAAATCCAATAGCTTTAAAATGATATTCAAAGCATAGATCACCAAGGGCAGTTTTGTCTGGTTTAGTAGAACTGGCTTGTAAAATCAGAGCTATTTCCTAAACTAACTGTTAAACTCACAGACAGCAAATTCTGCTCTGCATTACACTGCCTTCCATAGCAGGTGCTGTGCTGCTGCGCTTAGCATGAAAAAATACCACCACTCCTGTATTTGTTTAAAGCCTGTAAAAATCAAACCCCATGTGAACATGCATGAGGGGGGAAGATGCCGACTAACCTGCTGGCTGCCTATTTCCATCCCACACACGTCTTTTGGCCCCACACATGGAAAGAGGCTTGGTCTTGGGCATCAACACTCCCAACCAAACCATGGCTTTTCAAAGCTCAGAGATACTGGTGACAAGAAGTTTTTAAGCTCGACTATTCATTTCTTGGTCACAAGCACAAGTGATAAAAATACATCTTTAGGGTTTATCGAGTTCCCACTGAACTCCCAGCTTTGACATTTACTTGGCTGAGATCAGAATTTAGCATTAGTTTACAAATATGTAATAATTCAATTCCCTCCTCCTTCCCCTCTTCACCACAACATGTATTCAATTGCAATATTTGATAGACTGCAATTAAATATGCAATTATAATACAAATTCATAGGCAATTGGCTTCGAGAAAATTTTCACTGAAGTAATTTCATAAGTATAGGACAGAATAAAGTGATTATCAGCTCTTCCATACCCCTTTGTTTAAGCAGGTCAGGAATCTAACATCATTGTGAAGTTCTCCACAGGAACTCCTAGGACTAGGTTTGAGATCAGACTAGCTTTTCTAGTTCATAGGTATTTGTCTTTTAAATTTTTTTCCCTCTGATGCATGTTATCAACTGACACACGAAATAGAAATATTTCCAATTAGGTTTTTTTTCATCTACTTATCTCATATAAATAAGTTCAGATCAAATTTGGTGTTGAGGCACAGCAACAGCATAAAACATTGCCAAGCATAACAGCCTGTCTTTCAAGGTACATTTTCCTTTAGCAATTTTTCTGCAGCCAAGAATAAAAATGAAAGAATGGAAGGAAGACAGAGAGGGGGAATTAATACATTTGACTCAAATATAAACATCTCACAAGATATGATACTAATCAGGCAGATTCCCATCATCCTACTTATCACCTTGGGCCAGCTCACGTGTGGTTCTCACACCAGACATGCAGGCTAGAGAGGAAGCTGTTCTAGGACTACACAAAACAGTAATTCTTTGAGGACATACAAGCAGGACCTAAGGACCATCCCAGAAAAGGCTGTGCCATCAGCATGTTGCATTTCACATGGCATGCAATTAAATTGTGGTACTCACTGACTTCAGCTGCTGTAGAGACCAGAGTGGATGTGGTGATGACTTGACATTTGGAGACAGTAGATCCATTGCTGGTTATTACCTGTAATGGTCAAGAGAAATCTTCAGAAACTCAACTGCTGATACAGTCTGGAAGAAAACATGTTACATGATCTGGTGTTAAAGGTTTCCCAAATTGCCATGAAACATCAGTGAGAGGACATTGGGCCAGATGAGCTGTTGGTCAAAAAGCTCTGTGCTTAAGTAGAAGAAATCAATTAGATTTTTGTTTGTCTATTGTGTCCCTTCATTCACTGCCATTTTAGATTGCACTCTGGTCTTGCTGTGGCTGTGGGAAAGGTTTTGCTATCAGTAAGGCATTATCAGTTCTCTATCAGTTAGCTATCAAAGGTTATCATACACAGGCCAGAACCTTTGATGGAAGTAACAGGATTTTACCAGCAGTGCATCTGAGATAACAGCGATACATGCAGATTGGACCCAATCTTCTATTTATTTATTTATTTTTTTTTTAGATGCAGATGTCAGTGACTTCATTTTAAAATTTCCTACATGTTTTTCCTCCTAAATTTAAGAAATAAAGTTACTGGATGGCAGCAATTTTAAATTCTCAACATTAAAAGGACTGAAATCTTTTGCAGAAGCTCTTTAAAGTTTATGCTCTTCCCCATTATAACTGCTAATACTACATGATTGGTTTGTTATAGCTAACTCACTAGCAGCAGTCACATGAATTTTCACCTTTTACTATAGAATGGTGGTGCTATTTATTAGACAGACAGACCATTTTTAGTAATGCTATAGGAACAGAGTGTGCATTACACAACAGAACTAGGTTACACCTGCAGCTGGCCATTTCTATATTTATGGCTGTCTGACATCTGTCATGAATGGCAAATGGAAAATATTTGGCATTTTTCTTCGGTTCGGTAATATTTTTTTTTTCATGTTTTAAAAATAAAAGTAAAGTGAAATACCTGGCATTAATTAGGGGTTTAAATAGCTGCAAGTTTCTTGCCAAGGTGCCCTGGGGAAAGACAACAGATCCTTAAGGCAGTGCACAGGAAAGATATCATTAGCCAACCTCAAATTTCACTGGAAAACTTGAGTGGAAAAGCCCAGATTACATTACAGTTCAATTCGTAATCGCATCCAGCCCCTTTCACTTCAAGTCTCAAGTACTACAGCCACTCATTGTAAGGGTATAGCTTTAAGATGGGGAATTCAGCATGTACTCCTAACAGATGATCAGATGTTTTGCAAACTTCATAATGATGTGGTGGACTTCAAAGTCTAATGAAGTTAGGCAATCCATACTGTAATGTTTCACCTCACAGATATCATCTGATTATTATTAACATGCAGAACCTATCTATTTTTTCTCCTCTCTCTCTCCCACCAATCATGCAACAATTCGACACCATGAAAGAAATCCTTTGGAAAACAAATGAAATTCAGGCTGAAACTGTTCCAAGTGGTACATAGTACAAAATTCTTCTCATTTAAAGATGTGAGAATTTCTGTTTAATTGTATCAGTATTTATGTAGCTAATCACTAATAGGCCTGATTGAAAAGATACAATGATATAGTATTTAAAAAATAAAAAAACCAACAGATTAAATTGCCTGAAAGATAAAGGTGATACATATAGAGATGCGCTTTTCTGGGCACGTGGTTTAGACAAGGTATTAGCAAGCCTAATCACAATTTGATGAATGAAAACTCTGCCTTCAGCTCTTTCTGACAGAGGTGGTAGTTGGGGCGGTTATTTTGTTACTTCTTTTTGTTGTTGTTGTTGAGGACGTTCTTGTGGGTGCATTTAAATTGGTGCCAAATTACCTGAAATAATTTGTGGTTATTAAACAAACCATTCTCTGGTGTGGAAAGAGCATTGTTCACTGGCATTCCAGAGGCTTGTCTTTCTTAGATTGTAGTAACTGATCTCTGACAATAACGCTTTCTGTATGTTGCCTCTCAGGTGTTGGAAGAAAAGATTAAGCCATGTTACAAAACTGCACATATGATCTACAGCTGGCATGTCACATTATAACCAAACAAAAATGATCTCATGACTTACAAAAGTTCTTTAAAGAGGCATCACTTGCAGGGTTAACTAGAGTGGCTGACAAAAAAGACAAGGTGCAAACTATCATCCTATTTCCTGACACTGAATAATGGGAAAGTACTGTCTCCTCAGTCTGATTCTCCATAGGGTATTTATTGATATTTACCCTATTTCTAGAACTGGACTTCTAAAACTGCAAATAATGACTATTTTTTATTTTATTGGAACATGAAACCCTTTACACTTCACTATCTTTACACACTTTTCAGTGTCTGACCGACTGCTTTTTGATAACATAGGAAGGACTTGTTTGTCCAAACCCATAGTTACTATAAATTCAAAGTTGAACTTATATTACCCTTTTCTCACAAAACCTGCCTTTCTTGCTCTTTCAGTGTATAAGGATTCTGTATCTGTACTCATAAGTATTCTTCATCAGGTATATGCAACAGTTGCTTATGGCTCATAGCACTTGGTTTTCTAAGGTTATTTAGCTATCAGATTTCCTAGACCCTTGTCAGTCTGTTCAGCCAAACAACATTTACATAGTCAGCAAATTAAGACATAAAAGTAGCTAATCAGGATCTCTCCAGGTACCTTATTTTCGCAAACAATACACAGTGCTTAATTTCCCTACCAGAAAATTACAGCATCTACTGAAATTTTGAGGTCTGATTAGTTTCAGAGATTCAGGTTTTGTAAAAAACTGTAATCCAAAATAAAGTTCTAAACTTCCTAGGCACCCTATGCCTGAAATACGGAGAAACCTGGTTACTGCAACCCCTCTTTCCCTCTGGGGAAAGAATGGGACCTTTTAGATTTTTACTGATAAGGTAATGAATAACACTCTTATAAAGCTCAAAGATTGCCCAGATATACACATTTAAAATAATTATGGTAATTAAATCGAATTGCAGGCAGCTACAGCTCCAGGCAATACCAGTTAAATGTAAAGAGAAAACATCTTCTGCATATGTTTCTGATTTATGTAATTACATGCTTCTACAAGCTACACACCATTCACTGGCAAACAGCCATTTCTTCCTTCATTACAATTTAGTCACAGTAAGTAACATACTTCATCTGTTTGAAAAGCTTCACTTAATAATGCCACAGAGGATATATACAGCAACACTGGGGAGTGAATGTGAAAAAATTCAATGTCATTTGGTTTTGTGTATTAAAAATAACCTCTGTGGGCCTGTTTCTGATGTAAATCATGAATGACTCATTTTAGATAACTAAATTACACCTTATGTCAGTGAGAAATGAATTAAACCTAAGGTGTGTTTTATGTGTGAGATTATGTGTTTGCTTTTGAGAATTGCTGTTTTTCAGAATGTAGTAATTCTGTAATGTACTGGGCTATCCTTAGGCAAGTCCTTACCAATTCTAGTGAAAGGAGAGCAAATTCAGATGCTAACTGAACAAAAATGGATCCAAAATTCAAGAACCCTCCCTAAAAGCACAGGCTTCCCTCTGCCAACAGGAGCACAGACAAGATTTCTCTAGCATTTCTGAGACCTGGCCTCTGGACTCCCCTCCCACCTCATGAGAAACTTGGAGTCAATGTTCAAATAGCATTTTCAAGGAGCTAAAAAAGAAAATTATAGGTGTAGTTTGGGGGAGGGATATTTGTTGGTTTGTTGGGGTTTTGTTTCCCCACATTTCGTCAGACTTTCAGGTTTTATACCACTCACAGTCACACTGCAGTTCATGGAGTTACTTGTAAAGTACATTTTCCCTCTGAATAAAAGGACTCAGACTTTTGTCCTTTTAAATACAATATTTCCTCAGCTACGTTACTTTCACCAGACATGACTGATTTTGCAGTTAGCTGTAAAGCCTGGTTTATTTGTTTGTAATGGGTTACACTAACTATGAGACACTGTTCTAGTAGGACAATGGAGTGCAAATGGGACAAAATATGTTTGGTTACAATAAATGTAGAAAAAGTTGTTGTACCTGTAAAATTGCATATGAATTATAAATATGAGATTCTGCTTCTACAGTTGGTTTCTCATTTCAGTGTGCAATTATGTCTTGAGCTATTTCATATTTTAATTCATATGAAAGTTGCCATTACGCTAAGTATTTCTAAGTGTGCTCTACTGCCCATAAAATAGTGTCTACGTACATAATTAAGAGATACAGTTTACACATGAAATTTACTGTATACGTGCTCTATACTGTAGTGTAGTATCTGAGCAAGTTGAAAACACATTTCTGCTTAGCTAGAAGATTTTCAGTTAAGTCATGAATACTTGTCCTTACCACAGCTCTTTCATTCCAATACCAATTTGCTATTATTTATAATATATTTTCTGGCTCTTCACTGTATCTGGAAAGGATTCTGAATGAAGATATTTTGGGGGGATTTATTTCACTCTCTGCTGTCACCCAGCTGTTGATAGTGAGGAAGCTTTGCACTTAAGGCACTGAAAAGGAGAGGCCAGTACTCCTCTTGAAAGACATTGAACCAGGCCCTCTGAAACCCATTCTGTTCTCAACAGTACATTCAAAAGAGTTCTGTGAATCTGCCTCTTCTGCTCATGCAATAATTATTCTTTTACAAAGTTTAGCATCTTCAACAGAGATCAGTGCGAAAACTTGCCCACACAATCATCAGTAGTCTCCAGATTGGCATATTTACCTATGGCAGGAAGAACCAAGCCTCAGTCCTTGCTTCAAATCACCCTGACCTGAGATCAGCATCTGAATGTTATGTATACTGGGACCAGGCACTTTTAACTAGAAATTACACATTGCCATGAGGAGAAAAAAACAGACAAAATCAACTAATCAAGAAAAACAACACATAAGGCAAACCCACCTTTAGTAAAGATTAATTTCTTACCAGCTTTTCTTATTCCCATGACTCAGACATACTTTCCTCAATCTGAACTGAACTGGAGAGCAAAACTCAAATTTGAAGGTGATGTTGCCTTCTTTATTTCAGCCAACAGCAGGATGCACACAGCCCAGAAGGCAAAGCAGTAACAGATGCAGTAATCCATCCTCAGTGAGGATGTGTTTTAAGAAGATGCTGAAAGCCATGTGAAGGCAGCTGTGGAGGTGTGTGCTGCGGCTCATGGATCACAGGCCACCTGCCAAGGCCAAAACTGGACAGACACAAAGTTCTGCTTGAAGTTCTCAGCATCAGCTGCAGGCATAGGAGTCACAGTTATAGTCACATCCCTGGTTTTAGAGAGTTAGACTAGAAACAAATTAAACTACCCAACTCTGCATATTTTACATCACAATCATAAACTGTGAGCGAGATGACCCAGTGCTAAACCATTAGGTGCCAAGAGCTATTTTTTCCTCTGTGTGTTTGTGCGCTCCAGCCATAATAGCCTGTGACTGAGCTCTTAAGGCCTCGATACTATAAAGGCATAATTGAAGGTCACAACAAATTTAATGCTGTCAAGTCTGTCACATGCACACTTGGGGTGCTTGTGCTCCTTACTTGTTAGCTCACAGAAAGTGATCTGTTACTTAACGTTTCTGGACCTGTGGTACTCATGCTAGAAGGACAGAAGGATGTGACGTACCTAGAAACTGTAGCAACACTATGCAGCACAGTGACAGTATGTCTGCAGATTGACACCTTAAAACCTGTGGAAAAAGAAGAATTGACAATGGGATCCTTAAAAATGACAGATTTAGATGCTTAGTGCTCTTAAGCCCTTGTGAAAGTTATAGCTAAGAAGAATAATAAAGCTTTGTGACACCTTCCCCAAGTTTGTCAGAGAAGGGAAAATGGTGAAGAAGCATGAAATCATGACAGGTCAAAGCCTTAATGAATATCCTGGCCATCTCCCAACACACTTAGCCATTTCTGTGTTGAACTTGAGGGAAAGTTTCTGGATGAGGAGACTGAAGCCTGTAAAGTGAAGTAACATTCAGTAACATTCAGTGTGTCTCAGTTGGCTTCCAAATTCCAGGTGTTTTCCAGTAAAGACTCTTAAGGCGGGAGCTCACAGACACGAAGTGTCTATTGTTTTCTCAGTGGAGACCACTTGCTTCTGGATTTTGACTCCAGGAGAGAATAAAGGTCAGGTAACCTGAGGGCACACTGCCATGGTTTTGTTTCTGTGTGGTAAGAGAAAGACAGTTCTTTATTTCCCCTTTTCTTTTGCTTTGGTCTGCTATGCTTTTTTTACCAAATCTCTGGGGATCTGAGTAATCAGGGACTTTTTGTAAATTAAGATAGTAGATAAACAAAGGCTTTTACAAAGACATTTCCCCATTATTCTTTCTAAAGGAAAGCAGGTGTTTTGCTGAAAGGTACCTTTTCTCTTGATAGTGCAGTAGGAGAGTAAAACTGCACTGACCCCTAAAGCAATAATAACTTCAGAACACAAGTGAGCCCTTGGTGAGTAGGTGAAATGAGTGTCCACTCTCCTGAACTAATAACACCAAAGATGTCAAGTGATATGCTGAATGAAGAAATTATTTGCAGCTGAGAAAAGCTTTACAGAGATCCCAGAAGCCTGACAAAGGCAATTGTGTCTTGATAGAAGCAATCGACTGCCAAACTAAAAAGTGCTGTTAAAGATCTCATCTGGGAAGGGGGGAGAGCTGCATGTTCCAAGTGTGGACCCAGTTATCCATAGCCTTTGCTAGACTGTGTAGCCAGAGTGAAAGCATGCCAAGCATTCATTTGGTGCGTTTTGGAAGGACATGTAAATCTTAAGAAAAGTTTTCAATACTTTAAATACATCACAAACAAAATAGTATCAGCAGTCCAGCTTTAGAAAGCATGTGACAAATGGGCATCTAGCACTTCAGGCACTTGGCACAAAGTAAAACTTTACGCAGAGGTTGTTTAAAACTTGTACCCATATGCTTACTTATCTGCAAAGCTTTCTTACCTTCTTATTCTTCTAAGAACCCAAAGTTTGCATGACCAGAACCTGTAACTTTCACAGCAGAGGCATAGCCATAACCAGTTTATACAACTTAATTCAAGCATACCAAATTACATATTCTAGTTCAGACCAGTGGTTACTACTTCCAGTGAGACTGCCATACTTGGGGCCAGATTCACAGAGAACCCAATTAGGCAGCTACACTCCTTCATGTCAGCAGTGGATCGGCCTGTTCAGTCAAGGCTGTACGATGCTTTGTGTCATCCTCATGCTCTCCTGCAATTTGAAAAGCAAAGAGGTATTGCAACACAGCATAGAAACACATCCTGCAATTCAGATCGCAAGGTGTGGGCAAAAGATGTCAGTAGTGATACAAAACTGACAGCTGTGGGATGTGGTGATTCTCTATCTATTGCACAAAATCAATAGACAAGTTATTATTCTAAAGTTAAAGATCTACCTATAGCGCCTTACAGGGCTATAATTCAGCCTAGGGTAATACGTTGCACACTAGAGGAATTTAGCCTTTGACCTGATTAGGTGCTATAATCACCCAGCTCCATTCTACGTGTGAAGTTTCATACATCTCTAGTCCCGAGGAAAAAGGCCAGAGGTGCTAGAGAGCTTGCAGGTGTTGAAAAGAGTCAGAAGTATCTGTTCCTTATATTACCCTTCACCTCCTGAGAAATAACAGTTCAGAAATCACATACACTTTCACAGGAAGTCTTTCTAAAGGTGAAAGGCAGAGGAAAGAGAGAGATTTGATATCTAAATCCTATGTGTGACTGTGAAAATCACCCCTTTGTCTAGAGTTAACAAAGCACTTGAGAACCTAATGAAACATATATTTTTAATTATGGTACTTGGGAAATAACTCACAAAGCTCTTGTTAATGCTGTTGAGAGCAGCTAATTTTCTCCTGATGTTGAAAAACAGCACACAAAGAAAGGTAATTAATATGAATGCTGGTATAGAAGTGAAACAAGAGCTCAAAGTCAAGAAATACCAAGAAATTTCCATATGAAAATATTGAATGTCTGTATTTGTGCTATATAACTAGAATATAACAAATGTAATCCCTTTATTTCAGAATAGGAAAAGAGTGGTTTGAGGAATCACAGGTCCCAAATAACAAATGTAATCCCTTTATTTCAGAATAGGAAAAGAGTGGTTTGAGGAATCACAGGTCCCATCCTGGGTTGTTACGCAATAACATAAAGAACCTAGGAAGAAATAGTAAAGTTAAAGTAAGGACTGTTCAACATAAAAGGAAAACAGAATAAAACACATCTGATGTGTGCCAGAAGTATTCCGTACACTAGAGACTACATACTACTGTATAAAGAAGAAAATTATCTGGTTTTCAGAAAATCACTGGATATGTTTCCAAAGGAAGAAAGGATGAATATAAGTAGCAACATTTCAATGGGTATAACAAACCAAATGACAACTGACCGTAAAGCAAAAAACAACAACAAAATAACTGAAAGACAGGAAGGTTATTAGACATGCATCTAAAACAGAACAAAACATTAGTCTGGAGCAGGGTGCATCTAATACTTTCATAACAATGAACAGAAGTGCTTTAATGAGAGTTAGTGACCACATGAAAAGGTGTCCTTGGTTTAGCAGTAGCAGTTAATTTTTCTCCTTCTTGGTAGCTGGTGCAGTGTTGTGTTTTGACTTTCAGCCTGGGAACAGTGCTGATAACACTGATGTTTTCAGTTGTTGCTAAGTAATGTTTACCCTGACCAAGGGCTTTGTGAGTCTCATGCTCTGCCAGAGAGGAGAGGAAGCTGGGATGAAGTAAAGACAGGACACCTGACCCAAGCTAGCCAAAAAGGTATTCCATACCACAGCACGTCATGCCTGGGGGAGGGGGGGGGGGGGTAACAGGGAGTTACCCAGAAGGACATGGAGTCTTCTGGGTCAGGATCATTTTTTGGCTGGTGGTATTGTATTCTCTTCCCTTGTTATTTTCTCTTATCATTATTGCTGTTGGTGGTAGCGGTGGTGATTTGTGTTGTACATTGGTTGCTGGACTGTTCTTGTCTCAACCCGTGGGAGTTGCCTTATTTTGATTCTCCTCTCCATCCCTCCAGGAGCAGGGAAAGGGAGAGCCCCTTGGGGGGACACACACACAGGCCTTGACTGCTTCCAGCCCAGCACCTCTCACTGGGAATGAGTGAACGAGCTGTCTGGCTGGGTTTAAACCACGACAAAAGGGTGAACCCTGCCCATGCAGGGAAGACAGAAGTATTTCACAGGAATGATCTTAACAGTATGCAGCCTCATAGACCATGATGCTGTATCAGCAAGGGAAAACCAGAACTTCTCCTACAAGCTCAGAGACCATGATTAACGTTTTTCCAGTGAACTACAAAGAAGAGACCAAATGGAAAGATTCCTGTATACATACAGTTACCAGTCAAAAAAGTCAAAACGCTTCAGATCTGTAATAAACCACATGTTCATTCACATATTCTGAATATAAAAACTCAGATATGTTTCTGAAAAAGTTCTCTCTTATTTCCCACATATTTTTGACATGAAATCCATTTTAGTCACTGTATAGCAGAGAAGATAAACTGTGACATGGGGCTCATGCTAATTTTGGTATAGCTTCTCCTGGAGTTTCCTCTACTGATAACATGTTCTAGAAACAGAAACACAAATTGTAAAACAATGATAAAAGTCAAACAAAAATAGTCTGCAATGATAGTTGTATTTTTCTTTGGATTTTGTCAGTCCTTGAGTTCTTTAAGTAGCTCTTTAAGTTTTTTTACCAAGGCTTTCACTCTAGCTTTAAGCCCTTCTTAGCTTTGAGACAGATAAAAAAGGAATTCTCACTTCAATCTATCCAGATTGGGTGTTCTTTTTTGATTCTCAGATCACTGGATTTATTTCTGCCTCTAACTTAAACATGGAATTTTAGTAGGAAGGTCTTAAGACCTGTCAGGGCAACTAGGTAAGTAGCATACTGCTGAGTTTGCTGAGCAGCTTCATATCATTCAGGCTTAAACAGCATTATACGGCTGGAATTTTATTAGATTTTTTTTTTTTTTTTTAGATAAAATACCCTTCTTAAGAAAAAAACATTAATTTCTGTGGAGCTTATCTTTTTACTTCAGTGTCCCATAAAAGAAACCAAACCCAGTTCTGTGATTCCAATGACCAGCCAGGATTTCCGTAAGCTTCTACCATACAATAAGCAGCTTGAACTTCAAGAAAGAAAAGTTTAGAACTGACATCCTTATTTGTAAAAGGGAAAAAGGAGACAGGAATCCCCACAGCACATTGGGAATGTGGCACATGGGCTGAATGATATTGCCTCATCAAATACCCTACTTAATCTTTTACTACCTATTTGCTGGCTATCAATATTTATAAAATGAAGGATACTTTTACTGATGTAACTTTGTTGGAAACAGTTAAACAGCTGGAAGCCTTTTAAAGCTTTCATTTTAATTTAATGCTCTCTTGTATCTGACAGCACAGAATGTCAAAGAAATGTGTTTGAGGAATCCATTCTGGCAATATCAAGATATTGCATCTAACTTTACAATACATTATTGGCTTGCAGACAACTTCTTCATTTGTTATGCAAGGAAGTGGCTGTCTTCCCATAGGATGCTAGCCCATCTATTAGACAGCCAGACAAGATCAGCAACAGAGATGTTTTGTTAGATTAAATATGGCAAGATCTCATTTTCTAGTATGGTTTCTGGTATATTGCAACGATGGCTGACAACACTTCACCAAATTGGATCAAAAACATGCCAGAAAGTTCAAAATATACAGGGCATAAGAATCAAATACAAAACCATAAGAGAACTGATTTAACAAACTCATCAGCTTACTGCAAAACTGCATTTGCAAAATCTGCATAGCAATATGGAGAGCTTAATTAAATGAAATAATTCATTTATCAGTTAAGGGATATTTAGAAAACACAGCTGGACAAGACTTTAAACAGAGGGTCACCCATAGCGAAAGGTCTTGGAAAAAAATGAAGTCTTTTGGCAGCAAGTGGGCTTTCAAAAGCTTAAATTTCTTAACATGAGAGCAGAGTTGCACTCACTTTTGAAGCATAACTGTCTCAAAAGAGATTATCTCCACCATTTTCAAGAATAGCCTGTGATGAGGAAAGTAAGGATGACTGGACTCTGTAAGACCAGTTTTTCTCTTAAAAGAGTGAGAAAGTTACTCTCTAACTCAGCTCATCATCTGTAAAATGGGAACACTGGTGCTATTTTTAAAAAAGGGATCTGAGGAACTTCATTAATAATCCAGGGGTGACAAGATATCAGCAAGGAATCATACAGATATTTTAGAAGTATCAGTTGAAAATGTCATTGACACCTTCTATCAGCAGAATCATAGAATGGTTTGGGTTAGAAGGGACCTTAAGATCACCTAGTTCCAACCCCCTGCCATGGGCAGGGACACCTCACACTAAACAATGTCACCGAAGGCTCTGTCCAACCTGGCCTTCAACACCACCAGGGATGGAGCATTCACAGCTTTCTTGGGCAACCCATTCCAGTGCCTTGCCACCCTCACAGGGAAGAACTTCTTCCTTATATCTAACCTGAACTTCCCCTGCTACAGTTTGAACCCATCATCCCTTGTCCTATAGCTACAGCCCCTGATGAGAGTCCCTTTCCAGCATCCTTGTAACCCCCTTCAGATACTGGAAGCTGTCCCTGTCACTACTAAAGATATTGAACAGAATAAGAAATAAAAATATGATGTGAGATCAACCTATACTGAAAAAAATCTAAATACATACTTGTCAGTTCCCATCCACATTCATATTTTATATTGTGCTCAAATGTTCTTCTTAATAGTGACATTTTTCTGAATAAGCCTTATACTTGCTAAAGGAATCCTGAAAGTTTTATCAATAGCAACTTGATATATATTAACATAAGATAACACTCCATTTAACCTCTTTAGAGGAGCATGGGTGTGTGGTTGTGGCACCACTGCTAAAAACTTTCTTAACTCTTCCAGGTCTGAAGGCTGCAGAATGGGATGAATACCTTCTATTGCCCAATAAAATCCATCCAGGAATGACCCAGTTCTGAGATATGATCCAAGCCCCCTAAAACATTTAGTCTGAATGATGATAACCACTCAAGAGGAAGTTAGCACTGACTGGAAGAAGCCAAATATAATGTGTATTGGACAGGCTAGAGGGTATCTCTTACAGCATTCACATACAGAATATGGGATTTTCAGACAATGAAGTTAAAGGAACAGATTTATGAAGAAAAAACAAAGTTGAAAATACTTTTCACAGGGCTTTGAAAGTAAAGCTGGAGAAAACTGCAGGAAGAGAATCCCAGGACCAGCAAGGAGGTGGGCTGGGTATAACACACTTCAGGATATGCGAAACCTATAACCCTTTAGCTTCTCTGAGCAGCTCTAAGTGTACAGAGGAATAATTAGGACAGAGACAGCCTATCAGCTAGTCACATACACATCTCATGCCATTTTATAAATTCCTAAAAATGGGTTTGATACTTCTGAATGCTTATGCAAAGTTTAAGTTGATTTGAGTAGCCCCAAAACATGTTGTTAACCACCTCCACATTTTTTGTGTTAGCTAGGGTTTGAAATTGTTCCTGAAAGCATGGAACAGAACTAGCACCAACAATAGCTGTCTTAGCATATAAGTTCTTTTGGAATCAAGGCATCTCTTTCATCAGAAAACCTATTTTAAGGAATGCTGCTCTTATCTGGCAGATGTTCTGCTAAAGAATTTGTTTTGTCCTTTGCAAAATATGGCTCAGAGCCCGCATCCACTCTACAGTGGAGATGAGTGTTGTTTTTAAGGTAATGAGTGGAAATCTCTTTCCCTATAGAAAAGCTCTTTAGGAATCTTTGACTGTGAAGAAATAAGTTTTTCCTGATAAGCATCTGGAATGTCATTTGTAAACAGTTCATATTTGTATGCGATTTTTACTACACAAATTACACTTTTAGAGCAAAGTTGGACATATAAAAGTATAATTAAAAAATAGCTGGTGAAAAAGTTTGTAATAAATAGCTTGTTTAATGGATTTAATCCCTTTCTCTGATAAAAATTTATCTGCAGTGTTTTGTTATTAATTCCTTCAGTACTCCTCTTTGCTAGTCAGAAGTTTTATGCAAACAAATTTCTCCCTACTCATTGCACACCAAATGCTGACTCTAAGTGTTCTCTGTAGTATTTTAATATGTCCACCACTTGATAGGTTCAAGCTGTGCAATTGGGTGTCTTAAGTCACATGGTGCTGTTTATGTTCTCATCATCCTTTTGCTCCTAATGATTCTCATATGCTCAAGGCATAAATTTTGTTTTATGATTGAATGAAACTTGGCTCAGAGGAGCCAAGATTAATTTTTCAGAAGCATTTTGTACAAACAAAATTCCACTGACAGAAACACATTAAAAAAGGGGTTGTGAACACAGCCATAGTGAAAAAAAATCTACTTGGAAGATGCCAAAGTACTAGAATACTTTTTGTCCTAACAGCCCCAATACCCATTTTTTTTCTCATCACTACCTACATGCCACAGAGTGATTGTAAAATTCTTTGATTCAGTATAAGCCTATACATAACACTTGTGGTTTATATAACTGAAATCTTCACAGAAAGCAATGTTAATGAAAACATGAAGAATATATAACTTCACATCACTGTTTGTGCATAACTTTTTCCAGGGCCAGCTGTCCATCTGCCAACTGTACAATAAATCATGTTTTATTTCCACTGTCATAGAAAAGCAGTTTTCTTTAAAACAAACCTTCACAATATGTCTTGTTTGCTATCATTTCAAGGCCTAATACGTTAATGGAAAAGAATGTGCTAAATGTAGCATTATCAGGTAGGTCAGGCAGGGCAGCCCAGTATACATTTTCCCACAATCTCTGCTCATTAACATCTAGTTCTCCCATTGTGCAGATTTTTGGCTCTGTTCCATCAGAGCAGAAAAGAAAAAGGTTTACAATATGCAAACTTGGAGGGACACAAAAAAAAAAAAGGGGGCTTTGAAATGTCAGTCATTTGGGATGAAAAATTTCAAAGGGAAGGTAAGTCAAAGGTTACTAATGGGATGTGTACAACACCTGCTTTTAGTGAATGTTTCATAAGCAAGATTTACTTCTTAAGAAAAGCTTGGCCTAGACAAAAATGCCAGCTAAAATATTTTTGCTAGCTTGAGCAGCCTGGTGCCTATGAACAGAAAGGGCAGGTTTGTTATGCCCTACTGCGGCCTCTCACCATGCTTCTATCAACAAAACAAGATTGCCTCAGTGGCCAACACTGCTTTTCACATCTCAAAGCGGAAAGCACTAGAATGTGGCATGCTCAGCCTCTTCAGGGGAGGAGAGGAGGAAGGTGACATTCAGCACCACTGCAGTAGAAAGCCCTGCTCTGTGAGGAAGAACTGAACTGCACACAGGAATGAGTGTTGTAAACTTCGCAAGTTTTCCTGCTCCACTAAATAGCCCTCATGAGGCACTCTCGTTTCTCGTGAGCAAGTATCATAACTGTCATAACAACCCAGAGACCTTCAGTGCTGTTTTTCCCCTGAAAGAATTAATGAATATTTGTAAGATTTTAACACCTTGAAGCAGGCAAATCCTGCTAACTATTCAACAGACCATCACAGAACCTTAACAGTTAACAGGTACAAACACCTTGCACGCAGAGAATGTTTGTGAAGCTGAAAAGCAACACCTTCATCTCACAGACAGGGCTGTGTAAAATGCTTGTCCTATAGCAGAGATCCTGCAGCAGGTTCAGATCCAAGTCCCCAGAGACAACTTCAGGGCTCTCCCTGAAACACCAGTCTTCTTGTCCAGCTAAAGAGTACATCACATCTCCTAAACAAGCTCAGAAAGTTTCCATTTTATCTAGAAGCTAGGAGAGAGAAGCACGATAGAAAAGGCCACAAACTGGAGTTTCAGTCCAAAAACCATGACCCATAAAACTCTCTAATTTTTGTATCACAGAGCTAATTACATTTACATGAAGTCAGTATTGAAATAGCAAAAAAGATGAACATTTTCCCACAGTAAAATATGATTGTTGTCTGCTCTTCTGTTATTACTATTTATATTTTTTGATCCATAGCAACCAAAAGAATTGCTTCAACAGGAACTGTGTTATTAACCATTACCAAAGTAAGACCATTTTAACAATATTTATCACCAGTGTTGAAAAGAAACAACCCCAAGATGTTGAATAAGACGGTGGGCACAATATACATAGACAAAGACAAAATCCCAGGAAACTTTAGGAAAATAGTTTGTAGGCTTTACTTTACAATGTTTGCCACTGATGACAGGAAATTAAATCTGTTGTGATCTGATTTCTTCAGCTGAATTTTGGTTTTAAAATGCTAATCCCTATTTCTATTTCCTCAGAGACTTGTCAGCACCATTAGCATCAGGGACATACCTGCTTCTAGAGGACAGATACAGCAGGAGATTTTTTTAAAGCACATAGTGCACTTATCCAGATAGAAAATCTGCTCTTCAAAACCTTTTTGTAAGACACAACTGTCCTAAAAAGAGCTGATGTACACTAATCGGGGGGAGTCTTTGTGACGACAGTAAGGCCACAGTTCTAGACTTCCAAAGGGCCAACTTTGGCCTGTTCAATCAACTGCTAAGAGAAGTCTCATGGGAAATGGTACTAGGCAGTAAAGGGGCTCAAGATAGTTGGTCAGCATTCAAGGACCGCTTCTTCCAAGCTCAGGATCTGAGCATCCCAGTGGTCAGGAAATCAAGTAAGGGAGCTAGGAGACCAGCGTGGTTAAACAAGGAGCTGCTGGGCAAACTCAAGTGGAAAAGGAGAATCTATGGATTATGGAAAGAGGGGCTGGCCACTTGGGAGGAATATAGAACAGTTGTTAGAGGATGTAGGGAGGCAATTAGGACAGCTAAGGCCTCCTTGGAACTTAATCTTGCTAATCGGGTTAAGGACAATAGAAAGGGCTTCTTCAAATACATAGCAAATAAAACTAACACAAGAGGCAATACAGGCCCACTGCTGAACGAGGTGGGTGCCCTGGAGACAGAGGATATAAAGAAGGCAGAGGTGCTGAATGCCTTCTTTGCATCTGTCTTTACTTCTGCAGACGCTCCCCGGGGGCCCCAGATTCCTATTGCCCCAGAAGGAGTCAGGACAAAGGAGGAGTTTGCTTTGGTAGATGAGGATTGGGTTAGGAATCAGCTATGCAATCTGGACATCTATAAAACGATGGGTCCGGATGGAATGCACCCACGGGTGCTGAGGGAGCTGGTGGAGGTCATTGCTAGGCCACTCTCCATCATCTTTGGTAAGTCGTGGGAAACGGGAGAGGTGCCTGAGGATTGGAGGATGGCAAATGTCACACCAGTCTATAAGAAGGGCAAGAAGGAGGACCCGGGTAATTATAGACCGGTCAGCCTTACCTCCGTCCCTGGAAAGGTGATGGAACAACTTATTCTTGACTCCATTTCTAGGCATATCAAGGATGAGGGGGTTATTAAGAACAGCCAACATGGTTTTATGAGGGGGAAGTCATGTTTGACCAACCTTATAGCCTTCTATGAGGAAGTGACTAGGTGGAGGGATGATGGTAGAGCAGTAGATGTGGTTTTTCTTGATTTCAGTAAGGCATTTGATACTGTCTCCCACAGCTTTCTCATAGATAAGCTAAGGAAGTGTGGGCTTGACAATCAGGTAGTGAGGTGGAACAAGAACTGGTTGGAAGGTTTACATAATAATATGCCGTGGAGCACAGCTTTCTTACTTTATATTCCTTTTTTCTTCTCATACCACCCATGGCTCTTCTCTTTATATATTAGTTTGGATCTTTTCTTCTTGCCATTCCTATTATAAACTACATTTCTTTTGCACCCTTTTAACAGCATATCAATGTGTTCAAACTTACTGCTTTTTGACTAGCAAAGCATTCAGAATTTCTGGTAGGACATTCAGTTGGGTTGTATGCAAGCTGAACAATTCAACTGTCACATATTAAAGTGATAGGAAGAAGCACCGAAGAACCACTGGCTCCATCAATGTCTGTTCATTAAGATTCTCAGCATAAGAAATCACTACCTTTTGCCCAAGGTTCCAGGGAGGTCAGGTGCCATTGTACAGATGCTAAATAAGAGGATGACAATATCCCCAAACAATACCATTCCTTTGACTGTATAATAAATAGACCAATTAAAAAACAATGTTTGAACTCCAAATTAACTGTACAGAACTGGAAGCATAAACAACTAAAGGATGAGTGTGATGCTTGGTATCAGAACTTTAAACCTTCAGGCTTTATGCTGGTGTGAGTAATAGAAATGCTGACCTATCAGTTGTCTGGTGTACGACTGCTCAGAACTAAAAATTACTGCTTGATCATACTCATCTGTATCAATTCTTTCAGTAACCAGTTTCTCTTTTGAGGACTAGACTGATATAATGAACTACTCTGTAATGGTAAGGCTCAGGAAATGGACTTAGCAGAGAAACAAGAATATGTGGTAGTGGAAGCTCACCTCCCTTAGGGCAAAAATCTTAGCTAAAGCGCCTTGGCAGTGTATTAATAGCTGTACAAGAATCTTTCTCTGCTGACCACAAATATGCTGTGGTCAACAAGAGGTCTACTCACTGTTTCATTAAAACCAGTGATTTTGATTCAGCCATATGTGAAACTAAGCCACCATGTTATGAATAATAATATCCTCTTAGTCTCAATGGAGCTCTTTTTATACAGAAAGATCAACAAAGCATTTAATTAAATACTTAGTATAGCAATCTACTGACTGACCACTAAAATACAATCCTATCTGGGACAGAACAGTGCAACTATTTAACAATCCACAGGAGCAGAGGAGACAAAGAGTAGAAAACACCAACGTAAGAGCTGAAGTAAAATGTAACTACCTTAATTAGGCATGAGCATCAAGTAGAGCTAAAGTTATATTTGAAGACTGTCCTAGAATCTCTACACCTGCAATAAACAGAGTTTACACATTAAATGGAGGATGAACTCCAACTGCGCAGTGCCCTCTACAGTGGAACGAAATCTGCAAGGCTCAGAGGGAAGAAAAATGATGGATTAAATCACTTAGTTTCTGCAGCACTGTCTTCAGGTTAGAAAATCAGAGGAGAACTGAACCCAGGTGATAAAGGTTCAGCAGGGGCATGCAGAACTAAGCTGAAGTCCTCAGGTGCATGCAGAATGGCTTGGCATCTGCTTAGCCAGCTCCTCCTTAACTACTTCCAAATGTCAAACAGGATGAGTAGAACAAAATTTAGTGATTAAATGCCTTTTAAACATCTCAGTTCTAGTAGATTTGATATTTATTGTGATCCATCTCAGTATTTACCTACTATGATCCTTCTCAATCATGATTTGTAACACAGGAAAAACTACATAACTGTACTATCTGTCACACTCTAGAGTGACAAGCACCACCTATTTGGCTTGATCTTGCTGTGTGAAACAAACAAACAAGCATCACTAGGAAGAGAGAAGCCCAAACATTAAAAACTCACCCAGCATAATTGATCCCTGAGGCTGCAACACATTCATGCTAAAATTATAGAAGTTTGATTTTATTTGGGATATTTAAAATGGTGGTAATGAGCTAGGTCATGTTCTTTTCCTCTCCTAAGGTATACTGAGTGTGTTCTGCTGAGTGTAGCAGGTTACAACCATAACGTTTCCAGCAGAGTACAGGAAAGGACCCAAGAAGGGTTTAAACACAGGAAACATCTCAGATGACCAAAACAAAGAAAAGTTAGTTCAATAACAAAGGCCAGATTCTGTGACCAATCACACCTCTTTTCAGGAAGCTCCTTTGAGCTCTACAGTGATTTCTTTCCTCTTGTTCCTGCGGTAAACCCAGCCAGTAGATTTTATTCCACCCTGCCCTCAAAGACATGCATACACACTCTGCCTCAAGAGCTTTGAAACCCCAAGAGGTTTGCAAGCTGGTGCAATGTTTTCCCTGACCAACTTCTAGCAACTTGCAAGAAACAAAGCTTCTTCAGGGAGTTTGCTTCATAAGCAAACTGCCTTTAGCTCCAGTATAAGGCACATTTCTTTAACCTTTTTATCCTCCAACATAAATACAAAGCAAGTGTGTGAACACCCATTCATTCCAGAACAGATACCCAAATGTTCAAGGACAGGACAAAGCTGTTCAGAAGGGACAGTGAAGAGTGTAGAACAAAAATCTATACTGAACAAAACAGAGTAATTTTCTGAATAAATATCATGGAAGAGAGGATGTGCCCAGAATTGCCCCCATTCCAGAAACCTCTGCCAACCACATGGCTCTGTGCAGTCCTTTCACAGTTTTAAATAATGCCAGGCTGAGCAAGGCACTCTTTGGCCTTCAGTTGCTCAAGGACTACTGAACCACGCTTTACATGCTGGTAACTAAAGCAGATGCACAAACTGTAGTTTTGTGCGTTTCCTTGGGTTTACATCATGGGTTTTTAAAGAAAGATAATTACTTTTAAACTGTGTATCAAGCAGAACTCAAGTTAAAGGAAGTAAAATGAAACCAAGTAAATAAAGAAAAATTCTGTAAAGCTGTAAGGAATAACTTGGCAATACAATTGTTTTCTTAGATGTGAAGCTCCGGTGAGAGTCTGAAGAGGATTACGAGATTTATATACCCTGTAAATGACAAGGAGTGGTCTTAGCAATCTAATTGTGTCTGTTGGCTGTGATTTAGCTGGAGATGGGGTATACATCAATGAAGATAGCAAAAAGCTTCAGTTCTGAAAGTCACCTGGTGCACCGCCCTTTCTGAACACACATTTCTGCTCCTGTCTTTATGAGAAATGGTTAAAATTACTTCCCTCCCCCCCACCTTTTTATCTCTCTAATGTCTTTGTTATCTGTTAGGGAAATACAGAGCTAGAGTAACACAGGGAAAGGGAAATGTGTATATACATAATATATATATATATATAGATATATAAAGTCACTGCCAGAAATATAAAATTCCTTATTTATTATAGTTTTAAAAAATCAGACATTTATGATACTATCTCCTAGCTGAATGATTTCATGTCATTCTCTGGTATCAAGGAAAAAGAGAAGGCTTAAAAGTAGATGATTTATAGTTTTGGAAGTCTTTGAAATCAACCAAACATTTGCTGCATTCAGTAATGTTTTTTCGCTGCTATAAGTGTAGTCCAGTAAGCACAATAGCAGTGGAGTTTTTGGATAAGAGCATTTTTTTACCTTTTCTACATTTTACTTTTCTACATTTTAACAGCTGCTTAAAGATAATAAATGAAGCTTTAAAAGACACATACTAACATCAACAGAAGATGTTCCTCACACTCGACAATAAAAAAATCAGAGATCCATCAGGCTTAGACATTGGTATAAGATTAAAAACAAAAATCACATTTTCCTCTTGCTTCTCTGGAGAGAGACATTGTTTGCTGAAGAACGTAAAATTCAATTCCCCAGGGAATGTCACAGGCTTTTTGGCAGACTCTTTGAAACTGAAGTTGACTCTTTTCTGTACAACTAACATTAGAAAGAAAGGAGGAAAAAAAGGGGGGGGGGAGTGGAAGGAGAAAAGAAGGAGAAGGACATATAATTACTTTCAATGTTCACATGGCTCTGGCTTCTTGAATCTGAAAAAGTATCAGGCTGCAAAGGCTGGACTTTATCTAACTTCATACAACTGACAGGAGGGCTTCAGCTACTTCCAATTCAAAGTGGGTAGTTAGGTATCTTGGCTCTTTTCAGAGGAAAAATCGGAAATAATATTCAAGTTTACAAGCAATTAAAACGTGCTCGCTCATATTTGTACTTGTTCAATCTCTATGCCATCTAACAATGTCAGCTTTGTGCCTAGGAAGCACAGTTAGCTAGCCTAACATCAAGGTGGGCATGCATTTTACTGTCAACATCCCTCCAAACACCATTTAACAAATGTTCTCCATTCAAGCCAAACAGATGGAATTAAAAATATTCTGAGGAACTGCAGTTCTATAGGCATAAATTATATGGATGTCTTGCAATAGGAGTGCTCAGGCTCGGGAGGACAGAGGTTGTTATAAAGCTGATTGGCTTGCTTGGGCATGCAGACTAAGGCTCTCTTCACCCTAAGGAAATGTAGACTTTGAATGCTACTCCCATGAGGGCATATATACCCTTGTTGGTAAATCTCTAAATATCTTCTACTGAAGGAAATTATCACTGTCAGAGAAGATTAACAAATCAAAAAGGCTCTAATTGTCCTACCCTCCCCATAGTTGTCTTTCATGTTTAAAGCTTTGAAAGTGAAATTGGCTTTCCCTAATTTTCCAGTACACTTTTCATCCATAGATTTACTTATTAAGACTGGGTGTTTAGTGCTTTTAACCAAGCAGTGTCCTCCCTTTTTCAGCCAACCTTGTAAAAATTTTATTTAGACTATATGGGAGTAACAGTAAAAAAAAGACTAAGTGGGAAAAGAGGAGAAATACTGAGGCAAAGTTTAGGTTTACATCTAAGCTGTCATGGCTTGAAGCCCATAATCAATTTAGATTCATAGATCAGTAGCAAATATATTAAGAAATCCCATCCTTGAAACCTACCCTTGAAAATTCCAATCCAAGAATCTTGCCCTACAATCTTCTGTTTTGTGTCTATATTTGCATAATTACCTATTTGTGCAGTATTCAAGCACTGCTTTATCAGAAGAATAGAATGTTCTGCAACTCCCTCCTCTTCCACTAGCATCACCTAAACTGCCTTTCATATTCGTTATCTTCCATACCATACTTTCATCTACATCTGCCAGTAGTAATAGTAAAAAAGATACTGCACATGTGAGAGCGGCTCCATAATAAAGATGTTGCGGGTATGGAAATTGAGGTTATGGGGAGAACTGATAAAAGGATAGATAACAAATTCAGATGCAATCCAGTGAACGGGACCCGCTATAATGGTGCTAGTGGTCTCATCACGTATTACTAATAATTTATTATGTACATCAATGCAAATGCAAACATCAATGCAAAATGCCTTAGAAACAAAGATGCAAGCAAATCAGTTCAGTTCATGATGTGTATATGTGTTTTATAACACTGGTATCTGGCTTTACTTAATTTCTTCAGGCTGTTGTCAAGTGATTCTTTCACCTACAATAGTGACCTAAAGAAAAGCTTTTGGGATCATAAAGCAACCCCAGCAATGTTCAATAATACTATTGAATGAGGTCTCTAGATAGATTATGCAGTAAAAAATACTCATAAGAACCAATTAAAGCAAAAAATATAACAGGTCTCCATACACAGAATGAGTATTTGCAGTGCTTCTCACTGAACTGAGACATCTTTAAAATCTGTCATCTTTGCACATAGAGGAAGGAGATGCATTGGTCAAATATCTTGCAACAGACAGTTTACTGAAGGGCAAGTTAAAAAAACCATAAACCCCAGCTGCAACAAAAACTGGGCTTTTTTGTGTTTGCTTCCGGCTTTTTAAGACTGTGTGGTTGCCCTTCCAGAATGATGAGTTCAGACAGAACTTCCAAATGACAATGAGACAAAGTGGGGGACAAGGAACGGGGACACCCCACATCAACAAAAAAACCAACATTGAAACAGGTTTGATCTACGTTTCTTAAATGACTCTGCAACAACTGTGCTCAGAAAAGATAACACAGGGCATTATTCCATAATTTCACCCATCTCTCACATTAACATATGAAAACAAGAAACAAATCTATGTTTTAGAAAGCCATACCAATGTTCCTTTTGGACCATTGTAGAAGTCTGTTCTAGCTGCTGGTTTGTTGGTTTACTAGCATCTTTTAGCAAAGACAGTACAGCAGTTTGGACAGGCAACTCAGATAGCAACAGCAGATTAGTGTTACAGGAAGAAAGAAAAAAAGGGGGTTTTGCAGATTATGAGATTACATGCCTACCAATTATTCTAAGTACACAATAAAGGTTACTACACTAGTAACTAGATTTATATATTCTTCAGTTAATCTGTCCCAAAGCCATGGAAGCTAATTAATGAAAAATACAGTCAGGCATGGCTTCAGGCAGTAATTCAATATCACTCTAAATCTCCTCGAGACCAAACCTGTGAACCAAAGAGGAAATGCATCCTGCACAAGGACACTTGTGTTCTGAAATATGATCCCCTGTGGAGTTTTCAAATGAGGCACTTTTCCAGTGATTAACTCAGTACATTTGAATTTCATTATTTAATGTTTTAGGTGACTGGTTATTTGTGGTGCTCAGAGAGGAAAACAAGTTTTCCATGAATAAAATCATAGCAAAAAGCAGATAACGACTAAGCCATCTCAGGTCACTCCAGGCCCCATTGTTCCTTGCTGAGCCTGTAGGACATTCAGTATGTGCTCTTACAGCTTCTTTAATAATTCTTACATTCTCATTGCAATAGATCTATGTTATGATAAATCCAATTTACTCTCCATCCTGGTACATTGCTTCCTATAGTGTTCATTAAGGATCAGCAGAGGGAGGCATTTGGGCTTATCAGAATTTATCAACAGGTTGCCAGGTTGAACAAGGGCTTGGAGCAACCTTGTCTAGTGTGAGGTGTCCCTGTCCATGGCAGGGGGTTGGAACTGGATGAGCTTTAAGGTCCCTTCCAACCCAAACCAGTCTGTGATGCTATGATTCCATGAACATGCTCTGAAAATGCCCAAATTACACCAGCTTTTACGATGCTACAGCATTCCTGCGCTCCAGGGCCCTGCATCCAAGTGCAGCCAGGCAACTGAGCTCCCATCCATTGTATGAAAGATGAGAGCCCCCAAAGCTGCCTTGCAGGTGTGGCAAGGACTATGGTTGGCACACACTTCTCTGGGACTCAGGGAGAGGCTGAACGTCACTTGTGTCTCTGCCGATCTGCTATTAACCAAGAATCAACTAAGATACATCTGAGGTTTTTGTCAAATTAAAAGCTCTCTCCAGAGAAATCCACTGGATGTGTATGTTCTTTGCTAAGAAATATTTGTTGCGCCATACTTCTGGGAAAGCAAAATGCCAAGGATCAGATAATGAGATTGGAAATCCAGCGAAGAAGTTCAGATAAAGGTTAAGTAAAAAGTCAAATCAAATTTCAGAGTTCTGAAATTGTCCCTTTACTGCACTTAAAGTCTCTCTGTTCAATTCACCCTGGATTTGGTGCGATACACTACATCAGAATGTCATTTTACCTTCTATCTTCTTTTTGTTCAGCAGTATTTTCATGGGCTGCCTTTCTCTTTTAGAGTTCAAAGACAAAATTCAGCCTGCACTGACAAACTTAATTCTAGATTACATATGGATATGAAATGGGGTTTCTGTACCATGAAAACCTTTTCAGCTTTCAAGCAAACCTTTTCTTGTTCCCTGTTGGGAGGAAAAACAAGGTCTTTTTAAGTTTTATGCAAAAAGCAAAAGCTCAGGAGAGACCAAAGCAGACCCTGTTAAAAGCCTGGTGGTCAGAGCTCTCATCTGTTTGATTTGGACTAAAGGCTTGACTGAATTTCCTTCTGCCCGGGTAACATTGTTTAATACAGAACTACTGAAATCTCTGTCAGCCTCTCTATTTTTGGCAGAAATTCTGTCCTTGAGTAGAAAAGTCCTAGTAAAAGTCTAATCAAAACCAGCATACTTGTATAAGAACTGTAATGAAGGAAATATTCCAATTAGTCTAGTTTTATCAAGCCCCTTACCAGAAGCAAACAGACATTAACCACAGATGTTGAGACACTTAAAACCAAATACCAAGAAAATCCCTCCCATACCCAGAAAGGCAACAGTTACACACATTTCTGCCTCTAGTTTGGACATTCTGGTATGCTATACCTTTGGCTTCCTAGAGTAATAAATTCGCAGGTAGCAACAGTTATTTTCAAATGTTATACATAAAGCTTTTCAGAATTTGGAGGTGAACTTTTGACAGCATTATCAACTTAGATAAGGGCTTCCAAAGTCTTGCACGTAACATACTTCATGCACAAACAGAGGAAAATCTGTCCACCTGTCCTTAACTCCAGAGATGATCAGGATGGGAGGAACACCTCTGTCCTATAACCATACAGCACCCAGCTGAGGCTGTGGCTGGTTTTGCCCTGACTGCATTCATGCGGTACCTCTTTGTAGGATACTGGTACCCGAGTAAATGAAGGTGAGGCACCTCTGGTTAACATGGCCCTCACAAGGCCACACCTGTGTTTAATAAGGTAGCACACAGCAATGTGTTTATAGAATCATAGAATCATAGAATAGTTAGGGTTGGAAAGGAACTTAAGAGAATCAAGTCCCAACCCCCCTGCCATGGGCAGGGACACCTCGCTCTAAACCATATCACCCAAGGCCTCGTCCAACCTGGCCTTGAACACTGCCGGGGATGGAGCATTCACAGCCTCCTTGAGTAATCTATTACAGTGCCCCACCACGCTAACAGGAAAGAATTTCCTCCTTATATCCAATCTAAATTTCCCCTGTTTAAGTTTTAACCCATTACCCCTTGTCCTATCATTACAGTCCCTAATGAAGAGTTCATTCCCAGCATCCCTATATGCCCCCTTCAGATACTGGAAGGCTGCTACGAGGTCTCCATGCAGCCTTCTCTTCTCCAGACTGGACAGTCCCAACTTTCTCAGCCTATCTTCATATGGGAGGTGCTCCAGTCCCCTGATCACTCTCATGGCCCTCCTCTGGACTTGTTCCAACAGATCCATGTCCCTTTTATGTTGAGGACACCAGAACTGCACACAATACTCCAAGTGAGGTCTCACGAGAGCAGAATAAAGGGGCAGGATCACCTCCTTCGACCTGCTGGTCACACTCCTTTTGATGCAGCCCAGGATACGGTTGGCTTTCTGGGCTGCAAGCGCACACTGCCGGCTCATGTTCATTTTCTCATCGACTAGCACCCCCAAGTCCTTCTCCGCAGGTCTGCTCTGAATCTCTTCTCTGCCCAGCCTGTAGCTGTATTCTGTGCTGCCAATGTTAGTTCAGGTGACTTGGCAAACAGCCCTATAAAAGGCTGCAGGCAAGTGATCCTGCTGTCTGTGCAAAGCCAAGAAGAAGCACATGGAGAGAGGAGTACAGCAGAGCTGCACCAAAGCCAGGTGTTCAGGAGTCCTTCTGAGTGGAGGTTGCTACAAAATTGAGATTGCTGTGTCTTCATGATGGGGCTTCTCCTTCTGAATGCAACAGCACCGCATAGGCAGAAAGTGGAGTTTAGGAAAAGATGTGACTGCTTTTCATATTGTTTAATAACCCACAAGGTGGTCTCTTGCTTGTCCTCACCTTTTGCCCATCTCTTTCCATGTTCTCGTTTTTGTTTTGGTCTCTTTCTCCCTTTCTTTTTTTTTCTCTGCACTAGATTTTCAAAGCTGTCCCTTGCAGACAATGGAGAGAGACTACTGCACAGTAACTACACAATCTCCCTCTCACTGCATCAAAAGTGTATTGAGAAAGCTTGTTCCATCTACCTTATACTGAGTATTGACATTAGCAACAAGGACTTAGCTAAAGATATATCTACTGCTTTAAAACCTGTAAGGTTTAAATGTTAGATGTTTTGAGGCTTACATTTAATTCATTTTTTTAACCTTCATTTAGACACTATATATACAAGAAGGTTTTTATCTTTTCTGAATGAATGTCACCATATGGCAGAAGGTATCTAAGCCCTCTGTGACTTATTCCAGACCTGGAACCACTGAGCAGAAGAGCAGAACCTTTTTTAATATGCAAGTGATGATCAGTGTCACTTATCATTTAGATCCAAATAGATTAGGGTAATTGCTTAAACACAACATTAATTAAAAATAGGGCTGCAATTTTAACTAAGGTACTGTTTTTAATAAAAAAGCTAAATGTCAGAGTGTAACTATTGTGATGACTGCAGTTTCCACATTATAAATAAAATACATGTGTGCAAGAACAAGAACTAGAACATGCTCCTCATACTTCTTCAGTTGTTGCTTAATATATCTGGAATATATTAAAAAGTCATATTCTATTATAACTCAAACAATGGACACATGTCACGAAATATACACTATCTGTACAGAGGACTAATGCGTAGTCAAGAAGCATGTTTTCAAAGGGACACAGTCACCATTTGGGTGCTGCTGAACCCAGCACAGGCACAACCAACTGCACATTTGCCTTCTACATTAGGTGAAAATTCCTTCACTAAATTTGACTTTCTTGGCTGAGTTGTCATGCCAAACATCACCCTTCAAGTGTAATTAGTACCAGCAAAGCTTGCTTGTTCTATTAGGTTATGACAGCTTTACTCTACCTGAGGTTAATGTAAAACCGCAATGACAACATTTCCGTAGATTAATGATAGCAAGAGTTTCCCTTATTTACAGGCAGTTCATACACACTCTTCCAAGTCGATGACAACAATTCTATTGACTTTAGCAGCAGCAGACCTTTACCCATAAGAAATGCAGGTTTGACCCCATGTTTAGAATGCATAGATATTCTTACAGTTAAATAGTTCTCAAAAAAAGAAACCAAACAAAAAACTTTGGAAAATAGGTTGTATAAAACCACAAAAAAATAGCTGTACTTTTCTCTCTGAAGTGATGTCTTCATTTATACACACAGACACAAAGACTATAGGGATTTGCTTACTTGAAGATATTTGGCCTCAAGGTCAAATCAGACAACATTTAAGAGGCAGTGAGATACCAATGTGATCAATCATACCTTGTTTGTCTTTAGTGCATCCTGGGAACACAGATCAGCAAGATGTTCCCCTTCAGCCTTTATTCGTCTGCCCCTGAAAAACAATGGAAGATGCACAGAGATTTCAGGGGTGACCTGAATTTAGACGTATGATTTTCGAGATGTAGCTAAGAATTTAGTGTTTTGCATAGGGTTTGTTTCTTAAATGATTATTTATACTAAAATAAAATCTTGTCCCCACTGTATATCCATTAAAGCTAAGTACACCTTCCATGTTCTCTCCTGGGAGCCTCTTAGTACGCAATCAGAATAATTAATCTACTCACCAATAAGATGCAATACAGAATAATTCTCTAATAACTGCAAACTTTTAACATTAAGCTGACAGAAACAATCCATTTTTAATAACAGTCTGCATTGGTAACCCTGTATTTTAACCCAAGGTGAAAGGTGAAGATTAAATCTCTTCCACCTTTCTGAATGCAGCTGCTGTGCACACAGACTTTAATTGATGTGAGACTCAGCTTTGTAACTCAAGACTATCTCCTTCCTGCAGCACTGAAGACATGTGATTCAAGGCTCAGTTACTGCTGGTAGCAGGCCCTTCTCAGCTGATAGTGTAGACAGAATAAAGACTTTGTCACTATTTGTTCTCCATCAGGGTGACTTTTTTCTTCTTCATAACTCCAGTATTCAGGTCAGGCCTATAACGGTGGCCTCTTGGCAATAAAAGATATGAAGTGAAACAAACTGAAAAATGAGGCAAAAACCACACAGGTGAACAAAGTTGTGATGCAGAAATCCACTTAACACTCACTAAGCAATGTGTACATGAGTTTTTTGTGAGGAGAACCATTTGCATGTAGTTTTTTTTGTTTTTGTTTATCTTTTGCACCTGAGTACAAATGTATTCCAAACCTGAAGCAATTTCTTCATTTCCTCCCCAACTAAATGTGCCTGTAGATTCAGGAATGAAATTGTTGACCTGGACATCATAGCAGGTCTAGTTAAGTTATTCTCTAGGATATATCACCAGACCTTAAAGATCTAAAGCCACAGACTCAACTGCTTGAACAGAACTTAGTACTCTGAGTACTGGCCTAGAAACATCTCTCTCAAATCAGGGACTAAATCAAGACACAATATACAAAATGACAATTGACTTGCTGAACTTCCAGGGACTTAAGAGGTTGCCATACATGAGGCTTTACTCACAAAGCAGCATCTCTAACATGTGGCGACCACACACACATGCTGAGTTTAGATGGAGGACCAGGATGTCTTATACACAGTGGACTTATTGCTTCAAAACTACAGGTTTTTGATGAATACTGGCAATGATGAAAATTGTGTAAAAATATTCTCCCAATACCACACTAATTTTATATATAAGACTAAGAAGTTAATATGTATTATATATGCATGATCTAAATAATCCGTACAATTTTCATTGGAAAAAGAAAGAATTAAAGAAAAAAATAACACCCCAAAATCCCAGCACAGAACCAAAGGACACCACGTTTTTCCAGCCTAGTTTTCCAAGTCATCTCTTTCTGGCAGGCCTCCTTATTTTAGAGAAACTTAGCTTCAATCACTCTGTGATTTTAATTCCAGCATTTGGCGAAATCCAGTTTTCTAATCTCTGGCTGAGTGAAGATATCCAAATTACCAAAGTGGAGACTTTTGCCCACGGCATGCCAAGCCTAAGCGGTAGGAGTGGATCTGTTCTTGGGTTTCCAGATCATAGGAGTGGATCTGTTCTTGGGTTTCTAGAACATCTAACCAACCGTCTGTCCAACTAGATAGCACCATGTTTGAAGGCTAGTGCCAGTGAGCCAGTGAGCTAGGTGAACATTTCTGGTGAATCCCAAACCACTCCAGTAATTTCCTGAGATTCCAGATGCTTTCACAGAACAGCATTACCAGAAGATAACAAAGCCCTATGAGACTTAGTGTAGGCAGTTCAGAGAGTGGATTTTAGTCTTTTCCCACCCTGAATAGAACGTTTTAATGTGGGAATTACAGCATTTTAAGAGAAATCACCCTCAGATTTAAACTTAAAATTAAAACTGAACTTCACAGCTCTGAGAGCTAGATTCACAAGACAAGAAAATGAAGATGCCTGAGGATGCTGAGCATTGCTAAACACTGCTGGAATCTTCAAGGGTTTTAAGGGCTTTATGCAATTAATTTGGTCATTCACTTTGCTAACACTTGCATCCTTTTTGGACAGTGGCAGGTCACAGTATCACAGTATCACAGTATGTTAGAGATTGGAAGGGACCTCAAAAGATCATCTAGTCCAATCCCCCTGCTGGAGCAGGAACACCTAGATAAGGTTACACAGGAACGTGTCCAGGCGGGTTTTGAATGTCTCCAAATAAGGAGATTCCACAACCTCCCTGGGCAGCCTGTTCCAGTGTTCCGTCACCCTCACTGAGAAGAAGTTTCTTCTCAGGTTTAAGTGGAACCTCTTGTGCTCCAATTTGTACCCATTACCCCTTGTCCTTTCATTGTTTGCCACTGAGAAGAGCCTGGCTCCATCCTCATGACACTCCCCCTTTATATATTTATATACACTAATAAGGTCACCCCTCAATCTCCTCTTCTCCAAACTATAGAGACCCAGCTCCCTCAGTCTTTCCTCATAAGGGAGATGCTCCACTCCCTTAATCATCTTAGCTGCCCTGCGCTGGACTCTCTCCAGCAGGTCCCTGTCCTTTTTAAACTGAGGGGCCCAGAACTGGACACAATATTCCAGATGAGGTCTCACCAGGGCAGAGTAGAGGGGAAGGAGGACCTCTCTCGACCTACTAACCACCCCCCTTCTAATACACCCCAGGATGCCATTGGCCTTCTTGGCCACAAGGGCACAGTGTCGGCTCATAGTCACCCTGTCGTCCACCAGGACCCCCAGGTCCCTCTCCCCTACACTGCTCTCTAACAGGTTGTTCCCCAGCCTATACTGGAACCTGGGGTTGTTCCTGCCCAGATGCAGGACTCTACACTTTCCCTTGTTATATTTCATCAAGTTATTCCCCGCCCAGCTCTCCAGCCTGTCCAGGTCCCTCTGGATGGCAGCACAGCCTTCTGGCGTGTCGGCCACCCCTCCCAGCTTAGTGTCATCAGCAAACTTGCTGATAGTACACTCAATTCCCTCATCTAAATCATTGATGAATATATTAAATAATACTGGTCCCAGTACCGACCCTTGAGGCACTCCACTAGATACAGGCCTCCAACTAGACTCCGCCCCATAGACTACAACTCTCTGGCTTCTCTCCTTCAGCCAGTTCACAGTCCAAAGGTCACTGAGAAACCTGAGGTGGTAAGTAACTATCAGCACCATTTTGTGTCACAGCTGGAGCCTGACCTCTCTGCTGTCTGCTGCTGGGTAGGTGATCACAATTATGAGAACAAAGTTAGTACTTCATGGGAAAGTATACACTGTTTTTTTCAAAGGCTGTGGCACTTCATGCACTGCAGGTATCTCCACAGCCTCCTCAGAGCTAACTGACAATGAAGAGCCAATTAAACATGGCCACAGGGTTCGTTTCCAAGGGACTCTCAGAAGAATATCTTACATGGAACTACTGTATGTGCTGATTTAAAATGACTTCTTAATTAAGCACCAGGTCATATGTTAATAAAAGTAATTACAGAGGGTGCAAGAGACCTTGAATCATGTCATCCTTAGCCTGAACTTGTGCTATATCATGCAATTGGTGATGTACTGTAACTTGGTCCAAAAAGGCTAGAACCAGAGTTGGAATGGAAAACTTAGCATCACTAACCTAGTCCTAAATTATCTCCTGAGTCATTATTGCATTAGCTAGTACACAAGTAAAAGAAAGAGGAGAAGGGAAAAAATAAGATAGATAGGAATAGCTTTTATTTTAATAAAAAAGCTAATTTTGGAAATAGGCCAAGGAAGCAGGGGCATTAATATATTATTGTGCTGATCTCAGGGTCAAAAGACAGTCAGTTACAGAGAAAAATTATGTATCTAAAGGGTATCTGTCAGAGCGGTTTAGCATTTAGAGCAACAGCCCTCTGTTACGTGCTGTTACATGGCAGAAGTTAGCTTTATTCAGATAAAAAAAAAAATCAGACCCTTTTACCTAAGGGAGAGGATTTAGCTCACAAGAGCCCTAAGTGATTGTGGTGTGTAAAATCAGAAAAAAACATCTTTTTCTCCAATTCCTCACACTAACAGGGTCTTGTTTACTCCATAGTTCACTATAGGCTATTAATTTTAGGGAGGAAATAAATTCTTGAGTTAAAAATTGACCCCCCTTCTTTTTACCACAAAAGTGCTGAACAAAATGGGTGGAGGGTGGTATGTTTATGATTCTAATTGTACTAACTGCAGGCAGTTAAGCCTCACTTCAGTTGCCATGTCCTTGCCTAAATCCATTTCTCTTGATAATGATCCAGCAATGTCCTCCATCAGTTTATATATATATACTATATGTTACAGAAGAGCAGAATCCCATGCAACTTGAAAAGAACTTTCTTATACATTGCCCTATTGACTGTTTGTTTGGCTTAGAACACTTGTTTTTGTAGTAGAGATGATTTTGTGCAGTCCACATCACCTCTGAATACCAAGAGCTAGGACCATATCAAAACACTGATATAATACAGCAGCAGTTTTGAAAACACTGGTCTTGTTCTCTCCAGGCTTCAAGTCCTGTCTCGGAAATGAGAATAAGAGACAGAAAAAGAGAATAACTACCTGTGCACAAGAAGGAAAAGCACTACTGGCTGGTGGGTGTACAAACACCCTGACAACCTTTATCAGGAGCATTTCTCAGAACAGCAGACCATACCACCACCTACTCACCTACATTTGCAGCAGCAAGAAGAGGAAAATAAAGGTACAGTGCCATCCACCCAGTTACATCACTAGTGCTGATTGGTATGTTCAGGTTTTAGGCCTTAAAGAGACTTCTCCCTTTAGACCTGAGTAATAAATAGGGTGATAAAAGCATTTTGGACAGAGACTTCGAATAGGGTGACACGAAAGCAAGCATGGAAGAAGTTGCCAAGGGGAAGGTTAATTATGCAACTTAAGGAGTTGTTATTGGGTTTGATAAGCTAGAAATAGAATTTGAGGTCCTTCCAACACATTAAACAATGTCTTCCAAGGAGGTCTAATTGAGTAAGATTTTAGATTAGTATTGAAGGATCTTCTGCTGGGCCTTACTGCTTCACATATACTACAAGGGTCAAAAAGAGGCAAAGTAAGACAACTGCAATTAAGCATACTTACTAATGATCAGAATAGCACAAGCAGACCACAAAGTCTGGTTTAAGTGGGATTCATAGGTACCTAAGAAATAAAACCAGAAACTTGACTTTATTTTGTAGATTCAAAGTTACTTCTGGGGCTGATAGAAACAATCACACACCCTCTTTCCCAGGATCAAACACTGGTGAACAAAAAGGAGATTAAAAGTAAAGACCAGATGTTGCCTATAAATGTGGCTCTGAATTAAATAAAATCTGTCAGTTTAGCCTAATAAAAACCACTTCTCAGAATTTTTTACACCTGAGATAAACAATGTGTGATAAAGAATATGGAAACTTCCAGACAATAAAGCATTAATAAGTTTCTGGTATGCCAAATTAATTTGGTTACACAATTATTGACTATGCAATACAGTGTTAACTAAACTCTCTTTATTCATCTCCTGAACCCAAGTCCCTGGATTAATTTAAAAGTTTGTCTCTCAGTGGGAGTTGTCTATTTAAAGCAGTTTTGAGGGTCTGGTCTACGGCTCTCAGATTTTCATTGACTTAAAAAAATGTAGTGTGTCAGCTTTATGCAGAAAGGGACTTTGAACCAAAACAGCATCTTTGTAAGAGGATTAGAAAAATTCCAGTCTTTTAATGACTGGCTAGATGTTTACTATACTTAATACTGTTTGTCTGTTATTCATAATTAACAGTATAAACACTTTAAACCGATGTTATAAAAAATCTGTCATCTTATCCAGAGTTTTGTTGAATAGTTCTTTTGAAATGACTTGATTACTGATTTCTTTAGGAAATTATGCAGCTAAATGCTCATGCTTGCCTTTATAACGGGCATCTCTGCTGCTTCTGGGAAGTTCTACTAAGGCCCATGGTACCAAGTTTACCTTAGCACTGGCCCAGGCAAATCAGAAGCTTCACTGGAGGGGGAAAATATGCTTAGGACTGCCAGAAGAAACCTATTTTCTAAATCACAAAACCTATTTTCTAATGTCATTAATGTCACCTAGCAATTTATGCCCTATCTGGGGTTTTTCTGTTCCAAATAGTAATATTTTCATAGTGCTTTGATAAAGATGGAAACTTTTTTCCCCAAAATCTTGTATACCAATCAGGTCCCTTCATCCTAAGTAATTTAAAACTAGGCTTGGACATCAGCACCTAATATAGCCCCTTAGAAACCCTGGCTGAGGACTCAATTTCACCTCATTAATACAGCCCTATGTTATGGGATAGTGTGTGATAACAGGCCTTTTTAAAACAGCTAAGATGTATTTTGTAATTTAGAAAATTACTCTCAGAAACCATTTGTTAGTTTAATGAAAATCTGAAACTACAGATTTGCATAATTAAATTAATTGTAATGGCTCTGCTGGAATGATTTCTTTCAAACAGGTTATTTGAACGATTGAAAGAGGGATTTCACAGCTGAAAGAAAGAAAGGATTTGTCCTAAAACCTGTGTAAGCAAAACACATTTAAATTTCATAATACAGTACCGTTGACTCTGAGGAGCTATTGGTTTTGCATGTCTTGAGATTTAGGAGATACATCTCTTCAGGAGCCTATTCAAGAATACCTTGAAAGAATTCAGTGCTCTCCTAATGTAAGTGTTCATCACCCACTGATGACAAAAGAGCAGGTGCATTCACTTATTAAAATGTGACTTTATTAAGTTACAAAGAATTACATGAGATTGTGTAACATTTCTGCCAAAATGGAGTTTCAGAGTAAACAGAAAACCTATTTCCACCACAGGGGAAAGATTCAAGCCTGGAACAGGGGAGATGGATTTAAAAATTACCAAAACACATGTAGTTCAAAAAGAATTATGTGAAGTGACAAAACAATGACCCATGAGGCAACAGAGGTGGTGACCTTATGGGAGAATATAAGTCTTGATAATCTCCTGTACAGGTTTGCTGTTGAGGTCCTCAAGCAGCATCGTTATTAGGAATATCTTACAACCTTCATTGCTCAATATTAACTTCTGAGCACATTGTGAGCCTTGGGGAAGAAATGTTCCATACTTTGAACTGGGGGCTCCCCCCACTTCCATGATCATTCCCCTTCAGTCCTTCAATGAGAAGATCATTTCCATTCCTCATTTAATTTCTTTCACTGCAGTCGGAATAATTTTGCCAGCCATTTGCTGTGGAACAAAAATATTCTGTATTCTGACAATTGCACCCTTGCAGTCATCCAAGCACGTTAACACAGGGTTGTGTTACCATGAGGTCACAGAAAGTGTTTCAGCTAAACATTTTGATGAAGCTGAAAAGCACACAAGCTCAATCCCATATAGCTCTGGTATCAACTGGTTACTTCTTGGCTAGAAAAGTTGTGCCCACAACTTGAGAGAGGCACTTAGCAAGCAGGAACAAATAACAAGGTCACAGATGGAACAGCATATCTAATGCACTGAGAAAAGGAGCAGGTGTGATGAAGGTCCCAAAGGTCTGCCCAAAATTGGAACAAATAAACAGCAACTGAGTGACTGAGTGACATGTGTAAAGGGTGAGAGGCAGCACAGTTTGACATCTTTGACATAAGGACTAGCTGGGCCAACTGACAGCTCATATCCTTCACTCTCACAGATGCAGTTACTGCATTGTACACATTCTTTCATTAAAATACTGCTGAGTATTCAATATGCAAACATTGCCATTTGAAATCATGGCAAGAAGTACTTTTTTAGCACATAGACTATGCAGGATGCTTTGACACAAATTCTGATATATTTATGGGGCTAATTCCCCATTGTTTAGTTTAAAGCCTCCTCCATCTTACATAGACTTTAATTCAACTATGCAAATATGTTTTGCAGGATGTGCAATTGTTGCTCTCTGTCCTGTTGTAATCGAAGTGCCAATGTGGAAAGTGTTTACTTGCCTTCTGCTACTTAGGCTATAATTTTCTTGGGGATGGGGAGGGGAAAGAAAAAAATGGTTAAACCACATTTCTGAACTAGAAATCTAAAGTGTTATTATGGTCATAGCAACACTAGAAGAAATGTAGCAATCTCCACTCTATGATTTAAAATGAAAACATAATTATCATTGTCTTCTGGTAGTTAGGGACATAATTATTCATTGCATTTGTGCCACTTGTGATTCCACACAATTTGCTCCAAGTCTGTTATTTGACAAGTGTAGGAAAGCACAACCAGTGGCTGGTACTTAAGGGAGTGTCTTGGGAACTACCATAAGGTAAATAGATGTTAGTGAATTCCTAGCCCCAATGGCTAAACTGCAGAAGCTGAGCAGTATTAAATACAGCATACTTTCCAATCTCCGAGCTGTGAGGTATATAGAAATGATTCGTGTCAGAAACTTAGGAGTCCTTGTCATCATTGCACTTTGGGAGGAATCGAAAATCATGTGTAGAATGTATACAAATGATCAGATTAAGATGGGAGTTCCTGTAAATACAATGACGAAAAGAAAAGAATGAACAAAGGAATAATCCTTCCTAATCAAAGTCTTTGTTACTTTAAGGGGTACTTTGTTTAAATACTTGAATGTCTCAAATGCTTTGCTAACTACAGAGGGTGTTTTGTTTAACTGCTTGAATACCTTAACGGGGTTAGGTAATCAAGGGATACATTCTGTTACGGGATAAGGTGAAACTTGTGTATTCAATATGTAACTATATAAGAAATGGAATTGAGGGGGCTAAGATAGTGGTTAAGCTTGTGACAGACATTCCCTGTTAATGTATTGCCAAGGAATTCAATGACTTTTTAAGAAGTTTCATCACCCAAAGATAAGATCCCAGCAACAGGAGGAGAACAATGAAAAAGAATCACGTCGGTATTTGGGTGAAGGAGACGACAGGATTGGCTGAAACCCAAGATCGAGGAGTATAAGAGACTGTACCCCAGAAATCTCGGTGTGTGTCTTGGGTGGAGCGGAGACTCCCTGGCGCACCCAGCGCTGCTTGCTTATTGCCTCTTGATATTAATCAATTGTAATAAAAAATTAATTAAATCAGATCATGGCCAAGACGGAATTTTTATAACAGAGCCACCTACAACTTCCTCTCACTGAAGCATACAGGTGTGCTTAGCAAACCTCAGCTGCATATAAAATGTATTTATGTCCAACCTGTTTCCCAGAAGGATACAAGATGCTGATTTGAAGCAGCATGACAATGAAGCCATGATAATAAGAAGACCTTATCCTCCTTAGCAACATTCTGCAGCTAGGGAGTGCAGTTTTGATTCAGCTGCCTTCTATAGGACAAAAGCTTACCTTGTAGATTACAGTTTACCCTGTATTACTTTGTTTATAATGTCCCTCCACCCTTCATGCCACCCAGAGTGAGAGTTCATGACACTTTTGATGTGTATTTTACAAAGAGTGCATTTTAAATAAGCTGGGAAGGTTAACTCAAGATCCTTTAATTCCCAGCATATATCTTGGTGAAGGGAACATAGACCAAACCATTGAAAACCCCAGCTAGAAAGCTGGTTTGAGTAAAACCTTCACCCTGAAAGAGCCCTCGCAGACCAATTCCACGGATCTGTTCAGATCCTCTCTGCAAGGCTGCCCAGAGGAAGCAGGGACTGTGGCTTCTGCCCTCAGGCAGCAGCTTAGGGTAGCAGAAAAGGATGCCATGACCTTGCAGGTTTGCTCACCTTCGTTCTGCCCTCAGCATTTTCCCAGTGTGCCACCTTGCCAAGGAGGGCATGAGAGCAGCAGGTCTGGCAGTGGAGCATCTCTCTGATGAGAGAGCTCGCAATGATTCACAGATATCTTTGATCAGGACTGGCTCAAATGAATTAGCCCCCTCCCTCTTCCCTATTTCTTTATAATATAATGCTTTTCACTTAGTTAAAGGGCATCAATTCTTATGCAAGTCGGTGCTGCCCCAGCTGACCTAGGTTGATATTGACCTTAAGCCCTGAAGAAACAACCCATTTTGGTTACAATTGACCTCTCTTACCTTCACTGACAGTTAAATGTATGTCTTCCATTCATGAAGTGAAAAGGACTGGGCTAATGGTCTGTCTTACACTGTTGTACCTCCACCTGAAGAAGGAGTTTTAGAGCCACCAAACAGTGAAGTCCAGTTAAAATGCTCCCTCAGACCCTTAGAAATCTTAGTATTACCTTCTTTCCTATTGCTCTGGTTTGGAGCCACGAGTCCCAGGAAAGGGCCAGGGCATATCTACACAGCAAGCTGAAATGCTTGAGTCTTCAATTTAGTTACTCTGCAATATTTGGTTTTATAGAGCAAAGAGACTGAAATCAGTATCAGACAATGCATGTGAATAAACGCTTATACAAAGGACCATGTAAAATTATATTTAGCTTTGGAAAAGAGGAGTATTTTCTTTGTTGGACACAAAAAAGGGGGGGGGGGGAGGAGGTGAAGGGAAATGGAGGAGATTTTCTTTTTTTTTTTAACTAAAACCTAAAACATTTTAATAAAAATATCACTCTACTCATAAATGTTCGTTTTCTGCAAAAAGATCTAAACCCAGTTTTACTGCCCTTGATTTGTAATTTGTTCTTCCACTCACACGGACTTGTTCATTTTTCTCTGAACTATAGTGAAGACATGGCAGTTACACTGAAAATAAGTCACAACCCAGAACTGAATCCACTGATTCAGCACAACCAAACTAACGTCTCAGAAAAAGTTTTGTTAGTCTTTATTAAAAGGATTATTATGAAAGCAATGATATTTTTTTCATGCTATTTTATGTCAACCTGAAAATTCCAACACTGAAGAAAGCAGTAAATATCTTCAGCAGTATATGATATATGCTAGAATAGCTGGGAGAAGGATTTATTAATTTTTAAATGGTTTTGGGAAATGAATTAGGCTAAAGTAAAACAAAATCATTACAGGCTAGAAAACTTGAATTCCTAGAAAGATTTGCATGCCTATAGGTGAGTCCTTATCCTGGGCTCCCAGGTCTGGTAATTTCCCCACTGCAAATGACATGCTGCCAGGATAAGATAATACATCTTCAGTATAGCCTTTTGTGAATTGCTGATTCAGTCTTTGATTAATTGTTTTCCCACTGCCATTTATATTTAACTGGAAATTTGGCTTGTCCTTCTTCCTTTTTTTTTTTTTCTCCTAAAGTTTTGCTTTGTTTTATTATTTGTATCAGGACACAATTTCTACCAGACCTTGCTTTCCAGTAACTTTGCATGAACATTATTTTGCAGTTTCCCAGAACTGATGGAAAGTGTTTATAGTAAAGAAACACTCCCCACTCTGAGCTGTTTTTTCTGTCTGGAAGTTGCACGCCTCATCACATTACACACAGTCCCTGTAGTCAGCAAGGGCCAGACTCTTCTCAAAGCCGGGAAACCCAGGAGAAGCTCAAAGTGAGCAGTCCCATGTTGCCCTCCTGCCAGGTGTGCAGAGGCGGGAAAAGACCATGATAAATTTCTCAGGGTTGCAGATTACTTACTGCTGTTTGCCAGAAGCATTTACTAATGGCATTGTAGCATTTTAATCCTACCATCATTTTTGACAGACACTTGTACCAAAGCAGACTGAAAATCCTCTGATACAGCACTACCGGAGGAACGACTCAAAAAGACTGAGAAATGAAAACATCTGCGTCTCTTGCCACAGACCTTTTCTGCATTCGCAAATCTGCATTTGTGGTCATGCCATGGTTAGACTCCAGATGCTCCTTGTCTGTTGATCTGTTCTAGCTCACATAGGTCCTATGTGCATGGGACACCACTGTACATAGCAACTGAGCACCCAGCAGCTGAGCAAATCCTAACGGAAATGGGCATTCACAATATCTGATGAGAGGCACCCAACATCTGAATCTCTGGATCAAAGATACACTAATATCCAATGATAAAGAAACCCCCAGATTTTAGATAATAGTTGTGGTTCAATAAGTCTTCTTTCATATGAAATGAAGGTTCTCAAAAGTCAAATATTCAAGACTTAACTCAAAGTTTTTAAAGCATCACTTTACTGGGAGCATTTGCTTTTCTTCAATATTAGAATGCATCCACTTTCCACTGGAGGTCTGTGTGTGGCTTTCATTTAACTTCTGTATTTTGAGATGCAAACAGAACTTTAAATATTTGCTAGTTAATGGTCCCCACTGTCTTTTAAAATAAAAACACACATATCCTCTGTAGAAAAATTACATATTTGTAGCAATGATTTTCCTCCCTGCCTTTCCCCCCCCATTCCAATCCTTCAAGGAATATTGTCTAAATACTCTCCAAGGATTTTCCCTACTTCTGGCATGCATGTGAATCTCAGTGAAAATTATGTCTGCGTATCACAAGGAGAATAGATCCCTAAATAATTCATTAGACTACACATCAGAACATTTTCCTTGATGAACAGTTACTAACAACAATTGTGGAAAGGTCCACTTCTAAATATTTTTAGAGACTAACCAAAGGTTTCAGTTATTGACACAGTTTACAGAGTGATTTAAACCAGAGAAGTGTGGGCAGCACTGCTTTCCAAAGGATTTTTAAAGCAGCATCACTTACTGATGCTGACAAAGGAAAAATATAGGGAAAAGACAATCAACGGGGCCACATTTTGACTTAATTCATTAATATTTGAGAACAAGTAAGACTGGCTTTGCCCCAGCTATTGGTAATAGGATACAAGGCTTTCACCTCTAGGTCAACAGTCCAAAGCCAACTTGGGTCAGTACTGACTGAAAGTCATTGCTATCTATTCAAACACTCTTCAAGAGTATATGTAAAATAAGTTGGTGGTCTCTGTTTATTTCCTAATGGTTAAGGTCCCGATTCAGCAAAACTCTTAAGCATGCACTTAATGAGAAGCAGAGGTTTAAATCCTTTTGAATTTTAACATCTGGTTACAGTTAAGCATGCTCTTAACAACCTCACCAGCATGGTGAGGAATATTGAATCATGGGCTGGTTCAATATACACTTAGGAAGCCTTGCTAAATAAGAACCACAGTGTGTTGGTTTGTCAGTTGTTTGTGCACACACAAGGAGAAGGAAGAATCAAGCAATCCCGTTTCCCCTTCTTCAAAGAATATTACCTACATGCTGGTACTGCGAGCTGATGATGGTGCAGGCATAAGAACGAGGCTATCAGTTGTAGAAGAGTTCCCCTTTCATTCACCCATATTAATGGGACAAGGTGGGGAAAAAGTGTTTGGACTGCCATTATGAAGTGAAAGATAAGGCCTTAGAACTGTATTGCTTTTCTTGCCCAACAGCTTTCACAAGCGTGGCATGTGCTTTAAAAAGGAGTGGAATGGAAACATGGCATTTGCACAGGCTTCCTGGTGCTTATGCATGCATGTGCTGTGCTAAAGATGTGTGCATGTATGAATCTAGTCTGGAAGAATGGAAGCTTCCTGGCCCAGCCACATTCAGTATTAACAGATGAAGCTCATTTCTTACAACATAAGGCATTGCAAGGGATAGGGACAAAGTTATTTGGGAATCTAATGTTTTGAGTTCATATTTGTAGTTGAAAACTATAATGACTGTCATATGGATAGAAGTTTTTAAACACTGCTTGTTGAAGCCATCCTCTCTCCTGCTAGATTAAATAACTTCTAAGATTATCGGTTGATCAGGGTTTGTTTTGTTTCTTTTAAAGAGAATTGTATTCTGGGACTTTTCCATGGTGCCAACACTTACTATCTTGCATGATCAAGGTCAACTGCTGTGAAATTAAAGCTAGTGTTTCAAACTGCAGTAGGCTGAGAAAACCACTATTTTATTACCATGACTGTGATGTTAGTAAGACAAGTAGAATTCCATCGGTTACAAGTGCTACTCCCTGTCCCTAAAGTCTCTAACTGCAATGCTGCCAGTTGTACAGCCCACACAAAGAAGTGATGGTTCCAGTTTTGCCATGGTGCAGTTGAAATCAGCTGAGTGAATTATACCATGGAACTGAGATCAACGTTTAGTTCAGCATTCAGTAAACCTTCTGGCAGGTTTTTGCTTGAATAGCAAAGAGACAGCTATGAAATCAGTTTGTAATGAAGTGATCACATCCTATTTCCTCCATCTTAAGCAACAGTTTTCCAAGTACTTAATCTCAGAAGGTTTCCATCTCACACGATTTTGGGTAAGGCTTGATAAGTGTCCTTTACAAAAATGAATGAAACCACTGACCTCTTTTAAGTTTACCCATTTCTAGTGGAAACTCAACCTAAAAAGTCATCACTAATAAAATGTATGGCATGACTAAGAACTCCTCAGCTTGCAGGAGTTCTCAGAAAACACTTCCTGGAGCAAGAGCTCTGGCTCTTCCTCTGGGACATTCAAAAAAGGCTATTCCCTCACTTAGTGACAGGACACTCCATACTGATCACAGTATTGAGACTGACATGCTGATCCCAATATTGAGACTCACAAGACAAGCCTTGAGCTCTTGTGTTTCAAATGCACACAGAAGATCCATCCACTTAGTTCTTTCATCAAAAGGTACCTAAAGTTTTGATTATGATAACTATTATAAGATAAACATAGTAATTTCAGACTGAGTAATTTCAAACCAATTTGCATTGGCTGATTTTGATTGCCTCAAATTCATAAGCGTTTGGTTTTGCAGCTTGTGATTAACCACTGACCTTCACAAAAGACTAACACAACATTTCAGTGGAATGCAAATAGATGTCTGCCACCCTAGCTGAACTGGGGAACAAATCACTATTCAGCCAAGTGTTTAAAAAGCATTAAGCTTGCCTTACATTTTGCACTGTTCTGTGCTGTTTACTCCATAACTTTGTCAAAGGAGTTCATGTTTATTTGTATCCTATTGGTGTGCTCTGCTTCTGCTCTTTTACTTCATTTTTTTTTCTTATTAGTCATAGTAGCCACAAGAAATTAAGAGTACCACCAAGACACACTGATGATAAATAAAGGTTTGGAACTACCTTTCCTTTCCCTTACCCATTTGTAGAAGAGCTTTATCTACTATGAGAGTAGAAGAAACAACTTCATTCCAGGCTTCTTGTGTACATTCAGCTTTCCTGAAAAGAAGGAAGAGGTTCTGATTCATGATTTAAAATGCTGTGACTACAACTCAAAATAGAAAAGAAAGCATAACAACAGGTGCTCAATGAAGGAAACACCTGCATTTAATTTTCCTGTAGTGTTTAAATGAAGCAGATTAAATAACCTAATTGAAGACAAAAGTTTAAATCCAGGTTAGAAATTGGAGCCATGTTACACATCAATTCAATTTTTGGCAGTTCTTAACTTTAAGAACTTGAATGGAAAGGATGTTGTTACCTGCTATGGTCCCACAACAGAGTTTCTAGTGTCTCACTGCAAGTGTATTATACTGAGATTTTATTTTTTCATTACTTGTATAATAGAACCACCAATTAGACTTGATAAAGGACTCATGGGAAGGTCTGTGTGGCACTGTGTAGCACTGCAAAATACACTCATGCAGATTGCAGGAGGGGTGGGCATGTTTTTTTCACATGGTTTGTCCTAACCAGCCACACTGAGAAGCAGTATGCACTAGCAGGGTTCACTAACACAGACAAGCAGCTTCTGGCCTGCAAGCAGGCTCCTTGGGAGTAAGCTCGCTTTATCTACAAATTCTGCTTTGTGCCATGCAGACAGCCTTCAGTAAGATGCTAGTAAGATCCTTACCTCTAGGAACTCCAGCATCCTTAAGCACCTAGGACTGCTTAACAATACCAAAACACCTCTGAGATCTGAGCTTATAAAACTTGAGTAAATAAGACTTCCTTCTCCTGGAAGGCATGCTAAGGCACATGAAAAACAAGAAGGTGCTTGATGACAGCCAGCATGGCTTCACCAAGGGGAAATCCTGCCTGACCAATTTGGTGGCCTTCTATGATGGGGCTACAGAACTGATGGACAGCGGTAAAGCAGTTGATGTCATCTACCTGGACTTCTGTGAAGCGTTCGACACTGTCCCACACGACATTCTTGTCTCTAAATTGGAGAGACATCAATTTGATGAATGGACCACTCGGTGGATAAAGAACTGGCTGGATGGCCGCACACAAAGAGTTATGGTCAATGGCTCAATGTCCAGCTGGAGACTAGTAACGAGTGGTGTCCCTCAGGGACCAGTGTTGGGACCGGTCTTGTTTAATATCTTCGTCTCTGACATGGACAGTGGGATTGAGTGCACCCTCAGCAAGTTTGCCGATGACAACAAGCTGTGTGGTTCGGTTGATACGCTGGAGGGAAGGAATGCCATCCAGAGGGACCTTGACACGCTTGTGAGGTGGGCTGATGTCAACCTCATGAAGTTTAACCATGCCAAGTGCAAGGTCCTACACCTGGGTCGGAGCAATCCCAGGCACAGCTACAAGTTGGGCAGAGAAGAGATTCAGAGCAGCCCTGCAGAGAAGGACTTGGGGGTGCTAGTCGATGAGAAAATGAACATGAGCCGGCTTCAGTGTGCGCTTGCAGCCCAGAAAGCCAACTGTATCCTGGGCTGAATCAAAAGGAGTGTGACCAGCAGGTTGAAGGAGGTGATCCTGCCCCTTTATTCTACTCTCGTGAGACCTCACTTGGAGTATTGTGTACAGTTCTGGTGTCCTCAACATAAAAGGGACATGGAACTGTTGGAACAAGTCCAGAGGAGGGCCACGAGAATGATCAGGAGACTGGAGCACCTCCCATATGAAGATCGGCTGAGAAAGTTGGGACTGTCCAGTCTGGAGAAGAGAAGGCTGCGTGGAGACCTCATAGCAGCCTTCCAGTATCTGAAGGGGGCCTATAGGGATGCTGGGGAGGGACTCTTCATTAGGGACTCTAGTGGTAGGACAAGGGGTAATGGGTTAAAACTTAAACAGGGGAAGTTTAGACTGGATATAAGGAGGAAATTCTTTCCTGTTAGGCTGGTGAGGCACTGGAATAGGTTGTCCAGGGAGATTTATCGCACAGAGGCAAAAGGATGCTGGGGCATGAATTAGCAGGGCTCATTTGGAGAGCTTTAAACTAGATTTGAAGGGGGATGGGGTTGTAGCTGGGATTGCCTCAGTGGGACAGCGCTTCAGAATTGATGAAGACTGGGAGGCCTCCTGAAATCCTAGGGTGAAATCAGTGTGCTCAGCTTGCTCCCTGAAATGTCTGTACTCCAGTGCGCGCAGCATGGGAAATAAGCAGGAGGAGCTAGAAACCTGTGTTAAGTCAGGAGATTATGACCTGGTGGCAATTACAGAGACGTGGTGGGACAGCTCACATGACTGGAATATAGTCATGGAGGGCTATGTCCTCTTCAGAAAAGACAGGCCAGCCAGGCAGGGTGGTGAGGTTGCTCTTTATGTGCGAGAGCAGCTACAATGCATTGAGTTCTGTCCGGGGACAGATGACGAGCGAGTTGAGAGTCTGTGGGTGAGAATTAAGGGACAGGCTGGCAAGGGCAATACTGTTGTGGGGGTCTGTTACAGGCCACTGGATCAGGGTGAGGAAGTTGACGAGGCCTTCTACAGGCAGCTGAGAGCGGCCTCACAGTCACAGGCCGTGGTCGTCGTGGGGGATTTTAACTTCCCTGATGTTTGCTGGAAGGACTACTCAGCAACCCAGCCACATTCCAGTAGGTTCCTCCAGTGTATGGATGATAACTTCCTCATGCAAATGGTGGATGAGCCAACCAGGAGAGGTGTGCTGCTGGATCTCATCCTCACTAACAAGGAGGGTCTGATCGAAGCAGTGAAGGTTGAGGGCTGCCTTGGTTGCAGCGACCATGAGATGGTGGAATTCAGGATCTTGTGTTGTAGGGCCAGTAGAATAGCAAGTAGAATTGCAACCCTGGACTTTCGTAGGTCAAACTTTGGCCTCTTCAAGCAATTGCTAGGGGAAATCCCATGGGCAAGGCTGTTTGAAGGTAAAGGGGCCCAAGATAGTTGGTTGGAATTCAAGGATTGCTTTTTCCGAGCTCAAGATCAGAGCATCCCAACACGTAGGAAGTCAAGGAAGAGGGCCAGGAGACCTGCGTGGCTAAATAGGGAATTGCTGGGTATGCTAAAGTGGAAGACGAGAGTTTACAGGTCATGGACGGAGGGGCTGGCCACTTGGGAGGAATATAAGGCTGCTGCTAGAGGATGCAGGAAGGCAGGTAGGATGACTAAGGCCTCCTTGGAATTAAAGCTGGCGAGAGGGGTCAAAGACAGCAGAAAGAGCTTTTTCAAATACATGGCAGATAAAACTAACACCAGAGGCAATGTAGGCCCACTGATGAACGGGACGGGTGCCCTGGTGACAGAAGATACAGAGATGGCAGACTTACTTAATGCTTTCTTTGTCTGTCTACTCTGCCGGAGGCAGTCCTGGAGAGTCCTGTACCACTGAGACCTCAGATGAAGACAGGTCAACGGAGCGGTTTGCCTTAGTCAAATGGCAATTGGAATGGGTTAAAGACCAGTTGAGCAATCTGGACATCCATAAATCCATGGGTCCAGATGAGATGCACCCGTGGGTGCTGAGGGAACTGGCAGAGGTCATTGCTAGACCGCTCTCCATCATCTTTACCAAGTCTTGGGAAACGGAAGAGGTGCCTGAGGACTGGAGGAAAGCAAATGTCACTCCCGTCTTCAAAAAGGGCAAGAAGGAGGACCTGGGTGACTATAGACCAGTCAGCCTCACCTCCATCCCTGGGAAAGTGATGGAACACCTTATCCTTGGTGCCATCTTAAGGCATATCAAAAATAAGAGGGTTATGAGGGGCAGTCAACATGGCTTCACCAAGGGGAAGTCATGCTTGACCAATATCGTAGCCTTTTATGAGGAAATAACACGGTGGATGGATGATGGCAGAGCGGTGGATGTGGTCTACCTTGACTTCAGCAAAGTGTTTGACAATCTCCCACAGCATCCTTGCAGCTAAATTGAGGAAGTGTGGTCTGGATGATCAGGTAGTGAGGTGGAGTGTGAACTGGCTGAAGGAGAGAAGCCAGAGAGTTGTAGTCTATGGGGCGGAGTCTAGTTGGAGGCCTGTATCTAGTGGAGTGCCTCAAGGGTCGGTACTGGGACCAGTATTATTGAATATATTCATCAGTGATTTAGATGAGGGAATTGAGTGTACTATCAGCAAGTTTGCTGATGACACTAAGCTGGGAGGAGTGGCCGACACGCCAGAAAGCTGTGCTGCCATTCAGCGAGACCTGGACAGGCTGGAGAGTTGGGAAGGGAGTAACTTGATGAAATATAACAAGGGAAAGTGTAGAGTCCTGAATCTGGGCAGGAACAACCCCAGGTTCCAGTATAGGTTGGGGAACGACCTGTTAGAGAGCAGTGTAGGGGAGAGGGACCTGGGGGTCCTGGTGGACGACAGGGTGACCATGAGCCGACACTGTGCCCTTGTGGCCAGGAAGGCCAATGGCATCCTGGGGTGTATTAGAAGGGGGGTGGTTAGTAAGTGGAGAGAGGTCCTCCTTCCCCTCTACTCTGCCCTAGTGAGACCTCATCTGGAATATTGTGTCCAGTTCTGGGCCCCTCAGTTTAAGAAGGACAGGGACCTGCTGGAGAGAGTCCAGCGCAGGGCAACTAAGATGATTAAGGGAGTGGAGCATCTCCCTTATGAGGAAAGACTGAGGGAGCTGGGTCTCTATAGTTTGGAGGAGATTGAGGGGTGACCTTATTAGTGCATATAAATATATAAAGGGGGAGTGTCACGAGGATGGAGCCAGGCTCTTCTCGGTGGCAAACAATGATAGGACAAGGGGCAATGGGTACAAACTGGAACACAAGAGGTTCCACTTAAACTTGAGAAGAAACATCTTCTCAGTGAGGGTGACAGAACACTGGAACAGGCTGCCCAGGGAGGTTGTGGAGTCTCCTTCTCTGGAGACATTCAAAACCCGCCTGGGCACGTTCCTGTGTAACCTTATCTAGGTGTTCCTGCTCCGGCAGGGGGATTGGACTAGATGATCTTTTGAGGTCCCTTCCAATCTCTAGCATACTGTGATACTGTGATACATGCTGTTGTGAATGCTTCATCCCTGGCAGTGTTCAAGGCTAGGTTGGACGAGGCCTTGGGTAATATGGTTTAGAGCAAGGTGTCCCTGCCCATGGCAGGGGGGTTGGGACTTGATGATCTTAAGTTCCTTTCCAATCCTAACTATTCTATGATTCTATGATTCCTGTACAGGAACTTCCTTAGCTTGTGGAGCAGTACTAGGGTTCTTGTGCAGCCAGCCACAGTGCTTCTGGCACTGCAGCAGTGAAAGAATTAACACGGCAATGAGACTACTTGTTCCTCCAGAAGCTTGCCCCCTCAAACAATGAGTGGTGCTGCAGTCCCCAAAGCTCTGGCTCTGTAGCATGGCCAAGGCAGATGGGAAGGTTACACGTTTATGAGTTAATCCTTTGCCATTTGGTGGTGTGGTTTCACGTTCTCCATGTTTTTCCTTTCTGCTAAGTGTGAATGGGAGGGAGGAAGACTACAGTTCAGAGAGGTGTGTTTTTCATGTTTATGAGGGGACACCCCAAACTGACACATTTCCAACTAAAAAAACTGTGTACATCAGTAGCCTTTTTCCCCTTCCTCCTATACTTTAGCCCGTTTTAAAGCTTACAATGAAACATGGAAAAGATCTAAATGTGAACAGTTTTGCCTTTCCTTTGGAATCTCTTGCATGAGATCAGCTAGGAATAACACAGGTCTCTGTGTTTTAATAAGAAAGCCAAAGTTCATTCACTAGAAACCTCTGAGGACAACACCTGTGCACTCTCCCACCTCACTCCTTTCCTTTTCCTCATTCCTCCAGATATGTCCAGACACTAAGGATGTTTTCAGCAGGGTTCCTGGGACACATTTAGAGAGGGACTCCATTTGTCAGCAAGTCTTTTGGGGATCAATAGAGTTGGCTGGCATGCAGGGACACCACCCAAGGTTTTAAACAAGCATCAAGACAATGTTACAAGGACAGAATTGTTCTCTGATAAGAACCCATTTTGTTAAGCAGAAGTGGACTTATGAAAATATGCTTTCTATGCAAGTTTTCTATTTGAACACTTAAGCATTTTAATCAACAGTATTTTACAAACAGGCACTTATAAATTGAGCTGACAGCCAGAGCTTTGAAAGAGATCTCTTTCTGCCATTCTTCCAAGTCATATCTGCAAACAAAGCATGAAGAAAACATACATTTCTAAAGGCTTTATTTCAAAGCTCTTGCCTTCCTCCTGCCTGCTGGATCATCTCAACTAATAAAACAGACTGGATGTGCAATGACAATCAGTACTGAGAGTCGGACAGTTACCATACGTGACGATAAACTTCAATATTTCTGTCATGTGAGTATAACAGCATTAGATTTCACTCTCTAGGCTCTCAGAAATCAACAAGTACCTCAGGGATACATTAACAAATTTGGAGAATCTTGCCAGGCCTACTTTGTGTTCAGAATTATCAGAAAACTCTACATAATTCAGCCCTTGGCCTGGACTCAGCTTAAGGGATTCAGGAAGGTACGATTACGCAAGATTTCCAGTTCGTCTTTGAAGGTTCAATGGGGATTTAATCCAAAGCCTACCAAAGTAAATGGAAAAAAATAGCCTTATATCTTAGTTTAGACCTATTCAGTTTTGGTACAGTTCAGAGAAGTAATCATACTTGGCAGCTGATGTAAACTAAACACATTAACCTATCATTAGAAAAACAAAAGGTGCCAGAATACATAAGGATAAATCTATGAAGTATTGTTTCATGGTCTGTCTAGCCATTCCAAGATTCCAACAGCTTAACAGAGAGGTAAAACAAACTTATGATGATTTATTCATGCAGAGCTTTTAGAGTGGCAATTAAAATCCGAATAAAGGTCCTATCCTACCCTTATTCTCAACTATTGCACAGATAAGTGCAAGACTGTGAGTAATGACTTCTGCAAAATGAGTGAGGTTACACGCAGTGCTGCTCCCACACTAGGGCTTTTTTCTTTAATTGCTATTCCAAGACACTTTTCTACTGTTTGTAAAGGAACAAAGAGTTTATCACATTAATGAGAGAAAACTCCATGAAATCATTCATAGCTTACTCAAATATTTGTATTTTAATGGCAAAGTATAATAAAAATTACTTTTAAACTGCAGCACAGTGTTAATTGCTAATTAGTTTACCATTATGCCTGGAATGCCTTCTAGCATTCTAAATAAATTTTAATCTGTATCAACAGCCAAGGATTACTCTATCTCAAAACATGTAATTATGGGGATTATATTACATCTCCAGCATTTTGGCAAAAGCACGCAATGGCAAAAGATAAAAAATAATAGTAGTCATCTTGTGATTTCATAAAAGCAGAAAAGGAAAAAAGGCTCAATATCACTGCAGCACATTCACTGTTTAGTGGTTCCCATTTTATTTTTAGATTCAGAGACAAAGGCTTAATGTCACGCACAAAATGTTTCTTCTACATTCTCCTTTGGTCATTTTACTCCCAAAGCAAAGTATTCAGTAGAGCCGTTATTTATCCCTAAAAATTTCCAAGACAATCCCTGTACGTCAGCACTATGCATGCTGCTTTGATTTTTTTAAAGAAGGTTACAGCTAAAATGACAAACCAACAACACAGAACTCTATTTTTTGCCAAGAACTAAGCAGTTGTTATGTGCATTTTTTCCTATCTTAACGACAGCAGATTTAAGTACTTATCATGCTTACAAGTGCCATGGTTCTTTCAGACAGAGCTCAATTTAAATTGAAGAAGCTAGCTTATGGGTGTTCACCTTCCTTTTGAAGAGAAACAACTGAAGCGTTTATGGTAAGGGATCTCAACCACGGAGGTATAAATAAGCAGGAGACTCACTTCATTTTCCTTCCTCAAGAGAATATACTGGTCTGAGACAGAGAGATCTTCTCAAATACATGAAATATCTGGGGCCTGGGTAAGTCTCTGCCTTTCACTAAGCAGTTTGCAGTGGGGATAGGTGGCTGCAGTGAGGACCCAGAAGAAGAATGAGATGGAAGAGGTTTCCCAAGGAAGTTGTGAATGCCCCATCCCTGACAATGTTCAAGGCCAGGTTGGACGGAGTCTTGATGGCATGGTTTAGTGTCAGACATCCCTGCCCATGGCAGGGGAGCTGGGACTAGATGATCTTAAGGTCCTTTCCAACCTTAACTATTCTGTGATTCTATGGGACAAGGAGACTGGCTACTGGGGGACAGCAGAAAAGAGAACTTCCCATCCCTTTGGTTAAGATTTGTAACAGTGCAATTTCCAACGATGCCATTTCCCTTCAGTTCAAGCCCTGTATTTCCCTAAGCAGACAGCGAATCCATGAGTTACTGACCTTGCTGACAGACCATGCGGGCAGCTCCCTCCTTTTTCTGATGGCTCTCTCTGGCTCCCTGTTCCATCCCACAGCATCCAGTGCTCTGCTTTGATACACCTCCCTCCCACACATCCCACCTCCCAGCCACTCAGGGCTCACAGTTACTCCTTTACTGTTTCAAATTTGCAGTGACCAACCAGAGTTGTTCTTGCTTTCCCAAAAGAAACAACAATTCCATTTTCGAAGACAGCTACGCTTGGCCCACATTGGTCTCCCCAGGCTCTGCTGTCCTTTGATGGTTGCTAGCTACTCCTGTGGGCCCAAAAGAGCATCCTCTCACTTCCTGGCTGACTTTGATATAAAGTGATAAACTTGATGGCACTTCTCCCCAGCCAACCCTCAAGATACTAATTGACTCTATCAGCGAAAGCCTCTATTTTCAGCATCCACAGATGGGTCGAGGCTTCTCAAGAGGCCTTCTCAAGCCCTTTAGAAAGGGTGCATTTGACAAGATACATCAGTATTTTGCAATAAATGGATGCCATCACATTTCCTACAACTTGACCAGTGAACTAGCTGAGCTCTTCTGAAATTTAGGCCCTGTTCTTTTCACTTTAACCAAAACCATGAAAAACTGCAGGACTGACAGCTTGAAATACAGATTTCTAGGGGAGAAGTTTCTAATTTCAAGACTCTTGCACTTTGACAACACACTGTTGCTTTCACTTAATTTTCCTGACAACCTGCCAATAAAGCCAAATGCCTGTTTAGCAAAAGTGCACCTTTCTCATCTGAAGAAGTGATAACTGCTGTTCTGCATGTGTTATTTCTCATGGAAACATGATATTAAACATCCAAATCTTGTTTTTTGTCATCAAAACCTGGGAAAATAGTAATAAGCTTATTTGGAAAAAAACACTTTGACTTTGAAGAGCATGTCTTAAAAAATGGTAAGATTCTGCCCTCTCTGCTCATTAGAGGAGTTCTGATTTTGAATCTCTTAGGTAAATTCAGTGTTGAACATGATGAACTGGAATCCAAGTTTGAGAATACTCCTTTAACCCCGAATCATTCAGCTTCTCTCTTGAAAGGAGCTTTACTGAGTTTGAATTGTTTGGGTTTGTAAACAGGCTCCTTATTTTTCTGTTGAAAATCCTCACCTTACAAATGGATCATGGAAAGACTTCTTGCATCTGACTCACAGCCCAAGAAAAAAATTACAAGGGTTTACATGATTTGTAATTTCTTTTAAAATCCATTAAATTAAACCAGAGGAAAGCCTTTACAATCAAAATCAGTGGAGATTTAGTGCAGGTCTGCGAATTTATTTGCAAAGCATGGTTTTTTCTAAGCATTTGACAGATTAAATTTCTCAATATCAACACAACTTTAATGTCACTTAAGTCTTTTTCAAGTCTTTATTGTCACTTAAGGTTTTATTAGTCTTATGGACTATTAAAGCTCTCTTCCTAAGCACTGGCTTTCATTTGTTGTCAAACCAGTGTCTTACTCCGAACAAGGCATGCATCTAACACATAAAAATCAGAGTCATGAGACACTGAAAGTTAATTTTAATGTAGCAGAGTTTAAGGGTCAGGATTAGCGGGCTAGGATTACTTGTCAGTAGGAATAGAAAAATCAAGGAAGAAGAGGTCCATCACAGTAAGGTAATAACAGAGGGCATTAAAGGACATCTGTGGGTGCTTCCTCTATGTTCTTACTCAAGAAAAGATCTAATTTTGGAAATTGGTCCCAAATATGTAAAGTCAGCAAATGGTAGAAGGTTATTTGGTTTTTGAACATCAAACTTTGCGTTCTTTCACTTAAAAGCTTTAACTTTGTATGCCTTTTTTTTCCCTCCTGGCACTGGCGAAGTACATTTTGTGTCTCATATTAGTCCCATTCCAGAATCCTGCTATGAAAGGAAAAACTTTATGGAAAGAACACTGTGCCTTGACTGTCTCTATATACTACAAATAAAAATAAATAAATAAATGAAAATAAATAATAATAATAATTAAAAAAACCTGGAAAAAGCTGAGCAGCACTTGGAGCTAGATACAAAATAAATACATGTAACAGAGAGAACAGACTGCTCCCACTATAGTCTAAGGTGACATTTTCAGATACATCTGCTTTACATGCCACCTTATGGGCATTTATCAGATAAACTGAAAAAAAAATATATATATATATAAAAAAATAAATCAGAGTTTGGTAGCAAAGAAAAAAAGAAATCAGAAGAAAGATATTGGCTTGGCTTATCCAGAAACCTTCAGTTGTTTGTATTCTGGGAGTAGAACTATTTAATGTGGGCCTGGTCTTTGAGATAGTCCTCAATTTTATATTCACTCCCTACTCTGGAAAACTTTCCAGTTGCCTTCAGTAGATACTTTTACTGAATTTTAACTGAGAGCCGCTGCTGAAAACTGTTCTGCATATGATTACTGTTAGAAATCAACCTCCTTAAAGGAAATGAGACTATTTACTTGAATTGTCTTAACTTTTCTTTATAACTTTGAACAGTCATTAACCATAAGGTCAAGAGCCTTTAAGATAATTCATCAGAAAGGAAGAATATAACCCTATGCACTGGGTACTTAAAATAGCCATCATGGTATCCTTGAGATACACAGGACCAATAACAGCCTTAAAATATAAACCTTCCTTGCATACATGAGTTATGCAGGATTTCTGTGACTTGCTGCAATTTCATCAAGCTGTTCTCTACATTGCTATATGCTGCTATTCCTATCTCTAGCCTTTGTGGTTACGCTGTCACTAGGTAAGTTTCCAAACTAAAATATGAAGTTCCTACAACAGACAGAAGTGTCCAGTAACATAGTGCAGTACAGTTAGAGATTAAACTGGTCAGTAAATAAAATAATACATTGCTTATTAGTTACAGGATGGGTGGGTAGGATCAGCACACAGCTGCCAGACACCATTAAGCTAGCATACAGCACTAAATAGGACAACAGCAACTGAAATCAAAGGTTCACCAATTGTCAGGACAATTTATTTTGTTGAACAGTCACTGGCTTTTGAATGGTGAAATCCAAGCTGTGCTGAAGTCACCAGGAAAAGCCTCTGTGAGCCAGGACTTCACCTGAAAAGAAAGCAATTAACCTTTCTATTCCTGCCAGACTTTGGGTCTGTGGACCCCAAACCATTAAGCCATGAAACTTGATGATTCTTGAGAGCAGCTGACGTAAAAATGTTCAGAGAATGGCAGGAAGAAAGCTTGCCCTGATGATGTCTGGGCACTGGCACTTGCATAATTACATAGGAAAATGACTCCTTTTCCAAGTATCAGCACTGGTGTGAAAAGAGATGATGAAATATTGCAGGATGACATTTAAAACACAGTTTTGGCAGACAAAATTCCCAGCTTCCAGGCAGCTTCCAACAGCTCTGTCTACAGTATGGAAAGCAGCCCAACTCAGCACACTTTAATCCAAGCATGCTCTTGAAACTTGTGTCACAGTATCACAACTGAACTGTTTAAAATGTCTACTGCTCAAAGACACTTCTTTTAGGTAGAGTCTAAATTAGGATAACTTTATGGGAACCAGTAGTTTAGAGCTGCCCATATTTCTACCCTGACTCTTACACCTTTGTGCTTGCTTAACTCAAAGTCCTCCTTGTCCTCTTTGACACCTATGGCAGTGGCGGTTGAAGTAGGACAAAGGAGCAATTTACCTTACCTTTTGCTGGGACAAAAAAAAAAACAAACAGTAAAAGCTAACTTATCATACTGAACATTGTATTTGCTTAAAGATCATGTTTCTCTTTGTTAGGACAGCAGAGTAAATCTTTCAACCTTCATACACATAAACCAGAGGTTTACTGGAACTGCACCTACAGCATCCACTGAAAAAGATATCACTGATACACTCTGATACACCATTACTCATTGTGAAGACTTCTTTATATCGAGACAGACTAGAATAAGTAAGGTGAGTAAGGAAACTCTTTCAGGGAGGAAGAGGTTTTGACTCATATTAGCATGGGAAGAAACTAAGTCATGCTGATTGAAAACAATATATATCCACAAGTATGTAACAAGACATTGTCTCCTCTGCCACTGAAGTTCATCTTCCAAAGGAGTGGTATGAAGCTCTTACCCGAAAGACTGGGTAGCAGTAGCATTTTGAGGAGATGTTGCGTTGTATTCTTTTTTTTTACTTATAATTTTACAGAACATATTGTCACTTCCTATCAAACAAGCATCTGGCCACAGTGACCCAAATAAGTGTTGATTTCCATAATTGACTGCCTCTGGATCTGAATGTGAACATGATGCATTGACAGAAAACGCCGTCACTCCCTCTCAGGCAAAGATGACCACATCTCCTCCAGGCCCACATGCCACTGGCATTCATCTAGCTTCCTCCTGTCACTGCAACTATGCAGTGTTGCATTTCAGTGCAACCATCAGGCTGCTGTTTGTCTTAGAAACATACTTTCCTCAAGGTCGTTATAAAATCTGAACTCCTGTGACACATAGCAGATCACAAAACCCAGGAGAAAGTACATAGAAACAGTAGAGAAAGCATTCCTGACTCACTGAAATCACTTTTCAAAAGAATTTAAACAGAGGCTGGTTCTGGCCATTCAAAGGAGACAACAAAACTTTTTCTTTCTTTTGCTCTCTGAAATGCTTTACTACCAGAAAAGTAAACACCAACCAACTAAAGTTAACCTTAAAAATGAACAATTGCCAACTTTAAAAACTGAAATACTGAAAATACACCCCCAACACCAACAACTCCCTGCTCAACGGAACTTTAACCCTGAGGACATTCATGCATGAATTGCTCAAAGTACTGCAACAAGGAGTTTGTCAATATTAGTAAGGCAGATGGGATGTAAATATGTATAAGCATAGAAGGTAGATAGCTGTCCCAGTGAGGACTTGGGCATGGTTCTGCAGTCACAATTATTGTTGTGAAAGTACAGATTTATTTGTGATCTTCATAAGTATGACACAGAATGTTTTCCAAAGTCAGTAATGTCTAAGACTATACTGAAAGACCTGAGGTCATCATCAGACTCATGTTCTCAGCATTATCATGAATCTGTTTAACTCTTAAAGTTTTCCCTTAGCTCAGAAAAGTTGCATACAAACTGTTTTCTCTGCAGAGAATTTGTGAAAGTGAAGTATTTTGATGTTAGGATTCAGCCATTAGAAGCAACAGACTTTCATAATAGACTTTTTCCAATTCAATAACAACAGATTATAGAGTACATAGTCAAACAAACATTACTGAAATTGGCCTCACACTAGATACCCAGAGCATATGTTTGCAGACTTGTAAATAGGCTTGTCTTCTATTTTAAATACAGTTCATTTCCAGGGAGCAATTTCTACTGTTTTAAAATCAGTCAGTACACGTTCTACTTAAAAGAAAATGAAGAACATTTAGAGAAGGGAAGTAGGCATGTGTATATTTCCAGAGAAAATAGCCATTTCAGCAGGAAATGGTGCCTGACACTAACTACTTAGTTGTAAGCAGCGTGGCAGCAGGGAGCAGAGATGTTAGATGGCATGATGGTGCATCTCAAGAAAGTTAACTTGATTGATAAAAACTAAACTCAGAATCTTATTTTCATTTGTGGTTACAGGCAATGTCAGAGACTCTAAATCCTTCTTAGATTGAAACATCTTTAAAAAAACTTAAAGTAGCGAAGAAAAGATTTTACAAAGCTAGTAAGAGATAGCCCACATATTTTCAATGTGATTCTGCGTGAACAGATAGTAGTGTCCTAGTATTTGTCGGGTCACTCACTTCACACTTACAATTTCCTAATTCCACCTGGTTTATAAATTACTGACACTTCTTTTATCCATCACAAGGGTGTAACACCTATCTGAGACTTGATCTGCTCACTTCTGTCTTTGATGTTCCTCACACTGCCAGGGGTCACAGTGCTGGCAGACATGCCATAGGGTATGAATAACTTAAAGCAACAGGTGAAAGTCTTTAAATGAGTTCATTTACTACCACCTCTCAAGGACTCAGCTATCGGCTATATTTGATCGTATTCCATGAGTGTTCTCAGATGCATTTTACATTGTGTTGCTGTTTAGTGGTACGGTCATATTTCATGTAAGTTTCCTATTCTGTGAATTTTACATCTTATCTTGTAAAGCTGATCTAGTGGGGATGATCAATCTCCTAGACTTTCATCACTCAATAAGGGACAGATGAACTTCAGTGTTAAGCAAACTAATATTTCCTACATTTCCCATGAAAATACTTCTGCCTGTATTTCATCTACTTACACATTTACTTCTGCTTCCTCCTCTCACTGCAAAAGTCTAAAATCACTCCTCTGCCTTCAACAACTTGCTTGCTTCAACAACCTGCTTGCTTCAACAACCTGCTTGCTTCAACAACCTTGTTTTCAAGGTGCTTTTACCTGCCTTAAGATGTTTTTCTTAAAGACCACTTCATCTAAAGCTGTTTTATTCAACAAAGGTTTGAAAGCTCATCATCTGAGGCATGACATGGCCTTTAGCCATTCCAGCACCAACCTCTGATCAGACATTCCTCCTCTACACAACTGCAAATTAGAAGAATCGCCACTCTTATCTTCAACTGTTTCCCAAGATGTTACAACTACATGACAGCTGTAATGACTGCAGTCCTAATTGGGAGGGTTCTGAAAGAAATCAAATACAGAAACTGCCAAGTCCCCTAATGCCGAGGAGTATAAAGTGGAAAGAATGTCATTACAGGTCATCTGTAAATGCTGTCTTATTCACTAAAATAACAAACACAAAAGCAACTGCGAGAACATGCATCTTTTATCTCACAGGGTTTCAGTACTGAACATGTATCTGGCTGGGAAACCAAAATTCTTCCTTTTCCTTCTTGCTTCCCCTTTCATTTATCTCATACCAAAATGAATGTACTTACCATGCAAAAACTAATCAAAAATAAGACTTTGTGGCATGCATTGTTCCCAGGTTACTCACTCAGTATTTTCTTGCTAAGTGACATGATATTTACTTTACATAGAACACCAAGATCAGCTCCTAATGTTAATAAGTGAAGGCAATGCTGATAAACAGCTAGATCAGGAATTAGAAGTCAGGTCTAATCCAGGCTACTCCACTGGGTAGTCAAAACGTTGGCCAGAATATTCACAACCCTCTTCCCACTACAATGTACTCTACCATGTGGTCTTCTAAATGCTGGAAATATTTCTTTAAGACTTCCAGTCACCTCAGAAAAAGATGTTGGGATCACTCAAATATATCTTTGAGTTCATGAAAGCAAGCTGTAGCAGATAAAGGTTTTAACATTTTCAGGTGTTTAAATATACTTAAAGTACATTTGAAAACAAATATTTTTAATAAAAACAACTGATTAAAGCTGCTGATGTCTGCACTAGCAACAGTTTCTGAGCACTGGCACCAAGGAGCATTTGATGTGAACAAAGTGACATCTTGTTTCATCAGAGGTTAATGAGTACAGCAGCTCTGCCAACAATACTTTAAGACAGCAGTGTCACTGTGTCATACTCGGTGAGCTCAAGGCAGACTGCAAGTATCACCAGTTGTGGATTTCCCGGGATTTCTTTTCCCTCTCGATTCAGTAAATTTAATCTGACAAATTAGTATTTCCCTATACAACTCTGTGCAAGACTAGTACTTGTACTGACTGAAAAAGAGACTTTGCTCAGTAAATTTAATGAGAAAGCAAAGCAAAACTTGTAATAAAGCATTATTAGCCATTTTTTTCTGTTTTCTGATAAAAACCTTTCAATGAATTTTGTTTTCTGTAGGATACAAAATAGTGCTCAGTTAAAGGCTTTCTTTTCAAGCAAAATCTTTGTGAAAAATTTTCAGTTCAGATATTTGTCCATAACTGTCTCTTAAAAAAGTGGAATAGTATACAGCAGCCTTGTTGGGGAGACAAAGGGCAAGAGTGGAATGCTGTGTTGCTGAAGTTCAGCACTCTGCACGTATTCTGCTGCTAGATCCTGCACCACCGAGCAGTGCTCAAAGATACTGTAAGCAGTTTCTGAGCTTTATCTCATGAAATTATTATGTGGCTGAACAAGCACCTGACTTCAGGACAGATTAAATAAGGACTGGGTATATCAGCAGGGCTCTGGTATCTGGACCTGAGGTGCAACAGCACTTGCCACGTTACATCATTCAAGTTTGTTGACAAACAAGTTCATTTCCCTGCTGGATAATACCTTATCTTTCTCTAACTGTGGACAGGATATGGATGACATCTCTCATCTCGTATCATATCACATCCATGAGAGAAGCCAAGGATGGGAAACTTCTTTCTGCTTGGAAGCTGCCTGGATGAGGTAAAAATCTCTGTAGCCTTTAGCAAGTCAGTGGTGTTACAGAGTCTTTACTATGCTAGCAATTTATGTTATGTTCATGTTGCTGCTGAAGGTGTTTCTGAGTCCTACTACTATTAGCAAGTTGGGGCTATATTCAAAGGCTTTGTTTGGTTCTTCCTCCTCTGAGGACTGAATAACTCATTTCGGAGTGTTTACTTCTATAAGTAAACTTACTTTCTATAAGCCAAACTTTCAGCTTTGTCCATCTTTAGCTAGATGAACCTTAACAGCTTACTACTGCTCATAATTCACATGTGTGTTTCACAAGGCCACCTGCACCTTATAGAAGAATCATCAAAAAGATGGTACAAGTGAAGCTCAGGGGGCCTTGTAGTCATTGGGCATTCTTACACCGCTTCTGACAAGTATCTGCCTAATCTTGTTTTAAAAAACTTGCAATGACAGGGGCCTCACCTGTTTTTTTAACTGGTATCTCACCTGCTATATTCCTGCACCAAGCAGTCCCGTTTGTGTTGTAAGTTTTATTCTTTCACTTTCTGGCTACCATTCCATCTGCTTTACTGAGGATAAAGATAGCTTGGAGTTTGAAGATATTGTTTTGGCAAGTCCATTCTCTGGCTTTCAAAGCAAACTGAATGAAAGCAGGCATGATTTTTGCCCTGGTTTCTAAATATATGAGACCTACAAGTCATGCTACACAAGACCTTAGGTCCACCCACCCCACCCTCGAAAGAAACTTCTGATCCTGTAGGTCAATATCATCCTGATTTGACAGAAACCAAGAGTTCAAAGACTGAGTCGCTGCAAGACTGGGGGTAGGAGGGAGGCAACCAACCAAGAACAGAGACTATTGGAATACGAAGATAATGTATCAGACATTCAGAATCCTTTCAGGAGAGAGACATACAAAACATCTGAAAAACTTGTCCAAAACCAGAAGGTGAACTTCAATAAAAATAACTTTGATGTATTAGACTTAGAAAGGAGAAAACAAATCACAGGTGCTCACAGAAGAGCTAGTGAGGCTGTAATACAGTAGAAAAGATCAGACCAAAAAAGGAACAAACACTGTGGTAGTCTGAAAACAAATCAAAACATCTTAATTGGGTCTTGAAAGGATTCCTGTAGAACACAGGCATTGCAGGTGAGAACTCAACTCATGTATCATACCATCAAAGGCACCTCCAATTACCTGACATAGATTCACACACAGAAATTCCTTTTACAGAAACCTTGTTCGCTTGCGTTTGCATGGGAGCCAGCCTGGTAAACAGCCTTACTGTGCTGTAGGTGCTAGTGAAACAGTAGCATCAGCAATAGCCACTCTGGTCACATACACTGTGCCCCAGCAAGGAAAAAGAAACACCCAAATATTTATTATTGATAAGTAAGTGGAAGAATGTGAGTTTGATCAGTCAAACATGGACTGGAACTAAACTCTGGTGCCAAAACACACCTGAGCAGAGGGTCTCCTGGTCTCCAAATCTTAGCTATAGGCATCTTCAGTGCCACTGCTAATGGCAAAGAAAAAGCCTCTTTTGCTACAGAAGGAACTTGGGGCTCAGAGAAGTTTCTAAGCCAATGCACATTAGGCTAGTAATGCCATGACAAAAAGCACAGTTCTTGCTATCCCTCCTAGGCTGAGCCATCAGAATTACACGCCACTAGTTTTCATCATGAAGGCAGCTACCATGAAACATTGCAGAGCAGCAAATGCTACATGCTTCCCTCATTAATTCCTACCTCATTTCTCCTCCTCAGAGACTGTTCTTATGTTATGGTGTCATTGAATCTGTAGGCAAGCTGCTTTTAAGTGCAAGATAACCGGCAAGAAAAACACAACAGTTTTTCCCTAATGATAATTTTACGTAGTTGCATTAATTGCAAATATGTGGGCAAGTGAGTTTGGATAATTTTTTTATATATATAAATATATTTTATATATATATATAATACGTATTAAATATTGACAGCTTGTTGGCTGCCCATAGGTTCAGAGCTGTATACACAGGGTACAAAACACCTCAAGCCCTCCACAGCTAAGTGTAAACTCAGAATATTGCCTGAGAAAACACTTCCCCATCCCCAGGCTGGTGTGAAAGCACAGACTGAAAGAGAAGATAACAAGATACCAAGCAAGACATATAGAAAGAAAATTTTTCTACAACAAATGTTTTCAAGTAAAGGCCTATTTGACTTTGTGAGGGGAAAAAGAACCCCAACAAACAAAAAACAACCAACACTCAAAACTTTCTACACTATTAGGTTTTGTTTGTTCTATTTAAACATTCGATCTGTCCTCAAAATGTCTTTGAAACCTTGTTTACAATTAAGACAGGTTACAATGGAGCAAGTGAGATAAAAGCTGATGATAGACAAGGTCCAGACAGGATTTTTAGATCTGGGATCAATTTTATCTGGGAAATCAGTGAAGAATCACTACAAAATAATTCAAACCATGCATCTATTTTTTCAAAATTTTTTTAACATTTTAGAATAAAAAGAGTAATAGTGGCCATTGTCCTGGGTTTAGCAGTAGCAGTCATTTTTTTCTCCTTCTTAGTAGCTGGTGCAGCGTTGTGGTTTTGACTTTCAGCCTGGGAACGGTGTTGGTAACACCGATGTTTTTAGTTACTGCTCAAATGTTTGGTCTGGCCAAGGACCTTCTGAGCCTCGCGCTCTGCCGGGGAGGAGGGAAAGCCAGGAGGAAGCAGGGACAGGACACCTGACCCAAACTGACCAAAGAAGTATTCCATACCACAGCACATCATGCCCAGGATATAACTGACAGTTACCCGGAAGGGCTAGTTCACTGCAGGGTTGGACTAGGTATCAGTCAGTGCTCAGTCGGGTGCGGTGGGGTGAGTTATCAGTTGGCAGGTGGTGAGGTGATATATTCTCTTCCCTTTTTATTTCCTTTATCATTATTATTATTGGTGGTGGCAGTACTGATTTGTGTTATACCTTAGTTAATAAACCATTCTTATCTCAACCCGTGGGAGTTGTATTCTTTTGATTCTCCTTCCCATCCCTCCAGGAGCAGGGGGAAGGCAAAAAGCGGCGGAGTGAGAGAGCAACTGCTTGATTTATGGCTGACTTTGCTTAAACCACGGCAGGCATTCATACAATCAGATTCAAATTCCAGACAGGAGTCAGCAGAGTACACAAAAATGACTTTTTTTTGCTATTTGCCAAATAATTTAGTGACTTTTCTTCTCAGATATGCATTGCCATGTGGCAGAAGAAAAGCCAAGGCAAATCAGGCTGACTGGAGATTTGAACACAAGGCTGCTTGTAAAGCCACATGTGAGAAATGTAAGTTACACTATGCTTTTCTTTTGGCATCTACCAAACTTGTCTCGGTGAACATACCTGCCAAAAATTACATTAGCACCAAAGGTATACTGTATCTGTACCAACACATTTCCCTTCAAATATGGAGATAACTTACCCCACATGTCTGGCATTCACAGATGTCCTGAAAGCTGAGATACATCTGTTGCAAATTATAATCTGAATTCTTACATTGGACAAAGAGACCAGTCTGATGACTTGGCGGGATTTGGAGCACATAACTTAAAAGGAGAGGCTGAGACTACTGGGTTTATTTGGTCTCAAGATAAGAAGGTGAAAGAAGATCTTACTGTTTTCTTCATCTCTACAATGGGAACTTCTAAAGAAGACAGAGCCAGATTTCTGGAGGTGTACAGTGAAAGGAAAGAGGCAACAGAAACAGGCTGTAGCCAAGGAAGTTCCAACTACATTTAGGAGGGGTTAGAATCATAGAATAGCTAGGGTTGGAAAGGACCTTAAGATCATCTAGTTCCAACCCCCCTGCCATGGGCAGGGATAACTCACACTAAACCATCTCACCCAAGTCTTCGTCCAACCTGGTCTTGAACACTGCCAGGGATAGAGCATTCACAATCTCCCTGGGCAACCCATTCCAGTGCCTCACCACCCTAACAGGAAAGAATTTCCTCCTTATATCCAATCTAAACTTTCCCTGTTTAAGTTTTAACCCGTTACCCCTTGTCCTGTCACTACAGTCCCTAATGAAGAGTCCCTCCCCAGCATCCCTATAGGCCCCCTGGTTCTTTCACTATGAAAGTAGTCACTGACTGGAACAGGCACGTGGTGGGGCAAAGACCCTCCATCACTGGTGGTGTTCAAAACCCAACCAGATGTGTAACAGCCCTGAGCAGTCTAAGTTATCTCTGAGGCTGGATCCAACTTCAAAGTTGGGCCTGCTGCAACCACAGCTGTTGGAAAGGCAGTCTCTTCCAGGCTCAGTTATTTCCTGACTCTCAAAGAAAGCTTCTGCTGCTCTCTTAGAAATGTGTCTCAGAAGAAACAGAGTCTGAACTTAGCAGCACAATAGCAAATAAAGGGCCACCTTTAAAAAGTTTCTCTCTGGGCTCCATACACCAGTGGGGCATCACTGGACTGAAGAATAGCCCCAGAATTTGTTGTGTATGCTGTTAATGTATAAAAAAACCATTCTTTTTTTTCTGTTTCAAAATGGGATTTTTTTCTGTCTCAAATGGGAGATTTTCCTTCATGGGATGCTACTCAAGAGGAGGAAAAGCTTTAAAGGAAAAGGAACATGTAGGTCTCCGTTTTTTTCTTCGTACTGGTACAGAAGAGACTCCTCTTCATGCTTATGCAGGAATAAATTAACTCTGAATTGGGTTTGTTTGGGTTTTTTTTTTTCTTTATTTTCAACCTGCCTGAAAGCTTCCTAGTGTTAGAACTAAAAACAAGCAAACAAACAAAATCCAAACAGGATCCTAAGTTTATGTTACATTTAAATCCAGCAACTGCAATCTGATCCTGACAAACCAGCGGTTTAGTTTAGAATTAGTCTGGATTCTAAACAAGAAAGTGAAGGCTTGGAAGATACTCTTAAAACATACAAAACAGCACATTAAATAGGCACTGCACTGGACTTGGAGATGTTGCTCTAATACCCAGTTCTGACCAATACTCCACAGATCCTTGTTCAAGACATATTGTTTTTTTTCTGCGTCACTTCTACCCCATAAAAAGGAAATTGATATCACCTCTTTGCCACTCTTTGTTTTTCTAAATACACAAATTCAAAAATCCCATGAGAAAGGCGCTCTGTCCTATTACGGAGGGAGCCACAATGCAGTCAAGTTATCAAAAAGTTGAAAATATGTCTAGCATACTATGAACAAAAAGGGACATGTACTTCCTTGCAAACATATGCTCAATTTTGTTCAATTGAAAAACCTGGCTATTCTTGGCTGGCCAAGGCTTTGCTCACATCCTTATGCAGCACTGTCTATTAGTAGTGACACCCAGTTATTGTGTCCATGAGCATACAATAAAAGTCTCCTTTCACCAGGCTAGATTCTTTTACAAGAAACAATTCCGACCTTTCACTGAAATCCAGATTTAGAAACACAATCACATAGGATTTGTGTGAGGAACCTGGTGGAATCTAAGCTGGTGGCAGAGAAACCTGACACACAAGGACAGGGCATGGTCTCATGTGGAGCCACATCATCTGTTTGCCTTGTCACAGCCTGCATAGATCTGCAGAGCTGATTTTGGATGATTATGCTTCAAGAGACTAATCACAGATAACACTTTGCAAAGTGTAAATGTAAGCATTTAAACATGAAAGGCACAGTAGGCACATTACAAAGGGAATTTCTCAGTGCTGTCCTGTTTCCAGTGCTGTTGACAGCATCCACACTCAGACCTTCAGGTGAAGAGGTTTCCCTACCTCCCCTCAAAGCAAGCTTTCTCCTTGTCTTTGTCTGTACATTCCTAGGCATTTTATAATCCAAGCTCTGACATGCTATCTGAAAGAATGGCCACAGAATGGACCTGTCAATGTGTCCTGATGAATATAAGAGAACAAATCCCCTATTGCTGCCCAAGCGCCATATGTCAATACAATAAAATCATTGTATTCTGTACTCAAAGTTACATTTGTTTATGATTACAGGGTTGATTTCTTGCTGTGAGGCTATAACTGTGCATGCTCCTTCTTCTGTTAAAATACGTTTTACCCCCCCCCCCCAACCTGTTAATCCCTTTCTGCCCCCCACCCACTGCCCAGTGCGCAGCCAGAGAAGGAAAATTCTCTTGTGCATCTGTAAAACAAGATGTTTCATTTTTAAAGGCATTAACAATTGGGTTCTAATGGCATGCCTGCAGTGACAGCATTGAAATACAGAAATGTATTCAAGTATTTGTTTTACTTGGCTTTAAGCAAGTGAAGTAAAGACATTGCGAACAGCTGTATACTTCTTTTGGCCTGGGACACTACCGAAAGCACCACAAAAACCAGGAGATTTATGTTTCATCCCAGTTTCTCCTCCTTGACCTGTAATTCTGCAACAAGTCTCTTTTTCTCCTTGTGCCTTCCAACCCAAGAAAGAAAACACCATGGGACATTTGTTCCAAAGTGCTCTGATACTCAAGGATGGATCAGTTGAAGTATACAATGAGGTGGTTGATGATGGCCAACATGTCTCCACAAAGGGGAAATCCTGTCAGACCAATCTGGTGGCCTTCTGTGATAGGGCTAACAGAACTGATGGATAGGGGCAAAGCAGTTGACATATCTATCTGGACTTGTGCAAAGTGTAACCAGCAGGTTCAAGGAGGTGGTCCTGCCCCTCTGCTCTGCTCTTGTGAGACCCTACTTGCATCACTGTGTGAAGTTCTGGTGTCCTCAACATAGGAAGGAAATGGAGCTGTTGGAGCAAGTCCAGAGGAGGCCATGATGATGATCAGGGGCTGAAGCACCTCTCGTATGAAGACAGATGGAGAACAGTGGGGCTGTTCAGCCTGGAGAAGAGAAACTGCGTGTAGCCTCAGAGCAGCTTCTAGTGTCTGAAGGGGGCTACAAGTATGCTGGAGAGGGACTCTTCATCAGGGGCTGTAGCGATAGGACAAGGGATGATGTGTTCAAACTGAAACAGGGGAAGTTCAGGTTAGGTATAAGGCAGAAGGTCTTCCCTGTGAGGGTGGTGAGTCCCTGGAACAGGTTGCCCAAGGAAGTTGTGAGTGCTCCATTCCTGGCAGGGTTCAAGACCACCTTGGGTGGAGTCTTGGGTGACCTGGTTTACTGTGAGGTGTCCCTGCCCATGGCAGGGGTTGGAACTAGATGATCTTAAGGTCCTTTCCAACCCTAAATATTCAGTGATTATATGATTATTGGTGTAGATCAAGATGTCTATGGTATTCCAAAGTTTACAGTGTGATGGCCTTTCCACTTAAAGAACAGTCTCTGTGCAGAAGAACAACATTGCTTTCAAGTTTCCATCATGGAAGTCTTTATAATTTGGTGGCAACCACAAGAGCTCTGCAGACAGGAACACCGGAGGAAGCTACAGAAACCTTCCTCCATGGAATGCCCTGCCCAGCCCTCAGGCCTTCTCCTATCTTTGGGCTCACTCTCCACTAAGAGAGAGGATGTGGTCGCAAACTTACTGCTGACTAAACGTAATTTTAAGTAATACATTGTTGTAATAGAAAAGCCAGACAAATCAGCACCCCCAGTGCTTGTAACAGAGTTAATCTTGTAAGAAGTGCTCTCTAGTGCAATCAGCTGCTCCAGAAACAACGCAGTGATGCAGTACTATCAACACCAGTACCAGTGAAAATCTACCCTCCATCAGACTCCTGCCAGAGCAATAATAAAAAGTTTTCTGCAGTTTCCCATGAAAGTGATTAGTCTCACCTCCCTGGAATGGGTTTCGGTAAGAGTCTGACTGGGACTGGGATGAAGGAAACCAGGTTCCACCCACTCTCACAATATATACTTTGTTTAATGTGCTATAGAGCAATACAACCTACAATATATCTAAAAAAAATATTTGGCTAGCTAAGTAATTATGCTAAAAGGTTCCCTTATCTTTATTATACCAGAAAAAAATGCATAAATCACCTGATGTTACACCTCTGAAAAGATTTCTTATAACTGGGGCACTGGGAAATGATTTTCAGTTTGCTAGTTGGAGTAAAGGGGAGGAAGAAAAAAGGGTTTAGTCTTTCCTTGTCTACAGAGCAACACTGTTGATGCTAAAACAGGTCAAATGCAGCTTCGTATAGAAGGATAGAAACATTGCAACTCTAAGAGATCTTTTAATAAAGATAACATCTTTACTAGAAAGGAACAAAGTTCCTATTAAAGATGCCCATGCAATACCAATGCAATTTACATAATTGTAGCTAAATACTGACTATCTGTGGAACAGCTTTGATTCCTGAACTCTGCACATGATATACTCATGTAGCACAATATTGTACTGCATCATTTGTCAGACGTGAGTCTTTATGCAGAAGTAGGATAAAATTATGAGCCCTTGTCTGCCTTGTCTTTTTCTGCCTGTTTACAGAGAAAAGTTGAATCACAGTTTAAAAGAAGATACTACTCTGTGGATCATTTGCTTGGACATGGGTAAGGAAATACTTGACAGCTACATTTCTATATTTTCTGCCTAGCTTTTGATGTAAAGTTTACAAACTAATGAAGTAGGGCAAGCAGAAACAAAAGACAACACAGAAACACAAAAGACTGACCCAAACAACTCAAAGACTCTGTGAGTAATAAGACAACCATCTGCTTTTAGAAATGTTCAACTCCTGGGTGGCTTGGGAACGGTGATTTATGCACACATCATTATTAATTCACACCACTTTGTCTAACAACTTTGTGCTGATCATGCAGTTGAACTCAGATCTAGAAAGACATGAACCCAAGGAGGTAAGAAAGGATACGAATCTAGACTTATGATGGGTTGGAATATGTAACCTTATTGCAGTAGGAAACAAAACAAGAAACATGGTACAGTAAGCGTGGCTCTTACAGTTCCTAGTCACAAATGACAAGATTATGCTTGTCGGGATCCGTTGTTGGAGTCGCGGGAGACAAGCCTCATGCTCTCATGGTCAGCAAGTCTCGAGTCGCGGGAGACAAGCCTCATGCTCTCATGGTCAGCAAGTCTCGTTTATTGATTGCAATACATCGATATTTATAGGTCATACAATCAAGTACATATCTATGCGAAGTTACACAATACACAAGCTTATTGGCTCAAACTTTGGTGGTCGTTAGCAGCTGTTGCCACATCAGCAAGTAGCCGTTAACGATGCGCTATTTCAGCAGGATATGTATCCTGTTTCTTTGTTTCTTGAGTAACCGTTATCTGCAAGGCCGTTGTGCCCTGAGGCCTAGAGCTCAGCTAGTTGCACGGTATCATGGCCTTTGCTACTTAGCCATTCTGCTGTTAGGCTCTCAACACTTCCCCCGCTTTCTTTAGTTGCTAACATAGCGACTTTGTGATCAAAAGCATTTGTTATCATTTTTTGCAAGCATTGCATAATACATGGTAAAAGCAAAATTGCTAAAAATATTATGACTACAATCAAAACAATTTTTTCTATTAGAGTAATAAGCCAGGGGGATAATCCAAAAGATGCTAACCAATTTGTAAAGGGATCATTTGTTTCCCGTAATTTTTGCATATTATTTTTCAATTGTGATAATTGCTTGTGAATGGAGTTAGAGTGATCCGAAAGATTCATGCAGCACATGCCTTCAAACTCATCACACCCATGACCTTGTGCGAGGAGTAAAAAATCTATGGCAGCTCGATTTTGAAGAACTGCGTGACGGACTCCTTCTAGGTCCATGGCTAAATCTGACAAAATATTTGTCGTGATGTTTATTTGTTTTCCTGTCCAGCAAGCCAGTTTTCTTAATTGTGTGAGAGCTTGAGCAGATGCTACGCCAGGAGCAGAAATGCTAGCTAAGATAACCTCAGGGGGGTCCCAAAGTGTAACAATATCACGACATTCTGAGGTCAATTGTGTAGTTGCTCTCTTACGACGCATACGGGTATGATTGGCGTTAAGGACTGACAATATATCAGGTGCAAACATTGTTAGACGGCCTATATAACAGGGTCCTCCTACTGGACTTCTAGGAATTCCTTGCCATGCTCTGTCGCCACAGATAAAGAAATATCCATCAGGTAAATAGCCGGTATATGAAGTTACAACAGTTTTTACAGTAATTTTTTGGCAATAAGCAGTTTCATTATAAGGCCTATTTGAAGAGACATTAATTGGATGATCTTGAAAGTGATAAGGGTCAAATTTAAAGCATTCATATGCAGGTGCAGAACCTAATAAGTGAAATTCTTGAATTTCAGAAACATTTTTAGCACGGGTAAGTTTAAAGGTAATATTAGCTGGTACTCCTACTAGACAGGTTCTAAAGGGGTCAGATGCTTTGGCAAGAGAGAGACATAAACTGCTCTGGTTAACTTTTTCAGCCCAAGTGACCCACATGTTTTTTCGTTCCTCTACTCTGCTTAGGGTTTCCCATGTTTCTACAACGGGATTGGAAACGACGGCAAGTATGATCCCAATCATCAGGCTTAATTTGCCACATGGTTGGAATACCCACATCCTGACCACACTTTGCTTCTAAGATTGTGGTGTCTAAGGTAACTCGGAGGCGGTCGAGTAGCTGTCGCACCCGCCACTTCAAATACCACAAATCTATTTCTTCACTATTCTCAGTTATGGGATAGGCCAATGGAAAGTGGATCCCTGTTTCTTCAGTAAATGCTGTAATAGGATTATTATTATGTTGTAGGGTCCAATTGCAATTAAAACAACTATTAAATACCCTCAATTGGTATTGAGATATCCACACTTTTTTACAACACTTCCCACAAATAATCTTAAGCCAAGCAGCATGCGTTTCTTGCAAGCAAACAAAACAATACCGCGGCAAAGCAAATCTTTCACATAGATAATGAAGTTCCCATGTTAGACGCGTTTCCGCTTCTTCCTCTGTAGTATACGACAAGCAGACTCCAAAGCGTCTCTCAACTGGTTCCAGCAGTGGTCGCAGCACGGTCTGTAGGCGGTGTTGTCGCCTCTTTTCCGGAGTGTTCATTCAAATGGGCTGCACGGGTCCACCTAGCTGGAATCCACTTGGGACCAGGTCATATCCGAGGCTGCCACCTGTTGCAGGGACGAGGGTGTTGCAGGTTGGGCGGCTATTTGTGTCTTGGCGCGGCTCATCCTCGCGCTGGCCGGGGAGTTTCCCTGGTTCTGTCGTCTGCGGCATGCATTGGTATTGTGAGTAGATGATTGGCACGGTCCACACCAGGAGCCTGACATTCGCGACGAATGTGGCCCATTTTTCCACATCGAAAGCATTTCATTCGGGTGGTTGGGGCTGCAGGACGAGTCTGCGCGACTGCCGCCTGGAGGGGTGCAAGGGCTGCCAAAACTTGGCTTTGTACTTTAGATTGGGCGTTAAGACCTTCACCAATTTTGTTAAGGGCTTCTACTACAAAAATTTGACTGCCTGAGGGGAGAGTGTTTGCTTTATCTAAAAGGTCTTGAATTACCCTATTGCCAGGAGCGGTAGCAATAAGTGAGCGGGTGATCTGATTACCATTCTGTATAATGCACTGTTTCAGGAGGGCATCTTGCATATGCTCTGCAACGCCCGCTTTGGAGAGAGCCTGCATTAGTTTATCAACAAATGACCCAAGGGGTTCCTCTCGTCCTTGTTTAATATTCATATACATAGGGGGTCCCCCAGGCTCCCGGACTTTTTCCATTGCCCTTCTCGCCACCCGCATGACTTCTCGTAGTTTTTCTCCTCCCATTAATGCCTGTTGTTCTGCTCTAGCTTGGGCACCCGTACCTAATAACTCATCTACCGTGATGCCCTGTAGGGGGTCTCCCTGTATTCTGGGAAAGGCTACCGAGGCGGCTGCCTCCTCCCCCCACCGCGTATCAAAGGTAAGTTTTTGGTGGGGGGTGTAAATCAAACGAGCAATGCCTCTGATATCTGCAGGCAGAAGGACCATAGAGTTGAATAAATAATCAAGCATTTGTTTGACCGGCTCACTAGTCACCCCAAATTGAGCGACTGTAGCACCGGCTCACTAGTCACCCCAAATTGAGCGACTGTAGCACGGAGTTGTGCCAATAATTTCCAATCAATCTGTATAATCTCTGCCCGCTGCCCGCCGCCACGCTGTGGGTGGAAAACTACCGGGAAAGCCATGGGCGACGGGATTTGCTCCCGTGCCGCCTCCGCCAACGTCATGTCCCCGTTTTCAACCCCGTGGCGCGCCAGAGCAGCCCAAGCCTCCCTCCTCTCTCTAGCCATAGCCTCCGCGAGATCTGAAGAGGCCCCGGGGAACGGCTCCGTGGCATCCGAGGACGAGGGAGGGGGGGGTTGAGGATTTCTGGGCGGACCCGGTGAGGCGGTAGGGGCAGGAGGGGGAGGGGGGATCTCCACCATAGAAACGACAGGCGGGTTAGGTGCAGAGGGGTCATAGTGCCGATTGTGGTCCTGTGCTAGCCGAGCGCTTTCGGCAGCACGTTTTTCTGCCTGCACCATCAAGAGCTCATTGTGTATTAAGCGCCATAGTTTAGAAAATTTTTTAGCCGTTTTATCATCATCTAGAGTAAGTTCCCAAAGCTTATCGCCGTATTGGCGCCATTCAGAAAGCTGATGAATAGAGTGAGGGTCGGCAAAGATGCCAAGGGAATGGGCATGAGAAAGAAGGGCGGGAAGGTCTTTATCAAAATCTAAGCCTTTAAGCCCCCGACGACGGAGGAAGGCAGTGAAAAGGTCATACGCCGCTTGCCTGTCCATAAATACCGGTACCGTTGCAACCTCCAGGCGTCGGCAGCGCGTAGCGGCAGAGGCAGCCGATGCAGCCCTCCGGGCCAAAGCAGGAGACGAGCAGTCTGCCGATGCAGCACTCCCGTTCTGCAGAAGCCGTCAGTCAAGACCCGCACCCAACGCAACTCCGGGAGGGTCCCTGTTCGGGCGCCAGTTGGTCCCTGTTCGGGCGCCATTTGTCGGGATCCGTTGTTGGAGTCGCGGGAGACAAGCCTCATGCTCTCATGGTCAGCAAGTCTCGTTTATTGATTGCAATACATCGATATTTATAGGTCATACAATCAAGTACATATCTATGCGAAGTTACACAATACACAAGCTTATTGGCTCAAACCTTGGTGGTCGTTAGCAGCTGTTGCCACATCAGCAAGTAGCCGTTAACGATGCGCTATTTCAGCAGGATATGTATCCTGTTTCTTTGTTTCTTGAGTAACCGTTATCTGCAAGGCCGTTGTGCCCTGAGGCCTAGAGCTCAGCTAGTTGCACGGTATCATGGCCTTTGCTACTTAGCCATTCTGCTGTTAGGCTCTCAACATATGCTTGGTGTTGTCTCATTCATATATCTTAGTTATCAAGCCTGGCTTTCTTGGCTTTAGATGTCATTGCTTTTCCTGTTGTCTGCTGTTCTGATTTTTAAAACTATCTTTGACATTAATGTTTCTCTAAGACTAATCTTTGTTACTCATTTCTTATTTTAAAGAAAGGCTATTTCTACTGGTTTGTGGGTTTTTTTTTTTTTCCTTTTATGATCACTTATCTATCAATTCATGAGCAGTCTTAAGTCATCCTATCCTTTATGATCCTTGTGCAGGATCATAGTTTCTGTTTCATTTTGAATCATTCTGCCTGGTGTTGTTTGTTTTTCACAATGAGGCAAACTGACAGTCAAAAATATAGTTAGCTTTGAGTTAGTCATATTTAATTTGCATTTCTAAGTTTATCTGTTTTTTCATTTGATACACTCTTGGACACCAGTATCATACAAATGATTTAAATAACTGTACAATACACATCTATTAATTTAATAACTGAAGAACTTCTCCTTTAGAAGAAACAGTGTTAGAGCTCATGGCTTGACTTCGCGAAAGAAGATTTGGGAAGGGCATTTACCCACGCTTACTACAAGCGCGCTGATGACTAAGAAGGCCAATGTGGGATAGGCAAATCCGGCTACAAAAAGCACAGCAGAAGGTCTCCTTGGGTGAAACAGGTGGGGCGCGATTCTTCCTGTGTTGTCTTTTCTCCTCGAGACTAGTTCTTTGTGAACTCACAAAGGAGTCAGCGGCATTATGTATGGTGTGCCTCCAAGTCTCCCGATTGGAGGCCAAGGTGGACCACTGATGGTAGTCAATATGGCCAAGGCTAAGGTATTGTTTCAGGGAGTCCTTATATCTCTTCTTTGGGGCACCTCTCTTGCGGCTACCGGTGGCAAGTTCACCATAAAACACAATCTTGGGGAGGCAGTAATCCTTCATTCTAGAGACGTGCCCTGCCCAGCGCAGCTGCAATTTCAGCAATATGGCCTCAATGCTGGTGACCCCTGCCTGTTCCAAGACAGTGACATTAGACACATAGTCAGTCCAATGGATGTTTAGAATTGTACGGAGGCAGCGCTGATGAAAGCGTTCCAGGAGTCGCAGGTGATGATGGTAGATGACCCATGATTCAGACCCATATAAAAGAGTAGACAATACAATGGCTCTGTAGACACTGATCTTTGTACTTTTCTTCAGGTGTTTATTACACCAGACTCTTTTATGGAGTTTTCCAAAGGCTCTATATGCCTTTGCTATTCTGTTGTCTATCTCTTTGTCGATCGTGGCATCCAAGGAAATGATGCTTCCCAGATAGCTGAACTGCTGAACTGTCTTAAGCTCTGACTCGCCGATGGTAATATGGGGATGGCGATAATCTTCTTGCGGTGCAGGTTGGTAGAGGACTACTGTCTTCTTCAAGCTGACTTCCAGCCCAAAAACCTCAGCCGCCTCCGCAAAGCAAGATGTTAAACGCTGCAGAGCTGCTTCTGTGTGGGCAACAAGGGCGGCATCATCAGCAAAGAGCAGTTAACAGACAAGATGGTTTAGGGTCTTAGTGTGGGCCTTCAGTCGCCTTAGATTGAATAGACTACCATCGGTACGGTATCGAATATAAATGCCGTCTTGTTCGTCGAGGTCTGCTGTAGCCCTTTGGAGCATCATGCTGAAGAAGATTGTGAATAAGGTCGGTGCGAGAACGCAACCTTGTTTCACACCATTGGTTATTGGGAAAGGCTCAGAGAGTGCATCACCATACCTGACTTGGCCTTGCTGATCCTCATGTAACAGAATAATCATTTTAGGAACCTGGGGGGACAACCTAATCGTTCTAAGATCAGCCACAAGCCTTTCCTGCTCACAGTGTCAAAAGCTTTGGTGAGGTCAACGAAAGTTACGTATAACCCCTTATTCTGTTCTCTACACTTTTCTTGCAATTGTCTGAGAACAAATACCATGTCTGTGGTACTTCTATTAGCCCTGAAGCCACACTGACTTTCAGGTGGAAGTTCTTCTGCGATAGCAGGTACTAGTCTGTTCAATAGTATTCTTGCAAGAATTTTACCAGCAATGGAGAGCAGAGTTATACCACGGTAGTTTGAGCAGTCTGACTTGGCACCTTTTTTCTTATACAGAGTGACAATGATTGCGTCACGAAAGTCTGACGGTATTTTGCCTTGTTCCCAACAGCACACAAGTAGCTCATGAAATTTAGCGTGAAGTGCTTGGCCTCCATGCTTCCATATTTCAGGTAGGACTCCGTCAACCCCAGCTGCCTTGCCAGTTTTCACCTGCTGTATGGCCTTAAGAGTCTCTCCCATGGTAGGGGCTAAATCCAATTTGTTTTTCACGGGATGTTGCAGAATGTGCTGGATTCCTTCGCCTTGGACTACACGATTAGCACTAAAGAGGGTTTGAAAATGTTCAGACCAACGATTCAGGATGGAGATTTTATCTGTAAGAAGCGTTTGGCTGTCTGCACCAAGTAAGGGGCTTTGAACCTGGAATGTGGGTCCATACACTGCCTTCAGAGCCTCATAGAATCCTCTGTGGTCACCCAAATCTGCACATAGTTGAGCCTTTTCTGCTAGGTTGACCCACCACTTGTTCTGGATGTCTCTAAGTTTCTGTTGGAGTTTGCTACATGCAAGACGAAAGGCTGCTTTTCTTACATGGCAGAGTGGCTGAGCGAGATGTGCTTGATGAGCAGATCTCTTTTTTGTCAGCAATTCCTGGACCTCCTGGTTGCTATCGTCAAACCAGTCTTTGTTTTTCTTTGAGGAGAACCCGATGGATTCTACGGAGGACTGCAGGATGCTGTTTTTGATATGTTGCCAAAGCGCTTCAGGAGAAGAATCTATAAGTTGGTCTTCAAGCCTAGTTTGAAGGTTAGCATGAAAGCTGTCCCTCACTGCAGCTATTTGAAGATTATCAACATTGAGCCTCCTCCTTGGAATGCCGCCCCTCTTAGGTTTGGGCTTGAAGTGGAAATTAAGTTTGCAACGCACAAGGCGGTGGTCTGTTTGGCATTCTGCACTAGGCATCACTCTGGTCTGGCAGACATCACGAATATTTCTCTGGCGGACTAAAACATAATCAATAAGGTGCCAATGTTTAGATCGAGGATGCATCCAGGTTGTCTTCCAGCTGTCTTACTGCTGGAAGATAGTGTTGGTGATGGTAAGCTGTTGCTCTGCACAGAACTCTAGTAAGAGACGACCGTTATCATTGCAGTTGCCAACACCGTGCTTGCCTAGTACTCCTTTCCGGGCTTCAAAGTTCTTTCCTACTCGGGCGTTGAAGTCACCAAGGATTATGATCTTATCTTCTATAGGAACTTTCTGAGTGAGGTGACGCAGGTCGGAGTAGAATTTTTCTTTGTCTGCAGGGTCAGCTTGCAGAGTTGGAGCATATATGCTGAAAAGAACAATGTGTTGCTTATTGTGTAGTGGAAGACGTAAGGAGATAATACAGTCAGAATGACCTATCGGCAAATTTTCAAGTTTAGAGGCTATGGAGTTTTTAATCATGAAGCCGACTCCAGAAAGATGACTTTCAGTTTTGGGTTTGCCTGACCAGTAGAGTGTATAGCCAGCACCATGTTTTTTGAGGCTACCTTCCTCATGAAGGCGAACTTCACTGAGTGCAGCGATATCGATGTTAAGACGTGACAATTCATGGGCAATTAGCGCAGAACGGCGCTCAGGACGCCCACTGTTCACTGTATCAAGCATGGTTCTGATGTTCCAACATGCAAGTGTCAATCTGGACACACCTTTGGAGGCAGGTGTATGCCTTTGTCTCTTTGTCTTTAATTGACCGCAATAAAAGATGCCCGTTGGCCGCGGCTAGCCAACCAGGTGGAGGGGGAGATGAGCTTTGGTTAGGCCACCTTTTCTAGGCCTCTCTCCATATGGAGCAAGCAGTGCTGTCCTTGAAAAAGGCTGCTTGGTCATTCAGGATGCTGCCGAACAAGACTGTCATCTCCTGGGTCAGACTTGAGTGACCAATGTCCTGAACCGCCTGCATGCAGGGTTGGGTCTGCGACTTCCAGTGCACCTTATCACCTGCCGTTTCATCCCTCGCCTGTCGCTGCAGGGCTTTGCAAGTGTGGGTAAACCCTTCGGGCCTGCGCAGTGGATTTATTTTAGGTGAGGCACAGCGTGCACAGAACTGGCCTCACCCTTTACACCTGAGGTTTACCTGCCAGGGCCTAGCGAGCTTGGATGGTGACAGCAAAGTCCTCAGGTCGTAGGTTTAATTAGAGTATCCTTCTCTTAGATGGATGGCCTTACAGGGCTACACGAGCTCCATCTGCCCGGGTTTGAAGTTGGAGTTGTCCTTCTCCTAGGATGGTTGCCTGAAGGCTAGTGAGCCTATCCTGCCCATGGACACACTTTGTCTGACCCTTCATTTGAGAGCTGACTGGCATGGGAGACCCTACCGGAAGCATAAGCCACCACCAGCATAACTCCCAACTTCACAAGGGCACGCAAGCTCTTTCCCCATGACAAGGGGGTGTCCGCGAAAGAGAGTGTTAGAGCTACATATGGGATTACTGTCAGAATTAGTTCTGTTGCAGAGATTTGGAGCTTATGTGACTTAGTCAAAGAATATGAATGCTAGTCTCTCTAACTTTCCAGGTCAATGTTGGGCAAAGTTAACTATAGGGAAGTAATAGTCTAACATACTTTTTTTTAACTACCAGGTCTTTGGGTAACAGTCCCTTTCAGTAGTACTGTGGCTTGTCAGAAATGTTAAAAGAACATGATTCTGTAGCTATTAGTGGAAGGCAGTGAAAAGAACAATCTTGCTTATATTACTTTGAAGAGCTTCAATGGAATTAGCCACTGCAACAGAAGGGTAAACAAAGTCACCAAATGCACACAAGTTAAGACCAGAGATACAGGTAATGGGTGATATCAAGTAAGGCATCAAGTCACAGCACATAAGCAAAGAAATGAGTCAGAATTATTTGTGATTCATTTATTTGTTAACTGTGCTGCCCTTATATGATGAAAATATGGGTACAAGATGGGTATAAATAACTGGAGATGAAAAGCATGGCTTTGTTTTGAACAGAACAGAGATCTTCTACCTCTGTTGTATTTCAGTTCATTTATGCAACCATATTCAAATTCACCATTAAACAGCTAGGACCATGATGGGATCTACTGAGCACTGTTCCCAAAACAGCCTTTTTGGAAGTATGTGCAGTACATCAAAACTGCAGACAGGAAAATGGTACCATTGAAGAGCATTTCAACATGTATATAAAGATTGTCCTCATACAAAAATGAAGAATAATTAGTTTGAAAAACTAGAGAAAAGAAGTCCCTTTAATTTTCCAACATGATCTAAAAGGCAGCCTCCAACCCTCATTAGACCATACTCAGGAACATGTAACTGCAGACCATTTACAAAATCGCTGAGTCAGGAGCTCTGTTAGGAAAAAAAAAGCAATATCGGAATTGAAAATAACTAGTTTATGGATTTAAGTCAAAATCTTCCAAGCCTCTTTACTGTGGGAAAAAACCCTGCATGCAAATGCACTAAACATGAATAAAGCATCAGCCAAGAATAGGAGACTCCTCACCTTGCCTTTTGTGTTCAGCTATCATACAATGGTATGCTGACAGAATTTGAATCGCAATTTGGGAAGAAGCATAGATCATGTACAAGTAGCAAACTGTCGGGGGAGCTGAGGATGCTCTTAGGATGGAAATTCCTTGTCTTGGTTTATCCCATTCCAGCCAAAAACTGAGGTAAACCTCTTTAGATATGGCCTTCTTCATAGGAGAAGGAAAACTCCTATCTTCAAACCCGGGCTGATGGAGCTCGTCTAGCCTTGCATGGTCTTCCATCGAAGAGAAGGACACTCTTACAAAACATACGACCTGTGGACTTTGCTGTCACCATCCTACCTAGCTAGGCCGTGGCAGTTAAACCTCAGGTGTAAAGGCTAGGGCAAGCTGCGCCTCACCTAAAAAAATCCACTGCGCAGGCTGGAAGGGCTTACTCTCACTTGTCTGTAATGGACAGGCGAGGGTCGAAATGGCAGGTGACATGGGTAGCTGCAGATCCAACCTTGCATGCAGGCAGACCAGCACATGGGTAGCTCGAGATTGCTCAGGAGATGACACTTCCTGATTGCCTAAGCACCCTTTTTTTCCAACCAGATTTGCATATCCCACATGCCCTTGGTCATCATGCTTATAGTAAGTGTGGTTAAAGCCCTTCCCAAATCTTCACTCACAAAGCCAAGCCATCAGTCAAACCTAATTCTCCTAATAACAGCCTGTAGGATCCCAAACAACAAAAAAACAGTATGATTTCTGGTGCCTTTGCCAATCAGGGATAAAGATATTTGAAGATTCATGTTGACATATCTCACATCCCACAGTATTCACTCCTCTGCCTATCTTCCTGTTGTAATTAATGAACGCAGAACTGTTTTGAGGTTTCAGAACATTCAACAATTTTCATTAACACAGTAAATAATCAGGAAACAATTCCAAAAGCAAACAGCAGCATACAAAAAAATCCCAAGAGTAACTCTATTCCTGGCAGTTCCAGAACTGCAATTCTAATGCTTGCATTCAGTCTGTTCCCCAAACATTTACATTTGACATATCTTTTGTGAATCTATTAAGCTGATGGATTATTGCTTTCTAATGTTGAAACAATTGAGTATTTTGTACATATTAATGTACTGTTGCTAAATAGTTCTTGCCAACATCTTAAAAACCATAGTACAACCTATAATTAGCATTTGCAATGTTTGTTTATTAAGACCTACATTCTGAAGTTTAGAGAACTGCAAAAAGGCTGATCTATGGTAATGATTGCCATAAAATTGCCCTTCATATAACAGAAAGGAGAAACCAGTGGAGACTAAATGGAAGAAGGACCAAGTTGTATTCTCTATGACCTACCGTATATTAGTCCTCTGACTTAAGGTCAGCTATTTCAGATTTGTACTATATGCAGCTGAATACCTGGGAATGATAAAATTAAGCAAATTTTGCCTAAATGATTTGCTCAAAATTTGAAAACATGTGGAATTTAAGACATACAGGTATAACTAGATTAGATTACTTCCTCTCATAGAGTAATAGACACCTTCACTAACGTACCCATCATTTTTCAGATACCAGAAAGAGAAAGGTTGACACATGACCAATTCAGCTGTAATTAAACAATTACGTATTACTTCACTTCCAAAGCTCATGCAATTCCCAAGTCTGCATGAACCAAAACTGGTGTTTCTGGTAGAACACAGGAGAGCTTCTATGACTGTCAATTCAAGGGCAATGTGAGCAAATAAAGATTTGATCAGTGTATTCTCAAGGCATTAATACTTCTCTCAAATAGGACTTTGTTTTTTGTATAGTTGTTTATATATGTAATTCAGCATAAGCAGGCCCAATATCAGCTTTCAAACCTTACTAGAAATTCTAATTAAGCTTATGTGGTTTAGGGGGTTCGATAAAGTGGTGAATACATTGGGCTTGTTTCACTTAAATACTGACCCAAGGATTTTGATTTCCACATATTGCAAAACAGGTTTGCTTTGCAAAACTTTAACTGCAGCAGAGTTGGCCACAAAACTACACCCACTATGCTTGATTCTGTATTCCCATGCTTCTTACTATTTGTCATATTTCTTCTTTGAATGCAGTCCTAATGAGAGCACATTGGAACACCACAGAACAAGGCTCGTAAGAATGCAGTCTTGAAATAAAACATGGAACAGAAGGAGCATTGTAATACAGCCACTCTTAATGTTTTAATGGTTGAGAAATTTCCAACATGCTGCAGTGTCAGGACAATCCAATTTAATAAATTATTAACACTAATCAAACATTTTTATTATGGCAATCAAAACTTCCTTGGCAGTTAAGGTTAATTCTGTTGAAGTTTGACAAAGATATTACTGTTTGATGGAAACCACATTTAAAACTACAGCCTCCTTCAAATCAAAACCTTGCACTGCACTGGGAAGAAATGGTTAAGCAACACGTCTCAAACTATGTAAAGAAACAGTGAAGGCAGGGTTACAGCTTCCATCAGCAGAGCAATAGCTGATGAAGGGTAGTGAAATATAAATTGAGAACAGCATATATAATACGCCTACCACTACTTGGGAAGGGATAGAGAGAGACTGTTATCAGGGAGAGATAATGCTCAGGCTGCCAAGGGGAGAGTGCTTAATCAATATACAAAGAAAATCTAGGAATTCCAAACACTTGACAAGAAAGGCATAGAAGAAAATAAAGAACCTGCCAGTTTCAATGCATTACACTTTGAAGAAAAGGTATCTTTAAAACCCTTTATTTCAAAAGGCAACTAACAATAACACTAGACAATGCCACATTCTCCCTCCAACTTCTCTAGCTCTGCCAACTAGTTGAAATCCAGCACAGCAGTAGGTAATGAGGGGTATGGATTAACAGTACATTTCTCAGGCCTTTCTTGAGCATCCCACAGGGCACCCACAGTCTATACATCATCAATCTACCACAAATTGATGTAGTCAGCCTGTGACAAGGGTCACGTTTCCAGGACCAGGCATGATCTAGTCATTCTGAGTTATCAAGACAAACCTCTGTTCTGCTGAGCTCTGATCATATGAAACCCACAGTTCTCTAGGCTTTCAGTAGGCTGGAATCAAACCATAGAGCTATCTGTGTTCTTCTCTGCACCCACTGAGAAACCAGCTCACCTTTCTGAAGAGACACTGTTGTTATTATTTTGCACTGTCTTACAGATGGTGCCGTCTTGGAAACCAGGCTTACAAACACATCAAACTGTATGCTAACTATATTATTATTAATAATTAACATTCTTATTTATTGTATGATAATTATTTTAATCACATTAAAATAGTATCAAGAAAAAACATACACTTTTCAGTAGATGAGAGCAATGAAGAAGAAAACAAGATGCTTGCTGATGCAGGTTTCTAAATAAGTTTTATTGGTGTACCAAAAGTTTTTGTTCACCTGCAGCATTTTCCTGAATGATCACACATGAGACCCTGCTTTTATCCAACAATTTCTACATACTCTGTGGATTAGTTTGATACATGCATATTTGTCTTGATGCTTCCTTAGTTTAGTTCAAGTCAGTGGATTTCCATGCAAGCTTACTGGCAACAGTGCCTAGGCTCACTGCATTGCAGCCTTGTCAGCTGCCCCTAAATGCATCCATTCAGACGGGAAGAGATACCAGGAACTGAGTATACGACACACTGAGAAAAGTGAGATGTTCCATCAGTAAAATACATGCAGCCCAAACTGAAGTGGATTTAAACCACCAGAAAGGCCCTTATTAATTTCAATGGTTTTGATGACATCGACACTTCTACAGAAACTGCAGCAGGTAAAATTTACATTATATCTATAGGTTTAGCACCACTTAAACTTACAATTAATAACTCTTCCTAAACGTAACTTTCAAGGCTGTTGATCTGCCTCAAAAGAATTAAAACAAAACCTAAGCTGCCATATAGAAAAAAAAATGAATTATTGGATCCCAGCTACCTAAAATATGAGAGATTTCTGAGGCTTCCAATATATTCCAGTTAAGTTTAAAAACTCACAGCTACTTGTGGTCCAACAGAGGTGTGACTCACCAGTAGAAAACAGGTTTCTTTATTTGTAAAAGAACTTAAAAGCAATTCAGTGCATTTGTTACCTAAAATGTTTCCACGACTATACCATGACTATAACGCATTTCAGAATGTGTAGGTCCAAAAAAGAAGAATCCTTGAAGACTTTATTTAGGCATTTAGAAACAAATAATCCTTGACTTCATGTTGCGTTTTGAGTGCCCCAATGGACAGCAGGCTTTCCAAAGCAGGCAGGAGAACTGAGCAAGCCACTTGTGGTATGAACATTCACTCATATTTATTCACGTAAGTATTCGGGAATTTCTCTGTCTTCCAAATAAAACCTAATGCATATGAATGTGCAGGAAAAGCAAATAAAATAAGCATACCAATACCTTTGAAGTAACTTTGTGGCTTTTATCTGATGGATGTTTGCAAATCCCTTGTTCCATTATTCACCCAAGTTTTTCACACTGCCAGCAAATGGGAAGAAAAAGAGAAAACAAAAACCCAACCAACCAAACAAAAATGAAACCAGTCCACCACCTCTGAACTGCCAGGCAACCTCAACTCCCATATCCCACCAGCCCCTTTGGGCAATGATGTGGCTTGAGTGAGTTTCATAACTACATGGATGAGTTAAAAAATTAGGCTTGTAACTCAAGAAGTTTCCATCATGTCTCTCAATGAACTTCTGACACTGGATCAGCCAGGGATGACAAGTTCCCCTCTTTATTTACATAAACTGCCACATAACCAAGACATACTCTTTTAATAAAGGTCGCAAGGGACATTAAGGAAACACCTCGGACACTGGATCCAGCCTGTGGTCTGTACAAGGTAGCCATTACATACACCTTTTTGAAGAACCAATCCTTAAACCTTTTGAGGTTCCCAACCTCCATTTACCGACCTATATTTTTACATTTATCTGGGTGGGTGTGTGCATGTTAATTTTTAAGTGCCTATGTAGCACTTCAGGCGCATATCTCAGTTAAAAGCAATGTCTCAATTTAAGCTGATATGAATAGAGGTTTGGACAGAGAATGATTGCAGCTCTTTCTTCAAGTATATTACCACTCAGTGATTTTACCTAACAATTTTTCACGTCTCTAGATTTATGCTGTGCTAAAAACAAAACATGCATTCACATTACACGCACGATTACATATAATGTGTAGCTGATTACTATTAGTGGCATTATATGGAGCATAGTTTTAGACCAATTGGCAATATACATACATCTGAAAATCTAAGTACTTGATTAGGTATGTCATTTAAATATAACAGAGGAAAGAATTATGCCGGTGTGTTTCAATTTGTGGATGCAGCTGGTGGCCTGTTCAAGTTCTCCCTGTACATGGAAGTCCATGGAAAACGTGCCGCCTGAATGAGCTTTGCACTGCTAACCTACATTTAAAACCTCTGCTGCCGTTTCACCACTGCAGAGTGTGCTTCCTAGCTTTGACCAGGAGTAAAGGATCGAGGTAAAAATCCTGATTCACAGCTGGAGGGAATTTAAATCATCACCCAGACATGAAATTTTACCTGCCATATCTGATAACAGAGCACATCAGCACAAGCCATCTCCCCATAAAAGAGCATTTGCCTCCACACCTCCCCCCAACTGCAGCAACCCGTCCTACACAACTGCTTCCTACAGGAGTAGCAAATCCTGCAGTGGCTCTTTCCTTGGAGAAAAACTGTTAAAAACCGAGCCTCCAACCCCAAACCAGGCTACCCCCATACAGGCCAAAGGCTGTCTCTAATCTGACTGCCTTCTACATCTACAGAATTGTTACTTCTCTTGTCTTCCTATGCTAAAGCTAAACCCAAATGCTGTTCAGTGTGAGTCAGCTTTTGGAACAGTAATAAGTCAGAGTGGTTTGCCTTATGCAGCACACTGGAAAGAATCTTCTAACACTGTTTACATGAAAATTCACTGTTCCCCTCCAAGAACAATGCTGCTCCTCTTCCCACTCTAAAGGATCCTGCCTTTCTTTGCTTCCCACCTATCTGTATTTGGCTGCTTTTCGAAGGGCACACAAGAACTCCATGCAATTATCTGAATTTCTCCTTTTCAAAGAACAAAATACCTCCCCCCCCCCCCCCCAAGAGAACTAATGCACTCTGCTGGCTTTGAGCTTTTAAAATCTCTCTCTGCTGAAGCAGCTGTTGAATAATTTATATTTCCTAGAACTGAGCTGAGTAGATGTACATTTTTGCTTTGATATACACTGTACAGTTGTTTTCCCTTCCTTTCCATTGCCATCTTGTTTTTCACTTAAAATGTCAGTGTAGAAAGTCTAAAGACTTCAGAGTCTGCAAAAATGATCTGTGGTTTGGGAAGCAAAAGAGAAGGGGAGGACAAGTTTATTTGTGAGTTGTTGTTTCAATGAAAGGAAAAAAATCCTGTACAGCTTGCAATTAGCAGCTCTGCAAAGTTAGAGTTTCTTCAATGGCACACAGCATGTCAAGGAAACCTACAAGAAATTCCTTAGCTTAACACACCTGGAGCTGGATACAGCTCCCTTAAACCAAAGCACAGCTCACACTAACAGTTGCAGTATGTTAGTGGCTGGATGGCTGCTTTATGAAGAATTATAAAGTGACACAGCAGTCTGGTTGAAAAAAGTACACACAAGGCTTTGATGTTTTTAACCACTAACTTCAAGAGGACCAACACAGACCTTTGTGTTTTTACTGCAGCCTCTCTATCATCCTTCAGCCTGCTCTCTCCCTCCTCTCCCACTGTTACATGGGGGACTTACCTTTCAGTCACTTTGTAAGCTTGACTTGTTTACAGACTGAATGTCTCTGTTTATAGGCCTATATCAGAGAACAAACAGGGCAAGTGTGACTTCCTAGGATCTGAAATGGGATGCTTTTTCCTTTTGGGAAAGCAGGAGTGAATTAGGGGAGGGAAGAAAGGAGGGCAGAAGAGAAATCCTGTAATTGTCCTTCTCCTTATCTCTCTTCCCTTCATTATTAAACATACACACCTGTATGGTACCAAGGCATTTGAAATAAAACAGATGCTTAAATGTTAGCCTACCAAAACTCCATGAAAATGTGCAGCAATTGTCTGAGTAAAATCAAGGTCCACTGCAGGTCTCATCCAGCAACAGTAAAACCAATGCTAAATAAAGGATTCTCTTAAACTGCCTATATTTAAAGTTTTATGTTATAGATCCATTTAGATGTTCATTTGGGGAACCTTAAAAGCTTGTATCACATTTTACTGGGAACATTTAAAGGTTGTCAATGGGGTAATTATAAGTGCACACACTGTAATGATGAAATTTTAGAAACCATTAATAGCATGACTTTTGATATTCCTTCTTATCTTGAATAATATTTTACCTCAGGCATAACCCCAGACCAGTCAATAAGAACAATTTTCATTTTAATTGTAGGAATCATTTTTATAGGTTTCTGGTTCCAAAAGGTTTGCTTTTGCACAAATGCACACTTGGGAGCACAAGAGGTTTTTAAGGAGAGTACAGAGAGGCATAGCACATTAGTTCTTACAAAACTTTACCATGAGGCGCTAGGCCAGCCAGCTTTGAGCTAGTGCTATATAGGCTTTCTCTTGTAGGTTGCTCATGAAAAGAGACTGCGAAGCTTTTGAACTAAATGAATAATAAAAATAGTAATAATGTTATAATAAATATATTATATATTTATTATAATAAATAATAAAGTATAACTAGGAAGTTAACTCTTTCAGCATAACCCCTTCCAAATAAATAGAGCAGACAGAATCACATCCACTGTTCTTCCCTTGTCGACTCATCTTGCCATGCAATCATAAAAGATTGGTCAAGCACGATTTACCCTTGGTGAATCCATGCTGACTACTCCCAATGACCTTTTCTTATGCATGTTTGGTGGTAGCCTCCAGAATTACCTGTTCCATCACCTTTCCAGGGATGGAGGTGGTGCTGAGTGGCCAGTAGTTTCCTGGGTCCTCCTTCTTTCTGTTTTCGTAGATTCAAGTGACATTGGACTTCCTCCAGTCATTGGGCACCTCTCTTGTTCTCCATGATCTCTCAAAGATGCTGGAGAGTGGCAGAGCAACATCTGCCAGCTCCTTCACTACCCTTGGGTGCATCCCATCAGGGACCATGGATTTATGGGTGTTAAGTGTGTATAGCCCATCCCTAACTCTACAGGACTGAAAAGAAAAGATTCTACACATGGCTCTTCCTTGAACAGCTGTGTCCCTGCAGGTGAAACCTTAAGCTCCAGTGCCTGGTGAGACGTAGCCCAGTTATGCTGAGAGTAACAGCACTGCTCAGTCCCTCATGGGTCCTCCCATCTACTCTGAGACCTCTGCTCCTTGTTTGTCACCTCTTTTTTCAAGTCAGAGGTGGCCAGGTCTGCACTGTCACTCTCTGGCCCCTATCATCCCCTCCAACATGCTCAGCAGCACCCCAGCACAAAAGCAAGCTCCTCTCCTTTTGAGAATACCACTGTACCTCCCTACTTCTTATTGATGGACCTTGGCAGATCCCAGACAGGAACAAATGCTGCCTGCATACCCCTCTGCTGTGCAGACAGACAGCCTGCTACAAGCTGTGTCAGCTCAAATGGCTGAGATTTTTGAAATGAAAGTGATAATTTGGTCTCAGTTATAGTTCAAGTACAGCTTATAGAATCATAGAATAGTTAGGGTTGAAAAGGACCTTAAGACCATCCAGTTCCAAACCTCCCTGTCATGGGCAGGGAACACCTCGCACTAAACCATGTCACCCAAGACTCCATTCAACCTGGCCTTGAACAGACTGGGATGGAGCATTCACAGCCTCCTTGGGCACTGCTTAATCAGTTTAAACACACCACCCAAGTGGACATTATTACCTAAATGGGTTCTGATGCCCTCTGCCTGCTGGTAAGAGCAGAGCTGTTCCTCTGTAGCTTGCCTAGCCTGAAGATATCCAAAAGCACTGGCCTTTCAGCTTTCTTCCACAGCAGCAATTTTCTCCTGCAGAGACTCCCTTCATCCTCCTGCAGGCAGCCAGCTCCAACAAGTTGCCATATCATTCTTCCACTTTCATGTCCTGCCTTGCAGAAGGCACAGGTTTTCTGGCCTTGTTTGGCAATTCACACCTATGGGGTGTCCCTGGCATGAACAGCAGAGTGCACTATGTGAGACGGGGCTTCTCCCTCTATGGTCTCCTTACTACAGGAGCTGCAGAGACACATCAGCTTGGTACTCATCATTCCTGCCAAAAAGTAAGGAGACAAAACCACCCTCCACAGAGCGCCAAAGCGTCCCATAGCAGCTTGGAAGAAGGAAAGGCAGAGATTTGTGGCTGTTCTGTTTTGTTTTAAACTAAACGATGTGGGCAATCCATAGCCCTTCCAGTTTTTGGTCTCATATGAGGAAAACAGAGGAAATTAAACTATATGAGTAGAAGGCAGTTTTTAATTACATTTTCCCCCTAGAGACCAAAAGCATATGCTTGAACAGACCCTTTCCATTAACCATAAAGAGACCAGGGTAGATGCAAGAGAAGTTAGGTTTTCCTCATCATGCATAAACTTCTTCCAGCTCTCTTCAGCAGTTTCACTTGGAGATGATGAAGCCATTTAGCCTAGCTAAAATCCTAGCTTGAATCCTGGACCAGAATCCACATACACATTAATTTCTGGGTTTGGCATTCAGATGCAATTAATTCCTCATTTGCCCATTTTTACATGCTCCTCCTTTACAATGGCTGAAAAATAAACCACTTTAATGCTGAGTTCTAAGTACAGAAGTGACACTAAATTTGAAACAGATGCCTCTCTTCAGAATGTCATGTCAGGAAACATAGATGACTTTTTCCCCCGTACACCAATACTGTCAGATCCCATTCTGACATGTGTAACTATCTGCACTAAAGGCACTGAACATTTTTCTATGGATTCTACTATATGGGAAACTCCTACACATAATGTGACAGGATGCTAGCCCTTTCTGCAACTCTGGTCTTTACCATTGAAATCTGTGGCAAATCAGACAAGCTTTTTCTTCCATGTCCAAAAATAAAGATTTCACAGCCTTTCATATCTGGAGAAGGGATGGTAACATGCTATTCCTCATATGCCTAGAGGAGAATCAATATTGAACTCACAGGTAGGAAACAATGTGAAATTTAGGCACATTCACAAAGTGCATGAATGCACATATATAATTTTCAGAATAAAGAAAATAAATAAAGTCTACAGTCTCAAAACAGATTATTCAGTCAATCAGCATTATTCCTGTAGCTAGTAAGATCTCAAGTCATCTTAGACGGACAGCAAAATCCACATCCAAGCTTCAATCTTTCCCACACATTCTGTCAAATTTTGCCTGGATTGCATTTCCACGTGGATTATCACACTACAGTCCCTGTGGGAATTATTGCCTCTCTGAAAGTACTAAGATGCAGGTACAAGTATCCGCATTCACCGAGGAATCAGAAGTCCCAGAGCTGATAAATCTCACACTGTGTAAAAGTGTGTGATTTGGGGCTGTGTTTGAGCTAGGCAGGCAGGTTGACTGAAAAATGGGATTCCTGCACTCTGCATTCTTGTTGGTACTACAGTAGATACTGTAAAATATAAGGTCTTTCCTCTTTGAAGCTACTTTTTCATGCTTGCACAGCTCTGCACCACAAAGTAGAGCTTGTGAGCAATTATGTTTCTAGATTCATTGTACGATTTTCTGAGCTGTTTTGCCCTGTAAAGGCCAGCACAGAGAGAATCTGGGACTTGAGTTTTTCTTGAGATCTCAGGTACCAGCTGTTATTTGTGTTCTTGTCTATGTATCTATGGTAATGTTCAAGATCACAGAGAATATAAAAGCTTTAACTCCAACAGCAGGAGATACCTTGCGGTGCTGAGCATCAGGGCCACAGGTTCCTTTTCAAAGAAAGCCTGCTAATACCTTTACAGATATCCTGTGCCCAGCATGCCTGATTTGCTCCCACATTTTGTGGGCAAAAGCCATACATGGTCTGGGGCTGGACCCCCCACCCCCTCCATCCACCCCCAACTACAGCTCTGTACAGTGCCTGGGACTCCACAGCTCTATTACAATACAAGCACTAATTAGCAGCCCAAGCAGGCTTTGTGCAAGGGTTGCCAAGCCAAATTCTCTGCCTTGCACTGAATCGCTCCCCCTGCTAAGCTTTTCAACTCTAAGCTCATCATTTACTGCAGCGTACTAAGTTATATCATAGAAATTTTAGAGGCGTGACTCCCCTCCACAAGTTACTTTTGAACAATAACAAATCATCATATGGTTGCTTCTGTGCACTGAGCTTTAAACTTTAATAAATGATTAATCCTATTTAGAAGTAACTTAACACTGCCTTAACTGCATCTTTCCATGAAGTGTCACTTTGACATCATCTGGTGTGTGCATTCATTGCAACTTTCACAAACTGTAAATTAAGAACATTTACACATGCAATTAGTGTTAAATAAATGCCTGGATAGCTCCTTGAGGATTAAACAATTAGATGGCATCATAGAGTACCTTTTGTACTTAAACCTGATGAAGAAAATCATCTATCCATTTTGCATTAACAGAGTACTGGGGTACCCATTGTTCTGGCAGGAAATGCTTGGATGAATTGCCACATGCAGGCCTGAGTTCATACACACGCCTTCTCCCATCCCTCTCCCAATGTCTTCGAAGAGAAATTAATATAGATAAATTTGTGACCAGATAATACTTTACCCTTAAATTACGCCCTCCATAAAAAACACACAGGATTTAAGAACATGGATTTCTAATGTCAGAAATTATAACCACGCCCCCCCAACTGTCTATTAAAAATTCAGCTACGAGTACACAGGTCATACACAGGCCATTTGCACAGTCAGTGAAAACAGAGAATCGTTTTGTGTCTTATACTATGGTGCATGAAAACTGTAGTCAGTATATGTGAAAAGGCATGAAGTCTTAGAAGGAGAAATACCTGGCACACAAGAGTACCTTGCAAGTGGCAGCATGTATTTTATGTATACGCCGTAGACACACACCTAAAAAGCATACTGAAAATAGCAGCCATTTGCTCTGCTATGTATATGGCTGGTACTCACCAAAATGGTTGAATACCAAAATGAACATGTTGGGGGAGAAGAGGGCAATAATTTTTATGCCTTTTAGTTCAAGGTTAAAGTGAATCCAGTTCACTCATTAACACCTGTCATTCACAGGCAGCCTGAGGAAGAGGGGACATCTCACCTTGAAGTTGTACCTAACACATGTAATTAGACACAAACATGCAAGAGGTGGGCACAAGAAAGGTTAAAAATAAGGCACCTTTGGGAACATAGTGAACTTGAAAGTTACACCCTGAGTGTTTCAGTCAGCAAAGCTACAAACCTTTGCACTTACACTAGCATGGAGTACCATGTCCCTCCCACCCTCCCCAAACAAACTACTGCTCACAGAGGTCAGCCCCAAAGCCACACATCCTCTTGAGGGACTGTAGCAATAGGACAAGGGAGAATGGGTTCAGACTGAAACAGGGAAGGTTTAAGTTGGATAAAAGGAAGTTCTTTCCTGTGAGGGTGGTGAGGTGCTAGTACAGGGTGTGCAGAGAAGCTGTGGCTGGCCTATCCCTGGCAGTGTTCAGGCCAGGTTGGATGGGGCTTGGAGCAACCCAGTCTAGTGTAAGGTGTCCTTGCCTATGGCAGCGGATTGGAGTTGGATGATTTTAAGGTCCTTTTCAACACATATAATTCCCTGACTCTATGACAATGAAGCCCTTTGTAACCAAAAGCTTTCCCGAAGCTGGTTACTGCTGGGGTAAAATGAATGTGGGGTAAGAGGTGAGCTATGTAGGCTGCATTTCACAGGGAAGGAGAGGGACCCTCTTTGCAGGGGAGCAGGATTTCTAAGTGCCAAGCTTTAAAAAGAATAAATCCGGTTAAAAAAAAAACCCAACAGCAACAAGTAACCAAACCACCGACCTCCAAACGACACAAACAGCTACAGGGAGGTTGTTTTCCCACTTGATGCCGGCTATAGGAATTGTTTAAAAGGTCCCCCCTCTGTACGCTGGGAGACCCCGATCTCGGAGTGCCAGCGCCACCTCCTTGTCAAAGCACTCAGTGGCAGCCTGGGGACACGGCGACCCGCATGTGCGGTGGCATTTGCAGTGACAGAAACAGCAAGGGTGTCTGGCCAGGGCCGCAGAAGACACACGCAGTTTGCACCACCGCAAAAACCATTCTGACCAAGCAGGTCGGCTTAGAACTCATGGGAAGACATGTAAAATCAGACTTAATCCAGCCTCTTCCTAAGAGATGTGGGTTTTTTCTTGGTGTTTTAAGAGTTTTTCTACTGGAAAAACTAAAGGAAGTTTAATCCTGCTATTCTCTTTGATGTAAAAAATATCCAATCCCACTAACTTTCTTCAATCCGAAGCAAAATGTTTCTCCCTTGCAAGTAATTTTTCCATAAGTAGGAATTCCTTACAGCAACACTTTAAAACAAAACCCACAAGATATTGGTGGGTGTTAAAAATATTTTAATTGCATATAGATCTGGTGGAATGTCACCTTTGGCAGATATAGAGTTTTATGATCTTTATAACTCGGAATCGGCAATTCAACACACTGTTAAACCCATGGAGGGAAGACCAAACCAGCCATCAGCTCCCTTGAAAAGAGGCTAATGGACCCTTTGGCCCACCAAGGAGCATCAGTGCCCATTGGGAAATCCATCTCCTTTCCTTGTTTTGAAAGGCTTGTGCCTGTGGTTGGTGACTTTGTCAGTGTAAAATGAGCCACCAAGATAAAACGAATCATAACACTTCAAGAATTCTGCATTTATGAAGTGTGCCAAATGCGTGTACTCAGAGCTCAAACGCTCTGGTGGCTTACAGGTGAGGTGCAGAGCTGGTAGCAGCAGTGGGGATGATTCTGTTTTGTTGTGTCGAGATACATCAAATATTATGAGAAAATACATAGGGTCCTGGGGATGAAAGAATAACTTGTGAGCATCTCCGTTTCACTGTTCTGGAGCAACTGTCACCCAGGGGTTTTTCTGATGCCACATACAATTTAAAACAATAAATACAATCAAATTTCCTGAACCATTTTGAGTGCTCTGATCATTTAGTCCAGGATATCAATACAATTTCACTTCAGTCAGCATGTATCACAAGTAATAGCCTACACATTTTCAAACATCTTTCTTCCAATTTTCACCTGGGGTGGATGTGGAAACAACAAAGTCCCTAAGTAAAACACTAAATATTTCTGTTTTGTGTGTAATTAATGAGGAAACGTACTCCAAAGAGATTTTCTTTTCCAATACAGTTCTGCATCAGGTGATTCAGATAACATTGCTGCATACTCATCCAAAAAAATAAGGCCCTGAACATTTCAAAACTTGCTCTCCCCTGCCATCCTGAGGTTAGAAGTGAAATAGCAACAACTGCAAAAGGATGTGACTTTTTAATCGCATCCAAGAATCTGGAGCTTGCCTATCCTTGCTGCATGGGTCGAAGACATTCAACGAGCAAAGAAAAGCAGCAGAATCAAAATGAAGCACATGCTGAGGTTACACATCCATGTGTATAAAGAGAAATACATAGATTTCCCAGGGTGAATAAAGAAGTTTGCATTGTAATTTGCACCAGAGTTGGCTGCGTGTGATGTTAAAAAAATCTCTCTCACCTATATATTTTACCCATACCATCCATCTTCCTGTCAATTTAAGCAGCTTCAGCAAAGCTGTTAGGGTGACCTGTCTACGTTCTGATTTTAGAACCCACTGAGACTGCAGCCAGGTTGTCGCTGTTACATATATGTATGTGTATATAAAACTTGCACATACATACACACACCACTGCAACAAGCCATTAACTGCAGAGAGAGAAAAAATGCAAATGGAAATAATAAAAAGGCAAAGGTAGAGGACACTTGAAGAAACACAAAAACAAGAGCTGAGAATTTGATGAAAAAGTGACTATTTTTAACTTGAACTTGTTGATTATACAGTCATATTTCACATCCCCCACATTGATCTGAGGAACATTCAGTCCTAAGACATTTAAATGCTTAAAAAGTATCAGCTAAGGCCCCCAGTGAGTGTATTCACATGCCTTCTTTGGGCATGTGTGTACACTTTCCTGCACACCTGGCTGCTGTATGAACATTTCCTGTGCATAATATGGACTAGGAGCAGTCACAATGCAGTGGCCGAGGTAAATTCACAGTACAACCTGGAACAGCAGAGCTAGATCTGGTGTCACTCCAGAAGTGCAGTGGCACTGATGCTACTAAATGACTGGTGGGGCTCCAAGGGAAGGTGCTGAACCTCCTCTCTTCTGGTCCTGCTGTTGGGCCCTGCTCACCCCAAATCTCCCTTGCCATCTCTGGAGGAGACACCCCTGAAGGCATCTACACTCCTGGGGAACATTTTCTCCCTATCCAGAGGATTGCTCCTGTGGCTAATGATGATGTCTGCCACAACCCTATTTCCTGGTAAGACCCTTCATGCATACATATATACATACATATGTGTAGCTATTTGATATCAATTGCAGGGAAGACAGGGCAGTCTTTCAAACTTACAATATGTCAACATACATTCCATTATGTAAACGTACTTTACAAACAGGAAGCAGCACCACAGCAACAGATCATTAAGAAGACTGCAAACCAATAAAGAATCAAGAAAGTAATCTGGAAAATGGAGGGGGAGTATGAGGGAAATCAGGCCTTTTCCACATTGGCTGGCATACCCTAAACCTCACATAGGTTCAGACCCTCACAGAAGAGAGATGTGTTTTAGGGAACTACCCAAGCAAGCAGCGTCATAAATAATCATGTATTTTCATATTGCCTTTCCCCATAACACCCTTTCTATCACTAATTGCCTCTTTTTATCTCCTCAATCCACATAGTATTCCTACAGAGGGCAGGGAGAAGATGATGAAAGGTGCTGAGAAAGCAGTTTTCTCTCCTTTGCTAGGAGCCTTACCATGGCAGAAGCATGCTGAAAACAGCAGTCTGTCTTCCCCTCTTTGCAGGATTTAATCCCTTCCCTCTCCCTGCTTTCCACCTTGAAATGATATTATTATGAAAGGCAAAACCGATTCGTTTCTCAAGAAGCTGATGTGGGACAGCCAAGATGGGCTGCCAGCTAGGGAGATTTCAAGGGGAGAAGAAAACAACCCCTGACCCATCCCAGTTCTTGTTCATGACAAAAAGTACACACTGTAAGATAGAAAAGTCCACCATTTCAGTGTTACTGTGAGCATGTTTGTCTAGAGCGGGTTTCCCATCTCATCAGCCAGCTGATGGTGATATATTCTGGTTTACCAGTAACATCTGAATTGCAGCTCTGTTTCTTTTTTACCTTTTGTAAGCAAAATGAAAACCATCCTACTTCCCTTGAGTATTCACTAGTTTATAATCCAGGCTGTCCCAAGGCAGCATGAGTATTCACAGAACCAGCTATGTTTTTTAACATCTGCTTTTCATTTTCTGAACAAGAAACCAACACAATTTCCATGACAAAGGAGGATTCTGGAGTTATACTCTCATTTATCCACCATGTGTACACTTGGCAGCATATGATCTTTATTCTCTAGACGCTTAAGAAATAATCTAGGAATACTGCTCCTTGACGATACAAACAACTAAGGCTACCTATAAATAAACCACAGCAAGGATTGAGGGAGGACCGTTTTGCACCCACACAGGGGCTAGGTCTCATTCTGGCTATCGCTGGAGATCAGGAGGTCACCTCTTCTCTGAGCCCTGTTGTGCAAGCCTGCACGCAAGGAAGGGGGGCCCTCACACAAAGCATCTTTAAAGAAATAGGCTTTCGCCCCCACATCTTACTGCCAGTCTCCCCAGTGGGGAGTTGGGTCTTGGTGGGACTGGGGAAGGAGGGACGTGACCTCCATCAGGCAGCATGGCCCCCACTGCCCCATCCCTGTACCTGCAGCACTGGCCACTGAGCATCATCGCAAAGTGCTGCTCACTGGGGAGAAGAAGGTTTTGTGTAAGCCATTTAACCTTAACTCCACCCTACAAATTTCAGATTGAAAGCCCAGGAAGTGTAATGTTCTTTATATGAACTGCAGGCACAGAAGCAACAGAAGCATTGTTTAGTTTGTGCTATCCTCATGCCAGGGCATGCTTGTTGGCACCCAGCAGATGCTGCTTAGATCTTTTATCTTTTTCTCCCTCCCCCCCCCCCCCCGCCTTTAAATTTTACCTTTTGTAGCATCTCCCTGTGACTGTTCGTGTTTGCCTTGGGCCTAATCCAAACAGCTATGGGAGGAAACAGCCAGGCTGCTTATTGACTTCTATAGAAGTTGAATCACGGCCATGGGCAGTAACGGATACAATCTACTGAGCCTTTTCTGAAGGCTCTGAAACTAATATCAGCCTCTTGATTTACATGTTACTAATAGGACAGGTACATTTTAAAAAGGACAATCTTTCTTCTTCCCTGTCTCTAGCCTTCTGCATGAGAACGTTGTTCATTATAGAAATACATTTGCAAAAAGCCCTTCAGATCCCAAATAGAAGTTTTATAAGGAAATAATGTGGAAATAGAAAACTCAGACACTAGTTAGAATTGTTCCAATATCTTCACTGTCAAATTATGAGACTGATCCTGCAAATGCTTCATCACAGCTGGAATTTTCTTGGAAGCGAAGAGCACAAATCAGTTGAGTGCATGTTCCAAGGTCATTTACAGGCAGATGCAATTAAAATAAAATGGCATATTGCCTACCTCCCTGTGGCCTCTAGAGGCTGGAATTGCCTCAGATTTCTATACAGCTAATGAGAGTTAAGAGCCTCACTACAGAAGCTAAAGCAGCCTTTGAACAAGGAAACAGAAGCAGCAAAAGCATGTTCAGCATACAGCTACTTGAAACCACCCAAGAGAAAATGCTGAATGCAAGACATTCTTCTAGAATTTACCCCTCCCAGGCTTTCTGCCTTCCAATCCTTGCTACAGGTAGGTTACCTTTCCCTAGTTGAGATGAGCAGCCTGGCATACCAAAACCACACAACCTTGCTTTTCAAAGACTCAACAGAGATTACCCTTTTAAATGCAATTTGGTACCACAAGCCATGTTTGATGTAGTAACGTGGTGGCTGAAGTATTACCCTGGGAAGTGGGAACCTGGAATCTAGGTCTTTTTTCAGTCTGTGGTTGTCCAAGTATGTGAGCCATCAAAAACTGGCTAGAGTGATTAAGTGCCCAAATGAGAGTGCAATCCGGAAACAGACCAAAAATAGCACTATTTTCACACAGAAGCTTATTTATATATTATATTATATTTACTTCAGCTCACTTCCTTATTAAAAAAGCTATTTTTGTCCAAATAAACCTGCTTGAGATTTGCCAAACCACAACAACTGAACTTTTTTAAGCAGAGATTTTATGCCAGAGGTGGTCTTAAAAAAAAAGATTAATGACAATAAACCCCTTTCTTTGTAACCTCCCTAAAAACAGAGAAACAAAAAGCTTGATGAACTTAGGCTATAAAACACAAAAAACATGTCTTGGCTCAAGGAATCTACCTCACTTTTCAAGACTGAAAACAAGCAACCTCACTCAAGGTTTTCATTTCTATTTATTAAGTTAATAGATTAAAGATAACCAAACCAACCCAACCCAAACCAAACCAAACAAACTATAACATAAAGCAAAATGGGAAAGAAGAGTTTTAAGTGTCATTTTTACCTCTCTTCATGGTTGGTTGTCACATGAGCAACCCCACACAATCTGAGTATTTCTATTAATAAGGTGCTCAATATTGCAAGTAAGCAATGCATAGTTTAGCCCACAGACAGCGTAGCAAAGACATCTGGAGGAAAAAAAAGAATCCTTGTAACCCTATGTATTAGTATTCATTGCCTTTATCAGGTCGTCTATCAAATTAAAAATTCACCCAAGCAAACAGTTGGTACTACATGGGAAGAACACTAGAGAAGACCTAAGAAGGGTTAATGCAGTAAGGCCAATAAGAAAAAAAAAAACAACCAACAAACAAATAAAACCCCAATCTCTTCTTGTAATTTCTTTGCAATATTTGGAGATAGTTTTTATTAGTTAAAATATTATTCAGCAGTTTAAATATGCCATGCAGAATGAACTAGATAGAATAGGTGGAAAATGACAGTACTCGAGAGGCAGTTTTACATTTAAATACTCTTCTTATTTACAGGAAACATGTTTTTTACTGTCACCAAGAAAGTTTTAACAACATATGCAGATATGCAGTTGTAGGTGAATCCAAGTCAAGATATTTCAGCTGTCAAGAATCAACAATTTATTTGGGGTCAGTTCAACAATAACTTGCTCCTGAGATGCCACAAAACTACGGACTGGATGTTTCTTTCTGTTTGCCTTCATGGGCTGGCTCCATACTGGATTTTACCTTAATTGACCTCCATAGCCTTCCCTTTAGCTGAAACGTAAGTAGTGGACAATGGAAGTCCTACAGGCATAGTGTATTATGGGAAATGCAGTCCAGCTGTGAAGAGTGAGCCACAGAAAGTGACTTCTAGTTAGTATCCTCTAGTCTTCAAGCTTGCCTTTCCTTCTCCCAAGCCTCACTCATCTCAGCCATTTTTCACCTGACTAAATGGCATGAATTTTCCTATCTGGCTGAAATGATTAAATAACCTGACTGGTTAAAAAAATAAGCCTGTGCGTATAAACTAGTCTTCTAACTCAAGCTGTCTTCCTGTCAACTAGTCTTCTTCCTGTGGCCACTTTTAATAGTCTGTGCAAACAGAGTACAGCTGGGGATCTTGGTTTAGGAAACAATACAAATGCTGCTATTAGCAGCAATTCTGCAGTGCATTTTTTCCTTAGGACCGTGTGAGTGGGCTTCTGTTAAAGCTGCTAACTGAAGGTGAAGCACAAGGAATGGTCTACTCAATCTGTTCCTCCCTGTGCTTATACAGCAGATGAATTGAACTAGGTCTATTCTAATAAACAGAAACTTGGAATAAAACCAGGCCTAGAATATCATTTGATTATGCTGTTTCTGTCAACAGCCAAACCAAGTATTACATCAGTTATTATAGGTGCATGCATGTGCAAACACTCTCCACGCACATTTACAAATGCACCTTTATATAGGGAATGTATGAACATACACACATGTATAGAAAACTAACTAAGCATGTGGTACACAGACAGCCTTTCCTGCCATCTAACTGTGGCTGTAAATGAATCATAACTCCAGCAAAAATTTCTGCTTTCAGACTCATGGAAAACGTGTTATTTTTGGCTTATGTCAAAGGAAAGCAGAGTGATAAAAGAGTGGGTACTGCAAGGTTCAAGTTCACCTACATTTTCATTCTACATGTCTTTTGAGAACCTTATTGTTTGCTTTTACTTTCATAGACTCTAAAAACACACTTTATGTTTATTATTGTTTCCTTATTGTATGCTTTTACTTTCATAGACTCAAGAATCACGCTTTATGTTTACATTTGCTCTGTTTTAGCACACTGCAGATGTAAAGAATCCATTTAGAAGTGCATAATTCATATATATTATATACACATGGTAAGTATAATGATCTACAATTTGATTCTATCATCTGCATAAATATTGAGTCATGTAGATTAAAAAAAACCAGCAAGTTTGAGGAAATTTAATAGCAACTTTAATATTTTACTTGATTTATCATTCTTCTGCCATACTCAAAGAAGGGAATTCAATCAAAGAAAATCTATGTGAAAGGAAAATTGCCCACTTTACTGCCATAAGAATGAATTCCTACAATTAACACGAATAGCTTTCTAACCTATCCTCACCAGAACTAGTCAAAAGATCTCAATAGTGGTGGCCATTCAGTGGAGAAAAGATGTGTAAAGGGCAGACAGCAGTATAAATAAAAAACAATAAAGCAATGAGAATTCTTGCCCACAAGATCTTCATCCATTACAATGCTTTCTCTGAAACAAACTCAGAAGAAACTCTAGTACAATAGTTTTGTTACTGAATTATGCCACTCCTTCATCCAGCAGTCTAACCTGACTGCACATTCAGAGGCTTCTCACTCTGCCATCATTTCACAAGTCCAAAAATACCAAAGATGAAAGCTTGGCAAGACAGAAGAATTAGATAAAATACTCCAGAATCTGGGAAAATAAAACTATGAGATGTGTAGTTCAAGATATGAGCTGACACACTCTTCTTGCTTGTCCAGAATACCTTGCTTTCATAAATGTACTTCCTCCTATTCCTGCCAAAAAGTCCGAAGACAAACACAGCTAAGTGTACCCAAACCTCCAAACTACATGTACACCGTCCTACCACATGCCAGATTACTTTCCCTGCTCCCTTCCATCTAAGAAAAGGCTAATGCTGTCAACAGATCTAGTCATCCTGTGAATACCTGGGAGGGTGGCAATGCAGACACAGACCGGGTGGATCCCTTCCTGAAGTCCCTCCTTATGTTCCTGAAACTCCTCAGATTCAGCTGCTTGAAGGAAGCCACGGTATGTGTATCCAAGGAGAAGCACCCTCAAGGAAAATGAAGCTTGTTACCCTTGTTGCAATTGACACTGCCTTGCAGTTTCAACAGCCAGTGCTCTAGATGCATCGTGGTGTCTAAAAACTGTGCAAAGGGGCAGCAAAAGATTTTCCTATTACAGGAAAACCTAGTTGCAAAAGGTTACTCTGGTGTCACGTCACTGAACCTCTTTCTACAAGGATAAGGGAACAGAGGGCATTACTCAAGGGTGTAATATGGGAGCTAAGAAATATTCTCTTTAAATACAAGGTTCCTGCTTGAAACGGTGCATGTACTAACTTATAAAAAAGCACTTTAAGTCCTGCTGTCAGCTTGAGACCGATCAATAGGAGGTTCTCTTCCAGACCCCTTTTCTTTCCTAACATCCTTTGCAATGCTGATGAACTGCAAATGCAGTACTTGTACTGTAGGGTATGATGCAACTGATCAGTTCATGTGAGGATACAAAACTCACCTAAGATTTCAGGTACCTTTCTGGTATATAAAGGTTGTTTCAGGAGAGAAAAAAAACAAACAAACGTGTGAGATTATAATAATTACTGATTACTAGGCTTAAGGAGTAGAATCAAAGACTCACAGACTGGTTTGGGTTGGAAAGGACCTTAAGGTCATTCAATTCTAAGCCCTTGCCACGGGCAGGGATGCCTCACCTTGCGTCCATGTCACCCAAGGCTCTGTCTAACCCAGCCTTGAACACTGCCAGTGATGAAGCATTCACAGCTTCCTTGGGCAACCTGTTCCAGTGCCTCATCACCCTCACAGTAAGGAACTTCTTGCTTATATCTAACCTGAACTTCCCCTGTTTCGGTTTGAACACATCACCCTTTGTCCTATCACTACAGTCCCTGATGGCGGACTGCATCTGCAAGCACCTCCAAGTCTTTCTCCTCAGTGGTGCTCTGAATCTCTTCTCTGCCCAGACTGTTGCTGTGCCTGGAATTGCCCTGACCCAGGAGCAAGACCTTGCATGTGGCTTGGTTGAACTTCATAAGGTTGTCATTGGCCCACCTCTCAAGCATGTCAAGGTGTCTCTGCATCCCATTCTTTCCCTCCAGTGTATCAACTGAACCACATAACTTATGGTCATCAGCAAACTTGCTGAGGGTGCATCAATCCCATTGTCCATGTCTCCAATCAAGACGTTGAAAGGATAGGTCCCAATACCTACCCATGGGGACACCACTCCTTACCTGAACAGAAAAGGATAAATAAACCATGAACTACAGCTAGCACCTCCGCCCATACAAACATTTTTTACATACTTTAGTGTCAGATCACATACACGTCTATTCTTTCTACTACTGGGAATTACTGAAGCAGGGTCACTAATTTTTCACCTCTAAGCACCAGTCTGAACCCCCACTGCCATGAACAAAAATTAACAATGGCTGGCACGGTGGAGTAGATATACAGAGTCAGATGGTACAATAACCTGATGAGCACTAATTTTCCTGCTAAGCCCTTAATATCATAGATAGAGGAAGATTTATTATGGCCTCTGGCACAGAAGAGTGAATCAGCTTCAACAAAGGAGACACTGACTTTCATCTTAAGTAAGATCTCCCTGCCTTTGTGCTAAGGTTTGGGCAACACAAGTATTTCTTTCTCTCGTACGGTTAGAATAAAAATACTTCTATACATGGGCACCATTCCTATAATCTTCAGTGGAATTTCAGCCTCCTTATCCCAGAGCTAAATTTGGCCTACAGAGAGCAAAATTAAATTTGCTCAGGCAGTTTTCAGCAGTGTACCAGCCACAACAAAAATGGTACCTATGAATAATTAATCAGGAATCTCTACAGTTCCTCTCCCACACAGGTCTTTGCAGACATTATGAGCATGACATTTTAAATAGAAACAGAATTACACACGTACAGGTGCTTCTCCTTTACACCAAGAACTGTGTTTTCAGTTGGGTATGTTTTCACATTTGGATCAGAAAAAAGTTCAAAGAATTTCACTCCAGCAACTGAATCAACACACAACATCCTCCTCCTTGAATGGAAGAAATATGCATGTAAAAAATTACACAGAGAGCTTGCACAGGTAGTGAATGCTTACTCGTAGAACCTGGGTGGATGGTGGGTAACCTGCAAACTGTCTTGTACACCAGTTTTATCACTTTAATCTTTGGATCACACTCTGCCTACAGCTGCATCCCATGCTCTGTCAGTGGAGGAAAGCAGCACTCTCAATAGACATGTTCAGTGTATTGTTAAACTAAGCTAACTATAGCATTAAAAAATAATTACACAGGGCAGTCATGCCTACCAGAAAGCTCAGCTGGGATTGTGGCACTGGGCAGGATTCGCACCTATTTGTAATGCAGTTACACAGCTCTGCTGGCAGATATCCTGAGTACAGAGCTGGCCCCAGAGGAGATGAGGACAATTGAAAGTTTATACCTGAAAATTCTACAGCATGAACTAAAGAGATTTTACGCAGCAAAAGCCAAAGTGTTTTGTCTGTTCTACTTGAAAGAGCGTCAAAAGCGCTGAAGGTACTGGGGGCAAGTAGCAGGACAGCACTCACCTTCCATAGACCTAAATCTTCCCCCTACCCCACGTGTGCCTCCGTCTTATTGAGTGGTGGGTGTTGTCCAGATCAGCTTCTCTTTCTTCACAAGAAATATTTGTCAAACATATATGGTACAACTGATACTTTTTTTTTTTTCCCCTTTCATGGAGTTAATGAAATATTCTATAAGTATATAGCTTTCACAAAATAACACACTCTGGGATAAAAAGTTTTCAGAGCTACATAATCTTTTTTGTAGATGGATACAGTCCTAGCAAGCAGTAAGAGCAACAGGCAGGATGAAGATTAGGCTGTCTGGGTGCAAAAATGGTCAGTCAACCACTCTCATGTATGATATATCCTAACTTCAGAATTACATAGAGGTTATTCATTCATAAATGCTCATCTCATTTAGTTCTTGACCTCTTGTGTAACTGCACCACCAAAATATAAAAGCCACATATTGTGGCGCAGAAATAATAATACGTAGTCACCTGCTGAGATCATTTAACACGTTGCTTAAAAATGATTACTGCCTGGGTATCAAAGCTTATAAACTGTACCCCACTGAACCAAAAAGATTAGCCTGTGACTTAAAAGCAAAGCCTGCAGGACACATAACACAAATAGCTAAGACTGGGACAGATTTCTGTTCATTTGCTTCAAGCCCTCAGTCAAGGCAGAGAGAGCTTAAGAGTTACATCAGACCAGTAAGTACCAGTAAAGCTTTAATTATTCAGCCTCTGAGAACAGGGATTTCACTGCATTTCTGAGAAACTGCTCCAGCGTTTAGCCACCTTCTTAAGACCCAGTCATCCAAGATGCTTGCGCTCTGCCAAGCTACATAACTTCTGATTAATCAACAGTGTTCAAAAACGACCCATTTACACAAGATTTTTCTACATAGAGAAGTCTAGGCAATTTTTTACTGTGACAGACACAGAATTACTCTCTCCTTGGATTTCCTTAAATAATATTTGAATTATATTAGAATGCTTTGATCTGATCAAATTGAAAGCAAGAGATAATTAGTATCAGGAAAAAGTTTACATTAGTAGCATAGGTCTGTGAACATGATACACATGTGTAAGAACACAGGTAATGAGGTAAGATAGGAGAATAAAGTCAGGATGCTAAATAAAGTCAGGACCTTGTGTGGTAGGACCAGTAGAATAGCAAGTAGAATTGCAACCCTGGACTTTAGCAGGGCAAACTTTGGCCTTCTCAAGCAATTGCTAGGGGAAATCCCATGGGCAAGGCTGCTTGAAGGTAAAGGGGCCCAAGAAAGTTGGTTGGCATTCAAGGACTGCTTTTTCCGAGCTCAAGATCAGAGCATCCCAACACGTAGGAAGTCAAGGAAGAGGGCCAGGAGACCTGCGTGGCTAAATAGGGAATTGCTGGGTATGCTAAAGTGGAAGAGGAGAGTTTACAGGTCATGGACGGAGGGGCTGGCCACTTGGGAGGAATATAAGGCTGCTGCTAGAGGATGCAGGAAGGCAGGTAGGATGACTAAGGCCTCCTTGGAATTAAAGCTGGCGAGAGGGGTCAAGGACAGCAGAAAGAGCTTTTTCAAATACATGGCAGATAAAACTAACACCAGAGGCAATGTAGGCCCACTGATGAACGGGACGGGTGCCCTGGTGACAGAAGATACAGAGATGGCAGAGTTACTTAATGCCTTCTTTGTCTCTGTCTACTCTGCCAGAGGCAGTCCTGAAGAGCCCTGTACCACTGAGACCTCAGATGAAGTCAGGTCAACGGAGCGGTTTGCCTTAGTTGATGAGGAATGGGTTAGAGACCAGTTGAGCAATCTGGACATCCATAAATCCATGGGTCCAGATGAGATGCACCCGTGGGTGCTGAGGGAACTGGCAGAGGTCATTGCTAGACCACTGTCCATCATCTTTACCAAGTCTTGGGAAACGGGAGAGGTGCCTGAGGACTGGAGGAAAGCAAATGTCACTCCCGTCTTCAAAAAGGGCAAGAAGGAGAACCCAGGTAACTATAGACCAGTCAGCCTCACCTCCATCCCTGGGAAAGTGATGGAACACCTTATCCTTGGTGCCATCTTAAGGCATATCAAGGATAAGAGAGTTATGAGGGGCAGTCAACATGGCTTCACCAAGGGGAAGTCATGCTTGACCAATCTCGTAGCCTTTTATGAGGAAATAACATGGTGGATGGATGATGGCAGAGCGGTGGATGTGGTCTATCTTGACTTCAGCAAAGAATTTGACACAATCTCCCACAGCATCCTTGCAGCTAAATTGAGGAAGTGTGGTCTGGATGATCGGGTAGTGAGGTGGACTGTGAACTGGCTGAAGGAGAGAAGCCAGAGAGTTGTAGTCTATGGGGCGGAGTCTAGTTGGAGGCCTGTATCTAGTGGAGTGCCTCAAGGGTCGGTACTGGGACCAGTATTATTTAATATATTCATCAGTGATTTAGATGAGGGAATTGAGTGTACTATCAGCAAGTTTGCTGATGACACTAAGCTGGGAGGAGTGGCCGACACGCCAGAAGGCTGTGCTGCCATCCAGAGAGACCTGGACAGGCTGGAGAGTTGGGCGGGGAATAACTTGATGAAATATAACAAGGGAAAGTGTAGAGTCCTGCATCTGGGCAGGAACAACCCCAGGTTCCAGTATAGGCTGGGGAACAACCTGTTAGAGAGCAGTGTAGGGGAGAGGGACCTGGGGGTCCTAGTGGACGACAGGGTGACCATGAGCCGACACTGTGCCCTTGTGGCCAAGAAGGCCAATGGCATCCTGGGGTGTATTAGAAGGGGGGTGGTTAGTACGTGGAGAGAGGTCCTCCTTCCCCTCTACTCTGCCCTGGTGAGACCTCATCTGGAATATTGTGTCCAGTTCTGGGCCCCACAGTTTAAAAAGGACAGGGACCTGCTGGAGAGAGTCCAGCGCAGGGCAACTAAGATGATTAAGGGAGTGGAGCATCTCCCTTATGAGGAAAGACTGAGGGAGCTGGGTCTCTATAGTTTGGAGGAGATTGAGGGGTGACCTTATTAGTGTATATAAATATATAAAGGGGGTGTGTCACGAGGATGGAGCCAGGCTCTTCTCGGTGGCAAACAATGATAGGACAAGGGGCAATGGGTACAAACTGGAACACAAGAGGTTCCACTTAAACTTGAGAAGAAACTTCTTCTCAGTGAGGGTGACAGAACACTGGAACAGGCTGCCCAGGCAGGTTGTGGAGTCCCCTTCTCTGGAGACATTCAAAACCCACCTGGACACGTTCCTGTGTAACCTTATCTAGGTGTTCCTGCTCCGGCAGGGGGATTGGACTAGATAATCTTTTGAGGTCCCTTCCAATCTCTAGCATACTCTGATACTGTGCTATATTGCCCACAGAGCCCAATCAACGATAGCAGTACAGTGTAATAGATCACTTAAGACTTTTATCTGACAAAGAAGTGTAACATATAAATACAACATGATGTTTAATCCCGTTTGCTGTACTTGAGCTTTTCCAGCAACTTCTGGTTACTTTAAGTAAATATAAACCAGCATACAAGCCTATAGGGTACATCCTACCTTCCTTCCATTTTCCACATTAACCTTTAACATCACTGCTGTCATACTAGTGTAACATAGCAAAGGAAGAGTCATGTAAACTTGAAGGAAGAAACACCCTGCAACCCTTGGACAAAGTGTTATACCTTCTCCTCAACCAACCAGAAAAATGATTTTCACACAGGTTTTCAGGTTTACACATTTGCAAACCATTACCAGTTGATAAGGTAGCATTTTGCACCTACCTTGAACTCACTTGGAGCAAGTGCAAATGACTGTGCAAGTGAAAGACACAGGAGAAGGCAGATCAGGTGTTTCAAATGCTTAGGTACTGCACAACTAAAATTCAGGTGGTCCTCCTAAAGGATCACATTAGCTAAAAAGTTTTGATGTTTAAAGGCAGGATATCTGCAACACAGAAGATACTGAAGTACCAACTGTCTGAGAAATACTTAGAAGTATATTAAGACATGTTAAAATTCCAGTCCTTTTGAGCAAGGACTCTGGACACTAAATTATCAGAACACAAACCTAGAAGAAAAAAAAACACAAACCCAAACACTAAATACTGTGTTAGTAAACTAAAATTCTGTGTTAGTAAACTAAATCAGATCAGAGAAGAGCCAGATGAGGCTAAATTGGACTGCAAGCCTGAGCATCAGGCCAAAGAGCAGCCAGGAGGGGAAAAAGCGGAAGTGAGTAACCAAATTTGCTGTCACATCAGGGCATTCCAAAGTACAGTAGAAGGTCAGGAGCCAGAAAGCAGAACAGAAGGAAGTATTGGCTGATGAAGCATCACAATAGGCAATTATATTGATATAAAAGAGGTATTACCCAGATTTCCAACCTGATGTTCATTTATTTATTCACAAGCCCAGTGCAGAAGTGCAGATCAGTGCTAGATTGCAGTGCCAGTTCTGTGCACTTGAATAGCTCATAAAACCCCCAGCATAATAATGGATATGAAGGTCTCACTGAACTGGGCATGTACAGAGCCATACATACACCTTGGTGCCAAACACGTGGGGATCTTATTTAATATAAAATTATAAACAACAGTCTTTTTAATATGAAAACATTGAAAATGTGCTTAATGCACATAGTCTAAGTTGTACTTAAAGCTCCTGGAGTGGTCGTTCTCCAAAGATATTCTTTGCCTGCTCTATGAACCTGGTTATCCATTGCTTTTCAACTTGGGACCCCATTTACACCAGCTCTTGGATTACATACATGGTCAAAAAAATACGAATATTTATCACTTTATACCCGCTTAGCATAGATGCAAATAACTGCACTAGGAAAGAAATAATAGCCAAGCCAATTCTTTGAATTTCAGGTTTTGTTCCTTTGATTCTTACGGGCTTTTGACAGTGGGTCTCTTTTACTATGAAGCCAGCAGGATCAGGCCCTGCTTCTAACGCAGATCATTATAAAGGACATGGGAAGTGGGGAGGAAGTTTTTTCCAAGGAAGAATAAAAATAATCCATGGCACTGTCGCAAACAGAAAGCCCATGGAGCTTCTCTGGACCAATAGTTACACAGCTAAAGCTCTTCTCAGCTGGTCTGGAGACATTTACTTTGAACAACTATAGTTAATGTTTTATCACTTATCCACAAAAATACATTTAAACTGAAATCTGGCACCCAAAGATATGATACAGGAATGTGAAAGCTTTCATCAAAATCCTTTACAGTAAAGTAAAAAAGAAAAGGAAGAAAAAAAAAGACATACACTGTGTTTAATTTGAAGTTAAACATGCACAAAGGAAAACAGGTTTCCCAGTTAGAATGCTCTCCCTCCCCTGTGCTTGTGTAACTTAAACAAGCTTTTATTTAAAACATGATCTTTTCCAGACCCTTAAGACCTCTGCTTGAGTTAGGCGTTTCTGGAATTTCTGATTTGAAGATGAAATGTCTGAGCAGCAAATAAAGCAGAATAAGAAGAAAAGCTGTGTGTTTTGTTAACTTTTTATATATACCATTCTTTATTACATGTATCAATATTAAAATCTCCCTAGAAAGTTTAACTAAGGATTGAAAGGAGGGTAACAGGTAAGATTCCATCCCCACTGAAGTATTCTTTTGGGTTTGGGTTATGGCAGGCTGTGGAACATCACAAGACTAATGCTCCATTTTATCATTAAACAGCCAGAGTGTTTCTTTGGGCCACTGACATATTTAAGTGCATGGCTAACTTCAGTTATGCACCCAATTCCTACAGTTTCAACATGACTATTCACTTACTTTATGTTAGAGAAGTGCTCAACGATTTTGCTTGAATTGAGCCAAGCTCAGCTTTCACAGAGCTCCTTCTTTACTTGTCTGATCTATGGCACTGGAGAATACTCTGGGCATCCTGGGGAATTCCTAAGGTCAAGATCAGATCTTACAAAAAAAAAAAAGTTAGAGAAAAGAGAAAAGATAGAAACTAAGAGGCTGCCTCTTCAAGTGAGAAAACTTTGATCATTTTCACTAAAATCTCTTGAATTAATAACATACTGCTGGCCTTCAATTGAGTATTCTGGTTTTGATGGGAATGTGACACAAATTTAGCTTTACTTAAACACAGAGTTTTGGTTTTGTTTTTTTTCCTACTCCTAATTCATTTAACATGTTCTTCCTTTGGTTTCATTATGGAGCAAATTTTGAGTGAATATAAATCCTGGGAGTTTTGCTACCTAATTAAAACCATGTTCCCATTCCACACATTGATGGGAAACTCATGTCTCAAAGGGTTAATAAACAGTATTTACACATTCTGTATTTAGCTCAGGGTACAACGCCAAAAACATAAATAATGTCTTAGGCAGAAACAGAAGGTGCAGACGGTCTTTAAATTGGGTTCTTAGTGCCTTTTACGCTGGCCAGAAATATGCACTATATCAAACAAAAACAATTACTCAGTAACCATCCTTAATGTACACTTATATTTAAAGCAAACCAAAACAATGACAGTAACCATCCTTAGTGCACAGTTATATTTAAAGTGTTCTTCTCCTTTTGCAACTTTGTGTGTTTTAGGCTTATAAAATCATAATTGTGAGCTTGCTGCAGAGGGATGGCTGAAAGAAGCCTTGAGACAGCAGTACAACAAAGATCTTACAACTGAGACAAAAGACAAGGATGAAATTACATTGCTGTGTACATAACAGATCTGGAAAAAAAAACAAACACAAAACCAACAAAATTAAACACTGAGGCGACAACAGAAAAGCAGAAATTAGCACACTGGTTTACCACTGCTCTATTTACAAAGCAAACACCCTATAAAATAACAGTAATTTGGCATTCACTTTAAATGAAGCAGAATTATTAACTGAGAACACCAGCTGAAAAGTGAGAGAGGATCTTTCTGAGAAGCAAATGCTTCAAAAATTCCCTTACAAAGTCATAAAATAGAACATCAGCCAACACGGGTCCTGTTAGTCCCCCATCACCAGTTCTCACACGCATAAATACTCTACTGAATACAAAGGGTAAAGGGACCTGGTAAAAGCCAACATTAATTGGGACAGCTGAATAAGACCATTGACTGAGGGGCTCCACTGACTGGGTAAAAGTGTTTGCAGGTTTGAACTAGCATACAATGTGCTATGGGACAGTGGAAGTTAAAGAAGCGTGAGATGAATGCAGAAGACAGCATAACATGAATGCAGAAGACAGCATAACATGAATGCAGAATACAACCAGACCTATTGTAACTAGTTATTCTCTTTCAACAACTAAGTGGCCTTGGACATATCATGACATTTGTGTCTCACTCTAACATCTCTTAATGGAACTTAAACTTTAACTGACTTTTAAAAGTGCCATGGGAGTGAATTAATTTTTAACAGGCATTTTGTAAGATATTAGTTTAGTGTAAGTTCACAGATGTGGGAAGTGTCAATTACACATGTTCTTGGAGTATAAATTGCAGTTTAGGATTGAGATTGCCTTGGACATAAAATACAAGTATTCCTACAAACCACCTTACAGCTAATTTGATACACCACTTAGGAACTGCAGCTTCAGCTAAGCTGCCTGTCTTTCCATGTCAGAGCAGCTGGCTCAAAAGGGGGCTCCAGTCTGATTTTAGATCAGACATAAACAATTCTTTATATCCTTCACTTAAAATTTAATAGCTCAATGTTTTTTTTATGGGCTGACTGTAAGCTGTTGTGGTCCTGCTAAGGGTTCCTTGATCAGTATGCTGATGGGTTTGGAATCATTCATCTCATCTATCTGCAGCCTTTAACTCCTTTAGTTAAAAGGCAAACTTGATACCTTGGTGTCCAGCATCTGCAAACAATATGTAGGCCTGCAGCTCCTTCCTTTAGATCCCCTCGTTAGCAGGTTTTCGTGTTAGTGAACAAATTTTCTGCTTCTAAATCACTTAGGCATCATCAAATGTTTTGTCTAGCTAGCAAACATGGTGAATCATCTGGAACCTGACACTTAAGAGGAGGACATGATACAGATATTACCTTGAATTAAACTGGGAAACGATATGGTCAGATTTTCAGGTATTTCTAATTTTGCTGTAAGAGTATATGAATGTCCTGGTTCAGCAGTAGCAGTCATTTTTCTCCTTCCCAAACCTGACCCAAACTAGCAAAGGGGTATTCCATCCCACAGCACCTCATGTCCAGTATATAAACTGGAGGCAGTTACCCGGAAGGGCTATATCACTGCTCAGGTTGGGCTGGTATCAATTGGCAGTGGTTGTATTCTCTTTCCTTTGTTATTTCCCCTTATCGTTATTATTATTATTGGTGGTAGCAGCAGTGGGTTTGTGTTATACTGAAATGTTCTTATCTCAACCCGTGGGAGTTACATTCTTTCGATTCTCCTCCCCTTCCCTCTGGGAGGCAGGGGAGGAAGGAGGCAAGTGAGCGAGCAGCTGCATGGTTCTGTGTTGCCGGCTGGGCTTAAACCGCAACAGTGAATAAATGTAATTTGCTAAGACTACAGATTACTGAGTGGCACCTTGAAAATTAGCTTACCTAAGGAAGTCCAGACTCTCTAAATAGGGTGCAACTTATCATAGAATGGTTTGGGTTAGAAAGGACATTAAAGCTCATCCAGTTCCAACCCCCTGCCACAGGCAGGGACACCTTACACTACACCAGGTTGCTTCAAGCCCCCTCCAACCTGGCCTTGAACACTGCCAGGGATGGGGCAGCCACAACTTCTCTGGGCACCCTGTGCCAGTGCCTCACCACCCTCACAGGCAAGAACTTACTTATATCTAACTTAAATCTGGGTGCCAGGGCTAAGATTCAGGCCTCAGTTTCACTGTTAAAGGTAAAAATGGTGGCCCAATGCATGAGGTTTTCAGCCTCCATGCCTATAATGGGGAGACTTGCACTGCTAGAGGACTACCTGCTACCACCCTCCTTTTCTCTCCTCCTACTTCTGAGTTAGGCTCAGGACTGTCCCAGGGGAAGTTCAGCTTCCTGCCATCCCTGAGATGGGAAAGATGCTCACTTGCAGGAAATAATGCTGCAGCCACAGTATTTTAGATAATGTTTTAAAACAAAGTGGATTTCAGTGATACCCCCACTCACAAGACCTGGGACTTGTTGCACAAGTGGTCTGCCCAGGTTATAACCATCCAGATGCTCATACCCAGTCTTGTCCAGCTTTCTCTTCAGTGACACAGAGTACCTGTCAACTATCAACTCCTTCCTCAGCTGGTGGCCCTGTGCTGGTTTTGGATGTGCCTTTTAAGCACCCTTCAGGGATAATTGTGATTAATCCCTCCATCCTGTTCCCCTTCTGTGAGTAATGAGGATTTGCTCACTTTACTTTGCCTCTCCAGCTGCACACACATGTGTGATGGCAGGCTAATCCAGCTGCCATTCTTCTTGTAACCGTTCTCTAACTGTCTTCTCAGGTCTTTCTGCAACCAGCCTTACCCATTTACTCTCTGGAGATACTATTTGTATTACAGTTATCCACATCCCCCAGCTTTGGTGGATCATTTGTTAAGTGGCATATGGATTTTTTCCTGTTGCAGTCTCTGTGTAACCAAGTTGAGTTGTCAGCAGGATGCAGCCTTTTTGGTTATTTAAAGGGAAGGGGACAGGTCCCTGCCTAATATTCTGGAAAATGAAGTACACCTACAAAGGATACAGCACTGGTAACTTATATCAGCGGATGATGCTGAACATAGGAGAAATAAACAGTGAATTTGATACACCGGATAGAACAGCACTCCATAACCAGAACAAGTGAAATACAGCTAGAAGAGATCAGAGTTAATGAGTATGGGAAGGAAAACAACAAGCACAGTACAGAGCAGTTCTCTCTATTTCAGGTTATTCCATAAAGAAGACAAAAGAAGGAAAGAGATAGTGGGTGAAAAACAAAGCGTGGATGAAGCAGAATTATCTGTGAGCACCCTGGATGGAAGCTGAACTTCTCACTAAGGGGTGTGCAAGTTTGAAATAGAAAAAGATTATGAAACAATCTTTGTGGCAAGCAGAAATACAAGTTACTGCATATCTTGCATATGACATCTCATACAGTTGTTCTTGGTCAGAATACCACAATAATAGAGTCTGAGCCACCAGCCCAGCACTCAGCCCAAATGGGTTCCCAGAACGAGGACTGATGGATGCATTTATATGGGCAGCCACTCACTAAATCACCTACAGTAACAGACCCCCTTATTCATATTCTTGTCTGCCAGTAAATACACGTCCAGGTGGGACCTAAGTGCACACCTGAAATTTAAAAGAATAGTTATGGCTGTCAGCATGAATCAAAGTCTTCTCCTGTAATGTACAGAGCAATATCCAGATTTTATCTGGGTCCAAAAGCTGCTGTAAGGTGTATAGAAACAGAATGCATAGTGGCTCAAGTGTGAGAATTTCTGAGAAAAGGAAAAAAGGAAAAAAACAAAAGTGAAGTATGCAAGATAATGCAGTATAATGGTAAGGAACAGAGTATAAAGAGAGAGAGAATAAGCAGTTCCATCTCTTAATCCCGTATTCTGACTCTAGTACATCTCTCAAGTATCTTGCTCAGTTTTCCCCTAATTGCTCTCCTCACTCGTCAGCCACCATTTGAATCGAATAAGTGCTTTCTATTCCCCTAACCTAGTTAGGTTTAGGAAACTTCAGGTCTTCCCATCCTGTTTAGCTCTCTTGAGCCCATCCAACAAAAATACAAGCATATTTATCTATGATAATATAGACATTTCAGTACTAAATGCTTAATTTTAGGGTTCATTGTTGCTACCCGCCAAACCTTATGCATTTCATACTCTAATAACTGAACCATGAACATTACAGCTAATTTTGAAGCACTGCAGGGGACAGAAGGGAGGAGGAAAAGAACACTGGAATTACAAAATTACTAGCACAGTCTGTTTAGAAAATTGATGATTTTCCACATATTGCTTTCTACAAAGAATACATGCGAACACAGTGACTTTTTTCTTTAGATGGCCAACTCTGACTGATGTGTCACAAGACTAAACCCAATCCGTTTTCTGCAACCATTTTTCCTTCTGGTCTAGGGCATGAATCCAAAGACAAGAGAGCTCTAACCCTAGTCTGAATCCATCATCATCTGTACTGAAGAGACTTGGTGCTCAATGGAAAGAAGACAGTTATACAAATAGAATTTGTTTAAAAGTCATCTAAATGCAAGAATAAATGTAAAATTCCAAGGTAAAAGAGGATGCCTATTCTGTTATGTATCTAAGTGCAGATAAAACAGGAAGAAAATATATGATGTTAAACATGGAAATTGCTCAAGTCACTTGAATTCTTTAACTATTCCCTCCTTTTTTATAAAGAAAATTATCAGTCACCTCTTCCAAGAAGTGAGGTTTTTGTACCTAGGAATCATGGACCAAAACCTGCTTGTATCCATCTCCCACTATTTCCATTTCAAGACAGAGTAATAAGAGAACTTTCTGATGGTAGTCAGTATGGCCAAGGCTAAGGTATTGTTTCAGGGAGTCCTTATATCTCTTCTTTGGGGCACCTCTCTTGCGGCTACCGGTGGCAAGTTCACCGTAAAACACAATCTTGGGGAGGCAGTGATCCTTCATTCTAGAGATGTGCCCTGCCCAGCGCAGCTGCAATTTCAGCAATATGGCCTCAATGCTGGTGACCCCTGCCTGTTCCAAGACAGTGACATTAGACACATAGTCAGTCCAATGGATGTTTAGAATTGTACGGAGGCAGCGCTGATGAAAGCGTTCCAGGAGTCGCAGGTGATGACGGTAGATGACCCATGATTCAGACCCATATAAAAGAGTAGACAATACAATGGCTCTGTAGACACTGATCTTTGTACTTTTCTTCAGGTGTTTATTACACCAGACTCTTTTATGGAGTTTTCCAAAGGCTCTATATGCCTTTGCTATTCTGTTGTCTATCTCTTTGTCGATCGTGGCATCCGAGGAAATGATGCTTCCCAGATAGCTGAACTGCTGAACTGTCTTAAGCTCTGACTCGCCGATGGTAATATGGGGATGGCGATAATCTTCTTGCGGTGCAGGTTGGTAGAGGACTACTGTCTTCTTCAAGCTGACTTCCAGCCCAAAAACCTCAGCCGCCTCCACAAAGCAAGATGTTAAATGCTGCAGAGCTGCTTCTGTGTGGGCAACAAGGGCGGCATCATCAGCAAAGAGCAGTTCACAGACAAGATGGTTTAGGGTCTTAGTGTGGGCCTTCAGTCGCCTTAGATTGAATAGGCTACCATTGGTATGATATCGAATATAAATGCCGTCTTGTTCGTCGAGGTCTGCTGTAGCCCTTTGGAGCATCACGCTGAAGAAGATTGTTAATAAGGTCGGTGCGAGAACGCAACCTTGCTTCACACCATTGGTTATTGGGAAAGGCTCAGAGAGTGCATCGCCATACCTGACTTGGCCTTGCTGATCCTCATGTAACAGAATAATCATTTTGAGGAACTTGGGGGGACAACCTGATCATTCCAAGATCAGCCACAGGCCTTTTCTGCTCACAGTGTCAAAAGCTTTGGTGAGGTCAATGAAAGTTACGTATAACCCCTTATTTTGTTCTCTACACTTTTCTTGCAGTTGTCTGAGAACAAATACCATGTCTGTGGTACTTCTATTAGCCCTGAAGCCACACTGACTTTCAGGTGGAAGTTCTTCTGCGATAGCAGGTACTAGTCTGTTCAATAGTATTCTTGCAAGAATTTTACCAGCAATGGAGAGCAGAGTTATACCACGGTAGCTTGAGCAGTCTGACTTGACACCTTTTTTCTTATATAGAGTGGCGATGATTGCATCACAAAAGTCTGACGGTATTTTGCCTTGTTCCCAACAGCACACAACTAGCTCATGAAATTTAGCGTGAAGGCCAAGAAAACTACTCGCAAATCAACATTGCTGCATGGGCTTGCAAGCTGGCACGTCAGATGACTTGGGAAATCCAAGTCGATTTTTAGTGTCATATTTGCCCTCCCACCAGTGCTTCATCAGCATGATAAACATTATAATTTGTGGCTCCAAAAAGAAACCTACCTGGGCAAAACCATATTTATGCAACTCTAGAAGCACCCAGAGTGGAACATGTGTACCCACAAATTTAAACAAAACAGTAATAAACAAACAAATGAGTTTCCTTCAGTGTTTTCATTTATGTTATACTGCAATATTATCTTTTGGTATTTAGTGCAACTACAGGACTTAGAAATCAAAGCTCTTCAATTAGTTTGTAAACTCCAACTAATTGCTGCAAGCAATTCTCTTGTCTGCCCAATGTATTTATTTCTTCTATAACAAAATACACTGTTGTTTAAAGGCAATCTGTACTGCATTTCCCTTCTAGTATGTGTACTATTTATCCCAGGCTTTCCTGCTCAAGAGAAATAGGCACTACTGAGAGACAAATCTGAAACACTGTGTTGATCTATGGGTATACGCTTCATCAGCTTAAACAACCGCCACAAATAAGCGTGGTGCCCAAAGTAGACAGGACAAGAAAGCGGAGTTGATGAGTGGATGGAGTGCGTAATAGACATGGCTACACAGAAACACAGTCTAGGTGTAACCAGGGTTATGAAATCACAGCAAATAAGTGCAAAGACTCTGAAACATTTACCTTCTTCCAATCACCATGATCAGCCTGTCAACTCTCATCACTTGTACCATATTTGGACTTCTTATAGAATCATAAAATCATAGAATAGTTAGGGTTGGAAAGGACCTTAAGACCATCTAGTTTGAACCCCCCCTGCCATGGGCAGGGACTACTTGCACTAAACCATGTCACTCAAGACTCCATCCAACTTGCCTTGAACACCTCCAGGAATGGAGCATTCACAACTTCCTTGGGCAACCCATTCCAGTGCCTCAGCACCCTCATAGTAAGAAATTTTTCATTATATCTAACCTAAACTTCTCCTGTTTAAGTTTGAACCCAGGTATCCATTATAGATATAGACTTGATTTCTTACTGGACCAAGCCTGTGCTGGCTGTGAGTAGGTTTTATTTTCCCAGTTTAGCTTTCTGTAGAGAAGAATTTGGCAACAGCAAGTTTTGACATTTCTTACTTTGAGCAATCCAACAGTGATGGTGTCCTGGGTTCTGCAGTAGCAATCAATTACTGAGCAACAACTAAAAACATTGGTGTTATCAAGCGCTGTTCCCAGGCTAAAAGTCTAAAGCACAGCACTGCACCAGCTACTAAGAAGGAGAAAAATAGCTGCTGCTGATGAACCCAAGGACAGAAGGCCAAACAACCCTTTTAGGAAAATGCCTCATCCGGAGCTCAAAAAACAAACTGGCATCTCTCTCACTTCCTTTCTTCTATTTGTAGATCTGAAAAGAGTGCACAAACTTAATATTCTTCCTCCTTCCTTCAACTCTTCTAAAATAAACTGTGTCACCCTAAACTCACAACAGAGGAGCATTTCTTCAAAGCCTGAAGGGGTCTTTTTCAAGCTAAAAATATTTATGAAACAATGTGGAGCAGTTTCATGCAGTTACTCCCATGTTACAACTCTAATATTTATTTCTTGCTTGTGTAGAAGTATGCAGACAGAACCACTGGGAGGACAGAGAAATACGTTTCTCCATCTTTCTGATATACTGCTGACATCTGCCTCAAAGTGGTGGAAAGCACCTTGGATCTGTAATTCCCAATCTATGATGTTAAAAATTTCGAGAAGAAAAGGAACAAAGAAAGTTACACAAAATCAACAAAGTTCATCAAGTGTCCACTGGAGAATAAAGCAAATTACTTTCTAGTCTCTGCCATTTTTTTCTTGTTCCTTCCGTACCCTGGTATATCCAGTCTTTTGGCCTGAAATAGATCTGACAGTTTAGGAAGTTTGGCTTTCCTCTGGGAAAGCTGAAGAGCCCCTGCACCCCCTGTGCAGCATATCTGAAACGGTACTACATCTCACCTTGCTTAGGTAAATGTGTGCCAAGTAACTGCTTGCTATCACCAGTTCTCACCACAGAAGAGAATGGCTGTACAGTAGGCTGTACAGCTGCAGCACATAGGTCTGTGTGAACCATGGCCTGATCCTACAAGTTTCTTATGTGGAAACAACTTCCTAAAAAGGAAAAAATCACAAGATAATAACTAAAATCCAGAGTCCCTGCCACCTTCAGCATTATGAGCAGAGCCTAAATATTTTTGTAAGAATATTCCCTTTACAACTCAACAGACACCCCGTTATACTTGGCAATTCAGCATAAAGTCTATAGACAAGAGCAATGCTGCTGTTTCACAAGTAAAAGCAGGTAATTTGTAAAACTGAATGGTAACTTGAAGACCTCTGTCCTTTCTGAGGGGGATCAAGCTCCAGCTGGAGGCCCAGCAGGATACTGTGGTTGTGGCTGCGCCTTGTTGTTTCATGGCAGTGGGTGCATGGGGACACGTGGAGGTTTCTGTTGTGAGCTCTAGTAGTTTGTTATCTCCTTCCCATAGACAGGTCTCTTTTCTTTTTCCTTTGCCTCATTTCCTCCTTCTCGCTCTCTTGGCACCAGCATACAACAGTAGTCAAGATTCAAGACAGAAACATCTTTCAACGCAGAGCAAGAAACATTGCTGATATGAGGAAAACAGCACTTTCCACAGAGATGTCCTGTTTTTCACCCTCCACTTCACTGAGAGGAGCTTTGTCCTTGATCTTTCCCTGTTCCTGTTCCTTGCAGACTGACTGCACAACATTGTTTTAAATAAACAGTGCTGGTATCTTCACAGGAGAAGGTCAGCTCTATTTCCAAATGTAGCCCATATTTACTCAGCTTCTGATGAGAAAAAACTGATTATTTCTGAAAGTTGCCAGCACCAAATTTTCCCTGAAAAGGACTAATGTTCTTCTATGTAAAATTTACATTCTTTACTAAGTACAAAAACCCAGCTAATATACTGCATTTTTTTTTTAAGATGAGGTAAAACTGGGCTGTGCCGAGTTATTTCATGACTTTGAGAAGTAATAATAACAAAAAATCCTCACAAAAAAAAAAAACAAACAAAAAACAAAACAACACCTAACCATGAATTTATAGCACTTTTCTCCCAGTACATGTTTGACACATAAAAAGCATTGAAGTTGCCAAGTCAAACACTTAGAAAGTCAGAAATGACAATATACTTGACAATACTTTGGTCCTCCTGTGAATATATAATATGATGGTTACACTTTCAAGGTTGGTAGCTTGTTATTGAGTTTTGTTTGGTTTGGGGTTGGTGTGGGGTTTTTTTGTTGGTATTTGGGTCTTTGTCTCATTTTGTGAATTTAAATAAAAAGTGGTCACAAACAAAATGTTCAGTTGCCTGTTCCAGTGTTTGATCATGGCCTTTACATGCTTCATTTTGTTCAAAAGCTGTTCTCAAGACAGCGTCATTAATTTCCTCAAGACTTTTTGCGTCATATTCAATGCCATAGTTATCTGAGTGTTTCATATGTATTCATTATCTTCACAGTATAGTTTCCATTTTGCAGGTGAAGCAATGGTAGCAATTCACTTTTTATAGTTGTGACACCTGAGACTGAAGTTCTCACCATACTTCTATGGCCAAAGTGTAGGTCCTGTTACCTCCTGCTGTACATTTAAACGCGGCCCAGAAATAAGAAATACAAAATTCTCACTCATGTTTGACAAAATCGATGTTTTAGTGACTTTAAAGATGTTTTAGTGACTTGATTAGTGTCATCTCATAGGAATTTTGAGAAAGAGATGAGCACAGACCATCCTTTCTCTTTCAGTAGCCTTCTGCCTTACTGGATGCAGATGAAGGTGTAATCTTTGAACCCACATCCAAAGGCACCAGCTTTCTCGACTTCACAGCTCTGGTGCATTCTAAGAACACACATATCTTGTGTGCTGAAAAATGCAAGGGACTTGAGACTTTAAAACAAACTATATGAGTGCAGTGCAAATGTGTGACCTAAACTGAAATCATACCTGCAATCTCAAACTTCACTTTCATCATTATTTGCCTCAAAAACCTGAATAATTTTTTTTAGTGTGAACTTGCACATGTGGTGCATATGCATAGCTTTTTCAGGGGCAATGAATCTCTCAGCCTCACTATTACACTAACCTTTTCAACCAAGCATATGAGAAGGTTGAAACTAGAGTAAAATGCAGTATGGAATAAAAGTGAGAGAGGGAAAATTATATTCACCAAGCACCATATTAATCTCTACAAGGGGACATTATAAATCCAAACAATATTAAGCCAAATGTCTCCTACTTTCAGAGTCCAAAAAACATTGAAGTGGTAAAAATACCTTGTGCTGAGGGTGTAAAATTTACATTACTTTTATTAATTAGCTAATATTTTTAACTTTCTCTATGAATACAAAATAAAGCTTAAAGTAATGTATTTGGCACAACACAAAATCCAGTTTCACTCCACAAAATGTGTCTCTGCTAAGCTAAATGCTGCTCTTTTCACAAGAGCAGGCGGCAGTTACCATCCACAGTTCATTGCCTAAACTCACTGTGCCCATCACAAGGAAATGTACAATTCAGTTTGTACACTCCCTTCAGCTCAGAGAGTTCTAAGTCTTACACAAATATGATTTTTTCTTTGGTTCCTTGTGAATTACAAGAACTTACAAGTACTAATGTGCTTATTTAAAAATAAGGGAAAATGCTGGCAGGCTCTACAGAGGTATCATTACAGTGAGTATAAACCTGACTATCATGGCCCCCAAATACAGCTTAGAAAACTTATTAGAAAGTTCTTCCTGGAATGAAAAGATGCCACGTGGTTTAAAGTTGCTGATAAGTTTGAAAAAGATTGTTCCAAGTTCTGTAACATTTAGACAGCACTCAATCCCCTGGGAAAGTACAGGAAGATTTCTGTCTTGGTGAGAGTATTTCTCAGAGCTCCTTCACAGGGAATATACTGCTCCCTGCAGGAGTCAGAGGCTACATGCAGCTGTAGCCTGCTCCTGCAGAAGGATCCAGGAAGCCTGGGTAGTGTCTGTTTCCCAGTGAAGGCATAAGCATAGCTGCAGGAAGTTTCTTAATGTACACAGTAACAGGCACAAACTCAATCCAGAGCCTCAGATCTAAAATCTTCTAAACTGCTTAAGCCAAGATCCAGAGCTTACTGTCAGAATTTCTCCTCTCTTTGCAACTGGCTTAACAATTGTCTCCCTCTTAATGCAAACAATTCTGCAATTCAATTGTTTCTAAGTTTGAAGGACAGAACTGGAATCTGGCTTTAGAGGTTTCTGCAAAAGCCTGCCTACCTCTGCATACCTGAAATGTCTTATGACGTTATGTTAGCTGATTCGTTTTTACTGACAGTAAAAATTAATAGTATACTAATTTTAATCCTCATTCCTCAGGACTTCAAGAAAAGTCTAGCTTTCCCAGTGAACTAAAACAAGTTAAAAATGGCCTAGATTTATGTAAGAATGGCTAAATATGAATAGAAATGACATTTTCAAACCTGACAAATTCTCTTTCAGCTGAAACAATATGTCCTAGGCTGCTGACCCTACAGTGGTCATTGCTGGCATACACAAAGCATGCTGGTGACTGACCCCTTGTTGCAGTGGTCCAGCACTTTTTTAACAACCCTCTGGAAAAAGAAAAAAAAAAAAAAAAAAACAACAAAAAACTAGCATTTTCCAAGCAGAAGGAGAAAGGATGAATAACTGGTCCTTACAGCATAATCACAAAGCAGCAGGAAAGAGTTAACAGGAGAAGCTGAAATGTATTTTCTTCCCATGACTTGAAGAGCCCATGTGATATCATGAACAACATTTTCCTACCTGAACCACCAAGGCATTAGGAGCATGCTTTCTACTGTTCTGAAATCTAAGACACATTGCAGTATTGCAGCTGTGAAAATATTGGGCTCTTTCTTCACCAGAGAACAGTGCTAACTATCAAAGATTAAGCAGAATCTGCTCCCTAATTGACAGCTTTAATATCAGGAGGAACCCCAAAGCAGCTGGGAAAAGATGGGAAGCTGGTTTGTTAGGATCCACACTGAGTGTCTCACTGGAGTCCAGCTAGAGAAACACCACTCCATCCCAAGGGAAGTGCAGACAAAAGGGAACAGACTAGGTAGGTTAGATATGACTCTATCAGACAGCCTCCCAGATCTTTACACATTTTTAGAACCAGACTGAGACCAAATGATCTTGGAATTTCTGAAGCAGTGTTTTTTTTTCAGTCCCACTGTCCAGCTTTGGATGGAAAACAGAAGTGCTGAAAGCTGCAGGAAAAACGCTCCAGCCCTTTTGACAGTATCAGAAAATCTGGAGAGCTTTTACAAACTTTGGATCAGTAACTGCAACTCTTTCTGAACCAAACCTGTGAATTTTTGAAGTCTTGCCGGGATTCAGATCCTTTGCTGACTTTCTCTGTGAGACAGTTAAAACACCAAATGTCTATGTCTGAGAGGCTGCAACCAGACACTACATGAACATGGGGACACCACTTCCTTCTCACCTGGAAAAGACAGTAACAGTGTCATTGGGGTAATCTTCCTTTTCTTCTGGGAACAGCAAACACGGCATTCTATTTGAGATCAGCAGTTAAGGCTGCATGTATCCGCTGCCCCTACCATTCCCTGCCAAATGGGAGTGAGTGCAATCCACTGTACCTTTGAGTCACTGAGCCCTGAGATGTCTACTGAAATGCCAAAGGTTGGTGTAGACTCTTTCCTGTCAGTCTGTTTGCATCAACAGGTCTTCAAACCCTGGAACAGTTTGTCCTGGACACAGTTTGTCTCTCTGAATACAGGGACATGAATATTTGACTTGAGACGCCAAGCTCTTTGCTGTCCTGTCACTGAGGCATGACTAACAACACAGGGCTACTGAATCACCACCGGGCGATCCCCAGCTTCAGACTTGAGAAACACACCATGAGTTTGATAAATGAAGCAAACAAGCAGCTGAAAACTAAGACCCAAACTTGTACCAAATGTTTGCACATCAGTGTCTATAAAATGCTCTAGCAAATATTTGTATTTTGTATTTACACCTAAATGGATGAAACAGAAACAGTAAAAACAGAGAACTCAAGTAGAAATAGTTACCTACCAAAGTGCCAGAAGTGGGTAAAAGTCAGTGCTTTTTTTATGGATAGATAGATAGATAGATAGATAGATAGATAGATAGATTAAATCATCAAGAACTAGCTTGAATAATACTTCATAGTTGTACACATATATTTTCTCATATTTTATTATTTTAATTAAGAGGTCATTGTGCATAGAGTGTCATTACTAACTTACTAGCTCAGGACAAAATTAGCTATGCTGACTTAATTGATGCTATTTACTTTTGCAGTCCATTGGCAGTCAGCCATCTTCTGTGAATACCAGTTCCCTAACTCATCATGATGTTCCTTTAGCTTGCCAGAGTTCTCTGTAATGGCAGATGCTATCTGGTAACAACTATCACGTGTATCAGCAAAAGAGCAATCTCTACGTTTAATAATAGATTGTTTTATCACTCCAAGCAATGTCCTGGCGCATGGTCTTCTGAAACCTCTTTTACTCTCATTCACTTGATCAGCTTTTAGTTAAACTTAGTCCTCTTTTTCTCTCTAGTAATGCAATACATCACACAAGAGCTATTCAACCCTCCCCTCTCCCCATCCCCCCACCCCTCAGTAATCACTCAGGTAGTATCTATTAAAAACTGGCACACATTTCTAATTAACCCCTTTTACAATCAGGTTCAGAAGACCCAAGTGTAGAAGGTGAGAGGGAAGAAGTGTAAGAAAAGTGTTGCTTTTCTGACTCAAAAAATGTCTGAGGCCCATTCTTGTTCCTCTCAGAACACTGCTGCAGGAATGAATGCTGCTATAGCTTTCAAGAGGAAATTCTCAAGCCCACTCATTCTGATGGCATGTTACGATGATCCAAGAAGGCAGTATTTGCAGAACTGAAAACCAGGAAAGAGTACATAGTATTTCGCCTTTGAAGAAATCAGCTGGATGTGGGCCCTCTTTTGAATCACCTTCAGCTTTCTATGTCTCATATCTGTTCTTGCTGGCCTGGCTAACATAATATTTGATTATTATATTTGTTATTATTTCACTGTTTAATAGCTAACAGATGTGAGCTGGTTCATTCCACTTCCTGTCACTGCATATATGGAAGTAGATAATCTCCTTGCAGCTCACGTACACAGAGCTGTAAGCACCACCTCATGGAAGTCTAGCAGAATAGAGAAAAGGGTGTATGTGCATATACATATGTCTATATATATGCAGATATATACATATTAATAAGGACATATGAGCTAGGCAATAAATTGATCTCACAAAGAAATTTAAGGTTAAAAATATATTCTGCAAGTGCATGTGCTGATTCATAAGAATTACTTAAGTGATATGCTAAGGCACATGAAAAACAACATGCCAACATGGCTTCACTAAGGGGAAATCGTGCCTGACCAGTTTGGTGGCCTTCTATGATGGGGCTACGGAAGTGATGGACAGGGGTAGAGCAGTTGATGTCATCTACTTGGACTTGTGCAAAGAGTTTGACACTGTCCCACACGACATCCTTGTCTCTAAATTGGAAAGATATCAATGTGATAGATGGACCTCTGAGTGGATAAACAACTGGCTGGCTGGCTCCATACAAAGAGTTGTGGTCAATGGCTCAATGTCCAGTTGGAGACCACTAGAGTGGTATCCCTCAGGGATCAGTGTTGGGACTGGTCTTGTTCAACATCTTTGTCAGTGACATGGACAGTGGGATTGAGTGTACCTTTGTCGTGGTTTAAACCATGTTGGCAAGTCAGCCACGCAGTCTACTCCCCCCCACCCCCACACCATTTCTTCCCCCTGCTCCTGGAGGAATGGGAAGGAGAATTGAAAGAATGTTAACTCCCACAGGTTGAGATGATAACAGTTCAGTAACTAAGGTATAACACAAACCACTACTGTCAAAAACACAGCACTTCACCAGCTACTGAGAAAAAATGACTGCTACTGCTAAACCCAGGACAACCCTCAGCAAGTTTGCTGACGACACCAAGCTGTGTGGTTCGGTTGGTACGCTGGAGGGAAGGAATGCTATCCAGAGGGAGCTTGACACACTTGTGAGGTGGGCTGATGCCAACCTCATGAAGTTTTACAATGACAACTGCAAGGTTCTACACCTGGGTTGGAGCAACCGCAGGCACAGCTACAGGTTGGGCAAAGATGAGATTCAGAGCAGTTCTGCAGAGAAGGACTTCGGGGTGTTGGTCAATGAGAAAATGAACAGAGTGCGCTTGCAGCCCAGAAAACCAATCATATCCTGGGCTGCATCAAAAGGAGCGTAACCAGCAGGTTGAAGGAGGTGATCCTGCCCCTTTATTCTACTCTCGTGAGACCTCACTTGGAGTTTTGTGGACAGTTCTGGTGTCTTCAACATAAAAAGGACATGGAACTGTTGGAACAAGTCCAGAGGAGAGCCACGAGGAAGTTCAGGGGACTGGAGCACCTCCCATATGAATATAGGTTGAGAAAGTTTGAGCTGTTTAGCCTGGAGAAGGCTGTGTGGAGACCACATAGCAGTCTTCCAGTATCTGAAGACGGCCTATAAAGATGATGGGGAGGGACTCTTCATTAGGGACTGTAGCGATAGGACAAGGAGTAACAGGTTAAAACTTAAACAGGGGAAGTTTAGATTGGATATAAGGAGGAAGTTCTTTACTGTAAGGGTGTCAAGGCACTGGAATGGATTGCCCAGGGAGGTTGTGATTGCTCCATCCCTGGTGGTATCGAAGGCCACATTGGACAGAGCCTTGGGTGACACGGTTTAGTGTGAGGTGTCCCTGCCCATGTCAGGGGGTTGGAACTGGATGATCTTAAGGTCCTTTGCAACCCTAACTATTCTGTGACTCTATGTTTTGACCATATGTGTCTTAAGCCTATTAGGAGTTATCCAACTCAGAGTTTGGGTCTGATGGAATGAGGGTGGAATAAAGATGAAGCTAATGACATTCTCTTTTCATTAGCTGGAAAAATTGGCTAAGTGGAAATAAGAGTTGATGATAACTGCATAGCCTCTGTTAAATTTGCTGCATAGAAACACATTTTTTGTCAAGCCTTAGGAAAATAACTTGCTGTAAAACAGTTACATCTGGGATTCACTTTGCAAAAGATGCCAAGTCTAGTCCATTGGATTTTGTGTGTTTCAGGTTCAATTCTGTTCAATTACTACTGGAAGAGAGCATGAAACTGGTGCTTGATCTAAAACAAGTTACTAATGAACACATATATAGCCCTTGTATATTCTGCTCAGAATTTTAATTTACAAATACTAACAGATTTCTATGTTGGCTGTGTGTTGGCATATATATATTTATGCATATATGCCTGTACGCATGTATGTATTCTTAAATCTGTTGCCATTTATGCCATTTACAAAAGTCCGTGTTCTGTTCGAGGTTGTATACAGCCTGTTTAATGCTCTGTTTATTCTAATACGCCAATAAATCCAAACTGTTATGAATGCAAACCTACAGAAAAATCTGTTTTCTGAATATAACCAAAGTGCTCCTCAGAGTGCTTACATCACCTTTCTGCCAGAAAGTCAGTTGAGATGGAAAGTACGATAAAATCTGTACTGTATGCACTATTCGCCTGTGTAGTATGAACTCTAAATTAGGCCTTACAATAAAAATAGTGAAATACTGAGGTACACTTTATAAAGCATATAGTGTAACAGTAGGCGCTTGAGAGGCATCTGTGTTATTAAACACCAGTAAACTTTGGGAAGATAGTTGCAAGGCCACTGTACTATTTCTGCTCACAATCATCGCAAACCTCATGCCCATGGTTGCTAAATGATGGTTTTACTTGTTTCTCCCCAGCTAATGCAGACTTGCTAAACATCTTCAGCAACGGGATGTCCCAACAAAGATGCTGTGGATTACTGAGGTTCCCACTCACTGCAGTAAGAGTTGAATCCAGAGAATACAGTGATTTTCTGATGAAATTAAGTTACTTCAGAAATGATCATAGAATCATAGAATCATAAAATAGTTAGGGTTGGAAAGGACCCTAAGATCATCTAGTTCCAACCACTGAAATAGGCAGGGACACCTCACACTAAACTGTGTCACCCAAGGCTCTGTCCAACCTGGCCTTCAACACTGCCAGGGATGGAGCAATCACAACCTCCCTGGGCAACCCATTCCAGTGCCTTGCCACCCTTACAGTAAAGAACTTCCTCCTTATATCCAATCTAAACTTCCCCTGTTTAAGTTTTAACCCATTACCCCTTGTCCTGTCACTACACTCCCTAATGAAGATTCCCTCCCAGCATCCCTTTAGGCCCCCTTCAGATACTGGAAGACTGCTATGTGGTCTCCACACAGCCTTCTCCAGGCTAAACAGCCCCAACTTTCTCAACCTATATTCATATGGGAGGTGCTCCAGTCCCCTGATCATTCTCGTGGCCCTCCTCTGGACTTGTTCCAACAGTTCCATGTCCTTTTTATGTTGAGGACACCAGAAGTGCACACAATACTCCAAGTGAGGTCTCACGAGAGTAGAATAAAGGGGCAGGATCACCTCCTTCAACCTGTTGGTCACGCTCCTTTTGATGCAGCCCAGGATATGGTTGGTTTTCTGGGCTGCAAGTGCACTCTGCTGGCTCATGTTCATTTTCTCATTGACCAACACCCCCAAGTCCTTCTCCGCAGAGCTGCTCTGAATCTCATCTTTGCCCAACCTGTAGCTGTGCCTGGGGTTGCTCCAACCTAGGTGTAGAACCTTGCAGTTGTCATTGTAAAACTTCATGAGGTTGGCATCAGCCCACCTCACAAGTGTGTCAAGCTCCCTCTGGATAGCATTCCTTCCCTCCAGCGTACCAACCAAACCACACAGCTTGGTGTCATCAGCAAACTTGCTGAGGATGCACTCATTCCCACTCTCTATGTCACCGACAAAGATGTTAAACAACACTGGTCCCAACACCGATCCCTGAGGGACACATTTCGTTACTGGTCTTCAGCTGGACATTGAGCCATTGACCACAGCTCTTTGCATGCAGCCAGCCAGCCGGTTCTTTATCCACCAAGTGGTCCACCTATCAATTTGATGTCTCTCCAATTTAGAGGCAAGGATGTTGTGTGGGACAGTGTCAAACACTTTGCACAAGTCCAAGTAGATGACATCAACTGCTCTACCCCTGTCCATCACTTCTGTAACCCCATCATAGAAGGCCACTAGATTGGTCAGCCATGATTTCCCCTTAGTGAAGCCATGCTGGCTGTCACCAAGCGCCTTGTTTTCTTTCTTGTGCCTTAGCATGCCTTCCAGGAGAATCTGCTCCAAGATTTTGCCAGGCACAGAGGTGAGACTGACTGGTCTGTAATTCCCTGGGTCATCCATCTTCCCCTTCTTGAAAATGGGGGTTATAATTCCCTTTTTCCAGTCATGGGGAGCTTCACCTGACTGCCATGAGTTTTCAAATATGATGGACAGTGGCTTAGAACTTCATTTGCCAGCTCCTTCGGGACCCGCAGATGGATTTCAACAGGTCCCGTGGACTTGTGTACGTTCAGGTTTTTAAGATGGTCTCGAACCTGATCCTCTCCTATAGTAGGCCCAAGTTCTTCATTCTCCCAATCCCTGTGTCTGCCTTCCAAGACTTGGATGGTGCAGTCAGAGCTTTTGCCAGTGAAGACCGAGGCAAAGAAGTCATTAAGAACCTCAATCTTCTCCAAATCCTGTGTATTCAGTCCTCTTGATAGGTTCCAGAGGGGGCCTAAGTTGTCCCTAGTCTGTTTTTTATTTGCTACATACCTATGGAATCCCTTCCTGTTATCCCTTGCGGAAGCCACTATATTTCATTTCAAGTGCATATGGTTTTGGCCAAATCCAGCATATGGCCCAGGGGTCAGAAATGGAAGAAATCATAGTAGAAATAAGGAGAAAGTGATTAGGGTTGGAGAGGTTAAAACCAGAAAGACACCTCTCAGCTTTCATGGTATCTCCTGGCACCTGGCCCAGGACATAACCCACTTAACTCTGCTGTTTTGAAGGGAAGGATGTTATTCCTCTTAATAGTCCTGAGCACCAGGGCCAGCCTTTGAGATACGTGTGTCTCAAGGCAGAGTGTCTTAGACCTCTTCAAGTTATCTCTAAGCCTGAGATCATGAGATTTAAAAAAAAATTCATCTCTACTATCATTATTACACTGTGTGCTTGAAAAGCTGAACTGCAGAAAATTCCAGTCTCCAGGCAGTTAAATGTGATAATGAATGTGGCATAAAAATACGAACAGACTGGAATAAAGAGGGACTCACCTGGTCTTCTGAGAAGCTGCACAATACAATTTACATCTGTACTAATATGGTGAATATGCAGAAGCTTATTCATCACCAGGGCCTACTTATTAAGCTAAGAAAACCATATATCTAGCTCTGATTCAGGTACCATATGATAGATTCTGATATTATGTATCCTGTTATAAAACTGGTGTAAAATACACTTATGATGTGGTAATAACTTTTCTAGTCTTTCCAAAACATAACCTCAGAGAAAATACGTGCGTTAAAGTATCCCCCTAAAAAGAAGGTAGAAAGCAAAGAATGTTTAATTTCTGCTTTCCTAATCCTAAACCATTTTCACATTAAGGCAGCTGATCTGCCTGCCACTCTCAGCCTCACTTCCAAATTCCATCCAAAAGATTTTCAAGATCAGCATGAGTCAGTGGATAATTTAGTTCTGTATCGATTCAGAGGTGACCCTTCACTCAAAACCTAAACGCCATTTTGACAGTCACTGTGACCCTCTATATACAGCCTAAGAGCCACATTTGTGTCTACAATAATGCATGTTTCAATAGAAGCAGTTAAATGCCCTTTTTTTTGCAACCAATTAGAAACTTTTGCTACTAAAAACATCCATTCCATTGCAGAAGTCTAGTTCACCAAGAATATCAAGTGTCTTGTTCTATGACCTTGAGTCAGATGGGAATTACAGATCAGCCAGATGTTTGGTATCTCAGCAGGAGATGCAGGGAGTTCTCCTCTCTGCTAAGGAGTGGAATAAGGAACAGTGGAATTTCAGGCATTTGGCAATGTGTTCTGTTTGACACAATTCTAATTAAGATAAACAAGTGCATGCCAGTAACATCTCTTTGCCAGGTCAACTTCCAAAGACACTTGTGAGAAAAAATCCCAGTCACTGAAATATTACAGGCTAATGCTTACCTCTGAGCAGATGTTTGTTTGCACTCATTTCAATAGGACTTAAGAAAAGGCTTTTCTAGATGAAGGTTGACATAAAGAAGTGGTTTCATACCTTTTTGAGTCAGGGCCAAGAGTGGAATAAACAAATAACTATTTAAAAAATCCCATGCAATGTATAACACACTCCCCATACTACTCATGACTTGTTTTGACATATAGAAATACTGTCCAAATACTCATGTTGCAAACTGTCTGTCTACTCTAACACAGGTCAAAATGTGTTAAAAAAGAAGAATATTCTTTGGATACACTGCAAGTTTCCAAGGCTCATGTTATTGTGGAGGAGGTACAACGCATGGGAATTTTTGCTATATTATTTTTAATGAGTCCTGTAAGCAATTGTTTCACAGTACAGTCTGAATGGCTAGAAAAATTAAATGACTACAGATGTGTCAAATGACGCAGGAAAACCATGAGACACTTCCAAGTGAGTAGGTGGAGGAGACCATATCCTGTAATATATGAATCTCAGATTCTTTGTCATGCAGCTTATTTTTATGGAAATGCCCCGGTAAACCTGGAACAATCCAATGGTTTTCAAAGTATTTCAAATGAACAGCATAAAAGCACTGTTGAGAATAACCATTTTAGGCTGTGGTGATTTTGAGCTAGGCTGGAAACAGTATAGTAAAGAACACACAAGAACTAAAAAGACTAAATTATAACTGCATTTGCAAGCTGTAGGTGAGAAACAATTTTATAAGCATTAAAGAGTTCATTAGTGCAAAAAAAAAGCGTATAAGAAACACTGCTGGTTGCTTTTATCTTTTGCTAACCGTCAGCTTGGATCTCTGCCAGGGGTACAGCTTGGAGCAGTAATAGAGTTGCTCTTGAGTTATGCCACCTTCAAATGGGCCTCTGTGGAGGCATGTCCTGCAAGCTGTTGCACAGAAGCCACATTTGTCATTTTGTCTTCTGAGTCCTTTAGTAAGTGATTATGCAAGGACCACTTTCAGCCCATTTTTCTCCCATATGTACTTGAAGGAATGCACGTTTTGTACTTGTGATTGTGTGGTCCAATCAAAGTCCTAATTTGGACTGAGCCACCTTTGATAGCAACATCGGGACTTTCTCAGCAGTGGAAATCAGGAGGTAGGTTCCTTCCCACAATGAGGCCCCACACGAAACTATGTGCCACCTCCACCTGACTGCTAAGCCAAACACTGCTGGATGTGGTAATGACTCCATGTGTGAGCAGAAAAGGGAAGGGCATGTATGGGCAGGGGGATAAGAAATCTCCCTGCAGGAAGCATTTCAAATCATGGACCCTTTTGAGGGACACATCTCTGCCTAACGCTGGTTTTTTGCCTCCTGCAATATAAAGATGGATCAAGGCTGCAAATCCCAAACATGTCTTATTCTTCTCTACAGCTGCCTGGGTCTTTCAACAAAAGAAAAGCAGTCTTTGTTTAAAAAAACAACCAACCAAGGAACCAATCCAAACCCTACATTTCAGTAGCTGGAAAAAAACTAAGCTTAGTTTGAAATTAACTCTCAGGTACTACTGAAGGCTTAGAGAAAACAAGGAAGTTCAAACATGAAAAGTTGATCTTAGGTAAACATGTTTCCCAGCAGCCTAAAAGCTGAAGGTCCCTGGGTCTGCTGGTCCCCAGTGCTGCGGCTCATTAAGATATACCACTGTGAGAGAAGTTACATGCCTGAGCTTCTGAGCTTTTTGCATTAGCACTGGACCTCAAAAGAGAATAAATATCTTGCCGAAAAATACTTGGAGTCCACTAGTGCCTCAAGAATAATCTTCTGCTACTTCAAATACGTTCTTTTCAGTAAGTTCCTTACTCCCATTTTTGAGAAAGTAGGTATTCTAAAACTCAAAATGGACAGTAAAAGCTTTCATATAAAACTCTCTAACAAAATAGGCACATGTAAACTGGAAGTTAAGTGACATACAGCAAATCTGTATGATTTATTTCATGCTCTGTGAAAGAAACAGTCTGCTTAGAAATGCGTTCCATAAAATTATGTTGTACACAATTGTCCTCAGAAACTAATGACTGTAGTATCTTGTGAGTATATAATGGGAAAAGTCACCGGGTGATAGAAGGAACCCCATTCTATTTAACCCTGTAGTCATCAAGGTAATATCACTATTCATAGAGATAAAGCAACAAGGGGAATTCCTGCCATGGCTTGTCTGGGACTGTAAAGAAGTCTCTGGAAAATTTCTTCTGCTATCCAGATCATAGAATCATAGAATCATAGAATGGTTAGGGTTGGAAAGGACCTTAAGATCAAGTTCCAACCCCCCTGCCATGGGCAGGGACACCTTGCTCTAAACCATATCACCCAAGGCCTCATCCAATCTGGCCTTGAACACTGATAAAGGAAGGCGTCCTTTCTCTCCTCCTGTGTCGTACCGGAGAACACGAACCTGTAGGGAAGTTGCAGCAAATTCTGTAATAAAATTACCAAAAGAGTCATTCTCATCAGTAAGTAAAGTGAAAGATCACATGCAAAATGCAGGACAAATTATGGCACTACAACAGATAGAACCACATAGCCAAGATGAAGAACACCCCAGATGCCACAACATTACTTTATAAACAAACACATGCAATAGAAATCAAATTGTTCAAGTTTTACATAATCATTTCCATGACACTGACATTAACTAATGAAGACTAGATTCCCAATAGAATGACCCATTACACAGTCTATTTCTGACTTAGAAACTTGTAAGGCAAATGAGACCTAAAGTCTGACTTCAGCTTTTCTTCTACCTTTTGAGAACTGGGGCTTTATCTGGATCTATTTTCCAGTTCAGAGAAACTAATGTAGCAGTCTTCAAAAGCAAACTAGGTTTTGAATGTTTTATAACACAAAGGGTAAGATGGCACACATTTTCAGCAGATAATTGTTATTACTATAAAATACACAACTATATAAATCATAATAGAACTATATCATCCACCTCTCTTTAGTGGAATATGATGAATTAGTTGAGAGTATTTTACTTTAAAACATTAGTAGATAATTAATTTTTTATTTGCTCCACTATAAATGTAATTGAGGATATTATAATATAAAGAGATGTATTAAAAGAAACACTGTACATAAACAGTAGCAGAATCAACTTTAGACTTGTGATATTTTAGATGGAAATTCTTTTTCATTCTAGTAAACCTCTTAATTTATGTATTTATTACACTGCTATCTTAAACATAGCCACACATCTTCTATCCAGCCTCACTCAAGTCAGCGGAAGTATTTCCCCCAGCTACAAAGAAGTAGTGAAAGCTGTAAATGAGTGAAATGTGCAGCAGAAAGGTTTCCAGGTACAACACTCTGCTGTTAACTGCTTTCAGATGAGACCTCCTTGGCTTACTGGTACACCCAACACCCTACATATCACTGTTATGCATTGACAAGTTGTAATGCTTTACATTCAAAAGGACCCCAAAGCACTTCACAAATTTAGAGTTAGTCTTGAAGCACTTTTATACATATGATTATTCCATGGACTACCCCTGTCTTTATAGAACTGAAATGATAAATATATGAGTTGTGTATACATTTTTGACTCACAGAAGAAGCCTTATTTTCTCTGAAAAACACCAGGGAATGCCCTGTTCAGCCACTTTGAGCAGCATTACATCTACTTTATGTGCACTGTATTTTCAATAGAACATCTCTTAATTTTTTTTACACTTTCCCTAGGGGATAAAAAAAAAGAGTCAGAAAAGGAAAAGAAGCTTACTCGGATCACCAAGCAAGCCAGCAGCTTGCTCAATATCATTGGGAAGGCAAAAATGAGCTTGGTTACCAGGATCTCATTTTTGGCTGAGCCTTCAGTCCTGGCCAAGCCTTGTCCAGCCTGCATGGAGAGGATGCCCTTGGTCTGCCTGTAGCAAGGATCCTCTCCCCACAGGAGAGGGCTCTGGGAGACATCTCAGGGCTGCATGGAGTGGTAAAAGGTGCTTGCAACCCTGTATATGGATATGGTGCAAATCTGTTGTGTCTTCCCTTGAGAGAAAGGAAAGGTACTTCAACACTTCAACTTATATTACCCATGGCTGCTACATTACGACTTGTGTGTGTGACAAGATGGATCAATTCTCAGTATCTATTCCCTTCTGTTCATTCCATTCCATGCTATCACAGTCTCCATTATTGCCTCTTGACAGCTCCTGTTACTACAGCTAATTCCTAGCACTCATCTGAGCTATCAGCTGGAAAGAGACTGCCAGCTTTGCTCTTCAGGGAGCACCTTAAGCCACTATCTATGAGGTGTCATATGGCTCTTTCCTACATTTCAGGGCTATCAAAACCTTTTATAAGGAAATTTTATGAGGACAATACTGAGTAAACTTCAAGCAAAAATCAAGTGCTTTCTTAACATTTTCAGCAGGCATAAGAAGCAAGGCCTACAATCCCATGAATGAAAGTGATGTTTCTTGTGTCCAGTGAATCTACTCACAGGGTTTCCCTGTTGGTTCAGAAAGTAACTGGCTCCAAGATAAATTAAACAGAAATTACCACACTGAAGGAGGTCACAAAATAGTGAGCATTTGAACGAGAAATGAGAATGAGAATTTTAATGAAAGAACAGAGGAAAGGGAGTGGAATGAAATGAAAAAGTCTCCAAAGAAGAATTCCAATCTGCTTCCCTATAAACAGTACAGCACACTTGGATTAAGGCTATAGAACAGATGTATGATACAAAAATGTTTCTGAAAGCATAACACAGACCTCATAAGACAGATATTTTGCTTTGTAGAAAAAATGCCTAGACTTTACATTGAAAACAAATCTCAGCATATGTCTATGCCATTGCCAGATATTCTGTCTTGCAACTCAGCCTTCCAAAGATGATCTCAGTCTTGTATAGTATCTAAAAATACACAAATAGACAATCTAATGTATATGCTTGTTCATTTCCTACATGTCTTCACTTCATCAGTCAGCCAGCTTGACTTCAGAGGAAACTTTTGATTCTTTTTCCTTCTTAACCGCAAGGTCTTAATGGATCTGTAATTAAAAATGCATTTTCCTGGCTGTGCTATACAAAATATGCTGAGTATTTGACCAGATGCTGAAAACTGGCCATTTTTATCAAAAACATAACGAACTTTCAGTAACTAAATACGGCAGTATTGAATCTTTGGGAAGTTACAGTACCCATGCTATAATTTATACAGAAGGGTTATATGTCTAGTTCCTTAGTCTATTTAACAAATTTGCAGACATTTGAGAATAATCGGTTTGGGTTTTGTTTTACTCAATATTTTATTCTGGATCATTACTTGAAGAAGACACTGATTTATCGCATTCAGTCTGATCAAGGTATGTGTTTCAGGGAATGGTTAGTAACTTTTTCAGTTTTATGCCTGGATGTATAAGTCATACATAGTTTCAGGCAGATTTCAGTGTAAAATTTTCCTCTCTATGCCAGTAACCAGTAATGTATAGAAGTAAAAACTCTCCAGAATGTCTATCACCCCCCCAGAGGTTTTACAAAGTCCACTATTTTCTAATGTAAAAGTTTTAATATCTTGCTATGAAAAGCAAGAGGAAAATAACTATGTCTTTAACAATACTGTCAGCTTAAGAAAGTTCATTTATACTGAATACACCAACAATTAAGTGTTCACCTTCATTTTTTACTTTGATAATGCAATGAGAAGGTTTCAGTGAAGGGTTGTTAACTGCCATCAGTACACAAATGCTACTTGAAAAAACACTCAAAGACAACAGCATCTTTTAAAATGTGCTTCCAAATAACTGGACCATTATGGGCTTGAAATCAGCATATCTGATACACATTTAGGCTCAATTAGGGCTACACAACTTAATCTTAGAGATTAAGATTGATTTTTTTTTTCTTTCCCTTCTTGTGTGATTCTGCAACCAGAAACATTAAAATATTTGATCCAGGCCTGTGCTAGTTCCTCAGGCAAATGTTTTGTTGATTTAGACTTTTCTGGAGAAAGGAAGTTAAGGCTGTTCCCATGATACAGTGCATGTGTTTGTCTCAAGGGTACGGAATATAGTTGTTAAAAATCTGTCTTGTTCGTATAAATGTGAGCTGGAAAGTAAAGTTTTCTAATATAATTCTATGAACTAAAAGTATATGAAGATTATTTCTGAATGAAAGGATAGAGAAAATCAACTTCAGCACTATGAAAGATACAAAGTAGTTCAAGGTAATAAAATATTACTGTCACAACCATGCCTGAGAGAGAAGTCTGAGTTTGGACAGAGTTTATTTTAGAAAAAAAACCCATCAATTAAATCATCCAGAGATTAGAAGCAGCATTCAGAGCCTTCCACATTAAGGTCACCAGCTCATATCCACTGTAGGTCACTTACCAAGTGGTCATTACCAAGTCAGGGTTGGTCAATGATCTGATGATCTCATGGACAGGAACCCACACCACTACAACCTCTGCCACAATTGGCACCTATACTGAATATTTCACTAAAGAAACCAAGGGCTGAGTTGAGCACAGAGACAGAAAAATCCTTTCACCATAAGAGGTGATGCCTCAAAAAGCAAGTTAATAGGATTCACAGTAAGTTTGTCTTAGCTGAAACATACTGTTCACATTCGTAACCAATAATCAAGACATAAAATATCTAGGCTAGATTCCTTCTGACCTATTTTAGTGTTGTGATGCCCAAATAAAGCTAAATAAACAAATTATTCCTGACTCTTTCATCAGGGTACCGATTTCTATATTACTTCAAGAGAAGACCACATAATTATCCCCATATGGAACCCATTTCTTCCTCTCTTCAAATGATAATTTTAGATGTTGATTTCATTGCCAGGAAGAATATTCAGTTCACAACTAGATGAAAATAGGGGTTTTAATAATACTCAGCTTCTCATATCTTCATACACAGAAGGATGCTCTGAACATTCATAAAGCCTTGTGTGCAAAGCAAGTGAAATGAAAATAGCAGGACTTCACACAGCTATGATTCTGAGGTTATGAAATGCACTGTTGAATTCACTCCTCCTCACAGCTCTCTTTTAAGCACCAGCTTAATTTGCTAATTCACTGTACTTTTGTGAAGATACAGACTTGAAAGTATACATTCCTAACTAACTCTTCAGACTCTGGAAAGCTTGTAATGAGAGGGACTTATATCTCTGATCACCTTATACACACTGCAGATTCCATAACTGTACAGCCTTGTTAGCTTGTAAAAATACAACGCTGATTCACACCAAGTATCTAGCTAATCAAATATTCTGTGGTCATAACTGGACACATAAAGCATAGTAGAGAAAAGATAGAAGCTATTTCCTCTCTTCATACTCTTTCACCCTGCAGCTGATTTCAACTCAGGAGATTTTCTGAGCCTGTGATTTAATCTATTCAGGAGCTCTGGGGGCCCACTGTTTCAAATACTTGTCCAGTGTTCCCTTGAACCTGTGTACTTTTCTTATGTCTGCAGTGTCTTATGATGGGACAACCACTCTCTCAGGTGTATTGCCTACTTCTGATTTGAACTAGGCTCCTACCAGCTTCATTTGTTGGCTTTCAGTTTTCATGCTGGAGAAAATTCTGCTCAGTTTTGATCTACCAAATGTCCTCATGCCATTCATGATTTTGTAGACATCTTCTATATCATTCCTGAGGCCAGAGGAGCCCTAGCCTTCTTTATTGCTTTTTCTATGCAAGTTGATCCATACCTCTTGTTGTCTCTGTTTCTCTTATCTGTACCTTCTTAGGTTCTCAAATAATATTTTTTCATATAGAGAGACAACTGCACACATCATTCAGGTTGTGAATGGACATAATGGTGTTTTCTACATCTTTTTTTCATTCCAAAAGAAGCCTAACATTTTGTTTGCTTGCTGAACTGCTACTCAGCACTGAGCTGATGTTTTGGTGTCTATCACAGCATCAAAGTCTCACTCCTGAGCAGTTGCAGTGAGTTCAGAGCCCACTACTATATCTGTGAAAAATGAATTTTATTGTGGATGATGCTACCTCACTCAAGGCAGTAAGGCAAGAAGCTACAACTTTTATTCCAGTTTAAACACATGGAAAAATGAAAGACAAAACTGCAATTTAAAACTGGATTGCTGATAAAATAAAACCAGTGACAAGAAAGCTGGAAAGATATACTTCTGAGGCTGACTGCAATCCTTTATACTGCCTGTCAGAGGCAATTCTGGTGCAATGATGACTCTGAGCTTGGCATATGGGAAACATCATAAATGCTGCACTGGGAATTTAACGTCTCTGGAAAAAAATAATTCCAGACTTGTACATCCAAGAACATTTTTAGTTATGCATTAACAGTTGTGTTTGACCATTTACATGACAAGATAAAAAGAAATAAGGGCTTCTTATTATCCTACATAGTTGGCAATAATAAATAATAAATTTGTCAACTATGGAAGATAAAATTTTAAACTCAATTAAATTTTACTTGAGAGGAAGGACAGTCTTGTTTCTAAGGCATTTGATTTGCTTTCAGAAAAAAAAACACTAAGCTAATCCTCAAATTCATTTGGTGTGTTCAGGGGCCAGTTACTCAAATTCATTACTCCTCAACTTTATATGTGATTTAGGGACAATAAAAAGACTTCTCGTTTCTATGTGGGTTTGTCTCACAATATGTAACAGACTGCATTACAGTTTTTCTGGCAAAAGCTTGCCCATACAGCTTGCATTTCATAATTAAGGTCTTAGTTGCCATCTTTTTTTTTTTTTAGATAGATTTCTCTTTCTATTAATTTCTACACTGCCAAGTACACAGAGTCTCAGTTCCTGTGCACAAGTACCACATGTGGCTAATTTTAAGTGTTCCCTTCCTATAATGTTAGAATGAGGACAAAAACTGCCTTTCTTGTCCTGCCTTCAGCAGACTCCCATGGATGCCTCCTCAAAGCCAAAATGGACACCAGATTTAGACATAGGTTTAATCCACAAAATAAACAAAATGAAGCTGCTTATAAATATTTACATTAAGAGAGCCGTTCATAGAATAATGTGAGAACCTGTTCCGTGCTTAAGACGTCTGCAATTTTTTACCTGTATTTGAACCAGAAGTGATAGATCATGTCCAAGAGGAAGTCTAAGCCACATGTCAAGAGCATAAGGGCAGTTGCACAACAGGGAATTAAAACGTTCTAACTACATCTGTCTACATAGGCAGTGACTACTGCAGTAAGATTATCCATTGATTCTATCCCCATTCACAGCAACTATTTTAATATTCGCTGGTGACCTGAAGACATCTAGTTGATGGGCTATAAAAGTATTACACAGCAGGCAACAGCATACAATTAGGTTCATTGGCTGTTTTCCCCTAAAATTAAATCCCCTTGAGGTATACATAGGACTTCCCCACCTTCCCTCATTACCCACCAAGTATAGCCGGGTCCCTGAGCAAAAGCAATCCCACGAGTGGATCTGCCTTTACCTGAAGCAGGAATAACCCAGATTGTCTTCCCCAGCAAGTTCTTCATGTGTACCACAGGAACTTTGTTCCCCTCTACAATATGTAAAAGTTCTGACTGAGCTGCACCAGCCCTCTTGGCAGATCCTCTGGTGTTGACCAACCAGGTGGCCTTTGGTAAGTGTGTATCCCAATGCTTGAAAGTTCCCGCCGCCCATTGCTCTCAGTGTAGTTTTAAACAGCCCATTGTACCGTTCGATTTTCCCAGAGGCGGGTGCATGGTAGGGGATGTGATATACCCACTCAATGCCATGCTCTTTGGCCCAAGTGTCTATAAGGCTATTCTGGAAATGAGTCCCACTGTCTGACTCAATTCTCTCTGGGGTGCCGTGTCGCCACAAAATCTATTTCTCAAGGCCCAGGATAGTGTTCCGGGCAGTGGCGTGGGGCACAGTGTGTGTTTCCAGCCATCCGGTGGTTGCTTCCACCATGGTAAGCACATGGCGCTTGCCTTGGCGGTTTGTTGGGAGTGTGATATAGTCAATCTGCCAGGCTTCCTCATATTTATACTTCAGCCATCATCCTCCATACCAAAGAGGCTTTAATCGTTTGGCTTGTTTAATTGCAGCACATGTTTCACACTCATGAATAACCTGGGCTATAGTGTCCATTGTTAAGTCCACCCTTCGATCACAGGCCCATCTATATGTTACATATCTGCCCTGATGGCCTGAAGTGTCATGGGCCCAGTGGGCCAAAAATAATTCACCTTTATGTTGCCAATCTAAGTCCATCTGAGCCGCTTCAGTCTTAGCAGCTTTATCCACTTGTTGGTTGTTCTGGTGTTCCTCAGTGTCCCGACTTGGGTACATGGGCATCTACATGGCGTACCTTCACCACTAGGTTCTGCACCCGGGCAGCGATATCTTGCCACAGTGCAACAGCACAGATGGGTTTACCTCTGTGGTGCCAGTTGCTCTGCTTCCGTTGCTGCAACCACCCCCACAGGGCATTTGCCACCATCCATGAGTCAGTATAAAGGTAAAGTACTGGCTACTTTTCTCATTCAGCAATGTCCAGGGCCAGCTGAATGGCTTTCACCTCGGCAAACTGACTCGATTCACCCTCTCCTCCAGCAGTTTCTGCAACTTGTCTTCGAGGATTCCATACTGCTGCCTTCCATCTCTGATGCTTTCCCACAATACGGCTGGACTCATCAGTAAACAAGGCATACTGCTTCTCACTTTCTGACAGTTTATTATATGGTGGGGCCTCTTCAGCACGCATCACCTCCCCCTCTGGTGACATTCTGAAATCTTTGCCCACTGGCCAGTCCATGATGACTTCTAGAATGCCTGGACAACTGGGATTTCCTGTTCGAGCTCGTTGTGTAATTGGTGCAGCCCATTTATTCCATGTAGCATCAGCTGCATGATGTGTAGAGGAGACCCTGCCTTTGAACATCCAGCCCAGCACGGGCAGCCGGGGTGCCAGGAGGAGCTGTGCTTCAGTTCCGATCACTTCTGAAACAGCTCGAGCCCCTTCATAGGCTGACAGTATCTCTTTCTTAGTTGGGGTATAGCTGGCCTCAGATCCTTTGTATCCCCGACTCCAAAAACTGAGGGGTCGACCTCGAGTCTCCCCTGGAGTTTTCTGCCAGAGGCTCCAGGTAGGACCATTCTGCCCAGCTGCAATGCACAGTACATTTTTTACATCTGGCCTGATCCAGACTGATCCAAGGGCTACTGCATGAACTATCTCACGTTTAATTTGCTCAAAGGCTTGTTGTTGCTCAGGGTCTCATTTAAAATCATTCTTCTTCTGAGTCATATGATAGAGTGATAGGGCTTACGATCGAACAGTAATTTGGGATGTGCATTCTCCAGAACCCCACTGCACTCAAGAAGGCTTGTGTTTCTTTCTTATTAGATGGTGGAGACATTGCTGTTATCTTGTTGGTCACATCTGTGCGGATCTGTCTACGTCCATCTTGCCATTTTGTTCTCAAAAATTGAATCCCTTGACGTTACTCCGTTCTATGGCAAAACCGGCTTTCAGCAGGATTTGGATTATTTTCCTCCCTTTCTCAAAGACTTCTTCCGCTGTATCGCCCCACACAATAATGTCATCAATGTATTGCAGGTGTTCTGGAGCTTGCCCCTGTTCCAGTGCAGTCTGGATCAGTCCTTGGCAAATGGTAGGGCTGTGTTTCCACCCTGGGGCAGTTGGTTCCAAGTGAACTGGACACCTCTTCAAGTAAAAGTAAACTCTGGCCTGCACTCTACTGCCAAAGGAATTGAGAAAAATGCATTGGCAATATCAATCGTGGCATACCACTCGGCTGCCTTTGACTCCAGTTCATACTGAAGTTCTAGCATGTGCGGTACTGCAGTACTCAAGGGTGGTGTGACTTCATTCAGGACATGATAGTTACTGTTAGACTTCACTCTCCATTAGACTTTCGCACTGGCCATATGGGGTTATTAAAGGGTCAGCGGATCCTGCTGATCACTCCCTGACTCTCCAGTCTACGGATCAGCTGATGGATGGGAATCAGGGAGCCTTGGTTTGTGTGATACTGATGCCCGTGCACTGTTGTGGTCGCAATTGGTACTTGTTCTTCGACTGTCAGCAACCCCACAACAGAAGAATCCTCTGAGAGACCAGGCAAGGTGGGCAGCTGCTCAATTTCCTCAGTCTCCAAAGCAGCAATACCAAAAGTCCATCAGTACCCTTTTGGGTCTTCGAAATACCCTCTCCTGAGGTAGTCTATGCCGAGGATGCATGGAGCCTCTGGACCAGTCACAATGGGGTGCTTTTCCCATTTCCTCCCAGTCAGGCTGATTTCAGCCTCCAGTACAGTCAACTCTTGGGATTCTGCTGTCATTCCAGAAATGTAGATGGGTTCCACCCCTTGACAGCTTGATGAAATCAGGGTACACTGTGCACCGGTATCTACTAGAGCCTTATACTTCTGTGGGACTGATGTGCTAGGACACCTGACCCACACAGTCCAGTAAATCCAATTGTCCCCTACCTCCAGCTGGCTGGAGGCAGGGCCCCTCTAATAGTCATCACAAGGTTGGACACTTAAGTCGTGTTGAAAGGGATTATTCTTCTTTATCACAGGAGCTGGAGTAAAATCAGCTCTTCCACTACACCTGGGAACCTGCTCACCAGAGACTGAAGCCACAGCTGTCATGACATGATCAGTCTTGGCCCTTGCTCCCCTCTTCAGTTCACTCACCTGTTCCTCCAAAGCTGAAGTAGCTTTTCCATCCCACTTCGTCACGTCTTCTCTGTGATCCCGCAGGTAAAACCATAGGGTGACCCGTGACGTATAACTCCTGTATCTCCTCTCTCGAACAATAGGATGCCTTTTGTTAATAGCTGAGACGTGTGTTGGTACATGTGACGAGCTCGATAAATCAGATAGATCGTCCCTCAATTGTTTGAGATCCTGGGACAGTTTTTCCTCAGATGAGATGATGGAAGGGGTGAGATAGTCTTCAAAATCTCGGAGTTTATGAATCATTTCATCCACTGTTAGTGGTACTGTGTCATTCCAGGTTACTGTTGCCAATGAATGGGCATATGATGATGGTGCATTCTGTGCAAATTTTTGCCACATGAGTCGTGTACATTTGACTGCATCTGGGTCTATGTGTATATCGCCGTTATTCGGCTTGATGTGATAGATCATCTCTACGATGGCTGATTCCCTCAGAGACTGGATGCCTTTGTCTAAAGTAGTCCTCTTGGCTGACGACTCATAACATCATCCTTGTGTGGAAACCTTTCTTTCACAGCTGTCAGGAGCCGCCTCCAAAGGCTGAGGGACCTTTTCTCTCTTGCAATTGTTTTGTCAGTCTCCCCTTCTCTAACAAGTGATCCCAGCTCCTTGGCTTCTGTACCTTCTAGTTCATGACCATTGGCCCCATTGTCCCAGCATTGGAGCAACCAGGTGATGATTTGCTCCCCTGGTTGATGGGTAAAATCTCTTCATATATTCCATAGCTCAGTTGAGGTCCGAGGTTGAGAAGTCACTTCTTCTTCTTCATCATATGATGATGACTCCTGATCAAATGCTGGACTGGGTGGTGAATACATTATTTCTTCATCTTGCTTCACCCTTCTTGCCTCTTTTTTGCTTTTTCTCTTGTGTACAGGGGCAACCGATATTGGTACGAATTGGTCCTCTGCAGTGGTTATCACTGTGGTTTGAGTAGCGACTGTACTTGTTGCTGGGGGTGGTGTAGCTGCTGTGCTTAGAGCTGGGGTAGCCGTGCTGTCTATTGCAGCTGAAGTTTGAGTAGCTGCTGTACTTGTCACTGGGGTAGCTGCGCTGTCCATTGCAGCCAAAGTTTGGGTAGCGACTGTACTAGTTGCTGGGGGTGGTGTAGCTGCTGTGCCTGGAGCTGGAGTAGCTGTACTGTCTCTTGCTTTGCCCTCAGATCCAGGGACATTTTTTTCCTTTTGAGGGTGCTGGATAGTGTTGAACAAGGCCCTGTATGCACAGGCCAAGCCCCAGCATGTTTCCATGATTTGTCCTTCTCTGGTATGGCCAGAATGACCACAGGCCTCATTCAGGTGTTTTACTAATTCTTCCGGAACTTGCACTTGTGTGGTCATAAAATTCCGAAGAGGGGCCCACTGACCTAGATACTTGCCCATACTATCCCACACACCCTGCCACTCATGGCTGTCCAGCCTCGGGGAAAATCTCTTGGTCCTCTTGTATCGTCGTTTAACCCCAGACAAGACCCAAACCTGACTCTGTTTAACTCTTTAAATCAGACTAAATGGCTGTGGGCAAAATACACTCTGTATGCATGCCAACATGGTGATCCCCATCACATCAGCAAACAAGTCTCAACAGTATTAAAAGGCCATTCAAAAACTTCAAAACTCTCAAATGATGCTGTAAATGGTCGGGGGGGGGGGGGGCATGGGGGACGGGATGACTGGGAAGGTAAAAGAATGTCTCCTTCACAGGTTGATCACCTGAGAAGGAGAAAAGTGTGTAATTGTATCATGGTGTAAACCCAGCCAGACGGCTCGTTCACTCACTCCCTGCCTTCTTGTCCTCCCCCTACTCCCGGAGGGACGGAGAGGAGAATCGAAAAGAATGCAACTCCCACAGGCTGAGATAAGAACAGTTTAGTAACTAAGGTATAACACAGATCACTACTGTTACCACCAATAATAATAATGATAAGGGAAATAACAAGGGAAGAGAATCCAACACCTCAGCACCAGCCGACAGATAACTCACCCCCCCCACCAACCCAACCAAGCACTGAGCAATACCTCGTCCAACCCCGCAGTCTCCTGCCCTTCCGGGTAACTCCCAGTTACCTCCCCAGGCATGATATGCTGTGGTATGGAATACCTTTTTGGCTAGTTTGGGTCAGGTGTCCTGTCTCTGCTTCCTCACAGCTTGCTCTCCTCCCAGGCAGAGCATGAGACTCACAAAGTTCTTGGGCAGAGTAAGCATTACTGAGTAACAACTAAAAACATCGGTGTTACCGGCACTCTTCCCAGGCTGAAAGTCAAAACACAACGCTGCAAGAGCTACCAAGAAGAAGAAAAATTTACTGCAACTGCTAAACCCAGGACAAAGAAACTGGAAGAAAACCTTCCTGTTGTGCAGAGTAGCATTATTTAGGTCTTACCAGCTTTGCTTATGAGCACATCAAAATCCAAATTGCCTTCAGTAGGGCAGTAATAACATTCAGAAAGACAAAATGAGAGTGATATGTAGATTCAGACTGGTTGGAATTCAGTGCAATTCCACACAAGGGGGTGGAATGGAGCGACAATGGATGAAGGAAATATATTGAAAGTTGTAAAGCAAAAGATCCCACAATTCTAATTTCTTTGTAAGTAGATTGGAAAAAAAATCTGGTTCCCTGTGCTTCATTTGAAAAATAACATTTTAGTATAAAACTGTTTGTGCTCCAGCTTTTATCTGGCTGCTATGGGTAGTTTGAAATCAAGCTGCTTCTATAATTATTATCTCTTTATGCAGCTAATGTGGCAGTTTAGTGTTTAGGTGTTTAGTTCAATCTATGAACTAAAAATCAGGGTAGTGAATCACAGAGAGACACATGCCAAAAAACACATTTCAGACCAAATTTTAACTGTTTCAGATTAACATTTTGAGCTACTTTCTGTCAAACCGGAGCTATACGATCAAGCAGTATGGCATTTTATAATATATGGTGGGCTTCATAAAATGTATCCACACTAGAATTATGCAGCTTGGTCATTTTCTGAAGCCAAGCTATGATTTTGCTTTCCAGTCCAAATACTGTCACAGTCCAAAAGCAGTCCATCTGCTTCTGCAGATGCTACACCCCATTCACTGTGAATGAGGACATTAGAATCTGTCCCTGACTGAGCAGCAGCATCTTTGCAGGTATCTGACAGATACTATCTTAGCCAAGTAAACTTATTTCATCAAGCTGATAGAAACTGCGCTTCTGAAGTTGAAGGAGCAAGAGTGAATATGAAAAGTAGAAAGCCCACATGAGGATATAACTGATATCCTTACAGCTCAACTGATTCAAAACATATTTTTTGCAAATATATATTCCCAGAACCACCCACAGACACTGATCTGAGCAGATTGAGCAGCATTAAGTGGTAATGCTTTTTCCTTTAGTAGCTTTTAATGGTTAGCAAAGTTGCCAGTCTATTAAGGAGAAGTTCTTGTATGTCCATTCTGGAATTGCCAAATGTTCTTATAAATGGAGAAGTCAGTGATATTTTTTTGCTGTGAGGAAATGTTGCAAACCTTCCTAGGTAGCTCTTGGTGTGGTCTTCCCTTTTTCCAGTCCTATTTAATAGCTACTTGCTTAAATATTTGTTGGTTTTGATCATAAATGTAAAGTAATATATATTAGAAGTACTCATATTTGAAGTAATGCATATTCAAGACATGCAGGATCTATTATTTATTTTCATATAACTGCAGTAAAAATGAATGCTGTTATGAGGATGGAAAGTAGCAAGACAGTAGCTTGACTGAGGTGAAGCACAGACCTGAAGTTGAGTCAATATTATTCCAAATGATGACTGCTCTAATTAGAATTAAGCTCAGTCTTTTTGAGCTAAGGTGTGTTTAACATAGTCCAGAGTGGTCTATGTGGCAGTTTCAATTCCTGTAGAGCAATATATCTGGTGTAGAGCTCCATGAGGAATTTGAGCAGCCTCTGGCCCACTGATTTTTCAATCAGTTAAAGGCTGGGTAGGTTGGCCACACCTTGGCAGATGTAGAGAAAGAGGTTGGACAAACTCCAGCATGGGTTGTTTGTTTTGCTTTGTTGCTTTTCAATTAAAAACTGGACAGGGTGACACAGATGTTTTCCTGAAGATTAATAAATTGAATCGTAGTAGAACTGATCATGTAGTGCAGTGACACCATATCCTCTAAGAAGGCACTTCATTTTCCCAGTGAAGAAAAATATTTTTATTCTAATTATTATTAGAATAACTCTCACCATTCACAAGGATCAACAAATAGAAAATTCACGGTATTCGAACAGGATCATATTTTACTTTGGGGGCTTAGAAGACTGCAGTGATGGCAGTGGGTTAGGGTTAAATACTTTATGAAAGTCTGAGAGTACTTTGTTTGTTCGATGGCTTGATTCATGTTTAGTCAGATCAACAGATCTATATCAAGTTCAGTGAGCTATGGCTGAAGCTACAAATTTCCTTCAAGCTTCCAAATAGTGATTAATTCAAAGATAAGTATAAAATGTGCTATTGATTCTGTCCTGCTTTTTGTATTCTTTAACAGTTATAAATGTAAATTGATCTATTTATACTGGGTTATATAGTACTTAAAAGAAGACAACTTCTGGAGCTAATATGACCTTAATCTTTACTACATTAGCCTTACGCAGTGAATTCACTCTTATACACTTGATTTATGCTGTTTTATAACAGCACCTGCTCTCCAGCAGTACCTTTAGCCTCTTCTTACAGGACAAGTGCTCCAGCCTCATCCTTTGTGGTGGCCTCCAGTTTCTCAATATCTTTCCTGTACTGGAAGACGCAAAACTGGGCACAATGATGTTATTTAATGTAATGAAATGACATTTGCCAGTTGCTCACTCCTCCCTTGGCTAGAGCCATTTCAACTATTGTCCCGTATGTCCCAGTTAGAGCTACCGAAGTGACACTGCCAGATCCAGGATGTCACATGTACAAAGCCAAACACAGTCCATGTTTAGGACAGGTCAAAACTGATGACTAATTTTCCACAAGCAGCCTTGCATTAGGAGTTGTACATGGATACAAATTCTAAGAGTTTTTTGATCTCAGTGATGTCTGTCCAAATATTCCAACAAAGCCATTACTTTTTTGGGGGGAATGGGGGGGTATGAAATATTAAAAGAGAAAGTATGCTGATTCTGCTTATTTTGCAGAAGAGATTTTTTTCCCCCTGAACTTTCTCATTAAAATTGTTTTCCTTTCAAAATAAAGAGGTAGAAGAGGATTAAAATATTCACTCTAAGCAGACCTCTGACACTTTTTGACCTCTATCTATAATTCAAAAGAAAAAAGTTAGTTTTAATTAAAAATAAGGAAAATTGCGCTAAGTCTGTCATGTATTTTCAAAAATATGGTAAAATAGCCGAGGTCATAATAAAAATTGGTTGCTGCCATATATGAAATAATTCTATAACAATTTTAATATGTGTGGCTGTGTATTACCATTGTTTCAGTTTCACTGTATGGAAACATCTACTTCTGATTCTAATCATGGGTGTTTGCATGCTGAAACAGGATAGGCCTCCTTTGACTGCTGTGAGACAGTGTGTCTTGACAGCTTCAAAATTATCCTGGTATGTGAGTAAAACTGCTGAGAATTCCTGTGATGCATAAGCCACACAAGTAGCTGAGACTGGGATCACAGGATAGGAAATTTTCAGTGAAGATGAAATTTAAATGAAATAGAGTTTTATCAGTAGCAAAAATAAAAGAACTGAAAGGGTGGAGGGATCTTGAATAATGACTCATGAATGCGCTGGGTGTTGATAATAAATACTTAGTTTTACAACTAAACCAGAGCTGGTTGCTAAAGACAATATAGATTATACAAAGAAGGCCAGGTAATTATTCCTAATAACAGTCAGTGATACTGTTAATCCTGAGTAGTTAGTGAATAGTTTGATCTCCCAAAATCCTGAAACTAAATTCAGATCTATTGGGGGTTTCTAAATACACCCAAACAAAGCCCCACCCCCACTACAACCCCCTGAAACCACAGGAAGTGATTTCATTTCACTGCTTTCTGGGACCGTAGAAGACATTGTCACTCTGTTATCCAGGAGCACTGTGCTTTCCTCCCTTGTGAAATTCCCATGTCTCCTAATTAAAACAAGAATTAACTGCAACAATAAAGCACCGGTTTTCTGCTAATTTTCATGCTGCTCATGATTTAGGGTAAGCATTCTGCAAAATGTTATGACCTAAGCCTTTGCAAAATACCAGTGTTGTTTTGGAGTCATACTGCACCAAGGCTTGGAGACCCACAGAATTTTACACACTGCTGTCTTTTTGAGATAGCTACTCTATGTCTACTCTGTGTCAAGTGGCTATACCTTTATGGTTTCTGAATTAAATCTGTAGTATTCTGAAGATAATGTCATGATTTGGTGGGATTAAATCACAGACAGCATTTCAGCAAACTTTTTTTTCTTATCTTGTCAAACTCCTTTTTCTTACACAGGGAGCAATAAGCAGAATTATGCACAGCAGAAGAAACAACAGCAATGGCAAGACTACAAATATATTTTTGTAGTGCTAGGTATGTATTCCGTGTTTTCTAAGGCATGTAAGTCAAACCATTTAGGAAAACACTGTCTTTGGGCAGTCTTTGGGTAGGTTTTGAGTACTTAAGTATTAATTTATTGCCTATGTTTTCATTTGCACACCCACTTATTGATTATATTCAATATTAATAAACTCTCATCAATTAAATATTCAATAGTAATATTTATATATGCTATACCGTAATATACTTATTAATTTTCAGTAATATTTGTATAATTTTCTGACCTTTGTTAATTAGAATCTCTCTCACTTCTGTGTAATGAATACAAGGATAATACTGTGTGTTGTTGGTATTAAATTAAGATGTCAGGCTTCCTGAAAATGAAACATTCAGACAATGAAATAGTTCCCAAGAGAATAATCTCATGCTTTATTCTTTGCATTAAAAAAGAAAATAAAATATTCAAGCAGCATCAAAAAGAGAAGTTAACTGGATTTGAACATGATTTAATGTTGGCATCCTTGGCAGGATCTTCCGTGGGACAATGGAAAGTTTCCCATGGGACCATAAAATAATCCTGAGAAACTTTTCAACTGCAAATGGCTTTGTCATCCAAATGCATACTTTGTATCTCCCTTCAAGTCTTCAGTGGGCACCCTCAATTGAAATCATTACTCTGCTGCAGGCTTGTCTCAGACTTTTCTAATGTGATGGGCCAGAATTTAAGAACAGCATAAAAACATTCCTCCTTCCCCCCATTCCTGTGGTGGCAGGCCAGTCAGTCACTTGGACATCCCCACTCAAACACTGTGTGCCCTGCATTCAAAGCAAAGCTTTGGAAACCTACAGTCTAATTGCTGTCTACTTCCATTGTCCTCTGAAAACAAAGACATGTCTCTGAATGCTATTTACAGCCCAGTGCAGTGGGCGCAAGGCTCATATTAGTGGTTCAAAGCCTTTAGAAAATATATCACAAGATACACAATAAGTTGTTATTTTCTAGAGTTACTAAATACTTTTTCATTATGCTCTTATTCCATGGACTTTTCCAAGTGAAAAAGTTAGTTTTATAGCTGACTGAATAGAAATTATTTAATTTGGAAGGACTGAGAGTTACTCTTGTGTTTCTTAAATAAACAAAAATTTACAGATACACCACGAAAATCTCAGGTTGAGCTCTATTCATTCAAAATAACTTTAAGTGTGTGAAGCTCAAAATTGTTCCCAGCCCTGTTTTTACTGTATGTATGCACATCAGACAGTAGTTTTCTGAGGTTACCTTTTTGTGAACCTTCAGGAGCCTGCAACTCTATTAAGAGATCCCCATTGACAGAAGCTCTTTATGGAGGATAAGGCTTGTCTTCATTTAGTGGTGAATAAGCAAATATGACAGTATAGATCAGACCCTGCTGAATTTTGATATGTAACAGCTTGGCATTTTAGTCAGATGTTGCTAAAATCTGAGTTTGTAGATAAAATGCAGTTGCTGCTGAGTAACACAAGCGCAAAAGAAGAGTCTTGAACAGCCTCAGTTTCTTCTATTTCACCCCTTTCCCCTCCCTCTTATTCTTCTTCCTCCTTTCCTTTCCTTTCCTTTCCTTTCCTTTCCTTTCCTTTCCTTTCCTTTCCTTTCCTTTCCTTTCCTTTCCCTTTCCCTTTCCCTTTCCCTTTCCCTTTCCCTTTCCCTTTCCCTTTCCCTTTCCCTTTCCCTTTCCCTTTCCCTTTCCCTTTCCCTTTCCCTTTCCCTTTCCCTAAAGGGCTGTGTGCTGGAGTCAAGAGAGTTTGCCTGTTCACCCAGGAGCCCAGCATTACATGAAGCTTTTCAAGCTTGCTAGGTGGAGCTTTAGAGTTCTGTTAGTGAATTTATGTCTCTGTGTGTGGAAATCCCTGACTAATGAGAGGTGAGCTGTTTTATTGCTCTTACCAGGTGCAAATGAATTGCACTTAGAAAGCCCAAATCTGTGAAAAGACCCCCTTTGTTCTAATTCAGTGCCATAAAACAAACTTGACTCTCAAAAGGAGACTGGGAGAATCTCTGAGACTGACAGATGGCAAACTGATAGGTCAGATCCTGTGTTCATTAAGAGGCAAAACTTGCCAATAAAGTCAAATGTGATTTCATTGGAGTAGATCTTCATGATTGTTCCTGGTATTTTAACAATTACAGATCTTCACTGTTGTGTGCATTTCATAATTTTTACTGAATACTGGCCAAAACCAGAACATTCACATGTAGGGCTTTCATTGAAATCAAATTTGCAATATGACAGAATATAGGGTTTTACATTAGCCCATTGCTTATTTTTACAGTTCCCAAGGTACCCTTCATATTTTCAGAGGCTGGAGAGGGAGAAAAAAGAAAACCAGTATTAAGGATGATTAATAGCAAATGGTTATAATATTAGAACAGTTACAGAGTTAGAATATTGCCACTTGTAAAAACATTTTAAAGTGGAAGACATTTTACATCATTAGAAAAATATGTTAAATACAGCTTTGAAGTGTATTGCTTATAAAGTAATTTCAGTAGAAATCACCAGTAAGACTGGCATCAGGTTACCAAAGCCTGAAAGATCTTTTAAATACATGTTATTCACTCTGGTTCCCAAAGAATGTGACACTGATGATTATCATTTAACTTATGATGTAATGAAAAATATTGAGCTGCACGATAAATTATAGCGCTCACTAGAATTCTACAAAAACTAGTAAGGAAAAATGTATATTTATGTTATTTCTCCAGAAGAGGTTAGAGCAGGTAACTTTTGGATTAGTTTAAGTCTTTAATTGTTTTATTCTTATTGTATACTTCAAAACAAAATCAGGATGCAAGTTCAAGCATTGTGCTTTTTGTTGTCTTGAGTAAAGGGCATCTGTGAAATTACGAAGTTAGGTTCCTGCAGGAAAATCCTTACAGCCCTCAATACAATTGATCCAATACAATCCTTACAGCCAACAAACAGTTTCTATGGGAAAATATTTTTGCAGTGTTAACAAATGCCATCCAAATAGAAAGATTTTGTTATACAAAATATGTTCCTGTTAGTTGACCGGTAGCCTTATGCTTGTGGTTTGAAAGGAGCATAACAAAACAAGATAAAGGATAATATCAAAGCAAGGTAAAAAATATCTCACTGTGAGATTGAAATCTGTGAAATGATATGAAAGAAGACTAAAAAAAGATGTTAGGCTCACAGATAAGGCTTACATCAGAATATTCTTAAAGAATCATAGAATCATTTAGTTGGAAGAGGCCCTCAAGATCACTGAGTCCAACAGACGGTTAGTTCAACAGGTAGCACCTTATAAAGACTAAGCCACCTAAAATAGTTGTTGAGGTAGTACTGGTAGTAGCTGCAGTTTTAATCGCTGTGAAAGAGGAGGAGGCCTCTTTTTTTTTCCTGGAATAGGAAGGAATTAATACAAGAAATTAACATAAATGGAAAAGGCTTTTAGAACCAGTTGGTTTGTCATGTCTTGTCCCCTGTCCCCACCCCCAGTATCTGCACTCAGGCACTGGTTATTATTTCAAGCATAAAAAAACACAGTTCAGTGCAATATTTGCCTGGAAGTTGACTAAGTTTGCTCGTGTGGGAGAAAAGATAGACTTGCTGTCGTGGTTTAACCCCACCCAGACAGCTTGTTACCCACTCCCCCCCCCTTTCTTGCCCTCCCCTTACTCCTGGAGGGATGGAGAGGAGAATCAGAAAGAAGGCAAATCCCACGGGTTGAGATAAGAACAGTTTATTAACTAAGGTATAACACAAATCACTACTGCTACCACCAATAATAGTAAGGATAAAGGAAATAACAAGGGAAGAGAATACAACACCCCACCACGAGGCGACGGATAACTCGCCCCCCCAGCCCTACCAAGCACCGACCGATACCTCCTCCAACCCTGCAGTACACTCAGCCCTTCCGGGTCACTCCCAGTTACATCCTGGGCATGACGTGCTGTGGTACGGAATACCTCTTTGGTCAGTTTGGGTCAGGTGTCCTGTCTCTGCTTCCTCCCGGCTCCCCTCCTCCCTGGCAGAGCATGAGGCCCACAAAGTCCTTGGCCAAACCAAAACATCATTGTTTTTCAGCTCTGTTCCCAGCTGAAAGTCAAAACACAGCACTGCACCAGCTACCAAGAAAGAGAAAAATGACTGCCACTGCTAAACCCAGGACATTATCCACCCCTTATTCCATACCATTCACGTCATGCTCAGATCCCACATTTTCAATATACCATCACTCTTATCTAAGTGCACTCTCATCGTAGTGCATGGACCAGTCCCTATAAAGCTGTTGAGTCCATCTGGTCCATGATGTCAGGCTCCATCTCTTGTAACAGTCTTTCAGAGCAGGAGAGGCTGTGTGTGGTGTTCACACACATGAATAACCTGGGCAGTAGTGTCCATTGTTAGGTCCACCCCTCGATCATGAGTCCATCTCGATGTTGCATCTCTGCTCTGTTGGCCTTAAGGGTCATGGGCCCACCAGGCTCAAAATAATTCACTGTCCTTCCATCTCCAATGTTTCCAAAGCACTGGACGGTCCCAGTGGACTAGATACTTGCCCATACTGTCCCACACGCCCTGCCACTCATGGCTGTCCACCCTTGGGGAAAACCTCTTGGTCCTCCCATATTGTTGTCTAACCCCAGACAAGACCCAAACCCGACTCTGCTTAAATTTTGGGATCAGACACAATGGTGGTGGGTAAAACACACTCTGCATGTGTGCCAACATGCTGATCCCCATCACAATCAGCAGGCAGGTCCCAAGGGTACCCAAAGGCCATTCAAAACCTTCAGAACTCTCAAACGATGCTGCTGTACTTGTCACTGGGGCTGGTGTAGCTGCTGTGCTTGCCGGCTCTCCCACCACCAGCTTCTCTTTTCCTGAGTCCAGCTCTTCCTCCTCTGCCTTGCTGGGAAATGCTGCGGGGTCTCCTGCGTCCTCCTGGGGCTCGGCGGGCGGCTTCCGGGGAATGCTCTCGGCCGTCGCGGGGCTGGGCTCGGCCGCGGGGCTCGGCTCCTCTGCGGTGCTCGGCTCCTCCGCCGCCTTCTCCCGCTGCTCGGCAGCCGCCTCCTCCCGCTCCTCGACCGCCCCGACCTCCTCCACCGGCAGCCGCTCCCTGCCGGCCTCCGGCCCCGCTCCCGCTTGGTGCCCGGGGCCGCTCTCCCGGGCCGCTTCAGCAGCCGCCGGCTCCCGGGGCCGCCCCCCCTCGGCTCCCCAGAGCCTCACGCAGACGGAGGCGAGGGCGAGGGCCAGGACGGTGAGGAGCAGCCGGACGGCCAGGGACCAGTCCACGGCCACGTCCGTCCCGCCCTGCTGCTGGAGCCCGCCCGTATTACAAGTCATTGCCATAAAGTACAGTGAGACAGGAACCTTAGCCCAAGCCCCACACTTGATAAACACTAACACAGCAAATACCGGCTCTAAGTAAGTTACAACATTCTGAAGCTCTGAGATCCAATAAATCAGCATTGTGACGGTCAGATCTGTCGTTATCTCAACCCCTCGTGCCCCACGTTGGGCGCCAAAAAGAACTGTCGTGGTTTAACCCACAGCCAGACAGCTTGTTACCCACTCCCCCCCTTCTTGCCCTCCCCCTACTCCTGGAGGGACGGAGAGGAGAATCAGAAAGAATGCAACTCCCACGGGTTGAGATAAGAACAGTTTAGTAACTAAGGTATAACACAAATCACTACTGCTACCACCAATAATAGTAATGATAAAGGAAATAACAAGGGAAGAGAATACAACACCCCATCACCAGGCGACTGATAACTCGCCCCCCCCCCAGCCCGACCAAGCACCGACCGATACCTCCTCCAACCCTGCAGTCCACTCAGCCCTTCCGGGTAACTCCCAGTTACATCCTGGGCATGACGTGCTGTGGTATGGAATACCTCTTTGGTCAGTTTGGGTCAGGTGTCCTGTCTCTGCTTCCTCCCGGCTCCCCTCCTCCCTGGCAGAGCATGAGGCCCACAAAGTCCTTGGCCAAACCAAAACATCATTGTTTTTCAGCTCTGTTCCCAGCTGAAAGTCAAAACACAGCACTGCACCAGCTACCAAGAAAGAGAAAAATGACTGCCACTGCTAAACCCAGGACACTTGCCATGGAGTGATTTTTCCTGATCAGTTCCTTGCCAAGATTTAAGCATACAGCTGAGTTTAAATGACAAGTTTGCTGCCTGGATTCTGGTACTTAAGCAGTACGGTGCTGTGTAAATAACTGCTGTTGTAGAGACAAAGCTGTGTCCTGCCATGTGTCATGCTCTGGACAGCATCCAGCTGGATCAGTCAAAGTTGCATGTTAAGAAAGGTGAAAGATCATGTAGGGGAAAGCTTCCAGCAGAGTATGGCTGAGGGAGAGAAGGAGGAATGAAGTAATTCTTTAAAGCAAACAGAATTCATTAAATAATGTCATGAAACTTTCAGTTCTCAACAATGATCAGAGATCAATCCGTTTGTATAATGGCTGAAGGTTAACCAGTCACTAAAGTCTTCCCTGATTGCTACAGATTTATATTTTCTCTGTAGCTGAGGTTTGCGAAGTGGGATTTTGTGAGATTAGAAAGAATACAACTGGGAAAAGAGGTATATTATAGGGTTTACCCCAACAGAGTTAGAGAGGAGGATCACACTGATATGATACACATCTTGAGTTCAGACCACTCTGAGAGGCCTGATAGATTGTGTAACAAGCAAGAGCTGAAGCAGGAAAATTTAAAGGAAACTCTTTGTTGAAAGACCATGCTTCCCTCTCATTTTGTATTACAGCATTACACAAAAGCACTGCAATTGAAAGAAGATACAAAGGGATGTTTTTGTTTTCTCTCTTCCCAAGTGCCATTTGACAGCCCATTTCAGAAAGCCGGTTTCCCCTCTTTACAGTCTTTCATATTTACACCATTGGCTGAAAAGATCCTGATGGTCAAAAAACAGTGTAAATAACTTCTCTCAGTAAACAGTAGTAATGACAATAATAAGCAGCATGTTATGTGTCATTGCAATGGGTTTGTCTAGAAATCTTCAAAGAACTGATGGTAAAGTGGAAGATTATTTTCCTTAGGGAAATCCTTTCCTTTCGCACTGTTCTTTTCCTTTCCTTCAGCCAAGTAGAACTTGCTAATTTATCTCCGTTCTTTCTGCTCCTTATGCTCCTGATATTTCTGAAAGCTCTGACAAGAACTTAACAAAAGTTTATTGATAAGATACGTAATCTTGCTACCAACTCACTGGCTGTTAAACTTCTTTGCTCATTGTGGTTTGGAGGAGGAATTATTTATATTGATATAAATATAGCTTTGGCAGAAATTATTTCTGATACTAATAAACAATCTGGCAACAAACACAAAAAGCCTATTGCGATGTATAAGTCTGTTTCCTATTCCAGCATGTCTGTCCATCCAGCACCCAATACAAGGTGACGCCAGTTTACCTTTGCTCTGCAGGATGCTCTTTTATTACACTTGATAAGTAACAGTAAACATTAGTGCAAACATTAGTAATCATCTCTTGCTCAGAAACTTCATTCTCAGCAGACAACCAAAGTAAATGCAATTTCTTATGTCTAGCACCAGGGATTACTAAAGATTGCCTGAAGCGTCCTTAGCATGCAGCAGGATACTCTTTGATTAGGAGAAAACTCCAGGAACAAACTTGCCAACAAAGTTTTCAAGCTGACAAGCAGGTATTCTTTATTGCAGCGCCAGAAGACACGGGGGATAACTCCTCCTAACGTGTCCTTATATAGTCCCTGGGCATACATACATATTCATGAGGCTGCATATGGATTACATAATTTTCCAGAGAGTTCTCCGCATGCGTACAGAATTGTGGTGGTGGTATCTGAGGGTTGTTTACTTCTTCCAACAATCTTCATCACATCTGGCAGCCTTTGAAGCTTGCCCAGTAGATGCTCATACCAGTTTAATTGGCTCGTTAGCACCAGAGACATAATAATCCTCCCATCCTCCTACTTATCAGTTAGTTTAACTGTAGCCCATCCTGGACACCTGCAGTTCCCAGATACCCCTTATCCCTGTGTCCTGTTTTTCTAGGCTGTTTTTCTTAAAGCCATGTCAACTATAACGATTTATCTTGAAAGAATTCTCAGTATGTTCTCTAGCTTCACTCTCTCTCTCTATTTTTTCTCTATGTATCCTTCACCTCAGTAATTTTCCATTGCTACTGTTACAAAGCCATCAAACTTAACATTACTTAAAGCTACTTCTAAAGATTTGTATATCCCATCTTGCAATTTTGTGCCCCCCCCCCCCCATCTCAGCTCTAAGACAGACCTTGGCTAAGGGGAGTTACTTTACATGGGTAATACTTTACTCACTAATATTCCACACAAATATTGACTCTGCTATTATCAGAAGATAAATGTTTACCTTTATCTATTACATACATCACTGGAATATGATATATTTACTTTTTAAAACATATTTTATAATCTTGAGTAACTAAAGTCTCCTGTGCATGTCTGCATTGTAAATGTACTAAAGGCAGAGAAATAAAACAGAAGGCAACAAAAGAAGTTCAAAATCTAAGCTGAATTCCTGAAGAATGATTATTTCTTTCAAATGTTGCATAAGATTTCTAAGAATATAGTTCTCCTCTCTATACCCTTGCTGAACTGTACTTTGGACTCTCAAAGACAAACACTTGCAATTACAAGTAGCAGGCACTATCTCTCAAAAGCATATTTGAATTTATTGAAATTATCTTATGGACTGATTGATTTGTAGAATTATGGGAATCTGATAAACTGACAATGATTGTGAATTTGGTTCCTCAACCCACACTGAATTTCCCTTACCTTTGCACTTAATTCCTGCAAAAATAAAAGCCTGAATGAGACTAGTTGGACTACTATGACTTGGGCACATAATATTTTCTGTTTCATATAGTAAGGTCCTTAAAAAAATTTGTATAACAAACAGTTAAATGTCTGAGATCATGATGCCATTAAGAATGCTGCCACATTTTTCTATAGAAGATTTTTTTATAAACTTAAGCAAAGGTAGTTGCAATTCTGTTGAAACTGTACAAAAGGCATGGAGTTGTACTCAAGTTATTCAGTTTATCACACCATATTTGTGTATTTTTTAATAAATTCATGACTATGGGACTTTTTATGAGCTGTTGTCTCATGGGATCTCTTCCATGGGAATAAGTAAACTCAGATCATTAAGAGGGACCAAAGCTTCCAGATAAGATTTGGCTAAATGCTGATGATATTGACTAAATTACAGAGATAAAAATATACTGTCTGTGTCAGCAGATTTCACTCTTCAGTTATGTTACTGTAATAATGACTTAAGTATTGAAATTATTTACAGGGAATTTTTGATTTTATGAGTTTTTAATGAAAAAATGGTCCTATTTCTTAAGTTACAGATTAATGCTTTTTTGAAGGTGCTTATTTGGGTGGTCAGGGAAGTTCTGTGTAAACACAGTGTTTACTCATAAGGTCTTACAATGGTCCCTTTATATTTTGTAAACCTACTCAAACTTCGTTGTAATCCAATTTACAAAATAATCCTCTAATCCCTTACAACATGAACCATTTCTTTTAATGTGAACAATCTTTTAAGGTAATAGAAGCCTGGTTGCCCTTTGTCGAGAGAAGGGTGACTGGTTTCAGCATCTTTTTTTATTCTTTAATCCAGAAGAGAGTTTAAAATGGAGTTACCAGACTCTGGCTGATTAGTAAATGATAACAAGTGCTTCAGCAATCAATTCCTAGCTTGTTTTGAAGGACTGTCTGTAAAATCACTGATGTGCATTAGAAACATCTAACGTGTATTCACATGAATAATCCCATTGCCGTTAATAAAAGCACTCGTAGGAGTATGGCTGCTCACTTAATGCTTTTCAGAATTAGGTCCATGTGCCCAAGCTAATGCAATTTCACTGTCAGAACAGGCATTTAATTTTTCATGAATAGCAAAGAGTCACACCGAAATTTTGGCTGTTCTTTCCCCATTTGTAGTTGCTAAACAAGAGATCCCATCTTTTGTAACCTTGATCAATACTTGAGAAGCCCACCGGGCCTTTTAATTGCTTCTGCTGGCTTCCCCTATGTGGTGTAAAACAGAGACTCAACATTGCAGTATGTGATGCGTTGTTTATTGTGATACTTTTGTCCACAAAGCCTATGAGTTCATTTTGTGCAGTTGTAATCAACATCAGGAGCGCTGTGTGGTATTTTTTGCTGCAGTTTACTCTGACAAATTTTGTGTGCTTGAGTAACTGTGCCTGCACCATGAATGGTTCCAAGTGCTTAGATATAAGAAAGAAAAGCACATGTAGCTGCTGTAACCTGTGATCTGAGAAATATCTCTCTCTTTGTGTATATATAGCTGATGGGCTATAAGTATTATATAGCAGGTAACAGCATATAGTTGAGTTCATTGGTTCTTTTCCCCCCAGAAGCTGAAAAATTGATTGGTTAGTGCTGTGTTTGGCTTTGGTAAAATTTGTTTTTAAAAGCAATGAATCTGTTTTAAAAACAGATAAGCTAGATGTTAGAGAAGGCCAGAGCAACAAAGATGTCATGCACTTGAAGAAAGAGACGTAAATGCTTCTGATGACTCATAGTTCCTAATGGAATTTATTTGGGACTGACTTCCAAAAAAACCTTAATTTTCAGCACAAACAAGCTGTGCTTTCGCATTAGATGGTATATTGATAGAATGTCCTGACTGTTTGCTGTCAATCAGCATCTTCTCCTTTCCTGTAAGTGGTTTTTCATAGTATCTTTGTCACAGGTCACTGAATGTTTTCAAGGTAAAGACTGTCACTTGAATTCTAGGAGAAAGGCAGTGTAGAGCACTGGGGGATAACACGGGGGATAACTCCTCCTAACGTGTGTCCCCGTATTGATACACAAGCCATCCTTATATAGTCCCTGGGCATACATACATATTCATGAGGCTGCATATGGATTACATAATTTTCCAGAGAGTTCTCCGCATGCGTACAGAATTGTGGTGGTGGTATCTGAGGGTTGTTTACTTCTTCCAACAATCTTCATCACATCTGGCAGCCTTTGAAGCTTGCCCAGTAGATGCTCATACCAGTTTAATTGGCTCGTTAGCACCAGAGACATAATAATCCTCCTACTTATCAGTTAGTTTAACTGTAGCCCATCCTGGACACCTGCAGCTCCCAGATACTCCTTATCCCTGTGTCCTGTTTTCCTAGGCTGTTTTTTCCTAAAGCTATGTCAACTATAACGACTTATCTTGCGAGAATTTTCAGTATGTTCTCTAGCTTCACTCTCTCTCTATATTTTTCTCTATATATCCTGCACCTCAGTAATTTTCCATTGCTACTGTTACAAAGCCATCAAACTTAACATTACTTAAAGCTACTTCTAAAGATATGTATATCCCATCTTGTAATTTTGTGTCCCCCCCATCTCAAATTCCCCCCTTTTTCTATCCTTTTGCAAATTCTTTTGCAACTCTCTTTTCTATATATTACCATTACCATCAAAAGGATTTTTGAAATAGCTTCCTGTTTCTACTTGGTGCTTAATTTCCTTCCTTTTCCAGTCTTCATAATTTATCATAGATTGTTTACAACACCAGAGGGAACATTGTACCATACCACAAGTAATCAATAATAAAGCAATGAATACCAATATTCCTGCAACTAGTTGCCTCAACCAGGAGAGATCGGGTAACCATGAAGTGAACTTTTTCCATATTTCTTCAAAACCCCAGGAGGTGTCATCCATGGCCATTTTATGAAATATCTTAGTTTGTTTCCAAATTTCCTCCAGATCTGTTTCAATTCTGTCACTTTGGTCTATATAGGAACAACAGCTTTCATTGATTATGGAACAAACCCCTCCTTGTGATGCCAATAACATGTCTAGAGCCATTCAGTTTTGTAATACTACTTTAGACAGGCTGGTTATCTCTTGTTGTTCTGCCTGAATTATATAATGTTTTTGCTTTCCATTTCCTCTATCGTTGCTGAGATATCTACAATTGCCTCCTCTAATTTACTTACTCCCAAAGATGGAATTATCCCTCTTACAAAACTATGAAATGTGGTGTGCCGTTCAATAATAGTGTTAAACCCTCTCTTAATCGGTTTAGCAAAACTTCTAATACAAGTCCCAGAAGGATACCTGTCAATAATAGTAAAATTGGGTATTACAGCACCTAAGGTTCATGCCTCCTTCCAGGTGGGGGGTGGAGTCTTATAAACATTTTTTCCACATAACCAATACCATCCTTTCCCTTTAGGAATGGGCCACCATTGAACTATAATACCATCTATAGTAATAGTATGATTGCAATTTGAATGGTGATCTACATCTGTGGCATTTAAACAAGCAAAATTTCTTACCCTGGTTTCTGATGTAATACATCTTTGTGCACAGGTATAATATTTATTACCTGGGTTAGGATTATTCCAAATGTTAACCTTTCCTTCAAATACAGATTGCTAGTGTTCACCCACAAATTTATCCATGAGACAGTGTTAGGAATTGGAACTCCAATTAATGGGAGATCCAGGCTTTCTCATGATTTAGGCAACAGTGCACACACCCAACAGTCACTACGATTAAAAGCATTAGTAACATTCTGCACTAATTTTAGGTATAATTTCAGGTCCCAAGCTTGTGTGCCAGTTATCATATGAGTCCAAATTTTGATCGACACAATTTCATACGCAAGGGTACTGAAGATTCAATCCACTATGTCTTTTCTGGCTCTAGTGCTTGCTTTATTCTTGAATAATGTATCCAAGCAGGTTGTTCCTTTATCTTCACTGCTGTAAAGGTGGTCAATAATATCTGCTACGGTCCGCTCCACTTCTCCTGTAGAGGATCTCCTGAAAAATTCTTAACATAAACCTAGACTCCAGATCTGAAAAGGTGAATCAGATAATCCAAACCTCTTGCTCTTGTCCCTACTATTCTCTTATTTATCTCCTCCAATAGTTTTCCCAGATTTATCAAAAACTATTGGAGATAGTCTTCCCCCACTTCCTGAAGACTTTCTCCTTTAAACTGGGACTGATACGGTCTTCCATACAAAATCTCAAATGGGCTAACCTCTTCTTTCAACCGAGGTTTAGTTCGAATTTTTAATAGACCCAGTGGTAAACCTTGGTACCAATATAAATTCATTTCCTGATGTATTTTACTAATTTGTTGTTTAATCAGATGGTTCATCTTTTCTACTTGCCCACTGGCCTGAGACCTATACGGAACATGTAACTGTCAATCAATTTCTAATTTTTTGCTAATTTCTTGTAACAATTTTGCACTAAAGTGCGAGCCTCAGTCAGAAGAAATTGCCTCTGGTACCCCCAAATGAGCTTATTATCTCATTAAATATTTTAATCACTTGTTTTGCGTTATTTATCCTACAAGGCAATGCTTCTGGCCAGCCTGAAAAAGTATCTGTTAACACCAACAAATATCAACAGCCCGCTTTTTCTTGGTAATTCAGAAAAATCTATTTGCCACTGGTGTCCCTGATAACTTCCTCTACCAGTTGTCCCAATTTGATTTCTATTTTCAGTTTTAGGATTATTCTTAAGACATAGCTGACATTGTTTTGTCACTAATAGAACTGTGGTGTATAGATTCCTTCCTACAATTTGTCTAAATATTTATGCAAAGAGTTGCTACCCAATGTGTTTTATCATGTTCTTCCTGAGCTAACATCCAGAGCTGGTTATAGGGGATTACAATTCTCCCATCAGGTATTTGAGCCCAATCCTCTTTATTTTCCTGTCCCTTTAGATCCTCAATCAGTTTTCTATCCTCTTTTCAATACCTAGGTTTAGATTTTTCAATTGTTAGTTTGCCATCAGAGATTAAGGACATGATTTGAAATTGTTCAGCTGCTCGTTTGGCTTCAAAATTGGCCAAACTATTTCCAATTTCCTGATCAGAATCACCTTGCTGGTGTCCTTTACAGTACATAATAGCTTCTCCTACAGGTAGTTGAACAGCTTCCAGTCATTGTAGAATTTCTGTAGCATGGTTAATCTGTTTCCCTTGTGTGTTCAAAGGTCTACATTCTTTCCAGGTAGCACCATGTGCATGGACCACACCAAATGCGTATTTAGAATCAGTCCAAATATTTATCCTTTTATCTTTAGCTAGTTCCAGGGCTCTTATTAATGCTATTATTTCTGACTTCTGGGCAGAGGTGTTCCCAGGTAAAGGTTTAGCTTCTGTTACCTGTGAAGTGGTGGTAATGGCATATCCTGCCTTTTGTTTACCATTTTTTATGAAGCTACTACTATCAGTAAACCAAGAATCAGCATCTTCCAGAGGTTTTTCTTTCAAGTCTGGTCGGCTCGAATATACAGTCTCTATGGCAATCAAGCAGTTGTGTGTTAGTGGGTCTGTCGATTGTTCCTGCAAAAGGATGCTGGATTCACAGTGTTAGTGACCACAATTTCTATATCATCCTGTTCCACAATGGTGGCCTGGTATTTAAAAAAAATGTGAAGGAGATAACCAGTGGGCTCCTTTCTGCTCCAGGACTGCTGATACCACATGGGACACTAATACAGCAATCTTTTGTCCCAAGGTGAATTTGTGAGCCTCTTCCATATTTATGACGACTGCTGCCACAGCCCTTAGGCATCCGGGCCATCCTTTGCTCGCTTCATTCAGCTGTTTTGAAAAATAGGCCACTGCCCTTCTGCAGGGTCCTAGTTTCTGAGCAAAGACCCCCAAAGCTATTTCCTGTTTTTCATACAAATATAGCCAAAAGGATTTAGTCACATCCAGGAGTCACAGAGCTGCAGTTCTCATTAGCTCTGTTTTTAAATTTCTAAAAACCCCCTCTGCTGTATCAGTCCATTCTAAAGAGGGAGAGTTTCCTTTCAACAGTTCATACAGTGGTCTTACCAGAACACCATAATCATGGATCCAAAGTCTGCACCGTCCAGTCATTCCCAGGGATGTCCGGAGCAACTTTACGGTCAACGGTCATGGAGTCTTGCAAATGGCTTCTTTTCTAGCAGTTCCAAGTTCTCTCTGTCCTCCTGTTATTTCATATGCTAGGTAGCAAACTTGGGTTTGGGTTAGTTGGGCCTTTTATCTGGGTACCCGATAACCATTCAGTCCCAGAAAATGTAACAATTCCACTGTCCACTTAATACATGCTTCCTTTGTTTCTGTAGCAATTAACAGGTCATCCACATATTGTAACAGAGTCCCGTTTGAGTAGGTGGCTTCCATGATTCTAGTTCTCATGATAGCTGATTTCTAAAAATTGCTGGACTGTTTCTTTTTTTTTTTAACCCTTTAGGTAATACTGTCCAAGTTAATTGAGTTTCCCTTCCTGTGTCAGGATTTTCCCATTCGAAAGCAAATAATTATGGCTTTCTTTGGCCAATGGTAAGCAAAGGAAGCATCCTTTAAATCCAGGATGGCAAACTATTTCTAATTATTATTCAATTTAGTCAATCAGTCATATGAATTAACTCCTACTGGATGAATATCCTCTGCAATTTAGTTGATTGCCCTGAGATCATGAACCAATCTGCAATTTTTCCCATCATATTTCTTTACTGTCCAGATAGGAGTATTATATTCCAATTCACATTCAATTAATAATCTATATTTTAAAATTTATCAGATTTTTTTTATTCCCTTTGATCTTCTAATTTTAAGGGATACTGTTTTATTCTAATTGGGTAGGCCCCCTGTGGAGAGTTTTTACGGATACATGGTTTGGAGAGCGGGGGCATGAAGAGCACTTACGACTTGTGGGCCAGTAACAAAAGCAAGGTGTAAGCAATAGCCAGGCAACCAATCATAGGCAAGGTCGTTGTGCCGGTTGGAAAGTCCCTAATTACAATAACAAGGTGTAAAAAGAGGCTCTAAATTTCTGAAGTTAACCACAAAAGGCGCGGCGCCGATGGTTAGCTATTAACTAATAATGAGCTCATTATAGACGCTATATAACCTGTAACCCAACGCTCAATAAACGAGACTAGTTGCATTAGAGGATGGACTGGTCTCCCGTCGTTTTTCCACAGCCCCCTTTTATTTCCGCTTTAACAGGCAAAGGATTTTTCGCCTTACCTGGAACTTCAGATGCCCATAATCCCACATATACCTCATTAAGGATTTCTTCTATTTCAGGGAGGTCCTCCTTTTTGCTTTTCTGTTGAATTAAACTCAAAATGGCAATCAATTGTTTTTAACTCTGAATTCCATTTTGCCTTCCTTAAATGTTGCTTCTCACCCTAACAAAGATTTTAGAGAATTTGGCATGAATAAAAATTTATGCATTCCTATTTGTTTTCCCAATTTGTACTTTAAAGGTTTCAGAAAGAATGCCTTTTTTTTTTTTTTTTTCTCTTTTCCTTGGTGACCAGTAGCTCCCACATCTGTAACAAGTTCTTTTCCCTCTGATTTAACACCGAATAAGTCGCTCCTGTATCCACTAAAATTCCACTTTATTTCCCCTAGGTCATAGTTTTAATGTAACCAGTGGACCTGCTAGGGTAGATTCACCAGGTCCCCGTCAGTTTAGCTCCAATTCAGTCACGGGAGCCACTCCATGGCACTGCGCCCCCTCCCCGGGCAGTCTTACTTCCAGCGTCCAGACTCCCCATAGCACGCACACCGGTCAGGTTCCACAGAGGAAGAGCCCAGTCCCCCAACTCCTGCCGACATCCCTCCTCCCACGCTCAAACACTGGAGCTGCTCGAGCTCCCCCCCTTTCCCACTTGGTTTTCCCTTTTTTTTTTTCCCCTTTTTCTCACAGCAGCTCACCCTGCTCTGCAGGGGCTGCAGATGCCTGCCTCTGCAACAGCGCTTCTGGTTTAACCCCTTCTTAACTCTGAACGTGGACGTGCCGCTTGTTGCCAGTGACAGCAATCTCTTCCTCCTTATCAGTATCAGATTGGACAGATGCAGAGGGTGCTCCTCTCGGAGGTACCTGTGGTACGTGATTTTCCACCCTATCTTCCTGATTACTGTTTTTTAACTTTAAACACCTTTCCCCAATATCACAGGCTGAGCATCTCCAGCTTAACTTTCAGTTTTTCCCTGTCCTTTTCCAAAGCCAAAATTAAGGAATCTGGCGGAGCTATATTAATTTTGCATTCAGTCTGTCACTCCGTGTGATTTCTTAAAGTGAAAAACATATCTGCATATGTTACTTCATCCCATTTTCCTTGTCCCCTTAAAACAACATTAATCGTAACACTGTAGTATAGTTCAGAGTTCCATTTTTAGGCCATTTTTCTTGATCTTCCGAAGTATACAAAGGCCACCTTTGGTTACAATATTTTACCAATATTTTCTTATTTACCAGCCCCCAGGAGACCCTCCAAGTTCTTTCCAGTGTGCCAAAATGCACCCAAAAGTATTCTTTTTCAAGATCTCTTCACTCTGCTGATTTTTCATTATCAATCTCATATTCACACACACACACAGACGGGATCCCCAGACATACTCCAGGCAGTTACAACACTTGAGACAAAGATAGAGACTTAAATTCAACCAAACAAACAACAGTTAATAACACAGTTATAACATCCTGTCACCAGTATCAAAAACACAAGACCAAAATCATTACTGTAACAAGCCACAAAATAAGGTGAATACCAGCAGAATCAAAAGCAATACTTCCTAACCCTTATGGCTCAGACCATATTGTAAAACCATTTCCACAAGACACCCCCTGCGTCTTGTAGGACCTAAATCACAAGATGCCCCCTGCTTAGTTATAACAGTCTGTCACTGATACCAAAATCACAAGACCAAAATCCTTAATATAACAAGCCACAAAATAAATCAAATACCAGTAAAATCCAAAACCTTTTCTGCAAGACACCCCCTGTGTCTTGCAGGACCCAAACCACAAGAAGCCCCTGCTTCTTGTGGGTGTATACCAAACGGACGCTAGCAGCCAGGTATATGCCTTTACCTACGAGATTTCTTATCTTGATTTACAGAAGTCTTCCAAACCATGCGTATGCTTACCAAACCAATTTACCAAACCGAGGTGCCCCCTGCACCTTACAGACTATACAAAAAAAGAATACCTTTTATGAGATGGTCCTTGTCTGCTCCCGCAGCGATCCGAATGAGTCGAGGGGTCCCTCCAGGAAAAATTCCCGAGGGCCCTAGGGAGCCCTGTCCTCAGCGGGTCCTGCAGCCGAGCAGAGAGGGTCCCATCTGGGGTGCCAAATTGATTCGGAGAAAACTCCAGGAACAAACTTGCCAACAAAGTTTTCAAGCTGACAAGCAGGTATTCTTTATTGCGGCGCCGGGAGACACGGGGGATAACTCCTCCTAACGTGTGTCCCCGTATTGCTATACAAGCCATCCTTATATAGTCCCTGGGCATACATACATATTCATGAGGCTACGTATGGATTACATCATTTTCCAGAGAGTTCCCCGCATGCGTACAGAATTGTGGTGGTGGTCTCTGAGGGTCGGTTACTTCTTCCAACAATCTTCATCACTTCTGGCAGCCTTTGAAGCATGCGCAGTAGATGCTCATACCAGTTTAATTGGTTCGTTAGCACCAGAGACATAATAATCCTCCCATCCTCCTACTTATCAGTTAGTTTAACTGTAGCCCATCCTGGACACCTGCAGTTCCCAGATACCCCTTATCCCTGTGTCCTGTTTTTCTAGGCTGTTTTTCTTAAAGCCATGTCAACTATAACGATTTATCTTGAAAGAATTCTCAGTATGTTCTCTAGCTTCACTCTCTCTCTCTATTTTTTCTCTATGTATCCTTCACCTCAGTAATTTTCCATTGCTACTGTTACAAAGCCATCAAACTTAACATTACTTAAAGCTACTTCTAAAGATTTTTATATCCCATCTTGCAATTTTGTGCCCCCCCCCCCCCCCCCATCTCAGCTCTAAGACAGACCTTGGCTAAGGGGAGTTACTTTACATGGGTAATACTTTACTCACTAATACTCCACACAAATATTGACTCTGCTATTATCAGAAGATAAATGTTTACCTTTATCTATTACATACATCACTGGAATATGATATATTTACTTTTTAAAACATATTTTATAATCTTGAGTAAATAAAGTCTCCTGTGCATGTCTGCATTGTAAATGTACTAAAGGCAGAGAAATAAAACAGAAGGCAACAAAAGAAGTTCAAAATCTAAGCTGAATTCCTGAAGAATGATTATTTCTTTCAAATGTTGCATAAGATTTCTAAGAATATAGTTCTCCTCTCTATACCCTTGCTGAACTGTACTTTGGACTCTCAAAGACAAACACTTGCAATTACAAGTAGCAGGCACTATCTCTCAAAAGCATATTTGAATTTATTGAAATTATTTTATGGAGTGATTGATTTGTAGAATTATGGGAATCTGATAAACTGACAATGATTGTGAATTTGGTTCCTCAACCCACACTGAATTTCCCTTACCTTTGCACTTAATTCCTGCAAAAATAAAAGCCTGAATGAGACTAGTTGGACTACTATGACCTGGGCACATAATATTTTCTGTTTCATATAGTAAGGTCCTTAAAAAAATTTGTATAACAAACAGTTAAATGTCTGAGATCATGATGCCATTAAGAATGCTGCCACATTTTTCTATAGAAGATTTTTTTATAAACTTAAGCAAAGGTAGTTGCAATTCTGTTGAAACTGCACAAAAGGCATGGAGTTGTACTCAAGTTATTCAGTTTATCACACCACATTTGTGTATTTTTTAATAAATTCATGACTATGGGACTTTTTATGAGCTGTTGTCTCATGGGATCTCTTCCATGGGAATAAGTAAACTCAGATCATTAAGAGGGACCAAAGCTTCCAGATAAGATTTGGCTAAATGCTGATGATATTGACTAAATTACAGAGATAAAAATATACTGTCTGTGTCAGCAGATTTCACTCTTCAGTTATGTTACTGTAATAATGACTTAAGTATTGAAATTATTTACAGGGAATTTTTGATTTTATGAGTTTTTAATGAAAAAATGGTCCTATTTCTTAAGTTACAGATTAATGCTTTTTTGAAGGTGCTTATTTGGGTGGTCAGGGAAGTTCTGTGTAAACATAGTGTTTACTCATAAGGTCTTACAATGGTCCCTTTATATTTTGTAAACCTACTCAAACTTCGTTGTAATCCAATTTACAAAATGATCCTCTAATCCCTTACAACATGAACCATTTCTTTTAATGTGAACAATCTTTTAAGGTAATAGAAGCCTGGTTGCCCTTTGTCGAGAGAAGGGTGACTGGTTTCAGCATCTTTTTTTATTCTTTAATCCAGAAGAGAGTTTAAAATGGAGTTACCAGACTCTGGCTGATTAGTAAATGATAACAAGTGCTTCAGCAATCAATTCCTAGCTTGTTTTGAAGGACTGTCTGTAAAATCACTGATGTGCATTAGAAACATCTAACGTGTATTCACATGAATAATCCCATTGCCGTTAATAAAAGCACTCGTAGGAGTATGGCTGCTCACTTAATGCTTTTCAGAATTAGGTCCATGTGCCCAAGCTAATGCAATTTCACTGTCAGAACAGGCATTTAATTTTTCATGAATAGCAAAGAGTCACACCGAAATTTTGGCTGTTCTTTCCCCATTTGTAGTTGCTAAACAAGAGATCCCATCTTTTGTAACCTTGATCAATACTTGAGAAGCCCACCGGGCCTTTTAATTGCTTCTGCTGGCTTCCCCTATGTGGTGTAAAACAGAGACTCAACATTGCAGTATGTGATGCGTTGTTTATTGTGATACTTTTGTCCACAAAGCCTATGAGTTCATTTTGTGCAGTTGTAATCAACATCAGGAGCGCTGTGTGGTATTTTTTGCTGCAGTTTACTCTGACAAATTTTGTGTGCTTGAGTAACTGTGCCTGCACCATGAATGGTTCCAAGTGCTTAGATATAAGAAAGAAAAGCACATGTAGCTGCTGTAACCTGTGATCTGAGAAATATCTCTCTCTTTGTGTATATATAGCTGATGGGCTATAAGTATTATATAGCAGGTAACAGCATATAGTTGAGTTCATTGGTTCTTTTCCCCCCAGAAGCTGAAAAATTGACTGGTTAGTGCTGTGTTTGGCTTTGGTAAAATTTGTTTTTAAAAGCAATGAATCTGTTTTAAAAACAGATAAGCTAGATGTTAGAGAAGGCCAGAGCAACAAAGATGTCATGCACTTGAAGAAAGAGACGTAAATGCTTCTGATGACTCATAGTTCCTAATGGAATTTATTTGGGACTGACTTCCAAAAAAACCTTAATTTTCAGCACAAACAAGCTGTGCTTTCGCATTAGATGGTATATTGATAGAATGTCCTGACTGTTTGCTGTCAATCAGCATCTTCTCCTTTCCTGTAAGTGGTTTTTCATAGTATCTTTGTCACAGGTCACTGAATGTTTTCAAGGTAAAGACTGTCACTTGAATTCTAGGAGAAAGGCAGTGTAGAGCATGGAGAGCAAGTGTGATGTATTTGATGTAATCCATGTTGCTCAAGCACTACACTGACAGGCATTTTAAAAAGCTCTATGCATTGATGTGGAGACAGGAGGTACAAATATTGCATGTTACTAAGGAGAGTCTGGAAGAGTTTTCCCTTGCATGAAGATGATAACTATGTAATGAATAGATGTATCTGTGCAAGTGTTTGGTAACAAAAGGAATTTCGCAGCAGTCCTAAGCTGTGTACTCAGATGATCACTGATCGGTGCCATCTGTATGGTTTAATGGCCATGAAATACAAGCAGAGGTGTATGCCATCTTCATACTCCTGACAGATCTACTTTTCTTAGTTTGCATCAATGTTGAAAATCTTTGGAGAGAGAAGGAGTCTTTTTAGCAGCGTAAATGAAGATTATGGGCATGGGTGTGATGTTTCCTGTAGCTGTTGGTTGGAGGGAGTGATTTAAATCATTTCAGCACATTCTGTTTGGATCCCTGCCATACTTTTGGACAGATGATGTTGGATGACGCCAGAAGATTGGGAGTATGAGAATGGATATCTGATCACTGACAGCACATCTTCTATCATTCTCTCTAAAATTCGTCCTGTCCAGTTTGTGCTGGCCTTGATCCCATATGTGATCAAGGGTATTGGCTTCGACTGAATGAGTTATATTGCTCTCTGGATGCCCTTTCAGACCTGTTCAGATTTGATATACAGGGTAATGCTGAGACAGAGTTTTCCTATCTGAGGATTTTTTAATTGTTGTTCCAAACGCTGCATGCCCTAGGGAAGAAAGGAATATATCTTCCATAACTCAAACAGGAGTTATTTCAGTCGGGAGTGGCTACAATTGCTTGTAAAATTCTTTCATCAGCTGGGCAGATAATTCATTTACAGACACTTGAGGAAGGCTCCTGTGCAATTACCAGTATTCTTTGAGCAGTGTGAGCTCTTCAAATGCTCCTAGAGTTTAGAGGAGGAACTGGGAGACTTAAGAAACCTTAAGTGTATGTCACCTTAAGCAATGCCACCAAAATAGGGTGATAGTTCTTCATATTAAGGTGCGTTTATCTCCCATATCAAAAGATAGCAAGCACTTTACATGTCAGCCAGTTAAATCTTGAGGTTCTGGCCCTCATCCAGAGACCTCTGAAATGTCTTTTCATTGACTTTATTGGATTTTGTAGTCCAAGCTGTCCAAGCAGTGATTTTACTATGCCATGCAGGCAAAACTACTCCTGTTGTGGCTTGCGCGAACTCACAGGAGAGGACTGCTTTTTCCGAGCTCAAGATCGGAGCATCCCGACACGTAGGAAGTCAAGGAAGAGGGTCAGGAGACCTGCGTGGTTAAATAGGGAATTGCTCGGTATGCTCAAGTGGAAGAGGAGAGTTTACAGGTCATGGAAGGAAGGGCTGGCCACTTGGGAAGAATATAAGGCTGCTGCTAGAGGATGTAGGAAAGCTGCTAGGATGGCTAAGGCCTCCTTGGAATTAAAGCTGGCGAGAGGGGTCAAGGACAGCAGAAAGAGCTTTTTCAAATACATGGCAGGTAAAACTAACACCAGAGGCAACGTAGGCCCGCTGATGAACGGGACGGGTGCCCTGGTGACAGAAGATACAGAGATGGCAGAGTTACTGAATGACTTCTTTGTCTCTGTCTACTCTGCTGGAGGCAGTCCTGAAGAGCCCTGTACCGCTGAGACCCCGGATGAAGATAGGTCAACGGAGCGGTCTGCCTTAGTTGATGAGGAATGGGTTAAAGACCAGTTGAGCAATCTGGATATCCATAAATCCATGGGTCCAGATGGGATGCACCCGCGGGTGCTGAGGGAAGTGGCTGAGGTCATTGCTAGACCGCTCTCCATCATCTTTACCAAGTCTTGGGAAACAGGAGAGGTGCCTGAGGACTGGAGGAAAGCAAATGTCACTCCTGTCTTCAAAAAGGGCAAGAAGGAGGACCCGGGTAACTATAGACCGGTTAGCCTCACCTCCATTCCTGGGAAAGTGATGGAACACCTTATCCTTGGTGCCATCTTGAGGCATATCAAGGATAAGAGGGTTATGAGGGGCAGTCAACATGGCTTCACCAAGGGGAAGTCGTGCTTGACCAATCTTGTAGCCTTTTATGAGGAAATAACATGGTGGATGGATGATGGTAGAGCGGTGGATGTGGTCTACCTCGACTTCAGCAAAGCGTTTGACACGGTCTCCCACAGCATCCTTGCGGCTAAATTGAGGAAGTGTGGTCTGGATGATCGGGTAGTGAGGTGGACTGTGAACTGGCTGAAGGAGAGAAGCCAGAGAGTTGTAGTCTATGGGGCGGAGTCTAGTTGGAGGCCTGTATCTAGTGGAGTGCCTCAAGGGTCGGTACTGGGACCAGTATTATTTAATATATTCATCAATGATTTAGATGAGGGAATTGAGTGTACTATCAGCAAGTTTGCTGATGACACTAAGCTGGGAGGGGTGGCTGACACGCCAGAAGGCTGTGCTGCCATCCAGAGGGACCTGGACAGGCTGGAGAGCTGGGCGGGGAATAACTTGATGAAATATAACAAGGGAAAGTGTAGAGTCCTGCATCTGGGCAGGAACAACCCCAGGTTCCAGTATAGGCTGGGGAACGACCTGTTAGAGAGCAGTGTAGGGGAGAGGGACCTGGGGGTCCTGGTGGACGACAGGGTGACCATGAGCCGACACTGTGCCCTTGTGGCCAAGAAGGCCAATGGCATCCTGGGTTGTATTAGAAGGGGGGTGGTTAGTAGGTCGAGAGAGGTCCTCCTTCCCCTCTACTCTGCCCTGGTGAGACCTCATCTGGAATATTGTGTCCAGTTCTGGGCCCCTCAGTTTAAAAAGGACAGGGACCTGCTGGAGAGAGTCCAGCGCAGGGCAACTAAGATGATTAAGGGAGTGGAGCATCTCCCTTATGAGGAAAGACTGAGGGAGCTGGGTCTCTATAGTTTGGAGAAGAGGAGATTGAGGGGTGACCTTATTAGTGTATATAAATATATAAAGGGGGAGTGTCACGAGGATGGAGCCAGGCTCTTCTCAGTGGCAAACAATGAAAGGACAAGGGGTAATGGGTACAAATTGGAGCACAAGAGGTTCCACTTAAACCTGAGAAGAAACTTCTTCTCAGTGAGGGTGACGGAACACTGGAACAGGCTGCCCAGGGAGGTTGTGGAATCTCCTTCTTTGGAGACATTCAAAACCCGCCTGGACACGTTCCTGTGTAACCTTATCTAGGTGTTCCTGCTCCGGCAGGGGGATTGGACTAGATGATCTTTTGAGGTCCCTTCCAATCTCTAACCTACTGTGATACTGTGATACTGTGATACTGTGACAGCAAACATGTATACCTGTTTGTTAAAGCAAAAGAAGTTGCTTTTTGTTGAAATTACACAAGAATTGCAAATGAGCAAAGAGGACAGTAACGTTCAAATCTGTCAGTTACCAAGGCTTTGGTGTTAACATGATCCTCTTGAAAGAAAAAGACATAACAACTGCTAAAAAGTAGAATGGCTTGATGTTAAAATGTTTCCTCATATTAGAAGAAAGTAACTTTCTGAATCACCTATGCCAGTTTTCTCATTATCGTAGTATTTTTGGGTATCTTCTAGCTAAGTTCCAAGCCCACTGCTGTCTATTCTCCTTCTGAACTCAGAACATGAAGTGCTGTTGATACACAGTAAGTAGAGGGTGGAGGCAGTCTGTACCTCCTTAAGGTGTGCTACTAGCTGGTCAGAGGCACATCACCTTTGTTTTAGAGTGGATGTGGTAGGATGAGCCATGTGTTGTGTTTCATTGAACAAACCCCTTCAGCCAGTGTTGCTCAGTGTGGACTCTGTAGCACATTAATGTGACCAAGCATGTCTGAGGAAAAAGCTGGTTTGATTCCAGTGATCTGATGTGTCAGCAGAATGCTAAATCTAAGTATACAGACATTAACAGCATCAAGAAAAAAATTACTCAAATGGCTCCTTTTCTTCTAGTACTAGTGGCTGCAGATGGACCAAAATTACAGCTTTCTCTTCTTTCTGCAAATTAATTTGGAGTATTTGTCTCAGTCTGATGGTTAACAATAAGAGAAACAAGTATGTCCTAACAATATAATGGCAGACACCTGTACACCTCAAAACTATGTCATGATTATATGGTGTACTGATCCCATAACCATCTGCAAAGGTTTTAGTTAGGCAGTCTACATGCTAGGTAACATTTTGGATTTACATTCCTTAGAGTGTTTGCAATACATTTTAAAAATAATAAAAATAAAACTTCTTTTCAGTAATTAAAACTAAATATCTCCCTTCAGGAAGGTTTTTTACTATTTTCAGTACTCATCATTATATTTGGTTCTCTTTCCAGAGTACACATAGCATGAATGCAGAATGTTCCTTAACCAAGTGGAAATGGATTATTTTAATGGAACCTTGCAAACTAAAAATGACAGCTCATGTGCCATGTAAACTAAGCATAGACAGGCAAGTAGGTGAGCACAGCAATATGACAGAAGCAGGTAATCTTCCTTTTCTCCCTCAGACCTACAAGGGCAAAGTTGCTACCAGCTTCCCCATACCTCCCCTTTGTCAATTGCTGCTGTTTTCTCTCCTCCCTTCCCACTTTCCCTTTTTCTGCTGGTAGGAACTCTAGGCAGTTCATTCTGTTACTCACTGCTTGGTAAGGAATACCCTAGTGAGACACATGTGGACTGATTTTTTCACACTTTGCACCATAAGCCCCATAAAAGACAGAGAATATTGTAATTATATCACTGTAGTGATTTAATTTCTGTATATGGATCTGTGTGCATGGAGAAAAGAGTGAGACCTTGAGAACACATACTCAAATAATAAACATCATAGCATTTGTTAGTTTGCCTCAGTGAAATTTAGACTCCTTTGTCACAGCAGACAAAACAACATTTAATGTTAACATGTAAGTGTATTTATACATCGTTACCAGTATTTCTAAAGCATATAGTGGTATTGCTTGATGATACAGTGCTGTTGTTTAATGATAGAATTTATCCATAAAACAAGCCGGACTACAATTCAAAACATCTTAATCTTGTTCTTATTTCTTTGTGATTTCACTGGGAAGGTAACAGAGCATATATGGCTGGCTGTGACTCTATGGTGGGGGCTGAATTCTTGGGAAGCTATCATATATGCCTGAACAGGCTGGGTTCCTTGTGCCAAAGTTTTAACAAGCCTGGGGAGGAAACTAAAGTGTCTCTTTGTCTGCCTTCATAACGTTCTTCACAGCTTCAAGACCAAAGCTGAGAAATGGCTTCCAGCAAATACTGGTTCTGGTTTGGTTTGGTGTGGTTTGGTGGTGCAAAGAGGATGATCAGACAAAGCATTCTTTTAGAAGCATTTCACTTTCATTACACATAGAGAAATGATTAGTGTTACAGTCAAGGGAGAGAATCTACAGGAATGGATTGGAAGTGCCTACTGGTAAAATATCATGAGGAGAAAATCAATCTTGTGTTTTATTAGTCTTATATTAGAAGAATAGCAACATACTAATGATTTCTATAAAGTCATTTATGTTGTCTATCTCCACTTATTTATTTTCTGCACATCTTATAATGAAAGCTGTTTTTAATTTGGTGGGATAAAAATGACTAATGTAGCAGCATTAGCCATTAAAAGAACAAAAAAAAAGAAAGAGGATTTTACCCACTAATTCACATATGCTACATACAATAACACATATGCTATTCAGAGCTCTAGTTAGACCAGTTTCCACATCAGAGATCTTGCTAATAAATAATTGAATGAGAAGGGAAATGCAGTATGATTACAGATACATGATGGTGATTCTTTTGATTATTCTATATCAGAAAGTGATTTAACTTTGTGTCTATCTGTGACAAATTTAGATGCCTCCAAATGTTTGCTGAGCTTACCATTGATATTTAGACCACTAGAAAAGGATTTACATAGGTGTGTAAACATGAGTGTGGGGAGGTTTCAAACCGATTTGTGACACATTCCTTTGATCCAGCTGAAGCAATATGGCACTTTATTCATGGTGTGGCTGTTTGCTTTGTCTTTGTAGTTTTCTGAAAAGAAACAGGCAAACAGGATTTATAATGCCTGAAATATACAGATTCTGACAATGTTAACCAGCCTCTATTTGCAAAGAAATCTGTCACATACTCCACAGCTGAAAATAGCTGACAGCTTAGGAACTGGAATATGACAGGACTGAAATGGCATACAAAGAACAGAAAGGGATCATATTATGACTAAGAACTATGATTTACTTGTTTGGTTGCTGATGTCTTACCAATGAACATTTTCTTGCCCTATTTGAATCTTATAGTAGAAAATATTTCCTACAGGAAATACAGCTGGCAAATTTGTTATGCATTCACGGTGAGAAGGGAACCTAAACAGTTTTCCGCTTTGTAAGGGTAGTTATAGTTGTCTCACAATCTGAGTTTGTTAGGAACAGTTGATGTATTCAGACAACAAGAACTCAAGCAGGAGCATGAACCAAGCAAGGGATGAGAGGAAAACATGAACATGCCCATAAGGGAGCTGATGCTGTAGTATACTGGACAATGAAGAATGTCAAGGCAGTAGTCATTGTGTGGAGGAGTAGGTGGCACTAGTCTGAAAAATCTGTATTTCACAAAATAATGCTTTTAGAGCTAGTTTTTGTCTAGTGCAGGGAAAATTGTTCTAAAAGCATTGGAAGTATGTCCTCTTGTATGTTTTTAGACTTTGAATATTGAACCGTGAATATTTGTTTTTGGTTTTTAAACACAGAAAACATATGAACGTTCATGGCATTCCAAGACTTTGTGTCCACATCAACATTGAATTTGCAGTGAATTTCTAATATTACCCAATTACAGTGTTACAAAAAATACAGGGATGAATTCTTCTAAGTAATGCTATACTGTGTGTCAGAGTAGCAGAAAGCTCAGGAGAACTGCTTTACATTAAAGATTAAACTGCCAGTTGATACAGTTCAGTAATAGGAATGCAAAGTGACAGTTATTGCTCATTTGCCAGGGCTGCATTTCTTCACACAACATTACTTTTTGTTATAAAGAACTAAAGGAACATAAAACATCAAGGTGGGGTAGGGAAGAGCATGATCTTTTTTAAGTCCCTTTTCCCCATGTAGTGAATGACATCAGCACTCGTTTCCTTATTAATTACAAAGAAGTTAGCATCTCTGATATGGTGCTCATCAGGTACGTCCTATTTCTGCTTTTTATTTGGAGAAGTACCTGTAATCCTACAGATTCCATGCAGAATGGTGAAGTTGCAAAGAATCATAACAAAGGTTAAAAAAACTTTGTTTTACCCTTCACAACAAAACCCCATGTTGTAGTGCAGTTCCTAAGGTTCAGAGGAGAGCTGTTCAACTGGTACTTCAGGGGAGGGAAGTCAAGGCAGCATTTTACAGTATTAGTCATAAAGGCACATTTTCTCAGGAGTAAAGGCTTAGGTTTGTTTCTTCTAGTTCTTATTAAGTAATAAACATACTCTTATTTAAAGAAAAAATAAATCTGACTAAGTAAAAAGCCAGTGCCACAGGGTCTCATTTCATATCTGGAAGGGAATTAGAGTGGTGTCATCCCGTAACATCGCTGAAGGGAAGGTGTCTGTGATCAAGAATTGAATCTGTCTTCAAATTGGGATGTGCTTTTTATGATATTAATAATTTAATGATCATATTCATTCCCTTTTGACTGACATCTGAAGGTTTACAATGCTTTCATGACATTTCCATTGTTTCTTGACATGTATGGATGGATGGATCTAAAAAAAAGAATACATATTTTTAACCTATAGTAAATTAATTTTCTTAAGACACCTGTTTTCTGTTGCTTTTAGTACTTAGTGAAGAAGCTAATTTTCTTGTTTTAGTAATGACATGAGAAAATGCCTAGCTATGTCTGAGGTTTTGAACATTTCACATAGTTTTGTCATGATCAGTATAATAGGTATTGTGATGGAGCCAGCCACAGCTCTCAAAACTAAACACAAAATTCATCCGTATATGAATAAAGGAGGAGACACCAATCAGAAACAACAAACTTTCTTGGTTACAATTATTAGCTGTCATAAAATTTGTTGAAGCAAATGCACCCTTTTGTCCATCATTAGCTCTTTAACTTGTTTTCTTGAATTGTAGATTGAGTTTAGCTTTTCCCACATTGTTAAATATTGATCATATGTAAAAATATACCATAAAGTGGATAAATGGTTTCAAGACTTATTTGATCATTTATCTCTCCAGATTGTTTTTCCCACCTTTTATACAAGACTGTGTATATGATTCTGCAGTGATGAAACACATTTGTGAGTGGGTTTTGCTTGCAAAAATGAGAAATACATCCGTGTTTGCTTTGTTCTTTTCCTTCTGGCAGTAAAATCAGGAGGCTGCAGTGAATCAGGCTTGGATGGTGGCAGTTCTAAAATACCCATGTGAAATTCATCAGTCTAGAGAACAAAGTGTTTACTTGTTGAGTACAAAACCTGAAATGCCTGGGATTTGTTCCCTGTAGCCTTTCCTGGAAGTGTGTGGAAGCAGAGTTGAACATCTCCATGTTTCACTTATAGAAGGTAGGGGGGCATCACCAGAGCTCCATGCTTCAGATTTTTTCTGTCTCTATGTCCAGGGAGAATTTTAGATGCTGTAAGGCAGCTGCAGACACCACTTTCGGGTATATCAGTAGATGCTATGACAAAGAAATATATTCTACATTGACTCACAGGAAGTTACATAGGTTAAAGCTGCTAATGTTTTCTGCCCTGTTTTATCATTCAGTGGTTCAGACTGTGTATATGGGTTTAAATGGAAGCATGGGTGTTTGGAGTTTGATCTTGGACCCCTATGAATGGTATGCCATCAGTAGGGCTTGAGGGCTGACATCCTTAGCTATTTTGATTACCAATAGAAGTGCGCTGGACAGAGCTGAAATAAGCCTGTACTAAAAACATCTACAGAGCTCCTTTTGTCCATCCAGTCTTCCCTCTTGTCCATAGCTTTTTGATTCTCTTCAATAAATGGATGCAATCTACTTGAGGGTAAATCTTCTCTTAGACCAGAAGAGGGATAGAAAAAGAGAAAAGTAATACAACATAAAAGTATGTTGGACTTGAGCTGAGAATGTTGGGATCTGATTTTTAAAAAAACCCTATCTTTCAGGTTTAAAGAAGAAAATGTGGTGTTCGTATTATGCTTTCATAGTCGTGAGGAAAAGAATCCTGGTCTTAGTTTATTAATCATGTTGAACTGAAGAAGACTGTGCTTTGTTTGTGCAGAAGTTTCTAAGGGCAAACAGTCAACTTGGTCACACTGGCAGCTGGTTGCACCTTGTGTACATATGAGCCACTCCAGAAAAATTAAAAACTTTATGAAGATATCTTCCATTCATAGGAGAAGTTAAATATTAATGCAAAAGTAAACAGTCTGTTGACTTGTGTGGCTACTTAGGGAGGAGTGTAGCAGCACTGTTGATATACCAATAGTTTCAAGAAGTGTATGCTAAACCTAAGTCTCTTTTCACAAAATGGTTTTGTGTCTGAAAAGTCTAATAGTAAATTCTACAGTAATTTGCAAAGGGAAAACCCTGGCAAGATTCATGTTGTTCTTTCTCTGATCATCCCAGGCATTTTTAGCTTTGCAGTGTATTCTGTAGCAGGGAGTATGATTGTGTTTATTCAGAATTATGTGATGTACCTTCTGCTTTTATGTCAGTAGTGCTGCTGATGTTTGTCAACAGAATGGCAGTGTAGCTGAGGTTGGAAGGGACTTCCTGAGATCACATAATCCCTAAACCATCTGTTCAAGGCTTTGTCATGTAGGGTGGGTTACTCAAGGCATGTCTGAGTGTCTCCATTGATGGAGACTCCACAGCCCCTCTGGGTGACCTATACCAGTGTATGACCACCTTCACAGTAAAAATAAATGATGTTTTTATCTTCCATTTAAATTGAATTTCCTGTATTTCACTTTGTGCCCATTGAATCTTATCATTGGGCATCCCTGAATCCTGTCCTTTCACTGGCACTACCTCATTATTCCCTACAGCCATTAAGAGTCCTGTCTGGTTTTCCACCTGTCTTCTCCTGTCCTCCAGATAAGAGCAAAGTTTCCACTCTAATCTGGCAAACTGCTGGTGGTGGGATCCTGAGTGGAAGCTGGGGTAGACACAGAAGCCGGGGTAGAGAAAGAAGGACAGGAAAAGTAGGTGATGTGCGGCTGACTAAACCATGGCAGGCAGTCTGCTTTTTTGCAGACAGTAGGTTCCAGTGCAGGATATGGTCCTTTAGATCCAGTGCTGTGACTTAGAAGGAACAAATGTCTACAAGAAACAAAGCGCCATTACAGGAAGGCAAGGCTTTTGGTGAAGCAGAAGCCAAAGACTGTTCTTGGTGGAAGCAAGAACCTTTCTAGGTTATATTCTTAGGTAACAGCCAATGATTCTTTTTTTTAAGTTATTCTGCATTCTGTGTAGGTTGATGAATGTTCAGGAACATGACTGCACATTGCAGGTATGTGTAGGTGCATTTCCAAAGGTTTTATCTATTTAGATACAACAGACACAGTGACCATTTTGATCTTGGAGAAAAGGAAGGCAAGAAATTGTAGCAAATTATTTTTCTTAGTTTGTCTTTAAGGTTTTCTTTCTTTTGTTTCCAGTTTTATTGTTTTAGGGACCAATATCTGGGGAGCAAGATGAGACAATGTCTATGAATGAGCCTGTATATAAAATTTCCTCTCTTCCAGACTATGATGAAAAACATGGCAATGTAGATGAAAACTGAAACCCCACTGGTTCATTTCAGATCTCTAACTCAGTATGTGTTCTTCCACATATTCATCTTCTTTTATGCTGATTTTTGTAATGTCACTTCAAGGAACTTAATGATTTTATTTTGATTGGTTGTTTGATATGACCTTATCTAGATGCTTATATTCCATTACTATACACTTTCTACTGGATTTAGTTTAACTCAGAAAGGACAACAAGCCCATGTTGGCAGGGGATAACCAATAAAGCAAAAAAGTTAGATCTCCATTTGATGTTTTCACTCAGGATTTACAATTTATTAAATTAGGAGGGTAGGACTCCTCATATTAATTGAGTCTTTTCATTTTCAGGGATAAGTCCATATGTCCTCTTTAATAGCATATTTTATATAGAGGTTTTTTATGGTTCTGTATTATAGTAACCAGTCAGACAGTTGAATTAGTGGCAGGAATTGGGATTAGAAGGTGAAATGAACTATCTGGCTTCGTTGATTGCTTGATCAGTAAGAAAATTTTCTCTGGGTTGCACTATCTTCTGAGCAACAGGCTCCAAAACTGGCTTTACCAAACTATGGGTCATTTTCATATGTAAAACATATCCAGCAGTTTCCAAAGCCCTTCATGGACTGGGTTTTATACAAAAAAAACTTCTTTTCCTCTTCCTAAAAAGAGATGATTTAGAGTACACCAGAAGCCTCCTGGGCTCTGGGGGAATTTTATTAGAGTAAAACTTATTCAGACTGAGGCAGTTTTAAAATATTTTAAGTCTTGACCTCCTGAGCAAGAAAGAAACACACTAAAGGTCTGAAAAGCAATCTATGCTCCACACCCATGCCCTGCTTTCTTTTTGGTAAATAAAAGCCTTCATTTTGGCTGGGGTCGGCACAGCATTCTGTACAGTGAAGTACTGTCATCCTCTACACTGAGAGCAAATAAGTGAGGCAGGCCTTCCATCCATCGAAGCAATGTCATTTTCATCATGTCATGTCACATCAGGCTTTCTCGTTCTTCCCCATGAGCTAGCTGGGCAAGTTCTGCTTTGACTGCACTTAGCTCTAGCAGTGTAAGAACTTCAGGGATCTGGGGCTGGTGCCTGTTTGCTCGGTGTTGAGGATGGAAGGGTTAGTGGTGGTTTCAGAAGTCACTTTACAGTGCTCAGCAGCAGTCTGTGACACTGAATTGTGTGAAATGTGGTGGTGCAGGGAGGAGGCATTTATTTTCTCAGGGAAAACCCACACTGAAAGCTCAGAGCTTAAAAAAAAAAAAAAAAAAAAAACCCAACCCAGCAGTTCTGAAGTCTTTTGAACTGAACCTGTCCTGCCAATTATAGATTTAATTCCAGTAATTTCTATTACATAGGTTTTTCTGCAAGGAAACACAGGAAACTGCATGTATTGTTTTAAAAATTGCTTTCTTAAATACTGTCACTGTCTTTCCCAGTGACCAAAGAAAGATTTAATTTGCATCCAGACTTCAGTCCGTTCTGTTGTAACAAATCAACAGAGCTAAGCAAAGCATCATATTATGAAGCTGTATTGATCATTTCATGTGTGTAGTAATGAAAATATTATTCTGCCTGGTTTTGGTGTTGTTTCTTTTTAAATATATTTTCTCTTTGAGTTCATTAAAAATATTTCCCTTGAATTGAAAATAAAACCTAAAATAAACTTTTAAGTATGAACATCCTATGTTCAACTTACAGTTAATGTTTGAAAAGTTTACAGGCCTAAGGGAAGAAATAGAGCTGACATCATCTTAATTTACCTGAGCAGCTCATGCTGGGACAGGAAATATTCTCTTTCCCCATCTCCCATTAATGTTTATTGCTAGATAAGCTAGAGGTATATTTTTAAAATGCCTTTTTCTTTGTAACCTGCCAAAAAAGCTTTTGTAATGTTCCATGCTTACTGTGCCTCACAGAGCTCCTACTAAGTCATACTTACTCTGTAAGCAGAGAGCTGAGATGGCTGTTCTTTGCTTGTTTTCAAGTTACTGATTCTGAAATTTTAGCTTAAAAGGTGAAAGACAGTCACATCTTCCATTTTGCACATCAGTAACAAGGATCCTGGAGGTTCTTTGTGCCTTTAATAATATCCACACAACTCTCTTACCATCATGTTCTCCACTTGATAGCACCTGTGATGATTCACTGACTCCTAAAACTGACCCACACTGCAGATAGTCATGAATTTAGCCAGTGGTTTTGCTGATGAGGTTTTAGCTCTGATCCTTTAACTCCTTGTCTGGGGTACTGTCTAATTATATGAAGCCACAAAAATGTAAAGTTGGGCTGAATATATGACTTAGGTGCCCTAAAGTTGTATGCTTGCTAGTCTTGATAAATGGAAATCCTGAATCCTTGTTTACATGCTGAAGTTCCCTGCACAGGACAGGGCCTCAAAGCTGAATCCAAACAAGGTGCAGGTTAATTAAGGAGTGCAATAGAGTTACACCTAGGAATCCTTCAGGTCAAATGAGAAGGAGATCTGTAAGTTTTAAGTACCCTCTGAAGTAAGAAGTTACTAAGAAGTATTTTTGATCTCATTTTGAACACCTAGGCCTCAGATCTGAGTCGGTCCTGTTTTAGAAATTTGTGCTCTTTGCTGAATGTGGTTAATGGTCATTGAAGACAGTTGTACTATTCTAGACACACATGGTAAGCAAATATGTTAGCAAATATGAAGACACTGGGTTATGTTTCTAATTTGAGATATACTTACCTTTTGGCTATTTTACTGCAGGTGGTGTCTATATGTGAGTAGTCACTTGTTTTTTTTATGTACTATTTCCTGATACTCAATTACAGACCCCCTTTTCTGCTGAGTAATGCTGTCTTCAACACAGATACAACATTCTCCTGGCTAGATGTTCACTGAAAAATACTGAGGAGCTTAAGAGTGTAAGCCATAATGATTTCTTAAAAGGCCGTAACATTTGGCATTCTTACGTATCCGTATTAGTAAATGAATCAGAAGACACATTGCAACCATTCTCACTTGACTTAGTGTTTTCTTAACTATTAACTTGCAATGAGAGGTTTTACATAACTTTATGTATCACAGAGAAAGCAATGGTAAGATTTTAGGGATAGATAAGGAAAAGATTTCTGCTTCAGACTTCCAGTTATTGGATCAGCACTCACACTCTGGACATAAGCAGAGTGATTTTACATTTAATCTCGCTGTCTACCTCAGAAGACGTAAATTTCCCATGAATTCACACCAATTCACATTTCACTGTGTGAAACCTCTTGCTTTTGCAAAAGCAAAGTTCAAAGTTGAGTACACTTTCCTGACTGGAACTGTTTCTTTTGGTTGAGAGATAGAATATCACATTCTGTCTGGTTCCCACTGTTCTAAAGGTATCTAAAGAGCTTTATTTTTAGAGGGGTTTTTATTTTCTCTTGTCACCTTAAAGATCCTGTCTTTGGTCAGTGGAAATCAGGTACTATTTATCCAATTTCTGCAACACCTACTTCATGGGAATCTGTGTACAACTAGCTCTGCCTGTGGCTTTAGAAAAAACAAGTCTATTCTACTCTGGAATTGCTAAATGAGACTATCTGGGATCAGACATAAAGGAAGCAGGAAGCAAATAATAGTGACCAAGGAAACATCAGTATGAAAATAATTTAATATTTATGAATCATAGAGCTTTTGGTGAAATAATAAAACAATGTGTCCTGGGAACATTAGGAGAAAGAGTTGAAAGGCAAAATATCTCTACAAAGGTGAAATAAGTATGCAGTATTATTTGAACTGCTCTCAAGAATGCTTGTTCTATACACAAGGAAAATGGGAAAGATAGATTGAAAATAAACCAGGATTTGTTGATGCAGCATATTTTATTGTACTGTTCCACTAGAGGAAACCAGTACTGCCCATGGTTAGGAAGAATGGACTGACATCAAAATCCATTCCATTTTTCCCACTATACCAGAGGCAGTAAAATAGTTTTTGCTACATTTGGATACCTCTTGTATGCTCAGAGCATAATCACTACTGCTGTATTCTTGCAAATGTGAAAAGACCTTCCACCCTTTCAATAACATCTGTATTTTCACTTTTATGCTGAGAATTTGGAAGAAGCAGACATTAGCCAACAGAAGAACACCCCTAAAATTGCTGAAACGGAGCTTCAACTTCATAGTTTAAAGGAAAACGCAAGTTTCATTTAAGCCAGAACTGTTTGGTTGTTTTGTTTTTTTTTTAATTTAACTATGTATATTCTTGCTAATCTTTAATGAGTACGTTTAGGCTTACTATTGAAGTGAAAAAACAAAATCATATTCTAAAACATCTTGTTCTGGCCTGTGCTGGTTTGCATTTAAATTTTAGGCAGAATTCTTTCTGCCTGATCTTTACATTAGTTGCTCTCAGTAATGGAGGCTGTTGTTAGTTTTTGTTCAGTAAAAGAACCTTAAAAAGCAGTACCATATTTCAACATTTTCTGTAAACTCCCTACCAAATAAAAAAGCAAATCCCACATATGTTAGCAAGGACTGTATTAATTATTGTTATATAGGCATATGTTTCATTGTTGTGCAATGGGCAGAGAAGAGGGGAGGAAGACAGGCATTAGATTGTAGAACAAAAGACAACAAAAATATATAGTTGGGTGTCAGAAGAGCTTTCTACACCAAATTCTCTAGTGGTATAATAAGCTAGGACAATGTTGTTTTCTGCCTCCATTCAAACACTGCTATGCATGAATTATCAAATGCTTTGGATAAAACTGGTTTAATAATATACTGTAAAACAATATTTTTACTTTCTTAAAGTTTGTTAAAGAAAACTCCTTTTAAGTGTTCCACTAGCAGTGAAGAGCATTAAAATAAAATCCAGCATATTAGAGTAGGTTAGAAACTTCCCAGTGCCAATAAAGAGAAATGCTTATTCCTTAAACCCCAAACATTACATTTGCAACACTTGGATGTGGTGAATTTTTATCAAGGCATGGTTCTATGGGAATGCTTCCTGGAGTTTTACTTTTTGTGAAGTCAGTGACACTAAATGTCTTGGGATGCCTGTTGGCTGCAGCAGATGCAGCTGGTAAGTGTCTCCCAGAGGCCAGAGACTGCTGGAGCTTCTTGCAGCTGTTAGCAGAACAAATGTCCTGCTTTTTCATTAAAACAGAAGTTGATAAGAGATGAGTAAGAGTTCGTCATTAAAGTACGTTGGTGGATAAATTAGTCAGATGAGATTAAAGACCAGATTTTTTTTATTTAAACTTTGCTTCCAGTTTGTTGATTATTTTGCAGAGACATGAGAAAAACTTAACTATTTTCTTCTACCTGTAGAAGATCTAAAGAAAGCTCTCGCTTTACAAACTTTGCCTCTGTGAGAAGAACATAGTTTTCATTGAGCAGTTAAAAATCAAGTGTCAGAATTTCCTGCAGACTTGAATTCACCTTGGTTTTTGACTTGAATATTTTGGGTTTGTACCAGACCAGCATGAAGGGGCCTCTATCTATATAAGAAGAAAGTTCATGAAAGTTTTATTATTGCGTTTGAGAAAATGCAAATTGCACGGGCTTGAACCCCTGAATCAATTTTAATTTGTAAAACTATCACAAGGTGGTTGTTACAAAACGCTGATAGGATTCCTGTGCATAGAAGAATTTCCCCATTTTTTTTTACTGACAGACTTTTATGTTGCAGAGCAGAAGCAGGAACTTTAATTTTCTGTTGATTTTTACATCTAGATTTCCCCAGTTTTGGGGCTGTGTTTGAATCTGAACTATCAGAGAAACATTCCAAATTTTAAATGTGATGCTAACCCTTGAATCCAAACTCTTCTGAAGTTTTTGGATGCTAGTGGAGAATGTTGAATTTCTGCACCAGTCACACCTGTAAGCTACTACGAAGAAATGAAAATTGTGAGGAAGGATTTTCAGGAAATACTTTTGTAGCAATTATTGTTCCTTCCTCCCCCATCTAGTCTCAAAGTTCAAAATCTGTTCTGTTTTCACTGTTTTCAAAAACTCATGTCATACTTCGGGTAGATGCGGTTTTGCTGTATAAAACTGTAGGACTGAAGGCAGTGTTTGAAATCTGGATCATCTAATGTCAGCAAGTGTGACCAAACCAGTACAAATTATGGGATTAAACCTTTGCATCTTTAGCACAACCTTCAAAATAAATAAACATGGAAGAGTGCCAGCATATCTGTGCTTACTTGCAGGAGACTGACTGCAACCCCCTTGTTCCTATTCCTTGTGCTGACAACTTCCAGCTGTGTGGAATATTTAAGATGGGATAATAGAAGACTACTGTTAAGTACTGTACAGTAAGCTCAATACTATCAGTTATATCTTTAAAGAGTGATGAGTAAAGATGAGGTAAAATACAGTTTTAAAGTTTTTTAATTACATTTAGAAAGTTAAGAGGTTTTTCAAGGTTTGAAAGCTGTACCATAAAAAGCCCTAAATCATCTGCTCATCACTTTCCTCTGCTTTTCCTTAAAGATGGTCTATAATTATTTGTCTTTATCAGCTAATCTTCTAAGCAAGTAAGATTTTACCTTTAACATATCTAGGAGTTATTTCTCATATCTCAGAAACAGCCCTTGAAGCTTTAGACTGCTCCTCTAGAAAGCTGCATTTATAGCCAAATCCTTTGCAGAATTCTAAGCACGTCTTGGGGTTCTAATGTAAACTCTGAGACAGGCAGTGGGAGTGCCCTCTGAATTCCTTTCAAAGTTTTAAATTCCCTTTATTTCCTTTCATCCTTCAAAGAAAAGCATTTGTTGTGTTTGATTTTTTTCTCTCTCTTTGTAAGATAGAACACAACTGATCTTGGTGTTTGTTATTGTTGCACCTGAGTGCAAGAAGCATGCATGTTGCCAGTCTTAGTTTCAAACAATCTATTAGATTTCCAAGATGATTCTTGGGGGCATATAGACTCTTGTGGGCATATATGTAAACTTAAACAGGGGAAGTTCAGGTTAGATATAAGGCAGAAGTTCTGTAATGTAAGGTTGTGAGCCACTGGAATGGGTTGCCCAAGGAAGTTGTCAATACTCCATCCCTGGCATTTTTCCAGGCCAGGTTAGATGGGCTTGGAGCAACCTGCTGTAGTGGAAGGTGTCCCTGCCCTAGGCAGCAGGTTGGAAATGGGTGATCTTAAGGTTCTTTCTAGCCCAAATCATTCAAAAAATCTATGATAAAGATGCGCTCGTATACATATATATATATATATATATATATATATTTCTCCATCTTATCTTGCATTAGCACATATGCATTCATATTACTCTATGCATATATAGAAAAAAGGGTTTAGAATTCCTGTTACATTGCAAATCATAGCAAAAAGTGTAACATTTCAGTGAGCCAGTGATCTGAAAAAAAGTGTTTTGCTTTTGAGCAATCCAAATATTTCATTTCATTGTACACAATATTTTTTTGTGCCTTAAAGTTCAAATTGAAAAAGAATTTCAGGCATATAAATGGGATTTTTTTTTCTTCTTTTTCTTTTTTTTTCTGTTTACAAAATGTCAAAATTTTAGCAATTTTAGGAGCTTTATTCCTGAAGAAGACATTAATTAAAACTGTGTTTTCTGCCTTTTAATTTCAAACAGCTGATGTTTTCTAGCAAAATAAATTGACTTTAAAAATAAATAGTGAAGGGGTGTGCTTTCCGGAGAGAATTCTACTGTGATTCATTAACTAATGGGCAAAAGAGTATATAAAGATTAGTTATAACTATCAAGTAACCTGAGGTATCTGCAATATGACATGTTTTTGAAGGTAGAAAATGAAAACCACACATCCAGTTCAGATAAATATTCACATTTAAAGGGATTTAAACAAAGCTAATACCCAATGATGGATGCATAATCAGTATAATATGCTTTTAGATCAAACTATTTTGAGCTATGGAAAATGTAAATATATTATGAATGTTTTTTTGTGGTGAGTTCCAGTCATGGCTGGAACTTGATGACTATATTTACATGGTGAGCATACTTCAGTCTTTTGATAGGAAAAAAACCAAGTAAATTGCATAATAACATCTAAATTAGTTCCAAAACTTGGGGAGTGATTTTGTATTTATGCAGATGTTTCAAGATACATTGGACCTCTGCAGAGGAAACAGGGTTATAATAATAGTGCAGGATGCTTTAGGATGAAAAGGGTTAAGTGATGTAAACCACACAGAGTTTGCATTTCTGCATTATCAAATTAAATATTACAAACTGGGCCCAGGCTCAGCAGTGTGTAACAGAGACCTTTCATGAGTGGCTGGTTCATGTTTTTTCTTCACACTTTCTGTAGTACTAAGGGCTGTATATTTCACATCAGGTCTTCATCTAACATAACTGGACATTTAAAAGAGACAGCATTTTTTATCTGAATAAGTAGTTTCCAGAAAACTAATTTTTGCATTTACATTGACACATCCAAAAAATACTGTGGTTAGTCACATTCTGTGGGAATTTGGGGTTTGTTCTCTCTTGGGGATTTGTTTTTTTTTAACCAAAGTCCCTTTAATGAAACCATTTTTCTGGTTTCCATTTTTGCCCAAGCAACTCTTGTAGTAGTTCCTGTTGATTTTCCCTGAAAGAAAAATTTCATTGTAAAGTTTAGTGTCTTTAATACAACCCTATGTATTTATAAAGACTGTCCAAAGGCTGTTTTCTCCAAGCAATGGAGGAATTGGGAAAGATGATTTCATTATTCCCATTATAAAGGCCATTTGAGCTTGCAGGCATATTCCAAATATTCCCTAATTCCCAAGTATAGTCTCCAGACTTTTCTAAAAAAAGCATACTTAGATTTCTCTGAAAAATGTGTTGAAGTATTTCTGGCTTTGTATTATTCCAGTGACTTTCTGAAACAGATGCTTGAGTAAGGCAGAAAAGTAGGATGCTGAGGCCAGCTCCAAGCTTTATCTTCTGTTCCCTACAAAGCAGACAGTGATAAAGTCCCTGCAGGAGAGTGTGAAGATGATACTGTCATTCCCAGGCTGTCTTTGCCTCTGGAAGGCAGGGGAATGAGCATGTTGGAGTGAGTGGGCATGTTAGCTTAGAGGCATGTGAAGAGACTGAGCACTACCTAGTGCTTTCTGCCTTTAGGACTCTGGTTTTGGTTGTTTCCAGACAGATCACTGTAGTAATTTTAGCTAAATATTTCCATAGATTGTTACTTCATCACATTAGATTTTTATTTTTAAGTTTCAATAGAAATAGTTCATTTGTTTCCAAGAAAACAAGTGGGTTAAGAGCAGGTGGGTTTACCAGGGCTCCTTTGCTTCATTTGGTTTATTTGCGCAGCTGTGTATACTCTGTGGTTAGGAAGTGAAGTGTCTTTCACAGTTCTCATGAAATTCACCCTGTTTTAGTCAAGTTGTAAACAGGAAAAAAAGGCAATTTTCATACATGCTGAAGGATTTTACATCTTCTATTTGTTTGCTTTGCTGATGGTATTACTGATTTTCAGAAGAATTTGTCTTACAAAAAACCCAAAACACTTTACTATAGGAAAAGTATTGATAATTTGATACCAACTTTATTCTGAGCTAAGACATAGCTGCTGAAATAAGGCCATCACACATAGTGATGTGTGAGAAACTAATTACCATTATGAACCACCAAAGTGCAAAGGGACAGAAGATGAGGTGCATCATGGGAAACAAAATTTGCTTCAAGAAGTATTTTTCAACGAAAATGTTCCATTTTTTGTGTACTCCCATGATTTGTAAAAAACTTATTTTCAAAAAAGAGATTTTTCTCTGTTCAGTTCAGGATAGACTTTTACAAAGAATGATGACAGCCATTTGTCAAAACTGAGCTTGAAATAGATATTGGAAACATTGAATTTTGTAACACTTTAAGTCACCTTGAACATAGTAAGAATAATGTTACTAATAATTAAGAGTGTGATGTATTGATCCAAGAATGGAATTAAGAGAACATGAAACTCAGATCTGAGAGCTGCTCCAAATAAGTCAAAGAAATAATGAAAATGCATCTAAAATTAATTCTTCCATTTTTCAGGCCTCCTTGCTATTTCCTGACCTCATAAAGGAGCATATGAACCAAGAACCAGCCATGCCAAGAAATTTCAGACATCTGTTTCAACTTAAAATTGTTTCCTATTTTCATTAAGTTACTTACAGAAAAGAACATCTCAGCCAGATCTCCCCCTTGTGATCTGCATGAAATAACCAATAGCAGTATGTGATAATCTGCAGTGGGATATATTGACAACTACAAACTAGACTAAGCACAATGTGGGTCTCTTGCTTCCATAAATATTTTACAATGTCTCAAAGGACTCAGATTTATGAAGGCCTTAGAGACATACACTTGCAAATATAACACTTTATTTTACTCAGTTCCAGTTACATTTGAAACTGTAGAAATTTGTCTGGCATATGGGCTCTTAAATGATTTGTCTGTGAACTATACAGTTCATGAATTCTGGCTTTTTGTAGGGCTTTATTTTTCTTAATTTTTATTTTAACTTTTTCAAAGAAGCTACAGCCAATCTAATATCAATCAATACCAGAAATCTTTTCTCATGGAGTGGCCATGAAGGTATTTATGTCATCGTAAATATTAGAGAGAAGGTTTGTGCAGGAGAGAGAGCAGCTTGGGCAAGAGGTTAATTTTAGTCAGGGCGAATGAAGACATATAAGAAACCAGCTTTTACTATTTTTTATTTTTGCTGAGTAAGGCTGAAAGTTTAGATTCAGTTTTATATCAATGCCATGTTGGCATAGTGTTCTAAAAGGGCCATTAGCTTGCTCCAGTGTGACAATTCTTATGTTACTTTTTCATCATGGTAAATCCTTCAACCAGTGAAATACTTTCTATGTAGTATAGAAACAAGTAAATAAATAAATAACTTCCCTTCCCCCCAAAAAAACAAAGCTTTTGAAATTTATTTCAGTGGGAGCTATAGCTCTACAGCCAGATCATCATTTTGATCCATGCTCATGCTGAATGGATTGATCTCATCCTCTCGTTCCTGCATTTCTCACTTTTTCCACCATTACTGTTTGTGCAGCCTTGGATTGGGGTAAGTCACTGGAGTGCAAGCTTTTTTGAGGTGTGTCAGGGATGGGGACAAGTTGGAGACCAATGTGTTTTTATAAAATGGCTGAGTGCAATGTGCTGGAAATACATATCTTGGATACTTCATTGGGAACTACTTCATGTTATAGTATGCAAAAAAAGTTAATTCCACTTTATTCAGATAAAAGTATAGGCAGGATGAAGTCTAGGTAAAAGGCTAAATGACAAGAATGAGAAAAGAGACTGTGTTAAATATGTTTAGAGAATGGCATGTAAAGTCTTACAGCAGTAGTAGTAAATGTTAGTGTTAGGACCTGTTGCACTTGTTATCTTTGTTACCAACTTGGAAAAAGGAGTTTGCCACTTAATAAATTAACAGCCTCAAAACTGCTGCAAGTCTGAAACTCAGGTTAAACAATGACATAGAAAAGATGCCTTGGTAGAAAGGAAAGCTGGGAAAGAATTAGCAATATTCTTTTATATCACACGCCAACAAAACCTGAGAATTGAGAAGCTATCCTGAAACATTATGTTCTTTACAGGAAAATGATTCTGGGGTGTCCTGGGTTTAGCAGTGGCAGTCATTTTTCTCTTTCTTGGTAGCTGGTGCAGGGCTGTGTTTTGACTTTCAGCTGGGAACAGAGCTGAAAAACACTGATGTTTTGGTTTGGCCAAGGACTTTGTGGGCCTCATGCTCTGCCAGGGAGGAGGGGAGCCAGGAGGAAGCAGAGACAGGACACCTGACCCAAACTGACCAAAGAAGTATTCCATACCACAGCACGTCATGCCCAGGATGTAACTGGGAGTTAGCCGGAAGGGCTGGGTGGACTGCAGGGTTGGAGGAGGTATGAGTCGGTGCTTGATCGGGCTGTGGGGGGGCAAGTTATCGGTCACCTGGTGATGGGGTGTTTTATGCTCTTCCCTTGTTATTTCTTTTATCATTACTATTGGTGGTAGCAGTAGTGATTTGTGTTATACCTGAGTTACTAAACTGTTCTTATCTCAACCTGTGGGAGTTGCATTTCTTTTTGATTCTCCTCTCCGTCCCTCCAGGAGTAGGGGGAGGGCAAGAAGGGGGGGAGTGGGTAACAAGCTGTCTGGCTGTGGGTTAAACCACGACATGGGGAAATCACAAAACTCAGAGAAGTCAAGTTCTGTCGGTATATGTCAAATGGACATGAATTTGTCAAACATTATGAAAATGAAAAGGCTTCGTTTTGGTCTGCTTAAGAATATTCATCTTGTTGGCAAAGCAAAAATTTTTCTAATGAGCGAGTACTGGGGCTCTGGACAACATCCTACAATAAAGGTAGTGCCATGCTGGAAGGGGTTTAATTACCATTATTAGACTCTAAGTATTGATTTCTTAAGTCTAAAATGTGATCTTTCCGTCAAACATTGTATCTCCATTGACTTGGTTTAATTTCCCAGGCAAAGGTTAAATTATTTAGCTGGAAACGTGGGCAAATGCAATGAGGTAGAGTAAATTGACATTGAAGATAATGCATGCACACACACACACACATACACATGCACACACATGCATATGCACATATGTGAGATTTTTACAGTGTGATAAAATTGCCTGTGGAATAGTCTACTTAGGAAAAAGCATAAATCACATTGTTTGGAACTTTTAAAGTGACACTGCTCAAAGTCCAACATAGCGTGCTAAAGTGGAGCAATCTTCCGCTGGCTGGAAAATGGGCTGTATTCCATAGTCTTTCCAAATAGTGTTATTCTTTACAGGAAGCCACATAGGACCATAGCACCTTTGTAGACTATTTGTGTCCGTTGTTAAGGTTTTCATACCCAAATGTTGGTCTGTAAGATTGGTAAGACCTCTGTTTCAAGGAATCAGATTTTCAATTCTATAGAAAGATCAGATTTGAAATCCTGGTAAGCTGCTTTTTGGTCTTTTTCTTTAAAGAGATGAAGCTAAAGGAGTAGGTCACTTTATCTAAAATCATCCTGAACAACAAACATTGAAGATGTATTTATAAATCTGAGTGCTGTTTGTCTTAAATGCATATAAGCTAAGTTCTGAATTTCCCTCACATGCATTGCTCTTTGGTTCAGCTTATAATCTAGTTTCTCTCCGGTGGTACCAGTAACTGCGCCTCAAGAGTTATTTGGAGTTCCAGAAATATGTAAGCTCAGATTTTGAGATCCCTTTAGATACAGGGAAAGAGATATCGTTGCTACAAGAAAATATTCTGCACACCTACACATGGTAGACAAAACTAAACCAGAAGGAGAAAAACATGTCAGTTGTCAGAGATATGAGGGAACTTTCATAAGCAAAAGCTAAGCCCATAGACACCATAAAAACCTAATCTTCATTTTGAGATTCCTGTGTTTCAATTCATTCAGAATAGAAACTAGAAGACAAACACAGTTAAGAAGATACCCAGCTTTACTGGATTATAAGGAAAGAAAAGGGATCATAAGGGGGAAAAAATGAACAGAAACATTCTTGTGGCTCTGTTATGTTCCTTGTGTTTGTCTTTGAGAAAGAATCTTCGCTTTCTTGATTTGCAGACGATTTCTAGACTGCTAAATTGCACAGTACTGCATACTGCTAAGCTTTAAAACTAGCAACACTGATAGAGATCATCCAGTCCCTGTGTTTTGGTAGCGTTAGCATTACTCTGTGCTAAACTAGAGCTGTGTGAATCAGTTGACACATGTTGTCGTTGCGTATAGAGTGTTCTTTATTCAAATATTTGGATGCAGCAGATACTATCTTTGAAATTAAAGATAATTCCCACTTTTCCACTCTAGCAATGGTCATGAACAGATGTCAAGGCTTGAAAAAACAGTTTCTGATGAAACCATGGCTCTTCACATTTCATAATGCCATACTGAAAAAGCAAAGGGAGAGGAGGCAGGCTGCTGCTAACCACTCAAATCCAAACAAAGATGTATAGACGGAGAATTACAGTGAAATATGTTGGTATTATTAATGTCTGTTTTCCACTACAGGATAAGCAACAGGTTTCTCAAGAGTATTCTGTTTCTACACCAGTGATATGTACACAGTACAGTAGAAGTTTAGGGGTACGGCTGCATACTGAAGAAAAAATGGAGAGAGCCAAACCAAACTGATCAATTACACAGTTCTCCATACACATTATATCAAATGTCTCTTGGTTCAGGAAAGTGGATTTTCATTTCAGATCTACAATTAGGCTGCATGTAGGGCAAGAACTTGTTAATTTCCAATTATCTCCTGCAATAGTACACAAGTTTTCCTAATTACCCAGGAGAGAAAGTTAGTCAGAGGACAGACAGCACTTTTATGCATGCCAGAGGAGTCTCTATCCTGCTGTTGATCATCCTTTCTCATGCCTCATTTTCTAACAGCTGATATGAACTTGCTGTTCCCAGAGCAGCATGACTGTGTGTGCATTTCGAAGGTGGTCAAACACAGCTTCTCTGGGACATTGTTCCACTTCACCCCATGCATATTTCCCCTTCATAAAAGGTGAATAAAAATGTTTGGCAGAGGGCAGAACTATGCAGATAATTTTATTTTAAAGACAAAAGTATTTCAGTGCTGTTCTGTTTTACCAGCTTGCTCTAAAATTCATTACGTTTTATTTTGTGTGCTTGTGATCATGTGGCAGTGTTTAAACCTAAATCCACGGGTTTGTCCTGTGCAATCTGACCTCCTGATGTGCTGTCCTGTCAGAGTAACACCTTAAAAGCAGTGATAGCTAGATAGCCAGTAACCTGCTGGAGGCAATCCAGTTATTACTGAAGCAAAGTACATCTTTGACCTATAGCTTGTTCTCTTGCTTCTCATCATGGAACCAAAGCCTCTCTGTCCTTGCAGAAAACTACAGGAAGACCCCTGAGTCATTTGTTAAGGAGGAACTCTGATGTCCCCAGAGGGAGTCAGACAGGCCTCCTTTAAGGCCTGTGCTTATTTTCAGCAGAATAGAACCAAACAAACCCAACAGCAACATCTTTAAACATTCTGGATTTTTCCACTCCAATTCTTGGTAAGTGGTAAAATAGAGTTTAATGCTTATGTGTTAGCAAACCAGACAAAGTGTACACAATCCTAAATAAATTTCCCCAGTTTAATGCCAAGAGAAATGTAGAGAATTTCTTACTTTCAACCCTGAAATTTATAAAGGAACAAAAATCTGATTCTTACAGAACTGTAACAGTTATATACCTATATGACTACTGTATTGATTTTTTTAGGTTGAGAACATTTAAGAGCAGATTCATTAACAGCTGAGTTTAGATTACTGTGTTGTAGAAATCACAGTTGGTGTTTTCCAGTTAAAACGCTTCAGCGGCATAAACTCAGACACAAAAATCTCACCTTGGGTTTTCTATGGTGAAACCAACAGCTCTTGTATCAGAAAGATACCTCCAGTTTTTGCTTATGAAACCAATAGACTAAATCTTCCAGGCATTATGAAATATATAGTTTTGTAGAGCCATTTCATTCACAAGTTCTGTCACTCATTAAAAAAAGAGAGCATTTCAGAGTTCATTTATTATATGCAAATTTTCATAGTGAGAAAATATTCAATATTAACACTAAATTAAAATAAGATCTAAAGGATTTGCTGGTGTGCTCATGGTAACCAGTCGCACAAAGACAATACGTGAAAGCAGTGTCAGTACCTATGCAGGAGGAGAAGCTGGAATGGCTTCTGCTAGTAAATGTTCTCAAGGTGATTTTCCTTATCAAATTATCAATGAACTGGTGTGTTGATGGTATTTTCTTTGGAAATACAATGATTAATGTTTCTGTAGCATTTCGATTCAACTTCTACACAACAGAACTTGTTGCATAGGAACTAATAGAAACTGGTTTATGCCTGGTTCATATTCATTGCTATAATTAATTAGCTAAATTTCCCTCATGCAGCCAAGCTCTTTCGAATTCCTACTTACACGCATATAAGTAATGTTTGCTGTTGTAAGCATAACCTATTTCTTTAACCAGCTGTATTTCTTTGATATCTTCTGAAGAATCCCTGTTTGGAGTTATCAGTATATATCAAAAGAAAAAAGAAAGAAAAGAGAGGTGACATAGAGTCCATGAGCAAACGGGAAATACAAAAGCACAATAACATTCAGGACCACATCTTGATGAAGTGTTGAAATCTTTCCAGTGCATGTTGCTCTAGTCTGTGCATGTGTAAATTGATTGCTGGTAGATAAAACAGAGAGATGGCTCCATCCATGTATTTCAAGTTTATCTAGATACTAAAAAAAGTGAGCCATGAAGCACAATCTACATTGCCTACATTGTCTGTGTGATCTATACAGTTCTTACCATGGAGATTATAAGAAGGAAATCTGGTTTCTTCTTTTTATAAAGTTACAATTTTACATTTCTTGAAATTCCCTTCCTTCTACATTGCCATTTAGTCTTATGTAGAAAACATGGTCAAAGTTGTTCTCCTGATCACCTCTGCATTTCATTGTATTTGGTGTTGGTTTAAACAGTTGTCAAATACTGTCAGTGTTTCAAAACCCCTTACCTGCAGTGTTCATTAAAGTTTGTTGGGTTTTTTTTGACAAAATAAAGCTCAGAATGGTAACTTCCTAAAGCGTTTATTTTCCAAAACAGAGTTAAACAGATCATATTAATGGTTGCAGCACATAATTAGCTAAATGCCCTCTGTGGTTCCTTAAACACCAGCCAGGCTTTTCTCACTTGCATTTTCTGTCTTGCACAGACACAGTTATTCCATTGTGTAGAGTTCCATTATTGTTTTATTGAATGAAGGAACATGGAAAGAACAACCACTGAGCATCTTTAACATCACTTCACCTCACATTGGTTTTAAAATACAGCCAATGCTCTTCAGTAGAAAAAAGAATGATAATATGAAATAGCCTGGAAAGTGAAAGAAATGACTGCATCTACCAGTTATTCAAAACAATCCACTACAGTTTAGGGTAACATACTATAAATCAAGGTATTTAGTGGCCAGTTTCATTTATATCACCCTGACAGCCAAAGAGAGACAATTATTTCATGTATTTCTTTATATCCTGCTGGATAGGTCTTGTTTTAGTGTGTACCACAGTCAAGTCTGACAGGTATTTTCTGTTATCTTTTGGAGCCTGCTGCTGCTGCTATTGAGGTCAGCATGAGTTTAGTGATTGAAAAGATGTTTGCAGTGATAACAGCCCTCTACTCTCCTGTGTTCTGAAATACCATAGTGTACACAAAGGTAACTGCAGTCTGACGTTGAAGTGTCTGGGTCAGATCGCTTTGGAGGATACAGGGCAGAACCAGGTCAGTGGAGCATCAGAGAAGTTCAAAAAGCAGAGCAAATGCGTCCATGGGATGCACTGAACTTCTGTGAATGATCTACAGTGATCAAAGTTTCTTAGTTTAAAACTAACTTGAGTACCTTTCCATGACACTGAAGTAATTTGTGTGGGTGCAGCAAATGTCATTTACTTTCCTCTAGTACACATTAGCCTTGTCAGATCTCAAATAGCAGCTCCCAGTTTTGTTCCTTTGAAAGGCATTTGCTTTCCATTTCTAAAGAAGCAGCCTCCTGCAGTGACTCAAAATCCGGGGAAGTCTGAAGGCAGAATTTATCTTGGTTTTCTTTAAATCCATGTAAAGATTTCTCATTATTGTTTTACCTCCACGGCCAGGAATGTGATCACTAGGATAGTAACAAAAGAGCATACATTTTTCAGATTGTATTTCAATGCTTTTGGTCTTGTGGCTTCTTTCTGATGAATGAACAAAAATCATCACACCCCAAGTGAATGATATAGGAAAAAATGACTCCTGAAACATACTAGCTGCCTGCAATGACAGCCCAGGTCTCAGTTCAGAGAAAGTTGTCCTGAGCATCACAGACTTGTTGGAACATATCCTTCCCACATTCCTCTGAAACCACAGACAGGACATCCTGTACCATAATACTAAGAGCCTGTGGATTGTTAAGAGCCAGGAAGGAGCAGCAGTAGAAGAAGGGAGAGAAATTATACTCGAATAAGAAAACATAAAGTCTTTTTCCTAGACTCCAAACTGCCAAATGGATTCTTGAGGCAAGTTCAAAAGACTCGTTTGGGTTTCCTATATAGTTTGAAACATATTTAAAGTGATATCATATGATGGTAGGATAATAGATGCTGTTTATTTCATAAGGGAACTGTCTGACTTATGCTTTTATCTTGATGTTCTTGAGCTTTTTAATGAGAACGAGCAAAGCCTATGGGAATAAAACCTACAAGTAAAATAGTATGTCTTTGGCAGTTAAATATACATACATAAGCTCTGCTATTTACTAGTTTTCAGTCACAAAGTGCAAACTCGTAATTAATGCTGCTAGGTTCTCTTGAGATACCTAACTGGAAGATGTTTTGAGGGCAAGGCACTGATAGTGTTCAGAGATCTTTTTAAAAAACAAATGGTACTTCTCTAGACAGTGAGTACTCTGTTCTCTTTTACTTAAAAAGAGGGCAGATAAGAGGCTAAGGAAATGTTCATGGATATGCACCCAAATCCAGTCCTGCTATGTGTGGTAAATAGAAGTTGTTTATGGATGCTATTTACTTTGAATATAGATTCAAGAAAGGCCCCACCATTAAACTAGATCTGTCTGCGGTGTTCTTCTTAAGGTACATGCTAAGGCATGCTTATGTTTTCCTTTAAACAAGCACGTTTTCTACTGATCATATACTTTGCCTGCCATATTAATCATAAATTTGCTATGTGATTAATGCTCATTGAGAAAAATAAACTTTCATTCTTCTTCCATTGAAATAATAAGAAATTAAAAAGGCAATAGTAACTCAGAAGAGAAGGCTGCATGGAGACCTCATAGCAGATTTCCAGTATCTGAAGGGGGCCTATAAGGATGATGGGGAGGGACTCTTCATTAGGGACTATAGTAACAGAACAAGGGGTAACTGGTTAAAACTTAAACAGGGAAAGTTTAGATTGGATATAAGGAAGAAGTTCTTTACTGTAAGGGTGGTGAGGCACTGGAATGGGTTGCCCAGGGAAGTTATGAATTCTCCATTCCTGGAGGTGTTGAAGGCCAGGTTGGACAGAGCCTTGGGTGACATGGTTTAGTGTGAGGTGTCCCTCCCCATGGCAGGGGAGTTGGAACTAGATGATCTTAAGGTCCTTTCCAACCCTAACTATTCTATGACTCTATGAACTCAAAGAAATGGACAGCAAGCAGGTGGTAGTTTTGATAATGTGAATCCTTCATAACAAACATTCAGTGCTTCTCTTAGTTTTCTCATTTAGTTTTGCTTGAAATCTTTCTTGTAATTTTTCTCCACTTCCAACGTGCCTTTATACAAACCCACACTGTAAGATAGTCTCTACTGTCCTTAATGCCAGAAGACTGTTCAGCCGTGTCAGAGACAAAAACTCTCTGAGAGAATGTGATATTCCATTTCACCAAAATGAAAACAAAATCCTTTGCAGCAGAGTCTGTTTCATTTTTTTCACAAGGACTGAAGATATGTTGGCAGCTCTGCTGCTTTTCCTGCTATTTGTGGTATTGTTTGTTATGAAAGCAAATTGCCCATCTGTTGGAAGATATGGAGCCAAATTTGCTGAAGTCAGTGAAGACACCCTGCGGCTGAAATGAGTTTGTTAGAATGAAATTAAGAGGCTTAGAAAACGGGTGCAGAGAAACATCACAACTTTGCAGCTTTGGAGTATTGCTAGCTGGGAACCCTGGGCAGTGTAAGGTGAAAGTAAGGTCCAGCTAGTGAGTCAGGCTTCATTTTTAGAAGACGTAAAACTGCACCAGTGTATGTCAGGAGCAGCAGCAGTCTGCAGATGGTGGGAGTCGGTCTTTTAATGAACCTGTGTCTTTTAATGGCTCACCTGTGGTGGATCAGCACATACTTAAACTGCATTCAGCCCAATACCTGCTTCTCTCAGCAACAGCATCGCTGTGAATGCCAGGGAGATCATTTCTCCAGTGGAGGGAAACCTTTGCTCCATCTGAGCCTTTGCTCTGGCAAATGTAGATGACTGCTAAGAGAATAACAGCACAGGGCTTTTTAAGTGCCTCTCCTGCCTTTGAGACGCAACCAACTCTGTGCTAAATTCTGACATGAAACATAGATTAACTGCTTCTGTCTGTAACAGTGTGGAAGAGCACATTTCCTAAGCACTGGTGGTTACTGCTGGCCAGTGCAGAGCCATAAAAAGTTGCATCAGAGCTTTCCAAAGCACTGAAAAGATCAGAAGAGGCACAACCAAGGAAAATATGACAAAGTTTTGTTAGCCTGTCCCATATTGTGGATGTACTTTTGCAGGACCTTCAGGCAAAGGACTGTTTCCCAGATGCTGATGGGGTGAAGTTCTGTTCTTCTGTGTGCTAGGTAACAGAATGAGGAGAAAGCAGCTCATTTGCTTTGACAATAAAGCATCATGGACCCCTTAATTGTGAGAAATAAGATGCCTCGAATTTTATCTATTAGCTAGTTATTTATCTATGGCTATTGTACTAACTGTGTGTCACTGCTGTAGTTTGAACCACATCACCAACTCTATGATCCTGCATTGTAATTATATTGTGTATAGAGAACATTATCACAGGGAGCATAGTCTTTCTTCATATCTAGTTTTATTAGGCTGTGACAGTTTACTTTCACAGCAGTTAGTTCAGTCAGTTCTATTAAATATGACATGTTGCAAGCCTTTCAGCTTCACTAGTTTCAAGTCTTTGACTTCTAAGATCAACCGCATGATACAGACAGCCCTGCCCTCTTTTACTTTGGAATTTGGAAATGTAGAAGTAATACAGACCTTTTGTACTTTACATCTTATTAAGATCTGTATCTCATATATATACATCCTAATCATTCTATAGGTGTAATTTGTGAATGTAATCTACTCCAAAAACATCTGACTTGCTGGCCCATTATGAATCCCACACAGACCACAAGGATCCAGTAGACTGCTGCTTACGATCTTCATGTAAAGATCAATGAAAAAATATATGTATTTAATAGAAATTAGCTTAGATAAGTAAAATAGCTTTAATTTCACAAATGGATACTCCTGGGGAGATTGAATTAGATCTCGGTTTTCCTTTCTCTTTAAGGGCAAAAGTAAATACTGAAAATTGCATAATTATGCTTCTTTTACCTATGGCAAGTTTTGCCAGTGAACCTCCATCAAAGGTATGCATTTAAATAGGAAACCAGCATTTTTGGTTGGAAAGAAAAGAAAAGCAACATTATCTCTACTTTGTTTACTTTAACTGGACGAGCAAGGACTTAGCACCAACCTGGGAGTTTGCCTGTGCATAGGTAAGAGGAGAGAGAGTGCCTAGGAGAGCGAAAGAGATGAAGTCCACATGTTACATACAGGTGTATATACATTCATGCCTTGCTTAGAAGGTTTAATATACATCACTGAGCAAAGCTGTGAGATGTTATTTCGTTGCAAATTCATCAGCCTATTTTGTGTGAATGAAAACTGACCATCCTTCAGAATGCCAAGTCACTTGTCAAAATGAAAGACTCAAAACTATCTGTGAGAAGCAGGGTTGGTTTAAAGCATACGCTGGAATGCATTTAATGTCTCTGAACTTCATGCAGGAGAGGTAGAATGCAGCTGCTATTAGCACTTTCCTCTATACTCCCATAGGAAAATTTGTTCTGTGAAATCCAACTGACCAGATAACTATAGGGGGATAAGAAAGGAAGTGATAATACATGGACTGTGAAACCCTACCTTAAATTGGTCTGTTAATATTGGGGAGAGATACTCATGTTACTGCTTTTGTGAACAGGTTAAAACTTTTTGTTACTGAAGTCTTATGAATTCTTTGTCAAGGAAATGGATACTTCACTATGCATGTTGTAACATCTTAAATAATTTTAAAGTGAAAATTGAGAGGGTTTGAAAAATTGTCTTGCTCTAAAAACATAGGATACAGGGAATTTCATCAAGGGCTCTTCCACAGAGGTCAACTATGTAAAAGGTTTTGTGAAAATACACTTTCTTGGTATTCCCACATCATTTACGTTAGCATTGTTAGCTAAAGACATTGGAATTAAGCCTTTCGATAAATAATTAAAACTGATTAGATTTTACTTAACTTAGGTTTTACTTAACTAAATTTAATTAAGGTTGGCCAATGGAAGATTTATAGCCTACCTGAATAATAGGTAGTGGAATTAGTGAAAGTCTTGCAAGTTTATTGCTGGAGTTCTGTTTGACCACAACATAGAATGAGCTATGGGGCCTCTATTGCTTTTCCTCATATTAACTGCCTGGTTCATAGAAGTAAGGCAAGTTTTTCTTTCTAACATCAATTCTGTTGTTTACATAGGACAGGTTTCCTTTCATGAAAACTTTATATCTATCTATCTATCTATCTATAGATACATAAACTTGCATATAAATGAGACGGAAATGGGCTGGCTCACTTATTTAGACATTCTTGTTTCTGATATCTACAAGAATTTTTAGAGTTGTACAATTTTAGGAAAGCCTTGCCCATGCCTAGGCTCAGCTGTGGCACTGATTATACTGAACAGTTTACACTAGGAAGTTTTGAGTAACCACATGTGAAGCTAACCAGGAAAATCCTTCAGGAAAAAGTCGTGAAAATAAGATGAAAACTAAAGCCCTGTAACTGAAAAGGGCCTTAACGTGCCTTCATCTTCTGATTCTTACCTCTTTGCCTCACTATAGTATTACTACTTGACTGTCCAAGTGGAGGGTAGGATTTTGACCTACTGTTCCGAAAAACAGGATGAGTGAGGCCATTGTTTGACTGACGTTGCTGACTGTATTAAGCTAATTCTCAGTTATCAGTGCTTTGATATCTTTAACATACTGTATGTGCACTGATCTGGCACTAAGGATATTCAGTATACTTTTAGGGATAACTCTAGTTTGCTACTAAATTTTCAGTTCCACTGATCTAGTTACTTGAAGTCTGCAGCTGCCTGACTGATATTATTTGGTTAAGAGACTATTCTGTGTGTCTTTGACTTCATCAATGGAGTGTGTATGATATAAATTCTATTAAATACAAGATAGATAAGGACATTACATACTCCCCAAACCTCTCCTAATATGCCCTGAAAGTATTGCTTTCATTAATATGCAAAATGCTGTTGCAAAATGCAATTGGAAGGAAAAAAAGGTCTTTTCCTTGTGGCTTACTTAAAATTCTCAGGGTGTTCTTTGAAGACCATCACAGTATGACTTAAAATTAATCACAAACTGTCCCTAAACACCATTTGAATAATCAAACATGGATATGGTCAACACTCAGCAAACATTTAAGAGGATTAAAAGACGCAGCATGGAGGGGAGTCTGAAATGCTAAACCTTGCTCTTCATTCAGTCAAGCAGAGAGCCACACTAAGAGCAGCTGAATCAGGCTTCAGGAACTGCTTGCCCAAGCTATTAAAGTGTCTGGCAAGATAAAACATAACCTCAGCTGGAAGAAACTGATTCAGTGCTCACATGGTGTCCCATGGCCATAGCTTTAAAACAGACATTCAGAAGCATACTTGACATGTGCTGATGATCACACAGATGAAAGCATGCATTGTGCAGATGGGAATTCCAGTGTCCTGGGTAGAGCCTTCAGCACTAATGAAAGAGAGCATTTACAGTGTAATTTTAGGAAAACAAGTGGAAAAAAAAGTGCCCTTATCAGTCAGTGCAGTAGTTATGAAAGCCTTGTTTTCTTGAGCATTCTTGAAACATTCACATGTACATAAATGGTGTTGGAGATTAATTCATCTGTCCCTTGGTGCATTCCTCAGGACTGAAACAGAGAAACAAAACAGAAGAAAATGGGAAAGACTGCTGGGGAAAGAGAAGCCCCATTTTATTCACTCCTAAGCATGACAAGTAAAAAACAGGGTCAGGGGGTCAGTCTGAATTATTTCTGCATGCCCTGTGGACTTGAACTCCCGCAAGGTATTTTACCAAGCTCTATGGCTGGGTAAAAAAACCCTATGTATTTACTTGGTATGTCATGAAGGGATTTTACAAAGCATGTATAAGGCAGACACACTTTGAACATGCACTTTTTAATCTATTTTTGCTGCAAATGTATTTATTTTTATTAAGAAAAGGGGGGAAGGGATGTGGTTTTCAGTCTTTGAAACAATCTCAGTTATAAACCTTGTTTTATTTTAGCTGTGAATTTGTGTATCCAGGTCACTACTTTTAGAAGAGGCCAGCAAAACCTCAAAGCAGACAAGCAATTCTCTTAAGACTAAAACTTCAGATGGACCTTCCTTAATGAGCCTAAGCCCCGAATCCTGCCTTGCAGAAAACATTCTAGGTTTGCCAAGGTTTCTAATGTTTCAGTTCGACTTTCAGATGTATAACAAACCCTCAAACCAGGCAAGAATTCAAAATAAGCAAAGGTCTTTCTGGATTTTTTCAGTGTGTTCTCTGGAAACACATAAATCAAAATGCTTTACCAGGCATATTTTCCCTTGGTCCCAACTTAACCTGCTGATTTTTCTCATGCAGCTTTGTATTTCTATAAAGGCATGGGCATTTTTATGAATACATTTGTTCATTAAGTTCATAAATCCATAGTGCAATCTGTGCAGATCTGTGTTATGGATCTGAATATAAAAATAGGATGCAATAGACGATTTTGCATTAGGAACCTACTTGTAAATATGAATTTAAAGAACCAGTCACATTTTAGTAAATTATCAAATGTTTTAACTGTGTATGTATTTTATAAGACCACAGGTATGGTTTTAATTTGTATTAAATCAGCTCTTTTATGATGTAAGTAGGGTGTAGTAAAGCTGTGAATTATATCTATAGAATTTAACATTAGAGTTAAGGCTCCTTTCCTTTCCAGATATTCTCAGTTTCCAGGATAAATTTATCAGTTGATTTTATGTAAATTTCTCAAAAGTAAAACTACTTAAATGCTTTAAATATGAAGAGTAACATCTGAGACAGACGAACTGTCAACTGAGGTGGAATTACATCAGAGATTACATTGGACTACTGTTACAATCATTAATGTTGGCCCAAAGACCAAAATTCTAACTTCATCCTCATTCACTCATAATTCTTATTGACCTTTGTCAAGTTTCTGCTTACAGAAATGAATAAAAAATGTGAGTTTGGCTCCTTAAGCTGTATGTTATTAGAATAAACTTGTTGACCTTTCTGGTGGACAGTCGGGTTTCTTGCCAGGTTGGCTGACTCCAAGATTAAATATTGAGGATTTATAATTATAACAAAAATTAGTTTTGCCATAGCATCAGGCAAGGAAATAAAACAGTTTAAGGCAAATACTTTCAGTAGGTGCAGTCATTCCTGTAGGGATCAGATTTTCTTTGTGCTCTCTTTTCTATACCCCATAGGTAATACATTCTACCAGCAAGTATAGCAACAGAAGTGATGTTCGATGTCCAAACAGTCAGCCATCCAACATAGACACTTTGATATAACAAATATATACCTTGTTCTCTATTGCTTGAGCAATGAAATCACAAATTACAATGGACCTTTAAATTGTGTAATTTCACTGATCAGATTTACCACTGCAGTCTGTGTTGCTAATACCTGTAATTATGTTTGGACTTAATGAAAAGGCAACAACAAAATGTTTGAGTAGTCCTATAACCCGGTTTTCCACATTCCTGCCTTTTTGTTTGTTCCAAGATTTGTAACATGATAATTGAGAATAATAGGCAGTAGATAAGTGGTTTTAATGAAATGCCAGGAAATTTGCTTGCACTCATGGCCAGAAGTGTATTTCATCCACCATTTTATTGGTATGCTAAGGAATAAAAATTATTATTACTACTACTACTAATAATAATAATAATAATATAACAAGGAGAAAAATTCTGCCCAGCAAACTTCACTTCTCTTTGTTCAGGTCTGGCTTTAGCAAGTTTCTTGGTAGTATGTGAAACAGGATTATAACAGAAGTCAAGAAATGAGGCAATAGCAGCTAGTGCAATTTGGCAGTATCATTTTTTTTGTGCTACAATTTCTTTATGTCTCTGTTAATATCGTTTCAATAATGTTTCCAACATTTTAACATTTCAAAGTTAAGTTTCAGGGTTGAAGCACATATTTTATATCTATGCTAAAGATCACATTTGTGAGAAGCTGTGGAGGAGGACAGAACAAAGTCCTTTCAGTCAGAGGACATTTTAAATTCATTTATATTCAGTGATATCCCTCCACATGGAAATCCAGTATAGTCTTGTGACATCATCTGTACCACATCCTTCTGGCAGCCGACCAGATTTTCATTGATTTTTCAGTTCTGGTTGTTGCCAAAATTTTGCATGAACCTGATATAAAGCTTCAGCATTATCACAGAGGCTGCAAATGCTCATGGTGAACACACCTTTTGTGTGTTATTGAGGAAGACCAAAGCGTTATGGCTTTGAGAAATTTCTAGGAAATCACTAAACAGGTTACAAATGAGAAGGAAGATGTACCTAAAAAAGGCAAAGGACTTGTGAAGGATGATTGCACAGCCAGTGTTTCCCATTTGGAAGAATCACTTAAATGTGTTAACAAAACTTGTGTCAACATCTGAGCACATTGTGATTCCATCCTTAATAGCTACTCATTTTTACAAAGTATAACATGAAGCATATCTGAATCTCTGGTGCTCTGACCAGCTGCTAATGACAGTGAAATGAGGTAGACTTGTTCTCTTCCTTCTCTTTCTGCTTCTCTTTCCACTGTTCCCTGGTCTTTGCTGGTTAGTTTGCAGCAGGATTAAGGAGCTGAATTAATTAAAGGAAGGGTCAAACTAGCTTTAGATGTTTGTCTGTATGGGCCATGTAGCAAAATGGATAGGATAAAGATTGAGTGGAGCTTATTTCTGTAAGCAGAAAACATTTTATCAAAGTCACTAACTGCATTTTGTGTTTCCTAAGTTGGTGGTGGTAACTAAAGTATTCTAGATCTCTTACACTGATATTGAGAGGCAACGTTAAGGTTAGCATGGACTGTTAGGATCTGTATGATCACTTCAGACAAGTAGTAAATGTATTTTAGTTGTTCATCTTTGTTAAACTAATTTTGGCTACGAAAAGCATTATAATACAAAAAAAAAGCATATTACTTTGTGGAAGTGATATATGTATAGTGCACTTTGTCATATCTAAACTAAGTCAATTGACAGATATCTTCAAAATTTGTTGCTAAATTTCTGCCGAGGTCATATTAACTTTCATTTTTATGCTGTCCTCCTCACTATAAGCTGCAACCTACCTCTTTTAGTATATGACTCAGACTGTCCATTTAATATATTTAATTGAATGCTAATTGCTTTGTAAAAGAGAACATGGAAAAGGTGGGAGCGTATGTCACTTGTTAACAACCCTTCTATGCCTCTGAAATGACTGATGACGACAGAAGCCTGTTTTGGGAATATACTTCAGTACATCCTCTGTATTGAAAGTCAGAGGACTTGATTTTTAAGCATGGTTCTTTCTGCTAATTCTTTCATGGGTTTATACATTGATTTCTTGACAGCTTCTTTTTCTTTCATTTTCTTATTTTATTTTTTTATTATTGAGGCGTAGGTAGAGGTTGGACTAAGCTTAGTTTTTCTATAAAGAAGGTAATTTACATTTAGAAAAAGAAATCCAGGTAAATTTTAAGAGAGGATGCATTGCATTTGAAGAACAGCCTGCATGGTAGGGGTGGCGTTGCTTTTTTAGAGGGTTGAATTGTTTTTTATTGTAGAGCTATGTCCTCAGAGAGCTAAGATTTACAGCCCTCTTTAATGTAATTTTATAAGACTAAATGACAGGCATACTAAAAAATCTACAGCTGATCCAGTTAACAACATACAGATAATTCAGATTTGTCCAACCTGGTCTTGTCAAGTCAAGAAAAACAAAATCAATCAATGAACAGAAGGAGTACTTAAGCTGAAAAAGAGAGTCTGTTTCCTGCTAAGGGACTGGGGCTGGGCAGCCTGTGCCCATTCTGCATTTCAGAGAAAAAACTGCAGGAAATTACTTTTTTTTTTTTTCTTCTTCTTCTATTTTCTATTTTAAGGGTTGAAAAGCTACTAACATTCTCTGAGAAACCCCCTGCTTGCTTTCAGCTGTGCTGACTTGAAAAGTGCTTGGTAATAGTGTTCTCAAAGAGACTCCAAGTCAGAAAATTGTTACTTGTCAGAGAATCATATTTCTGTCTCTCAGCCACTAATAATAACCTACCAAAGTGTTAATTCTCAGTTTGAAATACCTCTTGTGCTTTCTGCTACCACTGAAATCAACAGTTGACTCAACTGGCACTTTGCCTTCAACTGCGAAACAGCTACGCATGTGAGGCACATATGTCCTGGCCAAGGAGAAGGAAGCTGGGTGCTGGAGCAGGGGACCTAATCAACTAGGCTGTGGATTCCTCCTGACTTTTACTTCCTATGTGTCTGCACATGCACCACCAAGTAATGTGATTCCAAGACTTGGGTTGAGCTGTGTGTGGAGGTGATGGAAACTTAGTTCTGCTACTTAGCGTACCAACATTGAGCTGTGTAATTCTCCAAGCAGGTCCTGCTTGTGAACAGCCTTCCCTGAAAATTGCAGGGAATACACCAACTTTATGTCTGATAACAGCTTCTGAAATCTGTCCTCTCACTGAAAGGATGATGGAGAACGCACTGCCCTATTTTTTCTGCCTCATAGGTATTTTAGCTGATAGCACTAAACGTGTGTCAATATAGCTAGTGCCATGAAGTAGTCAGAGACATATGAACCTGTTGATGAACAGTTCATTGAGCAAGGAACTGGTTTTTGCTTTATTAGCTTTATTTTTGTGCTTGTCTGGAGCAACATACGAAAAGGTGTTTTCGGTTGAGGAGTTTTGAACTTTTTTTGGTAACAATACCTGGCTTATTCTAAGTAAAAACAGAACTCAAGTCCCCCAGTTAGTGGACAGAAATAATGCACTACAATTTACATCTTGGATCACAAGGATTAAAAAAGCTGATTCCTAAGAGTATGTTTAATTCCTGGCACAGCAAAGAGAAGTAGAAAACATGGCAACATGTTCATGAGCAGATGCTTGTCTCCCTTTGTCAGGGGCTCATTAGAATGTTGTGTAACCGGACTTTATACAGGTGGACAGAAAAGCCAGTAATTTTAGTTAGTGCTTTTATAGATCTATGTACCTAAGGATCTCTAGGAGCTTGACCTTGGGCCAGAAACCAGTCTAATGTTTTAAGCCACTGTGGGCCTGCTAAGATGCTTACTAGTGACTAATTTATTACTCATTCTCTCCTCAGTTAGTCACAGTATAGCAAGTTTGCAGTGCAAAGTTGCAAGTAACAGGAGGAGGAACCAGGGCAGAGAAAAAGCTAGGGAACAAAACTAAAATGGGAAAGACCTATTATACAATATGGGATGAAAGGAAAAACTTACCAGACTTGTTTCTAGTCTGCTGTGAAGTTCAGGAAGGTAAAATGCAAGGAACTGTCAGGGTTCCATGGACTTACTGCTTATTTCTAAATTCACATTAGATATTCTGGAAATAAAACCCCAAACCAAACCAGAAAACCTCCCACCCTAAACAATAACTGCCATGATCACCTCCTCAGTGAATCTTTGCCCAGTGTACCATGGGTCAAACAGAAAACTGTCTTTGAGTAGCCCTAACCAAGTTGTGTGAGCTGGGGTGATCCTTTAGTTAGGTTAGCTTGGTTGGGTTGGTGATGGTCTTACCACAACATGTGGGAGAACTAGAAGAATTCCAATAGGAAGTAATAGAAATGTTAAAAATGATAGACCTAAGAGGAGGCATTTTAAAAGAGGAATGAGTGAAAAACATCATGAGAGATGTTATGCAAAACATTTTAAAATAGTGAACAGTGAAATCATACTTGATTCTAACGTGAGAGAAGACAAAAAGGTTTAGAACTTTGAAACTGGTTTAAAAATGCTTTATGAAGCTTTCATGTGCTCAAAAACTTAGGCATCAAATAAATAACAAATATACAAACAACTGAATCCAACAGTTACTGCCCTAGACCTTCCTGTTAGGTTATCCAGTCTAGAGCTGGTATTATGTTCTCATCCATTGTGACAGAATGGTGTGTTCTGTTAACACATTTAGTGCTCTAGTTAGACATATTCTGGGGTTCCATTTTAAAATAACAAAACCTGGCAACTAAAACCAGAACTTTCTGTTTGTATAAACTGAAGAAGTTCATAGAAGAACCTAGAGCAGAAAGCTATAAAATTCATTCATGTCCATTCAGCTTCATCCTTTTGACACCCATAATGACAACTTCTGATGAGAGAGAAAGACACGACTTCTCAAGCAACCTTTCACAGCTCTAGGAATACTTTTTTTCCAATGGAAATGGCAGTAAAGACTAGGTAGGTAAGTACAGTACACTTTAGAATGTAATGGTTTGTAAAACCAAAGCCCCACTGTCACAGGTTCTTTGCAGCAGATCTTGTAGCACTTGAGATACACTTTATTTGAGATCTGTACTTTACCATTGTTTAAGTGGAGGCATGCTTGCAAGATTGGACCAGTTTTTGTCTGGAGAACTTATTGCCACCTTTGCTTTATGTCAGAAGGCAGCTAGCTTCTACACTACCAGTTTAGGAGCATATGCTAGAAACACAGCAGAATACAGTGGAAGCATCTTGGAAGAAAAGCTTTTGTTGATTGTATGTATAGAAGTGCCAACAGTTCTTCACATGGATAGCAACCAAGACTGAACCTCAAGAAATTCAGACTATTGTGTTCACATAAGCATTCAAAAATTACTCTGTTTAACCAAAACTTGTCCAAACCTCCAAAAACTTTTTGGCCTGGTAATCAGGCTGGAAAAATTACATGATCAGACTTTCTTGTGACTTTTCCAGTGCTATTTGCCCTTGAAGAGATATCAGAACAACAACTTCTTACAGTGTGAAGTATCTGCAATTAGGATTCTGCTGTTGGCTGTTAACCAAGTGTCCTGGGTTTAGCAGTAGCAGTCATTTTTCTCCTTCTTGGTAGCTGGTGCAGTGCTGTGTTTTGACTTTCAGCTGGGAACAGAGCTGATAAAAATGATGTTTTGGTTTGGCCAAGGACTTTGTGGGCCTCATGCTCTGCCAGGGAGGAGGGAAGCCAGGAGGAAGCAGAGACAGGACACCTGACCCAAACTGACCAAAGAGGTATTCCATACCACAGCACGTCATGCCCAGGAGGTAACTGGGAGTTAGCCGGAAGGGCTAGGAGGGCCTGCAGGGTTGGAGGAGGTATCGGTCGGTGCTTGGTCGGGCTGGGGGGGCGAGTTATCGGTCAGCTGGTGATGAGGTGTTGTATTCTCTTCCCTTGTTATTTCCTTTATCGTTACTATTATTGGTGGTAGCAATAGTGATTTGTGTTATACCTTAGTTACTAAACTGTTCTTATCTCAATCCGTGGGAGTTGCATTTCTTTCTGATTCTCCTCCCCATACCTCTGGGAGCGGGGAAGGTGGGGGAGCCCCTGGGGAGGCGGGGGGGAACGTGGGCCTCGATTGCTTCCAGCCTGGCACCACTCACTGGGAGTGAGTGCACAAGCCGTCTGGCTTGGTTTAAACCATGATAGTTCTTTTTGGCGCCCAACGTGGGGCTCAAGGGGGTTGAGATAACAACAGATCTGACTGGACTGATAGTCACTCGTCACAATGCTGATTTATTGGCTCTCAGAGTTGTTCCTCTTGATCTCACAGCTTCAGAATGTTGTAACTTACTTAGAGCTGTATTTGCTGTGGTAGTGTTTATCAAGTGTGGGGCTTGGGCTAAGGTTCCTGTCTCACTGTACTTTATGGCAATGACTTGTAATACGGGCGGGCTCCAGCAGCAGGGCGGGACGGACGTGGCCGTGGACTGGTACCTGGCCGTCCGGCTGCTGCTCACAGTCCTGGCCCTCGCCCTCACCTCCATCTGCGTGAGGCTCTCGGCCACCCGCCGAGCCCCAGGAGGATGCAGGAAGCCCCGCAGCATTCCACGTTGTTTGTATAATGCTCTTTCAATCAAAAAAGGGTCTTCAGAGTGCCTAAAGACAGAAGTTCCGAACATTTCAAGCTGATTTAGGTGCCATTTGAAGCATAAGCTGTATCAGAAAAATAGTTTTAAACACCTTCACCTTCAGTTCATTTGAAACTTGGAATTCAGTCCCTACATAATCTTTGTGTTTTCCAGAATTTTACCTTTATAGGTAAGTAGTTGTTTTCATTTGTTCAGTTCCAGGTCTCTATATTCTTTGGTACTCCATTTTAGTTCTGTGTATTATTAAAAATGCACATCAGTGTTACTTGTACTGAGCGTACATCTCACCAGCTGTTTTGTTTCCCACAGTTTTCTGTAAAAGGAAACATCAAGTATATTTTATAGTTCGCAGGGTTTTTTTGCCACTACTCTGAGTAATATCAGATAGACACATCCTTTGGAATTATTCAGGAAACGGATTAATTTTTATTTCAACTGATTTCTGATGAAATTGACCCCAGGAGTAACCACAGTGTCAGGGGTTAGGAAAAAAAAAATAAATAAATAAGTAAAACCCAAAAGAAGCCAGGAGAGAGTCAGACAATGAGAAACATCATTATTGATGCCACTTCTCTCTTATGTGGGTTCTTTCTGGTTCTGTCATATTCAAGTCTTTGATTTTTTTCTTTAAATTGTTATATATCATACCCTAAGGTGCTTCTGCCTTAAGAGCAGAAACTCATTCTGAAAAGAATCAACTTTCATTAAAAGAACTAATGATCTTAAGTAGTCTAACCACTCCACCAAGCAAGGAGTTTCCCTGACTAGTTATTTGTTGAATTCCGAACAAAATCACTGGGTTTGTATCAATAAAATATCAAGCCATGACTTCATTCTTCACTCCTCCACTGTTCCTGAGACGCCTCAAAACCAGGAAACCTACCTGTACCTAGGTTAGGCACAAGGCTAAAGCAGTTGTCATATTGTTGAATAGACTGCTGCTAAGACAGGAATAATTTAGGCCTCCAAGGAAAAAAAAGGTTAGTCTAAAGAACTTTCCAGATTGGTGCCGTGGGGGGCAGGGTGGATGGGCAGAAAAAATCCAAGGAAACAGCAAAGGATGGTTTAAGATGTGCTAATCCCAATGCACCCTGCATAGAGATATCCTCTTACAGACTTCAAGATTATTAGGGCAAATCCCACAGAGTAAAGACCACATAAAGGTTCTCTGCTCCCTTCCCTGACTGATGTCCAAATGAAAATCTGACTGGCTACTCTGGTAGGAATTTTCAGTATCAACTTCTGTATTTGTTCTTATATTCCTTCTATATTATGTTTCATTAACTAAGAGCTCATTTTAACCCTAGTTTCCCCAGAATAATAATTCTGGAGAAGAAGTCACACAAGATAGTCTAGGCAGTACGTAAAGCATGGCATACATGTTACTATGCCTTCTTAGAGCTTATTTCAGTGCCTACGGCAATTGAAGAATCAAAGAAAACTTCAAACAAGGTATTTCAGAAAAGAACGTTGATGTGAGCTTGAAAATTTCATCAGGCAGCAATTGTAATTTCAAGCATGTTTTCATTTCTGGAAAAACACATTGAAGAGCAGGAGTACCATCCTCTTGGGCTGACCTTAGATATTTGGTTTATGCTTGTCTAAATGAACAAAAACCAAAATAAATAAACATATATATATTAATTAGCTCTGAATCTTGTTACAGGCTGAATCTTTATAGTTTACAGTTGTTCTTTAAACTCTGAATAAAGGAAGAGATTGCAAACAAGTACAGAATGTGATCGAGTTAAAATGTAACTGATCAGACTAAAAACCACTTGCAGGCTCAGAAAGAAATACATTCAAGCCTCCTGGCTCTTCTGCTACAGCTATAATCCTTTCGTGTGAATAGACAGAATGTAAATAGTCTGTCGGTCCCTGGTAAGGACCTCAAGGGGATGATGTGAGGGAAAGAAGAGGTAGGGATCTGAAGAGCCAATGGCAATTTCATGATTGTCCCTTATACCTCTGATGATTACATGATTAATGTCAGTAACATGACTCTCATTCTTAAATAGATTTTTATAATACACACATAACCTTTGTTCGTTTATGGATTCCTTTCCTACAAAACAAAACCCTAATATGCAGCATAATTATGTGACTGCTTTACTGCAGAAGGCAGAATTCATTGTAGAGCCAAGTCCGCCAGACTTGGAAAAGTTTAGAAATGCATAAGAACCAGAGTGACAGAACAATCCAATCATACTGAAATATTGTATCTTTGCCACTAAATACAACTGAAATTAAAATGATCAATTACCCTTACTACTTTAGAAAGTCCAGTTTACTCAACCATATGCACTTGACTGATTTTAATGGACTTACTTGGGCCATTTGTGTGTTACAATGACACATGGATATAACAGTGGCAAGCCCAGATCTATTAACTATAGGTAAATCTTACCTTAACATCAAGACATGTCAATTCAACAAAATACAATTCCCCATCTTCAGTTCACGCTCCTTTCTACTTTACTGCTTTGTCTCCATAAAGGAAAATCTGACAGGTTTGACATGTCTGTCGCTCCCTTCAGTGACAGTAGTGTAGTGGATAGTTTCACTCTAGATACTGCCAGAACACTACTTCCACTTCAGTGTGTTTATTATGAGATCTAAGTGGTTGTGGGTTTTTTTAATTATGATACTAAAATATGGGGGAAGGAAATATATGATGTAGCTGCCTGTAGTGTAATTGTATAGGATTCTAAATAGAAATAGAGAGAACAGTATTGCCTCTACGTGTGGATGATCATTCAGATACAACTGTTCTAGCAGACTACTTCCTCCTGCTCATGCAGAAATGAAGGATACTGGAATCAGAAGAGAGAAGGCTGAATGATATTCCTTCCTGGGAACTGTAGTTTGCTAATTACTCATTCTAGCTTGTAAGGAAGGATAGAGAATTTCACAGTGAAAACCATAAGAGCATTGAAGGAAAAGACAAAATTACTTCAAAACTCTGTCCTGATAAAGTAATTACAGCATTTTAACCTTTCTTGTCACATTCTGTGACATGGGGGAAAAAAAGTACAGCTTAGAAACTATTGTGCCGCATACAGGAATAATGAAACTTTATGGCAGGATATCTGAGACAGGTACGTGACTAAACCTGGAGTTCTTGAATGTACCTCCAGTATTATTAGTTATACATTATAAATTAAAGCTTCTGACACAGTTAACAGACAAGCAATTCTGGGGATAAAAGCTTAACTATGTGAGTATGAACATTCAGTAGCTCCTGAAATGCTGCTTTATTTTTAGAAATCAAGGTTTCTCACACAAGTGTGAATGAAGTCAGATAGAATTTGCAGGATGTGATAGGACAATGGTGGCTGGAACTAAAAGTGAGGGTGATCTTTCAACACCAGCTTTTTTTTCTGTCTGGGAACCATTTTTATTCCCACTGGGAACGGTTTCAATGGAGAAAAAAGATGAAAAGTCTAGGTAGGCAAAGCAAAAAGCATAGAGCCCTGTTCCTCTAGATGTCTGTCATGGGCAATATTTCAAAGATGAGGACAGTAGCTCAGGATTTTTGGCATCTTCATTTTTCTTAGTAAAGACTATACTAAATGTTTGGTAACATACAGTTGTATAAGCATGGAAGGTAGGCAGGGGGTATAAAATGTTAAATCAGCCTGAAAAATTAATTTTTCTTTCCTCAAAGACAAATTTTTAAAAGCTTTTGATTTTGTACTTGGTTTTGTTCTTTCTTTTTTGTTTTTAGTTTTTCATTGGTGCCAAGTGAGAAGCAGGATTTGGCAGAACTGACTCAGGTTGTTTGCACAGGTGCAAATTCTCTGCTGTCATTTAACTTCTTAAAATATCATAAATGCAGGAGCTCAATGCAAATAGAAGTACAGGGGAAAAAAATATCTGTAGAGTGGTTCTTAAGAGTGACAAATAAAAGAGGCAATTCTGCAGTCACTGAGTTTTTTTTCTTGTGTATAAATTCATATTGAAAACTGGGCAGCAATTCACTTCAGCATTTCTATCACCTCAGCCTGCAGTTCTGCTTCTTTTTCCATTCTTTGTTTTCACCTAACACCACTTAGAGAATTGGTATATTCCCTGAGATAGAGAATTAAAAGGCAGAATAGAATAAGGCTATCATGGACTTAACGGTTAACATCAAAACCCCATGAAGGAAGGTGTGGTAGTGATTTCCATTTTTCCTGTGGTGTAAATTTGCTGATTTCACTTTTCATTTTGACCAAGGAAGCAGGATTCTATTGTGATGTTTTACAAATGCAGGATGTAAAAATACATGAACAACAAGTAGACTCTGTTGAAGACACGACTGTCTTTATGCATTTTCTAGATTGTGTTTATTAATGACAATAGTCCTCGTGTAAGTAGTTCCTACAAAGTGGGATTTTAATGTTTAATGTTCCTTGATATTAGAATCATACAGAAATAAAAATAGTAATTCTTTTTCTCAGTTTTTTTGTTGCTTTAACATTTGTGTTTATTCACATTGAAGAAATAGAAGGAAAACACTTGGAATATTCTATTAATGGGGACAGAGCGCTTGCACTGTTTTGGGAAAGACAGCTAGTGAACTCCAGACTCCACAAATACAGGTTCCCAGCAGTCTGCCTCATGGACTGCCAACGCTAGGCAAGAACTGAAGTTTAAAAACCCACCTGGCTATGAGACTCAGAGTGGACCTTGCCTATGGTTTATCAGATCCTTTTGAATTAAACTGTGAGAAGTTCTAAACTGGCCAAATCATCAAATTCCAATGAAACCCCACTTGGTAAGGATTTTTTTTTCCAACCTGGCCTAATTAGAAGGAAACAAAATCACTCCCTCCACTGTTGTGCCTGTTTAAGTTCCCAGCTGTAGCTGGTTCTAGTGTTCCAGGTTGAAATGATATGTAGATATGTACCTAGGTCCACAATGTATTTCTGAATCCAGGGAGTTGCTCTTGCCAGCCAGGAAAAGAGAAAAAAAAAAAAAAAGGCAATGTCCATAGCCAGACTGTTTATAGTTTTTGGTTGTTTTTTTTTTTAGTGAAATAAGTATTTCTCTCTACACAGTTTATTTATAATAGATACTGTGTCCTGATAAAGAGATTTAAACAGGTCAGGTAAACTGTACTATTCAAGCTATCAAAAAAAGATTGCTATTAGATATATCTTAATATTTCCTGGAAGATTAACAGCTTTATAAATGATGTTTTTACAGATTATTTTAGGTATGAGGAGTTGTGCATATGTGCTGACTTTTAATATCTGCCTGTTAACTCTCAAAGTGAATTGAAATCAGCAATTTATTTTGCTGATATTTAGTATGTTAAGTCATCTCTGAAATACAGAGATTTTCATCTGAGGAATATAAAAGATACTCTCAAACCAGCAGTACCTAATGCTCCACACACAGCCACTCCCTTCGGACTAGGATGTCGAAGGAAACTCCCAAAAAACAAAGATAGATTTTAAAGAGAAGTGCATGCTGAGTTCTTCAGAAAATCTGCTTGTACATGTTAAAAGACTGATGGGTGCTAAGAAGTTTGTACATCACCTTCATTAGATACCTAATTGTAAATGGAGGTTTTCTGAGAAGATGACCCTATGATGACAAGAACCAAAACAGAAACGTCAACTCGATTCCTAGCCAGGAATTGATTTATTTATTCATGTATTTACTTTATTGGCTCTTGCATTATAGCTCTGGCAGGTAAAGGACCCCCATGTAAGGGATAGCATGTATGCAGTGTGTCTTTCTGCACAGAGATTGGGGTCTATGTTGGTAATACCTATGACTTCAGCTACTCCATATCTGTTCATGCTGCAAGTTCTTGTGCAGAGTCTTGCAAAGGTGTCTTGTGTGAGCGTCTGATCTCTGCAGGTTTGAAAACACAAACTGTCTGGCTTAACCCAGGAGAGACTGCTCCTGCTTCACATCCAGAGTAATTCGATAGGGAGAGGAAGCTCAGCAAAAGGAGGATGATCAATGGAGTGACACTGATTTCTGCAAGTGGTGACCTCTTTCAGGCTTTAGGAAGAGAAGCCCCTTGAGTGGGCTCAGGGATTTTGTTTGCTGCTAGGTGTCCTGGGTTTAGCAGTAGCAGTCATTTTTCTCTTTCTTGGTAGCTGGTGCAGTGCTGTGTTTTGACTTTCACCTGGGAACAGAGCTGAAAAACAATGATGTTTTGGTTTGGCCAAGGACTTTGTGAGCCTTATGCTCTGCCAGGGAGGAGGGGAATCCGGGAGGAAGCAGAGACAGGACACCTGACCCAAACTGACCAAAGAGGTATTCCATACCACAGCACGTCATGCCCAGGAGGTAACTGGGAGTTAGCTGGAAAGGCTAGAAGGGCCTGCAGGGTTGGAGGAGGTATCGGTGGGTGCTTGGTCGGGCTGGGGGGGCGAGTTATCGGTCAGCTGGTGATGAGGTGTTGTATTCTCTTCCCTTGTTATTTCCTTTATCGTTACTATTATTGGTGGTAGCAGTAGTGATTTGTGTTATACCTTAGTTACTAAACTGTTCTTATCTCAACCCGTGGGAGTTGCATTTCTTTCTGATTCTCCTCCCCATCCCTCTGGGAGCGGGGAAGGTGGGGGAGCCCCTGGGGAGGCGGGGGGGAACGTGGGCCTCGATTGCTTCCAGCCTGGCACCACTCACTGGGAGTGAGTGCACAAGCCGTCTGGCTTGGTTTAAACCATGATAGTTCTTTTTGGCGCCCAACGTGGGGCTCAAGGGGGTTGAGATAACAACAGATCTGACTGGACTGATAGTCACTCATCACAATGCTGATTTATTGGCTCTCAGAGTTGTTCCTCTTGATCTCACAGCTTCAGAATGTTGTAACTTACTTAGAGCTGTATTTGCTGTGGTAGTGTTTATCAAGTGTGGGGCTTGGGCTAAGGTTCCTGTCTCACTGTACTTTATGGCAATGACTTGTAATACGGGCAGGCTCCAGCAGCAGAGCGGGACGGATGTGGTCATGGACTGGTACCTGGCCGTCCGGCTGCTGCTCACAGTCCTGGCCCTCGCCCTCACCTCCCTCTGTGTAAGGCTCTGGGAAGGTGAGGGGGCGCGGCCCCGGGGGCCGGCGGCTGCTGAAGCAGCCTGGGAGAGCGGCCCCGGGGGACCAAGCGGGAGCGGGACCGGAGGCCGGCAGGGAGCGGCTGCTGGTGGAGGAGGTCGGGGCGGTCGAGGAGCGGAAGGAGGTGGCTGCCGAGCAGCGGGAGAAGGCGGCGGAGGAGCCAAGCCCCGCGGCCGAGCCCAGCCCCCCGACAGCCGAGAGCATTCCCTGGAAGCAGCCCGCCGAGCCCCAGGAGGATGCAGGAGACCCCGCAGCATTTCCCAGCAAGGCAGAGGAGGAAGAGCTGGACTCAGGAAAAGAGAAGCTGGTGGTGAGAGAGCCGGCAAGCACAGCAGCTACACCAGCCCCACTGACAAGTACAGCAGCATCGTTTGAGAGTTCTGGTTTTGGATGGCCTTTGGGTACCCTGGGGACCTGCCTGCTGATTGTGATGGGGATCGGCATGTTGGCACACACACAGACTGTGTTTTACCCACCACCATTTTGTCTGATCTCAAAAGTTAAGCAGAGTCGGGTCTGGGTCTTGTCTGGGGTTAGACAACAATATGTGAGGACCAAGAGGTTTTCTCCAAGACTGGAGAGTCATGAGTGGCAGGGCATGTGGGACAGTATGGGCAAGTATCTAGTCCACTGGGCCCCTCCAGTGCTTTGGAAGCATTGGAGATGGAAGGCAGCTGTATGGAGTCCCCAGCTACAAGTTGCAGGAACTGCTGAAGGGGACAGTGAATTATTTTGAGCCTGGTGGGCCCATGACCCTTAAGGCCATCAGAGCAGAGATGCAACATCGAGATGGACTCATGATCGAGGGGTGGACTTAGCAATGGACACTATTGCCCAGGTTATTCATGTGTGTGAGCACTGCACATAGCCTCTCCTGCTCTGAAAGACTGTTACAAGAGATGGAGCCTGACATCATGGACCAGATGGACTCAGCAGCTTTATAGGGACTGGTCCATGCACTACGATGAGAGTGCACTTAGATAAGAGTGATGGTATATTGAAAATGTGGGATCTGAGCATGACGTGAATGGTATGGAATAAGGGGTGGATAATGTCCTGGGTTTATCAGTGGCAGTCATTTTTCTCTTTCTTGGTAGCTGGTGCAGGGCTGTGTTTTGACTTTCACCTGGGAACAGAGCTGAAAAACAATGATGTTTTGGTTTGGCCAAGGACTTTGTGAGCCTCATGCTCTGCCAGGGAGGAGGGGAAGCCGGGAGGAAGCAGAGACAGGACACCTGACCCAAACTGACCAAAGAGGTATTCCATACCACAGCACGTCATGCCCAGGAGGTAACTGGGAGTTAGCCGGAAGGGCAGAGGGCCTGCAGGGTTGGAGGAGGTATCGGTCGGTGCTTGGTCGGGCTGGGGGGGCGAGTTATCGGTCAGCTGGTGATGAGGTGTTGTATTCTCTTCCCTTGTTATTTCCTTTATCGTTACTATTATTGGTGGTAGCAGTAGTGATTTGTGTTATACCTTAGTTACTAAACTGTTCTTATCTCAACCCATAGGAGTTGCATTTCTTTCTGATTCTCCTCTCCGTCCCTCCGAGAATAGGGGGAGGGCAAGAAGTGGGGGGGGAGTGAGTGAAAGCTGTCTGGGTGGGTTTAAACCACAACACTAGGGAACTCTGTACAAGAGCCCGCATGTAAAGGATGTACAAAATTCTGTTATGTGTTATAACATGCTTCAGGGGCATGTTAGTTAGAGGGAAATTTAACTTGTTCTTTTTTGTTTGTTTATCTTGTTTTGGCTTCTCTCCACTTGACTCCTGCATATGTGGCACAGTCCAGATCTTTTGAGAGCCGCTTACCTCCCTAAATGTCCTGGAGATTATCTTGTGCCTGATGCACTAGCAGCCATCAGACTGACAGCAGTTGGCCAGTTCCAGATTATGCACCTGGCTGCTTAATGATAGCTAAGGAGCATACAGCTGATGTACATGGAAAGGACTGACCTGTCTCCGTTCTGTGAGAGACAGAACCAGCCATTGGAACTTGCCGAAGCCTCACTTTACTGTTGTGAGCTATAACACTGTTTCTGAGCAAGTCACTACTAAAGCCAGCTAGGAAATGAGCATTTCAAGGGTGAAGATGTATGGATGGATGGTCAGTAATATTCTGGGGAATAATTTGTAAATATTACTGTATGAAGCTGCATGGATGTATCTTGCCAATATTGGTGGTCATCATAAACTGGCTAAAAGTTTCTTGTCCATGCCTGAAAATGATGAACAATTGGCTCAGTATATGTGTGAATAAAAACAACACTGGAATGTTAGTGGGTGTCACACCTGTGTCACTTCAGTACATCTTCCTGACTGTGCTAGGGTATACAGTCTAGTGTTTATGGCTAGCAGGGGAGCTGTGAAAACATCTGATGGATAACTCGCAGCCAGTGTACTTACAGTGGGAAGGCTTGGTCCTATGATTAGGTGGCCCAGCCAAACCAATGATCGGAGATAGATAACACTTCTGACACCCAACTGAGCCTTCACTGACAGAGAGTTTTTTGAGACACAAATATCTTAGATCAAGATTCTGTCATGATACAACCTGACTGAAGTGAGAAACTTCAAAAAGTCTCCACATTATCCAGGGCCATTTTTTCATGCAAGCTAAAGATTGATGACAAAAAATTGCTTGCCAATGTGATACAAATATCCACTGACTAAATGTGACTTCTCAGAATGCTGGTTTTGCTGGGGAGTCATACTTTTGAAGGCTCAGGAAAGATGTAACCCAAACAAAAAGAGGTCATAACCCTGTGGAATATTTAATGGAGATGACCTATTTCTAACACAATCTGGTTTTCTGCAAAACTCAGATCCAGAGGAACCCATCTGGATTTTGTTCATCCATAGCAACAGTCATGTGAGCTGACTGTATTTCATGCAGTTCTTTGTATTACAAAAACAACACTTTGCCGTTTACTCTATGCAGGGGGCACTGAGGCCCCCTCTGCCAGGTAAACTGCATTTGATTATGTCCATTGCGGTCTATAACAGCTTCATTCTGAGTCAGTTTTGTGTGCCTGTACTAGCATTTGGTGCCCAGAACTCGAGGCATGCAGGAATGCTTTCCTAGAAAAAAACACTAGAGCACAGGTTTCATTTTTTTAAGTAATCAGTACATGACAAGGTTAAGTAAACAAGCCAGTGAGATAACATGAAAAGGAGATTACAAGCTGGTCCTTAGCCTGAGCCACACTGGCAAAGAGCCCCAGCTTAGCCTGTAGATTAGGTTAGGAAGAACGGAACTGTTAGCAGTCACCCAATCACACACACTGGCTGTGTGAGTATTGTATTTCACAGTTTGGCTGGCTAGGTTCAGAAGCTCATTTTTTTCTCATGATTAAAAATGAGGCTGCCTCAGTCAGAAATCTGAGGTGAGGGCCTACAGCTTCAATGGGAAGCATTAGAAGTAAAATATTTTGGTTTGTTCGTTTCTTTTTGCTTTTCATTTTTTTTTTTTTTTTTTTGCTTGGATCCTTGACAGGGCGTCCTGGGTTTACCAGTAGCTGTCAGTTTTTCTCCTTCAAGTTATTGGAGTGTTCTTATCCCAGCTCGTGGGTGTTACATTCTTTTGATTCTTTTCCCCATCACTCCGGGAGTGGGGAGGGGGGAGAAGGAAAGGAAGGGGAGCGGGAGTAGAAACTGTGGCTGAATGGGTTTAAACCATGACAGTTCTTTTTGGTGCCCAATGTGGGGCACGAGGGGTTGATATAACGACATATCTGACAGTAATGTGTCTAATCATATTTGTGATAAGCATTCATTGTTTTAGATTAATAGTCACTCATCACAATGCTGATTTATTTTTAATGCAGTTATATGCAAATAAATAATAGATCCTTGCATGTCTTGAATATGCATTACTTCAAATATGAGTACTTCTAATATATATTACTTTACATTTATGATCAAAACCAACAAATATTTAAGCAAGTAGCTATTAAATAGGACTGGAAAAAGGGAAGACCACACCAAGAGCTACCTAGGAAGGTTTGCAACATTTCCTCACAGCAAAAAATATCACTGACTTCTCCATTTATAAGAACATTTGGCAATTCCAGAATGGACATACAAGAATTTCTCCCTAATAGACTGGCAACTTTGCTAACCATTAAAAGCTACTAAAGGAAAAAGCATTACCACTTAATGCTGCTCAATCTGCTCAGATCAGTGTCTGTGGGTGGTTCTGGGAATATATATTTGCAAAAAAAATATGTTTTGAATCAGTTGAGCTGTAAGGATATCAGTTATATCCTCATGTGGGTTTTCTACTTTTCATATTCACTCTTGCTCCTTCAACTTCAGAAGCGCAGTTTCTATCAGCTTGATGAAATAAGTTTACTTGGCTAAGATAGTATCTGTCAGATACCTGCAAAGATGCTGCTGCTCAGTCAGGGACAGATTCTAATGTCCTCATTCACAGTGAATGGGGTGTAGCATCTGCAGAAGCAGATGGACTGCTTTTGGACTGTGACAGTATTTGGACTGGAAAGCAAAATCATAGCTTGGCTTCAGAAAATGACCAAGCTGCATAATTCTAGTGTGGATACATTTTATGAGGCCCACCATATATTATGCCATACTGCTTGATCATATAGCTCTGGTTTGACAGAAAGTAGCTCAAAATGCTAATCTGAAGCAGTCAGAAAACTTTTCTTTACATTTAAATTTGGTCTGAAATGTGTTTTTCGGCATGTGTCTCTCTGTGATTCACTACCCTGATTTTTAGTTCATAGATTGAACTAAACACCTAAACACTAAACTGCCACATTAGCTGCATAAAGAGATAATAATTATAGATGCAGCTTGATTTCAAACTACCCATAGCAGCCAGATAAAAGCTGGAGCACAAACAGTTTTATACTAAAATGTTATTTTTCAAATGAAGCACAGGAAACCAGATTTTTTTTCCAATCTACTTACAGAGAAGTTAGAATTGTGGGATCTTTTGCTTTACAACTTTCAATATATTTCCTTCATCCACTGTCACTCCATTCCACCCCCCTTGTGTGGAATTGCACTGAATTCCAATCAGTCTGAATCTACATATCACTCTCATTTTGTCTTTCTGAATGTTATTACTGCCCTACTGAAGGCAATTTGGATTTTGATGTGCTCATAAGCAAAGCTGGTAAGACCTAAATAATGCTACTCTGCACAACAGGAAGGTTTTCTTCCAGTTTCTTTGTCCTGGGTTTAGCAGTTGCAGTAAATTTTTCTTCTTCTTGGTAGCTCTTGCAGCGTTGTGTTTTGACTTTCAGCCTGGGAAGAGTGCCGGTAACACCGATGTTTTTAGTTGTTACTCAGTAATGTTTACTCTGCCCAAGAACTTTGTGAGTCTCATGCTCTGCCTGGGAGAAGGGGAAGCTGGGAGGAAGCAGAGACAGGACACCTGACCCAAACTAGCCAAAAAGGTATTCCATACCACAGCACGTCATGCCTGGGAAGGTAACTGGGAGTTACCCAGAAGGGCACGTGTTCTTCTGGGTCAGGCTCGTTTCGGGGGGTGATATCGTATTCTCTTCCCTTATTTTCTCTTATCATTATCGTTGGTGGTAGCAGTAGTGATTTGTGTTATACCTTAGTTACTGGACTGTTCTTATCTCATCCCGTGGGAGTTACATTCTTCTGGTTCTCCTCCCCATCCCTCAGGAAGCAGGGAAAGGGTGGGGGTGGGGAAGGAAAGAAAGGGGGAGGAAAGGGAGGAAGTGAGTGAGCTCTATGGCTGGGTTTAAAACATGTCAGCTCTTGGTGATGCCTTTTGTGCTATCCAATTTAACCTGTGAGACTGTCACCGTGCTTTGGCTCATCATTTTTTTATTACATATTTGCTTCCAATTTTGTACATAAAGTGAATCATGATAAAAACATGTGCTTATAAAGGAAGCTCCTTAGCAAAATGGACATTCCTTTTGGATAGAAACTAGTAACTTTAGTTTTCGTGTGAAAAATCACAACAGTATCTACCTGACTATCCACAAAGGAAAAGAGCATTCAGCTACCTGAAAAATTAGAAGGAAACTTTGATAGGTGTTTTCCTTATGGGCTAAAGATGCAAACGAAACCAATCCCCACCCCATCTGATTATGCTGAATTTAGTATTTTGATAGGTGAAAAATTTCTGAGGAAGTATATCCTATCTGAGTCATGTCATCTGACTATCTATCCTGAGTCATGATGGACATTTTCTTTTACAAAGAAATTACCTGCACTACTTCTGTGATGTGAATATTCCAGTCACGTTTACTCATGGCTACTGTCAAAACCATTACAACTAAAAATAACTTCTTAGGCGTATAAACAGAATCTCTTACATATGTAAAAAGTACAATGTTCCACAGATCTGTTAATTATCTATTTTGGTTCACCCCAATACCCAACTTTTGTGCAGTGTCAGATCATCTCTCACAGGATCCTTTTATAGAGCAGAAGTAACACAAACCTTGATACGGGCTTTTACCTTGACATTCTAGATAGATAGAAGCATGCCTAGAATCACATCACAGTGAGATGTCTGATGCAGTTTTTCCAATAACCCCTGAAATTCGTAATGTTTTCTCTTTGAGGTACCCATTGTAAATTCATTCAGAAGAATATGAATGCTATTCAGTGGGAGTCATGAAATTCAGTTATTCATATCTAAGCATTCCAGAAATTAGTAAAAGACATAAGGGAAAGTGCAAAATACTAATAGAGGTAGGATGCAGTTGTAAGTCCAGATCCAGCTCTTCACACCTCTGAGGAAATGCAGGCTCACATCCTAGTATTGCAGTTAAAGATCTGTGTACCAGAGCAACAATCCAACTATGCAAAGGAATTTCAGCTGTGAACTAGAAAATAGGTACAAGTCTTTCCCATTTGGTGCCAGAATTTTGTTGGGGTTTTCTATACTTTTAGTAAAACCTATTGGCTGAACTGGCAGTGGGGTAGACAGGGGAGGAATGACACAGGATTGCAATATGCCATTCAAAAGCAATCCTAGAAAGTCACGGACAAGAGGAGGACTTCAAAACTCATGCAGGAAGTAGAGAAGCAAATTCCCTATTATGTTCAGATGAAAGGTGAGCTTACAAAACCCATGTCAGCAGGCAATTGGTTTTGTTTCTGTTTTATTACAACACCAAATGCGTGAATTTTGTCACCACTTTATAATAGTAGGTTTAAAGTGCCAAAAAATGTGCAGGTTTGTATCATTTTGCAATCAGTTTAAGCTCTCTAGGATCAAAATTTTCTAGTATCTTCACAGTAATTTGGATAATTTTGTGAACCATGAATAAATCAGATTCATTCACATGCCATGGCAAGTCCATTTAGTATTGTAAACAGCTTGTTTTTCTTAGAGTTTTAAGTCTTGAGATTACTAGGCTTTGCATTGAAAAAAATGTCTCAAATTGTTTTCCCAGATACTCTAAACCTGTTTTTCCTTTATTCATTGTCCTGCCTTGTTTAAATTATGCATGGTGTAAACAATCAGTAACTTTGTATACCAATTGCATTCAAACATTACAAAATATGTATGAATTGTGGAGATATATGTCCATTATCATAGAAGGAATAAGTTTGTCCAGAGGCAAGGCAGGTCCTAGAATCAACATAATTAAAGGCCAAATGTCTGACAGCCATAGGCAGCCAGTTTGAGTTTGAGCACCCTAGCCATTGCAGTCCGCACTTACTAAAGAGAAGCCGTATGCCTCTAAATCCTCAGGTCAGAAACAGAGCAGGCTCTTCTGATGACTGTGAATACTTTTCTTGAAATATTAATAGAATTTGCTTTTACCTCATTCCTTTTAAACTAAACATCAATATATCATGGTAATTCCATTGTTACATTGTAGCTACCCACAAAACTATTGCCATTCTCACCAAGTGTAGTAACAGAAATCTTTTTTAATGATCAGTTTGTATTGTCCACTCAGAATAATCTGAGGAGTTGAATCACACTCTACAGAGAATTCTCCACTACAGTATCCTGTTTACACAATGTACTTTTAATCCTTTAAGAAGTATACTGGATTTATTTTCACATCATTCTTTACCATGAAATCTATATTTTTCAGAAAACTTTACGTTTGCCTTTGACAAGATCAAGAAGGGCAAGCAAACCATCCGCCACACCTCCAACTATAAATTCGCTCAGATCTGTCATCTGAGTCAACCAGTAAATAATAAAGATTGATAAAAGCAGCTCTTAAAATACGTTCAAAATGCATTCTATTTCAGAATCCCTAATGGCTGGTCATTAAAAAAGAACAGCATTCTGCAGTTATAGAAAGTAAGATAATTAATCTGTGTCTTTAGAATATCTGCATCTTTCTATTTGTCCCTTATCCTCATGTGCATGTCAGGATAAAGTTATCTTGCTGTGAAATACTTCACTATTTCTCTTCAGTTAAAATGAAAACTTCATTTTGGGTTGGAAAACACAAAGAAATCAGTAAAGGCTAACTAGTAAAGCATGTTCCAAATTTCCAGGCTCAGATGGACCTTAGAGAAGACCTGCAGTGTAAAGTATGTAACACTGTCAGACTGCTGTATATAAACTATTTAAACCTCAGAGAGACAGTTTATCCTTAAACACTCTAGGCATGCTCTTACCTATGAGTTCAGACTTCCAGATGGTACAGTTACCACTAACTTCAGCCATACACCTTTAACATGGCTGCCCAAGGGATGCAGTGAGTCAAAATATTATTAAGCAACACATTTTTGTATACAAATAACTGTGTGGAAAATGTATATGTACAGGAGGGGGTTATATGTAAATTTCAGGAATAAACAAATATAATCCAGGGTGGAATTCAGCTTCATACACAGGAACTGGATTAATAAATATGATCAATCAAGTTAGGACACAACAACGTAAAACAAGTGGTATACAATTGCCAGTATGATATGTGTCTTTAACTAGAGCATAATACTGTTTTCTATTCAGAGCAAAATCTCTGCTTTTATCTTTTGTGACTTGAATTGCAGTGAATCTGAGAAGCTAAAGAAGCAGTAAAATGAGTGGAAAATCCTGATTGTTTCTTACAGCCCTAGATGAGAATATCATTTGTGGCCACAAGCGGTTAGCGGACTGACAAAATACATGGCTAGAATATGCTTAATGTGAATGGATCCTTCAGATGATGCAGCTGCCAAATTCTATCAAACCTCAATAGGAAAGGTAGATACATGAGATTTTTAGAGGCTTACAATTTGAACAAAACTTTCCTCCAGAATGAGAAAAATTATTAACAGCTACCAAATTCTGACCACCCTTCACATGCTAATACATGAATTTACTAGACTTTTTCAATACATTAGCTACATATATTTAAACCTGAGTAAACTAACACTTGATGCTTCTTTGGGAATGGCTGCACTATTCTTGCTGAACATTTCCAGGAACAATTTAGGCTGAGGCAGATATCCCACATAGAAAATATTAAATTCAAATACAAAAATTTTGCAAGTGAAGATAGGCTGTTATAAATATTAGGCATCTTTAATGTCAATTCTTTCAACCTGTATTACCTGTACATTAAGTTAACTTAGGCCTTACCAAATTACAGTGCTCTTTTAATAGGATTTCAGAAGTTACAGTACAATGAGATTCTTTAAAATGCTGAGAAGAAGATCTTGTTGCGGAAAGAAGTTGTCAATGACCATCTTTCATTATGGCTTTCTGTGCACATTAGCAAATTCCAAGTATCTGTCACATTTAGACCAAGATCAAAATGAGGCCCCAGAGCAGGTCTGGGGAGTCCTGTGTATAGAACTCCTCTGTCTTTTTGTAGGTGAAAATCTGGTGAAACAGGCCAACTCAGAGGATCTACACTCTTTATTGTCAAACTATGAGTGCCATTGAAAACATTTTCATTACAGCTGCAACACTAGCATTTCATCTGCTACTTGTCAGAGAATAGTGTTATTATACTGCAAATATTGCTAATACTCATATATTATTCTGGGAGAGCAGATTTTTTGCCTTCTGTAAGACAGACCTTTCCCCTTCTCTCATTTCTGGAATGATAATAACTATTATAATCCACATAAGACCCACGTAACTAATCAAAATTAATTTTAAAAGAATATGCTATATATTGTCATCAATCTGTGAACTGAAGTTCACACACCACTGAAACATGGAGGGAAATAAACTAAATTATAATTGCAGAAGTCCCTTGGAGGACCAGGGGGATGTAACATCCAACTGCATTTCTAACTACTGGTGTTCAGCTATACTTTCAAATAATCTTCAAACTCTCTTGTCACTCGACTCTTCAACAAGTTTATGTGAGTGTATATATATATATAACACACATATATATATATACGCACACCATCTATGTACTGAAGTCTTACGTACATCAATCTCTGAGCAAAAATAACCGTGACTTAATATTACCGTGATTCATTTCAGTCCTTGAAATGTCACCACTGAAAGAGATGATCTTTCTAAGCAGGGCAGGAGGTATATTTCCATCTCTCTTCTATCATACAGATTCAATGGCAATAATTCTTTCATGAGAGAAGCAGAGAGTTGAAAACCCTTTTGTGAGCAAGCAGCTGAGCTGCATTGGGCCACCTAGCACAGGTGTCCTCAAGTGAATACAACAAATTAAGGGCAACAAATACATTTCATAGACATTTTTATACAGCATTAATTAAGATGCTTAATTTTTCATCAACAAAACCACATGAAAATGAAACACGTTGTATATGTCACTTGGCTAACTCACCTGTGGACAACTGTGCCAAAATTACACAGAGTGTAATTATTTATAGCAAGTGGTAAACTCCACATAGAGTGGACATTAATAACCCATCACTTGAAACATGAAGAAATTTCAATCAGGCTATGACTGATGTCAAGGAAGATCATAGATGAGTTCAAATATTCTTCTATACGTCAGAAAACATTTTTTCTGCTGTTATACTATTTTTTTCCACTATTGCCTTTTGAAAGAGATCTTATTTACTCCTGTAGACATAAGTTTTGGTCTGGATATTTGAGCTAAGAGTCTAAGACTTTAAGATGGCACTTACTACACCAAATGATGTAAAAAGTTCATTCCTAACTGTAGGTAGTGCATGAGAGGGAGGAATTATGAGAGGAAAACAACAAGGGATATTACTTGAGTTATTTACCCTACACATGTCAAACAAAGAATTCATCTGCTCATGAAAGAAAACAAAGTGTTTGTATCTCCCTTTCCTCTGACCATGACAGAAATAATCATCTGAGGACAAATTGAAGAATAATTACAGGTTTGCAAGAAAAATCCTGAAACAAATAATGAAGGACGGAACAAATACCTCACAGGTAAACAGTAGGGTGGGGCTCAAAAAGAAACCTGATTGACAAAGTCTTCTGAAAACAACAAATCATTGTGTTCCCTTGCACAGTGCTCCCTTGTTGCTGCACAATGTTCCCTTGTCCCCAGTGCAATTCCTTTATTAGCCACTATGAAGACTTTTTCTATGCTATCCATTTCAGAATTACAGTTTTTTCCTCCTTACTCCCCAAAACCAATCTGTGCAAGTTTCTTGCAGAGACAAGATCTCACCACTCTAACCATGGTTCCTTTTAAAACAGAAACAAACATGGATGAAATTAATGTTAACCTTGGGATATCTCCCAGATAACAATACCTTTTGAGACTACTGATTATTTCAGTTTTCAATTAAAACTCTTACTGACAACCACAGGTACTAAAGGCCTCTTCAGGAACGCTCTCAGTAAAGTTCCATGGGATACAGCACTAGAGCGCGGGGGGGCCCAAGACTCTTGGTTGATATTCAGGGATCACCTGCTACAAGCTCAGGAGAGTTGCATCCCAACTAGAAGGAAGTGCAGCAGGAGGGCCAGGAGACCTCCTTGGATGGATAAGGAGCTGCTGAGGAAACTTTGAAGGAAAAAAGGGACTTTACAAAAGGTGGAAGCAAGGACAGCCGGCCTGCTAAGTGTACAGGGATGTTGTCCGGGAAGCTAGGGACCAGGTTAGGAAAGCTAAGGCCCAGTTAGTATTAAACTTGGCTAGGGATATTAAGGATAACAGGAAGGGATTCTACAGATACGTAACAAATAAAAAAGAGATTAGGGAGAACGTAGGCCCCTTCAGGAAGCTCTTGGGAGAACTAGCTGCACAGGATTTGGAGAAGACTGAGGTTCTGAATGACTTCTTTGCCTCAGTCTTCACTGGCAAAGGCTCTGACCACACCGCCCAAGTCTTGGAAGGCAGATGCAGCGACTGGGAGAATGAAGACCTTGGGCCCAATGTAGGAGATGATCTGGTTTGAGACCATCTTAAAAATCTGAACATGCACAAGTCCATGGGACCTGATGAAATCTATCCGTGGGTCCTGAAGGAGCTGGTGAATGAAGTTGCTAAGCTGCTGGCCATCATATTTGAAAAATCATGGCAGTCAGGTGATGTTCTCAATGACTGGAAAAAGGGGAATATAACCCCCATTTTCAAGAAGGGGAAAATGGATGACCCGGGGAATTACAGACCAGTCAGTCTCACCTCTGTGCCTAGCAAAATCTTCAAGCAGATTCGCCTGGAAGGCATGCTAAGGCACATGAAAATCAAAAAGGTGCTTGGTGACAGCCAGCATGACTTCACTAAGGGGAAATCCTGCCTGACCAATTTGGTGGCCTTCTATGATGGGACTACAGAACTGATGGACAGGGGTAGAGCAGTTGATGTCATCTACCTGGACTTGTGCAAAGCATTCAACACTGTCCCACACAACATCCTTGTCTCTAAATTGGAGAGACATCAATTTGATGGATGGACCACTCGGTGGCTAAAGAACTGGCTGGCTGGTTGCATGCAAAGAGTTGTGGTCAATGGCTCTGTGTCCAGCTGGAGACCAGTAATGAGTGGTGTCCCTCAGGGATCGGTGTTGGGACCGGTGTTGTTCAACATCTTTGTCAGTGACATAGACAGTGGGATTGAGTGCACCCTCAGCAAGTTTGCCAATGACACCAAGCTGCGTGGTTCGATTTATAAGCCTGAGGGAAGGAATGCCATCCAAAGGGACCTTGACACTCTTGTGAGGTGGGCTGATGCCAACCTCATGAAATTTAACCATGCCAAGTGCAAGGTCCTACACCTGGGTTGGAGCAGTCCCAAGCGCAGCTACAGGTTGGGCAAAGAAGAGATTCAGAGCAGCCCTGCAGAGAAGGACTTGCAGGTGCTGGTTGATAAGAAAATGAGCTTGAGCCAGCAGAGTACTCTTGCAGCCCAGAAAGCCAACCGTATCCTGGGTTGCATCAAAAGGAGCATGACCAGCAGATCCAAGGAGGTGATCCTGCTCCTTTACTCTGGTTTTCTGAGACCTCACCTGGAGTATTGTGTGCACTTCTGGTGTCCTTAACATAAAAAGGACATGGAACTGTTGGAACAAGTCCAGAGAAGGGCCACAAGAATGATCAGGGGACTGGAACACCTTCCCATATGAAGATAGGCTGAGAAAGTTGGGGCTGTTCAGTCTGGAGAAGAGAAGGCTGCGTGGAGACCTCATAGCAGCCTTCCATTATCTGAAGGGACCTATAGGGATGCTGGGGAGGGACTCTTCATTACGGACGGTAGCGATAGGACAAGGGGTAATGGCTTAAAACTTAAACAGGGGAAGTTTAGATTGGATATAAGGAGGAAATTTTTTCCTGTTAGGGTGGTGAGGCACTGGAATAGTTTGCCCAGGGAGGTTGTGAATGCTCCACCCCTGGCAGTGTTCAAGACCAGGTTGGATGAGGCCTTGGGTGACATGTTTTAGTGTGAGGTGTCCCTGCCCATGTCAGGGGGTTGGAACCTGGTGATCTTAAGGTCCTTTCCAACCCTAACTATTTTATGATTCTATGATTCTATAGCTCTGATGGGAATACAAGCATAGGGATTACTGACACAACAGGAAAAAAAAGAATTATTATGTTAACTGTTTCCAAGTTGTGCTTCTAATGAATTTGATATTTGTGACACTGGTAAAATCCTGAACTTTTCTAGCAGGTTGTTAGTATTTTGTTGTTGTTTAGCCTTTTCTTTACTATATGTGGTGCAAATGAACCAGCCTTTGCAGACGCATTTCATTTTCACATAGAAAAAAAACAGCTTCTTTCTGAAGACAAAAATTCCTTTCCCACACCCACCCACCAGTTTGATTTATTACTCATTCTCAAATGTGAGGTGTTTCACCTGGTTTCTTTTTTTAGCTATGTAGCAGACTGAAATCAGTCCCTTGTCAAATCGCACCATTTGGCACAGCTTGCCAGAGTTTTACTACAGGTGGTAACTTTGTGATGTTATTGCAAACACTTTCTACACAGACTGTTGTTTTCCAAGAAAGCAATGAAACACCTAATATGGAGCAAAGATAAAACACCCATCTTCTCTACACAGAAAAAAAAAAAAGCAAGAAAGGTACATATAACATTCTATCCGTGCCTGCATCTCTGTTCTTTAAAGAAATGAGGCAACAAGCACCCCATTTGGGGTTTCCAAGGGTCAGTGCTCCAAAGGATTTAACAACATGCTCCTTGAGAGTCCAAATGACTTCTAATGTGATTTAACATGCATGCATTACCATCAAAGAGAACACTGAAAACTATTTCCTGATAACAAAGAAAGGATTGCATTTATATACACACCTTGGATCAGATCAGCAAATACATCCTCATGGAGTTATGCTAGATAAAGAACAATCTCCCTCTGTCTCCCCTGCAATATATCTATATTCTTGGCTGCCTGGGCACAAGCTGCTCATGTTCAGCTCCGTCAACCAACTGGTCACCAACTAAACGTGATACCATTTACCACCACTCTTTGGGCTTGGCCATCTAACCAGTTAACTTGGTGAAGGGTACACCTATCCGGGCCATGAGCCAGTATCATCCGCAAAAGCTGGGTCTGAGCAATTCTGATCTGCAGTTCACCAAAAGCAATTTCACCCTGCACCTGTGGCCTATCATGCATTAGCCCCTCTGTGTTAATCTGGTTCCAAGCAGAACTTTAAAAGATATAGAAAAGGAAGATATGAATTCTCTGCCAGCTTTCATTTTTGAAAAGTGCTCACAAAAAAGTAGCTCTAACTCATTAAAAAATAACAAACGGACCTTTTCTAAAGTTCTAGATAAAAATCAATGCTGGCTTTCAGTAACTGTTACTAAAGCCCTCTGCAGCCCTTCTTTGTGATTAAAAAGAGAAGACTTCTAAATCTCAAAGATTACAGTAATTGAATAACTTCTGGCATGGTTGCACTACAAAGTGTTAGAGATTCCTTTAATCAATGTGAGTTGTGCTTTTAATGAAAACAGAAGTATTCAGACAAGTAATCAGACTTTAAAATGTTGAGAATTCATTTGTGCCTTAGTGGAAAGAAAAGAATTAAAATAATCTCTATTTCTAAAGAAAGCTGTGCCATTTGCTCAGACACTGGATCTGTGATGAATGGGCTGTCACTGTAATACATAATATGCGATCTGCCTCACTGACCATTACCTTTCACTTGAGAGAGTGCCTAAATAAACATTGTTCTCTCCTAAGTGCAAGGCCTGCACAGTTTCAAAGTTGTGCCTGCAGTGTGCTCTTGCTGGAAGCACTCCAAAGCCATGGCTCCTCTCCCTTCACCAGCATTAAGAGTATGTGCACTTACTAAACACGATGATATTTTTCAAACTGAAATTACCTAAGCACCCTATGCAAAAGCACTGCAACATCATCTTAGATGAAGGAGGACTCTCCCCAGCTTTCAGCAGGAGGTTTGCCACCACTAACATCTTTCCCAGTGTGGCCAGTAAAGCTTTAAATACCACCATATGACTAACGTGCTACCTTATCATTAACATGGCAGGGGGCTGGAACCAGATGATCTTTGGTGTCCCTTCTAACCCAAGCCATTCTATGATTCTGTGACTGTTCCCACTAGAGCAAGTACAGGAAACAACAAACATAACATATGAGCAATAGTAGTGTACCAATAGCTGGCACACTACTGCATTCAACTTCTCAAGTAAATCATTGTGCATCAGCAGCTAACATGGAAGGTCAGCTGTTCTGCAGCTTCAGACACCAATCATCTGCAGAAAGGGTGGCCCCAGGAAATACATAGTCATTTCAAGTCACAAATACAACAGTAGGAAGGAAGGGCTGGTGACATGCGCTTATTTTCCCTTCATAGAATCATAGAATATTTAGGGTTGAAAAGGACCTTAAGATCATCTAGTTCCATCCTCCATGTCATGGGAAGGGACACCACACACTGGACCATGTTGCCCAAGGCTCTGTCCAGCTTGGCTTTGAACGCTGCTAGAGATTGAATATTCACAACTTCTCTGGGCCAACTGTGCCAGTGCCTCACCATTCTCACAGGGAAGAACTTCTGCCTTCTATCTAACCTGAACTTCTGTTTCAGTTTGAGCCTATCACCCCTTGTCCTATTGCTACAGTCCCTGATATCCCTCTCCAACATCCTTGTAGACCCCTTCAGACAGTGGAAACTGCTCTGGGGTCTCCTCACAGCTTCTCCAGGCTGAACAGCCCCAATGTTCTCAGCCTGTCTCCATATGGAAGGTGCTCCAGCCCCTCATCATCCTCGTGGCCCTCCTCTGGACTTGTTCCAACAGTTCCATGTCCTTCTTCTGCCGAGGACACCAGAACTGTGCACAATGCTGCAAGTGGGGTCTCACCAGAGCAGAGTAGAGAGGCAGGATCACCTCCTTTGACCTTCTGTAGATCAGCTGGGAGAAGGAGCCTTCTCCTTGTGCATTGCACAACTGAGTAGGATTCTAACAAGCTTCAGTGAGCAACACCAAAACTGAAGAATTCAGGCCTGGTTGCCAAATCAAAATCAAAATACATGATTCAATGAAAGAAACTAATAACACCTAGGGCTAAATTAAAGCAGGTACCAAGACTAAGTCCATGAAAGAATGAAGAGGCATGCAAGCCTATATTTACATTAACGAATTTGTATGTGCAACCTGTTAGGTTCACATGTCTGTCTTTGGCTCCTTTTGAAAAGATACCCGCATTTCCCTTGATAAATCCTGGCCAAAGGCCTCAACAAGTTGGAACTGCCTTTGCCAGAAACTGTGGACATAAAATACTTTCCAGGTGGTACTCAATTCCTTGCAGAATCAAGTCCCAAACCAGGGAGTTCTTGTTAGAGTCTCTACAGTGAAGCTACTGATGGTTATGATGATCACATAAGCAGTGCAGCCTAAAGGCTTGTTCACAGGCTTAAAAGAAAAGCCTGTAACTACAAGCTTTCACAGAATAAGTTTATTTAGCTTTCAGTAAATTAAGTGTTCTATCTAATAGATTTTTTCTAATTCCTCTGTTGGCTAAATGCTTCCCCTATTACTAACATGTGAAATGATCTAGAGCGTTAGTGTTTGCATTATGCAGTTATTTTCACAGGCCTTGGAAAAATGACAGCCTCTGGCAAAATTTACTTGAGGAAAAAATTTCCATATAGAGATTTTTACTGTTCAATGAGGAGTGATTTGGGCAAGTTCCTATTTCCGTTGCTCTGCAAGAAAACAGGCAATGACTAGTAAATGAGTTGGAAATTATTCCTATAATTAACACGTTTTCAAAGCAGCCGTTGGAAACTGTGCATGTGGCGACAAACTGATGAAGCCGCAGTTGCACAAAAACAAAAGGTCACAAGAATGTGAGGGATGCCATAGTAGAAGCTATTTTAAAGAACTTTTCCCATATTGAAGGCAGACTCTGAATAAGATAGTGACAACACCATCGTGCCCTGCTTAGTTTCATTGTCTTGACAGTGAGTCTCCCAGTAATGAATGCCTACTGCTGTCAGCATACACGGAGGCACTTGGAAACCCTTGCAGGGAAAAGAAAATAGGAGATGTGGGGAGAGGGAAGTTTAGGATGAATAAAATAAAAGCAATCAGCAAAGTATATTGGCAACAAGAAGAGAGATTTGTTTGGCCAAATGTTGATTTACGGTGTAAATAATCACTCAGCCAGCGTACACTAATGACGTGTGGCATGCCCTGAACAATTCAATATGAATTCTTTTCAAATGGTGTAGCTCAGTTCTGCACTTTAATTTTTCCTCTCAAAAGCATGATTGTATTTCTGTGGGTCTTTCCAGAGTGCTTCAGATAGTTCCCTGCATTCAAATTCTGCCTGCTTTGCTGTATAAGAGAAAAATATCTTCATACAGATTCTCCCTGTTTATTTTTGTTTATGAAAATAGGAATCAAATTCACATTAAAGTTCTAATCGCATTCATTTTAAGCAGCTAAAAAGAACGAACAGCTGGAAAAGCACTACACAAGCATATTTATGAAGGTTTTACACAAGCCCCCACGCACATACTCCTGCCATGGCATCCACTTGTCTACATCATTCCTAATGTTCTTGTTGCTGGGCCTGATCTAAATCCCCTTGCAATGAGTATTTTTCATTTGGTTTCAGATTGCCTGGGATTCAGTTGAGGCATTTGAGCTATAAAGAGCATAACAGGAATGTGGCTCAGAAGGGGGAGGAGGATTTGAGTGGTATTTTCAGTGTTAATAAACAGCCAAGCAGGCAACCTATAGCTGAAATTTCAAGACGTATCAACAAGAAAGCAGAAACTGTCCTTCTGACTGCTCTGGTATATAACAGAGTGATAGGTAGCTCCAATTAACCCTTAAATCTTTCTTAGAAGAGCCTGAGAATAGAAGTCTGAGCCTGTTAAAGATCCAATTCATTCCATTATTTTAGATTTTCTTACTTCCTTTTTTTTTTTTTTTCATGATCCCAAACTCCATCCATTATTCCTTTCAGGTTATGTCTCAGTCTGTGGGGTGAATCCCATTGAACAACACTGTTATCCTTACATGAACATTCCTAACTTTAAGCAGTACCTTACTCAAAAAATATTATTTAGTGAGCACTACTCACTTATCTCTCTTCTTTCTCCCTTGAAGTGAATGTCTGTATAATATCCTGTTTTAAATCACTGTCATTAGCAGTTGGTGGCAATGAACTAACAGGATTTATCTCTCTCCTTATTTTCTGCTTTATTAATAAAAAATTCACATCACCCTCAGTTTTGATCAGGAAACACTGAGGACGCAGAGAAGGCCTTCTACCTATGCTTTCCTTTTGCCTCTTTATGTTTGTCATAGTGAAAGAACACCAGGTGTGAGTTTTCTTCTTCCTCTTACACTTCTTGTAAGTTACTCCAGTGATCTGAGTATATTCATCTACCACTACCTTGTCCATGAAAGTGATCCACTTGCATTAAGCTTATGTGGTGTAGCACATACAGCCAGTTCCATGGTAACAGATAGCATGTCATCTGTTAGCTTCATTTGAAGTCTGCAATGGGACATACCATAATCTTCTTTAAAATATTTCTGGGGTTACTTTTACATGCTTGGAAAGATAAGGGAAAAAATAATTCTTCCTCTGGAAATAACACCACATGTATCTTTCTTTTATGGCAGAGCACAGGGCAAAGCAAGGTATACATAAAGCAGTGGATGTTTACAAAGTTAACATCAGCTCTTAACGTTTTGTGATCCATGGGACCATGAAAAAAGCCTGCTTTTCTGACAAACACTTCATATGGAAAAAGAAGTAATCAAACTTCTGTATACAAAATTGTCTCTGGAATGGTGGAAATTTGCTTTTGCAAAGAAGAATACTTATAAAAGTGGAAATACCCCAATGTCAGACTTTCACTGAATTTTGTATGTAGTTTGGACATCAGTAACTTTTCTGGAAAAAACACACACTCCTCCCTACACCGGCCCCAAAATACACAAAAAAATCCCTCCTGAACTCAGAACTCAAAAAACTAACCCAACAACAAAACCAACCAAAAAACCCAAACAACCAAAACACAAGCAAACCCAAACCAAAATTGAAACCTACCACATTCTTTGTGAGTTGTTTGTCATTTTACTAGAGATTTTATTTTAGGAAAAGGTTTATTTTTTATTTATTTTATTTATTTATCTATTTATAATTAAATAACTTTGCAAACTCTGAAAAGGAATCAGGAGGAAAAGTCGCAGGGCTATATAAAAAATCATTTCCTGGTTATTTAGGTTAAAACGCGCCCCACAGCAAAGTGATAAAATGATTCATAACTGAACATTAGCATTGCCTCTTTTCCAAGGAGTTTTATTCCTCCTTTACTAAATGCAAAGACAGCCAGGAAAGCATATCTTGTAAGAATATCAAATAATATTTAACAGCTTCCATTCCTCTCTTGCTCTTTTATAAAGCAATTCACTCGTTGCTGTCTTTTTTAAGAGATGGGTGTTTCCTTTATCCCAGAAATAGAGAAAGTGTGACATGTAGATGCCTTATTCCTCCCACTCCCAGCAGCCTCTGTAGATAAAAATTAAATAGAAATAGCTGAAGTCTTCCTGTGTCACAGTCTGCTGTCATACAGCAAAAGGTTCCTAGTGATGAAAATCTTTGCTACAAGAATGAGTTGTCCCCCCACCAGTTTCCTCAGCTAGCCTAAGGGTCTTTTAGCCTGAAACAAGTCAAAAGAGAAGACTTTCATGACTACAATATTAATACTATAAGAGCAATCCAAGCTTGCTCATATTCTTCTCATGAGCCATTAATCTAATTCTCTTTCATTCAGCTTTGCTGAAAGATACAGATTGTATTTTACATCACTTTTTCATAAAATGCCATAATTCAAGCTTGACTGAAGCTCAGGCTGTGAGTTCTAACTCTGTGTTTCTCTCAGTTGAGCAGCATTTACGCATTTGTAACTGTTAACTCTGCAGCTGCTAAAGCAAGGAGGAGATTGGATCATAACAGATGCCGTTTCAGATTCCCTTTATTCCAGAAGAGAAGCTGAATACTGCCAGCAGCTTACAGACCTATTGGGCAATATTGTAATTTGGACTGTTACCTTCCACTGAGAAAGCATTCCAAACTTTATGACACTATGCATTAAAAGCTCTCTAGAACACTACTTTGGTAATTAAGAGGCATGAAACATTTTGTTAAGTAACAGTCACTTCTGCTGTGTGGGTGACGGATAGAAATAGTTAACAAAATGTAGCCAGGTGTTCCAGGCGTTATCGCACTGGGCCGGGTTAAGCCTTGGGAATGGTAAAGAAAACACCAGGTGTCAATGCCCTGCTCTGGCCTAAGCCTTGGGAACTGTAAAGAGAACTATGAAGGGTAAAGATCAGTTAGCAAAACAAAGCAGGCGGTTTGCAGGATAAAGCAGGATGTGCATCTCAAAGACAGACCAAACAGTGTGACTATAACCCTTAGTATTGTTAAATCGGGCCAATAAGGGAGTAAAAGAGTAGAAAGTTACTGTTTAGCACTCAGTAGACTATAAAAGGGACGCGAGATGCAAAATAAACTATTTCAGATTTCACCGGAACTGGAGTCCATACTTGCAACGCCACAAATGGTACCCAGCGTGGGGCCCTTTATATTTTCACATTGAAACCGAAGAGATTGAAATGGGGTGCCACGGGGAAATCGGCTGGGATTCAATCTGGCAGGACCAGGATCAGGAGGTAGATACCTCAGAGGCAGACGCCTCGGAACAGAGCCTTGTGAGCCCAGAAGACACTGCAGTGGAATTAAGGTGAACAGCCGACCTGGGTGGAAGAGGATAAAGATGGGCAATCAAATGAGCAAAGAAGAAACAGCAGTACTTAAACTCTTCCAGCATATCCTCTCTACAAGAAGCATTAAGGTTGATGAAAGCCTTGTAAAGCACCTATTGTTGTCATGCAAGGAAAGAAGGTATTCCCTGGAACTGCCGACAGCGACAGCGTTTGATGTGGAGACTTTGGAAAAGATTGGTGCAGAACTGTGGGATGCAGTTACAAAAGGCAATGACACTGTCAAAAAATTGTTAGTCATTTGGAGAACTATTTTAGAGACGTTAAAGTAAAAAAATGAGATCATGGAGCCCAGTGTCCATTCCTCCCCCCCCGCCCCCCCCCCCCGAACTTCCACCAGTTGCCGCCACGGCTACAAAGACTGAGGACAGAGATGAAGATGATCCTTTTGACTCAGGCCCTATTGACTCCGAGAAGGAGCCTGTGCACGTTCATGAGACTGCTGTTGCTGCTCCTGAGGTTCTGATGCCTGATAATTCTGACGTTGACCTGGATGGTCCTTTTGACCTGGAACCTATCCATCTGGAAAAGGAGCCTGATTTTTATCCCCCAGATCCTCAAGTTAAATGCACAGCTGTAAAGGGAGAACCGAGACGACTGGGGGGTGCAGATGTATTGTGTGCTTTCCTGGTGGTGTATGTGCTAGATCAAGACCCGCGGTGGGAAGGTGTCTCGTATGTTCTTATCAGGGGTATCAGACAGACTGTGATGGACCGTGGACTTGGGACCCCATATACAAGTCATTTGGTACAGTCTCTCTGTGATACTCATGTGCTTGAAGTTGGTAAATATAAGTATGTCCAGGTTTCTGAAAAGTTGCATATTAGGCCAAGATCTCAGAGCAATCACCAAAATCACAGAGGATATTTGTCCAGTAGTAGCTAATTTGTATGATTTATTGAAAAAATAGAATAATAATCAGAAATGGTTTGCCATCCTGGATTTAAAAGATGCTTTCTTTTGTTTACCATTGGCCAAAAGAAAGCAAACATTTATTTGCTTTTGAATGGGAAAATCCTGACACAGGAAGAAAAACTCAATTAACTTGGGCAGTATTACCACAGGGCTTTAAAAACCGTCCAGAAACTTTTGGAAATCAGCACGAGAATTAGCATCATGAAAGTCACCTGCTCAGACGGAGACTCTGTTGCAATATGTGGATGACCTGTTAATTGCTACAGAAACAAAGGAAGATTGTATCTAGTGGACAGTGGAATTATTAAATTTTCTATGACTGAACGGTTATTGGCTATCCAAACAAGACCCAACTAATCCAAACCCAAGTTTCCTACCCAGGATATGAAATAACAGGAAGACAGGGAGACCATGGAACTGCTAAAAAAGAAGCCATTTGCCAGACTCCACGACCATCGTCCGTGAAGGAGTTCCGGACATTCCTGAGAATGATTGGATGGTGCAGACTTTGGATCCATAATTATGGTGTTCTAGTAAGACCATTGTATGAACTGATGAAGGGAAACCCTCTCTCTCTGGACTGGACTGACTGTGTTCTGGTAAGACCACTGTATGAACTGTTGAAGGGAAACCCTCCCTCTCTGGACTGGACTGAGCCAGCAGAGGAGGTTTTTAGAAATTAAAAATGGAGCTAATGAGAACTCCAGCTTTGGGACTTCTGCATGTGTCTAAACCATTTTGGCTATATTCGTATGAAAAACAGGAAATAGCTTTGGGGGTCCTTGCTCAGAAACTAGAACCCAACAGAAGGGCAGTGGCATATTTTTCAAAACAGCTGGATGAAGTGAGCAAAGGATGGCCCGGATGCCTAAGGGCTGTGGCAGCAGTTGTCATGAATATTGAAGAGGCTTGCAAATTCACCTTGGGACAAAAGATTACTGTATTAGTGTCCCATGTGGTATCAGCAGTCCTGGAGCAGAAAGGAGCCCGCTGGTTATCTCCTTCACGTTTTTTATAATACCAGGCCATCCTTGTGAAACAAGATGATATAGAAATTGTGGTCACTAATGTTGTGAATCCAACATCCTTTTTGCAGGAATGATTGACAGAACCACTAGCACACGACTGCTTGACCACCATAGAGACTGTATATTCGAGCCAACCAGACTTGAAAGAAAAACCTCTGGAAGATACCGATTCTTGGTTTACTGACGGTAGTAGCTTCATGAACAATGGTGAACAAAAGGCAGGATATGCCATTACCACTATTTCACAAGTAATAGAAGCTAAACCTTTACCCACAAACACCTCTGCCCAGAAGGCAGAAATAATAGCGTTAGCGAGAGCCCTGGAATTGGCTAAAGATAAAAGGATAAATATTTGGACTGATTCCAAATATTTGGTGTGGTCCATGCATATGGTGCTATCTGGAAAGAACAAGGACTTTTGAACACACAAGGGAAACAGATTAAACACGCCACAGAAATTCTACAATGACTGGAAGCTGTTCAGCTACCTGTAGGAGAAGCTATTATGTACTGTAAAGGACATCAACAAGGTGACTCTGATCAGGTAATTGGAAATAATTTGGTCGATTTTGAAGCCAAATGAGCAGCTGACCATGAAAACCCCAAGCAGAATGAGATAGAGGAGAAAAATGAATGATTGCAAAACATCACTTGGGGGCAACTGAAAAGTAACAGCTTGAATATGTGTGCTTGTAAAGTAGCTTTTATTAGAGGCTGTGATTTTGTGTATAAAGCCACCTGTATTTACTAGCCAGTTGATAATAAGAAACTACACCTTGTATTGTAAAGCAGGTAATGGAACAAATTAAGAGAGTGGGAGAACTTCACTGATAAGAAATTTTTTTGGCTAGTGCCTCGCTGCCATCAGCATCTTCAACATGCTGTTGCACCTTATAATAGTTACTCTGCTAATGTAAATCTGTGTGTACTTTGCCATAGTAGTGACAGGTGAAACTCTGCATTGACAAGGTGCAAGGGCTGAGATTGGCCATATGCCTGCTATCACAGTCAAGGGCAAGACTGGGTTGGCTTCTGTGTTTGCCACTGTTATAAAAATTCCGTCTTGGCCATGATCTGATTTAATTATTTTTTTATTACAATTGATTAATATCGACAGGCAATAAGCAAGCAGCGCTGGGTGCGCCAGGGAGTCTCCGCTCCACCCAAGACGCACACCGAGATTTCTGGGGTACAGTCTCTTATACTCCTTGGTCTTGGGTTTCAGCCAATCCTGTCGTCTCCTTCACCCAAATACCGACGTGATTCTTTTTCATTGTTCTCCTCCTGTTGCTGGGATCTTATCTTCGGGTGATGAAACTTCTTAAAAAGTCATTGAATTCCTTGGCAATACATTAACAGGGAATGTCTGTCACAAGCTTAACCACTATCTTAGCCCCCTCAATTTTTAGGCCATTTCTCCTGATCTTCCAAAGTATATAAAGGCCACCATTGGTTACAATATTTTATCAATGTTTTCTTGTTTACTGAGCCCCCAGGAAACCCTCTCAGTTCTTTCCAATGTGCCAAAATGCACCCTAAAGGACTCTTTTTCAAGATCTCTCCACTCTGCCAATTTCCCATTATTAATCTTGCATTCACACACATACACACACAGGATCCCACAGACATACTCCACAGTTACAACACTTGAAACAGAGACAACAATTAATAACACAGTTATAACTATTTGTCACCAATACCAAAATCACAAGTCCAAGTCAAAACTATAACAAGCCACAACATAAGCCAAATACCAGTAAAAATCCAAAACTTTTTCTAGAAAACGCCCACTGCGTCTTGCAGGACCTAAACCACAAGAAGCCCCCTGCTTCTTGTGGGTGTATACCAAAGGGACGCTAGCAGCTGGGTATACGTGTTTACCCACGAGATTTCTTCTCTCGATTTACAGAAGGCTTCCAAGCTTTGTGTACGCTTACCAAAGCAGTTTACCAAACAGAGATGCCCCCTGCATCTTACAGACTATATAAATGAAAAGAATACCTTTTATGAGATGGTCCTTGTCTGCTCCTGCCGGGATCCGAATTAGTTAAGGGGTCCCTCCGGGAAAAAAAAGAACTCCCGAGGGCCCTAGGGAAGCCCTGTCCTCAGCGGGTCCTGCAGCCAGGCAGAGAGGGTCCCATCTGAGGTGCCAAATTGATTCGGAGAAAACTCCAGGAACTGGTCAACAAAGTTTTAAGTTGACAAGCAGGTATTCTTTGCCGGGAGACATGGGCATGCATACAACAATGTGGTGGTCTTTAAGGGTCGTTTACTTTCCCAACAAGCTTAATTAACGTTACAGACATAGCAATCATCCTGCCCTTTTACTTACCAGTTAGTTTAACTGCTTCCATCCTGGACATAAGCTAGTCCGGGATACTCCCCAGTAGATGTTTACACATCTTAATGGCTTTATTAACACCAAACATAGCAATTATCCTGTATTTTTATTTTACTCCTGGTGGGACTGAAGGGAGGGGAGGATGGGGGAGCCGATGGAGAAGGATGGGGTGGTATTGGTGGGTAAATGCCTTCCCGATCACCTCTCGAGTCCCGCCTTTGATAAGGGTGTGGTAAATTATCTAAAGGCTCCCATGATGATTTATTTGGTTTATTCATCTTCCCTTTCTTTTCTTTTAAGGGAAATAACGAAACTGTTATAGATGACTCTTTCCATAATGCAGCATAATCACTCTCCTCTTGATTGAAAGGTTCCTTACCATTTACATATAGATTTAAAGCCTGACAAATCCAATCATCAAAATCACAGTATCACAGTATGTTAGAGATTGGAAGGGACCTCAAAAGATCATCTAGTCAATCCCACTCCCGGAGCAGGAACACCTAGATAAGGTTACACAGGAACGTGTCCAGGCGGGTTTTGAATGTCTCCAGAGAAGGAGACTCCACAACCTCCCTGGGCAGCCTGTTCCAGTGTTCTGTAACCCTCACTGAGAAGAAGTTTCTTCTCAAGTTTAAGTGGAACCTCTTGTGTTCCAGTTTGTACCCATTGCCCCTTGTCCTATCATTGTTTGCCACTGAGAAGAGCCTGGCTCCATCCTCGTGACACTCCCCCTTTATATATTTATATACACTAATAAGGTCACCCCTCAATCTCCTCTTCTCCAAACTATAGAGACCCAGGTCCCTCAGTCTTTCCTCATAAGGGAGATGCTCCACTTCCTTAATCATCTTAGTTGCCCTGCGCTGGACTCTCTCCAGCAGGTCCCTGTCCTTTTTAAACTGAGGGGCCCAGAACTGGACACAATATTCCAGATGCGGTCTCACCAAGGCAGAGTAGAGGGGAAGGAGGACCTCTCTCGACCTACTAACCACCCCCCTTCTAATACACCCCAGGATGCCATTGGCCTTCATGGCCACAAGGGCACAGTGTCAGCTCATGGTCACCCTGTCGTCCGCTAGGACCCCCAGGTCCCTCTCCCCTACATTGCTCTCTAACAGGTCGTTCCCCAACCTATACTGGAACCTGGGGTTGGTCCTGCCCAAATGCAGGACTCTACACTTTCCCTTGTTATATTTCATCAAGTTATTCCCCGCCCAACTCTCCAGCCTGTCCAGGTCTCGCTGAATGGCAGCACAGCCTTCTGGCGTGTCGGCCACCCTCCCAGCTTAGTGTCATCAGCAAACTTGCTGATAGTACACTCAGTTATCATTGATGAATATATTAAATAATACTGGGTCCCGAATATTAGCCAATATAGTCAGGTCATATTTCCTCTTTGATCCACACTTCCATACAGTAATGGACCATTTTTTATTTTTTTTTTACTCTTTCCCTCCTGGGACGGCTAAAAGCCCCAGTACTTAAGTGTTAACCCCAAGGGACTGTCTGGGGGTATATCTGGTAATTCGCTCCCTGTCTTATTCCTGGGACCTCTCCGTGGGCCCCTCCCTGGGTTAGAGTTACGACTCCTACTCTGACCCGTTTCCCGCCGGGTGTGTCTCCTCTCAATCAATCACTATCACTTCCCTCCTTCAGCGGCCAAGTCCCTCGCGGGAGATTGGAAACGCGCTTAGAAGAGGTCCACACTTGCTTCACAGATCCCGATGCCCTGGCCCGTATTTCCACAGGTCCAGGATACCCAGTCCGTGTCTCAATGGTGCACAAACACAAATCACCAAGCACTCCTTCTCTGCACCGGCCAATTCCCTCAGGGGAGATTGGAACCGCGGTTAGAGGAAAACATCACAGTCACACTCACACACCGGCCCTCCCACCCAACCGAACGATACTCACAGTCCATTGTTCTCGTCCGGGTCTTCGTGCACAAGAATTACGGGTACCTTATACTGCAGTTTTTACGGGAGCTCGAATTCCTTGGTTATTGCCTCTCTGTTCGTTGATCTCGTGGGACTACCCGGGACTACAACTCCCGAGCCACAAATTGTGGGGCGCCTCCTCGTAAAAGCTATAGTCCCAGGCAGCCACACAGAGATCACGTCGGGGTCACCAATTTTGTTATAAAAATTCCGTCTTGGCCATGATCTGATTTAATTAATTTTTTATTACAATTGATTAATATCGAGAGGCAATAAGCAAGCAGCGCTGGGTGCGCCGGGGAGTCTCCGCTCCACCCAAGACGCACACCGAGATTTCTGGGGTACAGTCTCTTATACTCCTCGGTCTTGGGTTTCAGCCAATCCTGTCGTCTCCTTCACCCAAATACCGACGTGATTCTTTTTCATTGTTCTCCTCCTGTTGCTGGGATCTTATCTTTGGGTGATGAAACTTCTTAAAAAGTCATTGAATTCCTTGGCAATACATTAACAGGGAATGTCTGTCACAAGCTTAACCACTATCTTAGCCCCCTCAATTCCATTTCTTATATAGTTACATATTGAATACACAAGTTTCACCTCATCCCCTAACAGAATGTATCCCTTGATTACCTAACCCCCTTAAGGTATTCAAACAGTTAAACAAAACACCCTCTGTAGTTAGCAAAGCATTTGAGACATTCAAGTATTTAAACAAAGTACCCCTTAAAGTAACAAATACTTTGATTAGGAAGGATTATTCCTTTGTTCCTTCTTTTCTTTTCATCATTGTATTTACAGGAACTCCCATCTTAATCTGATCATTCGTATACATTCTACACATGATTTTCGATTCCTCCCAAAGTGCAATGATAACAAGGACTCCTAAGTTTCTGACACGAATCATTCCTATATACCTCACACCACGAAGAAGAACCTTTAGCTCTGATGTTGGCTGCAACCCAGCAGGCGTGGAGCAGTGGGGACACATGCCATGACTGACCTTGATGTGAGGGATGGCCTCCCCTGTTATCAGAGAGCCATCCAGGAGAGAAGGGCAGGACCAAGCAGCCTGTGATTGGCATATGCAGGAGATATGATCTAGTCCAAATCCCCTGCTCAAGTAGGGTCATCTAAAGCAGGTATTGATAGTAGATATATATATATAAAAAAAAAAAGAAAAGAAAGAAGAATGCAAGGATTTTCTCCACATGAAGAGTTAGCAAAAGCACAGTTTGTACTAAATTCTTTAAATTTGTGTAGTTTTGATTCTCTTTCTGCAATACAGCGATTGTGACATCTGATGGACAATTCCTTGCCCAAACCACCAGCTCTATATAAAGACCTACATGATAATGAGTGGAAATGACCAGTGCCAATGCTGACATTGGGTCAAGGATATGGCTGTGTACAGCTATCGACAGGACCATACTGGCTGCCAGTGAAATGTATAAAGCCCTAGAACTCAACAACATAAAGAAGTGGCAATGACAGAAATCTTTGTAATATCTGTTCTATCATGTGTGACCATGAGTAATGGACAAGTCTACTGGGCACATTTGTTAAAATCCTGTTCAGACCTGTTACATGGTGTGTAGGATTCACTCATATGCCACATGTTATAAAGGTTCAAGCAACTTCAAATCAGACTAATCTTACTGAAATAATGCTGCCCAGAGTAGTGGGTGGTTATGTTACACAAGTCAAGCAGTGATAGAGCTGACACGCCAAACTGTAAAAAGCTTTTAGTAAAACAAAAAGGGGGAAATGTGAGTGATGGATGGAAATAGTTAACAAAATGGATCCAGGTGTTATCGCACTAGTCCGGGTTAAGCCTTAGGAACTGTAAAGAAAACACCAGGTGTCAATACCCTGCTCCGGACTAAGCCTTGGGAACTGTAAAGAGAGCTATGAAGGGTAAAGATCAGTTAGCAAAACAAAGCAGGCGGTTTGCAAGATAAAGCAGGATGTGCATCTCAAAGACAGACCAAACAGTGTGACTATTTATAACCCTTAGTATTGCTAAATTGGGATGATAAGGGAGTAAAAGAGTAGAAAGTTACTGCTTAGCACTTAGTAGACTATAAAAGAGATGTGATCATAATCCATAGAGAGCTGACTTCTTGTATTTTGTACATAACAGCACAGAGAGGATTAGTAGGACTCCTCATCTTCTGTAGCTTACAGGCTACAGTAAGAGCTGGAGCATCTCTCTATAGTTCCACATCATGAAAAAGCTTTCATTTCTTTGCTTCATTTCCTTTGGGTTTGAACAGCTCATCCTTCTGTATCTAAGAGGATGTTTTACTTTAACCTACACAGTCAAATCTTCAGGTACATTACACTGAGACTTGCAGTTTGTCAACTGAGGATTCATTCATGAATGTCTTCTGATTGTAACTTTCCTGTAAACATGAAAGAAAACAACCACTAGGAAGCACTATAAGAAATTCTTTGCTAAAAAGCATCTAATTCTGCATAAGCATTATTTTCTTCTAATGTCTTGGGGAAAAAAAAAGCATTCATAGCTTAGGTCTACTCAGAGGTGCACACCCTTGTGAATCATGCAGAGGCATCTATTGTTTAAGGCTACTGGAGAATACAGATATATCTTGCACATTTTCTTCTGGAATTGTTTTCAGAAATGCCATCTAGAGGGGCAACACAGAAACATGCTGTCAGAGAATAGGCAGCATCTAATGTGAGGCAATTATTTCTCCAAATAAAGCCCAATCTCTGAATGGCTGATAAAAAAATGGGGTAATTGCAAGTATAAACATTGATTTGGGAAGAGAGGCAGCTTCAAAATAAGCAAAGTTTGCCTCAAGCAGCCGGTGTGTGCACTCTGCAGAGGAGAAGAGTGAATGGCTCTAAGAAAATGTTCAGTGGAGCTCTACATGTGAATTCGAAATATACAGGTTTAGTAGCAGTTCAGAGAATTGATCATCATGACTCTTTTAATTGCTCCAGTGGTATTTAGTAGAAGCTGTTATTAAAGCAAATCAAGTCCAGAAAGCTCTGTGATCCACATTACTTATACTAGAAGATGCTCTAAATGACATGAAGATAATAGTGCACAGAGGGAATGTAAACCTTAGTTACCAACTAACAGCACAGCCATTTGACTTTTTACGAATCTTAACTTTTTAGAAGACTTTATTGTAAGACAGGAAGATCTAAGGAGGTAATTAAATATTCTTAGCTTATGGAACAATTTTAATTAATTAAATTTAATCTTTTTGTTAGAAAAATGTTGCTTTAATTTTGAAATTGTAAATTCAAGAAGGAGAACATGATGATGGTACTTCCTTTATTTGTTCAAGTACAATTAAATTGCTTTGATTACATGTAGTAAATTTAATTACTAGCTATGACAGTGAAATGGTAAAATGTAGCCTTCTCAAAGGACAAAAGCTGGTCTATGATTTTTTTTATTTTTTTTTTTTTTTTGGCCATATGGTATATTCTAGACAGCTCACGAGCAAAAGAAGATGGACTGTAACAATGAAATAGCAGGGAGCTCTCACCCTAAATGTTAGAGAAATAATCCTTTGGTTGAAGCGTTAGTAACCACATGGTTTTAAAGCAGGCATTTTCAACTAAAGAATATTTAGTCACTGTGGTCAGAGCACATTGAGTGGCTGACAACTATGACATCCAATGTACCACTGGATGGTCACATTTAGTAAGAAGTTATGCCAAGATACAAAGGCATATCAGTAAAGACCCTTATCCTACAAGGTGCTGAGCCTCCTGGACTGCAGAACATTTTATGCCTGCCATGGTTGAGGTCAAAACCCATAATTATTTCTACAGACACTGAAACAACTCTCTGGAACCACTTGGAAACATGAAACTTGCAGAGGAACATGTTTTCTCACAAAATCTGAATGCAGCATCAGAGTAAATTGCCACCGGAGAGGGATAAAGTGAGCTAGGTCAAAATACGGTGTTTGCTTTATTCCCTGCAAGAATTTCAGTCTCTGGATATGTGACAGGTTATGTTCTCAACTTGTTCTTCCACAATATTTTATTTCTTATGTAAATGAGATCCAGATGTTATCTGGAGTTTACCAACTTCTCACAATTCTAGTCTCACTTTGAAGCTTCCTGTTTCAGGATACTTGAAAGAGAAGATAATTTTCCTAGAGGGTGACAAAACCTGATGCCCTTTCAGAAGGAATGGGAATTTTGAAACAGGCTTCACTATGCTGCGAGTCTTTGAAGTAAAGGCCACATCTATCTGCCATGCCTGTTGCTATCTGCTATGACTGATAATTCAGTTATTGGTTGCTGACACAATTTACAGTCACTTCTGCTTTCCTACATTAGGATCCTGAAGCATCAGAAAAGCAGGAAAAAAGAAAAATGCAATGACATTCACACATATGAGGTTCAGGCCCTGTAAGTTTGTTTTCTAAGAGAAGAAAAAAACAAAGTGAGGCTTAATTTTTTCCTCAGTGATTAAATAGATGAAGTTTTACAACAGCCTGTACCTATGAAATTAACACCCAAGTGGCAAAAGTTTTGCCATTCTCTATAACAAAAATCCCAAATTGTGATGTGCAGTCACAAAATCCCAAAATTATGACAAGAAAAGCACAACAAAGCCCTCTTGAGAATGAGAAGATATAATGCTCAGTACCTGCTCTCGGGCGTCCTGGAGCACAGCTCACAGAGTGCGAATGTCCAGACCCTGCTCCCACAGCCAGGACAGAAAGATCATGTTGGGCATCTTCCACACATGGTGAGCTCTGCAACAGCAATGACAGCATTGCTCTCTCTCCTTGCTTTCCCACCTCATATTCTACCTGTGTACCCACCTCTCCTCTCTGGTGCCCATTCTCATGCATCTTGGAGCACAGCTCACAGAGCTTGATCATCCGACCCTGCTCCCACAGCTGAAGAGACAGGACAGAAAGCTGGTGCTGGGCATCTTCCAGATGCTGTGAGCTCCACAACGGTGCCATCAGCATTGCTCTCTCTTCTCGCTTTTAACCTCAATCACCATCTGCATACCTGCTTCTCCTCTCTGGTGCTCTCTCTCGGGCATCCTGGAGCACAGCTCACAGAGTGCAAATGCCTGGACCCTGCTCCCACAGCCAAAGAGCCAGGACAGAAAGCTGGTGCTGAGTGTCTTCTACACACTGTGAGCTCCACAACAGTGCCAACATCGCTGGCCTTTTGCCTCACTTTCCCACCTCAAACTCTATCTGAATACCTTCCTCTCCTCTCTGATTCCTGCTCTCGGGCATCCTGGAGCACAGCTCACAGAGTGATAACATCCGTACCCTGCTTCCACAGCTGAAGAGCCAGGATAGAAAGTTCGTGCTGGGCATCTTCTAGACATAGTCAGCTCCACAACAGTGCCACCAGCATTGCTTTCTCTCCTCGCTTTCCCACCTCAAACTCCATTTGCATACTGCCTCTTCTCTCTGGTGCCGCTCTTGGTCCTCCAGGAGCATAGCTCACAAAGTGCGAATGTCTAGACCCTGTTCCCACAGCCAAAGAGCCAGGACAGAAAGCTGGTACTGGGTATCTTCTACATATGGTGATCTCCACAACGGTGCCAACAGCATTGGTCTCTCTCATCGCTTTCCCACCTCAAACTCTCTCTGTATATCTGCCTCTCCTCTCTGGTATCTTGCATCGTGGCTCACAGAGTGAGAATGTCCAGACCCTGTTCCCACAGCTGAAGAGACAGGACAGAAAGCTGGTGCTGGGCATCTTCCAGCTGTGGTGAGCTCTGCAACAGTATCACCAGCATTCCCTCTCTTCTTATTTTCCCACCACAAATGCCAACTGTGTACTGCCTTTCTTCTCTGATGCCTGCTCTTGGGCATCCTGATGGAAAAAGACTCTTGATTTCTTCAGAGAGTTTTGGTGCATCCTAAATATTTGAAACTTTGGAAAAGTCTCAAAAATACAGCAAAGCAAACTAAAGAACGAGCTAGGGAAGTGGCTGAAATGGTAGAGCTTAGTCAGAGAACCTGTAACTAAAACTTGTGGAGGGATGCTCCCTTGAAGGAGACACTTGAACCTGTACTGACTGCTTTAGATCTTTATACAGTGGATATCAGACTTATGGCAGTGCCAAGAAATACTTCTAGAAATGTGACTGTGAAGTTATGCATAAGATTATGGGGGAGGATAAAGCAACAAGTTTTAAACATTTGTCTTCTGAAAAGGCTGTATAAAAGTCTTAAGAGGCAGCTGTGCTGTAGGCCATGTTGCTGTAGGGTTTAGCTTAGGGACTTGGTTGTATTCTATCTTTGTGAAGAGAGGCTGTCTAACCATAAACATGAACATCCAAAATTATTTGCAAGGCCTCAGTCAATTTCACTGCTTGCATTTATTTTCCATGTATCCCACCACTGAAGTGGGAATGAGGGTTGGTTAACTCTACATCTTAATCACTATTTATGTGTTATGTGTTGTTTTAAGGAAGAGTTCAAAGAAGAGGATACATCTGTCTCTAAGGAAACACCAGACTTGTACCAGCATGTATAAAGGCCTTTTATTAAAAAGCTGTTAATAATGCAAGTTTATGTAGCTTTGTTAGTGAGGTGCATCCTAAAAAATGGTGTTGTCCCATCATTGCAGCAAGCTGATAACCTCTTAGAAGTGAAAATATGCACACTTAACATTTAGGGAAATCTAGGAAACTGATGCTGGATTTGAGTGTGCTTTCAACCAAGGTGAGTGACACATGTCTGTCTTAAGTGCCTGGATTTAGGATCTTTTGCATGCTCTGGGATGCTCTGCCTTTTTACACTGACCTTGTTTCTGCCCCACCTTCCACCTTGTGAAGGGTCTTAGCCTCATTAGTTAGGGAGTTGCGTTGAGGCTGGCACCATTTCAGGGAAAGCAGGATCACCCATCCACATGTTTTCCTCCCTACCTGAATTTCCCCATATTCCCAGCTGCCTCCTGAGAGGCTCAACTTCTCTCCTGCTTCACTCAAGTGTCTTACTGCAACATAAGGACCACGGCAGTCCTAGTGCTGCTGCGAATCATTTCTGTAAATCCCTGTGGAGTGACAGGAGGTGCTGCACTTTCCAGGGCTGACTGGACAAAGGTGGCTGTATGGTGGTAAAAGCTTGGGCCAATTCAGTGGCCAAGTTTTATGTTGGATCCAGTACCAACATCTCAGGGGTATTTGTTCCTTCTTGAGATTTGCAAAGTTATATAAGCTTAGTAGCTGTGTCTCATTGAAACCTACACCAGTAAAAGATGTCTACACTGAGATCTGCCAAGATTCATAGGTGCTTGCATACGTATTTAAGACCCTAATAGCTTTGAAAATTTAACTGCTAATACTGAACAGCTTGCAAGGCTACAGTAGCCTACATCTGTTTAAAACATAGCTGTGACTGATGGCGCTACCTGATTGTGCCTGTCATTCTGTATTATTTATTCTGCCCCTGCAGTGTATCTTAGCCAAAACCGATACTTATCGCTATTTATTATGAGAAAGGAAATGTCTGGTGTTGCTGTGATGTTGTTCCTTAAGTTCTTAACATATAGTGCCTTAGAAAATACAGGTTTTCGATGGAGTCGAAGACTTGTGTTTCATTGGGGATATAGGAGTGCTATGGCCTGTCTTTGCCCTCTTGCCTTTAGGTTTCTCATAACCATAGCCCTTTAATGGGTTTCTGACAACATTCAGTCAAATTTTCAGAGCTGTTTAGGAATGCCAGCCTGATACTGAAGTTTGTCTGCCTGCTTCTAGGCATCTGGCTGTTGTAAAGCATATCTAGCTGATGCAGAGGGTTGACCAATGTACAGGGGGGTTGTACAGGGGGGTTAGAGGAATTTACTTGTGTTAGAGGAATTTACTTGCCTAGACAAGGTATTGTCTGTTGTAAGTGCTTACTAAGCAGAACAAAGACACCAAGTCCTATTGATAAGCAAAAGCAGGCACCTGGTCGTATTGATAAGCAGACACCTGATTATAATGATAAGTAGCTATTGATAAGCAAAAGCAGGCGCTGGATACGGGAAGAAGCAGATGGTTTATGGCTGGGGCACCGACCAAACCCTAAGGCCATATGTGTAAAGACTAAAAGGTGACAAGTTCAAGAAGAGGAAGACTCATTTACTTCATCTGGAAGACCCCTACCCACAGGAGGAAGACTCACTTACTTCATCTTGAGACCCCTGCCCATGACCAGAGGGGGCACTGCGCAGGTGCAGAGGACTTTCTAGGTCATTATAATACGAAGCGGGGATAGAATATGAATATGTATAGGCGTATTGTGCAACCTTGTAACTTTAGAGGATAAATGTAGAGGGAAACAACACTGAGGCACGCATGACTTTTGGAGGACCAATCCCCCGTGCGTCTTCAGCTGAATAAAGCATACCTACTTTACAACTTTAACGAAGTTGTGGAGTCTATTCCGCTATCATAGCAAACAGAACTCTTACTGTGAATATAATGTAACTGAAGGGGTAGCCTCTGTTATCTAGATACCTCTGAAAGTAAAAGCCAAACTGTCAAGGAATCAAGACTGAGGTGACTATTTTTGAAATGTAGTATTAATGTGTAACACAAATGAGTGCATTTTCACTGATGTCAGTGAATTTTCTTCATGTTCCATAAGGGGATACAGATTGGCCAAAAGTAATGGGAAGCTTATGTCTGGCTGCAAGGAAAGCATCAAATTCATGGGGCTTTAAATAATGACCCACTGCAATATTCAGTTTGTGTGACTTTTGGCATGAGTCAGCAGTAAATACTAGTTGAAAACAGAAGCACAAATTATAGGGTAAATAATTCAGGCAAAAGAGAGGTCTCATTATGCATACATAGCAAAGGAAATGGGAGTAGAACCAAAAAAATACAATTGCTGGGAAGAACAACAGGAGTTTGGAGCACTCACTGCTAAAATTGTGGACACGATCCTCCTGGATGACACCTGAGATCAGAGAGGCACATTCACCTCCTTTGTTTGTGTGCCCTGACCACTAAAAAGTGTAAGACTTCTGCGTATGTCAGAGGGGGCTTTCTGGTCCATGACTGCTGGGTAAGAGGATATAACCAGCATTGTTCTCCTTTGGAAGATGATCTGATAAACCTCTGTGGATTGACTTTTAAAACCTTTCTTTTTTTACCCTTTTTTTGCTGGTAGGTTTCTCATGCGCAGGAAGAAGAGAACTTCATATTAAATTGTTTTTCTCCTCTTTCACTTTGCATTTCATTCAGTATTTAAATATATAGGTTTGGTTGATGACATAAGGCAGTTCTTATTTCCTACTCTATAGATAAAGAGCCACCTGAACAATGTCTTGCATGTCATTTGATAGGATGGTGTTTTTAATTTCTGGCACAAAACAGAGTCAAGATAGTCCGAAGAGATAAATTTGTCTAGCACTGTAACTGAGTTATCTGACTTACACCGGCTTCATTTGGAATCAGGAGGACCTTCAGAAATCAACAGGTCCCTTCCACAAGTGAGGTGAAAATTAAGGCAAATAACAGAATGGAGCCGTTAGCACAGTAAATTTTCTAGCTTGGCCATCTTTCAGTTCCTCTTGGAGCTTAGAATGCTTTGGCTTAATGTGTACTAGGCTTTTCACAGTGGGGAGGAGTATCACTGGTGTAGAATCATAGAATCATAGAATCATAGAATAGTTAGGGTTGGAAAGAACCTTAAGATCATCCATTTCCACCCCCCTGACATGGGCAGGGACACCTCACACTAAACCATGCCACCCAAGGCTCTGTCCAACTTGGCCTTCAACACTGCCAGGGATGGAGCATTCACAACTTCCCTAGGCAACCCACTCCAGTGCCTCACCACTCTTACAGTAAAAAACTACCTCATGTCCAGTCTTTGCTAGGCAAAGAACTTTGGTTTAGTCCACAGCTAAAAATGTTGTCTCTCAGCAAATTGGGATATAAAGTTTGGGAATTGCAGCAGACAGTATCCATCACTTGGAAAGGAGGACAACTTGCTATTCCATGATTAGATGTGAGGAAATAAAAAACAGTTAAGAATATGGATTCCTATGTTTTACCATCCTGGTAAACACGAGCTGTTGACAGCAGGAACGTTCTGCAAGGGTTTTGTGCTGCTTTGTATGCAACACATGGAAACACATGAAACACTGTGTAGACACCCCATTAGAGAGAAGTAGAGCTACCGTACTTTACCTGTAATGAGAGCATTAAGCCAACTAATATGACAGCATTGCACTCTGTAACTTCATTTTCCGGCAGTGGTTTTGCTTCGGCTGGTAGGAGGCTGACAGCTGAGGACTAACCCAAAGCCACTTCTAAAATGTTTTGAAATACAGGTCTTAGTAGATTATGATAATAGGGTATTGTTTCAGACTCGGGGCTTTCATATGGAAAATACCACTGTGCTGCAAAAGAAAATATACTAAAAAGCAAGGAGAGTGCACCTAAACCTTTCCTGTTAAGTCTTTAAGTAATTGCTTTGGGATGGAGAAAAGCTGCTTGATAAAATTGTTCTTATTTGTAAAAAATATTAGGAAATCACTTAAAGATGCAAAAGTTCAAACTGGAGCCATATGTGTGGAGCTGTAAGTAACTTCCTGCATATTACATCTTTCAGACTACAACACTTCACACTGTCTACTTTAGAGAGCAATATACTGACTTTCTTAGTCCTTTTTGTACCCTTTTAAACAACATACAGCCCGATCATCAGCTTCCATAACTAAGCAGCTGTACAAGAAGATGGGCCCTGCATGCTAAAGTTAAAGGACTGTTGTATTCTCATGCAAGCATGCAAGGGAGCAATGTGTGCTTTGTAAAAAGCAATTGGTATTGTTTTGTGTAGCAACAAACCCTTCCCCCAAAGCGGGGAGGCAGTTGGAGCTCTTAACTATATCTGCTCTTCCAAAGGGCTTGCAGAAACTCAAATGTCAGGAAGTTTTTTGGTCTTGGAATTAAATCACTCATTCCATCTCCCATGTCTCTTCGGGTATGCAGTTTGTGAGATAAGTCACTTTTTCTAAAAGATCATTCACAAATCACTTCAGAGTGTTGACACAAAGTACATATTAAAGAAAAAATGTTGACAAACACTCTTAAAATAAAAACCAACACAAACAAATACAAAAACCCACCAGCCACATAAAGTCTCACTGGGAGACTGTCCTTCCAGCTATGAGGATTGTTCTCCTTAGCTGTGTTGGAATAAACAAATCTGGAGGGCAGGTACTCTGCACATCTTCAGCTGCTGGGATTTTGCCAGAAAGAATGTTCCACTGTATATCAATCTGGTTTTCAGCAGCATTTTACTGCAAGAGTCGCACCCAGAAACAATAGACTTAAAAGTGCACATAGAGTGCATACAGAGTGTATCCTGAATTTCAGATAATAATTTCCTGGTCTCTAATATGCACTTCTCTGTACTTTTTCAGGATTGGATGACACAGTTGATGCTGGTCTGCTGGAAGGATTATATTTTCGTGTTTTAATGAGATACTGGATTTTATGACTCTGGTCTTCCAGAAGATATATAAACTGCTTAAATAATCTGGTTTATTTTTGAGATACAGAGCAGCACTCTCTGAGGAAGTGAGTGGAATGTGGGGGTATCTAGCAGTTCCCCAGCTTTCTGCTGCAGTTGACATGGTTGATGCAGTAATTAAGGACTGATCCCGATGTCTTTAGATGGTACTTATCTTACCGCAAGGGCAGTTCGGGATGAGTGAGCATGGAATATCAGTTTCATGTAGAATGCTAAGCATTTAGGAGTTATGTACTCAGTATGATCGGTGTTCGGACCGGTCTTGTTTAACATCTTCGTCGCTGACATGGACAGTGGGATTGAGTGCGCCCTCAGCAAGTTTGCCGATGACACCAAGCTGTGTGGTTTGGTTGATACGCTGGAGGGAAGGAATGTCATCCAGAGGGACCTTGAGAAGCTTGTGAGGTGGGCTGATGCCAACCTCATGAAGTTTAACCATACCAAGTGCAAGGTCCTGTACCTGGGTCGGAGCAATCCCAGACACAGCTACAGGCTGGGCAGAGAAGAGATTCAGAGCAGCCCTGCAGAGAAGGACTTGGGGATGCTAGTCGATGAGAAAATGAACATGAGCCAGCAGTGTGCGCTTGAAGACCAGAAAGCCAACCGTATCCTGGGCTGCATCAAAAGGAGTGTCACCAGCAGGTCCAAGAAAGTGATCCTGCCCCTTTATTCTGCTCTCATGAGACCTCACTTGGAGTATTGTGTGCAGTTCTGGTGTCCTCAACATAAAAAGGACATGGAACTGTTGGAACAAGTCCAGAGAAGGGCCACGAGAATGATCAGGGGACTGGAGCACCTCCCATATGAAGATCGGCTGAGAAAGTTGGGACTGTTCAGTCTGGAGAAGAGAAGGCTGTGTGGAGAACTCATAGCAGCCTTCCAGTATCTGAAGGGGGCATATAGGGATGCTGGGGATGGACTCTTCATTAGGGACAGTAGTGATAGGACAAGGGGTAATGGGTTAAAACTTAGACAGAGGAAGTTTAGACTGGATATAAGGAGGAAATTTTTTCCTGTTAGGATGGTGAGGCACTGGAATAGTTTGCCCAAGGAGGTTGTGAATGCTCCATCCCTGGCAGTGTTCAAGGCCAGGTTGGATGAGGCCTTGGGTGATATGGTTTAGAGCGAGGTGTCCCTGCCCATGGCAGGGGGGTTGGAACTTGATGATCTTAAGGTCCTTTCTAACCCTAACTATTCTATGATTCTATGACAGGAGATGCCATCAGTTTCCTCCTTCATACTCCTAATAAATTAAATCGTGTTTGATCTGGGGTTTTTTTGTGGGTTTGTTTGGTGTTTTTTAATTGCAAGTAAGCCTGAAGGCAATGAATTTTATCCTTGTTTGCTAAAAATCTTCTTTCACTGTCAATTATATGTCATTGTTGCTTACATTTCCTGAATACAGAACAAGTGTTTTTCATTTACATGTTCAAGAAAACAGAATAAAAGATGTTTTTTCATGTGTTACAGCTCATTAACTGTTGTTTGCGTATTGCATACATTTTAGAAGTAACCAATTCAGGTACCTATGTAAACCACTCAAAAAGACTAGATGGGACTCTGTTTATTTTTATAGGGTGGATAATTTAATAACTGTTTCTTTTTAAAGGATTAACAGCTTCAAGAAAGCGCTTTCTAAAGAGTTGCTTTTGTTTTCAAAGAGGGGCAAAGTCGGCTGGCAGACCGGCTTTCAAAACATCTCAACCCTGGTGTACTTTGGAACATGCCTAAAGAAATTATTTCGTGACCTGTACAGCCAACATTTCTGCTTCAAAATAAAGCTTTTAAAACCTGCTAGGAAAACTCCCTCCAGCTTTTGTGATAAGGAGAGATCCTTATAGCTGCTAAAAATGTGAATTGGTCATTTTAAATGTTTAACATGCTGAAACTGGACAAATATATTCCCAAAACTCAATCTGTCTTAGCTTTCTAGACAGAGTAAGTCATAACATTCTGTGGGGTGTTTTGTTGTTGAGTGGTGTGGTGTGTATTTGGCAAAACTGTTCAAGGTCATGAGGAGGAAAGACAAGGTCTGTAGGTTATGTCTTAATAGTTGGACTGGTGCAGCTGGTAAAAGCAGCCAAGGTTTCAGGTACACAAGGCTGGGTGTCTGTGTCTGTGTGTGTGTGCGCATGTGTGCAGGAAGCTTCAGAGCTAAATACAAGGGGAACATGACTGATGAGATAGACTGTCTCTGTAAGAAGAGCCATCTCGTGCCTCTGGAGCAAACATGACATGAGATAGGGGTGGTAATGAGGAGGTAGCTCTTCTGGTGTGAGAAAGGGTTCTGACGTGTGGAAAGGTGTACAGTTCCTGTTTGGGAATGGGAGAGCCTGTATGCAGGAAAGCAAAAGAGTCATGCTGCATCTTTATCAAGTGGGATGTGCAGTGTCCAGTGCAGCTGGGATTTTCTAGGATTGCTGTTCAGTGTAATAACACGAAGTCATGATGCAATATAATACATGAATCAATGTTACAGAATGAGGAAATCTAGATTTTTAAAACATCCATATTCTACTCAGGCTTTCATCTGTAGCACGAAAGCCGTAATAATCACTGCTGAAAGAGTCTCTTTAGGACTCTGGTGCTGTGTATAGAAATGGTTTCCATTTCATTCTCATTGAGAGATGAAGAATATGAGTGTTTAATTTTTCGAGTGGGAAAAGCGTTAACCACATGGAGAGGATCAACCTTTAAGTGTTAGTTTTCAGCTAAAGCTGTAGGTCAAGCTTCTTTCTGTATTCTCTCTCATCTTATCTGCAAATATTGTCTATGAGTTTGCTCTGTTATCTCACGGCTGTAACATCTCACAAGTACTTAACAGATTTATCTTGGAGCATCCTAGCAGAATTATGACATAATATTCCCTTCTTGCTGACTGGGGAGAAAGGGGGGGGAAGAGGAAGGGATCTTTGTCTTTTTGGACTCAGATATTTAGCATATTAACCTTTTCTAGCAAGAGCAGAACAAGTATAAAAGGTGCTATTTTCTTCAATGTGGGATTTTATTTCTGATTACAACTTCAAAATCTCTTGGGTTTGGTTTGGTTTTGGTTTTTGTTTTTTTTTTTTTTTTAGGCTGCAGTTGTATATAAAACGTGCAGTGGGAAAACCAAAAGTAATATTCCTTACTCTAGAAACTTAGTTTTTTAAAGCTGGACTTGGATAACTCTTTGTATCTTCTGAATCATCCCAGTTACCAGCAGGAAAGCATCTTTATGGCTAAGATTCAGCTTCTAAGAGAAAATGGAGTACTGAATCTCAGTAGTGGAGCATGAAAACAGGGAGCATTTATTTAAAGCACATTGCTCTGGAATTAGTTTAGTCCTATATTTTATTGTGATTTTTTTAATATCTAGACTGTTTTGAAGTCTTAATAAAGCCACACATCTCATCTAAATTCAGGCAGTCTGAAACTCTTATTGTTAGGGCTCAGCAGAAATATGAAGCTATGCCTACACTGTCATCCTGTCAGGATATGGGAACTTAAAAGCTTATCTTAGCAGTGAAATAGTACATCAGGATGCCTAAATTGTAATATTGGATACTATACATCATATGAAGATAGGCTGAGAAAGTTGGGGCTGTTCAGCCTGGAGAAGAGAAGGCTGCATGGAGATCTTATAGCAGCCTTCCAGTATCTGAAGGGGGGGTAAAAGGATGCTGCGAATGGACTGTAGTGACTGGACAAGGGGTAATGGCTTAAAACTTAAACAGGGGAAGTTTAGATTGGATATAAGGAAGAAGTTCTTTACTGTAAGGGAAGTTGTGAATGCTCCATCCCTAGCAGTGTTGAAAGCCAGGTTGGACAGAGCCTTGGGTGATATGGTTTAGTGTGAGGTGTCCCTGCCCATGTCAGGGGGTTGGAACTGGATGATCTTAAGGTCCTCTCCAACCCTATCTATTCTATGATTCTGTATATTATTTGTCATCCCTGCCCCCATCCTGGAATTGCATCACAGTAAATAATTACATATAGAAACTTGTTATACTACTTTCAACCCTTGTTGTGATTAATACCAGTATTCCTTTTTCATGTATGTGAAGTTTTAAGCCATTGCCATCTGATAGCTTCTTGGGATATCACCCATTTCACCCTTCCCTTTCACTGAAAACAACAAACCCGCTTCGTAAACTTTAAGGAATATGCTCCTTGTAAAACTAAAGAACATTATGCCACACACACAAACACACACACACACACACACACACACACACACACACACACAGCAGTTTTGATGTTTAATTCTGACATTTAGTTTGGAAATGGAAAGGGGAAACTGCTGCTATGGAAAGCTGTGCCGATCTAAAGCCCCAGAAAATCTTGTCACTGCATACATCTACAGAGCCAAGGGTTTCTCAGAAATAGCAGTAGGGACTTTCTTTAGCTTAGTAAAGCAGCAGATCCAGCTGACTGCCAGAGAAGCTGTGGAGCGTTTCTGTTCCAAGTTTTACTCTTCTCTCACTGCGGTTAAAAATCAAAGTGAATGCAACAGTGATTGCACTAATTCCTGTATTTGCTAGAGGCCTCTGCTGCAGATAGGGAAACCTAAGGAGTGCTAACTTAATTTTTAGCTTACCATATGGCTTTAGGAGGAAAATTAAATCTTCATATTTAACTGGCATCATTGTTACACTTTTTTGTTTTCCCAATAGAATTAAAGCAACTTCCCAAAATCAGTCATTCTCTTTTATTCCAGTTCACATATTTCCTTTCTAGTAGAGAAACTAAACCAGTATACAGCCTTTTCTTTTTACTGTCAGTGCGTGCTACTGGATTTGTCGATGCATGTGCTCTGCATCCTGGTGCATAGTGGTCTTAAGCAATGTCTTTTCTGTGTGTTTTGGTTTAGGGTTTTTTGTCAGCCAGTTCAGGTATACTGGTACATGGTTTTTAAATTCAGAAAAAGAATCAGAGCTGATGATTCAAATTCTACCATATTGCTTAATTTTAATCTAAATCAGTGGGGGTACACCATAGTTTTGAATTCATTTAGGTTTTTGTGTGTATGCACCAGTAATCTCACCTTCGCAAGCATAAGAATCCAGCTGAAAACCAGAACCTGCTATTTTACAAGTTTGTAATTCTCAGTAATCCATAACACAGCTGTAAGAACTCTAATGCTCGCTCACCTGTTCTGTGGACAGTGGTACTCATTGCAAGACTTACTGCCCTAAAACATTTTGGTTTATGTTTTGATTTCATCAATGTAAAAAGCTCTTAAAAAAGCTAATAAATCATCAGTGGAGGTCATGGACTGTGCAGAAGATTAGAAGTGAAATTTGTAGGTTTCCAGTCTCCAAGAGCTGATAATCATTTAATTGACACTATCTAGTGCATATAATTGGCACTTCTAGTGCATATAAGCACTAGGAGAAAATCTTTAAAGGTCATTTATCCTCTGGCAGAGGAGTTGGTAAGATATTAAAATAGGCTAACATAAGCCAGAGCTGGCAGTGAATTAGTCGTGTGGTAGGTAATATATATGAGAGCTCACAAATGTCTGAGAAGCCCTGCCAAATTATTACTTATCCTTTCAGTACTTACAAAATTAAAGTTGTTTCTTCAATGTTCTGGTATTTATGGCCTATACAGAAGTGTTGATTTCTGTTTATTTTTACAGAAAGGAATTTATCCAGCTTCTATGAGAGAATGATCATGATGGGATTAGAATATCTTCTCCAAATCCTTTTCTTTCCAAAGTCCTCCAGTTATAATTACAGAATGTTCTGGGTTTTAGTCTTTTTGGGTTTTCTTTCCCCCTTTCCTCATTTGACTCCAAGCAAAACTTATTTACTCATTTCTGTTTTATGCTAACACCAATACTGTACAGTGTTTCTGGCAGTATTTTTTCAGTAATGAGCATAGTGATGTCTAAAACCCAAATTCATGGTAAATTCTGCTGGAAAGCCTGAGAAAGATCATGGTTCTGGTTTCTGTATCCAGTGTAAGCATTCTGTGAAAAGCCCAGTGGAGTACCTGTTTTACCAAGGTGAAACAGAAGTAATAAGACATTGGCCTCAATTAATGTTTTCTTTATTTCCCTCAGGTATTAATTTGGATTTGCTTCATAAATTCTGCAAGTTACTTACCGGTTATGTGTTGAAGACCTAAGGGTTGCAAGGAACATGGCTATTCACGCTGGCTTTGTGCCTCAGTCCTGGTCTTCTGACAAAACTGGTTTCCTCAGCACAGCATGTCTCAACAGCAGATTAAGTGTAAGGTACTGGTGCTGTGCTAGTGGGTCAGTGAGCTACTGGTCAAATATCCTTCAGAGAGAGAGCAGTGATGCTTGTTCAAATCACCTCCACAGGCAGTGGTTGGTAGTTCTTGTAACTGCAGAAGAACACTTGTCTCAAATTCAAGACCTCTGAAATCTCAAAGCTCATAAAAGTATTAAATATATATATGTGTGTGTGTGTGTGTGTATGAAAATAAAGCCAGTAATTATATGGGCAAGAAAGAGCTTTCTGACTTAGACTGTTTCTATCCATGTCAGCTGTGCACTAGACGAAGTTTCTGGTACTGCTCTGCTGTATCATTTTAGGGCTGGGAAGAAATGGAAGTGATGCTCTTTACAGGCAACTTGGCCTAACTAAAGCAGAACAAGCTGATTTACAATCAAATTTTACTTCCTTATCTTCTTGCATCATGTCCTGAAATACACTTCATACTTGTGGAAAACTGGTGTTTCTCTTTCTCTGGCACAACCCCGTTGATCATAATGCAGTTATTCCAGAGGAATTAAGGACAGTGCAGACACTTTAGCTCAGTCAGACTTGTTGCTAATCTCGATGGAAGAAAAGATGGACAAACAATAAGCCTTTTCTAAGCCTGTAATATTATTTTTTTTATGCAGTGACTGGCTTTGCTCTAAGAGTCAAAGTTGCAGTTACGTCTTTTTTACTTTAAAAAGCGAAGTGTTGATAACATAGCTTTTCATTAATTTATGTCACAAGCACCATATTAGTTTCTTTTGTAATATTTCTCTAACCTGGATGCAGACTGAAAAACAGGAATCAAAATAATAATCAAATATTTAGCTACTTAAACAGGATTGATGCAAGGAGACTGGATTAAAGTAGCCAGGGGAAATAAGAGAGATAAAATGACACCTAGTCAAAACTTGATGCTCACATTAACTCCAGTGTTTGTTCAAATGAAGCCTATGGGAAATGAAATCGTACAGGTATTTCTCAGCATCTTAGGCAACAAGAGAGAATCCAGAATGTGCTACTGTGGTCTCAATTTCCTGTGTGCACACACTTAAATATCTCCTTAAATTTATTTCTATTATGCAGGAGAGTGATGAGTGGCACTTGAGCTGGACAGGAACAATTTGCCTATTTCACGAAATGTTGAATTGGTAAACATTTAAATGTCTTGGTCTACTTCATTTACTCCAAGTCCTTTTGTTTCAGGCAGTGATTTTTACTTCTATCACTTACTGCAGTGCTTAAACTTAATTTGTGTAAATAAGGATGCATTTGAAAATAACTCATTGTCCTGAGTTCAGCAGTCGCAGTCATTTTTCTCTTTCTTGGTAGCTGGTGCAGTGCTGTGTTTTGACTTTCAGCTGGGAACAGAGCTGAAAACAATGATGTTTTGGTTTGGCCAAGGACTTTGTGGGCCTCATGCTCTGCCAGGGAGGAGGGAAGCCGGGAGGAAGCAGAGACAGGACACCTGACCCACACTGACCAAAAAGATATTCCATACCACAGCACGTCATGCCCAGGAGGTAACTGGGAGTTACTTGGAAGGGCTAGGTGGACTGCAGGGTTGGAGGAGGTATCGGTCGGTGTTTGGTCGGGGGGGGTGAGTTATCAGTCGCCTGGTGGTGAGATGGTGTATTCTTTTCCCTTGCTATTATCTCTTATCATTACTATTATTGGTGGTAGCAGTAGTGATTTGTGTTATACCTTAGTTACTAAACTGTTCTTATCTCAACCCATGGGAGCTGCATTCTTTTTGATTCTCCTTTCCATCCCTCTGAGAATAGGGGAGGGCAAGAAGGGGGGGGGGGGGGCCCACGTGGCGCCAAGAACTGTCGTGGTTTAACCCCAGCCAGACAGCTTGTTCACCCACCCCCCCCCCCCCCCTTGCCCTCCCCCTACTCCTGGAGGGACGGAGAAGAGAATTAGAAAGAATGCAACTCCCATGGGTTGAGATAAGAACAGTTTAGTAACTAAGGTATAACACAAATCACTACTGCTACCACCAATAATAGTAATGATAAGAGATAATAGCAAGGGAAAAGAGTACAATACCACCTGCCAAACAACGAGTCTGACCCAGCAGACCCCCTGTCCTTCCAGGTAACTCCCAGTTACCTCCTGGGCATGAAGTGCTGTGGTATGGAATACCTCTTTGGTCAGTTTGGGTCATGTGTCCTGTCTCTGCTTCCTCCCGGCTTCCCTCCTCCCTGGCAGAGCATGAGGCACACAAAGTCCTTGGCCAAACCAAAACATCATTTTTATCAGCTCTGTTCCCAGCTGAAAGTCAAAACACAGCACTGCACCAGCTACCAAGAAGGAGAAAAATGACTACTGCTGCTAAACCCAGGAAAGGAACCTAATTAAACCTGTAATTCATAGATCTGTTCTTTGCTATTCAAACTACATCTAAAAGCTTAAAGTAAGTACAAGATTCTTTCTTTGTCTCTCCAAACTGTCAATCTATTACAAACCAGTAATCTCTTTCATCAAGAAAGTCTGCAAGTGAAAAGTTTGACTTATCAAATTGGGAAAAAAACTTCTGACAATGGATGAGTGTCTGTGATTCCTGGGTTTAGCAGCAGTAGTCATTTTTCTCCTTCTTGGTAGCTGGTGCAGTGCTGTGGTTTTGACTTTCAGCCTGAGAGCAATGCTGATAAAACTGACATTTTTAGTTGTTGCTAATCAGTGTTCACTCTGGCCAATGACTTTCAGATTCTCATGCTCTGCCAGGGAGGAGGGGAAGCCGGGAGGAAGCAGAGACAGGACACCTGACCCAAACTAGCCAAAGGGGTATTCCATGCCACAGCACCTCATGCCTAGTACATAAACTGGGGGCAGTTACCCAGAATGGCTACATCACTGCTCAGGTGAGTCTGGGTATCGGTGGGTGGTGAGCGATTGTGTTCTATCCCTTTGATATTTCTCTTATCATGCATTTGTGTCCATGTATGGGCTGTGTTCTCCAGTGTTCTGTACTTTCAGTATAATGAGCCTCTCAAAGAAATATTTTAAACACTGGTAATCTCTGGATTATGAAACATAAATCCCATTTCTATTTCCTAATGTGAATAACTTCCAGGACTCTCTGGCTACTCCTTAGGTAGCAAAGCAATTTGCCTTATTCAGTCAGGGTGAATGTTTTGTATTTCCTCAGCCTGGGAGGGTGGCCTCCCAGCTTTGCTGGCGGTGCAGCAAGACATATCATGGGTCACCTTGAAAGAGAAGTAGCCAGGAGGAGGTCTCAGAGCAGCTTGATCAGTGGTGGGGTTTTTGTTGGTGTTCTTTGGGGGGATGGCACGTGTCTTTTATTAGCTCTCATGTTTGCTACAGTAAGTCTGTCCAGAAGACAATTTGCAATTCATCTTGTACTTAGACCTTACTACATGTTTGTACTGAAGACATTACAGAACTGAAGCTTTGTTTATAAGGCATTAGATAGGTGGAAGAAGTAGAAATTCTACATAATAAATTTATGATTTGGCTAATATGGTAAACTGTGGGCCATACTTTTTCACTGTGAGAAATACTCAGCTGTCTTACTCCTTTGTACCAACTGCTACTAGCATGAATTCATTTCATATGAAACCTTCTGGTGTAGTGTATCTTTTCCACTTGCTGAAGACAGACCTATGCATGAGTGCAGGTACCTGACTGTGTTGGAATGCTGTCAACAAAGGTTCCTTCTTGATCTATTCAGTTGTAGCGCACCCCTTCTTATGATCTCAGAAACTTAAAGGAGGTTGCAAGGTTTTCTGAAGAAGCCATGTCTCTCACAGAACAGTGAGAAGTATGATTTCTTCCCCCCATCCTCCCCTTACTACCAAGTAGTGTTAAGAGACTAGTCTGCCTTGAGGGTGGAGAGGTATTCCCTGGAAATACAATCCATTCACCATTCCAGAGTAAGGGAAATTGTAGAATTTGAGCAGCCTAAATACCACTTAAGTACATCTAGATTTCACTTCTGTGAAATCTCCTGTTAACCTGAATGTTCTGTGTGAGAAGAAAACTCCAAGCTCTGTACATTTTTCTGAGAGCTTGGCACAAAATTCATCTGTGCAGTTTACCAGTATGTGCAGTAGCATGACATCTGTGCTCCCACAGGATGTCTTTAAATGTACATGGTACAAAGGTAAGGTCTAAAATATTTTTCTTGCTCCTCCTGGCCAAACACATTAAGATGAAAGACTGTGAACTTCAAGTTTGTTCAAGTCTGCAGAGACATACAAGGTACTTTGTGTCACAGCTACTATTCATGTTTCAGATTTTCCTCTAGAATAAATTTGGTTTGGACTGCACATGTCTAGTGTACTTTTCTGCAGGCATTGATTTCTTTGAAGATATAAATACAAGATTTGGGTAGTGATCCTTCACGTTGTGTAGAGAACACACCTTGTTGATTACACACTAAAATCTTCACTGTTCTTCATAGTGCACGAAGGGAAGCTTTTGCTTGTGAGGTGTGTAACTGAATGGTACATTTTGAATCCTTGCTTAATTTCAGTTTTTCTGAAGACTCATGAATTCTATGATTCTATGAGTTAATGAACAAGCTGAATGAAATAGCCAAGAACCATAAATTACGTCAAAGGAATTGCAGAACACCATGGTACATCAAATAAATTTTTAGTCAGCAGTCTGTGTCAGCAATAGTGGGTGTTTCCAGCATACTGTTGTTCTAAATTTAGGGTGTATGTGGAAATTTTTCATGTACTTTCCATTAATGTTAACAAATGTCAGGTGTGTTCTGGTAATTTCATGACACAGCCAAGAAAGAATAGATCCCTTTAGTTTCTTTATTTCAATTTTGAATTTTAGCAATAGTTATTACACAGTGTCAACCAATTTGGGGGTTCATGCCAGAGGTTTTCAGCCATAGAGGTAGCCTTGAAGATGATTTTTCCTGAAGTTCAGAGCTCCTAAAATGCTAAAAATAACTTTCTAAGCAAATTATGCAGTAATGGCATCTCTCTTGCGTCATTCACTAGTTACCTAAATGAAAGAGGGAGAGGGTGGCATGGAGACAGCCACAGTCCCACAGCAGCACACAATGTGTCTGTCCATAGCTTTCACATTCAGAGTGGTATCGACACTCCTGAATTTGCAATGTGCTAACAGTGTGTGCTTCTGGTCTGTCATACTTCTTGAACAGATGTGGCTGACTACATCAGGGAAGATGCCTTCTCTAGAATCACATGTGCCTTATGGGCTGCCAGAGAAGCAACTTGTAAAAGCAAGCCTCTTGTGAATTTGTAGTGTCACTTAGTGGCAGAATACTCATGTGTTTTGTGATTCAGGTGTTTCATGGCCTTGCCTACTGAAAATTGTTGGTGATACGTGGCAGTCCAGGTACAGAGGTACTCACATTACAGTAAACTGGGATTTGTGATGAAATATAGGTTTAATATATTTAGGCAAATTCTAAACATAAATGTGCTGCTTCAAGCTGTTCTGTATCTCAGAAAGCACAGTAGTGTCTGTGAATTTGCTCTGTATCTATGTTTGCTGCTAAGGCTATAAGAGCTCACCAAGGGCCATCGCCGTGGAATAAAACCACCAGGACTGAATGTACCCATGAAAAGAGACTTGCTATTCAGTTTGTGAAAGTTGTGCCCTTGTCCTCCCTGTGCTGGGTACATGTGAATCGTTAGAGAAAAGAATTAGAAAATGAATTCTTAAGAAGAACAGGGAGACAATAGTCAGTGACTGAATTAACATGTGCCTCAGGGCTGCAAGCCATAGCTTGTGGAAAATCTATTCATCAACTTTGTAAGAGCAAGCATAATTAAAAGGACAGTGTTTGGTACTTAGGTAATTAGCACTTTAAAATCAGCAGCCTTTATATGTAGGCTCTTTCAACTTGTATTATAAGCATTTTAGAATGAAATTGTTAATTCTTTTAGTTAATCTTTGGCAACACTAAATCTTTATCCTTGAAACCATTCATCATCATCGTAATGGAAAAATGGAAAGAGATTTTCTTTTGTGAAATGTTCAGCAAATTACCATATTTTTAGCTGCTGGGGAAGGATAAATACCAGGGTTGGAATTGTGACTAGACTTTGTGCAGTCTAAATCCCTGGGTATGGTAAGAATGGGGACAATACTCTAGCTTTATACATCTTCTACTGGAAATGCAAGAGACATTCTTATGTTGGAAACTCACTAAAGTTTAAAACCAAAAAAACCTACTTATGTAATAATTGCAGAGTATTTGGGTTACGCTAAGGACTTTTAGGAAGGAAAATAAATAAGAAAATAAAAATACCTTGCTTGGTATTCTGCAATTGATATGTGATGTCATCCTTGTGCACCAGGAACCGTTATGAACTTTTTACTGATTGTAGAGCAATGTACCAAAGTTTTACTTGCTTGGGAATAAATTACTTCAACTGTGTTTCTCAGATTTGTCTAGTTTTGAAAACAGAAGTATTTTAAGGATTCTTTAAATAGTTTTGTTTGGTTTTTTGTGTTTCTAATTGAATAGACCTTCAAATCTAAACATAGAAAAATGAAAATAGAAAAAGACCCCTCTACCTTTATACCTCTTTTATTGGGAATGTTTGAGATTCACCATCACCCCTTTTTTTTCCCCCTTCACTGAGTCATAATAGGGAAATGCAGTTCAAAACCAATTTAGTAGAGTAGGAATTACTCTAATAAGTTTCAGTTAGAAAAAGTTTGGAAAAAAACATAGGAAAAAGTATTTTTCCTAATGAATTCTGTAGAAACTGGTGAACTGAGATGATGTGATATATTTTGGATGTGTTTTCCCTGTCTGTCCTGAGCAACTGCAGAGTTTTGTGTCATATTGTGACTGATCTGAAGGAAATGCTCATTTTACTTGCATTCCAAAGTTCATCTAATGGATTCTTTCTAATATTATGGAACGAAAGAAAAACAAACCAGATTTCAGCTTTGTTTTTTAAATAAACTACCAATACACAGAATTGACAGAAGTAACAGAGGAAAAGCAAGTATAGAGAAGAATGAATACCGAATACAGAATCACAGAATCATTAGTGTTGGAAAGGCCCCCTGGAGATCATTCAATCCAACCCTCTGCCAAGGCAGGGCCACCTAGAGCAGGTTACACAGTTCCATGGTGGGTTTGGTATGTCTCCAGAGAGGGAGATTCCACAACCCCTGTGGGCAGCCTGTTCCAGTGCTCTGCCACTCTCATACATGCTGATAAATTGTTCATCAGGGAGTTACTTTGCTGTATAAACAGTATGACCATCAGATGCACTACACGTGCCATCTAGACTCATTTTATACATTCACAAATGAGTCGCATGCTCAATGAAATCTGTAGTAAACCTAATCTGAAGTATAATCTGCTGGGCACTCCTTACCTGGCACCCCACTTATGCCCTCTGTCTGCTTATGTTCTTTATTCTGAAGCAAATGCTTTTGCACTTTCTCTCTTTTCTCTTTCACTGTGGCCTTGAATCAGTTAATCATCCACTGAGGGAAAATAAACTAAGTAGCTGAGATAAGAATGTATTCCAATGAGTACCCTCCAGCAGATACCAAGCACCCCCAATTCTGTGTTAATTTGCAGAACCATTTCTAACTCTCTCCCAGTGGCTAGTGACTTGTTCTTGACTAATTTAAAGAACTCATGAGCACATCAGCTCCCTCAAGGATTTCCTGAGAATTGTCAGAGTCAGAAATGACACTGGCTGTCACATCTTAAGGTGATGAAAGGTGAATTCAAAGTTGTATTTGGAATCTGAAGTCTAATTTAACATTATACATGAGGAGGGTGGCTTTTGGTTTTCCAGTCTAACAAAAACTTAATGCTCTTCACTAATAATGCAGTTTTATTACTATATCATAGTTTCCTTGGGAAAAAAATACATAATCTTATTGTCCATTCATTAATAGTTCTTGCCTGTTTGCAGAAGCAGGATATTTTACAGTTGGAGAGTAAAGAATTTAAAATTCAGAGGTCTGACTCAGTGGTAGGAAAAGTATCTGACGTAATTCTTATAATAGATGAGAGTATGAAATGATTGCCAGGAAATTCCCATGCAAAAAAAGAGCAAAACAGGAAAAAGATCCTCTTGGCATAATGAAATCTATGTTCTAAACACAGCTGAAACTACTTAAATGAAAACCAAACTAGGCAAGATTAATCAAGTTGGTCTCAAAAAAGCTGTTACTGTTCTATTACAGGCCATGATTCCCTAGGAGATTAAAACAGCAGCAATGTGAGGTATATAGGAATGATTCGTGTCAGCAATTTAGGAGTCCTTGTCATCATTGTACTTCGGGTGGAATCGAAAGTCATGTGTAGAATGTATAGGAATGATCAGATTAAGATAGATGTTCCTGTCAATACAATGATGAAAGAGAAGAAGAAACAAAGGAATAATCTTTCCTAATCACTTTGTTACTTTAAGGGGTACTTTGTTTAAATACTTGAATGTCTCAAACGCTTTGCTAATTACAGGGGTACTTTTTGTTTAACTGCTTGAATGCCTTGAGGAGGTTAGGTAATCAAGAGATACCTTCTGTTACAGGATAAGGTGAAACTTGTGTATTGAATAAGTAACTATATAAGAAATGGAATTTAGGGGGGGCTAAGATGGTGGTTAAGCTTGTGACAGACATCCCCTGTTAATGTATTGCCAAGGAATTCAGTAACTTTTAAAGAAGTTTCTTCACCCAAAGATAAGACCCCAGCAACAGGAGGAGAACAATGAAAAGCAACCACGTCGATATTCGGGCGAAGGAGATGACAGGATTGGTTGAAACCCAAGACCGAGGAGTATAAGAGACTGTACCCCAGAAATCTCAATGTGCGTCTTGGGTGGAGCGGAGACTCCCCGGTGTACCCAGCGCTGCTTGCTTATTGCCTCTCGATATTAATCAGTTGTAATAAAAAAAATAATTAAATAAGATTATGGCCAAGATGGAATTTTATAACAGTAAGGTCTGGGGTGATTGATAATTTTTTTTTTCTACAGAAATTTATTCAATTATTTAACTTTTTTTTCAATTTAAGATCTGGAAATTACTAGTGATCTGTGTTCAATGTAGTCACCCAACTCAAGAATATCGGGATACCTTGAAACATATCTTTGCTTTTAAATGCATTTAAAAATTCTTCATTAAAAAGGAACAATTTGATAATGATCCAAACATAAATTGTAACTTAAATTAGAGAGTACACTAAGCTTTGTATTTTCTTTACAATTTCTAGGTACATCAAGAGGAACATAACTTCTAGATTAATTTTCCAGATCATGAGCTCCCACAATTTTTATCCATAAGCTACTGTATTAAAAATAAAAGTCAATATATGATTTTTGTAGAAAGGCACCATGATTTGAATTCGTTGTGGGGAGGCTGAGAGCAAAAATCAATTACTTTTGCTGTGAGATGTATATATGTTGCTGCTGAGAAAGGGTTAGAAGAAGGAGGATCCCTTGCTTTTGTATGAGCAACACAGAGATTCACTTGGTTCAACTGAAATTACTACTTCAGACCAAGTCATATGGATGCTGTACAGCATCTTGATTCAGAAGTCATGAGTGATGCAAAATAAAGGGCTATGTTCATGACTCTGGTACTCTCATAGTGTGAACACCCTAATCCCTTAAAGTTTTGCTGATCTGTGGCTTAACTCTGAACTCTCATTTTGAGTTGCTGAAGGCTTTAAGGAATGTCATTTCCCTTGGATGAAAATACTGATTTATCACAAATTCCCCCCAACCCTCTGATATTTGGAGCATGGACTATATAAGATGACTCACTCTTTCTGGCATGTGTTAAGGACCCTGTAGGTACTTCATTGTTCTTTATCTACTGAGATGGTAGACCAACCTCCTGGTCATCTGTGTTGGTCTTTTAATGTTTAATGAATGTTAGTAGTTTAATGTTAAATGTTAAAGAACTGAAACAGTTCCCAACATTCCCTTCTAAATATATTTATATGTCTGAGTTTTCATGCATGTTTGCTTGCTGTACAGGAGTAAAGGATGTGATCAGGAATAGAGCTGGATTGCAGAGTGTTGCAAGTATCCATAAAAAAATATTCTTTTAGGATGAAACCAAAACAGAAGCTCTTTGGCTACACATTGGGCATACAGGGATCCAAAACATACGGTCCAAATAAGGGATGTCCTGCAGCTTAGCCTGAACGTGTGCACAGATGCAAAGTTCAAGTTACCGATCTCATGTGACAATATGATAAGGCTTCTTATGCTGTTAAAGGAGACAAACAACAAGGGCACCTTTATGCTTGCCATTGAATGCTAGTCTTCTAGCAGCACCTCTGTTGTTTCATGTCTGTAGTTCAACTTTTCTCTTTACTCCCACCTTTCATTACCCTTGCAAATTATTTTCTGAACCTTTTGTCTTCAGAATAGACCACTTCTTATCGTTCACCTTTCTAATTGTCCACTCAGGTCTTCAAAACCTGGGCTTCCCAGAAATCGTGCTTAGGGCACTGAGGAAGCTAAACTGTTGCTCATCAGCTTGTGCTGTGAGAGGCTGGTGCTGCTGTGCCAGCAGTGTATTGCAGCAGGAGGATCAGGAGGCTGCTAACCTCATGGCTGCTGGGGTATGAGGAGAGCAGCACTCAATATGCATGACATTCAAGATGATATACAATATCTTCTCAAAGACCCAGAAGATGGGGACCACTCAACAGCTGTGCCTCCTGTGTACACATCCTGAACAAATCCTTGGACATCCATACTTAAGGCTCCAGAGCTGTATCATGTAAGAGTTGGGAAGAGAGTGCTCCCAACTCTGAGAACAGTCTCAACTCTCTTCCAGGATCCCTGTTCCTGAAAAAAGATATTGAAAAGGGCACACTGACACGCAAAGATAGCTATATTCAAGAGAGAAGTGGTGAGCTAAGCACATTGTGGGTACTCCTTCCCTGGTGTTCTGAATGGCTGATAATGTAGCTCAGCATTGGAGTAAGGTTCAGTGTCTTGTCACTGTTTAATATGAGGATATAAGAGATGGTGTTACTCCTGCATGAACAGGAGCAGCAATACAGCTTGCTTCCATGTGGGTAGTGTAGCGTTGTTGTTTGTGTCATGCCAAGCCAACATGACCCTTTGTAGAGTGGTCTGCTGAGGCTTCTGCAAAGCAGGCAGCAAAGTCTAGTTGGATAGCTTTCTTTCAGGCAGCTTCACACTGCAAACACAGTCAGGATATTTGGTTCAAAGAATCAAAATAAAGTGAAGCAGAAATCCAAGAGTCTATGGTACAATATAGCCTGCAGATTCATCTGCTCCAAGCTGCTGCAAAGTGGTACCAGGCCAAGATTGATGTTCCTCCCTCAAAATAAACATGCTGAATTTGTGCTTGAGATGTGTTTGAGGGCTTCTCTGTCACTTGAGGATTCTCATTGGCTTCAACAGATTTTTTGGCAACTAAAACTATTTTTTTCCCAATAATAAACATTTTGTGTTTGATATTCTAGTAATTAACTTCTGTATCCGTTTTGTCATTGATTATGGAACTCAAGGGAAGAGCCTCAACTATTTTTGTCCTTATCTGACATTCCAGCAAAGTGCTTATATTGGAAACGTGTTTACATGGAGGAAAGACTGGCTCATAAGAGTCTAGCTAAGACTGTACTTTTATAGGTTCCCTTGTGATGTTTAAAGCACCTCATAACACTTCAAGTTATCATGGCTGGCCAGTGGAAAACTAGGCAAATGTATGAGACTGTCTTTTACACAAAACGATAGATAACTTTAGAATTACCCACTGGTTGCACATCAGTGTCTGCTGCTGTGAAAGAAAAATCAATCAGCAAAGCTGCTGGTTTCTAGAAATTCCAAAGTACACAGAGCGGGATCTTTAGGGCTGAATCTCTGTATGGTTTGCTTTTCTTTGTGTGTGTGAGAGGCAAGGATTCATTATTAATTTTCTTTAAATGTGTCATTATTTAAGCCAGTATTATAACTTGTTCAAGTGTTTTAGAGACTCTTGTAAACTGGAATTTTGTTTAATCAATCAAGTAAGAGCTGTGTGTAGGAAAGACTTTGTAATAACAATTGTAACTATACACATAATCGCATAGTTTCCACTCTGTAAAGTGATCTGTAAAGCTAGAAGTTATCATTAGACTTGTGTTTATAACTCAGGATGGACTGATTTCACCTGCTTTTCTTGCAAATTAGTTCCCAGATGTCAGAAATATTGTCCACTTGTCAGCTACTGCATAAACTCCTGAAATGTGAGATACGACTTGCTGCTTTTGCACTGACCTCAACCATCAACAGGAAAATAAATGATCATGAAATAGATTATATGAAGCAAGATTCAGAAAAGCAAACTTAATTTTAAGAGGCCCTTGATTATGCAGCTATCACAGTTTTATGTGAGATACACAAGTCCAACATTTCGTAACTATGTGAGAAATAAAACCTTGTATTCTTGGGGAAACAGAAACCCTTTATGGAGGTTGGCTGCTATGTTTAAATCTCTAACAGCATTTATGTTTAATGTGGAAATGAAAGCAAATACTTTCAAAGTTGATCTTCAGTGGGGGAAGTGGCTCCTAAACCTCTGCCCCAGCTTGTTGTTATCTTTCTAATATCAGATGTTTCCAGTTCATGCCCCATGCATTTTACTACGAACTGGTGTGGGGTACAAGCTATCGCAATGTCACAAATTGCATCTCTGCCCCATATCTTACATTGTGTGGCAGTGTGAATTTCCAAAAGTGACCTCTTGGGCTCCTTTAAGGGCTTTTTGAGCTTCTTTGAGGTTTTGCCTGGATTGAAAAAGATCAGGATGCTCTGTCTGTATGGTACTAGAGATGGGGATGTTGAAATATAGATCCTGTCACATAGCAAACCCCTGCCTCGCTCCCAAAGTAGCCCAGAAATCTCTTGGACAAGATTTCAGAAGGGAAAGGCCTTCATGTCCTCAGCTAGCAAGGAAATGGTATATAAAATACTGAGGGGGGTCAGCAGTGCTGTAGCAGCTGGAATAGATTTTTGCTTCTAGTGTCAACATTTTCCTGCATACTTTGCTTCATCTAGTTTCTCTGTATCATTTTATTTTATAATCTAAAGCTTGGTACTTTCAGGAGTGTGAACCAGGGCCATAGTCTTGCATAAAACATTCTATGACTTCAAGGGAAAACTATTGTCATGTTTGCAACCTCTCTGCCTGAGCTAAGATTTCAAAACTTTCTAAATAAGTGAGATTTTTTTTAAATCTCATGTTTCTAGAAACATAAATGCATAAAAACATGAATCTGCAGGTTCATGCTTTATAGTTTGCAGTTGCTGTGTACTAACTCCACGTGTTTGTAAACCTAGCTATACCTGTCCAATAGTTACCTGTAGGGCCAATAGGTACCTATAGTTGTCCAGACACACAGCCAGCATGGCTTCACCAAGGTCAAGTCCTGCCTAAGCAACTTAGGGGCCTGCTATGGTGGAGATATTACATCAGTGGGCACAGAAATGGCTATGTATGTGGTCTATCTAGACTTCTGTAAAGCCTTTGACAGACTCCCTTACAACATCCTTCTCTCTCAGCATGAGAAATATGGATTTGATGGGTGAACCATTTGGTGGATGAGAAATTGGCTGGATGATCACATCCAGCAGTTGGTGGTCAATGGCTCAGTGTCTGGATGTGCACCAGTGACAAGTGGTATCGCTCAGGGGTCCGTATTGGAGCCAGGATTCTTTGATATCTTCATCAATGACATAGCCAGTGGGATTCAGTTCATCATCAGCAAGTTTGCAGATGACAGGAAGCTGAGTGGTGCAGTTGACATGCTTGAGGGACAGGATGCCATCCAGAGGGGGACAGGCTTGAGAGGGCTCCCATGCTAACCTCATGAGGTTCAATGGAGCAAAGTGCAGGGCTCTGTACTTGGGTCACGGCAGCCATTTATCAACACAGCTGGGGGATGAAAGGACTCAGTAGCCCTGAGGAGAAGGACTTGGGAGTACTGGTGAATGAAAGATTCATGAGCAGTCAACAGGTGCTTGCAGCCCAGAGGAGCATTGCCAGCAGGTCAAGGGACCTGATTGTGCCCCTATGCTCTGGTAAGACCCCACCTGGAGTCTGTGCCCAGGTCTCGAGTCCTCAGTACAGGCAAGATATAGACCTGTTGGAGAAGGTCCCAGTAAGGGCCACAGAAATGATCAGAAGAATGGATAACCTCTCCTGTGAGGAAATGCTGGGAGTTGGGGTTGTTCAGCCTGGAGAAGAGAAGGATCTGGAGAGAAGTTATTGCAGACTTTCAAGTCTTAAAGGGGCCTACAAGAATCATAGAATCATAGAATAGCTAGGGTTTGAAAGGACCTTAAGAGCACCTAGTTCCAAATCCCCTGCCATGGGCAGGGACACCTCACAGTGAACCATGTCACCCAAGGCTCTGTCCAACCTGGCCTTCAACACTGCCAGGGATGGAGCATTCACAACTTCCCTGGGCAACCCATTCCACTGCCACACCACCCTTACAGTAAAGAACTACCTCCTTATGTCAAGTCTAAACTTCCCCTGTTTAAGTTTTAATCCGTTACCCCTTGTCCTGTCACTACAGTCCTTAATGAAGAGTCCCTCCCCAGCATCCCTATAGGCCCCCTTCAGATACTGGAAGGCTGCTTGTTGCAGAATGGCTCCAGGAGCAAGGCCATGGATCCTTGGAGGCCTTGAGCAAGCAAAGCAAAGTGTAGGCATCACATGTACATAACTTAATCTGAAGGGCACACTATCCTTGACCTCTGGGGAAAGTCCCTAGAGGCAGAGCTGTGGTTGGCAGGGACCGTATATGGGAGGGGAATGTAAATGAAACCGTTCAGAACTGGCCAATGCTGTTATGTCTGGTAGGCATAATTAACGCTACGAGGATATAAGCCATGTAGAACATGAATAAAGCAGAAGCTTCACTCATATTGGGTTGTTGTGTCTTGCTTCTCCTTGCTGTCGGCAGGTGGCGCCCGACCAGGGACCCTGCTAATCGGGACCTGAAGCCGGCGAGTGTGAGCGGCACCTGCAGCAGCTGCCGGGGAGCGCGGGAGGTACTACTGCGGTGGTGTGAGTGACCTGGGTGCTTGGACTGACCGAAAGGATTCCGCCGCTGGGGCGAGCCAGAGCTGCAACGGGAGGACGATCCGCTGACGGACGATCCGGGGACCGTGGTTACCACAGGACGATCCAGAAAAGGACGATCCGGAACAGGCAACAAGCCAGCTTAAGAAAATGGACCTAGAGGTAGGCCTTGATTTATTGCAGCGCTTTTTAGAAAAGCGGGGAATTAAGCCTGAAACTCTAAAGCAGCTAGCAGGTCTAGTGGCTGTAGGGAAGGCTAAGGGATTCTTTGTGGGTCCTAATATGGTTTTTGAGGAGAGTGAGTGGCGAAAGTTAGGTGATGAGTTATTTGGTTTAATGCTTAATGATGATAAAGCAGCAAAGAAACTTGGTAAGCCATGGAGAGAAGTAATAAATTGTATAAAAAGATATAAGGCGGAAAATTGCCGCTGTAGCAACAGAGAAACTAGGGACAGGGACAGACGTCCCTGGTCGGTTGAAGCCGGGGGAAGATCACAACTCGTTTCCCCCAACTCATGGGGAGCTCCCTGTACTTGGAGCACGAGGTTTTCCCCCCCTCCTTCTTCATCAGAAAGTGCAGCAGAGGAGGTGCAACTCTCTGCTCCCCTGCCACCCCAGTTGAGTTCAGAAAAGCAGAGGAATTCTGAAAGTAGGGATTTTGAAAAGGACAGAGAAAGTGTAATCGAAGGGATAGGGTTGATAAATGTTGGGGTAGCTGGAAGGAAGAGGGTGATGCCTCGGCACTGGATTGATTGGGGAGCCATTGTGAAGCAAGCAGTAGAGAATGGAGATTATGGACTAGCAGGAGATCTGGAGGAACTGTGAGCTTTTCCGGTCAGGTATGAACCAGATGGACTGGGAGGAGCACGGGGAACCCATTTTGTGTTAGACTGGAAGCTCCTGACTCTATTACGGAGTATGGTGAGCGAGTCAGGATTACATGGGGAGCCCACCAAGCAGATGTTAGGTTATATATGGAGCAGTACGGTTTTGTGCCCTGAGGATATTAAGGGAATAATTAGGATGATCATAACACAAGCGCAACAGTTGTTGTGGCAGGCACATTGGCAGCAGCTCTGTGATAGGTCATCTAATATGCCCAGAGGTCAGCATGACCCACTGTTTGGTGTCACAACGAAACAATTGATGGGAACTGGATGGTTTGCTACTATAGACATACAAGTACAAATGGGGCCAGACGTTTGCCTGGAATCCCTGCGTACTGCCAGGGAAGCCCCCTACCCCCTCGTATATGTCCATTAAGCAAGGGAAAGATGAAACATTTGCTGATTTTGTGGATAGAGTAACTACAGCCATCAGCACAGCTGATACTCCAGAATACATGAGGGGTCCGCTGTTGCACCAGTGTGTCATGGAAAATAGCAATGTCTTTACAAAAGGTATCTTAGTTACCCTACCCGCAGATGCCACCATAGAACTTATGTTAGACCGCATGAGCAGGGTGCCAGTAGGAACTCAGGCACTACTTGTAGAAACGGTTAAGGTGATAGGAAAAGAGATAGCTCAAGCACAGAAGGAGGCAGCTCAGGCACAGATACAGGCCTTTGCAGCGCTGGGTCCTCTCCGGTCCAACAATACAGTGCTGGCCCAACAAAGACGTGGAGGGAAGCCACTTCGCTGTTTCCAATGTGGTGATGAAGGACATATGAAACAGAACTGCAGAAGGGCTGTGTGGTGTTCTAATTAGACAACCACAGCACAGAAGCCTGTAGCCGTTCGGGAAACAGACAGAGGAGCGCGAATGGCCGCCGCACACAGACAACAATTGCAGCCCCCGTTCAAGCCTCCGCCCAGTGGTCAGCTCCAACTGCAACATCACCGCCCGGGAGCTGCGGCCCACAGCCGGCCTACGGCCCGCCACAACAGGGATCTTGTTCCATTGGAAGGCTGACACTGTTGACCTCCAACACCTCAATGATTCTTAATATGTTTCAACAGCACCATTTAAGGCACTTGAAACGCTTTGTACATAGTTTTACTGTTGACTGTAGATCTGATGTAAAGTTTTGGTCGCCTGATGCTATTATAGCAGCTTCTTTTTTCGCACCAGTTGTGGCCTCGGCCAGGGCCTTGGCTCAGTTAAAAAAGCTAGGTTGCTGGCTTGCTAAGCAGACAAATGCTGTATCGAGGGCAATTTCTGATTTGTTGTTTGATGTTGACTCTGTAAGACATGCAACACTGCAAAACAGAGCCGCTATAGACATTTTGTTGTTAGCACAAGGACATGGATGTGAAGAATTTGATGGAATATGTTGTATGAATCTTTCTGATCATTCTAATTCGATACATGCCCAGCTGAAAACAATGACTCAGCTTACTCAGCAACTGCAAGGGGGTAATGACCAGGGAATAACTAAATGTTTGTCCTCATGGGGCATTACAGGTTGGCTTACAACACTATTATTTGAAGGATTGCGCTTATGTATCGTTGTTATTTTGATCATTATAATTGTTAGACTCGTTTATGGTTGTTTAATGAAACAAGTGAGCAGAATGACCAACAATGTTTTGCTCGCACGAAAGAAAAAAGGGGGAATTGTTGCAGAATGGCTCCAGGAGCAAGGCCATGGATCCTTGGAGGCCTTGTGCCAGCAAAGCAAAGCAAAGTGTAGGCCTCACATGTACATGACTTAACCTGAAGGGCACCGTATATGGGAGGGGAATGTAAATGAAACAGTTCAGAACTGGCCAATGCTGTTATGTCTGGTAGGCATAATTAACGCTACGAGGATATAAGCAATGTGCAACATGAAAAAGCAGAAGCTTGTTTATCACTCATACTGGGTTGTTGTGTCTTGCTTCTCCTCGCCGTCGGCAGCTGCTATGAGTTCTCCACACAGCTTTCTCTTCTCCAGGCTGAACAGCCCCAACTTTCTCAGCCTATCATCATATGGGAAGTGTTCCAGCCCTCTCATCATTCTCGTGGCCTTCTTCTAGACTTGTTCCAACAGTTCCATGTCCTTTTTGTGTGGAGGACACAAGAACTGCACACAATACTCCCAAGTGAGGTCTCACAAGAGCAGAGGGGCAGGATCACCTGCTTGGACCTGCTGGTCATGCTCCTTTTGATGCAGCCCAGGATACGGTTGGCTTTCTGGGCCGCAAAAGCACACTGAAGCCGGATCATGTTCATTTTCTCATTAACCAGCACCTGCAAGTCCTTCTCTGCACGGCTGCTCTGAATCTCTTCTTTGCCCAACCTGTAGCTGTGCTTGGGATTGCTCCAACCCAGGTATAGGACCTTGCACTTGGCATGGTTAAACTTCATGAGGTTGGCATCAGCCCACCTCACAAGAGTGTCAAGGTCCCTCTGGATGGCATTCCTTCCCTCAGGCTTATCAATCAAACCACACAGCTTGGTGTCATCAGCAAACTTGCTGAGGGCGCACTCAATCCCACTGTCTATGTCACTGACAAAGATGTTGAACAACACTGGCCCCAACACCGATCCCTGAGGGACACCACTCTACTGGTCTCCAGCCGGATGCAGAGCCATTGACCACAACTCTTTGCATGCAACCAGTCAGCCAGTTCTTCAGCCACCGAATGGTCCATCCATCAAATTGATGTCTCTCCAATTTAGAGACAAGGATGTTGTGTGGGACAGTGCCGAATGCTTTGCACAAGTCCAGGTAGATGACATCAACTGCTCTACCCCTGTCCATCAGTTCTGTAGGCCCATCATAGAAGGCCACCAGATTGGTCAGGCAGGATTTCCCCTTAGTGAAGCCATGCTGGCTGTCACCAAGCACCTTTTTGATTTTCATGGGCCTTAGCATGCCTTCCAGGCGAATCTGCTTGAAGATTTTGCCAGGCACAGAGGTGAGACTGATTGGTCTGTAATTCCCCGGGTCATCCATTTTCCCCTTCTTGAAAATGGGGATTATATTTCACTTTGTCCTATCATTGGGATCTTCACCTGACTGCCATGGTTTTTCAGATATGATGGCCAGCGGCTTAGCAACTTCATTCACCAGCTCCTTCAGGACCCGCAGATGGATTTCCTCAGGACCCATGGACTTGTGCATGTTCAGATTTTTAAGATGGTCTCAAACCAGATCCTCTCCTACAGTGGAGCTAACGTCTTCATTCTCCCAGTCGCTGCATCTGTCTTGCAAGACTTGGGTGGTGTGGTCAGAGCCTTTGCCAGTGAAGACTGAGGCAAAGAAGTCATTAAGAACCGCAGCCTTGTCCAAATCTAGGGTAGCCAGTTCTCCTGATATCTTCCAGAGAGGGCCCACATTGCCCTTAGTCTGTCTTTTATTTGCAGTGTACCTATAGAATCCATTACTGTTCTATTTCACATTCCTAGCCATGTTTAATTCTAACTGGGCCTTATCTTTCCTAACCTGGTCCCCAGCCTAAAGAAAGAGGGTAAGAGACTTTAGCAGGGCCTGTTGTGACAGGACGAGGAGTGATGTGTTCAAATGATAAGAGGGGATATTCAGGGTGGGTGTGTGGAAAGTAGTTCTTTAAAATGAGGCAGTAAAACACTGGCACAGGCTGCCCAGAGAGGTGGTGGATGCGCCATTCCTGGAGACATTGCAGGCTAGGCTGGATGTGGCTCTGGGCAAACTGATCTAGGTGAAGAGGTTCCTGCTCATTGCAGGGGTGTTGGACTAGATGAGTTTTGAAGGTCCGTTCCAACCCAAACTATTTTGTACTACTATGACGGTATTGATACACAGGTAGACTCCGCAACTCGTTAAAGTTGTAAAGTAGGTATGCTTCAATTCAGCGCTGAAGTGCATGGGGGATAGCTCCTCCAAAGGCATGCGCACCTCAGCATTGTTCTCCTTCATATTTATCCTTTAAACTATTACATATTCATGAGGTTACAGAACACGCCTATACATATTCATGACCTATCCCCGCTTCATATTATAATGAAGTAAAAGGTCCTTGCTTGCGTAGGGTCTCCTGATGGTCATGGGCAGGCTTCCCAAGGGGTCTCAAGATGTTGTAAACAAGTCTTCCCTGAACTTTTCATCTCTAGTCATTGCGCATGTTCCCTGGTGATTTGGTCACTGTCTAAACCGCAAAGCTGATTTCAGTCAGTTTAGGGGTCCAGAGAACAGGAGTTACTGTTCCTTCCTCCTATCAATAGCTTTGGTCCTCCCACTCTGTTCTGGCAAGCACGATAAGTGTTGAACACATATTTGTTTAAGCACAAGTAAGCAGTAACATTATTAAGCAAGCGGCTTAACCCCCCTGTACATCAGTTAGCCCTTCACATCAGTATCATTCTGTAAGTTATAGCTGCTTAAATAGCTGGTCAGGTAAGCAACATGTTTATAAAAACAGAAAACAAATCATTCTGCACTAACTGGACTAGAAAATGAGTCAGATGGACTTAGTCTTGTTCCCTTGGCTTTAACTTTGTTTTCAGATATCAAGCTCATTCTCCTAAATAAGAGTCCCTTACTGTGTTACTAGGCAAAAATGTAAGGGAGTCAATTGGAGCTGGTAACAGCATTGCCTTGTTCTAAATTTGCAGCCTAAAAGGATTAATATCTGGCAGATGGCAGACAGTTTGCTATGAATCATGCAGGGTTGTCATCTCCCCCGTTACTGAATCTCAGCTCTAAAAAGTGACACTGGGTTAATGATCTCATTTCGTATAGAGATAATGGTGTTCACAAAGTAGTTTTTCACTCTAATAGGTCTGTAAAATGACTTCACTCTACATTTTTTTAGGCTATTGCTATTTCTCCATTTAAGTTAATTTGTTGTCTGTGTAGACTCATTTGATGGCTTCATAATCAAATTGCAAGCTTGGCCATAATTATGCAGTCAAAAGGGGCTAATGGGTTCAATTCTAACTATAAATTCTAGGTGAATGAGTTGGGAAAGGGTAAATCTAGGGAATTTTTGGGTTTTTTTAAAGAAAAGTAAGTTACATTGATTTCTTTCCAGTTCAGAGCTAAAAAGATAGGTGCTAATAAGAACTTACATCACTGCATTCCCTTCTAAAAACTTGAAATGTTCCTGGAGATGTAATGCTAAACCCCTACATATAAACTACTTACTGTGTTTTCATCTGAACAAAAATTCCCTCTCTCAGTGCAAATTTTGGTGGCTCTTTAACCCAGGCGCAAAAATAAATCTCATGGGTAAAGCGACATCATCTGGTAGTTTACACTGGATTTCATGGCTTGACTTTGCGAACGAAGATTTGGGAAGGGCATTTACCCACGCTTACTACAAGCGCGCTGATGACTAAGAAGGCCAATGTGGGATAGGCAAATCCGGCTACAAAAAGCACAGCAGAAGGTCTCCTTGGGTGGAACAGGTGGGACACGATTCTTCCTGCGTTGTCCTTTCTCCTCGAGACTAGTTCTTCGTGAACTCTCAAAGGAGTCAGCGGCATTATGTATGGTGTGCCTCCAAGTCTCCCGATTGGAGGCCAAGGTGGACCACTGATGGTAGTCAATATGGCCAAGGCTAAGGTATTGTTTCAGGGAGTCCTTATATCTCTTCTTTGGGGCACCTCTCTTGCGGCTACCGGTGGCAAGTTCACCATAAAACACAATCTTGGGGAGGCAGTAATCCTTCATTCTAGAGACGTGCCCTGCCCAGGGCAGCTGCAATTTCAGCAATGTGGCCTCGATGCTGGTGACCCCTGCCTGTTCGAGGACAGTGACATTAGACACATAGTCAGTCCAATGGATGTTTAGAATTGTACGGAGGCAGCACTGATGAAAGCGTTCCAGGAGTCGCAGGTGATGATGGTAGATGACCCATGATTCAGACCCATATAAAAGAGTAGACAATACAATGGCTCTGTAGACACTGATCTTTGTACTTTTCTTCAGGTGTTTATTACACCAGACTCTTTTATGGAGTTTTCCAAAGGCTCTATATGCCTTTGCTATTCTGTTGTCTATCTCTTTGTCGATCGTGGCATCCGAGGAAATGATGCTTCCCAGATAGCTGAACTGCTGAACTGTCTTAAGCTCTGACTCGTCAATGTTAATATGGGGATCGCGATAATCTTCTTGCGGTGCAGGTTGGTTAGAGGACTACTGTCTTCTTCAAGCTGACTTCCAGCCCAAAAACCTCAGCCGCCTCCGCAAAGCAAGATGTTAAACGCTGCAGAGCTGCTTCTGTGTGGGCAACAAGGGCGGCACCATCAGCAAAGAGCAGTTAACAGACAAGATGGTTTAGGGTCTTAGTGTGGGCCTTCAGTCGCCTTAGATTGAATAGGCTACCATCGGTACGGTATCGAATATAAATGCCGTCTTGTTCGTCGAGGTCTGCTGTAGCCCTTTGGAGCATCATGCTGAAGAAGATTGTGAATAAGGTCGGTGCGAGAATGCAACCTTGTTTCACACCATTGGTTATTGGGAAAGGCTCAGAGAGTGCATCACCATACCTGACTTGGCCTTGCTGATCCTCATGTAACAGAATAATCATTTTGAGGAACTTGGGGGGACAACCTAATCGTTCTAAGATCAGCCACTGGCCTTTCCTGCTCACAGTGTCAAAAGCTTTGGTGAGGTCAACGAAAGTTACGTATAACCCCTTATTCTGTTCTCTACACTTTTCTTGCAATTGTCTGAGAACAAATACCATGCCTGTGGTACTTCTATTAGCCCTGAAGCCACACTGACTTTCAGGTAGAAGTTCTTCTGCGATAGCAGGTACTAGTCTGTTCAATAGTATTCTTGCAAGAATTTTACCAGCAATGGAGAGCAGAGTTATACCACGGTAGTTTGAGCAGTCTGACTTGGCACCTTTTTTCTTATACAGAGTGACAATGATTGCGTCACGAAAGTCTGACGGTATTTTGCCTTGTTCCCAACAGCACACAAGTAGCTCATGAAATTTAGCGTGAAGTGCTTGGCCTCCATGCTTCCATATTTCAGGTAGGACTCCGTCAACCCCAGCTGCCTTGCCAGTTTTCACCTGCTGTATGGCCTTAAGAGTCTCTCCCATGGTAGGGGCTAAATCCAATTTGTTTTTCACGGGATGTTGCAGAATGTGCTGGATTCCTTCGCCTTGGACTACACGATTAGCACTAAAGAGGGTTTGAAAATGTTCAGACCAACGATTCAGGATGGAGATTTTATCTGTAAGAAGCGTTTGGCTGTCTGCACCAAGTAAGGGGCTTTGAACCTGGAATGTGGGTCCATACACTGCCTTCAGAGCCTCATAGAATCCTCTGTGGTCACCCAAATCTGCACATAGTTGAGCCTTTTCTGCTAGGTTGACCCACCACTTGTTCTGGATGTCTCTAAGTTTCTGTTGGAGTTTGCTACATGCAAGACGAAAGGCTGCTTTTCTTACATGGCAGAGTGGCTGAGCGAGATGTGCTTGATGAGCAGATCTCTTTTTTGTCAGCAATTCCTGGACCTCCTGGTTGCTATCGTCAAACCAGTCTTTGTTTTTCTTTGAGGAGAACCCGATGGATTCTACGGAGGACTGCAGGATGCTGTTTTTGATATGTTGCCAAAGCGCTTCAGGAGAAGAATCTATAAGTTGGTCTTCAAGCCTAGTTTGAAGGTTAGCATGAAAGCTGTCCCTCACTGCAGCTATTTGAAGATTATCAACATTGAGCCTCCTCCTTGGAATGCCGCCCCTCTTAGGTTTGGGCTTGAAGTGGAAATTAAGTTTGCAACGCACAAGGCGGTGGTCTGTTTGGCATTCTGCACTAGGCATCACTCTGGTCTGGCAGACATCACGAATATTTCTCTGGCGTACTAAAACATAATCAATAAGGTGCCAATGTTTAGATCGAGGATGCATCCAGGTTGTCTTCCAGCTGTCTTACTGCTGGAAGATAGTGTTGGTGATGGTAAGCTGTTGCTCTGCACAGAACTCTAGTAAGAGACGACCGTTATCATTGCAGTTGCCAACACCGTGCTTGCCTAGTACTCCTTTCCGGGCTTCAAAGTTCTTTCCTACTCGGGCGTTGAAGTCACCAAGGATTATGATCTTATCTTCTATAGGAACTTTCTGAGTGAGGTGACGCAGGTCGGAGTAGAATTTTTCTTTGTCTGCAGGGTCAGCTTGCAGAGTTGGAGCATATATGCTGAAAAGAACAATGTGTTGCTTATTGTGTAGTGGAAGACGTAAGGAGATAATACAGTCAGAATGACCTATCGGCAAATTTTCAAGTTTAGAGGCTATGGAGTTTTTAATCATGAAGCCGACTCCAGAAAGATGACTTTCAGTTTTGGGTTTGCCTGACCAGTAGAGTGTATAGCCAGCACCATGTTTTTTGAGGCTACCTTCCTCATGAAGGCGAACTTCACTGAGTGCAGCGATATCGATGTTAAGACGTGACAATTCATGGGCAATTAGCGCAGAACGGCGCTCAGGACGCCAACTGTTCACTGTATCAAGCATGGTTCTGATGTTCCAACATGCAAGTGTCAATCTGGACACATCTTTGGAGGCAGGTGTATGCCTTTGTCTCTTTGTCTTTAATTGACCGCAATAAAAGATGCCCGTTGGCTGCGGCTAGCCAACCAGGTGGAGGGGGAGATGAGCTTTGGTTAGGCCACCTTTTCTAGGCCTCTCTCCATATGGAGCAAGCAGTGCTGTCCTTGAAAAAGGCTGCTTGGTCATTCAGGATGCTGCCGAACAAGACTGTCATCTCCTGGGTCAGACTTGAGTGACCAATGTCCTGAACCGCCTGCATGCAGGGTTGGGTCTGCGACTTCCAGTGCACCTTATCACCTGCCGTTTCGTCCCTCGCCTGTCGCTGCAGGGCTTTGCAAGTGTGGGTAAACCCTTCGGGCCTGCGCAGAGGATTTATTTTAGGTGAGGCACAGCGTGCACAGAACTGGCCTCACCCTTTACACCTGAGGTTTACCTGCCAGGGCCTAGCGAGCTTGGATGGTGACAGCAAAGTCCTCAGGTCGTAGGTTTAATTAGAGTATCCTTCTCTTAGATGGATGGCCTTACAGGGCTACACGAGCTCCATCTGCCCGGGTTTGAAGTTGGAGTTGTCCTTCTCCTAGGATGGTTGCCTGAAGGCTAGTGAGCCTATCCTGCCCATGGACACACTTTGTCTGACCCTTCATTTGAGAGCTGACTGGCATGGGAGACCTTACCGGAAGCATAAGCCACCACCAGCATAACTCCCAACTTCACAAGGGCACGCAAGCTCTTTCCCCATGACAAGGGGGTGTCCGTGAAAGAGAGTGTTAGAGCTACATATGGGATTACTGTCAGAATTAGTTCTGTTGCAGAGATTTGGAGCTTATGTGACTTAGTCAAAGAATATGAATGCTAGTCTCTCTAACTTTCCAGGTCAATGTTGGGCAAAGTTAACTATAGGGGAGTAATAGTCTAACATACTTTTTTTTAACTACCAGGTCTTTGGGTAACAGTCCCTTTCAGTAGTACTGTGGCTTGTCAGAAATGTTAAAAGAACATGATTCTGTAGCTATTAGTGGAAGGCAGTGAAAAGAACAATCTTGCTTATATTACTTTGAAGAGCTTCAATGGAATTAGCCACTGCAACAGAAGGGTAAACAAAGTCACCAAATGCACACAAATTAAGACCAGAGATACAGGTAATGGGTGATATCAAGTAAGGCATCAAGTCACAGCACATAAGCAAAGAAATGAGTCAGAGGTATTTGTGATTCATTTATTTGTTAACTGTGCTGCCCTTATATGATGAAAATATGGGTACAAGATGGGTATAAATAACTGGAGATGAAAAGCATGGCTTTGTTTTGAACAGAACAGAGATCTTCTACCTCTGTTGTATTTCAGTTCATTTATGCAACCATATTCAAATTCACCATTAAACAGCTAGGACCATGATGGGATCTACTGAGCACTGTTCCCAAAACAGCCTTTTTGGCAGTATGTGCAGTACATCAAAACTGCAGACAGGAAAATGGTACCATTGAAGAGCATTTCAACATGTATATAAAGATTGTCCTCATATAAAAATGAAGAATAATTAGTTTGAAAAACTAGAGAAAAGAAGTCCCTTTAATTTTCCAACATGATCTAAAAGGCAGCCTCCAACCCTCATTAGACCATACTCAGGAACATGTAACTGCAGACCGTTTACAAAATCACTGAGTCAGGAGCTCTGTTAGGAAAAAAAAAAGCAATATCGGAATTGAAAATAACTAGTTTATGGATTTAAGTCAAAATCTTCCAAGCCTCTTTACTGTGGGAAAAAACCCTGCATGCAAATGCACTAAACATGAATAAAGCATCAGCCAAGAATAGGAGACTCCTCACCTTGCCTTTTGTGTTCAGCTATCATACAATGGTATGCTGACAGAATTTGAATCACAATTTGGGAAGAAGCATAGATCATGTACAAGTAGCAAACTGTCGGGGGAGCTGAGGATGCTCCTAGGATGGAAATTCCTTGTCTTGGTTTATCCCATTCCAGCCAAAAACTGAGGTAAACCTCTTTAGATATGGCTTTCTTCATAGGAGAAGGAAAACTCCTATCTTCAAACCCGGGCTGATGGAGATCGTCTAGCCTTGCATGGTCTTCCATCGAAGAGAAGGACACTCTTACAAAACATACGACCTGTGGACTTTGCTGTCACCATCCTACCTAGCTAGGCCGTGGCAGTTAAACCTCAGGTGTAAAGGCTAGGGCAAGCTGCGCCTCACCTATAAAAATCCACTGCGCAGGCTGGAAGGGCTTACTCAGTCAGTTGAAGAATAACAGAAGTTTCCTATCAGGGTAAGGAAATCATTTTGGCTTGTTTGATTATTAAAATTAGGAGGTTTAGTGAATTCGTAATAATTTTATTTCCACTTCATTTAATCATAAAATCATAAAATAGTTATGGTTGGAAGAGACCTTAAGATCATCTAGTTCAATCCCCCCTGCCACGGGCAGGGACACCTCACACTGAACCATGTCATCCAAGGTTTCGTCCAACCTTGCCTTCAACACTGCCAGGGATGGAGTATTCACAGCTTCCCTAGGCAACCCATTCCACTGCGGCACCACCCTTACAGTAAAGAATTTCTTCCTTATACCCAATCTAAACTATCCCTGTTTAAGTTTTAACCCATTACCCCTTGTCCTGTCACTACTGTCCCTAATGAAGAGTCCATCCCCAGCATCCCTATAGGCCCCCTTCAGATACTGGAAGGCTGCTATGAGTTCTCCACACAGCCTTCTCTTCTCCGGGCTGAATGGCCCCAGCTTTCTCAGCCTATCTTCATATAGGAGGTGCTCCAGTCCCCTGATAATCCTCGTGGCCCTTCCCTGGACTTGTTCCGACAGTTCCATGTCTTTTATGCTGAGGACACCAGAACAGTACACAGTACTCCAAGTGAGGTCTCATAAGAGCAGAGTAGAGGGGCAGGATCACCTCCTTGGACCTGCTGGTCACGCTCCTCTTGATGCAGCTCAGGAAGCGGTTGGCTTTCTGGGCTGCAAGCACACACTGCTGGCTCATGTTCATTTTCTCATTGACCAACAACCCCAAGTCCTTCTCTGCAGGGCTGCTCTGAATCTCATCTTTGCCCAACCTGTAGCTGTGCCTGGGATTGCTCCAATGAAAAATTTGCTAGTTTGGTGTTTAGAAAAAACATCAGCTTGAAATATTTTGGCTTCTATATGTGTGCTTTAGTGCAGGGAGTACCTTAACATCTGTTATGTTTTGAATAATATATAAAATGTTGGGGTGGAGGGTGTTAAGTGTATGTACGCATTCATGAAGCTGTCTGTATACATGAGTTTTGAAATATCTACTCCAAAACTTGCTTAAAAGGAAAAAGAAACAAATGGTTGTTTTAAACATAGAAACCTTTTACTGAGAAAAGTTTTACTATTAAATCCTGGGTTTTTTTCCTCACATCTTAAGGGAGTAATTTACATGGTCTGGAAGACAGAAAACCTGCAGATTTAAACTGCACTTTCCAATATCTATAACTTAACAAGGGGATTTCCTTCAAGTTATAGGGAATTTCTTCTGTCCTCTGAATTACTTTTATGTCTGGAACGTCTGAGATCATTCTTCAGCAAAACCTTGCTTGCAGCAATTGAAAGGTATGATTAAAATGTTTTCTTAAGTGTTAAGGTATTTTTTTACATGGAATGACATTTTTGCAGATTAGATACAATGATGAAAGATGGTTAACATGCAGTTCCCACCAACTGCATTTTAATTCCAAAGCAGGCACAGAGCTGGCCTCTTTCCTTTGTCTTTGTTGGTGTATGAGGCCCTGAATGAAAAAGGGGAGACTTGCGTTGGGTTTTGTTAACACCTACTGTTCTCCTTCCCCTTCCCTTTAAATAGCAGCCATTTGAAGTGTGACTGTGCTCTTTGATCACTCTGCCTTTATCCTCCATAGTCCAGGAGCAGTGGAAAATGTCCGCTGCCATCTCTGGAGCAGGATGGTGACAGTGTCACAGACTAGCTGGTATAGAGCAGAGTGAGATGAATAGCAAGGACACCAGATTTTTAATAAACTGAGCTACTTTGCAGAGCTAGAGCCAATGAAAAATTATTTCAAGCAAGAGAATAGTCTCAGTATTTCTGTGGTAATACCTATGTGGCAAACTGGGCTTTGTCTTAAATCAGAAATTCACAAGACTGAGTTATTGGGGAATACATATATATGGGAGACTACAGGATGTTGACTCTGCCATATTTTCCTGCAGGAACATTTCATGAAGCTGCTTTAAAGCTTTTACAGATCTTCTTAATTGCACTTTTCCAATAAACAGTTTGTAAGGCTATCATAATATGCTTGTGAGTAGTAGAAAAAGTACAATTATGTGTCTTGTGGTTTGCTCCCTTAATGGTAATGGGAGTTTCTATACAAACTGAATAAACCCAAAGGGGTTTATTCTTTGGCAGTCAAATACTTACCTGAGAACATTTTTTTAAGCATCTGTTGAAAACTGATAGGTAATGAAACTAAATATTTCAATATATAAAGACATATATATGTGCCTAAAATTTTTATGTCTGCTTATGGTATATGCAGAAGCAAGGAATGCTACAAGAGCTAGAGGGAAAAATAACCAATATTTTACCTGTATAGCAATATGCTATCCTATACAGACAGTAAGGGCTCTTTTAGTGGATTGTTTGGGGTTTTTTTTTACTGTCAGAACTGGTTTTCATCATAAATGGCTAAATCTGCAATTAGAGAACTCAATAAAGTTAAAACAGTTTTGCATGAACTGGCTTCTAAATCCATGTTGTTCATGCTGTTGTTAACTTATATAATCCAGGTTGCTGGTGAATTGCTTGTGTCCACACTATGTAACTACTCAGCTCCGTGAGCAGTGGGTTGACTGCTGGCCTGATGGATAGATAAAGTCGATTGCTTGTGACTTCTCAGAAAGTGATGGTTGAAGAGATTATCCCTATTCCCTCCTTTATTGATCAATAGTACATTGCTATTAAAATATCAATATCATTTTGCTTAAAGGAGCTATGTATTTATTGAACACAACTGATCTCAAAGTGGTCAAGCTAAGGTTTTGTTGTAAAAACTTTAGCCATGCCACTAGCTAATATAATTGTAGGCCTCAAAGTACATTCATTTCAGCTGCAGCTTTAACAGATATAGCAGAACTACAATGTAAGTTACTTTCTTCTTTTATTAAAATTACTTGAAGGGTTTATTTGTTTATTTATGTGTCTCTGTCCAGTATTGGTTTTGCCTCTTGTAAAACCTAAATGCCTTGGAGACTTCACTCATATATCAAAAAATTTAGTTTGTGTATTTAATAAGAAAGTAAAAATCCGTATGTATCTAAAACACAAATCCATCTAAGTAACACTTGCTGACTCCACACAGACCATAGTTAAATGGAAACTAAACTACTTAATTTTGTTACTGCTTGTTACAATCCAAATTGGATTGCAGTTTTGCAAACATAGCTGCAACAAGGAAAGAAGAAAGAATTTTGTTTCTCCTCAATAATGAATGTGCTCAAAAGGTAACAGATGTAAAGATCTTTGAAACTGGCATTCTGCAACTGGGCTTACTTCCCTTTTTGTGGCTGAGCCTGGATAATGCTAGTGTTGAGTTTATAGCACTTTCATACCTTGGTTGTGTCTTTATATCTGTGTCAAAAAGTGACAGTAGTTTTTCGGTTTTTTCTTCTTCTGTAGCATGAATTCAGCTATTTCTATCTTTTGCTCTTAATGTTACCTAATTTTGACCTGATTCAGAGAAACTCCATGAACTTACCAACAAAGTTTTAAGTTGACAAGCAGGTATTCTTTATTGTGGTGCTGGGAGACACGGGGGATAGCTCCTCCAAGCGTGTCTCTCCCAGGCATCAACCAGGATGTGATTATATTGTCCTTAAACATACATATTCATTAGATCACATACATTGCATCATACTTCTTAGACAATGTCTCCTGTATGCATACAAAAATGTGGTAGTGGGCTTTCGGACCCCCATTTCTTCATCACTTTGTTTTAGGATTATTGTCATATCAGTAACCACCAGGTGGTTCTGCCAGAGCTTATCTTAGTAATTTTCGTTTTCTCTACAGTTGCTAACAAAGCCCAAGGTTCTTGAGGTTACTTATTTACCATCCTATTCTTCAATCAACCCAATTCTTCAATCCACCCTATTCATCAATCAACCCCACTCTTCAATCCCCCCTTTTCTTGTGCTATTGCAAATTCTTTTGCAACTGAGTTATTTCATTTTTAGTTAGTTTCCTGAAGTATTTCCCTGTTTCTATTTGATGCTAAATTTTGTTTTTCTTCCATTCGTCATAGTTCATCATGGTTTGTTTGAAACACCAAAAGGAGCATTAGACTGTTATGCATGTAATTACAACCATTCCTATTATTACAAATACAGTAAAAACCAACTGTCTCAACCAGGAGAGATTGGGTACCCATGATGTTAATTTTTCCCAAATTTCTTCAAATTCCCGTGAGGTGTTGTCCTGCGCCACCTTGTGAAATATTTTAGCTTGTTTCCACACTTTCTTTAGATCAGTAGTAATTCTTCCGCTTTGATCTGTATAGGAACAACAGCTATCACAGTATCACAGTATCATAGTATGTTAGAGATTGGAAGGGACCTCAAAAGATCATCTAGTCCAATCCCCCTGCCGGAGCAGGAACACCTAGATAAGGTTACACAGGAACGTGTCCAGGCGGGTTTTGAATGTCTCCAAAGAAGGAGATTCCACAACCTCCCTGGGCAGCCTGTTCCAGTGTTCCGTCACCCTCACTGAGAAGAAGTTTCTTCTCAGGTTTAAGTGGAACCTCTTGTGCTCCAATTTGTACCCATTACCCCTTGTCCTTTCATTGTTTGCCACTGAGAAGAGCCTGGCTCCATCCTCGTGACACTCCCCCTTTATATATTTATATACACTAATAAGGTCACCCCTCAATCTCCTCTTCTCCAAACTATAGAGACCCAGCTCCCTCAGTCTTTCCTCATAAGGGAGATGCTCCACTCCCTTAATCATCTTAGTTGCCCTGCGCTGGACTCTCTCCAGCAGGTCCCTGTCCTTTTTAAACTGAGGGGCCCAGAACTGGACACAATATTCCAGATGAGGTCTCACCAGGGCAGAGTAGAGGGGAAGGAGGACCTCTCTCCACCTACTAACCACCCCCCTTCTAATACAACCCAGGATGCCATTGGCCTTCTTGGCCACAAGGGCACAGTGTCGGCTCATGGTCACCCTGTCGTCCACCAGGACCCCCAGGTCCCTCTCCCCTACACTGCTCTCTAACAGGTCGTTCCCCAGCCTATACTGGAACCTGGGGTTGTTCCTGCCCAGATGCAGGACTCTACACTTTCCCTTGTTATATTTCATCAAGTTATTCCCCGCCCAACTCTCCAGCCTGTCCAGGTCTCTCTGGATGGCAGCACAGCCTTCTGGCATGTCGGCCACTCCTCCCAGCTTAGTGTCATCAGCAAACTTGCTGATAGTACACTCAATTCCCTCATCTAAATCGTTGATGAATATATTAAATAATACTGGTCCCAGTACCGACCCTTGAGGCACTCCACTAGATACAGGACTCCAGCTAGACTCCGCCCCATAGACTACAACTCTCTGGCTTCTCTCCTTCAGCCAGTTCACAGTCCACCTCACTACCCGATCATCCAGACCACACTTCCTCAATTTAGCCGCAAGGATGCTGTGGGAGACCGTGTCAAACGCTTTGCTGAAGTCAAGGTGGACCACATCCACCGCTCTACCATCATCCATCCACCGTGTTATTTCCTCATAAAAGGCTACGAGATTGGTCAAGCACGACTTCCCCTTGGTGAAGCCATGTTGACTGCCCCTCATAACCCTCTTATCCTTGATATGCCTTAAGATGGCACCAAGGACAAGGTGTTCCATCACTTTCCGAGGAACGGAGGTGAGGCTAACCGGTCTATAGTTACCCGGGTCCTCCTTCTTGCCCTTTTTGAAGACAGGAGTGACATTTGCTTTCCTCCAGTCCTCAGGCACCTCTCCTGTTTCCCAAGACTTGGTAAAGCTATCATTGGTTACAGAACAAACTCCTACTTGGGATGCTAACAGTGTATCTAATGCCATTATATTTTGGAGCACTACTTTAGACAGGCTGTTTATGTCTTGTAATGCTAGAATAACATCAGCAGTTTGATTTCCCATTTCCTCAATTGCAGCTGAGATATTTACAATTGCTTTTTCTAATTCACTAACACATAGAGATTGAATAAGGCATCTAACAAAGCTATGGAAAGCAGTTTTTCATTCTGCTATGGGATTATATCCTCGTTTGATTCTTTTAATAAAACTCTGAACCCAGGTTCCGGAGGGATGAATGTCAATTACTGTAACATTTGGAACCGCTACTCCTAGTGTGCATGGCCCTTTCCAGTTAGGAGACAAAGCCTTATAGGCATTTTTCTCCACATAACCAATACCACCCTTTCCCTTTAGGAACATTCCAATAACCAGTTAAGGGTTTTCGAAGGTGAAGTCGCATTGACCAGCTGCAATATGGGTAATTTCCTACTAACATGTTGCTTTAAGACTTTTGTTAGTGGTTACACATTTAACTTCTAACATATTTGAGGCTTGTACCCTTAAAACCTGTAAATTTGTCCCTTGTCGGTATAAACAGGATCTCTCCATAATCTATCCCAATTTGTCTTAAAGGGGGTAGGGAGGCCAATTAAAGGAATACCCAGTCTCCCTCCTGATTTAGGTAGCTGAGTCGAGATCCAACAATCACTCTTGTTTAAAACATTAGTAATGTTTTTTATCAATCTCAGATATAGGTTTTGATTCCATGCTTCTACACCTATTATTATACAAGTCCAAATTATGATCAATGTAGTCTCATGTGTGTGGGTCCTGAAGACTCGACGTGCCATACTTTTTCTCGGTTCTGATATGTTTCTGGTTCTGGCACCTTCTTGATCCTTGAGTAATGCATCCAAGCAGGCTACTCCTTTATCTTCACTGCTGTAAAGGTAGTCAGTAATACCTGGTATGATCCACTCCACTTCTCTTCTAGAGGATCACCTGCAAAATTTTTAATAAAACCCCAATCTCCTGGCTTAAAAGGATGAATAGGATAACCTAAACCTCTGGCCCTGGTCCTTAACACTGTGCCATTTATTTCTTCTAACTGTTTTCCCAAGTTTACCAAGAACTGTTGAAGGTATCCTTCTCGTACTTCTTGAAGGCTCTCTCCTTTAAATAGAGATTGATATGGCCTTCCATATAGAATCTCAAATGGGCTAATACCCTCCTTTGACCAAGGTTTTGTTCTGATTCTCAGTAAGGCCAATGGTAATACAATTTAGTCTCTTGACAAATCTTCCCAAGCTGTTGTTTAATTAAGTGATTCATTTTTTCCACTTACCCACTGGCCTGAGGCCTATATGGAACACGGAATTGCCAATCTATTTCCAATTTCTTGCTGATTTCTTGTAATAATTTTGCACTGAAATGCATACCGTGGTCAGAGGAGATAGGTGCTGGTACCCCAAAATGAGGTATTATTTCACTTAATAGCACCTTAATCATTTGTTTTGCATTATTTGTCCAACAAGGAAGTGCTTCTGGCCACCCTGAAAAAGTATCTATCATTACCAACTGTCCTGGGTTCAGCACTAGCAGTCATTTTTCTCCTTCTTGGTAGCTGGTGCAGTGATGTGTTTTGACTTTGGGCCTGGGAACAGAGCTGATAACACTGATATTTTGGTTTGGCCAGGGACTTTGTGAGCCTCATGCTCTGCCAGGGAGGAGGGGAAGCCGTGAGGAAGCAGAGACAGGACACCTGACCCAAACGGACCAGAGAGGTATTCCATACCACAGCACATCATGCTCAGGATGTAACAGAGAGTGACCTGGAAGGGCTAGGAGACTGCACGGTTGGAGGAGGTATCGGTCAGTGCTTGGTTGGCCTGGGGGGGTGAGTTATTTGTCAGCTGGTAATAAGGTGTTGTATTCTTTTCCCTTGTTATTTCCTTTATCATTACTATTATTGGTGATAGCAGTAGTGGTTTCTGTTATACCTTAGTTACTAAACAGTTCTTATCTTAACCCATGGGAGTTGCATTCTTTTTTATTCTCCTCTCTGTCCCTCCGGGAGTAGGGGGAGGGCAAGAAGAGGGGGGGAGTGAGTGAACAAGCTGTCTGGCTGGGTTTAAACCATGATACCAACAAATATCGATAACCTCCTTTTCTAGATAATTCAGAAAAATCTATTTGCTGCTGTTGTCCCGGATAATTCCCTTTTTCAATTGTTCCTGCCTGATTCCTGTTTTCAGTCTTAGGGTTATTTTTCAGACATAGTTGACATTGTTTTGTCACTAATTGCACTATGGTATATAAATTTCTCCCTATGATCTGTTTGCTTAAAAGTTTAGACAAGGCATTAGTTCCCCAATGAGTTTTGTTATTGTCGTGGTTTAAACCCAGCCAGACAGCTTTTCACTCACTCCCCCCCTTCTTGTTCTTCTTGTATCAGCTTCCATAATTGATTATAGGAGACCACTACTTGCCCATCAGGTATTTTTATCCAACCCTTTTCATTTTCCTGTCCTTCCAAGTCTTCAATTAGTTTCATATCTTCTTTAGAGTACCTAGGTTTATTTTGCTCAATTACCAGTTTACTGTCAGGAATTAAGGACATCACCTCAACTCTTTCTGTTTCTGCTACCCATTTAGCCTCACAATCAGCCAAATTATTTCCAGTCTCTTGATCAGAGTTACCTCTTTGATGTCCTTTACAATGTAAGATAGCTACTTCATTGGGTAATGGTACAGCTTCTAACAATAGTAGAATTTCTGCTGCATGTTTAATTTGTCTTCCCTGGGTATTTAAAAAGTCCTCGTTCTTTCCAAATTGCTCCATGTGCATGAACTACACCAAAGGCATATTTGGAATCAGTCCATACGTTTATCCGCTTGTCCTTTGCCAACTCCAAGGCTCTAGTCTCTTATTTCTGGAGTCTCTTATTTCTGCCTTTTTTTCTGAGGTGTTAGAGGTTAATGGTTTAGCTTCTATTACCTTTGAAGTTGCAGTTATGGCATATCCTGCTCTTCGTTTACCATCTTTAGCAAAGCTGATGCCATCGGTGAACCAGGAATCTTCACCCTCCAGAGGCTCCTCCTTCAGATCTGGTCAGCTTGAATATACTGTCTCTGTAGTGGCCAAGCAATCATGAGTCAATGGTTCGGTAGGGGTTTCCTGAAGGAAAAATGTTGGATTCATCCAGTTCTACTAGGATGGCTTGATACTTCGAGAAATGTGATGGCAATAACCAATGTGTACCGTTTAGTTCTAGGACTGTTGATACTGCATGTGATACTAACACGGTGATCTTTTGTCCCAGTGTAAATTTTCGGGCCTCTTGGATGTTTAAGATAACTGTTGCCACTGCTCTCCGGCATCCAGGGCAGCCTTTACTTTGTTCATCCAGTTGTTTTGAAAAATAGGCCACTGCTCTTTTATAAGATCCCAAGGCTATTCACTGTTTCTCATAGGAATATAGCCAAAAGTGTTTAGTTATGTCCAGGACCCTCAGAGCTGGAGCTCTCATGAGTTCTGTCTTTAAACTTTTAAACACTTCTTCAGCTTAATCTGCCCATTTTAGAAAGGTTGGATTTTTTTTTAGCAGCTCATATAAGGGTCCTACCAGAACACCATAATCATGGATCCAGGGTTAACACCATCCTGTCATTCCCAGAAATGTCCAGATATCTTTAACTGTGGATGGTCACAGTGTTTGGCTGATTGCTTCCTTCTTATCTGCTCCAAGTTCTGGTTGTCCTGTTATTTTGCATCCTAAATAAGATGCTCGAGTTTGAATTAGTTGAGCCTTCAATTTAGATACCTGGTATCCATTTAGACCCAGAAAGTTTAACAATCCTACAGTCCATTGAACACATTCTTTCTCAGTTTTGGTAGCAATTAACAGGTCATCCACATACTGTAGTAAAGTTCCTGTCTGGGTGGGTGCTTCCCAGAATTCTAATTCTAGTGCCAGTTGATTTCCAAAAATGGTCGGTCTGTTTTTAAATCCCTGAGGTAACACTGTCCGCGTGAGCTGTGTCATTCTTCCTGTTTCAGGGTTTTCCCATTCAAAAGCAAATAAATTTTTACTTTATTTGGCCAGGGGCAGACAGAAAAATGCATCCTTTAAGTCCAGAACGGTAAACCACCCCTGATTAGTATTCAATTTAGTCAATAAGGTATACAGATTATCTACTACTGGATGAATGTCCTCCACAATTTTATTGCTCTGAGATCTTGAACTAATCTGTAACTTTTCCCATCAGATTTCTTTAATGGCAAGATAGGAGTATTATATTCTAATTCACATTCAATTAATAATCCATTTTTTTATTATTATTTCTTCGTTTCCCTTTTGATCCTCCAATATTAAGGGATATTATTTAATTCTAATTGGGCAGGTCCCCCTTGTATTTCTACTTTAACAGGCAAAGCATTTTTTTCACCTTACCTGGAACTTCAGACGCCCATACTCCCAGATATACCTGATGAAGAATTTCTTCTATTTCAGGGAGGTCCTCCTGTTTGCTTTTCTGTTGAATTAAAGATAAACTCAAAACTTCAATGACTTGATCGTTTTTTACTCTTAATTCCATTTTGCCTTCTTTAACTGTTGCTTCTCGCCCTAATAAAGATTTTTGGAGGATTTGGCATGTATAAAATTTTATGCATTCCTATTTGTTTTCCCAATTTATACTCTAAAGTTTTCAGAAAGAATGCTTTTCTTTGTTTTTTTTTTTTTTTTTTTCTTGGTGGGCAGTAGCTCCCACATCTGTAGCAATTCCTTTCCTCTGATTTAATGTCAAATAAGTTGCTCCTGTATCCACTTAAAAATTCCACTTTATTTCCTCTAGTTCCTCAATTTAATCAGTGGATCTGCTAGGGTAGATTCCCCAGGTCCCTGTCAGTCTAGTTCTAATTCAGTCACCAGAGCCACCCCATGGCACTCCCCCCAGGGCAGTCCCACTTCCAACATCCAAACTTCTTACAGTATGCACACTGATCCCATCTCACAGGAGAATTCAATTTCTCATCTCTGCCTGTCATTCCTCCTCTACCTCTGCCTCGTCCTCTCACATTAGTCCCTCCACCAGTTTCTACTTGTCCCAAAGCAGCCACTGTAGCTGTCCCTACAGCACAACTCAGTTCATTCTTCTCTACGTGTTTCTGATTCCAATACATTCTCCACACTTCTTTAACATTCTCAAGTCCTTCTGCTCTGTTGCCAGTGACAGCAACCTCTTCCTCCTTATTGATAACAGATAGGGCAGATGCCGAGAGTGCACCTCTCAGAGGTACCTGTGATACATAATTCCCCAACAATCTTCCTGATTACTCTGTTTGGTTTTGGGGTTGTTGTTTGGGTTTGTTGTTGTTGTTGTTGTTGTTGTTGTTTTTGTTGTTTCTGGTTTTTTGTTTGTTTTGTTTTTTTAACTTTAAATATCACCCCCCCCAGTATCACAGGCGGAACAACATCTCTCCAGCTTAGCTTTCTGTTTTTTCCTGTCCTTTTCCAAAGCCAAAATTAGGGATCTTGCAGAGATATATTAATTTCACATTCTGTCTGCCACTCCAGGTGATTTCTTGAAGTGAAAAATGTATCTGCATGCATCACTTCATCCTATTTTTCCTGCCACCTCAAAAACAACATTAATTATAGCAATGTGTTTGAATCAGAGTTCCATTTTTAGGCCATTTCTCATGATCCCCCAGGGTACAATGGCCAGCACTGGTTACAATATTTCACCAATGTTTTCTTATTTACTGAGGCCCCAGGAAATCCTCACAGCTCTTTCCAATGTGCCAAAATGCACCCAAAAGGGCTCTTTTTCAAGCTCTCTCCACTCTGCCAATTTCCCATTATTAATCTTGCATTCACACACACACACACACACGATCCCACAGATACTACACACAGTTACAACACTTGGGACAGAGACAAAAATTGTATCAAGCAAACAACAATTAATAACACAGTTATAACATCCTGTTACCAATACCAAAATCACAAGACCAAATTCATAACTGTAAAAAACCACAACATAAATCAAATACCAGTAAAATTCAAAACCTTTTCTACAAGACGCCCACTGCATCTTGCAGGACCCAAACCACAAGATGCTCCCTGTTTCTTGTGATTGTATACAAGTATAACCAAAACCTTTTCTACAAGACACCCACTGTGTCTTGCAGGACCCAGACCACAAGATGACCTCTGCTTCTTGTGGGTGTATACCAAACGGACACTAGCAGCCAGGTATACGCCTTTGCCCATGAGATTTCCTATCTAGATTTACGGAAGGCTTCCAAACCATGCATATGCTTACCGAAGCAGTTTACCAAACCAAGATGCCCCCTGCATCTTACAGACTATATAAGAGAAAAGAATACCTTTTATGAGATCGTCCTTGTCTGCTCCCCCAGTGTTCCAAATGAGTTGAGTGATCCCTCCGGGAAAAATTCCTAAGGGCCCTAGGGAGCCCTGTCCTCAGTGGGTCTTGCAGCTGAGCAGAGAGGGTCCCATCTGGGGTGCCAAATTGATTCAGAGAAAACTCCAGGAACTTGCCAACAAAGTTTTAAGTTGACAAGCAGGTATTCTTTATTGCGGCACTGGGAGACATGGAGGATAGCTCCTCCAAGCGTGTCTCTCCCAGGCGTCAACCAGGCTGTGATTATATTGTCCTTATACATATTCATTAGATCACATACATTACATCATACTTCTTAGACAATGTCTCCTGTATGCATACAAAAATGTAGTAGTGGGCTTTTGGACCCCCAGTGGTTATTTCTTCATCACTTTGTTTTAGGATCATTGTCATATCAGTAACCACCAGGTGGTTCTGGCAGAACCAGAGCCTTAGTAATTTTTGTTTTCTCTACAGTTGCTAACAAAGCCCAAGGTTCTTGAGGTTACTTATTTACAACCCTATTCTTCAATCAACCCAATTCTTCAATCCACCCTATTCTTCAATCAACCCCACTCTTCAGACCTTATTGTGCCTGCTACAACTGAAAGAGGTGCAGAAGACTCAACTAATGGAGGAAGCTCACTGCAATTGTGTCTAATGGGAAAAGAATTCTCTTTGTAAATCAGGTTTAGCTGAAGCAGTTAACTGGTCTCTTAAGTACCCATGGCTGTTTGCTTTTATGGCATATTTTAGTTGTTTAAGTTTAGCATTTGCACTGCACCATTGTTTAGTTTTGCAAATGCAGCTTTTTCCTCTTTAAATATTTGCACAGTGTATCACTGCAGTTGCTCCAGCAGATTTGCTCCTGAAAGGTGAAGAGAGTGCTTCTCTGAGCAATGCCCTTTGCTGTACCCTGGTTCTTCAGCCACTTGCTTGTTAGCATCCATTCAGCTGCTTGTTTACCTGGAAGCTGAGGGGAGGATATAAGAAGCTTAAGGCAGGAGGCTACAATTAAACTTTTAAAAGCCTTGTGAACTCGTACTTATCAGTTAAATCTGCATGCTTGTCTGCACCAGAGGTTTATACCTTTTTGCTGGGTAGTTCCTTGTTTTCTGGCTTCATGGGGGTCTCTACATTCAGTAAATGAGACTTTGATACTCTGTTTTGTAGAGTAACTTATTTCTCTTAAATTTGCTGCATCAGTGTGAACAGAGCTACTTGTGAGGCTAAAACATTACACAGTGTAAGCTTATCCAGATGGAATATGTCAAAAGTAAGGCCCTCTGATGCATCTGTATTTTCTCTGTTAAACAGAAAGGCCACTGGCTGGTGACTCACTGCCGTTACTGCATGACACCCAGAATCGTGAACTCCAATGTGTAGCTGCAGCACAGCCAGTAGCTGCTCAAAGACTTCTCAGATTCTGCTGGAGTTGCACAAAAGCTTTCACTAATATGAACTGCAGAGCTAAAAACACTGTAGTAATGTTCCAGGATAATTATACTTCCTCTCACACTGACTTACTATTTACAAGATGCTTGCAAGTGTAATTTGAGAAGAGAAAATCAAACCAACATCAGTTTTCCTCTCCAAGCTGAGCATTCCACACAATTCTTTAGTTCATTTTCATCCAAGTTTTACATTTATCATGTTGCTTGTCACAGAAAAAAAAAATTCTGATAGCTTCTTCATTCCAACTCCTCTAATTTCTTATTGCACTTATTGTCCCCTCCATTCCTCTCCCCCAGCTTCAGTGTTATTTGTGTTCTTCCCAAGCTCCTGTCACTCCCTTTCAGCATCTTAAACATTTGATGGCTAGATGAACATAGGAGTTCAAATTCCAGATGCCCCCACATTTAAACCTCTTAGGCTGAGGGGCTTGAAGTTCCTAGCAAATATCTGAAGCAGGGACATAAGTACCTGATGGGAGGAATGAAATAGTAGAAACTTCTTGTCATCCCTATTTTACCTCTTTACCTTGAATGTGGATGGACATACATGGTTCATCACATGTGCTCGTTGAAGATGCTGAGGGAAGGCTGGGGTTGCTGAAGGTGTGATGATGCTCTTGGACAAGACTGGTCAGGAATGCTCTATCCCCATCACTTGGACAAATATCTGGGTAAATTCAAACTTGGCAATATGAAGAAACTTCTGTATGTGTAATTCTGACGCCCCTTACTTCTAGGTCTAAGGTCTAATATATGTAAAACTTGAAAACCTGTGTTGTGCAAGCTCCAGCCTTTTTGTAAAGATAATGTCTTTGACAGAGATGTTCTATTTCAGTATTTTATGCTTATTCTAGTATACGTTCAACAAAATGCAGATTTGTAGCAGTAATGAAGACAAAAATCTTCCTTGTACTTTTGTCATACAATCTTGAAAGTATAAATGGAAAGTAAATGACATAAGTGAAGCATTAATATTTTGCAGCCTGTGTGTGTTGGGTTGAGTAATACTTGGAACGGGGAGCACCCATGAAACTGAAATTGTATCTTCTCTTTTGTTCCTATGCTAGGTATTGTAAAGCAGTTACAGATCACTGGAAATAACAGAGTTTCAGAGATGATTACAAGGTTTCTAATAAAATCTGCCATGTTTATTCTTTAGAATTTTGAAGGAGAAAGTTGACAGGTGAAAGACTGAAGTCTTTCGTGACAGGAGCTGTCTCAACTGTGATTATAACATAGAAGGCAGCATTTCTATGCCTCTTTTCTGCGCTAAAGCTGTGTTATGTTTTCACTTATAAAGAATTCTCCCAGGGTAAGCAGGGTAGAGAATAGGATTCTTGTATGTGTACAAGACGCAACAGCAAAGACTGTCTTTGAAACAGCTATTTAACTGCTGGTTACGATGAGATTAACTCCAGCGGTGGTGTCTCAGCACTGCTGCAATATACATATGTTTTTAATCTCAACATATTTTGATGATGTGACACAATTTCTGTCCCCTCAGTCCAATAGCAGCCATCAAAACTACCAGAAGTAAGCTTTATTGCTCAAATGAATGTTTCGCTTCCCCTTCTGTGTTGGCATACAAAGTGTAGAGATTGTATTTCTTCAAACAAATCTTCAAGGTTCCTCAACATGAAATATATATTAATCTTATATTATCTTATTAATATTATATTGTTTATTATTATATTAATCATATGTATTAATCATTAATCTTCTAAAAATTGCTCTCATTATTTACAAATTGCATGACCATATAGCCTTACTAAGAATAGAGTCATGTTGTTTTTCTGTATGGTATGCTTTCATGCGTGTTGGCACAGCATCTTGTGACTTGTCTGACTTAAATTTTCTGCCACCTTTTTATAGGGGATTTTGTTCCCCCCCGCTGCCTACAGTGTCATTGAAGAGACTAACATGCATATCAGAGCTGAAGTCTGTTGGTCTTTTATAATGTTCAGATCACTGAGCTTGATGAGCTTAGCAAACAATGGCATATTTCAGGTATGCTTAATCTTTGCAGAAATGTGAAAGTTACTCTTCTGTGGACCAAAATATTTCAGTATCCCCTCTAGATGATCAACAGAACTAAGGAAGAGTTTGAGTGTTGTGTTTTAAAATTAATCTTTTCAAAAGCATTAATGATCATATAAAAACTCATCTTCCACAACTGAACATGACTATAATGTTGAGATAGATGCATTCCTTTGCTGATTGAGGATCCCTTTTGCAGTATTGTGATTGTGATCAAAGTTCTCAATTCTGCTGACACAGCTGTGGTGACATAGTTTGAATCTCCAAAGCCTTTCATTTTAAAGGTGCTGGCTGTAAACAGTTCTGGGAGGTAACTGGTACTTAAGTCCTCCTGGCTCCATGTTTTTGTTGGATGTTTCAATAACTGAGTGCAATCAGTGAGTTGGAACACCATTATGCAGCCAAGTAACTTCTGTGCCACAAACACATCCTTTGTGAGCAGCAATGACTGGGGATATCCAGAAGTTCCCTTGTTGCTTCCTTTTAGATGCCAGGAGGATCTCCACATAACAACAAACCTGCAATGCAACTATATGTGTATCTTGGGCCATATGATTAAATACTCAGCCTGCAAACTATGTTTAGTTGTGTAAATGCCTTTCATATTAAATGCTAAATTTATACTCTTATGTGTATTAGAAAATTTTCTGCTTTATTGGCTCATGTAAACACTATACATTGACATGAGGATCAATTCCGCATGCAAAATGTGAAATCAAAACCTGGCTTTTTTGCTTAGGCTCATCTTAAGACTGGAAAATATTTGAACAATTTATCTTGTAATTGCAAAGGGATACAGGTTTTGTGTTGAATTATTTTCTCTTTTCTAATTCTCTATTTTTCTTGAAATCACTACAAGATCATCTTTGGCTTTGGTTACAGGTTGGCTTTATTGTTCTTCTTTCTTTTCCTTTTTTCTTTAACCCTTTAGGCTGTGAACTACTGGCACTAATGTAGCAGTGGATGCACTCTATGAAATCCTATCAATTTTTTCTTCACTGGGCTTTGAAAATTCTAGTCTATTGCTATTTATGTTAACCTCCTGCCAGGTCTTTTACTGCCTACTATGTACTTGAAGCAGTGAGCTTTAACCAAGATACCAGACAGAACCACCAAGACAAACCACTTATGATTTGCAAGCCATTGTCTTTAACTCATCTAGAATCCCTCAGTGAGTACACTGGCTTATGCTGTCTGTGAAAAATTTTCATTTTATAGATATTAGGAAAAAAATAGTGTAGGAATAAGAGAATCTTTCCATTCAGAAACCAAACAGGTTCACACACAAGGCAACTGGTGGTGCTTTGGAGGCTGCTGTGATTTTAGGCTGCTCTTGCATTTTTGCTTCCTGTTTTTGTTGCTGACTTCACTCTGTAGGTTCTGCAACATTTTTGTTTCTGCTTTTCCACTGCTGTACTGCACCTTTCTGAGGAGCAGGCTGTAATAGAAGAATAAAGTATGAATTGCAAATGCATGCTGTGGTTCAAAGACATCTAACATGGCAGAACTCCTCTTCACTCTTCATCCTTTTGATGCCTGTTTATTAAGTTTTCTTTAATGTGAAACTGTGATTTAAAATAGCATTTTAAAATTCAAATATATGTCTTTGAAGAAATGGGACCATCTCTGCAGGTGCTGAAGAGCTTTAAACTGGTAGCCTGCTGTAAGGCAACAAAATTACAGTCATTTTTAAAGCCAGTCCAAGTATTTATTTCGTAATGTACCTCAGACAGATTGAAACCCCTGTTAATCCAAAGTAATTACTACAACACTTTGCTCAATTAGCTTCAAACTTTCAGGTCAACAGAATAATTCCATAAAAAGATGAACCTGTTCCTCCTCCAGCTCCCATTTAAGTGGAAGAATAAATTATACTAAGCAGATGCCACAGATTTATTTGGCTAAGAGGAGATTTATAGCCTAATAGTTTGTTAAATCACAATTTCATATGCGCCTGTTTTAAAAGAAAACCGAAGTTGGTTTGTTGTGTTTTGTACTCACTTTGCACTTCAGTAAGTGATGACATTAATAACATCAATAAGAAAGCCACTGGAAATACAGAACTATATAAGTTCTGATCTGTATGGACAGGCAGAATGATACTGAAACGGAAGATGGACAGTTTCCTTCTTTTGCACAGTGTGAGATGTTTTCTTAAACCAGGATTTGTTTATTCTGATTGTCTTCTGTGCATATTTCCAATGTATACTTCATTTAGAAATCAATGTCTTTCCACAATAATGTGCCCAAACCAAAGCCTGATTTGGTCTGGTGGTGGGAGGCGCTTAAACAACAATTTGGCTTGCTTAAATAACAATTTATACTTGGTTTTCTTTCAGAACTGAAGGGGGGTGGGGGTGGTGGTGTTTGTGGTTTTGGTTTTTAGGGGGAGGACAGAGGAGTGGGGTGGTTGGTGGTTCTGCTTGAATCCTTGGCAGAGAATTAGGATTTAGTTCATTGTTTTTTTTTTTCTTCCAGGGAATATGTTTGTATGTCTTAGAGAAGAAATGTATTTTAAAAATACACCTTTCTCAGTGAGATAGCAGTGACTGTGCTGAGAAGTTTTAACTTGTCTACAGATTTCATTTTAAGGAAGCTTATCAAAGAAAGAGCTGGTGTTATGCCAGACTAGATGCAAATCACCGTTTTTATTCTCCATCTAATGTTTCCAATATTGATCCAGTAATTACTTTTACGTAAATATGCAAGAAGGAAAATAGGCTACATACTTCAGATCAAGTGAAGACAATATAAGATCCAATAATCCCACCATTCTTACCTACACTTAAGGTCCAACATAAACCAACAAAGACGAGATTCTAGAAGTAACTTTAACATATTTGTTGTGATGAGATAAAATTCTTTCTAGGGCTCTACTTTTGAATAAGTTTTATGTATATTTTTCTGGTTTGGTTTTGTTTTGTGGTTTCTTCATAGTTCCATAATGGGCATTCTTTTATGCTATGATATTTCATTAATTGTTAACATTCTTAAATCTGAATTGTGTGTAGCAATTGAACATAAACAGTTGTGTTGTTGAAAAAGATTTTATCCTTAAGCAGCCTGTAAGCCTCAAAGTTTTGCAGTGCAGGAATGGAATCATTCAGGTTGGAATTAGACCTTTAAGATCATCAAGTCCAACCATAAAAGGAAGGTCCCCTATTGCTCATTCTTCAATCTATTCTTATACAGAAATTTTTCCAGAACCATTTTGTTGCATCTACTTTCACTGATTTCAATCTCCTTTACCTTTCTTCAAGAAACTATGTGGAAATAGATTGTAGTTTTGTGTTAATTTGCTGAGAATGGTTTCCTTCCAGTGGTTAGAATCTGCTCCTGGCTGTGCAGAGACAGCTAATGAATTTCCTAACGCACCAGTGTGTCTCTGAGTTGCTGATGTGAGAAGATCCATTTCCTGAATCACATTCAGGAATTAAAAAACCAAAGCAAACCAAACAAATCCCAAAACTCTCAACTGAAACCAAACTCCCTGATGTTCCTATGGAAAAGACCCTAAATCTTTCTAATGACTGCCACATATGAGCAGAACTATATGAGGCCTGACCTTTACAAGTTTTGACAGAAATCTTTCAGCCTGCTTTCACAGACCTTTTCATTCAGTGATTGCTGTATTTTAAGTGCCAGCTTCACACCATTTAAAATTAGCAAAAGCTAATTTAATTTTAATTAAAGGTTTAGTATATGAAGTTGATTCAGCCTGGACACACCTTTGTTTTGTCAGGTGCTGATACGTTAATTAAAGCCACTCTTCATTTTGCCAGCCCTATCTGACACGGTTCAAGATGCCTGACATACCGGCTTTCACATCGCCTCTGGTAATCTAAAGGAGTAGAACTACATATTTAAAGAGATGTTATCAAATACAGTGTTTTGCATTTAATTGTAATGGGATGCTGGTGGTTCCCTCTCAAATTCTGTGCTTGCAAATTGCCAGGTTTCTGGGCAGTCAGTGCCAGGTACAGTAGCATTGAATATTTTCTGAGTGCAGCTAACCAAAAGGCCTGTATGTCTGTTTTAGTGCTAGTAAATCCAATTCTTAATTCATTTTCATTAGTATTAATAAGTGTCACAAGACTCTTTGCTTAGTCATTTTTCTTGCCATAGAAAATCCTATGTGGAGAACACGATAGTGTTTATGCTGCATTTAGAGAAGAATTTCCTGCTTAAGTGGTTGCCTAGGATATGCTAGCTGGCTGCTAATTCACTAAAAAACTTACTGCTAAGTCTACTGCAGTAGTTTTCTTATTTTTAATAGAGTAATCCAATCCTGATTAAATTATTGAGAAAATTGGAACTGCAAACAGAATTATTTTATACCCTAGGCCCCTCAACTACAGCTGTTCTAGTAACCACTTTAGTCTTTTCACTTGTAAAATCATAGGTAAATTGCTACATGGTGTGTCTGCTTCTGTGTTGTCTCTTTCTTGCCTTAATGATAAAAACTGAAAGATTGTGTTAGATGTACAGAGAAGAAACACTGCCCAAAGTATTCAGTTACAGTTCAGGTACAATTGATATGAAAAAAAGGCAAAATGTGTTCTGTATTCACATCTGCAGGCAGCACAGGAATTTGAAACTTGAAGCAAGATGAGTGTGCTTATGATTAAAAGCTTTTTTCTTTGTTTGACTTACTTAGTATAAGCATTTCCTTCCTCAACTGTTGGCTCAGCTCATAATACAAACACTGCACTACACAAATAGTGTCTTCGTTTACACATACTTTCAAACTTACTTCATCTGGGAGGCATCATGCTTCCTTTTCTTGAAAGGGTGTGATCTCTAGAATATACTCAGTACCACCAAGTCAAATCCCTTATGACACCACTATTTCTATCCTATGTCTGTCATCCTCCAGAATTTCTTTAGCCCCTGCCACTCTCTCAGTTCAGCTGTTCCCGTGGCTGTGCCATAACACCTGTTTGGGTTAAAAAGAAAGCAAAAGCAATGAGCCAGCAAGTCTTCCTGTGTCCTCTCTGATGCCAGGTCAATGACCAAGGATGTCAGATAATAGAGCTCCAGGAGACTCTCTTTACAGTGCTGCTGGAGTTGGATTCCTTGGGCAGTGGCAATTAATGGGCTGTTATGAATAGGTCAGTTTTCACATTTTAAAGTGTACCACAAAGGTAGAAGCAGAGGAGAGATGTGCTTGCTCTTAAGAAACCAACCTTTCTGGTGATTAAGCAAAACAGGTTACCTTACACTTCTATTCCTCCTTTTCTCTGTTTGAAGGACTTCTTGCTTTAGTAAAATCCTAAGGAGCATATGACAAGGACAGTTGCTCAAAGGATTATTTCATGCTAGTGAAGGCAAACGGGTCAAGGAAACAGTGTTTGACACTCTGAAATGCAAACCTGAAAGAAGAAGAGATGATATTAAAAAAGGTAGTACAGTACCTTACAATTAAAGGCATTTCAAGCCCCACTGGCATTTCTAATTGAAATCCTCTGCTTCATAGTCTGATTTATTTTACTTTACAGAAGAGACTAAGAAAACCTTTATTCACCTTTTTCATGCTGGTACCATTTGCAGGTTAACACTTGTGCTGTAATCCCAGGCAGTCTGGTTAGTTTGCAATTTATGATCATGCCTCTCATGAGATCCTGCCCATGTCAAAAAACAAAAGAGAGCCTTCTTGGAAAGAGAAGCTCATCGCCAAGCTCCAACTTGTACGACTACAGCAATCAACTGACATGGAAGGGAGCCAGCCTGCCAGAACCTGGGAGTAGCACATTACAAGGACTGACTTTGTACAAACAATACCACATTTGCTAAGGAGCATATAATTAAAACAGACTATTAGTCTTGAAGCACCCACAGCTAAATCTGTTCAAAGGCAGCAGCCTTTTGAACCTGGTACTTCAAACTGCATTGCAAATATGGGCAATCGGAAGTCACATGTGACCAAAGAAAGGTGCTTTTGCCCCTTGTCTTAGGGCTGTTATTCAGTGCAAAAGGAGTTTGTCTCATTATCTAGGGTAAATGTGAAGGCTCATCCTTAAGTGAGTGGCAGGAAGATAGTGTTGTGCTAGTCTTCAAACTATGTGATTCAGAATATATTTCAAAAGGAACTTGAAATGCAATGGAAAGCAATAAAAAAAAATATATTCCACCCTACCCCACCCCTTTTTTTTTAAAGGACAATCTGTATCCTAATTGTACTACCTGTGTTTCTGACAAGTATCATCTAGCAGTGTAGAGTTGGTCTGACTGGGCTCGAGTATGCAATTAATTTTTATCAAATTAGCCACAGCAATGAAAGTGATGTTTATATAAGACTTGTCACTTTTTTTTGTCAGTTATGGGAAGAAACATCATACGTAATCTCACTAACTTTTTGATATTAATAAGCTTTAGTCTCCTCATTACTGCAATGAATTCATGGTGAACCTGGTGTAGTTGGGATATCTTTTATTGGAATACCTCATACCAAAATCCCTACAGTCCAACTTTGTCATTAAACCGTGGCTTTCCATGCATTTTCTTGCTTCATGTAACTGTGGCAAGGAAGCAGTCTTGTGGTGCCATCAATCTGTTTTTGAGGAACTGTTTAGCAACATGCTCTGACAATTGCTTAAGTCTGTGTGATACAATAATATAAGCCACAAGAGCTGGTTTCATAAGCTTAGGGTCTCCAGTAGGTCAGTGGGTAGAAAACTGATCATAACAAAGCTAACTGTGGAATTGTCTAATGATAGAGAATGAAGTCTGTGTTTAAAAAAACTATATTCCTTGAAGCCATATATATGGAGAGTCTGTAAAGAAAATTAGATATAGTGAAGGTTTTCTGTGCAATATGGTACTTTGATACTGGGTCAATTTGATAATGCTGATCCAGAGAATGCTCTACTACTAAGGGAAGTAAAGCAAGGAATTGTATAAACTGGGCTAAAAATTCCCTTACGTGAAACTTGTCATACTAAAATTCCTTTAGTCACCATGTCTCTGAAGAGGTAGTCTTCAGTTTTCATTTTTGACTGGTGGAAAGCTTAGGGAAGTCTTAAGATAACTGTGACTGTTAAATCGGCAGCAATTGCTTTGTTGCACTTCAGCTAAGGAGTGAAAAACCCTGTCCCCTGTATGCAGAAGCTTGAGAGTGTAGGGCCCATGCTGGGGGAACACAGTGGTTTGGCAGCCCTCAGGAGGAGTTTGGCTGAGGAGCAGGTAGAATAGTTCAGTAAAGCAAAATCTTCACTATTTGAGATCCAAATCTGTAAATGGCATATGTTATTGGTTTGTGTCATGTGCAGTCTGTACATTTCCTCACCTTGGAAGAATAAAATCAAAGCAATGTTAACAAACTGTACACTGAAAACCCATACCTATGAATAAATAAGCATGTACCTCCACTGGAAGTGAATCCTGCATCCAACAGTTTAGCATAAAGAATTTTGGATCAACTCAGACAATTAGCTCAATCAAACAAATGGGGAAAAATTAATAGAGTTGATGGAATTTACTCTTCAAAAGCCATATTCAAAGCTGCAGATTTTTGTCTTTAATTCTGCATGTATGTCTATTAGTGTTATTATTTATTCAAAATTGCTGCCATTGTCTGTCTTCCCTGAGCCCCATGAAGCAAATGGTTACTCCAAATACAGTTCAGTTAATTAACTGTTTTTTCCAAATACCCAATAGGCTGTGTTGATAGGTATCTCACAGGTATGAACAAGTGTGTCTGGAGGCCATCAGTATTTTTCACATAAAGAACACTGCCCTGTGAAAATTTTAGTAGTTTACATTTGTATGCATTAATAAATGGAACACTATAACAAATGTGGAGAAAGAATTGCAGCTGGCTTCATGACTGGTAGAAAATCAGCAATTGTCTGGCGAATTGTTCATAACTGCTAGCTGGAACTGTCACTCCGGTGATTTTTAGCTCTGGTTTACTACAGTGGGTGAACCTAGAAAATACAGAACAAGTGTTCTTTTGTGTTGTAATAAGGAAAAGAAAACATAACCAGTAATTACATTTTTTTTTCTTGTTTTCAAGCCTAGCTCCTGGCCAAGTAATGAAGCTCCAGCTACTCCTGCTGAACAGGATGCTAAGATCAGTTCTTTCCTCTGTCACTCTGCACCTAAATTTGCTCATTGTTTATCATGTGCCAGATCTCTGTGAAGGTTCCTTACAACAGAAAATAATTCAAATCCCCATAAAAAGCATGCATAAAGAATGTACATTAAATAAATAACATGTATGTTATTTATTTAATAAAAATAAATAAAGTGTCCATTAAAGCAGTGGCACAACTGAACAAGTCTTCGTATAGAAATGGAAAAAACCCCACCCCCCACCCCAGAATAACTGCAGTTCTAAAACTCACTTGTTTTTTTGACTTATTGTCGTGGTTTAACCCCAGCCAAGACAGCTTGTTCACCCACTCCCCCCCTCTTCTTGCCCTCCCCCTACTCCTGGAGGGATGGAGAGGAGAATCAGAAAAAAAAATGCAACTCCCATGGGTTGAGATAAGAACAGTTTATTAACTAAGGTATAACACAAATCACTACTGCTACCACCAATAATAGTAATGATAAAGGAAATAACAAGGGAAGAGAATACAACACCTCATCACCAGGTGACCGATAGCTTGCCCCCCCCCAGCCCGACCAAGCACCAACCGATACCTCCTCCAACCCTGCAGTCCCCTTAGCCCTTCCGGGTAACTTCCCAGTTACATCCTGGGCATGACATGCTGTGGTATGGAATACCTCTTTGGTCAGTTTGGGTCAGGTGTCCTGTCTCTGCTTCCTCCCGGCTTCCCTCCTCCCTAGCAGAGCATGAGGCCCGCAAAGTCCTTGGCCAAACCAAAACATCTTTTATCAGCTCTGTTCCCAGCCCGAAAGTCAAAACACAGCACCGCACCAGCTACCAAGAAAAACGACTGCCACTGCTAAACCCAGGACACTTATGTTTTAAATCAAACATTCAGATAGCTTTTGTTTCCTAAGAGGTCATACATATTCACTGACATTTGTTCTGCTTGTTTCTGGCTTAGTGAAGACTTAAGTTGTTAGCCAAGAAATAAATACTTCACTAGGAGGAGTTCAGCCTAGGCTTTGAAAAAACTCTGCAGCTTATTGGTCAAGATGCTTGTCAAGTTCCATTTTCCTTTTGCATTATAGAAGGTCCCAAGGCTGATCTCATCAAAGTGTCCAAAACCATTAAGAGACAGCAACAGAAGACTTTTTTTCAGTAGAAAAAAGATAGCTAATGTTCTGGCTTGTTACAGGAAAGAAGCAGATTTAATTCCCTCACAAAAATAAATTCATTATTCCTTGGTTTTGCTTTTATTTTAATTTTTCCATGCCACGAATATAGATGTTGTAGTTAAATAACAATGAGGCTGATAAGTTGTGAAGAAGATGAGAACATAAACAAACTGAGCCATTCTCAAAGGTGGATTTAGGAATGAACGTTAACAGTAATTAATTCTCTGAGTAGAAATGTGTTAAACATGTTAAATTGTTATTTCATTTATGAAAATTGTCATATCATTAGCAAAAAGAAATAATAATTATGAATTCACAACTGTCTTCTTTCTCCCTAGCAATGCTGGTACAATATTGTGGTTGTACAGTGAAAGAAAATCATGAAACTGGTTTGGCTGTGAAAAGGCTTGCACATGTTTTAATTTTTTGATAGATCGGTGTCCTCTGCTACCTTGTATCATGTCCTTACAGCTTTGTATGAGAAGGCAAGGCAGGCAGAGCAAGCACCAGAGAGAAAGAGTTGTTTCATTACTGCTGCTGGATGCTGGACCTTGTTTTAAGCTTCCTGCATTTTTATACCAGTGCAGTGGTACTCCCATTTGCTTAGGAGAGCCACGGGCTCATTCCAACATGCTTCTGCTCTTTGCTAATATTGAAACATCTGGTTTTGAATCTGGGTGACATTGGGTTTGAGTTGTGGCCATCCATCACAAGCAAGGAAGGATTTAGTCTTTTTCTTAATTTGAATTGTAGTCTTACAGCACATACATGATGCTTTAGGAATCAAGTGAAACATGAATGTGCTTCTCAGCTCTACAACTTAAAAAGAAACTGAATGAAGAGAGACTTACGTGTTGCAAAACTGACAGTCAGCCACTGGAGATAAGCAGTGAAGATAAAAAAGATGAGGACAAATTTTATGGAAGAACAAAAACTGTAGTGTCAATGGAAGCACGGATTATTCCATACAAGAAAATAACTTGGTGCAGTTTCTATAGCTGAAAACTGAGTGGTAAATGGTTGTCCTGGAATTAATATAAAGGTAACCTCACATTTATTATGCCATAATACTAACACTCACTGAGTAACCTCTAAGTCTCCCTTAGGAAATTCATGGGAGGTAATAGAATAATGTAAGCTTTTAGGAAAATGTTGAATGAAACATCTCATGTGCTCACTAAAAGAAGAAAAGAAACAAGCTGTAACCCATGCTGAGAATGGTTCAGATATCTGCAATCTTTCTTCACAGTAATTTGAATTTCTTCCCACTAATTTTCTACTTTGTGAAATCAGAATTAAAATTGTCTTAATTTTTTCCTTATCATTATTGATTTAAATTTTTATGTATAAAATCATGTTACTTACAAAAAGCTGATCTGTAGAAGAACCTTCTTGTGTAATTCTGTGTCTGCTATAACAGGCACCTACATGAAATTTCACCCATCACTCAGTGCAGACCCTGTTCTCAAGATTACTAAAAAGCCAGGCTTAATTAATTTTACTTACAAATATCAAATTTCTTGTAGATTATGGAAGTTATATATGCTTTACAGGTAAAAAATTAGGTCAAAACCAAAAACTTGTCTGGGTTTAAGTAATTAAGAGGTAGAACTGAAACAGCAACTTGGCCCTCCCAGGCGAGTCTTCGTTTTAAGCCATTTTGTGTGTATGCTTAGATGTGTTGCTGTGTTGAGAAACAGAGAAGGGGTAGGCAGAAAAAAGAAAAGATTGATAACGTGAAGGATAACTGATCTGCAAAACATAACATGAATCCTGGATAGGACAACAGGTTTTGTTATCAAGTCAGGAAGAGGAATACTTTTTGTCAAGGAGACATTTTATTACTGGTTGGTGGTTGGGTTTGTTTTCTTTTCTCTTTCCCTGATGCCCCTGCAAGGGCACTAAGGAATTATTGTTGTTTACAGAGAGGACAAGCTTGATCTCAGTTCATGATCTATTGTGCAAAAAACTGGCTTCCCTTGCCTTTCACCATTTTCTCCATGGGCACAGTGTTACATCAGTGCTGGCCAGGTCAAGACAAGGGCTGTCACATAAAGCAGTCTTTCTTGGATTTCATACTCTGGAAAGTGCAGTTCTATACTTGACCCCAGATAAGCTCTATTTGGCTCATCCTAAGATTACTAAATCTTTGGTAGACTTCTATATTATAGTGGAAAAAAAATAGTTATTGTTTTACTGTGGCTTTGGTTTGCAGAGCTTATTATAATACAGGTAGGCAGCCTAGGTTGAATCATTTCCAAAAAATGTTGTGTCAACCAGTTAGTTGCAGAATCAAATCCAGGAAGTGGACTTCATCTGCACTGTATCACCAAAGGAAATGGTAAATCTACACGTGGATGAACTATGTATTAAGAATAGCAGCAATTTGTATTAGGCCAGAACAAGGCATTCTTACAGAGACGAAGTCAGGGGTATGCATGCAGGTTTGGAATTCACAGATAACTGTGTCTCTTTAGGGTAAATATGTGAGAAATGGGACTCCTGACAACAGAGCAGCCGATATCCCTGACTACTATGCTAATCTGTCTGTTGTGATGGCTGGGCGTTTTCAAGATTTTGGAGTCTGTTTTATTCCAAAAAAAGAGAAGTAATGAGCAATAAGAAGCAGGATATAGATACTGCTTTAGGACCAGATATGACATTCTCAGATTTTCACTTGGTACGTTTGCCTTATTTCAATCTAGACTAAAACACCTGTAGGAGTGCTCCATACTATAGCAGTATTTTTCAATAATGAACTTGGGTTAAGATTTCAGTTTTTGGAGGACAGCTGTACATATTAGAAGTGTTGAGGATATTCAGACACTGTGCATAGGATGAAAATGTTCTTGGTTTTCTCCTCTTCGTGGTTAACTCACCCAGACCAATCAGTTGTTGTCAAGTAAACGGGGGGCAGTTTTTCCTGTCTCTTAAAGACTTGCCTGTGAAAATGTGAATGACACAATAGTGAATTGCTATAGAAAAGGTTCAACAGAGAGCGAAGGAGAAATGGGGATAAGGTCTGTTGGCTGTGTCACTTGGACTGTATTGATGTAACTTAGACTGTGCATTATCTAGTGAGTGCATTCAGCTTCAGTTCTGACCTAAAAGAATCTAGTTTAGAGGTACCAGACTGGAGGGGTTTTTAACAGTACTTTAGAGATCATGGCAGACCTCTGAGAGCTAGGCCAGAGCTGAGATGCTGTGGTTTCTGAACTCACAAACATGGCAGGAGGTCAAATAAGGAGTTCTGACTTAAACCATAAGCTCTTGTAAATAATTCTGTTAATCTTGAAATTGTCTCATCTGGGGGAGGTACTTTCTAGAAATGAATAATAATGTTTATTGTGGGAAGTAAACCTCATGTTACTCTTCTATCTAGCTTCAAATAGACAATTATATTCAAAAGACAGGCCAAGCCTATCTAGCTGTGACTGGCAAGTTACTGTTTTGGTCTTCTAAGAGCTGGCTCTAGAAGAAGCTCTTAACTGAAAAGACTTTCAGGTATAAAGTGTGATTTCAGAAAGCTACTGTTTGCCTTTTTGTTTGTTAAAATGAAGGTTTGGTTTGGGGTTTGTGTTTTTTCTTCTGAAGGTGGAGGTTTGACTTAGATGTAGTCAGTATCTTGCTAAAGCAATGATAACTTGATTTGCACCACTTACAAATCTAGATTTTTCTAAATGAGATGGAAATTGAATGATTTAACTAAAAATAAAAAATCAGGAACTCTGACTTTGGTTCAATGGCTTTGCCAAGTGACTTAGCTTAAAAAAATACATTTTTATTGCCAAGGAAAAAGCATCTCATTTATGAAGGTAAATGAAAACATATTAAAATGCCCAAGTATTAAAATATGAGTGCCAAATACAATTTTGGCCAGCACCAAATTACACCCTGAAACCTGTTTTGAAACTGGCTTTCAGGTTTTAGTGCTGTCACTTGCTACCTTGATCATAAATTGAATGCTGTGCTTTTATTTTTTTCCCCTGCTTTTTCCATTCCACTTCTTTCTTGTAGAAAAAAGTACTTGTGTACATTTTTATTGATTTAATATGTATATTGCTGGGTAGAAAAATTCACCTTCATGTTACATTTGGAGAGTGGAAAAATAGGGATGAAAAAATTATACTCTGAATTTATTTGAATTTTATTTGAAAGTTGTAGATTTTCTCTTTGTTTAAGTCTGATTTTAATGTCTGTAGCATATTTCTAACAGTAATAATGCTAGATGTATAAGTCACTTTGGGGTCAAATTATTTACATGGCTTGCATTCTCACTTGCATTCTCACTGAACTTCACTTTGCCAGTAGGAAAGATAAAAAGCTAATTTTGAAAGCTCCAGAAGCATAACTTGTAATAGTCTATACATGTAAAATTGCAAGGTAGAACCTTTGTTGACATATCACAGGAATTTCTCTTAAGAATATACACAGTGTGTGCATGAATTCTTGAAACATAAAGATAAATGTGCAAGCTTAGGTATTTGGAGATAATGCTTTTGCTCAAAACTTGTTCAAAGTATGCTGGGGAAAAATATATCTTTTTCTTTAAAAGGCTATGTTTTATCTCTACTGTGACCAGAGTGTAGCAGAGATGTAAATCTACTTGACTATAAAACTGGGCACCAGTATGCACATTATTATGCCTAAACGGTGTTTTTCTAAAGCCAAGTGCTTCCATGTATTTGAACGTAGGACGAGATGCAAACTAAGGTTCTATTATTATGTCTACCTCTCAGATGAAAAATCAATACATGGTGATGTAACTGTAACTTTTTTCCCCAAAAAATATTAAAGATGGCTAAATAGTGGATTTTTTTTTAAAAAATAATAGGAAGAAAAAATAAATTAAAAAAAAAAAAGTGTAATCTGGAGGCAAGAGTTTTAGGACAAGGCTTATCTTTGTGCCCCCAAGAAAGTTTGAAATAAATTAATCACAGTGACAAATAAGTACTGACTGAGAAAAGAATTTCATATCAAGTCTCTGGGTATAGTTTAACAGTTGAATAGTAAAAGCTGATGTTGAATTAAAAAAAGAAACAAATGCAAATCACATTTGGGTACAGATCAAAGCATGTTTTTCCTCATTGAAAAGGATATCCTATAAAAATATCTTGTCTGAAATGAAATTATTTATGCAACGTGAGTTGTTTCAAATCAAAGGTGCAGAAGTTTGAACTCATGCTGGAAAAGTGCATTGGCTGGATCGCTTGGCTGGGTAGTAGCTCCACTAGGATAAAATATAGGAGAGAAGGATGCTTCAGGCACCTTAATCTACAAGTATTACCTTTGCCTTCCTTATTGCCTCACTTGATATAGCCTCTTGTCTTCATCAGAAATTAATTAAAAGTAGTATAAGAGAAGGCCAGTTAGGACAGACTGGGAATTTGGTTTATTTTATGAGAGGGGCTGATCTACTGTTCAGTGAGCAGTATGTTCCTTAAGAGGACTGATTTATGTAGAAAGGTGTTTGCAGGAGTGACTAACATCTACTGAGAGGATACTGGTTGAAAGGGATAAGTTTAAATCAGAAATTAGAAAGTGTCTGGCTATCCAGGCAATGGAACTCTGAGATAATGTTCCCAATATTGCAGAGGAAGTGAGGAACCCAGCCTAACTGAACTATGAGAATGGAGGGAACATGATGGGTAGTAGAAAGGATTATAGAACAGAATTCACATCATTTTAGGCCTAAAAATGTGGGAGTGTGAGGGGAATCTCCCCAGTGAGCAACCAAATTCATCATAGTTTTCTGAACTGTGGTGGTCTGACTCTGCTTCAGGTGTTTTGCCAATCACCAGAGAGGACCAGGATGAAACTTTCCTCCTTAGTCTGTGGTGCTTGCTTTCACTTAGATTCCCATTCTGTAGTTTTGTGAACTTTTTTGGTCTTTCCCTGAGCATGGACTGGATTTGGAATTTCAGCAGAGTATCAGTAACAAGGAATTTTTGGGATGCCTGGCTGAGACTGAGGAAGAAAGCGATAAATTGTCTGTCAAAGTTACAATGAGGATTGCCTTTGAACTCAGGCTAAAGTTTTGCATCCTGTATTTCCTTCTCCCTCTTTGGACTTCCCTGAGGTAACCCCTTCCACAGACTACTTGCATATACCCCTCTGCATACATTTTGTGCTGGTTTCCAGGATTCTAGAAGTAGCAGTATCTTTGTTTTGTCATTCCGCTTGAAGTCACTACTTCAAGGCTTTTGTTTGCATATAGACGGTCCACAGTTAGTGGGCTTTTTTTTCTTTTTTTTTTTTTCCACCTATATATATACATATTCATTGATTTATTTTTAAACCAGATATTACAGGAGTCTGTGGTGGTTTAGGGGTCATTTCTGAGGCCCCATGGCTCATACTGAAAAGTATACACTTGTTCTACAGGTGTTGGCCTGGACCAAACACAACTTCTTTTTAATTCAGAATCCCTGATCCCTTGGGCTGCAGTGAATCAGAATTGGAGATGCTCATTTTGCACTGTCCTGACCATTAAAACAGTGAGACGTCTCTAATTATCGTAAAATTGTTCTCTATGTGGAACAGTCAAAGTTGTCAATGACACAAACTGAGAATTACTTACTAAGGAATGATCATTTCAGTCCTTACCTGAGAGGTTAATTTTACCACCACAAGACAATGGAACTCAAGATACTAACTCAAAATAATTAAAATTCAAATAGAGCTGTGTTATTTTTTTATTATTTTACATAAACACCTCCCACAGATTTATTTTTTTACAACATAGAAGTTAATGACAGTTTCCATCAAATGACCTGATCATTTTGTCTTCTGCAAGACTCAGCCATTTGTTATGTGTTGTTATTCTTTTTGTATCACTGGACTATAGACAGACCATGTTTTATTTTGTCTATAATTCCTGTAGGCACTGTAAAATATGAAATAGACTGACTATTTTTATAGTTAGTGTTATTTCTGTAGTTAAATTGTTTGTTGAGAAAATGAAGACTTCTGTTGCTGCCAGATTTTCTAGAACACTTTCAGAGGGAAAAATAATAACTAGGCATAGTTAAGCCTAGACCTTTAAAACAAGTCTAATTCAGTAACTCTTGAGGTGACTTCCTGTTCAAAATTAACTTCTCTAAGATCAGTCATTGCTTGACAAGGAATTGGAAAAATTTATATAGGACTGAATTATACTGAAGCCTAAAGATGTCAATATCAGTTATGTCTTCTATTCAGAACTTTTTAAATTGGGTTTTGAAGGCATTGTTACATTTCTTGTAATGATTTTGGAGTCTGTAAAATCAACTGACCACAAATGCTTTTACTTATTCCTATTATTTCTATTCCTCTTCCTATTTACTTATTACCTATTAGAAAAATGTCGTAGTCTTTTGAAATACAGCATTTGAGTTGTCTAGCAAGCATACATAAGATACATTACATATGTAAGATGAAGTTACGGGTACTTTGGAAAACATAATGGAAGGCATGATTTTGCAAAGTAATTAATAGGAAGCAAGTTGGTTTTATTCCCAGCCTTGTAACATAGGACTCAACAACCTAACCAACTGATCCATCTGGCACAGCAATCTGCAGTTGAGAAGGCATGACAAGCAAGTGAGCCACTCAACAAAAGAGGCTGCATCACAGGGAGAGATTTTGAAAACCAGTGTCAGAGCTGAGGGTCCCCAGGTAACTGTGGACTGGCTGCAAACATGCAGCTGGACATGGGACAGGGGTTTCCAGCCCACAGCTCCACAGTCTATCTTGTGGCCTCCACCTTGCAGTTGTTCCCAGTGACTTTGGTACCCATCTATGCAGGAGCTCAACAGCGTTAAAGACTGATATCTTCAGTGCTGATGCTTGTAGGCTCTGTGTCAAGGTACTTGAGTACTGATGTGTGGCTATGCCACAGCAGACTGGTAGCTCCTAAGCCTTTTGTTTCTGTTTGGGCTGTTGAAGAGCCCTCTTGAGTTGGCCAAAAGTGTCCAGCTGACTTCTGGCCATTTGGGTTAGATGTTAAATTCAAAAGCTAAAAATGAGCCAAGTATTAAGTGCAAGCTAGAGTTGAGTTTTCAGAAAGCTTTTCTACAGAAATGCAAGCACAGACCATTTGCTGCCAAATGCAATGCTCACAGGCAGGTAGAACTGGATAATTTATGCATGATGGTGAGCTTACCAGCTTGGTGTTGATCAGTGTTTGCCACCCAGTTCTGTGGGAACATCTGATGTTTTGGTTTAATCTGAGCATGAGTGATGTAACCATCTTACAGAACGTGTTTTGCTTTATTTAGTAGATTGTTACAGAAGATGAGTGTGGTCCAATTAAAAAACTAAAGTTGTCATAAAATTATTACTGCTTCCTGGACATAAAGAATGGTTGCAATTTCCACTTTTGCCTTACTGAATAAACCAAATTTCACCTTCCTACCTTTTTTAAAAACAAGGTTTCAATACCTACAAATCTGTTCTTTATCCAAACTTTATTCAAGTCATGGCCAAGTTGAAAGCCCTGGTGTGAAAGTACTTGTTACTTTCAATGAGAATCTCCTGAGAGGAAAAGCATTATAATTATGACAGAGAGTGGTACCTGTGGCATACTGCCTACATAAGACTATTGCAGAAGGAAGACATTTTTTTGTGTTGGAGATTATGCAGCACATGAACTGTGTTAATCCATCTCTGTAGGGAAAAAAAAAGAAATCCTTAAAATTTATGCCTCCGTGAAAAAAATGTATAATAAAAATAGTAGCTTAACTTATCCAGAAATATTTCAGAAGTAAGGGCAGACCTGCAGGCTGGTCAAAGGTAGTTCTAGAGCAGTAAGCAGGGCCGTAAAGGTAAAATGGTGGCTGTTGAATATCTAGTGTTTTTTGAGATGAAGATCAGGTAGCTGCATGGGACAAACTGCAGGCAATAAAGCATTTAGCAGCTCTTACCTGGAGCAGACTAAAATTTCTTTCCAGTTTATGCCAACTGCTTCAGCCTTAGAGACTTGGAATAAGATCAGATCAGAAATTAGAAAATTTAAGAGACGTATTAATAACATCTTTTTTCCTATGTCTTTCCCTGCAGCTTTTTTATGAAGTTTCCAGAAGTTTTTGTAAAGGTTTGGTATGACTATAGTTGTTGCAATTTTCTCAGGACAGCGCAAACTTCTTTTCCTGATCCATCTACATTAGTGTTACAATAGAAAAGCTGTTAAGGTGGAGCTGAAGATGGGTGCTAGTTTGCACAAGGAAGATAGGGAGTCTTTTTCCCCACATAAAAATGTTTGTGCTGTTGATAGGGGAAATTACCAAAAAGTTATCCAAAATCCAAGTTTCACACTTGCCTACTCTACTCTGTAGATGTAAATGTGATTAGAAAATTCAGAATTATGACTTTTAAGAATTGTAATTTGGATATTTCTTTATTGTTATTATTTTTATGTTGGCATTATGAAACTCAGTCTTCCCTTTCTGCAAATTTGATTATATTAAGTGCATTTCCTTTGAGGAAGCTGGTAGCCTCATATCACCAGGTAGGAACTTCCATGAAGAATTACAATGACATTTTCAGGATCTTAAAGTTGCAGTTGGGATAAATATAATATCTCTCCCTGCATTAATAACATTCATTGATTTTTTATATTTTTTTTTGGGGGGGGGGTGGTATGAGGAGGCAGATAGAATGAGATTTTTCACTGAAAACTCAGTTTGAAGGTTATACTTCTCCAACCACAAACCCATGGAAAACTTTCCTTAAGATCTGGATTTGTTCCTGTTAGTCTTGTTGAGCTTTGCTTTGAATTTGCTGTAGTGTAACATTGCAAAGATTTTGTGAAAGACTGTCTTATCTCACTGCATGCTTGCTTTATATGGGTTTATCAAAGGGTATACTGCAAGGTTTCCACTAGTGCTTAACTAGGGATGTTAAGGGTAACAGGAAGGGATTCTATAGGTATGTAGCAAACAAAAAACAGACTAGGGAAAACATAGGCCCTCTCTGGAAGCTATCAGGAGAACTGGCTACACGGGATTTGGAGAAGACTAAGGTTCTGAATGACTTCTTTGCGTCGGTCTTCACTGGCAAATGCTCTGACCACACCACCGAAGTTTTGGAAGGCAGACACAGGGACTGGGAGAATGAAGACCTTGGGCCCACTGTAGAAGAGGATCGGGTTCAAGACCATCTTAAAAACCTGAATGTACACAAGTCCATGGGTCCTGAGGAAATCCATCTGCGGGTCCTGAAGGAGCTGGCAAATGAAGTTGCTAAACCACTGTCCATCATATCTGAAAAATCATGGCAGTCAGGTGAAGTTCCTGACAACTGTAAAAAGGGAAATATAACCCCCATTTTCAAGAAGGGGAAAATGGATGACCCAGGGAACTGCAGGCCAATCAGTCTCACCTCTGTGCCTGGCAAAATCTTGGAGCAGATTCTCCTGGAAGGCATGCTAAGGCACATGAAAATCAACAAGGTGCATCAACAGCATGGCTTCACTAAGGGGAAATCCTGCCTGACCAATTTGGTGGACTTCTATGATGGGGCTACAGAACTGATGGACAGGGGTAGAGCAGTCGATGTCATCTACCTGGACTTGTGCAAAGCGTTGGACACTGTCCAATCCTTATCTCTAAATTGGAGATACATCAATTTGATGGATGGACCACTCGGTGGCTAAAGAACTGGCTGGCTGGTTGCATGCAAAGAGTTGTGGTCAATGGCTCTGTGTCCAGCTGGAGACCAGTAACGAGTGGTGTCCCTCAGGGATCGGTGTTGGGGCCACTCTTGTTTAACATCTTCGTGGCTGACATGGACAGTGGAATTTAGTGCACCCTCAGCAAGTTTGCCGATGACACCAAGCTGTGTGGTTCGGTTGATACGGTGGAGGGAAGGAATGTCATCCAGAGGGACCTTGACATGCTTGTGAGGTCTGCTTCATCAGTGTGCACTGATAAAGAGCATTAAAGGGGGCATGATTATTTTTATTATAATGCCTTACCTATTCTTTATTTTTCACGATCTGAAAAGGCCAGGTGGTAGGAAATCCTATCTATAAACTTGTTTTCTTTGTCCATTTTGCATGCATGAACTGAAGAATGATGTCTGCTAATGAAGACTACAATGTTCTTAAAGTCATTCTGGGGTATTAGAGAATGGTCCAAACATATCTGCTGGTAGCCTCTAATATTTTGCTAGCAGTTGATACGTTTAATTATTTTTACTGTATTCAGCTAAATTTAAGGGGTCAGGCAACGATGACTTTTTTGTTATTTTCCAAAATAGGATCCTTTCCTTGCTTACCCAGACAGGTAACACATGGAGTCTGAAATGTAAACTGTTGTAATTGCTTGGTTGGTGTATAAGCGTGTGAGAAGAAATGAAGAGCTTCCAAATCTTGGACAAAATGGAAAGGGAGCATTTTTGAATCATAGGTTTGGGCTCATATTTTTTATCTATAGCAAAAACTCAAAATAATTTCACGCTTTTTTTAAGAAAAAATATTTTGTTGTCAAAATATTTGGAAGATTCCTCCCTCCATTCTGCCTCCCTCCGCAGATTGTAGACAGAAATAGAGATTAAACTGTAAAAGCTTTAAAGATAACTTAAGACAACTTAAAAGGACTCCTATTCTCTAGCCAGTTCTCAAAATAAATATCCCATCTTTAACATGAGAGTCTGATACTTTGCCAAACATGTGAGAAATAGCTTCATATTAGCACTTGTCAAATGTACAGATGCCATTCATCAGCCAACACTATTTGCAAACAAGTAAATATAATGGACTTTTAAAATTCAGACTGCTTAAAATAAGAACGTATTTATTTTACATACAGATGCTATGTTTGGGGATTTGTTTTCTGCACACATAATCTCTTGGGAACACGAATTGTCCTAGTCAGGGTTGTTCAAAGCTGCCCTGCTTGGTGACAGGGTTCTTGGGCACTGCTGTAGTGCAAACAGTAATGTACTAGAAATAATTTGATAAATGGTTAAAGAAATTTACCTCTTGGCAAATTGTCTTTAAAGATATTGGTTCCATTGTAAATATGTCTGTGGAGCCATTGGGAGGCAAAGAGATTTAGGAATTGACTTTATTCAGATATTCTTGACTGGTTTGAAGTCCTAGTGTTGCATATGCATTCTGAATCTGGAGTTTAACAGGTTTAACTGGGCTTGAAACTCACATAATTTAATAGATTTAATAGTTATACTCCAAATTGCTCTTAGAAATCTTTCTGCTTGAGAGTAAAGTTGGCTGGCTTGCTCTTCAGCCACTTGAGGGTCTTTCTCAGATAACACTGAGACTTGTATCCCAAATGTGGTTTTGGCTTTTATGCCGTGCTTAGTGAAAATCAGAGAGTTGATTGGAACAAGCAATAGAGAAAGTTAGTTTTCTGTGTACATGAGTAAGAGATTTATAATTCCTGTAGTATATTTTATGTCTTTGTAAACTGGAAGACAGCACCTTGCAGCATTAGAAAGTAGGCATGAAAGAACCTTTTAGGTGGTGAAGGAAAAAATAAAGAGCTTTCTTATCTCAGTCTTTGTGGCTTTGGATCCTGGCACAGTTCTATTTCGTGGAATTAGTGGGAAATGTTTTAAAACAGTCACTTTCATTGTGACTTGTGGAGACCGTGTTTTCACGGGAGAATGGATAATTGGTACAAAAACTGAATAATCCTGAAAGATACAGCAAGGCCGTGAGAGGCCCGAGGAAGCTTAAGCAAGCAAGATAAGAAGAAGCTGTAATTCACTGAGTCAATGAGAACTGTGGACTGTTGGTAAGCTTTCGAGGTCAAGTTCTCACACCTGTGCTTAACCAACTGTGTGTTAGTCACTAAGGGTCTTCAAGACATGCATCCAATCATAATATGCCAAATCACTGTAAGTTCCTGTAAGAAATGGTATATAAGGAGTTAAAGCTTTGTAATAAATTGGCATTCGCTGATCACATTGATTGTTCCTGCATTGTCCATGACTTCCTCGACGACAAATGGCGCCCGAACAGGGACCCTCAGATCAGTAACTTGTGGCATGCAAGTTTGACGGTCCGATCAAAGAGGGGGCAGAGAGCCGTCCGAAAGTCAGTGCTGCCCCGGCGCTGTGAAAGTCAGACGTCTGCGAACGGTGGAATAACAGTAGGATCTCGCCCTGACCAGGTGAGTGGCCAGGGAGGAGAAGGGGCACTCGCCTTCCAAAGAGGAACAGGTAGTGATGTAGCTCCTCCAACATATTCTCTCTAAGAGAGGACTGCAACATGATAGTGCTGCCTTACAGAGGCTGTTAAAGTGGGCCCGGGATAGTGGCTTTATCCCCACAGAGCAAGCCACCTTTGAAGTTTCTGAATGGGAACGTATAGGTCAGGCGCTGTGGGATGAGATTAGTAAAGGGACAAAGGAAGCCCTGAAGTATTTGTTATGGAGATTGATAATTGAGACTTTAAAGGAAATGAAATTGGAACAGACAGCAGTGGCATCCTTTTTGCCTGGCCGCTGCTCCTTCACAAAGTCAGTCAAAGGTAGAGAAGAGTGCTACCTCTATGGTATTTGCCCCCCACTGTAGTGCCTAACATGGCATCGCAGGATCCTCCTCGGTGTAAGGGGGGAGATAAAGTGAAACGGCGCTTGCGCCCGAAGGTACAAGTAGAAAGTGCAAACGCGGTCACCTTCGACCTAGAGGAAGAAGACCCCGAATCAGAATTGGAACCAGACCCAGAGACTCTGGCAGAACCGGACTTGTACCCTCCCCTTCCTGATCCCGACTCAGGCTCAGACGGTTCAGACAGCTCGGCTCGTAGGCAGATGCGAGCCAGCCTCAGTGATGGTCAACTGCAACAGCTGCTGAAGAAATTAAAGTATTGGGGACAAAAGAAACCTCCGAACCCTCTGCCCCACCCTCCGCCCCACCCTCCTACAATCCAGTAGTAAAGAAAGGGGAGTGGGAGCGGGGTGGTGGGCACGGGGTACGGGATTACAGTAATAACCCTGCTAAATGTTGGCATGGGATGATCAAAGATGCAGTTGTTATGGGGGAATTTTTGGCTATGGGTCCCTCAGCATTCCCGGTGTTTAACACTCCACAGGGGGGAAAGGAGTGGGAGGTATTGGATTTAAAGGCAGTAAAGGAGGCGCGTCAACCGGTAACATCCTATGGGTTAAAATCATCGTATACTCAGGCAATTACTGCACATATTTTTACTGCATATATCTTAGCACCATATGATATGCGTATGATAGCTCAATCGTTGCTTACTCCCCACCTTCAGATATGGTTTAAAGGGGCACAACAGAGGAAAAGGCTGGATACATGGCTACTGCCTTCGCTGCTGCTGTTAAACCCCTTTTACAATAAGGTTAGGGTGATTGTGGGGGTACTAAAGGTATAAGATGTTATAATTGTGGACAGATGGGACATTTTAAAAAGAAACAGTGTACTGTAAAGAAACTTAGTTCAGCAGCCCGCTGCCCCCCTCTTCCCCCCACAGTAGTGTTACTGGTTTTGCAGATAAATTTATTAGATATGACAAATTTGGACACAAGACAACTGAATGTCGTTGCTTTGCAACCTAGCTTGCCTAGCCCTTCAATGATACCTCAGGGTTGGGATTTAATAGTAATTGATTTAAAAGACTGATTTTTCACATTCCTCTACAGCCAAGCGATTGTGAAAAATTTGCTTCCTCTGTCCCAGTAATTAACAAAGGAGAGCCTGCTAAGAGATATGAATGGGTTGTTTTACTTCAAGGTATTAGAAATTCTCCTGTTACTTGTCAACTGTATGTTGCCTGAGTATTGCAACCGATCCAATAAAAACTGCAAAAACGTGTTATCTATCACAAATGGTGGACAAACCAACTAGGAGAGGAGCACTGCTAGATTTAGTACTCACCAGCAAGAAGGGTTTGGTTGAAGGGGTGGTGATCAATGGCAGCCTTGGCTGCAGTGACCATGAGATGGTGGAGTTTAGGATCCTGTGTGGGAGGAATAGAATACCTAGCAAGGCCACAGTTCTAGATTTCCGAAGGGCCAACTTTGGCCTGTTCACTCAACTGCTAAGAGAAGTCTCATGGGAAATGGTACTAGGCGGTAAAGGGGCTCAAGATAGTTGGTCAGCATTCAAGGACTGCTTCTTCCAAGCTCAGGATCTGAGCATCCCAATGGTCAGGAAATCAAGTAAGGGAGCTAGGAGAACAGCGTGGTTAAACAAGGAGCTCCTGGGCAAACTCAAGTGGAAAAGGAGAATCTATGGGGCTGGCCACTTGGGAGGAATATAGAACAGTTTTTAGAGGATGTAGGGAGGCAATTAGGACAGCTAAGGCCTCCTTGGAACTTAATCTTGCTAGTCCGGTTAAGGACAATAGAAAGGGCTTCTTCAAATACATAGCTAATAAAACTAACACAAGAGGCAATATAGGCCCACTGATGAACGAGGGGGGTGCCCTGGAGACAAGAGGATATAAAGAAGGCAAAGGTGCTGAATGCCTTCTTTGCCTCTGTCTTTACTCCTGCAGACTCTCCCCGGGGGCCCCAGATTCCTATTGCCCCAGAAGGAGTCAGGACAAAGGAGGAGTTTGCTTTGGTAGATGAGGATTGGGTTAGGAATCAGCTATGCAAGCTGGACATCTATAAATCCATGGGTCCGGATGGAATGCACCCACGGGTGCTGAGGGAGCTGGCAGAGGTCATTGCTAGGCCATCCATCCATCATCTTTGGTAAGTCGTGGGAAACGGGAGAGGTGCCTGAGGATTGGGGGATGGCAAATGTCACACCAGTCTATAAGAAGGGCAGGAAGGAGAACCCGGGTAATTATAGACCGGTCAGCCTTACCTCCGTCCCTGGAAAGGTGATGGAACAACTTATTCTTGACTCCATTTCTAGGCATATCAAGGATGAGGGGGTTATTAAGAACAGCCAACATGGTTTTATGAGGGGGAAGTCATGTTTGACCAACCTTATAGCCTTCTATGAGGAAGTGACTAGGTGGAGGGATGATGGTAGAGCAGTAGATGTGGTTTTTCTTGATTTCAGTAAGGCATTTGATACTGTCTCCCACAGCATTCTCATAGATAAGCTAAGGAAGTGTGGGTTTGACGATCAGGTAGTGAGGTGGATCAAGAACTGGTTGGAAGGAAGAAGGCAGAGAGTTGTGGTCAGTGGTGCAGAGTCTAGCTGGAGGTCTGTGACTAGTGGAGTCCCTCAGGGGTCGGTGCTGGGACCAGTGCTGTTTAATATTTTCATCAACGACCTGGATGAGGGAACCGAGTGTACTCTCAGCAAGTTTGCTGATGTCACTAAACTGGGAGGAATGGCTGACACACCAGAAGGCTGTGTTGCCATTCAGTGAGACCTGGAAAGACTGGAGAGTTGGGTGGGGAGAAATTTGATGAAATTCAACATGGGCAAGTGTAGAGTCTTGCATCTGAGGAAGAACCAGTACAGGCTGGGGACTGACCTGCTGGAAAGTAGCGAAGGGGAAAGGGACCTGGGGGTCCTGGTGGATAGGAGGATGAACATGAGCCAGCAATGTGCCCTTGTGGCCAAGAGGGCAAATGGCATTCTGGGGTGCATTAGAAAGGGTGTGGTTAGTAGGTCAAGAGAGGTTCTCCTCCCCCTCTATTCTGCCTTGGTTAAGCCGCATCTGGAATATTACATCCAGTTTGGGCCCCTGTCCTGGGTTTAGCAGTGGCAGTCATTTTTCTCTTTCTTGGTAGCTGGTGCGGTGCTGTGCTTTGACTTTCAGCTGGGAAGAGAGCTGAAAAACAATGATGTTTTGGTTTGGCCAAGGACTTCGTGGGCCTCATGCTCTGCCAGGGAGGAGGGAGGCCGGGAGGAAGCAGAGACAGGACACCTGACCCAAACTGACCAAAGAGGTATTCCATACCACAGCACGTAATGCCCAGGATGTAACTGGGAGTTACCCAGAAGGGCAGGTGGACTGCAGGGTTGGAGGAGGTATCGGTCGGTGCTTAATCGGGCTAGGGGGCAAGTTATCGGTCGCCTGGTGATGGGGTGTTGTATTCTCTTCCCTTGTGTCCTGGGTTTAGCAGTGGCAGTCATTTTTCTCTTTCTTGGTAGCTGGTGCAGTGCTGTGTTTTGACTTTCAGCTGGGAACAGAGCTGAAAAACAATGATGTTTTGGCTTGGCCAAGGACTTTGTGGGCCTCATGCTCTGCCAGGGAGGAGGGAAGACGGGAAGAAGCAGAGACAGGACACCTGACCCAAACTGACCAAAGAGGTATTCCATACCAAAGCACGTCAGGCCCAGGATGTAACTGGGAGTTAGCCGGAAGGACTGGGTGGACTGCAGGGTTGGAGAAGGTATGGGTTGGTGCTTGATCGGGCTGGGGGGGGCGAGTTTTCGGTCACCTGGTGATGGGGTGTTGTATTCTCTTCCCTTGTTATTTCCTTTATCATTACTATTATTGGTGGTAGCAGCAGTGATTTGTGTTATACCTTAGTTACTAAACTGTTCTTATCTCAACCCATGGGAGTTGCATTTCTTTTTGATTCTCCTCTCCATTCCCCCAGGAGTAGGGGGAGGGCAAGAAGGGGGGGAGTGGGTAACAAGCTGTCTGGCAGGGTTTAAACCACGACAGTTCTTTTTGGCGCCCAACGTGGGGCACGAGGGGTTGAGATAACGACAGATCTGACCGTCACAATGCTGATTTATTGGCTCTCAGAGTTGTTCCTCTTGATCTCACAGCTTCAGAATGTTGTAACTTACTTAGAGCCGGTATTTGCTGTGTTAGTGTTTATCAAGTGTGGGGCTTGGGCTAAGGTTCTTGTCTCACTGTACTTTATGGCAATGACTTGTAATACGGGCGGGCTCCAGCAGCAGGGCGGGACGGACGTGGCCGTGGACTGGTCCCTGGCCGTCCGGCTGCTCCTCACCGTCCTGGCCCTCGCCCTCGCCTCCATCTGCGTGAGGCTCTGGGGAGCCGAGGGGGGGCGGCCCCGGGAGCCGGCGGCTGCTGAAGCGGCCCAGGAGAGTGGCCCCAGGGACCAAGCGGGAGCGGGACCGGAGGCCGGCAGGGAGAGGCTGCCGGTAGAGGAGGTCGGGGCGGTCGAGGAGCGGAAGGAGGTGGCTGCCGAGCAGCGGGAGAAGGCGGCAGAGGAGCCAAGCAGCCCGACAGCCCCTCAGTTCAAGAAGGACAGGGAATTGCTTGAAAGAGTCCAGCGCAGTGCCACAAAGATGATTAAGGGAGTGGAACACCTCCCTTATGAGGAGAGGCTGAAGGAGCTGGGTCTCTTCAGCTTGGAGAAGAGGAGACTGAGGGGTGACCTCATCAGTGTTTACAAATATGTAACGGGTGGGTGTCAGGATGATGGAGCTAGGCTTTTTTCAGTGATATCCGGTGATAGGACAAGGGGCAATGGGTGTAAACTGGAGCATAGAAGGTTCCACGTTAACATCAGGAAGAACTTCTTTACGGTGAGAATGACAGAGCACTGGAACAAGTTGCCCAGGGGGGTTGTGGACTCTCCCACATTGGAGATATTCAAGGCCCGCCTGGACAAGTTCCTGTGGGATGTACTCTAGGTTACCCTGCTCTTGCAGGGGGGTTGGACCAGATGATCTCTTGAGGTCCCTTCCAACCCTTGGGATTCTGTGATTCTGTGATATGTATGATATCCTAATTGCAGGCAAAGATTTAAACAAGGACTATCTGCTCTACCTGCTACAGTCAGAATTAGCGAAAGTAGGACTGGTAATTGCACCAGACAGAGAGCAGCGTGAAGCCCTTGGAAATATCTCGTGTGGATCATTTCTGGAACTGAAATTAGGCCTCAAAAAGTTAAAATTACCACACAGATAAAAACCTTGTCTAACGTGCAGAAATTGATGGGTGATATTCAGTAGATCTGCCCTTTGTGTGGAATCACAAATGATGATCTGATTGATCTCATGCCCCTTTTAAAGGGTGAGTCAAAAAAAAAAAAAAAAAGAAAAAAGAAAAAAAAGTTCTATGAAAAGCTCAGAAAGAGGCCTTAGATCACATCATGACAAAAATCACCACCTCTTATGCTGCTCAATGGAATCCAGATTTACAGGTTATTCTGCTTATTGTCAACAGTATTATCCATTTAGTCTACTAGCACAGTGGGATCTTCAAAAGACTGATTCTTTATGCATTTTTGAACGGATTTTCCTACGTAAAACTGTAACTACTCGGTAAGAAGTATTTGCTCTTTTGATTATACGAGGTCATTCACGTTGTCAGGAAATTATGGGCTGTGATCCATCACAAATTTGTTTTCCACTTACCAGGGTATGGTTAGACTGGGACCACAATCTAGCTCTGCTGTTCAGTTTGCTCTGATAGGTTTTGTCGGTCCTCTTAATATACATTTTCCACCTCATAATATGTTTACAATGCTAAAGAATAATCAGTTTGAAGATGTTACCTTTTATCCTAGTAAACCTGTTGTAGGATTAACTGTCTTTACAGGTGCAAGAAAAATCAATCACACAGCCACATATGTTTGACAAACAGACAATGGTTGGAAATAGCAGAAGATATTTGGTCATTTTTCCAATTCTCTACAAACAGCTAAGTGCTGTTATTGCAGTATTTCAACGATGGCCTGACACCCCTCTTAGTATTGTCTGTGATTCTTTATATGCTGTAAGCATTGTTCAACGTACAGAAAAAGCAATTTTACAAGAAGTCACTAATCACAGGTTGTGGATCTTGTTAAAAACCTTATTACATCTTCTGAATACTTGTATGCATATTTGCAGTCATTCAGGCCTTCCAGGAAGCCTTAGTGCCCCGGCATGGGTAGGACCCTCTGTAGATATCTTTCAACAAGCTCAAGCATCCCATGCCTTCTTCCATCAATCAGCAAAGATGTTAGTTCGACAGTCTGGACTGTCCCTAACAGATGCCTGAGGCATTGTGCAATCTTGTCCTGATTTTCAAGGCCAAGCAGTAGGTATAGGCCTTGGAGTCAACCCTCGAGGCCTCCAGCCTCTTCAGCTTTGGCAAATGGATGTAATTCATGTACCCTTTTTCAGGAAATTGAAATATGTCCATGTTACTATTGACACTTTTTCTCACTTCGTCTGGGCCACTCCCCTGGCTGGTGAGACTGTGCGCCATGTAATCATACATCTACGTGGTTGTTTTGCAGCTATGGCAGTACCTTTACAGCTAAAAACAGGTAATGCATCTAGCTACACTTTCTAGATTTTTTAATACTTGGGGTATTTCTCATATCACTGGTATTCCTCATTCTCCTACAGGACAAGGTATTATTGAACGAACACATCAAACTTTGAAACAGTTGTTGGAAAAACAAAAAGCAGGGGAAGAAGGACTTACACCAATAGCAAGGATACAGAAAACTGTATATGTTATGAGTTTTTTGCGATTGACAGGAGATTTTAATGACACACACACCCCACCCCTCCCCCCCCGCTATAATATATGGTCTGGCATTAGGTTCAGGTTATATGACTAAAACTCTGGGTATTCTGGTCCAGTACAAGGATTTGGAAACTGGCATTTGGAAAGGTCCTGCAGAAGTAAAACTTAACTGGTCAAGGTAATATGTGTGTAATTACAGATTGTGATCTGCAGTGGGTGCCAGCTCGATGGGTGAAACCAGTCAGCACTGCCCCAGGACACCCCACTTGTCAGTGATTGAATGAATTGAAATTTGAGCTTAGGAAATCCATTTTATGGATGTTTTCAGTCCTTCTTAAAGTGAAGGAAGCAACCTTTTTTACGTTAAAGTAAAAAAAACTAAAAAACACCACCAAAAACACCACCACCACCACCCCCTCACCCCCCTCCCAACCTTTGCCGATTGCCACTGCGGCTGCAAAGACTGAGGACAGAGATGAAGATGATCCTTTTGACTCAGGCCCTGTTGACCCCGAGAAGGAGCCTGTGCGCTGCTTCTAAGGTTCTGATGCCTGATAATACTGATGCTGACCTGGATGGTCCTTTTGACCTGGAGCCTATTCATCTGGAAAAGGAGCCTGATTTATATCCCCCAGATCCTCATGTTAAATGCACAGCTGTAAAGGGAGAAGTGAGACCAGTGGGGGATTGTCCTGGGTTTAGCAGTGGCAGTCATTTTTCTCTTTCTTGGTAGCTGGTGCAGTGCTGTGTTTTGACTTTCAGCTGGGAACAGAGCTGAAAAACAACGATGTTTTGGGTTGGTCAAGGACTTTGTGAGCCTTATGCTCTGCCAGGGAGGAGGGGAATCCGGGAGGAAGCAGAGACAGGACACCTGACCCAAACTGACCAAAGAGGTATTCCATACCACAGCACGTCATGCCCAGGATGTAACTGGGGAGGGACCCGGAAGGGGCTAGAGGGGACTGCAGGGTTGGAGGAGGTATCGGTCGGTGCTTGGTCGGGCTAGGGGGGCGAGTTATCGGTTGCCAGGTGATGAGGTGTTGTATTCTCTTCCCTTGTTATTTCCTTTATCATTATTATTATTGCTGGTAGCAGTAGTGATTTGTGTTATACCTTAGTTACTAAACTGTTCTTATCTCAACCCGTGGGAGTTGCATTCTTTCTGATTCTCCTCTCCGTCCCTCCGAGAGTAGGGGGAGGGCAAGAAGTGGGTTGGGAGTGAGTGAAAGCTGTCTGTGGGTTAAACCACGACAGGGATGCAGATGTATTGTGTGCTTTCCTGGTGGTATATGTTCTGCATCAAGACCCGCAGTGGGAAGGTCTCTCGTATTCTCTTACCAGGGGTATCGGACAGACTGTGATGGACTGAGGACTTATGACCCCATATACAACTCATTTAATACATTCTCTCTGTGATACTCATGTACTAGAAGTTGGTAAAAATAAGTATGTTCAGGTTTCTATCAACCTTTGGAGACTTTTATAAATACTGCTGGCTACTTCTTCCAACATAGGCTGGCCATCTGTGTTGGAATGAGTGCGCATTTTAGTCAGTATAAAAGCCCAAGCCTCATGCGATGTGGGGGAGGCAGAGCGTCTGCGGGGACGCCTGCTAAAGTTGAGCCTCCCACCTTGCACTGTGATGATGCTTCTCGGAGCTGGTTTCTTGTTAGTCTCCACAGGGTCCTTGTGCCATGTTCTGTATGTGGGATTGTGTAGTGGAAGTAATGATTGTCAGGATTTTGTGCTTCAAATATTGTAGTTGTGTGGAGTGTGCTTGTGGGATCCCATATGTGTGTGTGGGGTGTGTGTGTGTGTGTGTGTGTGTGTGTGTGTTAAGGGCAGACGGTGTTCCGTGTATTTTTTTTTCTTGTTGGGTTCATGTAAAAGTTTTTAATGGGTAGCAGTTTAACATTTCGGGCAAGAAAGGGTTAATGCAAAAGTGCGGTTGCAGGCAAGTATTTATGGTTGCTGCTGAAGCAGGCAGGCAGCTGTAGCCATGCAAAGCAGGGTAAGCGACTTTGAAAAAAAAAAAAAGAAAAAAAGAAAAAAGTATTTGGTGAGAGTTCAGTCCCCATGTTCAAAAGAAGCTGCCCTCCAATTGGCTCCCAGTGCTCCACCGGTGGAAGGACCAGGATGGACACCAGAGCCGAGGAGAGAAAAAACAAAACAAAACAAAATCAAGCTTAATATGTTTAGAGTAACCTGGGGATGAATCCAAGACTTGGAGAAACAGATAGACTGGTTGAAACAAGAACTGCTAACTGAAAAAGCGAGAGGGGTAGTGCAACCACAAGCTTTATGAGCCATCACCTAAGCAGCATGAGGGTGGCAGAAAAAAAAAAAAAAAAAGGCAATGATGAGGCAAACTCCTCGTTTAACCTGTACTTCTCAAGAACTGATAACCTGGAGGAGGGGGTGTATTTGTGTCCTCCTGCCTACAGGTCCATGGCGACTGCCTGCGAAGTTTGTCAAGACTTGCCATGGGCTGGACAGACGAATGGAGGAACCTGATGCCTCAGCTGCAGGAGCTAAATGCGAATATCCCAAGCAGAATGAGACAGAGGAAGAGAAAAAAAACAATGATTGCTAAACATCATTTGGGGGCAACTGAAAAGTAACAGCTTGAATATGTGTGTTTGTAAAGTAGCCATTTTTAGAGGCTATGATTTTGTGTATGAAACCACCTGTATTTACTAGCCAGTTGCTGATAAGAAACTACACCTTGTATTATATAGATTTGTCACTTGTAATAGAGATGTTAGAGTATGCAAATTTGTAGTAGCTGCTAGAACATGCTAAGGCAAAAGATAGAAATATTCTAATACAATGGTAGTGTTATAAAGCAGGTAATGGAACAAATTAAGAGGGTGAGAGAATTCCACTGGTAAGAAATTTCTTTGGCTAGTCCCTTGCTGGCATCAGCATCTTCAACATGCTGCTGCACCCTGTAATAGTTACTCTGCTAATGTAAATCTGTGTGTGTGCCTTGACATAATAACAACTTGCTATTGGATGAAGCAGGTGAAATTGCATTGACAACAAGGTGCAAGGACTGAGGCTGACCAAATGCCTGCTACCACAATCAAAGGCAAGACTGGGTTGGCCTCTGTGTTTGCCACCAAGAAGAACCTTTAGCTCCACTGCTGGCTGCAACCCAGCAGGCATGGAGCGGTGGGGACACATGCCATGCCAGACCTTGATGTGAGGGATGTTCTCTCCTGTTATCAGAGAGCCATGCAGGAATAAAAGGCCCAGCAGCCTGTAGTTGGCATATGTTGAAAATATGATCTAGCCCAAATCCCCTGCTCAAGTAGTGTCATCCAAAACATATATAAAACAAAAAGGGGGAGAGGTGGAGACAGTGTTCTCATGGGAGAATGGATAATTGGTGCAAAAACTGCATCATAATATGCCAAATTATTGTAAGTTCCTGTAAGAAATGGTATATGAGGAGTTAAAGCTTTGTAATAAATTGGCATTTGCTGATCACATTAATCGTTCCTGCGTTGTCCGTGACTCCCGCGTCGACAGTGACCCATTATTCCAGACTTTGAGGATTCCGGGTGAGAGAAAATGAGAGACAAATGGAGAACTAGTTGAGTTTATTAATATAGGAAAATATAGAGATAGGAAAGGATACAGTAAAGGATACTTCTGATGTTTGGTTATTTTTCCAACCCCAAGGACCCTGTGAAGATGATCAGGAAACCAATTCTGAGAATCATCATTGCAGTGCAAGGTGGCAGGCACAACCTTAGCAGAGGCCTCCCCACAGAGGCCACATTGACCTCAGTGGTATGACGTTCTTCCTCCCCCGCATCGCATGAGGCTCAAGCTTTTATACTGACAAAAATGCATACTCATTCCAACACAGGGGGCCAACCTACATAGGAAGAAGTGGCCAGCAATATCTAGAAAGGTCTCCAAGGACTGAGACTTTTCCAGGGAGTTCTAAAGCAGAACTTTCTGGGTAGGAACCAAAGTTGGACTTTCCAGAGAACAGCCAAAGCAGGACTCTCCAGGGAGGAGCCAAAGAGGACAAACAGTACTTTTCTACCTTTGGGTGTTTCACCACGGACCATTATCTATTGTCACACTCATACATAGCAATGCATTATACATAAACACATTGTTTGGAACCAATAGAGTGTGGAGGGATTTTTTTTGGTTCAATTACTACTATACTGACTATGACCTTCTGGAAGTAGAATACCTTGATTCTGATTCTGCCAGTTACATACCATTGAACCATCTTTCTACCTCATTTATTTACAGCTGACATCTTGCATTTATTTAGACAAGAAGCTTCACAGGTTGAGGTTCCCCCTAGCTACACACAAGTGACTTACAGCACAATAGCTAGAAGTTGCTATATCACAATACAAAGACCTTGTTATCAGTATTTTAAGTTAATCTACAGATAGTCTAACAAGGAAACTTTGCTTTTCATTTTTATCTGAATTTCAGCTCCTAAAAATGATGAAAATTATGAACTTACTTGATTATTATCAAGCATTATCTTGATAGTCTCTCTTTATAGAAACCTGAAGAACCACTGTGACTACCCTGGCAGTTTCAGTCTACAAGCTGCACCCTTTACCAGTTCCTGTAATACAGCAGTGACATAAAAGTAGACAAGTTGACAAGTAGACACACCTCTTTGGAACTGTGGAAAATCCAAAACACTCGTTTAGTATATTTTTTGACTGGATTTCCATGGAGAAAAAAATATTAGTAAATGATACAATGAGATGGATTTTCAAAAGGAACACTCTTGATAGAATTGCATCTATGTACATTTAATAACTTACATTAACTTCAGGGTCAGAGCCATCATAACTAGTTTATCCTCTCGTGTCTAAGATGATCTGTAGTAAACAGTATTTTTTATGCCATGGAGAGTTTAGAATTTTCTCAGGCTGGAAAACACACTCCAAGTCTCTGTAATCATGTAAACATGTAGGCAAGTTGTTCTGTGTCATTGGTCATGCAGGTAGTCCTCTGACCCTTTATTAGCTCTACTAATTTTATCCTGGAAAATAGGAATCAAAAGTTGTGTTTTTCTGGTGTCATTGCCAAATACAATGACTCTGGTGTTGTGATAATGCAATAGCAAGTACTGAATCTATTTGATTTTGTTATCAGGATATGATTAAAAAGAGAACAGTAGTTCAGACCAAGGAAGTGAAACCACTTCCTTGACATTTTAGCATGAAGCATGGGTCCCGTGTTTGGAAACCTTTTGTGGGGCAAAGTGCTGACAAAAGGGTAAATTCCAAATTAACTCTTCTGCGCCTGCTTCCCCAAATCCCAGAAATAGTTCAAGCACAACACAACATTTGCCCCTAGGATGCATGCATATTTATATGTATTTTCTGGCAATCTAGACCCATTGACATACTTAGTATATAAGAAAACTTCAATGAACTTGGAGGAGAGGGAGATAACTCGCAAATCAGTACCATAGTCAGTGATGTGTTCAACTGAACTGTATAGGAAAGCTGGGAAGTGTATCTTAGACCATAGTTAGCATTGTGCTATTTGTCTCATCTACAAAGACTACTGAGTGCTGGAAAAGTGAACAGTGAGAATCTTATTCAAGTACAAGCTACAGGATGTAATTATGTGATGCTTTATGTTGTTGTTATTGATTCTACAAACTTTCCTGCATGCAATAGAATTGAGTTTTGTATATCAGATCCAGAAAAGTTATCAAGATCAGTCTGAATTGTGACTAGAAAGTGACACATAGACTAGCTTTGTGCTGTATGGTGGTATGGTGAGGAGGAATTGTGTTTCTTTGGAAGCTGATGGGTATTTAGTTAGTGCTTCCAGATAAGGAGGACTGGTGTAACTTTGTAGTTTATGCCTTACAGCTTCTGAAGTTTTTGTCCTGTAAAATCAAGGTATGTGTCCCCTTCTGCTTGCTTCATTTAAGACAACAGATATCTCATTGTCAGGGTTGGATTCCCAGAGGAACATGAAATCTACCTCATGCTTCTCAACACAAATAGTGCACACATGTTATGTGATAGAGATGGTGGAGAGCATCTAAGAAGCATTTTGTCTGCTTTGCAGTTTTCTGAAGCTCTGTTATGCTCTGGTTTGTAATGAAGGAGCCTTTGCAAGGACTCATAGCTTTCTAAAAAGTTAATGGGTTTATCTAAAGTTGGTTAACTGGGCTCTCCCTTTAACTGGTTGAAGGATTGGCAACTCCACAGAGTAGTCCATCCCATATAGTGATTGTTCAAGATAAATAGGAAAAATTCTCATATTCGAAAGGTTCCTATTAGCCAGATTTTATAATTCTCCTTTCTTTTATATCCAGAACTGTTGGTAGAAATGAGCTATTAAGAAATTATTTAATGGAGAATGTACTTGAATCACAGTAGATCCATATTCTTATTTGATGCTAAAAAGCATGACAGTACTTGCTTCTAGGAAATCTGTGTAAATTTTATCTAATTTATCTAAAATCTCTGTCCTCAGAGAGGTGCGATAGCTGCATTCTAATATCTTTTTTATATCTGTTTTCTCAGTGTTATCATTAATAACTTCAATATACATGTATGATTACAACATATTTGAAGAAACTTACCTCCTGGAAACTTTTCAAAGTGATTCCAGACATTCCTTAGAAGTCAAGCGCATAGATATTAAAATCAATTTTCAGATATAGGTGGTAATCTCTTCTTTTGATGAAGACTTAATTGATTTCTATTACCTAAATTTGAAAATAGGTGAGCTTATTGGATTGTGTCCATAAAGAAATGACACATGTGCTGAAAGCTCACAATAAGATGCTGTGATATAATTTTTTTTTAATATTTGCAAATATCCTGTTTTCCTCTCTTGGTTTACAAAGAAAACTCAGTGCCAAGGGAGCTGAAGACTGGGATGTACTGAACTAATAGAAATTTAACTGAAGCCAAGAATGCCCCTGGTTTGGCTCTGAAAAGAGTACTAAGCAGCCAAGGACATTTGGAAGGCCAAATCCAAACCAGTATGCTGAGCTTCCTATACTGTACTGCATCCAGCAGTAATTATGTATGTGAATTTTATTCTGTCCTGTCTTCATATCTGGTTTTAACAGATAGTCTGCTGTCTAAGTGCCAGAGCAGGATGACAGTAGCTTCATAGGTGACACAAACTATATATTCTGCTTTCCTAGAAACAGCTTTTATTTCTTGTCATTAGCTTGCTGCTTTTTAGCCAGAATTGACTCTATGGCTCTACTTGCCCTGGTCAGGATGTGGGAAAATTTAAATCCAACATACAGGCTGACCTAAAAATGTTATATTGGCCCTGAGAGAGAGTCAATGAGTAATTCTGTAATGTAAGCAGAGACCAGGGAAGTGATTAAAAAATAAAAATATATTGTAACAATTGTTTATCTGCTTTTGTAGCATCACAGCAGACCAGGATGTCTTCAGAAAATTATTATTTACTCCTGATACCGTGCTTCAACAGTATCTCTCAACATTCTCTCAATATTCCTCTCCATATCTCTCAACATTCCTCGAAAACTCTTTTCACAGAAAATGTTTAGCTAAATATTTGTGTTAAAACAGCCCTGGCTTCCTAAGGTTATATTCTGTAAGGTGCAAGGGTTACACTCCTTACCAATTTGGAAATTCTTTAAATATCTAGAGTGGAATAAAATGCTTTTGTCTGAATGATATATAAAATGCCCCAAGTGTTATCAGTCTTTAATTTAGTTGATGTTCCCCTTTTCCACAAATGCACAGACGTTCGTGCGGAAATAAATATTTAGCTTATTCATAGATATCCATGTTTTATGTTTTCATTAAACAACTTATCCCATCTAATTTAAATGATTTTCATCGTGTTTTCCAGAATATTCACATGCTTTTACTAATTTAAATCTTTCTGGTCTTCTCTTCCCCATTTATCTCTCTTTTTGCTTATTGTTACACCTGAATTAAAAACATCTGGATTAAACATGTGAAGGGTTTGATAATAGGTCTGTCTCCCATTCATTTTCCTTGTAAAATACCACAGCAAACTTTTTATACTTAGTATTCAAGAAAAGTTGAGACGTAAAGAAAGTTTTCATGAGAAACTGGTTTTTATTGAAAATCACTGTTTTGATCAAGATTTTTTTTTTAACATATGAAGTTTTTTCTACTTTTGGAGACTTATTTTTTCATTACACCTCTGAAAGGGAAAGAAAACTGAGTTTCGTGGAGCATCAGTGTCAGACTGTATTTTTAATGGTTACCACTGTATTTACTGTAGTGTTCTGCTTGCATGTATTTTGCCAGTAAAAACTGAAGGACCAAATGCACACCAGAAAACCCCCATACTGCACTCAGCTGCTGCAAAAAGCTATACAGAAATTGTGCATGTCATTACCTAATAGAGAGAAAATTCCATGCTACCAATACTAGGAATGACTGAAAGAAAATGAATGCTAGTACAGCAGCCTAACCAAGTTATCTTCCCATTCAGTTCTACTTCTTGCCAAACTATGTTGCGACCTGCCCAAAAACAAGGACAAAAACTGTCGGCTATGAAATGAGCTTGTTATAGGTCCAGTGTTACCACTTGAAATAGATTATGCAGATGAGTAACCTTAAGCTCTTCACACAATTTGCAACAGTGAAGCTGGAAATTCAAGTTAGTGCAAATGCTCTTCAAGCTGGGAACATCTGTTGTTGCAAAAATGAAATGGTTAAAACCAAGTATGAATGGTAGAGTTGGGTAGCTTGCAGTTTGTTCACTGAATATCACGTGCTCAAATCAAAGTGAAATTAAGTTTCAAAAGTTGCTTAAGTAGTGATTTAATTGGAGACACTCAAGAATAATGTTCAGTGATTCTGAAAATGTGATTATCAGTGCAGGGTTCTGTCTTCACAAGTTTTGTCTAATTCTGCTATTGGACTGGAATGCAACTGCAGAACTGATTTTTCTGCAGCCTGAGCTTTACAAATCAGATGTGGTGTGTAATTAGAGTGCTATTATAGAATGAAGGAATTCTGAACTCTGATGTTGATTCGTGATCAACAACAAACAATCAGGAGGAGTATCCTTTCATATCACATCAATTTCTTTGAGTTCATATGGAACTCTTGTGGAACTGCACAACCAAAAAATGTCTGTGGCTCAGCCAAGGAGTGACTGCCTGAATTTTCACAGGGAATTCCAGTAAGCATTAGCATTTAATTGTCATACTCTACCTTAAAGGCAGGAATTAAGAGATGTGCAGCATAACCATGGTTTTCTACTAATTTCTAAATGTCTTAATGCATCACACCATGACTGAAGTATTGATAGAAGATAAGGTGACTATAAGTTGTCAGTGTGCCTTTGCAGCCAGGAGGAACAAGAGTATCCTGGGGTGGACTGGGAGGAGTGCAGCAGCAGGTCAAGGGAGGTGATGCTCCTCCTCTACTCAAACCTGGTGAGGCCACGGCAGGAGCACTTTGTCTAGTTCTGGGCTCCCCAGTACAAGAGAGATGAGGAGCTACTGGAGAGGGTCCAGCAGAGGCCACAACAATGCTCAGGGGTCTGGAGCACCTTTGTTATGGGGGAGATTGCAGGAGCTGGGCCTGTTTAGTGTAGAGAAGAGCAAACTGAGAGGGGGTCTCATCAATACAGATCAGTATCTCAAAGGTGGTGCCAGGAGGAAGTTGCCAGACTCTTTTCTGTCGTGGTGGCAGAGCACTGGGACAGGCTGCTCAGAGGGGTTGTGGAGTCTCCCTTTCTGAAGCCATCCCAAACCTGCCTGGACACGACCCTGCATGACCTGCTTTGGGTGGCTCTGCCTTGGGAGGGGGTTGGACTGGGTGATCTCTCGAGGCCCCTTCCAACATTTATCATTCTGTGATTCTGTGAGGTTAGGAGTAGATCTCCTTCGCTGACATTCTGTGCTTGGCAGGATATTCAGGTACATAAAAAACGAACTCCCAATTGCACAACATAAATTGGCCCTGCTTTCTCAAGAAGATAGGTGCACATAAACACATGTTCATAAATAAATACTGTAGGTACTGAAAAAACAACTTGATTTCCTTCCCTTGTTTGTAAAGCTAGACTTACCTTTTTTCTGAAGCATTCTACATACACAGAAGCTTATTCTGCCTTCAGATTTCATAAATGACATTGTAATTCTCATGGGCAAAGTCCATAAATGCTTCTGTCCTAAAACTTCAGTCTAGTTCTTGAACTCTGACCTCATGGGAATATGGGGTCAGCTCTCAGGATTTTGGCATTTGGCACGGTGCTCAGCAGTGGGCATTTGGGTCCACAGTAATATCATCTCTGGATTAGGTTTTGCTCATATTGAAGTCAGACAGGCAAATATTTTCTACTGTTTGACTTCTCACAGGTGAAGTTGTACTGCTTTCTTGTCTGCCCACCCCAAGCCTCCTGGAGACAAGGAATGGTGTAGTGAGTAACAGGAATTTTCAGGCAGTGAAGGGTCAGATTGATTCCAGGCTCTGCAGCCATGTTGCAAACTAACTTTTGCCATGAAGTTTTAAAAATAACTGGTATATTTATTTTCTTCATCTTTGCTACTTCCGTCTTTGACATGAAAAGCTTGTTGACAGTTTGCTGGTCATGTAGAAGGGTGAGGAGAGATGACTTTTACCACTGGAAAATTGCTTGCTATCTTAACATGCAATAGAAAGTAAGCTCAAGATGAGAAATTTTTAGGTGCTTGTTTCCACAGCTCAAGCTACATTGTTTAAAGGGGTGTCTATGTAGACAACTCACGTAATGTCTTTGATTAGGAACTGCACAGATTATTGTCGCGTAATATGCAGTAATAAAAAATTCAAGTTACATGTTCCGTGATGTGGGTTTGTGTGTGCATATTATATAAGCATGTGAAATAAGTGCTGGAGAACTGAATTAACAGGTTCTCACTGAGAGATCTTATGCCATGTACACTTAATGCATGCAAATGCTTTGTCTAGCAATCATGCCAATCACCATGGGATAACATGGAATGAGTAGAAAACAATTTTGTGGTAACTGCAGCCCACAGTGGTTTAATGACATTCCTGAAATGTCAGTAAGGGTGTAGCCCTAATAAACATTCTTGAGTATTCCAGGGTTATTTTTTTCTTGTTTTCCTTTGTGTTGTCTTTTATTTTCTTTCATCAAGTATATGACAAATCAAGTGCATAAATATTGTGCAGGCCTGTATACTTGTGAGTCTTACTCATTGGTGTAATTGTGTTTTTTTGTTTTCAGAACTGTTAACTTCTCTCAGAAGTTTTAGAGGCAGAACTGGCACTGCAAGAATCCTGTCAAAGGGCTGCCTTACACAAAACCTTATCAGCCCTTTGCACATGAACCAAATACATACAGTATGCTCAGTGTTCTGTTTGGCATTTTCTGATTTCATAGAAGAGCCCCTGAGAAATGCATGTTTAACAGCCTTCCTTGAGAAAAAATAAATCATATATGGATGCATACATATATGGAGAAATATATTTATATGGAGACTATAATGAGAAAATAGATGGGAGATGCTTGAGTCCTCCCCAGCTGTGGCTGGAAAAGCTAAAAAGTCCACCTTGTTTATTCCAACTGAAAGCAGGAGCATACGAAAATGTCTGTTAGTCATCTCAAAATATTTAGAGAGAGGTTTTGCCTTTCAGGAAACTCTGTGCACCACAGTGGATGTTGAACCAAGAGTAGGAGTTGAACAACTCACCTAGCAGAGACTGCAGAGCAGGGAAGGGGCTAGGGAACAGTGTGGTGTGAAACATCGGGTCTCCACACTTTGCAGCCTGCCCAGTGAACGCTTTTGCTCTGTGCTTGCTCAGTGATTGACTTAGGAGGAGTATGACCTGCAGTAGAAAAGGAAGGAAAAAGAGCTGTCTTACTGCTTTTATCTTTCCATGTGGTTTGACACTCAGGTGACGCTGTCTTGCCCTGAACATGTGGCTGTTTCAGTGGTGTATAGTCAAACACCTATGTGCCAAAAAGCACATAAACTGCCTTTCATAACAGCATCTTAGCTTTCAGGTAATAAACTATAATTGAAAGCCATCCATCTTTTTTGCTACAGGTTTGTTAAACTATTAGACTTTCTTTGTTACTAGCTCTTATAATGGGTCTAATGAAAAAATGTGGTTTTAAAGAGAAGAGATGCATTTATATTTTCTGGCTCCATCTAAACTGCATACTGCTGAACAGTAAAACCAGAATAATGAGGCTCTGCTTTCTTGACATAAGTCAACATCTGTTATCATAGGAACATACGTTTTTGTGATTGGTTTTTAGTGTTTTTTTTTCCGAACTACAAAAGAAAAATCCTGGTGTCCTTTCAGAGTGAAGATATACAACACTTCTTGCAGTGCTATGCTTCAAAATGAATACATTTTGCTTTTGTTTGTGCTAGGTGGAAATTAAAAGATGACATGCCCTTGTTCTGACTATGCTTTTACTGTCAATTGTAACCACTTAAAGCAGTAGTTTAGTAAATAACATTTTCTGCCAAGGAGTTGGCTTAGGTGGAGTGCCATTCCTTGGCACTCTGAAGAACTCGTTAAACTTCTTGTATCTGTTGCTGACTGCTGAAAAAAGAATTTGCTGCCCACACATTCTCACTGTGTAGTTCTTCTTAAGATAGCAATACTAGATTTTTTAAAGGTGTAATTTGACAAACTGAAGCTCGGAGACATTATTTTGGATACTGGTGGTCTTACTGAGCTGTGGAGGAAGAAGCCCGTGTTCTAATATATTTATGTGCGTATGTATAAAAATATATACTACATACATGTCTATTATATAAGGATTCAGAAATATTTTCTCCTCTAACTCAGGACTAGTATCAATATAACTTCTGTTTCCATGTCTATTAATGATGCTTCAAAAATGTTATTCCATATATAGAACTAAAATCAATAATTGGTTATTTTTAAAGTGGTTGGTATCTTAACATTCCTGTATTGTGTTGAATGTAGTTGTGGTGGAGTGAGATCAGAGTGTAGTAAGGCATCGAAAAATGTTTGATATGTGAAATTTATTGTAGTGCTTAAGGTCCATGTAATTTTATAATGGTATGTGCATTGTGCGTACACAGAAAGGGACCAAACCTCAAATAGAGGACAGCTGTAACTACCAGAACGTACAGCAGAAGCTGTACAGCTCCATACAGACTTCAAACTGAAGCAAACCGTTGCAACTACAAATGAGGAGTATTCACCTAAGCCAATTCTGACTAGCCTCTTGTGGTAAAATTGAGCAACTTCAGTCAAATTATATGGAATATTCACAGAATTTTACTATTGGAGACAAATATAAAAACCTTCCTCTCCCCAACGTTGCTGAATAATAAGAAGGCTTCAGAAATACTCTGCAAATTTGAACCAGTTGTTACTGGACTTTGAAAGCTGTAAGGCATGGACAGTGTTTTAAGTGAGCACTTTATTATTCTTGCGTGAATCCAGCTTGATTCACTCAAACCCTGTATTTAACTGCTAACTGCTTTCTCTGGAAAAGGCTATCAGGTTCTGCATATCCTGTGATAGCTCATCCATCATCAGGAGAAAGATTTCTTTATATCAGCTAAAATGTCATGTCTATTCCAAAGTTAGTAAGGTCAAATATCTTCGTTCTGCCTTTCCCAGAATTGTTGTGACTGATGTATATTTTTGCTCTCAAGTCTTAAGACATGTCTCATGACTGAATCACATGATAAAGAATATTTCCATTGATTAATAATTGGTCTAATTGTCTAATCTGTACTCAGCTTGGTAGCCCCTCAGAGGAACTGGCTTCAGGAGAATGACACAAATGTGAAATGAGTCTTCCAAGGTCGAACTTGTTTTACCAAACATAAACTCTGTTGCAGCCTATAGGAATTTAAAACATTGAATAAATCTGAATCTCATTAAGGTTTGGTAATAATAATATATTCTGGGAGTGGGGTTAGGACACGATTCCTTGGGTTTCACTAAATAATCTCAGTTTTACACACTGACTGCAGAGCACGGTGCGGTATGAACATGTATTAATTCTACAATCTAAAAAGAACTAGTCTCTACAGAGATAATTTCCTTAACTACTTTGAAATTTGTTCAACCCAAATTTTTTGTGGAGATAGGCCAAGTTCTGTAGGGCCTCTGATTTCCGTGAGCTGGTTCCTGACATTGTTTACGCATACTGATGTTTGATTTGCAAAGCCACAGGTAAATATGGCTAGAGAGTCTGGGTTCCATTTGTCTTTTTAAGGTCTCTTGGTTAGTTGCATTGCAGAGAAAGTATCTTGCTGCTTACGTGTGTGAAGAATGATATGCTGTTTGGGTTCTGCCCCTTAAAGAAAATGTATGACTGTTTAGGGTGAGGGTAAATAAAACAAATAATATCAACAGAGAGGCAAGGAAAAGCAGATGTAGACAAGAGCACTGCTCAAGGGTGAACTTTCAAGCTGTTCACTGCTGGTATACAGACAGCTGCCATTACTGCGGCAGTACCCTCATGGGTTGAGCAGCATGGGCAGAGTGCTATGAGTTAGTCTGGGAAACCAAGGAATACATCATGCTCTTTCTATGTCTCCTTGACACTCATTACTGTGGGACCCATTGTGATCAGAGGCTCGCTAGCATTGCAGGTGTCTCCTTGAAATGAACATGTCCACTAATTACTGAGGAGCACCTTGCTTGCTGTTTCTGTGAGGTGCATGCTTATATGAACACAGCTGAGTAACACTTGCTTTGTCTCTTCGGGCTACGCACTCATTATTTGGACTTGCTATGCTGTCTTGTGCAGTCGCTAAAGTTAATGAAACTCGATTTTCATAGGTATATAAAGGTAAAGCTGAAAGTGTTTTTGAGTCTTGTTTAGTCTCATGAGCACAATTTATATGACAATTTATATTAAATGATACACTTCACCTTGAAAAGTAGTAAATGTCACCAGAGAGTTTCTGGGAAGGTATCTAAAGAAAAATGCCACTTCTCTTCAGAAACTGATTTTTAATTTCTACTTTGAGCATATGTATGACTATTCTTCATCCATTTATTCTTGTGCCAGTCTTCCTTAAACAACTTCTTTCTTTCCTGGATTGTTCCATTCCCCACAATGAATTTATAGGTATTACTCCTATCTCTTCCAAACCTCTTGAATGACATTCTGTTATTTTTGGAAGGATCATCAAAACTTTCTCTAAAATAATCCCATTCTGAAGTACTATCTTGAATCTGACTAGTTATTATTGAGTGTTTTTAGCTACCTGCATGAGTCTTATCAATGTGTTGTAAACTGACAATATTCAGAATAGAAACATTAAGATCCTTGCATTCCTTGTGGCTGTGATACCCTGCTCATATATACCCTGTCATAAACAGTTTCCAGTCCTGCCAGCTAATGAGACAGCAGCAGATATTTTTAGATCCAGACATTTAGCTATGACTCCACCTTGAATTCTGAGCTCCTGGGACCAATCAGTCTATGCCTTCTCTGTGTCAACCAGTTATTTCTCTATGTAGCCCCCACCTCCTACTATCAATTTTTACCACTTTTGAATCAACAGCGTATTTTGTTGCCACTTTCTTGGTGTTTGGAATGGGGACCTTAGAAAATTTGAAATATCAAGGAACTCCACCAGTAATATCCATCATTACCTTCCTTCTCGTGTCCACCTATTTTTCTCACATCTTACCCTTCCTCTATATCTGGCCTATTATCAAGGTGTTTAGCAATTCATATCACTTTGGACCTTCTCCAGGTATGAATATTGCCTTCGCTATTCTCTTGCTCTAAAAATTGAGATGGTAATGAAAAAACCTTTTCTTCATTATCCTTAAGTTTGAAACAGAAACTGGATAGAAGAAAAAATACATTTGTGAGAGAACTTTAAGTGCTGTTTCTGTGAACAGAAAAATAATGTGAAGAGGCAAAGGACAACAGTAAATGGATATTCCCTTCCAATATTTGAGCCTTTTTTTGACCTGACCTATTCCTGTTCTTTATGGATGCACATTTTTAATTACTGCATGATGTACAATTTTCTTTGTCTCCTATACAAAAAATGTATGTCTGGACCTTAGTCTGTATTTTGAAACTTGTCGTTGTATTGCTGAACTCAAATTAGGGTATATGTAAATCTCATCCAAGTTTTTGCTGTGGTTTTCAGTTGTATATATAATCCTGTTGATAGATCCACAATGTCAGGTAGGTAGGGTGATGCTCTTCCAAAATGACATCATCAATGCTTTTAATTTTGATGGTTCAGCCTTTTTTCTTTTTGCAGTACAACTTTTTTTTTTCTTTTATTGATTTCTTTTACAAAGTTCCACATCTTTGTCTTTAGACCTTTTGCTTCATTAAGGATGGTGGCTGAGCATATGTGGTATCTTAACCACATTTCAACTTTTATTTTTGTTTTTCTTTGGGTATGGAAAACCTTCCTTCAGTGAACGGAGATTTCCACTCTAGTGTGTTTCTCTGCTTTTACAAGTGGTGCAGTGTATTTTATTTTTGCCTTAGGGAGGAGAGGGAAATGGGTTGAAAGATAAGAAAGCTGTGTCATAGCATGCTGATTCCAAAAATGATAAAATGTGAAAAAGACTTATTCCAGGGCCATGCAATCAAAATAGATTTTGCACTGGAGATATAAAGGGAGACTATGCAAAACATTCTTGAAATAATTTATGTTGAGTTCAAGTTTAAAGCCACAGATATAACAGTATATTATGTGTTCTTTTGGCATTCTGTTTCTAAATCAGCAACATGATCTGAACTTTTGCACTCTGCTCAGTGCACTGGTTCTCTTACTATCGTAGTGAGAGCTACGGGTCTTTCAAATGGCCCATTTTTTAAATTGGGAGTCTTTACTGTTTTTTATTGTCATCTAACCAGTTTCTATGACAATGCTTATTAGTATTCATGGGCTGAACTATCAGCTTCTTTAGTTTTGTACATACCACTGTGTTCTGGGTGGTCTTGGTGCCATAATCACAAAGAGAAGCATTCATATGTCTCTTTACTTGGCAGTTGTTTTTCTCCCTATGCTTCCTTATGCCAACCACCTGCGTAACCTACATGTGATAACACAGAGCTGGCGTTTGCCAGTCCTGGGAAGGGCTGAGTCCTGCTCTGTGTAAGGTAGTTTGCCTGTTGCAATCCTAGTTTAGTCTCAAATGCTTTACAGTGTGTGTGTGGCGTAGCTATGCCAGTTGGCCTTAGGGCCAGCAAATGGGCCCGGACTCTGCTTACCTTGCTAATACAGATCTAGGTATAGCCGAAGTGTAAAGGCCTATCAGGACATCTCCCATGACTGATTTGTTTTATGTTGTGAAGGTATTTATTTTCCTTCCTCTTTCTCTACCGTATCATTTTTTTTGTTTTACCATCTTATCCCAAGGAGTGGAGTTTTCTTTTTGTTTGGATTCTTCTTTTTTCTTTCTTTTTTTTACAGCTAATTATTTATTTTTTACTCTGATCAGGAAAACACAAAGGAGAGAGCTGTGACTGAAAGGTTCTTAAACATGAGCTAACTTGAACGTGTATGAAAACATCTGCCAAAGGCTTCAGATAACAAGTCTAAATTCCTGTAATAAAAAATCTGCAGTTAATTAAATCTCTGAATAGAACACAAAATATTATTTTGAAATATAGTCTTTCAGTTAGAAACAAAACGTCATTTCAATTTGGAATGTGGTGCAAAGCCCACTGAAACAATTGGGAGGTTATTTAGTGCTCCCTACTGGGGCTAGGCTTGGCCTCCAAATGAAAGCACTCTTAGAGCAAATGAACTATAATCAAGTTAAAGTTACGTTTGCCACTCAAAATAATCTCTTGTTCTGAGAAGTCAGGCCCTGAAAGTGTCACAGAACTAGGACTTGACCAGAGAATTAGAAAAGTGGCATGTGAAATTGCATTCACTTTCATAACAGGGGAAAACAAAAAATGAGGGGAAACATAGAAAGCCAGCAGCAAAATATTTCTTTCATAGATAATGACATGCACATAGCACTGCAGAAATCAAACTTAGAATAAGCTTATTCCATTCATATTCCAGAAATATCCTCCATATCTATGTACATACCTACATGTTTATATTGTAAATTATCTGCATTTTGAAGATGACTGCCATAGTGATAAAGCAGGTGTCCCCTGCAGCATATGTCCAAGAGTGGAAAGCAACAGCTGTGTCTTAGTCTGGTCCTTCACATCAGGCTGGCTGCAGTTTCACTGCCTGGTTCTCTGCCTCTGCTTCCATCAAGGCCTATACTACTCGAAGATGCAATTACAGTTATTTTTAGTTCTAAGTGCCTATATAATGGGGAGAATAACTTGCATCTTGAAAAACATGTTGATTTATAGCATGCCTAGGAAGATTTAGGTTGCATGCCACGAAGGGACAAGACTACCTGAGAACTTTTGAAAGACTGATCCAGTCATAGGACTGAAAACATGGAGTAGTCTAGCTCTGAACTTGCTTTGAGTAGTTTTACCAGGTCTGAGATACCAGGAATCTTGAGTGAACCATGTTAGCAGGTTTCAGGTTTTCTTTTTTATGCTTGCTGTAGATGGGAGCTTGGAGACAGCTGCTGTTAATCACAGTGTGAACAAACAGGCTGAAGAGTTAATCAGGGAGTTAAATTATTTGATAATATGGATATATACTATGCAGAGGTCAAAAGAAGCCTGAAACAACCCTTGGATTTTAGCCTGATATAAAGCTGCTTGGGACTTCTTCAAAATTCAGATTTATCTCCTTTAAAGAACTCATAATGAAATGTGTATGTGTTTGTGTTTATGTTCAGGAAGGAAGAGACTGGGATCTGATCTCTGAAAACAGGTGCCACAGTCTCAAGCATAGGCCTAGGCTAGTTGTCCTCTAAATAGGGAGAAGTAAGTAAGTGTCTGTCTGTGCTTATTTAAGGTTGAGATGTGTTAGTGACATGAGAATGGACAAATTAAAATTACTGAGTCGAGTTCCTTCTACATTTATGTTTATTGAGTTACATAGTTTGCTTATGCTGCAGTAGGGGATAATTAAACTTGTCTAAAAAAGAAACAGTCAACTGCAAAATTCACATATTTAGAAGATTCCAGCTTAGAGCAAACTAAAGCTGTGTTTTGAAAAGGAAAAGATAAATTGATACTTTGCACTGAAAGTGTAGAATTTTTAGGATACGAGGGTAAGTGAAAGGGTAGTTGAACAACCAGGTAGAATGAATGCAGTGATAGATGTTTTTTAATGATTTGTAAGCTACTTACTGATACTGAATTTGTTGTTCAGCATCCTTCTGCAAGTATAACTTAAATATTATACATTCCATTATTACAGCATTTGTATGTCCTTTTAAAGGAAGACTACCTGCTTCTACCCTTTGCTCTGATACTTTAAATTTGTACAGTCGTCCTGCGTATGATAGCAAGAGGTTGCTTCATTCAAGCAGTGGGGGAACAAGGTTTATTCTTGTTCATTCCTCTGAGTCCCACCCAACACCCCCAAAAAAATCCAAAACAAACAAACAAAACAAAAGCAAACAAACAAACATGCATTTTCATGTAAAGATCTAATATTTGTTAGGAAGATGTGAATGATTTTATTATTTTTAAACTAAAGAACTGTTGTAATAAGAACTATGGAAAATGTACATTATCTTTTTTGTATTATATGCTTCTCAAATGTTCTTTGTTAGTGAAATCATTCATTATATCCTAGAATTCCTACATCTAGCATTAATTGTCTATTGTTTTACTAGCAAAATTCATGAGAATTTGCTGGAATCACAACTTAAAAATGTCAAGAACACATTTTAGTGAAAGCAATGAATAAAATAATTAAGTTCATTCATAAGAAAAGTAAAATCTTGTTGAAGTCAGAGTTTTATTTCTTTTGGGGGAGAAGATGAATTTAATCTTTTGTAGGAGAAAAAAAGTAGTATTTATCTCTCTTTACCAGATTTGAAAAGGCTTCTCCAATAACTAGTTGTGAAGATTCCTGAGAAGTAAACTTTTACAAGGTATTACGTATTTGTCTGAGTGGGCAGTTCTCTGAACAGATGAGTTTTTCTATGAACAGTTATCAGAAAATATTTTAAGTACATGTTGCAAGAGAACAGGAATAAGAATGATTTGATTTACACCATGTTTTAATCTATATAATAGATGAAATTTACAATTATTATTGGTCCCAGGCTCTTAACTCTTATTCTCCTCACTCTGTCCTCTCCAGCAGTTTTCTCAAGTTAGTTATTCAGCAGCAATAAACAAGATAGACTTGCACTCATGTGGCAATTTAAAAGCAATTTAGTTAAGAATGAGTATAGGTTCAGCTGAAATGGAGAGGTGTGAAATCCATGTAAAGGAATTGGGAGAATATCTCAGTTGATAGCTCACTTAACAAAAAGGTATGATAGGTCTTATTCTAAATATATAGGAAAATATGTTTATTTCCAGATCAACTAATATAACTTTAAAGTGTAACTCTTTTTTGTCAGCTTACATTAGTGCTTTTTATTTAACAGAACTGTCAATCCTTTTGTCTTCTATTAGTAAATCTCCTGGCAAGATGAGATCTTCGTCAATAACTGATACTCAGGCTTTGCCACATTGTATTTATACAGCTAGGGACAGGACAGAGGTAGTATTGGCTCTCCACTGTAACACATAGTTAATTTCAGAATTATTGTTGGCCTCAGTCTCATACTGTGGGATCTTTTGTTTTCCCAAATTTTACTGAAAACAAATTGGTAGGGCAACGGCCAGCATTGCTGCTGAAGACTAGGCAATATACATAAATTCATTGAAGGGTTTAGTTTGGAAGGGACTATAAAGCTCATCCAGTTCCAACCACCTGCCACTGGCTGGGACACCTTCCCCTAGAGCAGGTTGCTCCAAGCCCTTGTGTCCAACTTGGCCTTGAACACTGCCAGGGATGGGCCATCCATAGCTTCTGTGGGCAACCTGTGACATTGCCTCAACATCCTCACAGGGAAGAACTTTTGCCACAGATCTCATCTCAATTTCCCCTCTGGAAGGTTAAATTCATTCCCCTTGTCCTGTCCCTACAGGCACTTGTTCAAAGCTTCTTCAGCTTTCTTGTTGGCTCCCCTTGCAAGACTTGCAAAATGTTACTTTTAAGATAATTTCAAATATCTCACTTTCGTCTGTTACGTATTAATACCAAACCCAGGCATCAAATCCATAAATAGCCTGTAAACACTGTTAAGGAAAAGAGCAAACATATTAACAGGGTGCTTGGAATGTAGCATTCAAATCATTTATATGGATATGAATTATTAGGACAGCTTCTTAAAAATATGGATGCATGTGTGTAATTTCAACCAAATATAGCTTTACAGTATTTATAATGGAAAATGTATGCCTATTGAATAAACCCAGTGAAGTTGTGGCTTTTTTTTCTTAACTTTTTATTCTATATACTATAGGAATAGTAGCATCCTTATCTTCTAGGCCTGTTTGTTTATTAACTTCTTGTTTCATTTTAATGAAATTAGTTAAAACAGCTTCAAAGCTAAGTGCATTCATGGGCTCAGGAATTCAGTACCGACCTTGCTTGAAAAGTTTGCTTTCTCTTGAAAGTAGGGGTAAGACAAAGTTTGACGTGGAGATTTTAGGTGTAGTCTTGGCCTGTGTGCTGTGAGCTAATCTTGCTGTAACGTGTCATCTTTATTTTTCTTTTAGATGTGCCAGTCTTCACCACACAACCTTTCTCCATGGTCTTGCATTGTGAGGACAGAATTAAGTCCAAGGTACTTACCACAAGAACTTTCTATTGCACGTTCCTGGTCTCCATCGTGTGTTGTAACTCAACTCTGTGGTGGTTCTTGAAATGATGAGAACAGAAGGATTTGCCATGTCTCTTCTCTGTAAGAAATATTGACAGTGGATGCTAATGGCATGTTGCAATCTGCCTTACAATGTGTTGGGTTTGGGAACAAGAGTCCTACCTATCACGTCTGCCTTGGGAATCAACCCAAGGTAAACAGGAGGAGAACTACTACATGTACGAGGGAGGACAACCACGGTTTGGATGAGTAACAGAATCAGCCATTAAATTCACATCAAGGATGCCATCCATGACATGAACATATCCTTAACTCTCCTATCTGCATATACTGCAGTAAATTTAACAGGAAATCATCCTTCAATAAATGAGAATATCTAATTGAAATGCCAAGCAAAGGGTCAAATGGTTACAGGGAGAAGGAAGGAGGAAGGATTTAATAACAAAAATGAAGGAATGGTGGAAAAAAAGGAGGTAGGAAAAAGAAGCCTCTTTATGCAAGACTGTCAGGAAATGCTCAGTATACATTATGAAATGTATTCTTAAGAATAATTTGCTTCTTCCTTTATATATATTTTAATAGCCATCTCATTTTAATTATTATTTTTTACAGATGCCACAAGGCAGATACTAGTTTAATTAAAGTTCATTGTGAATATCTGAATGGAATTCAATTGGCCTTGGATTTAATAAGGAAGAAACATTGGATACTATTTTTACTAATGCAAATTTGGGGTGTGTCCTGGGTTTAGCAGTAGCAGTCCTTTTTCTCCTTCTTGGTAGCTGGTGCAGTGCTGTGTTTTGACTTTCGAGCTGGGAACAAAGATGATAAAAATGATGTTTTGGTTTGGCCAAGGACTTTGTGGGTCTCATGCTCTGCAGGGAGGAGGGGAAGCCGGGAGGAAGCAGAGACAGGACACCTGACCCAAACTGACCAAAGAGGTATTCCATACCACAGCACGTCATGCCCAGGATGTAACTGGGGAGGGACCTGGAAGGGGCTAGAGTGGACTGCAGGGTTGGAGGAGGTGTCGGTCGGTGCTTGGTCAGGCTAGGGGGGTGAGTTATTGGTTGGCTGGTGATGACATGTTGTATTCTCTTCCCTTATTTCCTTTATCATTACTATTATTGGTGGTAGCAGTAGTGATTTGTGTTATACCTTAGTTACTAATCTGTTCTTATCTCAACCCATGGGAGTTGCATTCTTTTTGATTCTCCTCTCCGTCCCTCCGAGAATAGGGGAGGGCAAGAAGGGGGGGGGGGGGGGGGGCGAGTAGACAGGCTGTCTTGGCTGGGGTTAAACCACGACAGATGAAAAATGACCATAACTTCATGAGAAATAAGTGCACCTGTAATTTTCTGGTTCAGTTGATATATAAGGTCCCTCAGTTAAAACATAGTTATAGTTCTGAGTTAATATGCTGGATAATTTGCTATTTCTGTGCCTCCCATTTATATCCTCCCTCCAGAAAAGAGAAAGAAGCAGCTGTGAAGTCAGAGTAGAAAAAAGAGCATGTGATTTATCTTTTCATATGCAGAATGTGAAAGAAAACCAAATAAGTACCTGAAACTAATAATTGATAAAAAACTTACTGGCTGAAAATTCATTATGTTTTAGTGATTAGTTAAAAAAAACAACAAAAAACAACCCAAACCCAAAAGATAAAAAAGTTGTCCTGGGTTTAGCACTGGCAGTCATTTTTTTCTCTTTCTTGGTAGCTGGTGCAGTGCTGTGTTTTGACTTTCGGGCTGGGAACAAAGCTGATAAAAATGATGTTTTGGTTTGGCCAAGGACTTTGTGAGCCTCACGCTCTGCCAGGGAGGAGGGGAAGCCGGGAGGAAGAAGAGACAGGACACCTGACCCGAACTGACCAAAGAGGTATTCCATACCATAGCACGTCATGCCCAGGAGGTAACTCGGAGTTACCCGGAAGGACAGGGGGTCTAGTGGGTCGGACTCGTTGTTCGCCGGGCGGTATTGTACTCTTTTCCCTTGCTATTATCTCTTATCGTTGGTGGTGGTGGTAGCGGTGGTGATTTGTGTTGTACATTGGTTGCTGGACTGTTCTTATCTCAGCCCGTGGGAGTTGCATTCTTTCAATTCTCCTCCCCATCCCTCCGGGAGCGGGGAAGGGGGAAGCCCCCGGGGAGGGGGGGGATGTGGGCCTCGACTGCTTCCAGCCTGGCACCACTCACTGGGAGTGAGTGCACAAGCTGTCTGGCTGGGTTTAAAACACGACATAAGTCTTGGGATGAAATCTAATGTTATTTTCTTCTGTGGTCAAAAACTGAAAAGAAAATGCTTTATATAATAATAGATAATGAATAATAAAAATAATAAATAAATCATATATAATAAAAATAATGTTTTAATGCTTCTTTCTTGTGAAAATATTACTTTTAAGAATGCTGGCAATTTGGATTAGTTGATAGTAGTATTGTTTCATGGGGCACATCCTGGATACCCACAGAAACATCTGAGAAGTCTGAAACATTCTTGAAAACTTTCAATGAATTGGAGACTTGCTGTTTTGTGTGGATCTGTTATCTGGAGGTTCTGGATCAACCCAGCTCAAGCCTGTGGCTAATGCATATAAGTAGTGGACATGACATCTCACAGTACTGTTGATAAAGTCAGAGTGTGGGGAAAGGTGAGTGGGCCAGTACTGAATAGTCCCTTTAAATGTATTTGGAGCCTAAGATAGGTAATTAGAACAAGTCGTCATGTATCTCACAGAACTTAATGAGGCTGAGCGATGCTGTTACAGATTCAGCTCATATTAATATTACAGCCACAGCTCCTCATATTCCAAAAGTGTCTTATTTAAAAGAGACCTCTGATAAGATCATGAGAGTGAGCAGATATTGGTAGAAGCATCATATTTGGAAGGAAAATTTTAGAGGAAGAACTGTATTAATTTGATTGTTAAATCTGATTTACCCAGTATTAAACCAATACAGTACAATTGGCTATGGAGTTCCACAGTAATACAGAACAAGGAAGAGATCATGGTTAAAAAATTATCCTAAAAAGAAATCAAAAAGACATCTTGTGCAACTGCATCCATATAAAGAGTAAAAGCAGATACCTACATTCAAAGACACTGAGGGTTTTTTCCTCCCTTTTTCAGAAAAAAAAACCCTTTTGAAATGGTTGTATATACATTTGATGTTGAAAATTTATCTTATATTTCAAAAGTGATTAAACTTGTGAATGTCTGAAGTTTGGAATCCCCAGTGTTAGACAGAGATTTAGGCTTTATGATATGGATTAATAGCACCTTGTGAAAGTCAAGGTTTTTTTCTGATGTGTCTCAGACAAGGCAAATAAAAGCTGATGCAATTACTGATTGCCTTATGAAAATTTAAACCTAGAAATTTATAGAGATGCAGTTTATTGGCATGGGGTGATGTGTCTGAACTGAAACTAGTTGGTGCTACAGGAAGATATTTAGCTGATAAGATGTGGACTGAAGTTTCCAGACTTTGAACTGAATAATTCAGTATGGAATAGTGATCTTGCTTTTATTCCTACTTGTTGCTTCTTCTCTCTCCTACCCATAAAAGCACAATAACACAAATTTTTATCTACTTTTAAGAATTATTTCAAAGGACTCTGAGTGGCTTAGGTACTGACTTTCATGGAATGTCTTTAGAAATATATATCATCACGTGATCAGTTCAGTGAAATAGGTCTTTAAATTATGAAGAGCGCTACTGTTCTTTTAAGTCTATACTAAGAAATATGGAAATCTGAAATCTTTTTCTTCTTGAAGTTAAAGACGGAGCGATTGTCCAAGCAAGGACCAAAGTGGTACAAATAGTCCTAAAAAAAACAAACCAACAAATAAATTACACTGATTTGTCATGAGTCAGCTAGGAAATATATAGAATAATGAAAACAAACCAAATTGGTCTTCTGATCTTTGATGTTTTCTTTTCTCTTCATACTCTCTCATTTTTAGTTAGTTAAACATGCTTGAATGATGTATTATTCAGGAATGTTTTCATTCTAAATTACCTTTACAGTACTTCATAGCTCATGTAATTAAAACAGTTTTTCAGAGTACACAGATGACTTGCTGTTTATGTGAGATCATGTCTTCAGGAGATAATGCTTGAAGTGCATTACCAGCTGCATTTGAAGCACTTCAAATTAGTTTAATTTGGGATAGAAACAACAACATGGGATAGAAACATCCAATTTGGGATAGAAACATCCAATTTGGGATAGAAACAACAGGCACAATTGTGTTTCACTGATGTTCCTGTTTGCCTTCAGTACTGCCTGTAGCTTTCAATGCCCTAGCCAAGACCTAATAATACAAGTTTAGTTTGCAATTTCACAGTTTTGTAGTGTGCCTTGTTCATTTATCAAGCATGCACAGACTGCTCAAATAAAAAAAAAGAAAACAAACCAACCCACAATCAAAATCTGACTGAAAAGTTTGGAGAAGTAATTAATGAGATAACTATAAATAAAAAAAAAAACCAAAAGCTTGAAATCTGTTAGTGAGTCTAAATCAAAATGACATTTAAAGGAAGGCAAGGTAATTCTTGGTCAAGTACATACTTAAAGCCTAGCAAATGGTGGTATGTGCTGGTGTTGAGAAACTCGAATTTGGAAATCAGCATATGTTTGAAGGCTGATTCAAACTCTGGCTCCATCCTTGTTTAAACAACTTGGAATTCCATGTTATTTATGTAATCAAGTAAATAGCCTCATTCTGGATCTGCCATTTGATTTCGTACCTGTCAGAGTTTTCAGAATTTTTCTTTTTCTTTTTGGGGGGGTGGGGGGGGCGGGGATGTGGGGTAAGCCATTTAGGGGCTGGATAAGAAACTGTAAATTAGGTCTTAAACATGGTATAAGTCATGGTTCAGTTGTGAAGTACAGAATACAGTGTGTTTCAGATTAATATTTGCCTCTACAGTCAATGTTGACTCTGAAACAGAAATCAATCCTCAGGTTAATAAGCATCTCAGATTAGGATGTTTTTGAAAAGGCTGACTTGTTCCAGGCTCCTCATCTGTTGGATACAAGCAGTGCTGCCTGTCTCTGCAGGACTGTGCATATACTTCAGTGTATCTGGGACAGCAGTATTCTGGTTCAGCACACTTTGTGTGAACACAGAGCAGTAGTGTTATACTCAGGTTTTTTTGTCCATCAAGGTCCCATCTACTCTGGGTATTCTCCCGTTTGTATGCCTTTGGTTAAGTATGGCCTGTCTTCCTGAAAATAGCTGTATGATCCCTTTTGTTCAACAGTGTATGAAACTTCAAATACCTGGAAAGTCTTTCCATGGTGCAAACATTACTGCATCAGTGGCCAAACATCTGGAACTCACTGGGAGATTCCCAATGGTCCCTTCAGGCGCTGATAGATATTTCTTTCTTTTATAAGATTCACGTCTCTCTTGATGTTGATTCTGAAAACTAAGAGGAAGCAGGGGGAAGGAAAGTCTCTGCCTGGCAAATAAAGTTAGCTACCACTAGGAACATTTTCTGTTAAAAATCTAAAATATCGACATGCATGTACATAATTGTTTAAATAAAATATTCCCTTAAAATAAAACTTCATTTGTTGTAGTTACCGAATAACAGAATTTTGGATATCAGGATGTATGGAAATATTTTGGTCTTAAAATACGTAGTTTGACCTAAAATGAAATGTTCTTTAAAGAAGTGGTAAAACTAACCAAGTCTGAACATAGGAAGTGAAATTCTCTGACTTTGTATATACTTGCCCTGCATTCTATGGGGTTTCTTTTTCTGTGTAATTATACAGATAAAGCCCAGAGGGGAAAAGTGAGAGATGAAGCCACTACGGTTATATCTGCCACTCCAAATTTGTCAGATTTCCTTCTTCCTGATCTTTCACGTCAGTCCTTATTGTGATCTGTTGCTAATAGTTGCTGATACTGTTGCTTAGTACCATACCCTCAGGGGACTGGTTTTGAAGATTTTTATTGATAGTAAATGAGTGAGATCTGTAAATGACATTTCTGAAAAAGATTGAGCTTATTTTTGCAAATTAATTTTCCTATGGAACTTGGGATTCCATTTTCAAAAGCATAAAAAGTACATGAAAGACAGGCTATAATCTTAGTGTTAAATGTCTTTTTTAACACATGATGCATCTTAATGATCTTAATTTTAAATAAATGAGAGTATGAGAAGCATTTTCCAGGATCTTATGATTTACAATCAATTTACTGCACTGCAAAGTGTTCTAAGCTGCTTACCTCTAGAAGTTTGACATATTAAAAGCATAACCATTTGACATATTAAAAGCATATGTTTGACAAAAAAAAAGATACATAAGGATGCATTATTGACTTTGGGGAATTCGGATCACAGAACTGCTAAATTTTATTGGACGGGTACTGATTTACAGGGGAGAAAGTGCCCAATGTAATTCTGGGTGGAAAATAAAGCTTTTTCCTAATTAAGATTGTATATATATAAAAGAAAGATCACCTTTATTGCCTTTTCTCAGGTAAAAGAAAGCCTCATTCTAGTGGCCAGAGTAACAGCGAAAATTTCAGTAGCTTTAGGATGCCACACATGATTCAAGTCTTGCCAGAGAGTGAATTCAGTGGGATGTGCTGAGTGTGCTGTTGGCCCAGACTTTTTCCCAAACTTGTATGAGACCTCTGTGGCAAACATGGAAGCTCAGTCCACACCCGAGTCCTTGTCCAGTCTTCAGCTTGCAGGAATATCCACCATCCCTCTGTTCTCCCTCTTTCTGTACAAAGTTTTCTTGTGTGTTAAGCAATAACAACAGGTTTGTAGGTCAAAGAGATAAGCCACTGATAGATTTAGATATCACCTCCCATAGTTCATAAACCCTGCTTCTATAATCAGTGAAAGTATTCTGTAGAGAAAACTCTTACACATAAAAGTGATAGTACTGGGTTCTTTGTCCCTAATGTGCACTCCTCCAGGTCACCTCCCAGTTTTGCTAATTCTGTTAGTAGGCATGCAGCATTATGTTTTGGAGAAAAGAAAACCTCTGCTGTGCTGAGCCACACCAACTGTAGTGCAGTTTAATGATTAAAGAACCATTGAAATATTTTGCTGGAGAGCCTGTGTTTATAAACTCCTGGTTCTAAGCGCAATGGATGCATTATAAACAAATAGCTCAGGAATAGGCAGTGCTCCACACAGAGTAAGGAGTGGAAAAGGAGTAACAACTGACTTCTGTTTATCAGAGCAGCTCAAAAAGGATGTGCTTTCACATATCTAAATATTTATGTAAACAGTTGCACATTAAACCACTTACTTAGAAAATAAATAAAGCCTTCTGAAAATAGAACTCCACATTGACATCAGGAGCTGTTTACCTTCAAGAACTGTTGAAAAAAAAAAAGGCAATAAAAAAAGTAGCTTCAGATGTAATTTCTTAAATTTATATGACAAAAGACTTCTGACTGTGCTGAGTATACCAATTTACTAGCAGTATTTTTCTAAAACCAGCTAACTTTACCTTATTTCCCAGCCTCACACAATGGTTGGTTGCCTGTACTTGTTGCTACTGTGCTTGAAAGTGAGAGCTCTAGTCTAGGATTTAATTACATTTTCTGTATGTTATTGCTCCTACTTGGTGACATTAGTTAAGATTTGTGATAGGTTTCTGTTTTATAACCTTGATTGCACTGTTAGCTCCCTACACTTTCTTGACCAGTTTAATCTCTAAGAGCTTCGTGCAATAGAACTCATAAAAGGAACATTCGATTTGTCAGTTGTAAATTTAGGACAAATTAAATTCATGGGATGTAATAATCATCAAGATGTATTATCAGATTTTTACAATCATTTTACATCAATAAATGTGAATCCTTGTTCCATGTGTTCTTACTGTGGTAACAATGGATCTGGTCAAATGGTTTGAGAGTTTGTGGTTGGAAAGGAAATTAGTTCTGCTCAGTCTTGAGCTGAAGTAGACAAAAACAGAGATATTTTTAGTTTTGCATGAAGTGTCATGTTTCTGAAACTTAGGGGTTCAATAAATACCTTCAGTTTGTCCTTCCAACGAATGTGGAGATGCTGATGCTGCAACCAAGTTGAGCATCTGTGTTTTATGATTATGAAATCCATGTAGCTGCTTTCTCCCAGAGAGCTTCATTTTGTGACTGTGACAAACCTGATCACAGCTCTTTTTGCCAGAGCACTGATGGCCATAAAGATTGAATACAAAATCCCAATTTATACACACTGACTTTGTAATCAGTTAAAAAATATTTCTCTTTTGGCACCCCAGTATGTATGAGTAAAATGAGCAGCCACTGATTCTGAACAGTTATGCTTCATGGAGCCAAAAGTTTAAACTCACTGTTATTTCTGATGTCAACCCAAAGTGTTGTCCACCTTTAGGTTTTTTTAAGCCTGAAAATATACCATTGACTGGGGATATAATTTGTTTCCTAGATTTTTTCCTATATATTTAAACCTTTTTTTTACATTCCTTCTACTACTTTATCTGTGTTGAAGAATGTTAAAATGGGAAAAATAATTGCAGATAGGAAAATTAAGAGATTTATTCTGTAAATCTGGGTTTCACCAAGCTCAATCAATTATTTCATTTGGACAGAATAGTTACTTGATGAACAAAGCAATGCTTGTGGTATCAGAATGCTGCTCCCTGGGTTGAATAGGATTTATTTTAGAACTTACTTATATTGAAGTAAATTTTGTTCAACATTTTTTCCAAATGTGTGAAAGCTATTGATTAAAGGGGTGTTGTACTTTACCTTCTGACTTCTCCTGATGTTCTCATGCTAATGAAGACTTAATAAATATTAATGTAATTCTAGGTAAATTATGAAGTTGCATCTTCCAGAAAAGTTGGGAAGTTCTAGTTTTAAAATGGAGTATGTTGAAATACAGGCAAGTTAAAAAAATATATATTTCTTATATAAGAAAATACCTGATAGTCAAGTCTCATTTATTCACAGTGTCCTCACCAACGGAGACAAGGTTCCTTTTCTAAACTCTGTTTTCTGAATAGCAGACCACAAAATTGCTTACTTTGTTTTATTTTGTTGTACCTCAAAGAGGACTTAAGGAATTTATTTCTTCTGTTCTGGTGAGATCTGAAAAGGAGAAAAAGCAAAAACTTTAAATCCTGATTCCAGTTTTTGTGTAGTCACTCAAACTGTTTCAAAATGAATGATATGGATGCATCTGAAGATATTTGCATTTGTTATGCTTAGAGGAAATTGTGCAAGACATTGGGGATATATATTCTCTTAAGTGTTTTCCAATGTAGTTTTCTCTACTCCTGTTGATAACTAAAGGTATAATGTGATTGGGACAGATATGGTTTGCCTTTGCTTGCAGCTTTATTAGAATCACAGAATGTTTTGGGTTGGAAAGCACCTTAAGATTTTCTAGTGCCAACCCTCTGCCATGGGCAGGGACGACTCACACTAGACTATGTCACCCAAGGCTCTATCCAACCTGGCCTTGAATACTGCCAGGGATGGAGCATTCACAGCTTCTTTGGTTAGCTCGTGCCATGGTGTCCTGGGTTCAGCAGTAGCAGTCATTTTTTCTCCTTCTTAGTAGCTGGTGCAGTGCTGTGTTTTTGACTTTCAGCCTGAGAACAGTGCTGACAGCACCTATGTTTTTAGTTGCTACTTAGTAATGTTTAGTCTGACCAAGGTCTTTCTGAGTCTCATGCTCAGCCAGGGAGGAGGGGAAGCCGGGAGGAAGCAGAGACAGGACACCTGACCCAAACTAGCCAAAGGGGTATTCCATAGCACAGCACCTCATGACGAGTATATAAACTGGGGGCAGTTACCCGGAAGGGCTAGATCACTGCTCAGATCAGTCTGGGTATCAGTCAGGGGGTGGTGAGCATTTGTGTTCTCTTCCCTTGTTTTTTCCCTTATCATTGGTGGTGGTGGTGGTACCAGTGGTGGTTTGTGTTATACCTTAGTTACTGGACTGTTTTTATCTCAACCCATGGGAGTGACATTCTTTTGATTCTCTTTCCCATCCCTCCAGGAGCAGGGGGAGGAAAGCCAGGGAGTGAACGAACAGCTATGTCTTTTTTCTGGGTTACCAGCTGGGCTTAAACCACGACACAGGGCCTCACCATCCTCACAGGGAAGTATTTATTCCTTATATCTAGCCTGAACTTGCCCTGTTTCAGTTTGAACCCATCACCCCCTGTCCTATCACTACAGTCGCTGATGAAGAGTCTGTGTGGCATCCAAGGGAGTTAACTTGCCTTGAAGAATATTCTAGGAGAATAGAGATGTATTCCTGGCATTACTTCAGTTTTCTCTGCTCCTTAATCAGTGTCATCAGCTAAATGGTTTTCTGTGAGCACTCTTTTCACACACACACACATACACATACATGTTGCTCTCTCATGGATACTTATGTAAAAATGTGTTGAAGAAAGATACAAACATGTATGAAAGAAAGAAAAATGAAGTAACACTTCTTCAAACAATTTCCCCAAAATTATCTTAAGAAGCACCATTTATGCATGTCACCCACTGTTACGAAGGTGTCCACATAAGAGCACATTAATAAACAGTAGTGTTAAATTATCTTCATTAATTTTAGATCCTTTTTGGGAATTTTGTAGGATCACTGTCTTCCAAAAGTGATACACTTTTCAAAAATCAAAAAAACTGCTCTTCTATGTGTATGTGTTTCCCATTATTTTTAAGTTTATGCTTACAGTACTCTTCAGTGTGCACACATAGAACATTAAAGTGTGTGCAGCTACTTAGTGCTTCATAAGAATTTCCCCTTTTGTCTAACTCAGAGGTTCATTATGGATAGTGTCTGAACACATGATGTGCTTTTGAATTTGTGTTCATTATTGATCATCTTGGGCCTTAGAGAAACACGCTTTAGCTTTTCTCAGGAATATAAATTTCAGATGATACCCTGTTGGTTTGGGTTGATTTGCCGTTACAGAAATATATCCCATTTTTTCCAAAATGTCCACTATGCAGTAGCAGTGTGCTTGGCTTTGTTGCTGTTCTTTGTATGATGACTATCCTACATGCTGTATGTTCTCTAATTATATGTTGAGAGAGGAATAAATTATCACAGTCATAGAAGAGTTGGTTGATGAGACCTCTCAACGTCATCCAGTACAACTTCATTCTCAAAGCATGAGCATCAGATCAGTGACGACTTTGGTTTGCTTTAGTTTTGAAGGCCACATGCTGTAGGACCCTGACCACGTTGGGGGCCTGTTACTGGACCCTTTGCAAAACCTCCATATTCTTCTTGGAGTAGGGGTTCAAAGCTGAATGAAATTCTCCAGCTGCAGCCTCACCAGTGATGCACAGAAGAAAATGTCTGTTAAGTATTTGAATTGCTGACAAAACTTCTGGGTTTGCCATACACAGAATATCTGTGGTTGGAGAGAGTAGAGCAGTCACCCCCTCGTGTGGTGTTTCTGCTCTAGAAAAAAAAGGGAAGAACAAGTGTCCGTAATTGTCTTTCATGCTGCTACGCAAATGATATTTTTTCATTCATTATACTCTCTTTAAAAACATTCTGGTTGATGACAAAAGTATTTTGATATGCCATACATGGTTATAGTAACTTCCCAGGAGATGGTGATTAAACTTAATGCACACAACAGTGGGGGCCTTGAGAAAGAAGTGTGCATTCTTTCTCAATTAAGTTTGTTTCTCTTGCAGACAGCTTGTAGGTATTTTGTAAAGTTATGCTCTTAGCTTGTGTTCATTAGCATTCATAAATGGTCATGTCATGCTACTTTACAATCAGATTAAAATCCTTAACTGTTACCTGTTTTGAAATCATCTTATTAAGATGATCAAGTCTTTCTAACATTCTTCATGGCAGTCTCACAAGAATCTTATGTGGAAGGAGTTGGAGCTACCAAATCTTCAAAACCTTTGCATGCATTGTGAATATCATATATGTATGCCACCCAAAATTTCTTAATGTTCCCTTTCAAACTCTTAAGAGTGCCAGTGCAACAATGTGCACAAGTGGCAATCTGGCTTTTTTGCTGTTGGAAGAGGCAGTGGATAGTATTTAGTGGTGCAATACTAGGAATGTAAAAGTCAAGACGGCCATTAGGCTTTCCATGGTAGCTCAGGAAACCAAAGCCTGAAGTGTGTTCTGTAATTGCACCACCTTAATGAAATCCTCCTCTTCCGCTGTGTCAACATCTTTGTTTATCATCTTCTCAGAGTCTTTCAGAACTGTTTGTGTCTGCCAATGAATCTGGCAGATACATCGCTTTATTACTTGGGGTTCTTACCTGCCAAAACTCATACAAACAGGAGGTGTGAAATTTGTGAGATTTTGCTGGTTGTCGGTGGATAAACATCTGAGGTAGACTTGCAGACGTTTTCTGAGGTGATGCTGCTTTTGCTGATTTTGTGTGTTAATTTAACGGTGACCATTTTGATTTGTCTGCCTGAAAATGACTTAGTTCTAAGATGTCCGTAACAACAGGACAGCTGATCTGTTGTTTTAATTCCCTCACAGGAATTTCACCACGGATCTGATTTCTAAATGGTGCTACAGGAAAAGTTCTAAACAACTTAAATAACATCCTGATAATGACAACATCACTGTCCTTTTGTGTTCCCCTTCTTTAGGGAAAGTTATACATTTCCATAAAATGTATTCTTTTTGTGCTGTCCTTGATAAACTAAATTTTGGTCCTGGAGAGACAGGAGATGTAGTTGTCTCCTGTTTCCCTCATACTACTCCCCTTCTTCATGTAAAGATCTGTGCTGTTTTCAGGAATCACTGAGGAATCCAGAAGAAAATGTACACAATGTAGGGAGGAGATGGTCCTACATTGCAGCAAGGAAAAGCAATCTTCATGTAGATTGATAAAGTATGTAATATCTGACATATCTGGCTATCTTCGGCTGTCAAAATGCTTTTGGGAGAAGTTAAAAAAGCAGCAAACTGTGTTGGAAATACGTGCTGATGTTGTAAGTGTGGACAGCGGTCTTGGAACATCATTCATCCTGTCAGACAGCTCATCTGAGTAGTGTATATTTGCAATCTTGGAATGCTTAAAAAAGGAAATGATAATACCAGAGTGAATTTATGCGTTACTTTTTTGTTAAGTAGATTTAGAAGGTACTATACCAATTTCTGTTAAATATCTAACCTGTTGTACCCTAAATGAACTTCTGAACCTGCTACTGCCAGCTTCAGTGAAGTATGTCTTTGTGTGGAAACCGTTGCATTTGAAATTAATGCATTAGAAAAACCCAAAAGCCCAAACATTTCAGAATTCTGAAATGGTTTCTAGGAAACAACTGGGGAAAAATACTTTCTTAGTATTTCTTCCCTGGTTTCACTCATGCTGCCAGAGGTTACTCTAATGCTTTAGTTACATCCTGTTGTCTTGTGGATTTTACCTTGTTCTTTTTCACATTCTGCCCTAATTTCTAGGATTATATAACCCTTGGCTGGGGAACCTCAGACTGTTCAAGTAAACCTGAAGGTGCCAATATCACTTTTGGATACCAGAGAAATCACAAGGGTAATTCCTGGTAAATAATTTTTACAAATGGATGGAGATTTATTGCTCTGTTCATTTTCATAGTTTCTGAACCTGTCTTGAGTCACTGGGAAGGACACCACAGATTCTTTAGTATAGAACTTTTGAGCAGCCTGTGTGCTACTGTGCCGAGTCACAGCACCTGCACCAGCCTAAACAAACCCTTTTTCTCGAGTCTCTGGAGATTTTAGAGATTATGAATAGCAATTTTTGAGTCCAAACAATATAATTATAATAAAAGTCTCAAATATTTGGAAATTGATTAATATTCATCTGCTTATGCTTGGTCTGAGCATAATTAAATTACTCCTGATGATTATGATTCGTTCTATGGAGATTTACAAATGTTCTTGTGGTATAAGAAATATTCTGAATGCTGAATTGCTTTGTGTGATAAACTTTTATTATTATTTCCATATGACCAAACCCTGGGAGTTTTATTACCCATTAGACTTCCATATGTCATTACAAATTACCAAAAAATCGTTGCTTAGGTCAGATTACATTTTCCATAGTTTCATTAAACTATATTTTCTCCCCTTTTTTCCATTCTTGCTGCTGTATGCATGTTTTCTGCATATGACTTTCATCACTGTTACTTGGCAATTAGTAAAAATAAACAGAGCAAGAGAAGAGAAAAGGAGGACACACAAGTTCTTTCTGTTAAACTCTCATTTCCTATGTGAACTGGGGTGAATTACTTAACTTCTCCATGTTGATTTCCACATCTGTACAGCAGGAGTGAATTTCCCATTGGGTTTTATAAAAATTAACTAATCTTGTGAAATTACTTAGAAATTCTGAAATAGAAGAGACTCTAGATTCCGACATCTCAAAAATTACACCATGATGGCGTTGATTAGCTTAGGACTTGCTCAAAAGAATGTGTAGATTATTTGTGCATGTGTCAATAGCTATAAGTGGTATTAATTTATACTTCACAGGACTATGTGATTATCACAAGGCCTCTGTATTGTTCTCTATGGTTATACACTGTCAGCAGTAAACCTGACAATTAACCCAAGCAGACTTAAATTGCTACTAGAAAGTTCAGCAATCGATGAAAATAATGGAGTAGGACAAAAAAAATAATAAAATCAGAATTAATCTGTCCAATTCAGCCTCTGCTGAAGCAAGATTTTTCAGGTTCTGGAGACTTCTCTGAGCTGTAATGTAAAGCTGCAGCATAATGCATCATCATTCTGGCCATTAATATAAATGACAATTACTCAGTAGCAAGAACTGTCACCTGAGGTCCTGTGAACATAAGGCAGAATAATAATTCCTTATGGACAGCAGTAGTAATAAAGAGAAAACCCGCTAATAAGCTGCACAATCACTTCAGGGTAGACCTCTGGAAAAAGCATTTTCCCCACACCCTTTTCTTCCTTGACCCCTTTGCAAATCAGCCCTTGCCAAATCATAACTTAAAGCATTTGGCAGGCATGTCTAGCCATCTCTTGCATTGAATAAAGTACTCTCCATGCACGGCACACTTATAGAGAAAGTCTGGATAATGGTTGGCTTGACAAAGGGTTTTTTTGTGGGTTTTTTTGACTGGTAAAAATTCCCAAGGCCTCTCTTTATCTATATAGTTCTTGGAATAATGCTGTTTCAAAAGGCTGCTGGCCAGCTACTAAGAAGCATTCCAGCTAATATATCCTCAGTGAAATCACCACACTTTGTTTTTCCCACCATAATATCCCCAAGGCTGGTTTTGGTTAAATCTCATAACTGGAATATAAGAAACATCACATTAAGTCAAAGCTCACAATGGCACAATGTTTCTCTTCTGTAAAAGGAAAGGAGCCTTTTTCAGCTGGTTCAGCCCAAATTATTTCTCTCTCTGTGTGGAGAATAAGGAATCTATAATGCAGAGCATGAGCATATATAATGCTAAGAAGTGGATCACTATGCTGACTCTCAAAAAGTGCACAGCAAGTAGATTAAATGTTCTCTTTCAGTGACTAAGATGAAAGCAGTGCCAGTGCTAAGGATCTCTGTGATGTAAATGTCCTTTTAGCATTTCATTGTTCTTAGCAACCAAACCACTAAGGCAATGAGTCACGACAACAAACTACGTTTTTTTAAGCCAGAAAATTAAAGAACAGGGCTCAGATGTCTCCAGGTCACAGCACACATGAGAGCCCAAAGGGATTTAGAAATGTTTACAAGAATAGCATTTCTATCCTTCCTAACTATGGCAATTCATGTATTTCTTCCACAGGTGTGAAAATAGAAGCGAATAATAACACCTTAAAAAAAAAAAACAGAACGAGCCAAGTTATTAATCTAGGTCTGTGGTGCTCATCTGTCCATGCGATAAATGCAGGACTAAAGGTTCCCCAGGCAAAAATAATTCATACATGCTTTCACACCCCAGCATGACCACAAGAAAGATGGTTGCTATATGCTGGTCTGTGGGATGTACAGTCTTGGACTAAGCTTTATGCAAGAGAGTGCATTTTTAGCCAAGGTTGAATACAAGCAGAGGGTTGGGCCTAACAAACCTGTCTAGTAGTATAACTTTACTCATGATATTTGAAGTGTCTGCTATTCTCCTGCCATTGCTTGACTATGCCAAGCAACCAGTAAGATGATTCCGATATTTTGTTATTCTATGTAGCTACACTTCTTGATTCTTGTATCCAAGATAAAGCAACTTTTTGCCACTGGTTTAGCTGGTTTCTCTTACTGTTAACCACACCTTATCCTCACTATGATAAGCAGTGCCACAGACATCTGCTGCTTCCAGTGATGGCAAGTCTGGCTTTGTGCTATGGGGAATTCTGTGACAGATATTTGCTAAGATGGCAGTTCTAAGTAGAAATAGATTAACCACCCTGAGAAGGACCTTGACAGAAGGAGGTTCAGAAGGCAGGGTATTGAACTCAATGAGGGATAGCCAGCGCTACAGAAGTGGTTGAAGCCATCTCTGGCTTTGCTGATTATATTACTCACTTTAGATAGCAGGTAATAAGTTCCATGTTGATATGCAACTGCACATCTACAGAGCTATATTAATTTAAGTAAGACTCCAAAACTATGCAAGTGAATTAAGAACAGTGATGAAACCATCCTGGAGAGACACACACGGATGGAGCCCTGTAGGACAAACATGTATTTCCAGTTTCTCTGTGGAAAAGATGACAAACTGAATGGAATGAGTCAGAAGCCATTCATAGATGGGAATGATGGATATTTCATGCTGTACCTTGTGAAAAAAAAACAGACAATGCAGCTGTGCCCAGTGTGCCCGGTCTGGTTTGGTGGCTTGTTCTACTGCGATGTCTTGAAGATTTTGGATGAAGAAATGCTGGAATATGAAAGATGAAAACATATTTAGGAAATTCAAACAGAACTTTTTGACATCATATTTCTGCAGAAAAACTAAAGTTACTATAGACCAAATAGTGATAAAACTGGCTAGCCAATGACAAAGCAACATAAATTGAACTCAGCTCCACAGTTCTGTACCCAGAGGAGCTTCCAAACCCTGTCATTTAAGAAGTAATTGCAGAAAGCAGGGGGGCTTCAGCTTCCACAGAGGTCACTGTACAAACACAGTTATGAAAGTGGTATTTCTGCACTTTGAGACATGAAGGGTTTGTTGGAGATCAGTATGAGGATTGTACCTTCTTGTCCTGCTTTATTTGAATTTCATTAGTTCAGTTTATCCTTTTTGAGGGGACTTAGGTTTTCTGAGCATCCAGAGGGGTGCATTTGACTTTCCCAAGCGGCTGGATATGAACCTAAGGACACTGAAAATTGCTTGTCACAGCCAGAATGTTGCAAGATCATTGTATATTATAGAATCATAGAATCTTAGAATAGTATGGGTTGGAAAGGACCTTAAGATCGTCTAGTTCCACCCCCCCCCGCCATGGAAGGCTGACAACAGAACTCCAGGGAAACAACATTTTTCTTGAGTCCTCTGTGTTTTATAGATGGCAATATTAAAATGCCTGAATGTTTTTCCTGATGTTCCATTGAGTACACATGGGAAAGCAATATTTTATGTGAAAAGGACCCCAGCTCACATGCACTGTCCAGTTTGTGTTATTTTCACGTACATCTTCTGTGCTGAGAGGTTTTTATGTTTCCAAAATCTCTTATATTCAACATAATATTACATTTAGTATCTATAACACTTGGATTGGAGGAGAATAAAAATGGCCCACCTTCATTTGTAAGATGCTCTTTGGGCAATATAAACCAAAGGTTATCTAGATGATTATAGAGTCTTTTAAAAATCAGAGATCATGTTTAAGTAATGTAGCTTGGGAAGAAAACACAATATAAACTCTCATAGTATGAGGTGTATGTAAAGACTTCACTAACTCCTGTTTCTTGCCTTTGCATGTTTATGCACATACATATACCTAGCCTAAATGCTTCAGTATGAACAGCTGGTGAGGGAGGGAAGGGCCAGTCAGGCATAATATAGATAGATGTGATTATTTATTTAAGACCTACTGGCTGTTCTGCTTAAATAGCTAGGTTTGGTCAATTATCTGTTTTCCACAGGTTTCTGTTTTTCTTCACCTGGGTAATGCAAGTCCAGGATTTTCCTGAAAGAAAGGACTGCTTTGTTCATTACTGGCATGAGAATGTGTTAAATTTAAGCATGTGTTGTACAGGTCTCAACTGTGTTTCTCCAATAACAGATACAAGCTTAGCTCACTAGAAATGTAAGAATAAGAAGAAAGCGATGGCGGACTTCTACTTATTTGTTGTTTTGGGTTTTGTTTGGTTTGTTGGCTTTTTTTTTTTGAGTGGGTACCAAAGAGGAGGGATATATGTGTGTGTGTGTGTGCACTGTTTAGTCCCTTTTCGTAGTCTGCCAAAGTCAGTTCAAGTCAATTAAAACAGTGACTTTGAAGTATGCATACTTTAAAAGAACGCTGTTTTTTTTTAGCCTAGCATAAACAATGTAAAATACAGCAGTAGTCTTGGACATTCAGGAAGGGATAAAATATCCCAAGCAAGAAACCCTGGGAACATACAAAAAATGTGTTTATTTGAGATCTGTGACAAGACACAATTGTGGTTTTAGACAGCATTGTTTTAATTATGAGTGGTTCCATTTCTTATTATGGTAATCCACCATAAGGCCCTAGAAATTGCTCATTAAGAAGTAAGTTTCCTACTGTCCAGCTAAGAGGAATAAGATACTAAATCTTATTGTTGTAGCCCAGTCATTATCAATGTATTTCTCTAAATGCTGTGCGCACACTTTTAGTGGAATTACCATAGTAAAAAGTAGGATTTTCTTGACTAGCTTGTCATAAGAAAAGGGTAGAAAATCTATTCCAGTCTCAAGTACCATAATATACCCAAAAGAAGGCATTTTTTCAATCCACCCCACACCTCCAACTTTAGGTGAATAAGTCATGGTATGATTCCTCTTAATTCTTTTTACAGCTGTAAAACAAAATTATCTTTCTGCAGAAAGACACACTGCAATATGCAGATGCTGCAAGAAGCAATATCTCCACCAAGTTCAAATATCACCATGTTCACAATTAGACATTCCTTACTTTGTAGCCTCCAACTCTCTGCAGCAAAGCTTTCTTCTCTTAGAGGATCTCACAGTCACTGTTAGTGACCAGGCCCAAGTACAGCCCTAAAATTCTTTTTGGTTGGTAACCCCCAAATGGTTACCTAATCTTGGGATAATTAATCTCAATGTCTCCTTCTTAGAAGAACTAACAGCCTCCTAGCACCCTTTCTTATACCAGTTCTGATTTCTTTCATCAAATCATGTGGAAGCATATAGGTGATATAATTTCCTGACTCTTTGCCCAGTCTGTGATCAGGCTGTGTTGTCAGCTCTCCTCCTTCCATCTTGGCTAACTCAAGACTGTCTTGGTACTGAGGTTCAGCAACATGATATCTAGATAGGTGGGGAGACTCATTGGAATTAAAGAGGCAAGTCTAAATGGAGCCCTGGCTGTTGCTTTTCCCTAAAGTTCAGTCTTTCTCACCAAAGCCTGTTAGCAAATGGATACATGAAAGTAAAGGGGTGGCAACATTTTGATCTCAGACTAGAGAAAAGAGATGTATTGTTGAGCTGATGGTGGAGTCCCTTTGTAGTATTCAGGTGGCAAAAAGTTATGATGCCATGTGTGCTCATTAATTATGGTCTTTAGGGAGGGGAGATGGAATCATTCATAATCACATATTAGACTGTGTTTGTGTTGAGCTGACTGAGGAAAATGTTGCCCAATATGCTATCAGGTCTTAAGGAATCAAATGAAGAACTTAGGAAAGATTAAAACCATATTTTCAAATGTCAAGAGTTAGTTTGGGACTTCCAGTGTGTCTTTTAAAAAAGTATTTCAAAGTCTCATTCTTATTATTATTTTTAAGGAAGAAGAAACTTTTGGAAAAAAAGACAAAAGGATATCTCTATGATAGTATAGTTAAAATATCCAATTAACTATGCTTTCCACTAAGAAGATTGTGCATAGGGTAAAAACTTACTTGGAAATCCTTATGTATGTTTCACAAAGTTTATTGGAAAGATTTTAAGTAAAGAAATACAGTCAAAGTATGTGATCTGGATGGTGAGAAGCAAAGCTAATCATCTTGATAAAAGAGGAAAAAGGTAGAGTACTGGTGAATAGTAGATCTGTGAGAACAGGATTTTGCTCCTTAATACTTGAAGAAATAAAGGAATGCGGAGATGCTGTAGGAAAAGATTATGTTTTTAAAACTATTAAATATGAATGTTTAATATTTGCAAATAAGCATAGAACTGAACAGCAACATTAAGTGCTGTTGAGGCAGGAGAAGTTTTATAGCAAGGTAACACAAAACTTAGGTTTGTGAAGGAAATTTGTGTTTTCTAATGATGTGCCAGATTCAAAGTGCTATGGAGAGGAAAACTCCACCCTTATTCAGACAGGAGCCAAGAACTAACCACTACCATAATTATAAAATTATTATTCCGATACCCACTAAGAAGGAAATATTTGAAGTATTTATATGGCTAGATCAGCCTTGCCAAATTATAGGAGAAACAGACATGAACAAAGCAGTGTGACAAATGAGGCATTTTGGCTACTGTATGTTACAATCTTAGTCAGAATTTCTCATTTTGACTTCTCCACAGTGGTTTTGACCTTGCTTCAGGTAGCAGTAGAGGGTTTTATCCGGTTATAGTGGCCATGATTTTTTGAAAATTATAACAGCTTTTCTGCCAAATTGGTTTTGAAGCAGACCCAAGTCAGCTCTACTTCTGCCACATTACGCAGACATCTGCACCTAAACACATTTTGGGGGCACAGTGCTGCTGCAGTTACGCAGTTACTCTCTCTACTATTAATGCCTTGATTATGTGTAACTGATAACACTGCATTCCTTCTTTTTAGTTTAAAAAAAGATTGCAGTACTTCAGTTAAGAATATATATGAGAGTTCCTTGTCCCTGTGAAAAAATTTTGACTTGGTAGAGTATCCAAATAACAAATTAAAATGTGGAATTTTCTCTTTTGAACTCTAAGGCTGCCCAGTGTCATTCCTACTTCTGCTGGCTGAGGTAATGCTTGTTCAGGGGTATCTTTTGGTCTCAGAGATAGTAGTAGCTACAGTTACATGGGAAAAACTTTTCAATCTGAAAAAGAGTGATGATTACAAAGAAATTTATGTAACAGCTCTGTGGAGACTGTTCTCACAGGAGAATGGATATTTGGTACATGAACTCTGAATAATCCCAAAAGAAACAGCAAGGCCATGAGAGGCCTAAGGAAGCTTAAGCAAGCAAGATAAGAAGAAGCCGGAATTCACCGAGTTATGAGAACTGTGGACTGTTGGCAAGCTTTCGAGGTCAAGTTCTCACACCTGTGCTTAACCAATTATATGTTAGTCGCTAAGGGTCTTCAAGACATATATCCAATCATAATATGCCAAATCAGTGTTAGTGCATGTAAGAAATAGTATATAAGGAGTTAAGGCTTTGCAATAAATGGCTTTTGTCTGATCATATTGATCTCTGACTGCATCCATATTTTTTCTGCAGCAATTGGAGCCCAGCATGGGGCACCCCCCTATTTTTCATATTGAAACTGAAGGAATTAAAGTGCATGGTGCCAAAGAAAGCGGAAAACACGGAGCCGCAGGGACGTCGGCTGGGTTCAATCTGGCAGGACCAGGATCGGGAGGAAGACGCCTCGGAACAGAGACTTACGAGCCCAGAAGACACTGCGTAGTGCAAATAAGGTAACAGCTGAAGGGTCTGGAAGAGAATTAGGATGGGGAATCAAGTAACTTAAGAAGAAACAGACATCCTTAAGCTCTTCCAACATATCCCCTCAGCAAGAGGGATAGAGCATGACAATAATCTGTCAAAAAGTCTGTTGCTCTGAAGTAAGGAAAAAGAGCTGATCCAGGGGGTTAATGAAGCCTCTGCCCCCTCCCGCCCCCCCCCGCCGAACCTCCACTGAGGACAAAGATGAAGATGATCCTTTTGACTCAGGCCCTATTGACTCCGAGAAGGAGCCTGTGCACGTTCATCAGACTGCTGTTGCCGCGCCTGAGATTCTGATGCCTGATAATTCTGATGTTGACCTGGATGGTCCTTTTGACCTGGAGCCTATCCATCTGGAAAAGGAGACTGATTTATATCCCCCAGATCCTCATGATAAATACACAGCTGTAAAGGGAGAAGCGAGACCACTGTGGGGTGCAGACATGTTGTGTGCTTTCCTGGTGGTGTATGTGCTGGATCAAGACTCGCGGTGGGAAAGTCTCTCGTATTGTCTTACCAGGGGTATCGGACAGACTGTGATGGACCATGGACTTGGGACCCCATATACAACTCATTTGATACAGTCTCTCTGTGATACTCATGTACTAGGAGTTGGTAAATATGTGTCCAGGTTTCTATTGACCTTTGGAGACCTTTATAGATATTGCTGGCCACTTCTTCCAACATAGGCTGGCCACCTGTGTCAGAATGAGTGTGCATTTTGGTCAGTATAAACGTCCAAGCCTCATGCAATGTGGGGGAGGCAGAGCCTCTGTGGGGACGCCCGCTAAGGTTGAGCCTGCCACCTCACACTGCAATGATGCTTCTCGGAACTGGTTTCCTGATAGTCTTCGCAGTAGCCTTGTGCCATGCTCTGTATGTGGGATTGTCTAGTGGAAGTAATGATTGTCTGGATTTTGTGCTTCAAATATTGTAGTTGTGTGGATTGTGCTTGTGGGATCCCATATGCATGTTTGTCTGTGTGTTGAAGGTAGACGGTGTTCTGTGTATTTTTTGTTGTTGGGTTCATGTAAAAGTTTTTAATGGGTAGCAGTTTAACATTTCGAGCAAGAAAAGGTTAATGCAGAAGTGCTGTTGCCAGCAGGTATTTATAGTTGATGCTGGAGCAGGCAGGCAGATGTAGCTGCTGCCAAGCAGGCAGGTGTTTATAGCTGCTGCCAAGCAGCCAGCGTTTGTGCCCATGCAAAACAGGGTGAGCGACTTTGGAAAAAAGAAAATACAATAAAAAAGTTATTTGATAAGAGTTTGGTACCCATGTTAAAAAAGTAATAAATTTTAAAATATAGATTATTAATTGAATGTGAATTGGAATATAACACTCCTATCTGGCCAGTAAAGAAAAATGATGGGAAAAGCTGCAGATTGGTTCAAGATCTCAGAGCAATCAACAAAATCGCAGAGGATATTTGTCCAGTAGTAGCTAATTCATATTATTTATTGACAGAATAATAATCAGAAATGGTTTGACATCCTGGATTTAAAGGATGCTTTCTCTTGCTTACCATTGGACAAAAGAAAGCCAAAATTTATTTGCTTTTGAATGGGAAAATCCTGACACAGGAAGAAACTCAATTAACTTGAACAGTATTGCCACAGGGCTTTAAAAACAGTCCAGAAATTTTTGGAAATCAGTTAGCACGAGAATTAGAATCATGAAAGTCACCTGCTCAGACGGGGACTCTGTTACAACATGTGGATGACCTGTTAATTGCTACAGAAACAAAGGAAGGTTGTATCTAGTGGACAGTGGAATTATTAAATTTTCTATGACTGAACGGTTATTTGCTATCCAAACAAGACCCAACTAATCCAAACCCAAGTTTCCTACCTAGGATATGAAATAACAGGAAGACAGAGAACATGGAACTGCTAAAAAAGAAGCCATTTGCCAGACTCCACGACTGTCGTCCGTGAAGGAGCTCCGGACATTCCTGGGAATGACTGCATGGTGGAGACTTTGGACCCATAATTATGGTGTTCTAGTAAGACCACTATATGAACTGTTGAAGGGAAACCCTCTCTCTCTGGACTGGACTGATTCAGCAGAGGAGTTTTTAGAAATTTAAAAACAGAGCTAATGACAGCTCCAGCTCTGGGACTTCCACATGTGCTAAACCATTTTGGCTATATTCGTATGAAAAACAGGAAATAGTTTTGGAGGTCCTTGCTCAGACACTAGGACCCTACAGAAGGGTAGTGGCATGTTTTTCAAAACAGCTGGATGAAGCGAGCAAAGGATGGCCTGAATGCCTAAGGGCTGTGGCAGCAGTCGTCATAAATATTGAAGAGGCTTGCAAATTCACCTTGGGACAAAAGATTACTGTATTAGTGTCCCATGTGGTATCAGCAGTCCTGGAGCAGAAAGGAGCCCGCTGGTTATCTCCTTCACGTCTTTTATAATATCAGGCCACCCTTGTGGAACAAGATGATATAGAGATTGTAGTCACTAATGTTGTGAATCCAGCATCCTTTTTGCAGGAATGATTGACAGAACCACTAGCACACGACTGCTTGACTACCATAGAGACTGTATATTCGAGCCAACCAGACTCGAAAGAAAAACCTCTGGAAGATACCGATTCTTGGTTTACTGATGGTAGTAGCTACATGAACAATGGTGAACAAAAGGCAGAATATGCCATTACCACTCTTTCACAAGTAAACATTTACCCGCAAACACCTCTGCCCAGAAGGCAGAAATAATAGCGTTAATGAGAGCCCTGGAATTGGCTAAAGATAAGAGGATAAATATTTGGACTGATTCTAAATATGTATTTGGTGTGGTCCATGCATATGGTGCTATCTGGAAAGAACAAGGACTTTTGAACACACAAGGGAAACAGATTAAACACGCCACAGAAATTCTACAATGACTGGAAGCTGTTCAGCTACTTGAAGGAGAAGCTATTATGTACTGTAAAGGACATCAACAAGGTGACTCTGATCAGGTAATTGGGAATAATTTGGTCAATTTTGAAGCCAAACGAGCAGCTGACCATGAATACCCCAAGCAGAATGAGACAGAGGAGAAAAATGAATGATTGCAAAACATCACTTGGGGGCAACTGAAAAGTAACAGCTTGAATATGTGTGCTTGTAAAGTAGCTATTATTAGAGGCTGTGATTTTTTGTATAAAGCCACCTGTATTTACTAGCCAGTTGCTAATAAGAAATTACACCTTGTATTGTATGGATTTGTCACTTGTAAAAGAGATGTTAGAGTATGCAAATTTGTCGCAGCTGCTAGAAAATGCTAAGGCAAAAGCTAGAAAGATTCTAATACAATGGTAGTGTTGTAAAGCAGGTAATGGAACAAATTAAGAAGGTGGGAGAACTCCACTGGTAAGAAATTTCTTTGGCTAGCCCCTCTCTGCCATCAGCATCTTCAACATGCTGCTGCACCCTGTAGTAGTTACTCTGCTAATGTAAATTTGTGTGTTCTTTGCCATAGCAGCGACTTGTTACTGGATGAAGCAGGTGAAACTCTGCATTGACAAGGTGCAAGGACTGAGGTTGGCCATGCGCCTGCTACCACAATCAAGGACAAGACTGGATTGGCCTCTGTTTTTGCCACCAAGAAGAGCCTTTAGCTCTGATGTTGGCTGCAGCCCAGCAGGCGTGGAGTGGTGGGGACACATGCCATGACAGACCTTGATGTGAGGGATGGCCTTCCCTATTACCAGAGAACCATCCAGGAGAGAAGGGAAGGACCAAGCAACCTGTGATTGGCGTATGCAGGAGATATGATCTAGTCCAAATCCCCTGCTAGGGGGCCATCCAAAATATATATAAAACTAAAAGGGGGATATGTGGAGACAGTGTTCTCACAGGAGAATCGATATTTGGTAGATGAACTCTGAATAATCCCGAAAGATACAGCAAGGCTATGAGAGGCCCAAGGAAGCTTAAGCAAGCAAGATAAGAACAAGCTGGAATGCACCAAGTTTTGAGAACTGCGGACTGTTGGCAAGCTTTCAAGATCAAGTTCTCACACCTGTGCTTAATCAATTATATGTTAGTCGCTAAGGGTCTTCAAGACATGTATCCAATCATAATATGCCAAATCACTGTAAGTGTATGTAAGAAATAGTATATAAGGAGTTAAGGCTTTGCAATAAATGGCTTTTGTCTGATCATATTGATCTCTGACTGGGTCCATATATTTTCTGCGGCACAGCTCATGAAGTGTGTCACTGTTCTTGCTTTAGGAGTTGTCTGTATTTCAATATATTGTCGGTAAAAAATGCCTTTGTTGTACCAGTGTATACTTATATATTATATTCTTATATATTTGTTGTACCAGTGGTTCTTATACCAGTGTATAAGAACCAGTGGTAAGTCAGAGTAATAACTATGCACTAAAACTACACTGATATGCCATAAGGACACAAATAATGTATCTGAATACATTTCATATGAACACTAAATTCTTAACTCTTATAATGACTTACCACCAAGGGGCAAGAAGTGTTATAATGTTTGCTGGTAGTATAGAGATGGTTTCCATAAAATCCAAAGATATTTGTTTGATAGATAAAGCTTTAAGTAAAAGTTAGTAAAAGCAGTCAGTTTTTTTGTGTTGCTTTTATAAATATTCCAAGGAAAAAAGAAATGCATTTTTCCATATTTTAATTCTTATGGAAATCTCAGGATCTTCTCTGTGGGCTTATAGATACTTTGAAACTATTTGCTATAACACATTGGGGTTGGTTTTCATAAGCTACATCTGAAATTCTGAAGTTTCTTATAAGCATAACAACATGATGTTGGTGACTTAATGTTATTTGACCAGTTCTCCTTTTGACCTTATTCTGAAGTACCATAGCTGTGAAGCAAGCTGATTTGGAGACAGGTTCTTCTAAGCTTTTTGCATACATAGACAATTTTTAAGTAAGCTAGCTTTCCTGAGGGAGCAGTGCAATTTTTTGGTGTTGCTATTAGTATATATTTTCCTTCAATGGGGAAAAACCAAGTATTTTCATATCATTCATGAGTAGATATGAAAAGATGGTTGAAGTGTCTCCTCTTCTGAGTCTCATTTTAAATTAATACTGAAAATATTACTCATCTTTCTTTTCTAGTAGTTAGCAAAATTATGACCAGTTTTTAGTAAGTATTAAACTCCAGAAAGATGGTAGATATTTGCTTTTACCCCAGTTTTTCAGCAATTACATCAAGATGCAGTTTCTTGAATAAAATGTCTCTGATTGAAATGACCTGAAAATAGCTTCTCACAAATTTGTACTTGCTAACAGTGTTCAGAACAATTGTCTTACCAAAGAAAAGTAAATATCTAAGTGTAACTAATACTGCAGTGAATGATAATCGTCAAATTGTTATTTTTGAGGTAAGTCTTGTCTTCTTGTCTTAATCTACGTCATAGCTGACCTAGCTCCAGACTCACTGAAGGTTTCTGTAAACCATCTGGAAACTCCTAAACCAAATAACTCTAAATGAAACCCAAAATTAACAAAAAAAATGCTAACTATATGCTGTAGAAGAACAATGCCACCAGAGGTAGATGCTTCACCAAAAAACACCAAAATTCAAAAAGGTGACTGATATTGGTGGAGTTCAATGACTTCTCAAAATTCTTTTTATTTTCTTTGCTCATTGAATCCATAACTTGTATTCCATTCCCACGTGGCTTCTGATTTTTCTACTCCAATTTTCTTTAGGGACTTAATGTTCTGGGGACTCTCAATTTGCCTAATGAAGAGCTACAGTAAGAATGATAAGAGAATAGAGTAAAACCTTTACAGGATAATTCACTCTCAAAGGATTTTTAGATAAATTTGAAAATTTTCCTCCAAGAAATATGTTTAGGTCCTGTGACTGTACTGTGCAGTGTGTTTTTGATTAAACAATGCTGTCATTTATTTCTGTTATATTTGCCATTAACTTTCTTATAAAATATAATTTGCCAAGTAATTCTTTTCTTTTGATTATTGTAATGTCTCTGTTCCAGGTATTTTAATTCTTTAGATGTTCCATCTCTGTGTAGAGCTTAAATTTTTCTCTTGAGAACTGAACAATTCATACAATAGGTAGAGGGTTTTGACTGATTCTAGTTTTGGGACAGTGTTTTTGTTTTGTTGGGTGGGACTTTTTTGTTTTTTTTTTTTCTTTTTGTTTTTTTTTTTTTTTAGACTATTTAAAGAAGTCATTTCTTCCTGTTGGAATTATTTTTTTTATTTTAGTCCTGATGTCCAATTGCAAATAGTTCAAGGACAATTTGCAATGGAACAGACTATTTGTTGACTTCTATATTTCAACTTTAATGGAGAAAATTATTCTGGACAGAGTCCTGAGTAAAAAAAGACAACAAAGTTGGGTAACATGGTCAAATTGGCAATTGTTAGAAGGAAACCTTTTTTATTGCTTTCTGAATTGCACTGGAATAGAAAGGAAAAAAAAGGCATATCCAGTGACCTCATATGCTGAGACCAGATGGTGTATCATGGGTTTAGTAGTGGATTAGGACAGTGATGATCTGTGAAGGACTTAAATGAAGAAGAAATTCCAATTCCTGCATGGGAGGCAAAGTTGAAATCTATGAAAAAAAACCACCCAAACAAACAAAACCAAAATGGAAAAAAAATCTCAAATAACAAACAAAACAAAAAAATCAATAAAAATGCCAAAAACCCCCACCCAAACCCAATAAAAATGTGCAATTAGAAAAATCCAGAACATTTTAAAGCTTTCAGGTCTGATCTGATTGTGGAAGTGCAAAGGATATGAACATGCCTTTTGAATAGCTCTTGAGATGAGGCCAACTCTTGAACAGCTAGTGTGCCCACTAGCTACTGTAGGGTAGGAGCACCCTGTGGGCTGAGCTGCTGTGTATCCTGGATCCTGTGCCTGTTGAAGTATGCCTCCTGACCCGCTCAGGATGTTAGATCTAAGTAGCTGTCCTGGGTTTAGCAGTAGCAGTCATTTTTCTCCTTCTTGGTAGCTGGTGTAGTGCTATGCTTTGACTTCCAGCTGGGAACAGAGCTGATAAAAATGATGTTTTGGTTTGGCCAAGGACTTTGTGGGCCTCATGCTCTGCTAGGGAGGAGGGAAGCCGGGAGGAAGCAGAGACAGGACACCTGACCCAAACTGACCAAAGAGGTATTCCATACCACAGCACGTCATGCCCAGGAGGTAACTGGGGTTACCCAGAAGGGGTGAGGAGGGCCTGCAGGGTTGGAGGAGGTAGCGGTCGGTGCTTGGTCGGGCTGGGGGGGCGAGTTATTGGTCGCCTGGTGATGAGGTGTTGTATTCTCTTCCCTTGTTATTTCCTTTATCATTACTATTATTGGTGGTAGCAGTAGTGATTTGTGTTATACCTTAGTTACTAAACTGTTCTTATCTCAACCCATGGGAGTTGCATTTCTTTCTGATTCTCCTCTCCGTCCCTCCGAGAATAGGGGGAGGGCAAGAAGTGGGGGGGGAGTTGTTCCTCTTGATCTCACAGCTTCAGAATGTTGTAACTTACTTAGAGCTGGTATTTGCTGTGGTAGTGTTTATCAAGTGTGGGGCTTGGGCTAAGGTTCCTGTCTCAATGTACTTTATGGCAATGACTTGTAATACGGGCAGGCTCCGGCAGCAGGGCGGGACGGACGTGGCCTTGGACTGGTACCTGGCCGTCCGGCTGCTCCTCACCGTCCTGGCCCTCGCCCTCGCCTCCGTCTGCGTGAGGCTCTGGGAAGCCGAGGGGGTGCGGCCCCGGGAGCCGGCGGCTGCTGAAGCGGCCCGGGAGAGCGGCCCCGGGGACCAAGCGGGAGTGGGACCGGAGGCCGGCAGGGAATGGCTGCCGGTGGAGGAGGTCGGGGCGGTCGAGGAGCGGAAGGAGGCGGCTGCCGAGCAGCGGGAGAAGGCGGCGGAGGAGCCGAGCCCCGCAGAGGAGCCGAGCCCCGCGGCCGAGCCCAGCCCCGCGGAGGAGCCGAGCCCCGCGGCCGAGCTCATCCCCGCGACGGCCGAGAGCATTCCCCGGAAGCCGCCCGCCGAGCTCCAGGAGGACGCAGGCGACCCCGCAGCATTTCGCAGCAAGGCAGAGGAGGAAGAGCTGGACTCAGGAAAAGAGAAGCTGGTGATGGGAGAGCCGGCAAGCACAGCAGCTGCACCAGCGCCAGTGACAAGTACAACAGTATCGCTTGAGAGTTCTGAAGGTTTTGGATGGCTTTTGGGTACCCTTGGGACCTGCCTGCTGACTGGGATGGTGTTCACCACGTTGGCAGACACACAGAGTGTGTTTTACCCACTGCCATTTTGTCTGACCCCGAAATTTAAGCAGAGTCAGGTTTGGGTCTTGTCTGGGGTTAGACAACAATATAGGAGGACCAAGAGGTTTTTCCCAAGGCTGGACAATCATGACTGGCAGGGCATGTGGGACAGTATGGGCAAGTATCTAGTCCACTGGGCCCCTCCAGTGCTTTGGAAATATTGGAGATGGAAGGCACCTCTATGGAGTCCCCAGCAACAAGCTGCAGAAACTGCTGAAGGGGACAGTGAATTATTTTGAGCCTGGTGGGCCCATGACCCTTAAGGCCATCAGAGCAGAGATGCAACATTGAGATGGACTCATGATCGAGGGGTGGACTTAGCAATGGATACTATTGCCCAGGTTATTCATGTGTGTGAGCACTGCACACAGCCTCTCCTCCTCTGGAAGACTTGTTACAAGAGATGGAGCCTAACATCATGGACCAGATGGACTCAGCAGCTTTATAGGGACTGGCCAATGCACTACAATGAGAGTGCACTTAGATAAGAGTGATGGTATATTGAAAATGTGGGATCTGAGCATGACGTGAATGGTATGGAATAAGGGGTGGATAATGTCCTGGGTTTAGCAGTAGCAGTCATTTTTCTCCTTCTTGGTAGCTGGTGCAGTGCTGTGTTTTGACTTTCAGCTGGGAACAGAGCTGATAAAAATGATGTTTTGGTTTGGCCAAGGACTTTGTGGGCCTCATGCTCTGCCAGGGAGGAGGGAAGCCGGGAGGAAGCAGAGACAGGACACCTGACCCAAACTGACCAAAGAGGTATTCCATACCACAGCATGTCATGCCCAGGAGGTAACTGGGGTTACCCAGAAGGGGTGAGGAGGGCCTGCAGGGTTGGAGGAGGTATCCATCGGTGCTTGGTCAGGCTGGGGGGGGCGAGTTATCGGTCAGCTGGTAATGAGGTGTTGTATTCTCTTCCCTTGTTATTTCCTTTATCATTACTATTATTGGTGGTAGCAGTAGTGATTTGTGTTATACCTTAGTTACTAAACTGTTCTTATCTCAACCCGTGGGAGTTGCATTCTTTCTGATTCTCCTCTCCGTCCCTCCAGGAGTAGGGGGAGGGCAAGAAGAGGGGGAGAGTGGGTGAACAAGTTGTCTGGTTGGGGTTAAACCACGACAGCAGCCCTTGAGCCTACTTGCAGTTTAGCTCATTCCCATCCTACAGAGAAATGGAAGAATTACGGGTAAAGCATTACTGTTTCTGGCTCATGAATAGCTTCTTGAGCTCCCTATCCACTGAGTCCTTTGTGGTATGAAGTATGTATTATCTAAAGTTCTTTGGGTTTATGATGTAACGTGTAACTGATAAACTAGCTATAGGTATTGCAGGGACTAGAAAACAGAAAATAATGCCAACAATAAAAATCACTACTCAAAAAGAAAAAACTTAGCTCTTGACAGCAAGTTTTCTTAGGTGGCTTGCCAGGATACTGATACAGTGTTTATGGGAACATCTTGAAATGACTCCCAAATTTATGACTATATCTTCCATCACTCCAGTCTGAAGTCTGAACATGAGGAGAAATAAACAATAGTTAACGATCTGGAAGCTGCTGGCAGTTATTGTATTAGTTCTGGTTCTTATTTTCACTTACTAACAGCAAACTGTTCTGATCAGATATCTTTGAAAAACATATGCAATGGAAAATTGCACCTCAGATTGCTATCCATTTACCAGTCTCTTTCACTAGGACAGTTTCATACAGAGCAAAATTATTTCATTTTGATTTCATCACTCCCTGTTATTTAGATTAAAAGGCCTGATTTAAAATAGACAGTGTTTCTCTTTCTTTGTTTTCTGGTTGGGGTTTTTTACAGTGAGAGACCCTGGGTACCTGAACATACTGTACTGTGGGGTTCCCTTGTGAACTCAGCAGGGATGCCTGCATTCACTGTGCTGAAAAGGTTTTTTCCTGCCCAGTTGGCCAGGTCAAGCTGCTGGGTAGCAGCAATTAGCTTACTCAAAGCACTCAGATGATAAATTGCCCTAAGATTCATGATCTCTCATTTTACATTGAGTGTGAATATGTGATGTAAATGGCTTCTGTGATATTAGCTGTAAATACAAAACTGGCTTTTTATTTTGTTCCTTCCATTTCTTTGGGAATGAATTTATTGGTTTTTTTCTTGAGTAGTATCATAAATGTCTTCTGTCATTTGTTTTTTAGCTTTTCACACACCTTTGCACTCTGATATGTAATTGTATGCAGAGGTAGAGATCCATGTGAAAGATTTTATGACCATGTGATAAATGTTTTCAAAGTCAATTCTGAATTACCTAATTCTAACACTGGAACCAATCCTCTCCAAGTCCCTTAACAGCTTTATAGGCTCACATCTTTCTGCACAATGTTTTTTATTTTTGCAAAAGAATATTCTTTAGCAGCTGGGGACATAGGTCTGGAAGGGTGATTTCATCCATCAAGCCCAGGCCCCTGGTGTTACAGACACCATGTTAAATAACTCCTTTGCTGTATTTACAGTGCTGCATTTTAAGAGTTCTATCTTCTTTCCTGCCTTCTAAAATACAGAATTCTTTTCCTTCCTCAGAGATAAAAAAAAACCAAACTATCACAGAATCCCAGACTTGTTTGGGTTGGAAGGGAACATAAAGCTTATCCAGTTCCAACCCCCAGCCATGGGAAGGGAAACTTTCCACTAGACTAGGTTGCTCCAAACCCCCATCCAACCGAGCCTTGAACACTGCCAGAGATGGGGCAGCCACAACTTCTCTGGGCACCCTGTGACAGTGTCCCACTACCCTCACAGGGAAGAACTTCATCTTAACATCTAACCTCAGTCTCCCCTCTCTTAGCCTGTCTTCATAGAAGAGGTGCTTCAGCCCTTGGGCATCTCCATGGACCTCCTCTGGACTCTTTCATCCCTTGCCCTATAGGTAAAGGCTGCAGCTTTTTCTAATATCCTGTCAGCCAAGCAGAGAGATACAGAGTGCAAGTGATTTACATTCTCCTCCTTCTTCAAAATACCTGTTTCTAGTCCTTGAAGAAAGACCCAGTATGATGCAAATCAACATTATAATATTCTGCAGAATTTGATTAGGATATATTAGCTTCTTATATACTCTTAGTTCTAAATCTATTTACTGTCATACTCTATAATTGCTCTCGTTCCAGGTTGTCTTTATAACTTTCATTACTTTTCCTCTGCGAATTGTTACTATTTTTCCAACTACATCATGAGGATCTACATCTCTAATTATATACTTCAACACTGCTAGGGTGGTTGAAGAAATTGCTAAGTGATTTAGAGAACTGTTTTTCTGTTGTCTTAATTATTGGGTTTGCTTCTTTGAGTACTGTTTCCTGAAATACACATATCAGATGTCGAGTTTTCATATCTTAGCTTGAGACCCCTTATGGGATCTTGCTTTCAAACATTACTCATGGCCTCCCAGTACAGTTTCATTTTAGTTTCAGAATGGTGTTATGCAGTGTATCAAGTCCGACAAGAAAATACAGAATATTTACAGAAAGCCTCTGAAGTAACAAAATAGGTTTTATAATGGTGTCTGCTGAAGTTTGGGTGAACCTGAAATTATAAACATTTATTGCATTATTAACCTCTCCTCAAAACCTAGTTTTGAAAATAAGAAGAGTTCCAATGGGAACAAAAATGTGACCATTGTGTGTTGAGTCTGGCTAAAAATTTACTCTGTGTAAATTCATTGAACTAGAACTATTTCCTCAGTTGAATTAATGTAAATATTGACATAAAAGAAATTACCCAGGACCTACACATGGATGAAAAGTCTCCTCTTAAGAAAGGTCTCTTACAACTGCTTTAACAAAAAATGAAATTAAATTTACAAGAGTCAGCAATTACATTTTCAGGTATAGAGGAATGCTTATGAACTCAGGCAAGCCAGACCATAAAGACTTTTCCCATTCTTCATTTCTTCTCTGTATTAGACACAGGAAAAGAAGCAAGATGTAGCCCAACCTGCATCTGAATTTAAAAGTGAACTTGTTTTGAGGTTTGACCTATTTAATTTAGCTGCAATCACATCAGTGACATTCGTCATCCCTGCACTTTCTTGTATCATGTTTAAACCAATAGAGCAGAAACTCTCATAGCAGAAATACTGTATTTTATACCCATAAATACATCCTAGTCTGCACTGCTGTTCTTCATCTAAACTGATTTTACCTGTTTATGTTTGGGACGGTGTTTAGCAATAAACTTAGATGCAAGTGGGGACACTGCACACCTTGCAGCTTGACTCCTGTAAGCCTGACACAGAAATGAAATGAACATTTCTTATGAAATCATTTTCCAGGCATAAACACATTCCTTTTACCCTGTATAGGAAAGGTTTATAGTAAAGAGTATTCAAGGCACTAAATTTTGGTATTTGCTCTGGAGTTACTGGCATTCGTTGATGCTTTCACGTGGTTTTATACCAGCAGTTAGTTTTGGTTGATCCAAGTAAGTGTAAGCAGGTATTTAGTGATTGGCAGGAAACAGAAGAAGGGTTCCTGGATATGAGGCCACATTGTATATTAGTAGCTCCAAAAAGAGGTCTGCCTTAGATGATCTTATTTTCTTGTCTTTGAGTAGACCTTTCCTTTAATTTTAACATATGATTAGGTTCATCACTCAAAGCTAGATCCACATTTGAAAACTTTGGTGTCTCATATCAAGAGATGATTTCGTAATATAGTAGAATTGTACTAATTATGGCTAGAGATAATCAATGATTTATAATTCAAATGAGTGTATTTTTTTCTTAAGTACAATTAAATGAACATCTATATTAAAAAACAAAAAACAAAAACCAAACAACAACAACAACCAAAAGAAAACACAAAAACAGAGTAAACCCAGAGATCTATTTTTTTTTAATCCAGAATAAATACCCCTCTGGATAAGTCTCACATGAAAGTGTTTGAAGGCAGAAAATGTGCACGCAGTTTTAAAGGGTAATGAGAATTAAAAATCAAAAAGGATTGCCTGTTGAAAGAGAAATCTATTTTCATTTCCTGATAACTAAAAACCATACCTGGGTGTGGAAATAATGGGCATATGTAGCTAACACCATCCTACCCATTTCACAGTGTGGCTCTACAAGTGGCATCTAAATTAGAAAAATACTTACAGGTTTTCAGAACAGAAAAGATGGGTACGTGTCATGTACTTGGATCTGCTTTACACAGATGAAGCAAACTTGGTTAATGTCTGACACAAAGAGCCTAGATCTTCTATTTAAGCTGCAAACCATCTGTTTATAAAATGCTAAAACTTAATAAAACTAATATTCCCCAGAATAATTAAAGCTTATTCATTATAATGTCATGCAGGTAGGAACATAGGCATGGTTTGTAATTACAAAGGTAGAGCCGGGTGGTGCTCTCAGTACATTTTTGTAATAGTCACAAATGTTTAAGCGTTTTCAACTCTCTGGGCTACATAAGAAATGAAAGAATGTCCAAGGTCACATTTCTGGTTGCATAAATAAATAGAACTCCCCTGATTTCAGTAAAAAAATGAGGTCACACCAGCTAAGCATCTGCATCTATGCATTTGAGACCATTTTCTATTGTGAAAGCAGTACTACCATTAAAAAAAGGCTGAGACACATTAACAGGCTCAATGTTGTTTTTTACTTGTTTTATGAGACCACAATTTTAAAACCTTCATGTTTGAGGCATGAGTGCCCACTGCAGTGTTTGCACAGATGTTTGTAAGGCTAAGGGTGTGAATCTCAGTGAAGGGCCTCGGTTTATGAGTCCCAAAGGCAGCTTTCCAGTTTGGTATACTTTTTCCCTAGACTGTGATAATACTCTTTCAGGGTTCTCTCTTACATGGTAAAACAATCTTGAAGCTTATCTAATACTTATCTGCATCATTTAGGAAATGTTTCTTTCATCTGAGAACTCATAATATTCAGTCAGCATGTGCCATTCATAACTAAATATCCTCTATTTTAAATTGTTCTTTTAATTAATGATTGTTAATTGGTCTGACTTGCTGAACATTGTTGCCAGGCACGATCAATGAAAATCCAAGATTAATCTGCCAAACTAGATGTCAGATTAGTAAATTCCTCTGTGTTATTACAAAGATCTTTCTGTCGAAAGACGATGGCTTGGATACACCTCTGGCAGGTCATTCCAAAGGTCCGCTCCTGAAAACGCCGGCATTAATGCAGCAAAGTGTGATGACTCATTTATACGCAGTTTATAACTCCAAGCACTCTCTTCATGAACGTTAGTCAGGTACTGTTGATAAAAAGATAATTTACTTTGATTGCTTTTTGAATACAGATGAAGATTGAATTTATACTCTATCATGTTGTGAATACATATGGGTTTTTCTCAGGTCAGTAGTGGAATCTGTTAAGTGTAAGCCACAGAATAGAGTGCTGTGATTACTTTTCCATCAAATAGCATATCTCTGTTATTTCTGTGTAACTCTTTTAGCCAAACTTGATTGACGATAAGAAGGACAAGGCTTCAGCTGAAAAGATTAACTAATAAATAGTGGTCTGAAGCCCTGACCATAAAACTTCATAAATTTCACTAAACTCCCTGGTACCCAGTAACCAAATTTTCTCCATTTATGAACTATCTTTTATGAAAGGGACCCTCCACCCCCAAAAATAACACCACCACCCCCACCAAAAAAAAAAAAGAAAGAAACAAGCAGAAACCACTCAAACAACCCACAAACAAAGAAACCAAAACCAACAACTAGCAAAAGACATAAACACAGTAACATGCTTAAAACTATTTTTAACCCCATTCTTTGGAGCAGCTTTCCTGTTGCTCCCTGTCTTCTGAAAAACAATTTGCAGTCTGGGATTGTCAGAGCCTGCTAGATAGAAAGGCTAGATTTCAGCTGATGATCTTGTGGATCAAGTAGCCTTCATCTGCCTTGGCACGCTACAAGTCCTTCCTTTGTCTGCCACTTCATTAGCCATTGCAGTCTTGGTGCTCAGCTCTTAGCCAGAAAGCAGAAAGCTTTAACACAGTCCTTCTGCTTAATAGCTAAAAGATATTTAAATTAATGTCCTGTTTTCAAGCTTTCTATCATTGGTAACATCTGCATCCCAGTGCTGGAAGTGCTGGAAGCTATTGGTTGAGATGAAGGATTAAAATCATTCCCCCCAGCAACACAGATGTAGTGGCTTGACAGGGCTTCTTTCTTCCACTTCGTGAAATTCTTCCTTATTTCCAGAAATACCTTTGCAGCAGAAGAAAATAAATAGGTATGTTTCAGGTCTGTCCACTGGGACCTTTCATTTGTCTCATTTTCACCATGTATCAACAGAGTGATTCTCCATTTTGGCCTCTTCCCCAGTGCTATGGCTTTCATGGCACTGTCAGCACTGTGCATGGCTCTCTTTGCTGGTAGATCTCTGCCACAAAGCATATAAGTTACCTAATTTTGTTTAAGTTTAGGCTTGTTTTCCCTTTCCTCTTTTTGCTTTCCTTTTTTTTTCCTTTTTATTTTTTCTTTTCTTTTTCCTTCATTCCCCCCCACCCCCCTTTTCTTTTTTCCTTCTTCTTTTTAAAAGTACTTCTGAGTACTTCTGTTTCATGCCATTACTGTCTCTAGCAGTCAGGGTAAACAATATATTTTACTTAAGAGATCCAAGGCTAATCCAAGAGTCAGGTATCAGTAGTGTAAGGATTTTTTTAGTTTCTTTGTGACCGCTGTATCTTTTGAGTTAGTTTGTGGTTACTTAAGAGAAAGCTTTTACTGATTCTGCATGTAAATGAATATTTGAAATGTCAACACTGTGCTTCCCTAATTGCTTTTGCTGTTAGTTCATTACACCTGATCAACAGTTTCAATATTATTTCTGTCAAATGATTTATAAAATGTTTACTTTTCAATTTAAAGGTCAAGGAAGAAAAATCTGTTACCTCAGGATCTGTCAAGTTGCACACCTCAGTTGCCTTTTAAACTTCTGAAATGTTATACATTCTTCCTCCTACTTACTGAAGAATTTCTGGATATGTTAATTTTTTAGCCTAATTATCTTTCTACCATGGGTAAAAGATGTTTTCCAAAATGTCAGAGTAGGCAAAGGATTTGTGAACTGGCAAAAAAATGCATGAAACATATACATATTTTTGGTAACGGAATGGATGGTTAGGGCTGATATTGAAGAAATATAATATATGGAAAAGTGGAAAAAGAAATTACAACTTCTCTCATGATTTTAGTTTACGGCAAAGTTATTTAATTAGAAATGTTGTTTCTCCAGACAATTGTTGATTCTTTGCTGGCAGAGCACTGTTTTTTGGTATTGTTTGCTTTATGCCAGTCCATAAATCACAATACAAGTAGAAGGTTTAGCTCATTCTAAGACTGGGAAAAGAGCAGTATTATCTCCTGATGTATATTTTTTTACAGACCACAATATTTCCACAGGCCACAGTACTTAAATGCTCCAAGCAGAGTATATGGTTTCCTGTAAACATGCAAACTGAACTGAGGTCATTTTGCACCTGACCTTTTCCAGGCATGTCAGCAGACTGCTGTAGTTTCCTTAAGAGAAAGAAAAATGAAAGCAGCTGAAAATAATCAATATTAAACTTGACACATCAAAAATGTAATTTTGTCCCTTGTGATTAAAGTCTATCTTTAGTTCTATTTTTATATTCATCATGGGTCTCCCTTAACTATCATTAGGCTCCACATGGCTGGAGTTAGTCTGACCTTTGATCCATCACCATAGACAAAGGGATCTGTTGCTGCTAAATTGAAGACCAAGCTAGTCAGCAACAGCATAGATCAACAAGCGCAAGTTTAGTTACTCTGATTAATTTTTAAGTCTACATGGCTAATGAAGATGCTATTCTGCAAAAGAAAGATAAGATTTGTAACAAAATTTGACATCATAAATTTACATTGTGGTAGCTTGATCTGATGTGAAAAGTAAAGGTGGTGGAAGTGACGTATATATTTTTAGTAGACTATTCAGCTGAGAAAGTAGAGTGATAGTTCTACAAACTTTCTATTGTTTTTCCTTTCTCTTAAGTCTTTCAGAAGTTTGCTGCTTGCAACAGATATGGTGGTGGCTGATTTTCTAAGCACAATGAACTGAAATGTTTGACACATCACTGTCCTACCACATCATTGTCCTACCACCACATTACCCTCTTGCATATCATTGTAAACACATTCTATCAGAGAGTATACAAACTGAAGCAATGCATAAAATATGATAAATAACTGTTTTCATTATCAGCTATGTCTTTTTTCAATACATGAATGTGTAGCTCAAAGCCAGCAATATTTTTGTGTTTTCAGAAGCTAACCATTATTTAATTCACTGTTTAGTCACACAGAAGTGCTCAGACTGCAGTAATAAGCCACAGTTTTTTAAATTTCAGTATCTCAACTGGACCCAGACTATGTGCTTTGTGGTGGATGTGACATGAAACACTATTTCCTGACATTGTATGCTTAATGAATATGCCCTGTCACTTCCCACTTTCCACAATAATAAAATCCTAAGCCAAGCTCTAATTTAGTCTCTGTTAAGTAAAGCTCCCTTGTGAATAGAGTGAAGATTATTAGATTTGTAGTCCTAATATGAAGTATTTCTGCAGTAACAACCTCATTATTCTAAATTCATTAACATTCTTCCTCTTTTACTATAAGTGATTGTGGGTTAAAGTCATTATTTTAGGTATCTACATTTTGTTTATCAACTTATAATCACAAATAGCTTGCAGTTTCTGGAAGCTGGATCAATAGCTAGCTGGCAGTTGTTATCCAGAAGACCGATTCCCTCCCTTACACTTGGCTTCACCAACATCTTCATGCATGAAGCTCTGTTTAGTGTGGAAGTGCTGATAAACTAAACATCTGAGCATTTAGAGTCTGAAAGCACAACTGTGTTCCCTTGATGTGAGTAAATTTAATTTGCTCTTGTTTTAGGTTCATTTTATAGTTTGCAAGTAGGTTTCAGTGTTAAATTTACCTAATTGATGTGAATCTCCAATTCTCCATGTTTAAAAGGGAGATGTATAGCACTGATACATGAAAAAGTAAAAAATATATCTTCTCTGTGACCTTTAAATCGACTTCCTGAATCTGTATTTGGGTGGCAGCAGCACCTTTCCTCCCTTATGTACTAATTTCCTTTGGGAACATTGCACTGAGCAAGCCAGTGCACTGAGTCAGTATTTCCACTGCCATTTCTTGTAACAAGCTGAATGACTTAGTAAGGTCAAGTTTAATCATCAGACATCCCAAAGGCAGCAAGTAAGAATTCTAAGGGCAAGGAATGCAGGTTTCTGACACATCATAATACTGTGACAGCATTTTAAACTACTATTAGTCATTTTTTATCAAAATCCGATTGTCATGAAGTTCATGCCAACATCTTTCTGACTTTATTTTTTTTTGTAAGGTATGGTAGAGCTCTTTTCATAGCTTGGTCCCACAGCCCTCATAATACCATAGGATTTCTTCAGTAATGGTCCTGCACTTTCTTGCTTGCTTGCTTGCAGAAGTGCTATTGGAGTGTTTTAGCCATTCCTGGTTAATACTGTGCCATAGAAGTGTAATGGAAAAAATATTACAACATCAGAATTTTGGGTTTTTTCTGTGATGAAAATGCTGTCCGTCTGGAACAAAAATGCGTTTAAAACTTAAATATCAGACCCTAATCCCATTCTACTTCTTTCCCATGTTGTTCCTTTCCTGTTTTTTGTTTTGTGGTTTGCTCTTTTTGATTTGACAAAATGAAACTGTTCATGACTGAGTTATCTAAAATTTTATTAATGAGATTTGTAAAATCAAGTGATTTTAAAAATCATCTTTCCTCTGTACAGTCCCCTCCTTGCCCCATAAAAGAAAACCAACAAAGAGAAAAGACTTATTGTCACACTTCTCCTGTGGCTGGACTAGTTTAATGCTTTACCTTTGAGGATCCAAGGGGATAGTTTCTACCCTGATGCCACAGAACCCACATAACTCTCCATTTCACCATTTTCTTCACATATATTTCCATTAAAGTTAAGGGAAATTTCAGTTCAGTTTTTGTTACTGTAGGTTTTAAGTTTATTGTATATTATAAAAAAAACCCTAATTTATTTTTTATTTTTTTAAGTATTTTCCTGAGCCTGTTCCCTGCTTCTGTGAGGGCACTGCTGACACCAGTGAGACAACTGGAGAAATAAGGTGCCATTTGATAGTTTATTACCCTCTAAAAGATGTTGTACTTTACATTTCATTATTTTGTGCTTCTTAATGAAAAAGGATAAATCAAGTTACTAATGGGAAAAGGATTCAAGTAAAAAGAGGATCCATTCCAGTTTTACCAGTGTTAGGCCTTACACAAAGATATTTGCCACATTTTCAGCTGTTGAACTATTGTTGCAAAAGACTTATGCAGAGAAGCACATAATGAACAGAAAAGCCAACTAAGCAATTTGCTTCACAATTTTCACCATATTCTTACCATTCAGGTACAGTAAGAAGTCAAAATGAACTGAAATTCCAGTTAAAAAAACACTTCCTGTTCATTCTCTCTCCTCCTTGCTCTCAGTAGTAACCATTTTCCTTAGGAATAAAATGAAGTAATATTTTCTAAACAATGAAGTATGAAGTGTTTTCTCATAAGCAGCACAGTTTGTTTGAAGTCACATACGGTTGCACTTCGCTTGTGTAAATGTGCTTAGCACTTCTTCAGCTTTGGAAATGTGGTTCCAGTTTCATAGCAATTAAACTTACGATTGCCCACTGGTGACTTTTAAAATGGACACATTACAGTTCCATTTATTTTGTTCTTGCCTTACTGCAATCTCTCCATTTTGATCTCTTTATTCCTGAACAGGGCGTTAACGTGCTGCTTTGGCAACTGGTGTTGCTAGCTAAATATAGTCTCTGTTTTCCCAGTGAAACTGCCAAGGTTCCTAAAAAATCATACAGGCATGTCAGTCTGGAGATGGTTAAATAGGCTGTGTAGTGGAACGCTGACCTTAACGAGCTTGTTGCACATGTAAAGGGTGGCTCTGGCTTTTGGATCTCGAATTCAATTTTGAGTGCTTTAAGTGACTATAGTGAGGAGAGAGAGAGTTTTATTCTGATTGGGAGTGCTGGTTATTGTGCTCTCTCCAGAACAGGCTGAACTGAGCTTAAGGTTGAACACCACCATGAATGAAAAAATACCTTAACACACTGCCTTCCCCCTTCAACCCCCTTTATTTCTTTCAGTCCTCTTTTTTTGTTTGTCTGGGGTTTTTTGGATTACAAATAGTTTTGTCTGTTTTCATTTCCAAATTACAGAACAAACTTTAATTATGCAGTTTCTGCAGAAAGCAATTAAGAAACCAAATGTTTTTCTCTTGCTAGCTGGATAGTTATGTTTTGTCTGCCAAAACAGATTTTGCAATGCATATTTGTAGGAGGTTAAGCCTGGTGTCAGTGGTTTGCAACTGGCAGTTACAGTATGTTCCTATGGCAGTTACGGTGCCATTAAGGAAAAAAAAAAAGTTTTCCTGTTGTAGTGGTTTAAGCCCAGCTGATAACTCAGAACCTCACAGCCTCTCACTCACTCCCCTGTCCCCCTTTCCACCCCCACCCCCCCCCTCCTGGAGGGACAGGGAGGAGAATCAAAAGAATGTAATTCCCATGCTTTGAGATAAGAACAGCCCACTTACCAAGGTGTGATACAAAACCACTACTGCTACCACCAATAATAATAATGATAAGGGAAATAACAAGGGAAAAGAATACAACTGCTCACCACCCACTGACTGATACCCAGTGTAACCCAAGCAGCAATCTAGCCCTTCTGGGTAACTGCCCCCAGTTTATATACCGGGCATGATATGCTGTGCTATGGAATACCCCTTTGGCTAGTTTGGGTCAGGTGTCCTGTCTCTGCTTCCTCACAGCTTCCCCTCCTCCCTGGCAGATCATGAGACTCAAAAAGTCTTCAGTTGGTGTAAACATTACAGAGCAACAACTAAAAACATTGGTGTTATCAGCGTTGTTCCCAGGCTGAAAGTCAAAACCACAGCACTGCACCAGCTACTAAGGAGGAGAAAAATGACTGCTACTGCTGAACCCAGGACACCTATAAATCTCTCAATGGCTTTGAGGGTACATTTTAAACCTCCTCTGAGGCAAAATACCGGGTACTAATATTCTGTGCTAAAGCAGGTGAAAACCCCTCAGGAAACTGTAATAATTAGTTCCACAGACTGTTTATTATGAAGGGATTAAAAATGCTCAACTTTCTTTCATATAAACTAGCTCCAATCAGGAAGCCTCAAAGTCAAATTGTACTGGCTCATGAGGCCAAATACTCCAAACACGTAAGTCACAGTAAGAGCAGGGGGTTGCTTGACCCTTGCAATCTTGTTATGGGCCCTTCAGAATTTCATAGAAGCTATCTGGTTAAGATTGGCCCTCATTTCTCTGAAGGGAAAAGTATCCTTTCTTACTCATACATTTCTTCTTGCTCATATGGAGCATTCAGGAGGTTCATAGATGTAAATGAAGGATAAAAAAGGAGAGAAAATTTGCACCTTTTAGTGCTTCTCCTGTGAAAATAAAACATATTGCTGCTAATAGGCAGCAAGTTCTGACCCAAATGAGCCTTGCTGTCATTAAAATGCTAAAAGGATCCAATGTTCTTCCAAATATGGAATTGTAATTCTGTCTTTTTTTATGAGTCTTTTTAATATGGAAATCTTCCCTCTGTATGAACAGTTGCTGAAGCTGAGCCTTCTTCCAGAGATCCCAGGTGGTAATGAAGTATCTGTGTGAGGCTGGGTCCACAACAGTGAGAATGCTGTGCTTACTTATCTTTGTCTTGGCTACTAGTAAGGCAGTGGCATCTCTAAACTTCCTGGAGAAAACATGGGGAAAATACAGAGGCCAAATAAAATTGAGAGAAACTAGGAGAACAACTGTATAAACTGGTATTTGGGAAGCTGTAGACGGTCGGCCTTTTATTTTTCTTCTTTTTAGAGCTTTGGTGTCTACTTCTAGGACACAGAGACACCTGAGTCACACAGAATCATAGAATCAACTGGGTTGGAGAGTTAATTGAAATTTGTACCCTAGAACCTCATACTAACCTGTTCTTCATGATAAATAAATCCATATTATACAAGGTTTGATCAAGGCATTCAGCTTTCTATAATGTCTAGTCTGAACCAAAATTAATCTGTCCATGGACTAGACAACTAAGTCATAACATTGTTAATGTAACCCCCAGATGAGAAAAGGAATCAAGTAAAAGTAATGTTTTTTGCTCTTAATGGAAAAATCTTGATTTTTGTCCTGTGAATAGGACTTTTTTGATGCATAGACAGTCCAAATTACAGTGGTTTCATACATAAAGTATTCAAGATGATGTAAATCATTGCTTTCAAATAGGGATGCCTTTTTTTTTCCCTCTGGTTTGACAGTAAGCTAGGGGCAACAGGGATGTTTGACTTCAAATCACTCTGTAAAGCAATATTTGTCTCAACAAGTTTATTAGGCAGTGTCTGCTGATTCATGATTTCAGACAAATAATGGAACCAGCACCACACGAAAACAAACATGCATGCTAGGTGCATGGCAATTTTGCTGGGAATTGCAGGATAGGCAAGGTAAAACAGAAAACAAAATAGGAAATAAATGGAAATCCCCAAAGCTGAAGCCAAAAATTCAGAAAAGAGTAAGCATGTAGTGTTCACATGATAATACATGATACCCAACCACGTGAGTGGTTAACATTAACAGTTACATGAGGAATAGATGTTGCTGTAGAATTTTTACTTGTGATTCTCGTTTTTATTCCATTGTGCCTTTATGGTGTTTGCTAAGGAGCGCAGATGAAAGGAAAATAAAGAATAAGGTTTCCCCAGGAAGTGGCTTATTTCTTTCTCTCTTGTGGAGGTTCTTCCCTGCTGCAGTTTTGATACTGAATACAGTGAAGCTTTGCTCTTTGTGATTGAGGGAAGAAAAGATTAGTGAGCCAAAAACTGTGCAGATACTGAGGGTGTTCTGGTTGGAGGCTATATTGTCCGTTTAAAAAGAATGTGAGAAGGGAAATCCTGCTTCACTGAGGTCAATGACAGAATTACCACTGAGTTCATTAGGATAAGGATATTGTCTAGTAGTTGGGAGCAAAGAGTGGGGGGGGGGGGGGAAGACAAGAGGGTCAGAGATCTTTTGTGTCCAGAGAGAATAAAAGGCTATTAGAGATAGAAATTGACCCTCACAGGGCCAGTGCTTATTTCTAATGAGATGAGTAAGTAGGAAGCATTTGAGTCACCACACATTTTCTATGCTTTTCAGGTTGAAAATTTATACTCAGACATATGACTGTTTTCTCCTTGCAAAAAAAGTGCTTTAAAAAAGACTGAACAGCCAATCAACTAATAAAGAAAACAAAAAGGACTGGGCTTTTTAGTTTTATATTTGGTTTTTACAACCTGCATCTGGAAGGCAGGCAATGGTATAGCTATACATGGCAAGACATTCTCTTTGGCCTTTAGCTCAAACTGATCTTCCTCAATAAAGCAAAAGAAGGTTTATTTACCAAGACTTGATAGGAGATCTTGAGCAAATGACATTAATTATTTTCAGACATCAATTTGTTATCAATACCTTCAGGAATTGGATCTTTCTGAGTGAGTTACAGGCCAGCTAGCTTAGAGTAACCTGGTAAGAAGTCAGAATTTCTGTGTTTACAAAACTTCTGGAGCTACCCTATTGGAAATATCCAAAAGCAGCTAAAAGAAAACATAAATGATCCAAAGAGCTCCTGACCTTAGTCTTTCTCAGGATTTTCAGGTACAGATTATGAAGATGTGCTGATTTAGGAGTGTTTGCAGTATGTCACTTGTTCCCACTAGTTTTCTAAACTGATGGTCTTTCTTACAAAAGAAACTTCTTTCTAGAAGGATATTTAGAATAGTTAATGAAATTCAGTTATATTTTGTTTGCCTTTTACCAAATGGGGAAAAGCTACTGAACGTGTGTGCAGATTCAGATTTTCTTCTGGTTAGTCAAACTGTGTGGCTTTTTCATTTTTGCTGTGTGTTTATCAATAATTTTAGATTACATCACTGTGTTGTGTTATTGAATACTTCCTCTTCAGATTTTGCTTAAGATAAAGTACATTTTAATCTTTAATTTTCATTTGTTCTTTATTCCTTCTGAGACTACGCAAAGTAGAGGGTTTCCTGGGGAGGAGCTCTGTTTCATTTCCATAAATTCAATTACGTTTTCTCCAAAGTTTAGGACACTGCTTTTGCCATTCAAAAGGAGTGTGTTTATGGCTTTTTTTAATACAATATAAACAACAAACTAAAAATGATACACCATTCTTATTTACTGCAATAAAAGCCAATGTACACTGACATAGTTCCTTTCTCAGTTTAAAAGTTAGGTCTTTGTGTTTTCTTAAGAAAACACAGAAATGTTTCAGAAATCGTGGTGTACATGTTTTTCTTGGATAGTAAAGCTACAAATAAGCTTGTGAATCAATAGCAAGTTTTACTTCCTATTTATTAATTCTTATGCTATTTGCCCCCCAGGAAAAACAATTATAACAGTGGAGTACACCATTCTGCTGAGCATTTTACTTTTGCTTCTCTAAACAAAAGAATATAAGGCACAAAAAAGTGATTTAAGGAATTTCTGTATCAAATTGCCCTTTTGAACTCTTTTAACCACTGAAAACAGTCACATCTATCAAAGAAAATAATAAAGAAATATTGTCTTTTTCTGTATTTTTCATCACAAAACACAGAATCAGAAAAGAATAAATATTTTCATGACATGATAATGAACTATTAAAAAACCTCATGCTCCCTATGAATTTTAGATTAACATTTAGACCTGAAGTTAGCTATTCATCTTATGTTACCTGTTTTAGGCAAGAATAGATACGATGAGTTTGTTTGTTTGGTTTATAATTGCTTCTGTGAAATGTGTTACTGGATCGGCATTATAAGTTTATAACCATTTTCCTCCTGTTTCTGAACTGTGTGGGAATCCATGTGAGTTGCTGTGAGCTACCCTATGGATGTACCCAAAGCTCTGGATCTGAGTTCTGACCCTATCACTTGATTTGAGCCATCAGGTAATCACTGTCATTGTTTCATTGAACACTGTAGGTGGAATGTAGACATAGGGCTGTCCAAATGTATAGGCTATGCACCTCTACTCCAAATATATTTTCACATCACTTGGAAGTTTTTCATTCTTTTGATTACTGTTCTGTCCATTCTGTTAGCTCTTGTCATATTAATTTATAAATTACAAGGAAAATCTTATGTATACCCTCAACAATGTGTTATCTTAGTCTGTCAGTTCCCTACATATCAAGCACTTCTGTGGTGGATAACTCTTGATTGCTGCTTTGGACATTTTTCTAAAAACAGTTGGATTCTAAATAGGTCATGGGTTTGCCACTATCATAGAGCAAAATCAAAGCTCATTGTCTATGGCTTAAAAAAGGAATGTTATTTTCCTCATGTAGGTTTACATTATTGCTATACTATTTTTGCATTATTTTTGTGATTAACAAAAAATTACCTTTTAGTCAATCTTTGTGGATTGTCTGTTAAGGCACGAGTTTGTGCTACAACCTTTTCCAGTTAGTACAAAGGTAATAGTATGGCCTTTCAATGGTTCACTGATCCCCTGTTTTCATGGAATATGTAAGTACTGTGCTTCTGACAAGGTTGATTAAAGTGGCTAAGAAGTAGTTGGCAGGAAAGCATTCAGTGTGATCAGATATATCTTGCTTTCACTACAAAGGGGTTGAAAATTTAAATCTTGGGTATGTACTTGAAACAAACTACAGAAAAGGGAACACTGGGAATATATCAATTCATTTCAATGCAGTTATTTTCTTATTTCAGAATAGTTTGGGCGTATTTTTTATTATATGATAATACATGATATTACTAGGCCAAAGCCCTACAAATATTGGCACAGAAGAATCTTCACCAACATATTTTTAGTCAGTTTGGTAGAATGTTTTAGGTGCATGTATGTTTGCAACTTTTGAAGCCTGCCTCTCATGAAGACTTTCATATACTGTTAGCAAATTAAAGCAATATCAATCTGAAAAACTTTTGTATATTACAATAGCTAGGAATATATTTAATTAATTTATATGAAAATCATATTTTTCTTCTTGAGCTTTTCAGTAAATGTCAAGTGAATTTCTTCTGGATAATAGCTTTTATGCATCTTTAACCAACATTCTGGAAGCTTTTGAAGATTTGTATTTTATTTTGCTTTTTAAACTTCTCTCAAATACTGTAAAACCCAAATAATTTTGAAAAGAGACTTAGTTTAGTAAAATTTCCCTTATTTCCGCTTTCCTATTGCGCTTTCACTAGAGGAAAAAAAAGAGAAATAATAATAATAACTAAACAAACACTCTAATAAGACATATAGAAAGAAAGATTCATCCCAATTTGTTTTGTTACATTTGAAGTAAAAATATAAATAGATTTCTAATGTGAGAAAGAAGCTCTATATCCTGAATTACAAAGACCCTACTTTCATCAATTTGATTTGAATGAAAATCGCACTGTGCTAGGAGAAACTCTGATACGTACCAATGAACTGGCATAAGGCTGAGAGAAAAACAAGCAACACAAAAACTGCTGAATTCATGTCTTTCAATAGACTTGGCTTTTCAGTTTCCACTACTGAAATGAGCCCTGGTTTCCTATCTTCACAGCCTAATGGAATTTCCCTGCAGGACATTGGCTGGCTTTGCTTTTTTTTTTTTTTTTTCCTTTTTTTTTTTTTCCCCTAGAGCACCAAATTCAGTTCATAATCTTTCTTCTGAGCTCATTTTTTTATGTTTTTATTCTAGTCTTCACAGTTCTAAAACAAGTCATACCTCTGCCTGGAACAGAGAGTATGGAAATTAAGCTGGAAGTGGAATAAACAGCAGTGGTGCTGTAACTTCTCTTTGCATTTTAGGAACCTTTTTTAAAAGAAGAAGATACTATGAGAAAGATAAGAAACACAGTGGGGAAGGATTTGCCAGTTTAGCCTCTAGACCCACTCTGAGTGCAAATCTCTACTTCATGAACATATTGAGACCAGGTGGGAGTCTGCTCTTTCTTCTCTTGTGGGTCATACAAGTTGCTATGCACTGTTTGAACTTGCACAGTGGTTGTCATCAAACTTCTCATTGTTTCAGAGACCAGTCAGTATCCAGACTAAAAAACTTCACATTTTTAGTTTGCCCAGCAGTACAGCTAAGAGATAACACTGTTGTCATATAACACTAATAAAATTGATGTGGCTATTCTCAGGGATAGTAATAAATAGCCACCTCTTTGGAGTAGCATGTGCTCTTCTTAGTGTGAAGTTTGCAATTTCCACTTTAAAAACAATACAGCCTTCAGGTACCTCAGAAGAATTTGTGTTTAGGGACATCAGTAGAACAGAAAACAAAGTAATTAACATAATGTATATTTTTATGTGTATTTTTTTAGAAGCAGGGCAAAGAGGGAGCCTCTCATGGCAACAGCACAGAAGTCATTGTTTAAAATATTGTAGGGGAAACCTCTGATGACTTTTTGTGCTGGACTAGAGGAAAGCCCCAAAAATCTCCTTTCCCATCCCACTTCAGGACTTTGGTCAGGATTTAGCATTTGTGGTTTTGCTAGAATTTCTTTTATTAGACCTTCTGTTTAGTAATTTAGCTATATTAGATTAACATAACCTACAGCTAGGAGGAATGATTATTGTGCGTTATTGTGACAAGTGTTATTGTGTTTCCATGTTTCTACAAAATCTTGTTTTTAGATCAAACTTTCTCTCACCAGAGAAATGACACTGCAGGAAGGCAGTGTGTCTCCCAGCTGAGGGAGGGAACATCGGGGCTTGCTTCAGGCTGTTTCACATGGTGTTCTCCTGGAGCCCCAGGGAACCATGGAGGGAGACCGCTGGGGCAGAGGCAGAGACATCTTGGACTGACCTCTGCTGCTGAGCTGTGCCGGGTGCCTGGAACGGAGATAGATGCAGGCAAGCAGGCAGCCAGTGCTGCAGAGAGAGAGCTCTGCCTAGGAGCAGGGCTGGTGCACTGCCTGCAGTTACGGAGAGGAGACCTGCAAGCCTGTGAGAGTTTAAAAGCAATCTGAAGTGCATGGACAGAGGTGAGCTTGTTCTAAGAGAAATCTTCATAAGTGTGGTCACAATAAGTCTCTGGCAGCAGGGAAATTGAGTGTCCTTGTAGAGCTGGTGCATCCCATGACTGATGAGACCTTTAAGGGTTTCCTCTCCAGGCTTTTCTGTTGGGGAACCGGAACACCTGCTCCAGAGCAGGGCTTCCCTCTGCACCATGAGAGTGACAGGACAAGCCAGGTCCCTTGTCCTGGGGCTGGCTGCAGGGTGTGAATGCAGGTGTGCAGCCAGGAGTGCCCAGCGCTGTCCTTGCAAGCAGGATCCCTTGCCCCCCAGGGGCTGTGTGCCGGGGCAGGGACACTGCTGCCTGCAAGGGTCTCACTCAGCTTGCCTGGCTCCCCATGGTGCCGGGGGAGAAGCTGGGGGAGGGAAGGAAAAAGCCCTTCCAGGGAAGGAAAATTGTTCTTGTACACTGGAGAGGATGCTGTGTGGGTCAGGACTACTCAGAGCTCCACATTACTCTGAGCACATCTGCAGAGCGTCCTTCTGAAAAACACTGAGGCAGCGTTTACCTGCTAGGGAAGGATGCTGAGCTTTGTATTTTCCACTCTTGGGTGGCCGGTTGGGCAGTGGGAAAGCATCGAGAGTCTTGTCAGAACTTGTCTGAGCTGGTCCTGAGCCGCTGCACAGGCACGGATGACACTGGGCTGAGCCCTGCAGCCGGGAGTGCTGTGAAGGGCAGAGCTGAGAACACAGCCCATGGGATGGGCTCTGGGAGCACTGGGAGGCAGCAGAGCTGGCCACAGAGCAGCAGCTCCTGGCAGGGAGAGCTCCAGGCAGCAGGGACATGGGCGGGGAATGGGGGGAAACTGCAGCCCAGCCATGGGGAAAGTGCTTTCAGGCAGCTGTCTTGTCTGGCATTCGATCTGGCTGCTGGTTATGCCCTGCTAGGCAAGGAGCCGCCTGTCTCTCTAGGAAGTGCATGGCAGCTGAGAACCAAACTGATGGACTCTAGCAATCTTGAGTAGGCACTAATCCACAGGAAGCTGAGTCCTTTTATCTGTCCCATACTGATACTATTCACAGTTGCCTTCAAGACATTAGAAATTTTATACATTAAAAGTCACTTGTCAGATGTGACACTGGGAAAACAAAGCAACCAGCCAATTTCAGAGACAATCATTATCAAGTCACGCTGAGGCCTCTGCTCTGTGTCTGAAAGTGCTGAGGGTCTTGAGTGTGGAAACTGAACTTCACAGACATCCCTCCTGTCCTAACCAGCCACTGCGTTAGAGGCATCAGATGACCAAAAGCAGCTCCACCATGCAGTTTCTCCTCCTGGCGTTTGCAGACAAGTGGGAGCTGCATTTCTGGCACTTCTGGCTCTTCCAGGACATCTCCCAGGCTCCGTTCCTAGGCAATCATGTCATCAATTACCACCACAGTCGGTAATCAGCACCTCCACACCCCCGTGTACTTCTTCCTCATCAACCTCTCCCTCCTGGACCTAGGCTGCATCTTCACCACTGTCTGCAAATCCATGGCCAATTCCCTCTGGGATACCAGAGTCATCTCCTACACAGGTTGTGCTGCACAAGCTTTTTCTTTCTCTTCTTTTTTCCAGCAAAGTGCTTTCTCCTCACCATCATGTCCTACGAAGTTGATCTTGCCTTGTTGTGAAAGCTGGTGTGACAAAAAATGTACAAGTGTGTTGTGGAGCCTGACGGCAACAAAGACTGAGAGCTCTGCACAGAGAAAGCTCTCCCTCCATTTAGGCAAGGACAGCTGAAGGTGCTAATGTGGTATCAGAGGTCACACAGTTGACTCTCACGGCCTGGCTGTGATGCTTCCATCTTCATCCTTGTGTACTAAGTCCATGGCGAAGAGCTACACTGTTGGCCTTCGACTTTCTAGGCATCTGTGCTCTTAGTTACTATGTGGCAAATATGCAGCAGCCGTTGTGTTTATTTGTCTCTTTGATCCTGCAGTGAATGTCCTGAATACTTGCATGCACGTGAGGATCTTTATGCGTCTGTTTGTTGATATGGAGGAAGGATCAACCATGTGTCATACTGACTGTATCTGGGATCTGATCCAGGAGGAAGATGCTTGAGTTTGTCCCCTTCCTAAGTATCATCCTGGTATCAGCTGATGGTTAGTTTGTACATCCCTCCTTGCCTCCTGAACTCTCTGTGAAGAGCTCTGCTCAGGCCATGGGCAGAATGCAGCAGCAAGGCCTCATTCAGCTGATACAAAGGTACTACCTGTGTCTTGTGTCTGCTGCTCCATAACAGGTCATCGTGTTTGAGGGATGACTGCTGAACTTGGGCTGCCTCCTGTGGCATTTTCTTTTTCCAGGTTTTTCTCCAGGAATAAAAGGAAACTTTCAGTAGGCTGCATGTGATGGACTTCACCCTTTCTGACACCCTCGAGAACCTGATACAGGGTCACCCTGAAAGAATGCATGGGAAGGGCTCTATGTAACCTCTATGAAATGGCATCTTTTCATGGCCTTGTGTCAGGGAGCTGGATGGTGCAGGTTTTCTGAATGTTGGCACATGTGCATGTCTTGTAGGTTTGGATGTCCATAGCATGGACTGTGTGCACAGTGCCTGTGCTAATGGGAAGGCAGAGGCCCAGCAGAATACCAAGGTAAGAATTGAATCCAGCAAGTCCCACCTTATCACCTGGAAAACAGAGGTCCCAAAGTAAGCAGCTGTCAGCTTGCTCACACATTCTGCCCTGATCATCCTTTGGTTCTTACAGTCCAGCCCTGGCCTGGTGCCATCCCAGGGAGATCAGCTGCAAAACAATGAGGGTTTAAGGATTGAGCTCCAACTAGAACACAGCAGAAGTGAAGGGCCAGTACAAACTGTAAACACGAAGCATGTCAGGGCTACACCCAAGGGAATGTTGGTTGCTGCACTCATTATACCCCATGATCTTCCCCCTCAGTCTGTTGCTCTGAAAGTATTCAGAAGGCTTTGAGGGTACAGTTATTAAAAGCAGGTGGTGGGCTTTTTTTATTCCTGCTTTGTAGAGGGTTATATATGTTACAAGTGCTTTCTTTCCACACCCTTCCTCACAAGCTGAATGCTCCTCTGAGCTCCTCTGTGGAGCTGCTGTGTCTCTGTCTTTATAGTGAGTGAACAAGGAAAATTTATGAGCTTCTTAAGGCAAAAATCTAGTACTAAAATTTTGACACAACCTTATTTCCTTGACTTTGAAGTCTGTTGCATCAAAAGTAAGTGGAAAGTCACATGATTCATGGTCTAATATGTACCTTAGAGGCCTTAATCTAGATGGGCAAAGAATTAAAACAGACTTATTGATTTTGTGAGTCCGGTGCTTTCCAAAGCTTTCTGTTGAGTGCCGTTACAGTTGAAGTTCATGCCAGGTTGCGTGTGCCTTGGCATTTGAACCCTCTATGCTAGAGATGAGAATGCTTTTTAACACCTTCAACTGCGTAGTTTAATCAACACCTTTTGGAGGAATGCTTCAGGCTTGAAGGAAGAGCTATGGGATGTGTATCAGCAACTGAAATCTTGTCTGTGAAGGATTTTGGATTAATTATGGCAGAAAAGTATCTGCCAATGAATTGGGTTCATGCTGAATGGTCCTGCTGTTGAAACTGGGGCCTGGCCATCTGAATTGCTTATGTTGGTCTTATGGTCTCATACCATGTTACTTGAGGAATCTATGAAAACTGAAGTTATTGATGTAGTGCAGAAGCTCTATTGCTTGCAGTGGTAGCTCTATTATTGCTTTGCGTGGCAAAGGTGAGGGTGTCCTCACCATAACTGTGCTACAGACCTTCTGCAGCATTTGTGGCTTCCAGGCTTCCTACACCAAGTAGGAAAAGTGCTGAGCCTGACTGGCAGGAAGTTCAAGGAGCTGTCTCTCACCAACATCCACTTCATTCCCTCCTTATGACTTCCTGGGTAAGTCCCACCTTTCTTGCTACGCTGATGTCAGGTTGGAAGGCTGGTTTGGGCTAGTGCCATTGTAGGATGCCATATCTATGTGTCTGGTTCACAGATGCTCTCAAACCCAGTTTGATTTTTTGTGGCTGGCTGTTGTCCAGCTATTGTAACTGTTACAAATCAGATTGACCTCCCTGTTGTTCCACTCCTGTTTCCATTCTGCCTGACCTGAGAAACGTACAATCATAGAATTGTTGACGTTGGAAAAGACCACCTTCCCCTGAGATGGCAGAGCGAAGGGTGCACAACATTGCCATGCCACTCACAGGCTTCTCTCTAGGAAGCCTGGCTTTATCCCTTTATCCCTTTCTCCCTTCAAGTACAGTTTAAAGCTCTTTTAGTGAGCCCTGCTGACTATTGTGTAAAGATCCTTTTCCCCCTTTGAGAGATGTTTATCTGTCGCCAACAGGCCTGGTGCTGTGATCAAAACCTCTCAAGTCTGCTGGTGACACCAGGCTTGGATTTCGGGATTTGTCTGCTGGCTCTTTCTGCTTCTTTCCTCCTCTTTCCCTACAAATTGAATGACAGAAAAAAACACTGCTTTGCTTTGTATCCCTTAACCAGGCATACCAAGGCCCTGAACTCTTTCTGAATGGCCCTTGGACTCTAGCAGAATGTTTCACCTGATTCTGGTTAATCTCATAGAGTTGAACATCAGACTTCGTGGGCTTTTTTCTATAGACCTGAACTTTGCCTAAAGAAAAAAACACTTCAGTCTTGAGCCCCCTCTGCTGAAGAGACAGTTGCTGTGAGGTCAAAACATCACATGGACCCATTGCCATTGGGCATTGTCCCTAAACCCCAAAGCTGGATTTCTCAAAATGTTTTACTCCCTTACCATTTTTAATGACACTTCAAGGAGCTTTTTATGTCAGTGTTTCCCAGAGGGGTTTTCCTGTTTCTTTTTCTACATGGATACTTCAAAACTTTGCTGTGGTTTGGGCATCTAGAATCTATAAAGTAACTGCACACACAGCTCTCTCCCTGGATGTGAAGACATGCTTTGTTCTGGAGAAATGAATGTATGCTGGGAATTAAAGGCATTTTGGATAGATTTCAAGCACAAGAATGCTTGGAAGCTGCCCAGCGCAATGGCTCTTTAGCAGCCAGGGCAGATGACTTGGCAAATCAGACCCTTGTGACAAATGATGGAAAATCCTGCAGATTATCTTGACAATTAAAGCCTCTATGGACAGGGAATCCTGGCAAGTTTCACAGTGTTGATAGTGCAGCATGGCTTGACCTGCATCATTGCTGACTCTGCTCACTGATTTCTTGGTTAAGTAAGTCTCAGAGCCATTGTGTGCTAATTGTCTTTTTGGGTACAAGCTGGGCTTCCCCAGCCGCCCTGGCCTGGCTATCATGGCCAGGAGCTGCCTTGACTGAGGCCAAGCCTGCCAGCACTGTGGGCGCCACTGTGATGACACAGCCACTTCCATTGAGGGCCACTTCCTGATCTCCACAGATGCTCCACAGACAGCACCACAGCAGAGCTGGACCATGATCCCTCCATGGGGACAGGCTGCCACAGCTGGGTGGCGCAGTGAGCTCACAGAGGACTTGGAGCCTTTGCACACAGGTAGGGAACTCAAGGGCGATGGGCCCAAATGCCTTTCAAAGCCCAGAAGAAGGTACAAATGGGCAGGTAGGAGGTACCAGAGGGGTCAGGAGGGACTGGCCCCTAACAAGCTGAGAACCCCATACTGTGACCAGCAGCTGATCCAGGGACCCTGTGAGGGTCACATGGGCTCCAGCCTTCTCCTCAGCTGGCTCTGGGAGCAGGTCAGCAGCCACCCACTGGCCTAAGCACTTCCCTCATAGCTGCCAGGACAGCATGGGCACAGGGGTTTCCAGTTGGGATGTGGGGGAAGCGAACCACAGTCATATGGCCTTTCCTCACACCTTCTCTTGTAGACAGGCAGGCTGGAGGGCTGGGAGGTGCTGCCTCACAGCAGTTGCACGGAGAGGAAGAATGCCCATGCCAGACTTGCCTCCTCTCCCAAGGCTTGAGGCAGCTGCACCTTGACACACACTTGCAGGTCCAAGAGCAGCATCTGCAAATGTCACCAAGCTGCCAGCTCTGCCAGCAGCAGCCTCCAGGTCTTCTCCGGGAGGCAGAGCACATGACATGGGCCTTGTGGGCATCAGCCACCGAGAGCTTGTACCACCTGCTTGGGATATCTTCAATGACTGCAGTACAGTACTGAGAGCTGAGAGATGGGGGCTCACCCCACACAGCCCCACATCACATGACATTGCTCTGGAGTCCTCAGTCCAGGCGCTGGCACCAGGCCTCCCGAGTTTCATTGTAGACACAAGCTGGGAAGCTGGTGGCACAGGGGCACGTTGCACATACCACTGGTCTGGTCTCACCACAAAAGCAAGCCTGGTGCTGCTGGAGGACCCAAGAATGTTTGGAAACAAGGTCATGCAGATACAGTCACAGGAGTCACAGGAGCTGAAGGATGATGAACCATACAAAGATCAGGCAGGAGAGGTCCTCTCCTGCCCAGAGGAAGATGTGTCCACCCACACCGTCTGCATCTGCCCCAGTGGGCTAAGACTCAGGCAGGAGCCAGATGCAGGCCCCCAGAAGGTGCCTGGCTCAGCAGGCAGCCTGGCCAGAGACACCACAAGAGAGGCAGGCAGGAAGTCCAACAGGGTGTCTCCTGGCCTTGCAGCAGACTTGGGTGCAGAGGCAGCAGCTTGTTCCCTGGCTGGAGACCCCTGGGTCCAGAGGCACAGCGAGACTTGGTGTCAGAGGATGCAAAGATGTCAGATTCTGCCTTGCCTGCAGCCCCCAGGGAGGAGGCTGGCACAGAATTCACAGAGGCTGGCTGTGGCCAGACCACCAAGCCCCAGGAGAAGCCCTTCTTGATCTTTGGAGCTTCACGGGCTTGCTCAGAGGCTGCCCAGTCCCCTGCTTCCAGCTCAGCTTCTCCCACAGGCACCCGTGCCCTCCCGCACCATTCGGCTTGCCAGCGGTGGCTCTCCATGGTCAGGAGGTATCTCCGGGTTCTGTGCTGGGCTTTCTCCTGTAGCTGCCTCAGAAGACAGTGAAACAAAGAATCAAACTTAGCAACCAATGAAAATATTCAGCTGGTATTCTCTTATTGCAGCGCTGGAGTTGCACTGTGTTTCTCCTCACAAGTGATTCCAAGTAATAGCCTGTCAGCACATAGTTTATATTTTCTTACTTAATACATGTACAGAAACTTTTAGAGAATTAGTTAGCACGCCCCGGTCCCCATTCCAAGAATTGGTTACAGTGCCATGAATTTCATTATGTCACGGACTCTGCTGCCATCTATTGACTACTAGTGGAACTTCAGTTCCTCTGCTGGTCGTCTACTTCCTCAGATGGTCTTTCTTCCTCCACCACTTACCCTTTAGTTACCTTTTCGCTTAAGCATGCGCAGTTTCTGTTCTGATTATATAAGCTCTTTGGACCAGCTTCAGCATTTATTGCACTTGTTTCATAGGGGCAAAGAGCCTATTTTACAGTACTGTTACATCCATCCTATCCTAGCAATGTGGTTACATTTAGCCTTGCTTACAATAGACTTACATATGTGAACAACCAAGTGAACTGAGCACTCTGACATTTACACAAATTAGCAGTTTCAATGGAAAAAATATTAACTTGTTGTTTCAGTACGCACACAAATATACAAGCACATTTCCATCAGCTCAATCACTTTAGTACCTTCAAGACCTGGCAATGTTTTCCCACCATGAATGAAAGAAATTTCAGGCATTGTATTAATGGAAGGAGAAAAAAATCTGATCTTCCCAAGTACTTGTATTATCACTACTGTCTATAATTTCATCACCCTCATCATTCAGGCATTTCCGTCTCTCCTGATCAAACGGCAAAGTCTAAGGACTCTTTCCAGTAGACTATCTGGACACGTGCCCTTCCCATTGCTCTCAGGTTTCCTTTTCCACATGCTCTTTGGTCATTCAGATCCTCTCAGCTCTCCTGTTCCAGCTTTGAGCTGCAAGGAGTTTGAAACTTCCCTTTCTTTCAGAAGTCTGATTAACCCTTTAGGCAACATTGTAATTCTGTTTATGTCTCTCCTTTCATAACTCTCATTTTAAAACTTCTACCAAGTTCCTTGTGCAAGGTGGATCATGTTAGATGCTGCTTGGACTTGTCATGGAGCTGAGGAGGTTTAAAGTTTATCAGATTATATATAACTTATGTTTGTTGGCTCTGAAGAGAAAGCTTCTCTGTGGCTGGTGCAGCCCAATTCCCCAAGAAAAGCAGGAGGTAGCTGGTGTAAAGGTACTGCACCATCCAGCTGCAGACCTCAGTGGAGGAATCACATGTGAGGAAAAGAGCTGCAAGTCCCAGGGGCCACTGAGGGCACAGTCCCCACACCCTCCAGAACACACTCTGGCCAGTGGTGGGGACCGGGTTGAAGGAAGTGGGTCTCAGCACCGCCACATTTGTTTGTTCCTTGGGTTTTGGGGGTGTTGTTTTCTGGCTTTATGTGTCTGTCTGCCGACACCCCCTAACATCCCTCTGTGAGACAAGTCTCTGGCTGGAGGTGGGACTGGCCCGGTGCTCGCAGCTGATTTGTTGTTGTGTTGTTTGATGGGTTGGGTAGAAGGAAGAGTCCATTTATTTGTCCATTGAAACTGTTATGTCAATAGTGCTCAGCTCGCTTGGTTGTTCACGTATCTAACCTATTGTAAGTAAGGCCCTCAAATTGTAACCACATTGCTAGAATAGGATGCATGAAACCATGTTGCAACATAAGACTGCAAGTCCCGCAAAACATAAAAACTAAAGGACAAGTGATTAAGGAGGAAAGACTAAGTGAGGAAGTAAACGACCATCAGAAGAACTGAAGTTCCAGAAATAGGTCAATAGATGGCAGCAGAGACCGTGAAATAACGAGCTCCCGCAAGGAGAGAGCGTGCGAGCCCCTCTCGCCAAGCAAAGATGGAGCAGAGCCTGGCCGGACGGCCCGGGCCACTTCTGACCCCGGCATCGAGACAATAGCTTGTGCCGAGGGCTGGTTCTCGATAGAAGGCAGCGAGGGAGCTGCTGCGCTACGTCCGAAACCCTGACCCAGAGTCAAGTCGTCTGCGATTGATTTAGCTCCGAGTGCCCCAAGATCATATGGTAAGCGACGGGCGAAAGCCCGTACCCCACCTACCTGCCCTCTGGTCCCAACCACGAGCTGCGCTTCACACCGGAAGCCCCGCCAGAAGGAGGTGGGTGTGTGGTTATCGCGAGGCTACAGAGGCCCTGGGAGGGGTGCGGTATCGCTACATCTGGAATTAATATTTGGTGGGAGGTTTAGGATCAATTTGTATTTAAGGGCATCTTAAAGGCAGTGCAAGCATAGAGCAAATGGTAAAGGACTGATGGACACTGCAGCTCTCCTGGCTCTGCGCTAAGCTACAAGGGGCTGAGAACTTCTCCCTGTTTCAATACTCTTCAGCTTTTCAGTCATACAAAGAATGTTTTATACCCCTAAAAAAAAAAACAGCAGGTGTTATGGTGTTGCAGAATGGCTCCAAGAGCAAGGCCATGAATCCATGAATCCTTGGAGGCCTTGTGCGAGCAAAGCAAAGTGTAGGCCTCACATGTACGTGACTTAAGCTGAAGGACACGCTGCCCTTGAGCTCTGGGGAAAGTCCCTAGGGGCTGGGTTGCCCTTGAAGATCCTTGAAAACAGGAGCTGTATCTGGGAGGAGAATAAATGTAACCGTTTAGAACTAACCAATGCTGTTATGACTAGTAGGCATAATTAACACTGGGAGGATATAAGCAATGTGCAACACGAATAAAGCAGAAGCTTGCTTATCACTCATATTGGGTTGTCGTGTCTTGCTTCTCCTCGCCGTTGGCAAATGGCACCTGAACAGGGACCTTAAGCTGGGAACGGCGAGTGTGAGCGGCACCGGTGGCAGCAGCTGGGGAGCGCGGGCAGTACTACTGCAGTGGTGTGACTGACCCGGATGCTTGGACTGACCAAAAGGAGTCTGCCGCTGGGGCGAGCTGGAGCTGGTACACGGGTGGACGATCCGCTGACGGACAATCCTGAGACCGTGGTTACAGGACAATCCAGAAAAGGACGATCTGGAACAAGCCGGCTGAAGAAGATGGACCGGGAGGTAGCCCCTGATTTATTACAGTGCTTTTTAGAAAAGCGGAGAATTAAGCCTGTGACTCTAAAGCAGCTAGCAGGTCTAGTGGCTGTAGGGAAGGCTAAGGGATTCTTTGTGGATCCTAATACAGTTTTTGAGGAGAGTGAGTGACAAAAGTTTGGTGATGAACTATTTGACTCAATGCTTAATGATGATAAAACGGCAAAGAAACTTGGCAAGCCATGGAGAGAGATAATAAATTGTATAAAAAGATACAAGGCAGAAAAGAAAATTGCCGCTGTAGCAACGGAGAAACTAGAGACAGACGTCCCCGGTCGGTTGAAGCCGGGGGAAGATTACAACTCGTTTTCCCCAACTCGCGGGGCGCTCCCTGTGCTTGGAGCACGGGGTTTTCCCGCCCCCCCCCCCCCCGTTGCACCTGGCACAGCATCACAGAAGCCTCCTGGGCATAAGGGGGAAGATAAAGTGAAATGGGACTTGCACCTGAAAGTACAAACAGAAAATGCAAATGCGGTCACCTCCGACCCAGAGGAAGAAGACCCCGAATCAGAATTGGAGCCAGACCCAGAGACTCCAGCAGAACGGGACTTGTACCCTCCCCTTCCTGACCCTGACTCAGACTCAGACGCTTCAGACAGTTCAGCTCGTCGGCAAATGCGAACGAGCCTCAGTGATGGTCAGCTGCGACAGCTGCTGAAAAAATTAAAAGTATTGGAGACAAAAGAAACCTCCGAACCCTCTACCCCACCCTCCTACAATCCAATAATAAAGAAAGGGGAGTGGGAGGGGGGTGTTGAGCATGAGATAGGGGATCATGGTAATAACCCTGCTAGACACTAGCGCGGGATGATCAAAGATACAATTGTTACGGGGGAATTTTCAGCTATGGGTCCCTCGATGTTTTCAGTCCTTCTTAAGGTGAAGGGTGTAACCTTTAAAAAGACAGACTTAAATTTACTATTGAAATGGTCAAAGATGCGTTATCCAGAGATTGATAAGTCTACCGCATTTGAGGTCTCTGTGGAATGGTGCAAGAGTTAAATTCTGGGATGCAATCATAAAAGGCAATGACTCTGTAAAAAATTTGCTAACCATCTGGAAATCTATTTCAAAGATGTTAAAGTCAAAAAATGAGACTGTGGAGCCCAGTCATCATTCCCCTACAACCCTCCCCCCCCACCCCTCCCCCACCCCCCCCCGGTCCTTTTCACCTGGAGCATATTCATCTGATTTATATGCCCCAGATCCTCAGGTTAAATACACAGCTGTAAAGGGAGAAAGGAGACCAGTGGAGGATGCAGACATATTGTGTGCTTTCGTAGTAATAGGAAGGTATCTCATATACTCTTATCAAGAATATTGGGCATACTATGACGAACTGTGCACTTGGAACCCCATATACAAGTCATTTAATACAGTCTCTTTATGGTACTCATGTACTAGAAGTTGGTAAAAATAAGTATGTTCAGATTTCTATCAACATTTGAAGACCTTTATAGATATTGTTGGCAACTTCTTCCAACATAGGCTGGCCACCTGTGTCAGAATAAGTGTGCATTTTGGTCAGTATAAAAGCCCAAAGCCTCATGCAATGTGGCGGAGGCAGAGCCTCTGCGGGGACGCCCGCTAAGGCTGAGCCTGCCACCTCGCACTGCGATGATGCTTCTAAGAGCTGGTTTCCTGTTAGTCTCCACGGGGTCCTTTTGCCACGTTCTGTATGTAGGATTGTGTAGTGGAAGTAATAATTGTCTGGATTTTACGCTTCAGATATTGTAATTGTGTGGACTGTGCTTATGGGATCCCATATGCGTGTGTGTGTGCATGTGTTGAGGACAGACAATGTTCTGTGTATTTTTTTGTTGTTGGGTTCATGTAAAAATTTATAACGGGTAGCAGTTTAACATTTCGGATAAGAAAAGGTTAATGCAAAAGTGCAGTTGCCGACAGATATTTATGGTTGCTACTGAATCAGGCAGGCAGCTGTAGCAGCTGCCAAGCAGATAGGCGTTTATAGCTGCTGCCTAGCAGGCTGGCGTTTGTAGCTGTGCAAAGCACTGTGAGAAAGGGAGAAAGCGTATTCAGCAGCAACGCCTGACCCTTGGCATTCCTAAGGAGGAAAGCAGAGAACAGTCTAGCTGCATTCTGTCGCAAGAGCCTTGTGTTTACCTTTTCCTTGAAGATGCCTCTAACTTAACAAAGCATTTCTTTGTTTTTATATCAAAGGACAAAACAAAAGAAAGTGGGTGCCACCCAAACCCCTGAGGCCCAAACCTGAATGAAGCATAAATGAAAACTTTTCTCCTGAAGGGTTTCTGATATATTTTCATATGCTTTTTCTCATCATCTATTGGAGCAGTAATACTCACTAGGCTGTGCTACTTCTTTTGTGCAGAAAATGTTTTGTATAACCTCCAAAGACACTTGCTATAATTGCATCAATGGTAGCTGTAGGCCTTGCAAACATGCTCTTAAGGGAATGATGGTCTGAGGAAGACTATTTGCTCTTCTCGTCATCCTTGTGTGATCAGTGATGGGAACTGAATGGAGAAAGGGAAAGATATACGTAAAGAGAAGGTTTGTGCAAATTGATTTCTGATCAGGAGCGAAAATATGGAACATTCAGGGAAGTTGCTCTGTGTTACGAGGGCTGGGCTGGTTTAGTTGGAAAAATTCTAAATAGGGAAAAAGTGGCAGAAAAAAGTTGTGTGGAAATCTGTAATTAGGGTTTTTGTATTATTATTTTTATTTATACAGAGAACTAAACGGAAGATTCTGTATTATAACAATTGCAGGATAAAAACGAGAGAAAAGAATAAAATTATAATTTATACTTTTTTTTAACCTTTGCCAGATTATTTATAGTAGATCTCAAATCTTGGTATGTCATAGAAGTACTCTTAAACTAGACCATTGTTGGGCTTTGCCTCTTTAGCTCTATTTTGCATAAGTAGAAGTGTTTATAGCCTGTGCCTTGCTAAACAGAGTCACATAGTTTGACTTTTGTTTTACAGTGATAAGTTTCTTCCCATTTCCTGTCTCTGCAGTACTGTTTTGGTAATAATATTTGTTCCCCTACCTAATATATATTTCTATTTGTGGATTCTCCCAGCCCCATTTTTATTGGAGTTTTATGGATTTTTTTTTTTTGCCGTTTTTTTTCCTTTTGATCTTTAGGAACTATTTTTGGTTTATAATATCTTTTTTAAGAATTCCTTAAGTTTGGAAATCCAAAAGGAAATGCAGCTCTTGAGGAATTTTGATCCTTTTGAAACATGTGAGGACAAGTTTCCTTTTAATATTCAGCCAGTGGAAGCCCAGTGAATTTCTCCAGCTGACATCTCAATTACATTTAAATCTGAATTAGTTTTAAATCTGATGTGTTGTGAGCACTAAAATGAGAAGGAATTTTTACTACATTTTTTTGCTTCTGTCAATGACACTTAAATTCCAGTGTGTCTTGTTAGACATCATGTGTTGGCCTTTAGGCTGAAAATAAAATGTCCTTTTTTTCCCCCCAATTTTATGATTTCCATTCAGGGCCTTATTTTTTAGTCTCTGTACTTTCTCAAACTACTGATTTCAAGAGCATAAGGAATTGAACGCTGACATTCCTGGTGGTGTTTCCTGGGAGTTTAGCTGTACTTGGTCCATGGCAGATGCCTGCAAAGTTTGTCAAGCCTTGCCACAAGCTGGACAGACCAATGAAGGAACCTGATGCTTCAACTACAGGAGCTGACTGTGAATACCCCAAGCAAAATAAGATAGAGGAAGCGAAAAACTAATAATTGCTAAACATCATTTGGGGGCAACTGAAAATTAACAGCCTAAATATGTATGCTTGTAAAGTAGCTATTGTTAGATGCTATAATTTTGTATAGAAAACCACCTATATTTACTAACCAGTTACTAATAAGAAACTACACCTTGTATTGTATAGATTTGTCATGGATGTGAAAAATTTGATAGAAGGTGTTGTATGAATCTTTCTGATCATTCTAATTCAATACACGCACAACTGAAAACCCTGACTCAACTTACCCAGCAATTGCAAGTGAGTAATGACCTGAAAATAACTAAATGGTTGTCCTTATGGGGCATTACAGGTTGGCTTAAAACACTGCTATTTGAAGCGTTGCGCTTATGTATCGTTATTTTGATCATTATAATTGTTAGACTTGTTTATAGTTGTTTAATGAAACGAGTGAGCAGAATGACCAACAATGCTTTGCTTGCACAAAAGAAAAAAGGGGGAATTGTTGCAGAATGGCTCCAAGAGCAAGGCCATGAATCCATGAATCCTTGGAGGCCTTGTGCGAGCTAAGCAAAGTGTAGGCCTCACATGTATGTGACTTAAGCTGAAGGACACGCTGCCCTTGAGCTCTGGGAAAAGTCCCTAGGGGCTGGGTCGCAGTTGAAGATCCTTGAAAACAGGAGCTGTATCTGGGAGGAGAATAAATGTAACCGTTTAGAACTAACCAATGCTGTTACGACTAGTAGGCATGATTAACACAATGAGGATATAAGTGATGTGCAACACGAAAAAGCAGAAGCTTGCTTATCACTCATATTGGGTTGTCGTGTCTTGCTTCTCCTCGCCGTTGGCATTATGGTAGTAAATAAATAACATAATCTAAATGATTCTAAGACCAGACTCATCCAAGGCATGTACTGAACTTTCAATAAAGTTGAATTTCATCTCACATCCCTTGTGAACATCAGAGTTGTACAAACCACTTCTTCGGCACAAAGCTGCCTTCATGGCAGCACATGGGCAGAGGTCCTGCTCTTCACACCACACCCAGCCAGCACAAACCAGAGAAAGGAAATGCATTTCAGTTGAGGGGGTATTTCTATATATTCCTGCAGCATGTGGAAGAGGATTTTGACACAGACACTGGGTGAACTGACCAGGGCTGGTGCCTTACTGACAGCCAAGGTGAGTCTGGCTGGGGATAGGAAGAGGAGGGCAGCCATGGCTGCTGCCACAAAGGCCTAAGAGATGGCAGTCAGCTGATTGGAGCTAGCCTAGCTAGAGCCGCAGCCGGCACGCTACAGCGACCGCGATCTTCTACCGAGATCAGGAAAATCAGAGGGGATAGAGCGGAGCCACTGCGACTCCCCACATTAGCCAACACTTCCGGATTCCCGAAGTTCCAGCAGCCCTTGCGGAAGACGTGGTGGGGGGCGTTCCCACGGCGACCGGCGACCACTCCCCTGCCCCTTGACTTGAAAAAGCCTTTGAGAGGGCAGCGACGCGTCGCTGCCCACCAGGTGCCGGGTAGGACAGGTAGGTCGTTTTGCTGACCAGTATGGTCGCCTCCAGAAAGAGAGCTAGCAGTAAGAGGGCTGTAGCAACTCAGACAGAGACCCCGGCCCTAACCGTGGCTGTTCAGGTCTCTGGATGCAGGGAGTGCCAGAGCCTGCTGCTGCCGGGGGAAGGAGGACAGCATTCCACCTGTGTGAGGTGTGAGCAGGTAGAAGATTTGCTTAGCTTGGTGGCTGAACTTAAGGAGGAGGTTGAGATGCTGAGGAGCATCAGGGAGTGTGAAAGAGAGATCAACTGCTGGAGTAACTCCCTGGCTGGCCAGTTGGTACGGCTCCAGGGAGATACCCCCCAAAAGAGGATGGACCCCCTGCCCTCTCAGACAGAGGGGAGTGGCCTGAGACAGCCCCTGTCATGTAGCTGTCGCCCGGAGGTAGGGGACCAAAAAGATGAGGAGGGTTGGAAGCGAGTTCCGGTTCGGCGTCGTGGGCAGCCCTCCTCCCTTCCTGCCCCGCTTCCCCAGGTGTCCCTCTGTAATAGGTTTGAGGCTCTGGATCTGGAAGGAGAGGTAGGTGAGGATGTGGTGCAAGGCCCGCCTACAAGGCCACATAGGAAAAAGCGGTCGACTTCGCACGTCAAGACTGCCTCTGGTAAGAAAGAAAGAAGGGTCATTGTAGTAGGTGATTCCATTCTGAAAGGAACAGAGGGCCCGATATGCAGAGTTGACCCTCATCATAGGGAAGTGTGTAGTCTGTCTGGAGCCCGGATCAGGGATATCACCAGGGTGCTCCCCAACCTGGTGCGCCCGACAGACTACTACCCTCTGCTGGTCTTCCAGACGGGCGAAGGGGAAGTTGCTTCCCGCAGTCTGAGGGAGATAAAGAAAGACTACAGGGCCTTGGGGCGGATGGTGAAAGACTCTGGGGCTCAGGTGATCTTCTCTTCGCTCCTTCCATCTTCTGTTGATGATGTGGGACTGAATGGGAAAATGCAATCCAGAAATGATTGGCTTCGAGGCTGGTGCTCCAGGCAGGGCTTTGGATTATTTGATAACGGCTGGTTTTGTAGGGCACCGGCCTGGACATTGGCATGTGGGAAAGGTTTATCGCACAGAGGTAAAAGGATGCTGGGGCACGAATTAGCAGGGCTCATTTGGAGAGCTTTAAACTAGATTTGAAGGGGGATGGGGTTGTAGCTGGGCTTGCCTCAGTGGGACAGCGCTTCGGAATTGATGAAGACTGGGAGGCCTCCTGTAATCCTAGGGTGAAATCGGTGTGCTCGGCTCGCTCCCTGAAATGTCTGTACGCCAATGCGCGCAGCATGGGAAATAAGCAGGAGGAGCTAGAAACCTGTGTTAAGTCGGGAGATTATGATCTGGTGGCTATTACAGAGACGTGGTGGGACAGCTCACATGACTGGAATATAGTCATGGAGGGCTATGTCCTTTTCAGGAAAGACAGGCCAGCCAGGCGGGGTGGTGGGGTTGCTCTTTATGCGCGAGAGCAGCTACAATGCGTTGAGTTCTGTCCGGGGACAGATGATGAGCGAGTCGAGAGTCTGTGGGTGAGAATTAAGGGGCAGGCTGGCAGGGGCGATACTGTTGTGGGGGTCTGTTACAGGCCACCGGATCAGGGTGAGGAAGTTGACGAGGCCTTCTACAGGCAGCTGAGAGCGGCCTCACAGTCACAGGCCGTAGTCGTCGTGGGGGATTTTAACTTCCCTGATGTTTGCTGGAAGGACTACTCGGCAACCCAGCCGCAGTCCAGGAGGTTCCTCCAGTGTATGGATGATAACTTCCTCATGCAAATGGTGGAGGAACCAACCAGGAGAGGTGTGCTGCTGGATCTCATCCTCACTAACAAGGAGGGTCTGGTTGAAGGAGTGAAGGTTGAGGGCTGCCTTGGTTGCAGCGACCACGAGATGGTAGAATTCAGGATCTTGTGTGGTAGGGTCAGTAGAATAGCAAGTAGAATCGCAACCCTGGACTTTAGCAGGGCAAACTTTGGCCTCTTCAAGCGATTGCTAGGGGAAATCCCGTGGGCTAGGCTGCTTGAAGGGAAAGGGGCCCAAGATAGTTGGTTGACGTTCAAGGACTGCTTTTTCCGAGCTCAAGATCAGAGCATCCCGACACGTAGGAAGTCAAGGAAGAGGGTCAGGAGACCTGCGTGGCTAAATAGGGAATTGCTCGGTATGCTCTAGTGGAAGAGGAGAGTTTACAGGTCATGGAAGGAAGGGCTGGCCACTTGGGAAGAATATAAGGCTGCTGCTAGAGGATGTAGGAAAGCTGCTAGGATGACTAAGGCCTCCTTGGAATTAAAGCTGGCGAGAGGGGTCAAGGACAGCAGAAAGAGCTTTTTCAAATACATGGCAGGTAAAACTAACACCAGAGGCAATGTAGGCCCGCTGATGAACGGGATGGGTGCCCTGGTGACAGAAGATACAGAGATGGCAGAGTTACTGAATGACTTCTTTGTCTCTGTCTACTCTGCCAGAGGCAGTCCTGAAGAGCCCTGTACCGCTGAGACCTCGGATGAAGATAGGTCAACGGAGCGGTCTGCCTTAGTCGATGAGGAATGGGTTAAAGACCAGTTGAGCAATCTGGACATCCATAAATCCATGGGTCCAGATGGGATGCACCTGCGGGTGCTGAGGGAACTGGCTGAGGTCATTGCTAGACCGCTCTCCATCATCTTTACCAAGTCTTGGGAAACGGGAGAGGTGCCTGAGGACTGGAGGAAAGCAAATGTCACTCCTGTCTTCAAAAAGGGCAAGAAGGAGGACCCGGGTAACTATAGACCGGTTAGCCTCACCTCCATTCCTGGAAAAGTGATGGAACACCTTATCCTTGGTGCCATCTTAAGGCATATCAAGGATAAGAGGGTTATGAGGGGCAGTCAACATGGCTTCACCAAGGGGAAGTCGTGCTTGACCAATCTCGTAGCCTTTTATGAGGAAATAACACGGTGGATGGATGATGGCAGAGCAGTGGATGTGGTCTACCTTGACTTCAGCAAAGCGTTTGACGCAGTCTCCCACAGCATCCTTGTGGCTAAATTGAGGAAGTGTGGTCTGGATGATCGGGTAGTGAGGTGGACTGTGAACTGGCTGAAGGAGAGAAGCCAGAGAGTTGTAGTCTATGGGGCGGAGTCTAGTTGGAGGCCTGTATCTAGTGGAGTGCCTCAAGGGTCGGTACTGGGACCAGTATTATTTAATATATTCATCAACGATTTAGATGAGGGAATTGAGTGTACTATCAGCAAGTTTGCTGATGACACTAAGCTGGGAGGGGTGGCCGACACGCCAGAAGGCTGTGCTGCCATCCAGAGGGACCTGGACAGGCTGGAGAGCTGGGCGGGGAATAACTTGATGAAATATAACAAGGGAAAGTGTAGAGTCCTGCATCTGGGCAGGAACAACCCCAGGTTCCAGTATAGGTTGGGGAACGACCTGTTAGAGAGCAGTGTAGGGGAGAGGGACCTGGGGGTCCTGGTGGACGACAGGGTGACCATGAGCCGACACTGTGCCCTTGTGGCCAAGAAGGCCAATGGCATCCTGGGGTGTATTAGAAGGGGGGTGGTTAGTAGGTCGAGAGAGGTTCTCCTTCCCCTCTACTCAGCCCTGGTGAGACCTCATCTGGAATATTGTGTCCAGTTCTGGGCCCCTCAGTTTAAAAAGGACAGGGACCTGCTGGAGAGAGTCCAGCGCAGGGCAACTAAGATGATTAAGGGAGTGGAGCATCTCCCTTATGAGGAAAGACTGAGGGAGCTGGGTCTCTATAGTTTGGAGAAGAGGAGATTAAGGGGTGACCTTATTAGTGTATATAAATATATAAAGGGGGAGTGTCACGAGGATGGAGCCAGGCTCTTCTCAGTGGCAAACAATGAAAGCACAAGGGGTAATGGGTACAAATTGGAGCACAAGAGGTTCCACTTAAACCTGAGAAGAAACTTCTTCTCAGTGAGGGTGACGGAACACTGGAACAGGCTGCCCAGGGAGGTTGTGGAATCTCCTTCTTTGGAGACATTCAAAACCCGCCTGGACACGTTCCTGTGTAACCTTATCTAGGTGTTCCTGCTCCGGCAGGGGGATTGGACTAGATGATCTTTTGAGGTCCCTTCCAATCTCTAACATACTGTGATACTGTGATACTGTGAAATTTCAGAGAAGGCTTCCTAAATTAGGAGGGTTTTCCCTCAAGGGTATTTTCTGTCATTTTTCAGTTTACAGAAGATGTGACAGCAGCATTCTGCAATGGATATTGGTCCAGAGGGGAAATTTATCTGGACAGGCAGCACGAGCAGTCCATTGAGGTCCCACACTGTATGCACAACCTTGCTTCTTCCCCTCCCCAAGCCCCACAGTTTCCTCATCGGCCCCCTGGGACTTGCAGCACTTTTCCTCACATGTGACACTTCCACTGAGGACTGCAGCTAGATGGTGCAACTCCTTTACACCAGCTACCTCCTGCTTTCCTTAGGGAACTGGGCTGCATCAGCCACAGAGAAGCTTTGTCTTCCGTGCCGACAAGCACAAGTTAAACACTATATAATAACTCCTCAGCTTTATGTCAAGTCCAAGAGGCATCTAACATGATCCACCTTTGACAAGGGATTTGTGTAGGACAGTTTTAAACAGAGAGATAAGAGAGGAAAGACATAGAAACAATTAAAGTGTCGACCAAAGAGTTAACCAGACTTCCGAAAGAAGGGGCAAGTTTCAAATTCCGTGCAGCTCAAAGCCAAAAAAAAGAGAGCTGAGAGGATCTGAATGACCAAAGAGCAAGTGGAGAAGGAAACCTGAGGACAATGGGAAGGGCACATGTCCAGATAGTCTGCTGGAAAGATATCCTTAGACATTGCCATTTGATCAGGAGAGGTGGAAAAACCTTAATGACGAATAAGAGAGAGTGATGGTAATACAGGTAATGGGGGAGATCAGTATTTCTTCTCCTGCTATTAGTGCATTTCCTGGAAATTTCCATTATGTCCGGGGGGGGGGGGAGGGAAAAAAAAAAAAGCAAGCAAAGAAGAAAACAAGCCAGAAAGAAAAAAAAGATGGACAGGAAGAAAGGAAAAAGATTCTTTCTTTGACTCCTTGCTTGCTTTCACTCTTTCCGGCTTGCTTTCTGTCTTTTTCTTTATTTTTCTTTCGTACAAAAGGAGAAAAGAGGAAGGGAGGGAGGGAGAGAGGGAGGGAGGAAGGGAAGGGAAGGGAAGGGAAGGGAAGGGAAGGGAAGGGAAGGGAAGGGAAGGGAAGGGAAGGGAAGGGAAGGGAAGGGAAGGGAAGGAGGAAGGGAAGGGAAGGGAAGGGAAGGGAAGGGAAGGGAAGGGAAGGGAAGGGAAGGGAAGGGAAGGGAAGGGAAGGGAAGGGAAGGGAAGGGAAGGGAAGGGAAGGGAAGGGAAGGGAAAGAAAGAGAGATTCTTTCTTCCTTTCTTACCTCTTTGCTTGCTTTTATTTTTTCTTGTTTTAATTCTTTCTTTTTTGTATTTTCTTTTTCTTTCTTAAGACAGAAAGGAAAAAAGAAAGCAAGCAAGTAAGCAAGCCAGAAAGAAAGAAAGCCAGACTGGAAAAAAAGGAAAAAAGTGGTCCAACTGGCCAACCAAGAGTAAAAAATATCAAAGTTCAGGATCATTCCCTAACAGGTAAATGCTGCCCAGGTGTCTTTCAGAAGGACCCTCTGCAAATGTGCTCAGAGTACTGTGGAGCTCTGAGTAGCCCTGACCCACACAGCACCCTCTCCAGTGTACAGGAACACTTTTTCTTCCCTGCCAGAGCTTGTTCCTTCCCCTCCAGCTTCTCCCCCAGCACCTCGGAGAGCACCCTGGCCAGGCTGAGTGCTGACCCTGGCAGGTGGCAGGGTCCCTGCACCCCAGGGGGTCTGTGCTTACGGGAGACTTCTGAGGACAAAAATCCAAACCGTTTCCCACAGACCTTCAACCTGCTGCACAAAGATAATCTTTTCTTTTAGATGAGACATTCCTTCAGCTCCATGGCTGGAGCACTGTTTCGTGCTGGCTCTTTGTGTAGTGAAAAACAGAGCATCTGCCTAGGGGATCCTACTCTACACAGCTGGTAGGGGCAGGGTCCTGTCCTGGTGCTCAACTTTGTCCTATGGAGCCCCTGCTAATGCACAAGGATGTCAGCATCAGCACACCCAGTGCTAAGGAAGAGGAATGGCAAAGGCAATTGACCAGTTCCAGGGATTTGACAGTTCCCAGCATTTCCCATGGGCCTGGCTGAGAGAGACCAGGGCAGAGCATCTGATTCTGAGGACAGTGTTCCCCTGCCTCAGCTGTGCTTTCACCTCCCAACACCAGCACTGACAGGCAGCTGCTCCTAGCACCAGGGCTTTTCAGAAGGCACTGGGCTTGTTGCTGCAGAGCAGAACCATGGCTCTGCGGGAGCTCTGCCTTCAGGGGAGGGGGTCACACCTTGGACCCCTGGCTCTGAGGGCAGAGCTGTGCTGGGTGGGAGAGCAGCCAAGGTGGCTTGCTCAAAGGAAAAGCACTACATACAAGGGCTCAGACGCATAGTTCTGCATTCTCCCTGCCACACCAGTTCTGGGTTTAGTTTTTTCCCATTCCTGAATCGTATCCCTGCTACTTGGAGATTTTCCTACTGGGAGGTGTTTCCCTGTCCCATGTCTTTCCCTGGGAGTGCTCACACACTTCATGTGAACCTCTCTGCACTCACCTTGGTCCTCCACAAACCCGCCTGTTTTAAGGGAACCGCCTGGGCATATGTTCCTGTTTGCAGGTGGGTAAGGTCTGGTCAGACCAAGCCTGATGGAAGATGCTGGTGCTGTCCATAGGCAGAGGAGTGGCTGAAGACACTTCAGGATGCTCGTATCAGACCTGTGGGTCAAAGTTCCACCTCAGGAGTCTCAGGGGATTGTTCAAGCATAAGAGCTCCTTTTCATTTCTACCCCCAAATTGATCACAAATAGGAAACTGAGAAAACGGGCTCAGAAAAGCTTCTTGTCTTTATAGCAACCCCTTCCTTGAGCTTCCCCTTGGAAAGTCCCCTTGCACATGTCTTGACTTGACCTGGAGCTCTGAGTAACCCTGAGCCCCACAGCACCCTCTCTACAGCAGCAGCATCCTTTGGCTGCCCTACTGGGGTCAGTCCTTCCCCCCCACCCAGCTCCTCTCCCAGCACTGGGGGGAGCTCCCAGGCAAGCTGAGTGCTGACCCTGGGAGGCGGCAGTGTCCCTGCCACGGTACTCAGCCCCTGGGGTGCAGGGATCCTGCTCGCAAGGACAGCACTGGTCACCCCTAGTTGCACAGCCACATTCACACCCTGCAGCCAGCCCCGGGACAATGGATCTGGCTTGTCCTGTCACTCGCATGGTGTAGAGGGAAGCCTTGCTCTGGAGCACATCTTCCTCCTTATCTACAGAGAGAAACTAAGAGAGTCCTCCTGACAGATCCCATGGACTGTCCAAGGCAGCAGCTTGAGGAGATCCCTCCAGGAACTGCGGCTGCATTGCCTTGCACCCAGAACCTTACCATGCACAGGGCTGGTAAGGTTTCTCCTGCAGGGAGCCCTCAGCATCCTCCACTGCCAAGTGCCTTTGAGCTTCTTCAGGCTTGCAGGTCTCCCTTCGGTGCCTGCAGGCAGTGCACCAGCCCTGCTCCTAGGCAGAGCTCTCTCTCTGCAGCACTGGCTGCCTGCTTGCCAGTATCTATCTCCGTTCCAGGCACCCACCACAGCTCAGCAGCAGAGATCAGCCCAAGATGTTTCTGCCTCTGCCCCACTGGTCTCCCTCCATGGTTCCCTGGGGATCTAGGAGAACACCATGTGAAACAGCCTGAAGCAAGCCCCGATGTTCCCTCCCTCAGCTGGGAGACACACTGCCTTCCTGCAGTGTCATTTTTCTGATGAGGCAGAGTTTGCTCTAAACAACAAGATTTTGTAGAATCGTGAAACCATTTAGGTTAGAAAAGACCCTTAAGAGCATCGAGTCCACCATTAACCAAACACTGGCAAGTCAACACATTAACCATGCCCCTTAGAACGTCTTTTATAAACCTCCAGGGATGGCGAAACAACCACTTCTGTGGAGAGCCTGATTCTTGTCCCATCATTGGACAGGACAGCCAGGACAGGACAGGATGAGATCTCCTTTACCCCTGCTGAAGGGAGACTTTAGCCTGGTTAGTTGAGGCATCTCATCCTGGACTGTAGCCCTTGGGCTGGAAGGGGACTCAGCTCCCTCCCATGAACACCACAAACCCACAGGAGGTCTCTCTTCCTCAGAACATGAAAATGTACCTTTACCTAGATGATGTCTTAATCAGAGGAGATTGCCCCACAAAACTGCAGAAACAGCAGTGTGACAAGGACTACGTGTTGCAGAAGTTGAAGTTCCACCTGCGGAATGTCAGAAACCAAGTAGGAACCAGTGAAACCAGACGGTACCTGGTGGATTCTAGCAGTGCAGTGATTCTTCCAGACACCTTTAGAAAAACAGATGCCCAGGCCTAGGAAGGAATTACAACAGCTTATGGGTCCTTCAGGATGCTGGAGGAAACGTGGACATGGATTCTCTATCATTGCTCACCCACTGTACCCACTGTTACAAAAGAAAGCCATAGAAATGAAATCCAGAGCATGAGGAAGCAGGAAATACCTTAAAACAAGAATTAAAACCATACCAATGGTTTTAACCTGGGGCCTGTACACCCCCACCACCGTGTCATAGTACAATGGGGTTTTGCTGAGGATGGCCTATTTACTATGGCATATTCAAAATGGCCCGGATGGACCAAAAGAACTTTAATGTTCAACTCGCCTCTTTTAAAGGCAGTGAACTGAGATTCTGAGTGACAAAAGGGACTCGTCTTTAGTCCCAGCAGTAAAGTAAACTGAGAACACTGATCAAGAACAACCAGTGTAAACCATCCATATAATCCAATTAACTTCACAATATCCCAAAGGATCTCCTCAGGATGGAGTTGCACAAACCCACTGTCAGAAGATGTCATGCGTACATACCTGGAGTTGCAGAGGAAGTGGAATTACCTGAAGGACAGAGTAAAGATTCCAAACTACTCCAGATGCCTGTAAAAACATTAAAACAACCTTTCAAACCCTCACCAGGTTTAGAAGCACCTCTCTTCACATAGGGAACACCAACAGAAAATACCTGGTTCCCCAGTGCCTCAGCAGAAAGGATCATAGAAACAGCCAGGTTGAAAAAGACCTTTAAGATCAATTCTAATCCTTATCCCAGCACTGCCAAGGCCGCTGCTAACCCATGGCACTGAGGGCCTCGTTTACACAGTGGTGACTCCACCACTGCCCTGGGCAGCCTGTTCCAATGCCTGAGCATCCTGTGAGGAAGGAATCGTTCCTCATCTCCATCTAAACCTCCCCGGTGCAGCCTGAGGGCATTTCCTCTTGTCCTGTCCCTTGTTCATTGGAAGCAGAGACCAGCCCCCTCCTGGCTTCATGCTCCTGTCAGGCAGTTGTAGGGAGCGATAAGGTCCCCCCTATCCTTCTCTTCTCCAGGCTACCCCCCCCCCCGGTCCCCCAGCCTTTCCCCATCACACTTGTGCTCCAGGCCCTACACCAGCTTCATTGCCCTTTTCTGGCCCAGATCCAGCACCTCAATGTTTCTCTTGTGAGGTGATGCGCGGATTGACTCCACAACTTGTTAAAGTTGTAAAGTAGGTATGCTTTTATTCAGCGCTGAGACGCACGGAGATAATTCCTCAAAGTCATGTGTGCCCCAGTGTTTTTTCCCTCTACACTTATAAGGTTGCACCATATGCCTATACATATTCATGCCCTATCCCTGCTTCCTATTACAATGAGCTAGAAGGTCCTTTGCGCCTGCGTAGTGCCCCCTCTGGTCATGGGCAGGGGTCTCAAGATGAAGTAAATGAGTTTTCCTCCTGTGGGTACGGGTCCTCAGGATGAAGTAAATGAGTCTTCCTCTTCTTGAACTTTTCACCTTTTAGTCTTCATGTATGGCCTTAGGGTTTGGTCCCAGTCATCAACCATCTGCTTCTCCCCCTTAACAGTAGATTCAGGGGTCTGCTTTTCCCTATCAATAGGTGCTTATAGGTAGAATCAGGTGTCTGCTTTTCCTTGTGAGTAGAAGCAAGTGTCTGCTTTTCCTTGTCAATAGAACCAAGTGTCTGCTTTTCCTTATCAATAGTTAGTGCCTTTGTTCTGCTTAGTAGGCATGATAGGTATGGACAATACCTTTGTTTAAGCAATCGAATTCCTCGAACCCCCCTGTACAACCCCCCTGTACACCCCCCCTGTACAACCCCCCTGTACATTGGTCAACCCTCTGCATCAATCCCCCCTTTTTCTATAAAGTGAGTAAATTCTTTTACTCTATTATTTATGACATAGCTATCCATGTTCCTTCTATTGATTTATGAAGTGATTTCCATATGCATTGTATTATGGAAGGTACAGTCATTAAAATGAGTAATCCTATAGCTAAGATTAGAAGGCCTTGTTTAAGTATTTCCCCGAACCATCCAGTAACTCCTAGGTTATTTAGCCATTTATCCAATCCGCCTCCAACAATTCTAAGCTCTTGCATATTTTCCTGCAATTTTCACAGCTTAGCATGAATTGATTCAGAATGGTCAGATAAATTTACGGAGCACATACCTTCAAAATCCTTACAACCATCCTGTAACAATACCTTTGTTACCTCCCTGGCTTGTGCGCTTCCAGTTGGAAAGGCTTCTGGCCAACCTGAAAAGGTGTCTATTAGTACCAACAAATGTCTATACCCCTTTTTCTGTCCTTTTGAAAATTCTGTTGCAACATGTTATATACTGCTATTACCATCCAGAGTCTTTTTGAAATAGTTTCCTGTTTCTACTTGATATTTACATTTCATTTCTTTTTCAGTCTTTATAATTTATCATAGATCATTTATAATTCCAGGAAGATAATTTTCTTATACCAGAAGTAATCAATATTAAAACAATTAATATTAATATTCCTGCAACCAGTTGCCTTAACCAGGAGAGATCAGGTAACCATGAAGGTAACTTCTTCAAACCTCAGGAGGTATCATCCTTGGCCATTTTATTAAATATTTTACTTTGTTTCCAGATTTCCTCCAGATTTGTTTCAGGAACAGCAATTTTCATTGATTCTTGTTCCACTGGGATTATATCAATGGTTTTACTTTCTATTTCCTATGGTTTCTGCAATATTTATGATTGCCTTCTCTAATTCACTTATTCCCAAAGATGGAATTAGCCATCTCACAAAACTATGAAATGCAGTACTCTGTCCAGCAATAGGGTTAAACCCTCACTTAACCAATACCATCCTTTCCCTTCAGGAACAGGCCACCACTGAACCACAATACCACCTATATTAATAGTGTGATTACAATGTGAATAGTGACCTACACCTGTGGCATTTAAACAAACATAGTCTCCTATTCTGGTTCCTGGTGTAGTACATCTTTCCATGAGATAGTATTGGAAATTGGAATGCCACTTAATGGAAGGCCCTGATCTTCCCCTGAGTCAGGCAACCGTGCACACACACAACAGTCACTACAGTTAACAACTTTAGTAACATTCTGCATTAATTTCAGGTATAAGTATTAGTCCTAAGGTGGTATGTCAGTTATCACATAAATCCAAATTATGACTGATATAATTTCATATGCGAGGGTCCTGAAGGTTCGATCCACCATGTCTTCTCTGGTTCTGGTGCTTTCTTTGTTCCTTTATCTTCACTGCTGTAAAGGTGGTCAATATTATCTGGTACGGTCCGATCCACTTCTCCGGTAGAGGATCTCCTGAAAAATTCTTAAACCCAGTCTCTGGATCTAAAAGGGTGAGTCTGATAATCCACACCTCTCACTCTTGTCCTCAGTATTTTCTTCTTTCTTCCTATTGCTTTTCCCAGATTGATCAGAAACTCTAGGAGATAACCTTCTCCCACTTCCAGAAGACTTTCTCCTTTAAACTGGGACTGATATTGTCTTCCATATAAAATTTTACATGGGATAGCCTCTTCTTTCAACCGAGGTTTAGTTCAAATTCTTAATAGAGCCAGTGGTAAGGCTTGGTATCAGTATCTTGACATACTAATCTGTTGTTTTATTATCTTTCCAACTTGCCCACTGGCCTGTATGGAACATGTAGTTGCCAATGAATTTATAATTTTTGCTAATTTCTTGTACTAAAGGTTGAGCCTCGGTCAGAAGAAATTGCCTCTGGTACTCCAGAACAAGGTATTAATCTGTTTAACAATGTTCCAATTACTTGTCTTGCATTATTTATTCTACAAGGGAATGCTTCTGGCCACCCTGAAAAAGTATTAGTTAACACCAACAAATATTGGTCTCAATAATTCAGAAAAAAAAATTATTTGTTAGTGCTGTCCCAGATAACTTCCTCCCCAGTTGTACCAATTTGATTTCTACTTTCAATTTTAGGGTTATTCTTGAGACAGAGCTGACATTGTCACTAATTGAACTATGTTATACAGATTCCTTCCTTCAATTTGTTCATCTAAGTATTTATACAAAGAGTTGCTACCTCAATGAGTTTTATTATGTTCTTCCTGAACTAGCTCCCAGAGTTGGTTATAGGGGATTATAATTCGCCCATCAGGTATCTGAGCCTAATCTTGTTTGTTTTCCTCTCCTTTGAAAGCTCCAATCAGATTTCTATCCTCCTTTGAATACCTAGGTTTAGATTTCTCAATTGTTAGTTTGCCGTCAGGGATTAAGGGAATGAGTTTAGATTGTTCAGCTGCTCATTTGGCTTCAAAATTGGCCAAATTATTTCCAATTTCCTGATCAGATTCACCTTGTTGATGCCCTCAACAATACATAACAGCTACTTCCTCAGGTAGCTGAACAGCTCTTAGTAGTCATAGAATTTCTGTAGCATGTTTAATCTGTTTCTCCTGTGTGTTCAAATGTCCTCATTCTTTCCAGATGGCATGCTGTGCATGGACCACACCAAATGCATATTTAGAATCAGTCCAAATATTTATCCTTTTGCCTTTAGCCTTTCTTTCAAATCTGGTTGGCTTGAATATACAGTTCAGTCGGGTGTTAATAGTTCTGTTGGTTGTTCTGCAAAAGGATTCTGGATTGACAACATTGACCACAATTTCTGTATCATGATGTTGCACAAGGGTGGCCTGGTATTTTAAAAAACATGACAGTGGGCTTCTTTCTGTTCCAGGACTGCTGATACCACATGGGACACTAGTACAGTAATCCTTTGTCCCAAGGTGAATTTACGAGCCTCTTCAATATTCATGACAACTGCTGTCACAGCCCTTAGGCATCCAGGCCATTTTTTGCTCACTTTATTCAGCTGTTTTGAAAAATGCACCACTGCCCTCTTATAGGGTCCTAGTTTCTAAGTAAGGACCACCAAAGCTATTCCCTGTTCTTCATAGGACTATAGCCAAAAGGATTTAGTCATATCCTGAAGTCAGAGCTGCAGCTCTCATTAGCTCTGCTTTTAAATTTCTAAAGCCCTCCTCTGATGAATCAGACTATTCCAAAGAGAGAGCGGTTTAACAGTTCATCTAGGGGTCTTACTGGAACACCATAATCATGCATCCAAAGTCTCCATCATCCAGTCACTCCCAGGAACATCTGGAGCTCCTTGATGGTTGTTGACAAATGGCTTCTCTTCTAGCAGTTCCAAGTTCTCTTTGTCCTCCTGTTATTTCATATCCTAGGTAGGAAACTCGAGTTTGGATTAGTTGGGTCTTTGTCTGGTTATCCAATAACCATTCAGTCCCAGAAAATTCATTAATCCCACCATTCACTGAACACATTCTTCCCTTGTTTCAGTAGTAATTGATAGGTCATCCAGATATTGTAACAGAGTCCCCACCTGAGTGGGTGATTTCCATGATTCTAGTTCTAGTGCTGATTTTGAAAGGACTGTTTTAAACCCTTGAGATAATACTGTCCAAGTTAATTGGGTTTTCCTTACTGTGTCAGGATTTTCCCATTCAAAAGCAAATAAATTCTGGTTTTCTTTGGCCAATGGTAAGCAAGAGTCCTTAAATCCAAGACGGCAAATCATTTCTTATTCAATTTAGTCAAGGAGGTATACGGATTAGCTATTACTGGATAAATATCCTCTATAAATTTGTTGATTCCTGAGATCTTGAGCCAATCTGCAACTTTATTTCTTTACTGGCAAGATAGGAGTATTATATTCCAATTCACATGCAATTAAAATAAATGTGGTTTTGTTTTTGTTGTTTTCTTTTTAATTCCCTTTCCTGCAATTTTAGGGGATATTGTTTTATTCTAATTGGGCAGGTCCCCCTTTTTATTTCTACTTTAACAGGCAAAGCATTTTTCGCCTTACCTGGAACTTCAGATGCCCATACTCCCAGATATACCTGGATTAAGGATTTCTTCTATTTCAGGGGGGTCCTCTTGTTTGCTTTTTCTGTTGAATTAAAGATATACTCAAAACTGCAATTAATTGATTTTTAACTCTTAATTCCATTTTGCCTTCTTTAAATGTTGCTTCTTGCCCTAATGAAGATTTCGGAGAATTCAGCATGCATAAAAAATTTTATGCATTCCTATTTGTTATCCCAATTTGTACCTTAAGGGTTGCATCGTTTTGCACTTTTTTTTTTTCCTTGGTGGCCAGTAGCTCCCACATCTGTAACAAATTCTTTTCCCTCTGATTTAACGCCGAATAAGTTGCTCCTGTAGCCACCTAAATTCCACCTTATTTCCTGTAGTCCATAGATTTAATGTAACCAGTGGATCTGCTAGGGTAGATTCCCCAGGTCCCTTGTCAGCCTAGTTCCAATTCAGCCACCGGAGCCACCCCATGGCGCTCCCTACCCCGCAGGGCAGTCTCACTTCCAACGTTCAAAACTCCCCACAGCACACACACACCGATCCGGTTCCACAGGGGAAGAATCCACTTCCCCCACCTTTGCCCGACATTCCTCCTCCATCAGTTTCAAAGCACTTCTGTCCACATTTATTCAACAACCCCTCAGTCCCGTCTGTCAACATGTCTGTTCCCACTTGTTTGTCCGCCCCAGCACCCATCCCGTGCTCAAACACAGGAGCTGCGCGAGCTCCCCTCCTTTCCACTTGGTTTCCCCCCCGTTTTTTTCCTCACAGTTGCTCCCCCTGCTCTGCAGAGGTTTCAGACCCTGCCGCTGCAACAGCACTTCTGGTTTAATGTGAATGCGCTGCTTGTTGCAGGTGACAGCAATCTCCTCCTCATCAATATCTGACGGGACAGATACAGAGGGTGCTCCTCTCGGAGGTGATACATAATTTTCCTATTTGTAACTTTTAAACATCATTCCCCAATATCACAGGCCGAACAACATCTCTCCAGCTTAGCTTTCAGTTTTTCCTTGTCCTTTTCCAAAGCCAGAATTAGGGATCTGGCAGAGCTATATTAATTTCACATTCTGCCTGCCACTCTGGGTGGTTTCTTAAAGTGAAAAACGTATCTGTATATCGTACTGAATCCCATTTTCCTGGCCACCTCAAAACCAACATTCATTGTAACAATGCATTATAATTCAGAGTTCCATTTTTAGGCCATTTCTCCTGATCTTCCGAAGTATATAAAGGCCACCATTGGTTACAATATTTCATCAATGTTTTCTTGTTTACCGAGCCCCCAGAAGACCCTCCCAGTTCTTTCCAATGTGCCAAAATGTAACCCAATGGGCTTTTCTTCAGAATCCCCTTGTTTTAACCGGCTCCCATTTCAAACAATCTTTTACAAATCTCTATAGCTTCTTTCCCAGTGCTCTGCAAATGCACTTAAAAAATATGAGAGCACCTACACAGGAGTGTTATGATATTCTCAGGGGGTTCAGTAAAATAATATCTCTGGGTTCTGAAGATCAACTCCCCTGTTGTTGGATCATAGTTTCGGTTCCAACAAAATTTACACCGTCCTAGTATCCACGGCAGGTTCCACTGTTCAAAAGTTATTATGCACGCATATGTGAGGCTACAAGCCTCTGGTACTGAGTGTGAAGTCCAAGTCTCAAGAGTAGGACTACAGACATTATATTTCTGTTATACAGCCACCGGGGCGCAGAGGGAACTCTACTTAACACCCCCCCGCCCCCCAATAGCAACAGTTTACTTTTGTCTACTGCTCCCCCACCGCTTAAACACTGTAATCTTTAACACTAACGACAGACATATACGCACACAAACACTAGACACAACACAAAACAAAGACGTTTCGTCAGTCTCCGGCCTCTCTCCTCGCGGAGAACACGGAACCGCGGATCAGGACTCCACACTCGCTTCGTAGCTATGCTACGTCTCAGTCACACAGAAACACAAACACACACATGGGATCCCACACACCCACACTATAGTTCCGCTTACCCTTCTCCTGCTGCTTCTTACAGTAGCAGGTCCGTCCTGCTTCCCAAAACTTGGGATGCAGCAAAAACCTGGACTCACCCGATGCACCCTGGGGATCGCTAGCGGCCGATCTATCGGTCGGTGAGCTCCCTCCTTGCAAGCCCTACCTACCAAGGGGAACTACGCTGTGCGCCAGACATCTCTGCGCGCCTTACCAGCAGCCCCGGGCCATGCACACACCTTACAGGCCCCCTAAATTACCTAAATTTCAGGCATACCGTTTCTCCGCAGCCGGCACAGGTTGTTGTCTGTCCCTGCAGTGAGCAGAGGAGAAGCGGAGCTCCTCCAGGCAAGAGGCCTGGGGCGCCTAGGAGGTCCTCCCCTCAGCCGATCCTGCAGCCGAACAGAGGCCTCCTGGCTGGCTCGCCAAATTGATGTGTGGATTGACTCTACAACTCGTTAAAGTTGTAAAGTAGGTATGCTTTTATCCAGCGCTGAGACACAAGGGGATAATTCCTCAAAGTCATGCGTGCCCCAGTGTTGTTTCCCTTTACACTTATAAGGTTGCACCATATGCCTATACATATTCATGCCCTATCCCCGCTTCCTATTACAATGAGCTAGAAGGTCCTTTGCACCTGCGCAGTGCCCCTTCTGGTCATGGGCAGGGGTCTCAAGATGAAGTAAATGAGTCTTCCTCTTCTTGAACTTTTCACCTTTTAGTCTTCACGTATGGCCTTAGGGTTTGGTCCCAGTCATCAACCATCTGCTTCTCCCCCTTAACAGTAGATTCAGGGGTCTGCTTTTCCCTATCAATAGGTGCTTATCGGTAGAATCAGGTGTGTGCCTTTCCTTGTGAATAGAACCAAGTGTCTGCTTTTCCTTGTCAATAGAACCAAGTGTCTGCTTTTCCTTATCAATAGTTAGTGCCTTTGTTCTGCTTAGTAGGCATGATAGGTATGGACAATACCTTTGTTTAAGCAATCGAATTCCTCGAACCCCCCTGTACAACCCCCCTGTACAACCCCCCTGTACACCCCCCCTGTACAACCCCCCTGTACATTGGTCAACCCTCTGCATCAGAGGGGCCCAGAGTTGAACACAGGATTTGAGGTGCAGCACCACCAGTGCCCAGTGCAGGGGGGACAACCACTGCCCTGACCCTGCTGCCACACTGATGCTGATACAGGCCACGATGCTGGTGGCTTCCTGGTTGCCTGGGCACAAGCTGCTCATGTTGAGCTCCATCAAACAGCACTGCAAATCGTTTCCTATGAGCAATTTCCAGCCGCTCTTCCCAAGCCTGGAGCATTGCTGGGGGTTGTTGTGGCCCAAAAGCAGGAACCAGCAATTTGCCCTCTTGAATCTCACCCCATTGGCCATAGCCTATGGATCCAGCCTGTCCAGATCCCTCTGCAGAGCTCCCTACTCTCCAGCAGATCAACACTCCCACTCCACCTGGTGTCATCTGCAAATGTACACATCCCAGTACAGAGCAGTACAGAGCAGTCTGTACCACTACAGACTAATATAGGTCACTATAGCCCAGATACTGCTGGGGTTTCAATATCTCAGGGCTCCCAGTCCCTGCCACAGGTCTTCCTGCTTGCAGCCATGCTCAATTCCCAGTCATTCCAAGTGCTCCCAGCGCTGTCACTGCAGGTGCTTTCAGTCCCTCTCAGTCCTTCCCAGTCCCTTCCAGAGCTTCAAGTTCCTTGAGCAGGTGCTCCTGCTCATCCCCCACCAGACCTCCTTGCTTGTGGTCTTCTGCAGAAGACACCCAAAATTTGACAACCTCCCAATCTGGAGCTGCACCCTGCCTGCCTGACATTGGGTGGGGGGATTTGAGTTCCACATGGAGTGCTGGTTTGGGGGCAAAAAAGAGCGTTTTGGGGCTAGTGACTTTGCTGGGGGAGCAGATTTTTTTGGGTACCCCCAGTTAGGGGCGGGGGTGCTTGGTGGAACCCCTCCGAGATTTAGTGTCCCCAGTTTCTTCGGGGGGGGGGGGGGTTATGGAAGAGGGCAGGTCACTTTTGGGTTACCCCAGGCCCCCAGAGAGCTCTGCTTATATCCATTCTTGATGTGCTGTGCTTCCTCCATCTGCCATGGACCTCAGTGGGGAATGGGGCACTAGCTGTATCTGCTGCTGCATGCCTGAAGAGTGTTTTTGTTCTCCTCCCCTTGATGTACACACATTACAATGTGCTTGATTCACGAGTTGCTTCCACTATAAGCTCTGCTTGCTGGAAGAGTTGCACAATTTCTACTTTATGTGTAGCTTTCTATAGATCAAAGATCTGGACTTTATGTTTTACACTTACCTTCTGCTTCACAAGCACTTTTCCCCTTAAGGTTCTTCCTTTTCTTCTCTTAGATACTTGTAGTACGTGTTTGCTTCCTTAGGATCAGTTCAACAGGTTACAGGCATTCTCTCCATTGTACATTGCACTTTTGCACAGTTTTTACAGTAGCCCTTCAGAAGGTATCTTTGTTGGTTTTTCTTGGCTTTGCAAACATCCTTTATTTTCAGTTTCCCCCAGCTAGTATTTAGGATTTTGGACATATCAGAACTGTAACATGTTTGCAGGTCGTATAGAGTTCTTCTGAAAGATTGTCCACATTCATCCTAAAGTTGTTCAGAATGAGCTTTTGAAGTAACAGGTGTTGGACATGTGTCTCAAGCGGCTGTGGAAGGATGTCCACTAGATTGCTCTGTGTTGTTTATCTGCAGTGTTTTTTACTCCAAACTGGACAAGAGTTCACCAAATTCTTAGCAAAAACCAGCAATAAGTATAGATACCAAATTCATACTGGTTATCGTGGCAACTGTCTGGTGAGGAAACCCACATCAGTGTTAAGGCATTGCAAGCACAGAGGTGATCAGAAAGACACAGAAGTGCAAAGATGCAGCTCCTGCGTGGCAGGAGGAAGAACTGGGTGATGGAGCTGCCCTTGGTCATCTGCTGACTCTAAGGCAGTGGCTGGTTGGTACAGGATGGATGTCAGTTAGGAAAGTACAGTTTCCGCACTCAAGACTCTCAGCACTTTCAGGCACAGAGCACAGGGTCAGTGCAACTTGGAAATGATTGTCTCTGAGATTGATATCGAGGACAGATTGCAATGTATGTGCTAACATTGCAATGCTATGTGCTTAGTATGCCCAGCACCAGCTTTCCCTCCTGGCTCTTCGGCTGTGGGAGCAGAGCTCAGACGTTCGTGCTTCACTCACTCTGCTGCTTGGCAGCTGAGAGCAAGCTCCGGAGAGGTGCGATTCAAGTGGACTTTTAGGAATGAAAGTGAGGAGCAATTGCAATGATGGTATCACCGCTGGAAAGCTGACTGTGTGTTGAGTATGCCCAGCAGCAGCTTTCACTCCTGGCTCTTTGGCTGTTGGAACACAGGGCAAACATTCGTGCCGCAGTCACAGTGCTGCCTGGCAGACCAGAGTGACCACGGGAGTGGTTAGATTGAAATGGGGTTTCAGGTGTGAAATCGCGGAGACATTGCAATGTAAGTGCTAATGCTGCACAGCTGACTGTGTGCTGAAGAGTCCCAGCAGCAGCTTTTCTTCCTGGCTCTTCGGCTGCAGGAGCAGAGTACAAACGTTAGTGCTTCAGTCACTCTGTTCCAGGCAGCCCAGAGAGACCACCGGAGAGGTTGGATTCAAATGGACTTTTAGGTGTGAATGTGAGGAGCAACTGCAATGATAGTGACACTGCTGGAAAGCTGACTGTGTGCTGAGTATGCCCAGCAGCAGCTTTCACTCCTGGCTCTTTGGCTGTGGGAGCAGAGCTCAGACGTTTGTGCTGCCCACACTGTACTGCCTGACAGACCAGAGTGACTGCCGGAGTGGTTAGATTCCAATGGGGTTTCATGTATGAAATCGAGGAGACACTGCAATGCCAGTGCTAATGCTGCAAAGCTGACTGTGAGCTGAGTATGGCCAGCAGCAGCTTTTCCTCCTGGCTCTTCGGCTGCAGGAGCAGAGTACAAACGTTAGTGCTTTAGTCACTCTGTTCCAGGCAGCCCAGAGAGACCACCGGAGAGGTTGGATTCAAATGGACTTTTAGGTGTGAATGTGAGGAGCAACTGCAATGATAGTGACACTGCTGGAAAGCTGACTGTGTGCTGAGTATGCCCAGCAGCAGCTTTCACTCCTGTCTCTTTGGCTGTGGGAGCAGAGCTCAGACGTTTGTGCTGCCCACACTGAGCTGCCTGACAGACCAGAGTGACTGCCGGAGTGGTTAGATTCAAATGGGGTTTCATGTATGAAATCGAGGAGACACTGCAATGTAAGTGCTAATGCTGAAAAGCTGACTGTGTGCTGAGTACGGCCAGCAGCAGCTTTCCCTCCTGGCTCTTCGGCTGCAGGAGCAGAGGACAAACGTTCGTGCTTCAGTCACTCTGTTCCAGGCAGCCCAGAGAGACCACCGGAGAGGTTGGATTCAAATGGACTTTTAGGTATGAATGTGAGGAGCAACTGTAATGATAGTGACACCGCTGGAAAGCTGACTGTGTGCTGAGTGTGCCCAGCAGCTTTCACTCCTGGCTCTTTGGCTGTGGGAGCACAGCTCAGACCTTTGTGCTTCCCACACTCTGCTGCCTGACAGACCAGAGTGACTGCCGGAGAAAGAAAGACAGAAAGACAGAAAGAAAGGAAGGAAGGAAGGAAGGAAGGAAGGAAGGAAGGAAGGAATTAAGGAAGGAAGGAGGGAGGGAGGGAAGGAAGGAAGGAAGAAAGGAAAGAAGGAAGGAAGGAAGGAAGGAAGGAAGGAAGGAAGGAGGGAGGGAAGGAAGGAATGTTAGATTCAAATGGGGTTTCAGGTATGAAATCGAGGAGACACTGCAATGTAAGTGCTAATGCTGCAAAGCTGACTGTGTGCTGAAGAGTCCCAGCAGCAGCTTTCCCTCCTGGCTCTTTGGTTGCAGGAGCAGAGTACAAATGTTCGTGCTTCAGTCGCTCTGTTCCAGGCAGCGCAGAGAGACCACCGGAGAAGTTGGATTCAAATGGACTTTTAGGTATGAATGTGAGGAGCAACTCCAATGATAGTGACACCGCTGGAAAGCTGACTGTGTGCTGAGTATGCCCAGCAGCAGCTTTCACTCCTGGCTCTTTGGCTGTGGGAGCACATCTCAGACCTTTGTGCTGCCCACACTGTACTGCCTGACAGACCAGAGTGACTGCCGGAGAAAGAAAGGAAGGAAGGAAGGAAGGAAGGAAGGAAGGAACGAACGAAGGAACGAAGGAAGGAAGGAAGGAAGGAATTAAGGAAGGAAGGAGGGAGGGAGGGAGGGAAGGAAGGAAGGAAGGAAGGAACGAAGGAAGGAAGGGAGGAAGGAAGGAAGGAAGGAAGGAAGGAAGGAAGGAAGGAAGGAAGGAAGGAAGGAAGGTTAGATTGAAATGGGGTTTCAGGTATGAAATCGAGGAGACACTGCAATGTAAGTGCTAATGCTTCAAAGCTTACTGTGTGCTGAGTATGCCCAGTAGCAGCTTTCCCTCCTGGCTCGTCGGCTGCAGGAGCAGAGGACAAACGTTCGTGCTTCAGTCACTCTGTTCCAGGCAGCCCAGAGAGACCACCGGAGAGGTTGGATTCAAATGGACTTTTAGGTATGAAAGTGAAGAGCAACTGCAATGATGGTGACACCGCTGGAAAGCTGACTGTGTGCTGAGGAGTCCCAGTAGCAGCTTTCCCTCCTGGCTCTTTGGCTGTGGGAGCAGAGCTCAGAGGTTTCTGCTGCCCACACTGTGCTGCCTGACAGACCAGACTGACTGCCGGAGTGGTTGGATTCAAATGGGGTTTTAGGTATGATATCGAGGACAGATTGCAATGTATGTGCTAACACTGCAATGCTATGTGCTTAGTATGGCCAGCACCAGCTTTCACTCCTGGCTCTTCGGCTGTGGGAGTAGAGCTCAGACGTTCGTGCTGCATTCACTCTGCTGCTTGGCAGCTGAGAGCAAGCTCCGGAGAGGTCCGATTCAAGTGGACTTTTAGGAATGAAAGTGAGGAGCATTTGCAATGATGGTATCACCGCTGGAAAGCTGACTGTGTGTTGAGTATGCCCAGGAGCAGCTTTCACTCCTGGCTCTTTGGCTGTGGGAACACAGGGCAAACATTCGTGCTGCAGTCACAGTGCTGCCTGGCAGGCCAGAGTGACCACGGGAGTGGTTAGATTCAAATGGGGTTTCAGGTATGAAATCGAGGAGACACTGCAATGTAAGTGCTAATGCTGCAAAGCTGACTGTGTGCTGAAGAGTCCCAGCAGCAGCTTTTCCTCCTGGCTCTTCAGCTGCAGGAGCAGAGGTCAACAAACGTTCGTGCTTCAGTCACTCTGTTCCAGGCAGCCCAGAGAGACCCCCGGAGAGGTTGGATTCAAATGGACTTTTAGGTATGAATGTGAGCAGGAACTGCAATGATAGTGACACTGCTGGAAAGCTGACTGTGTGCTGAGTATGCCCAGCAGCAGCTTTCACTCCTGGCTCTTTGGCTGTGGGAGCAGATCTCAAACGTTTGTGCTGCCCACACTGTGCTGCCTGACAGACCAGAGTGACTGCCGGAGTGGTTAGATTCAAATGGGGTTTCAGGTATGAAATCGAGGAGACACTGCAATGTAAGTGCTAATGCTGCAAAGCTGACTGTGTGCTGAGTATGGCCAGCAGCAGCTTTCCCTCCTGGCTCTCCGGCTGTAGGAGCAGAGGACAAACGTTCGTGCTTCACTCACTCTTTCCCAGGCAGCCCAGAGAGACCACCGGAGAGGTTGGATTCAAATGGACTTTTAGGTATGAATGTGAGGAGCAACTGCAATGATAGTGACACTGCTGGAAAGCTGACTGTGTGCTGAGTATGCCCAGCAGCAGCTTTCACTCCTGGCTCTTTGACTGTGGGAGCACAGCTCAGACGTTTGTGCTGCCAACACTGTGCTGCCTGACAGACCAGAGTGACTGCCGGAGAAAGAAAGGAAGGAAGGAAGGAAGGGAGGAAGTGAGGAAGGGAGGAAGGGAGGAAGGTTAGATTGAAATGGGGTTTCAGGTATGAAATCGAGGAGACACTGCAATGTAAGTGCTAATGCTGCAAAGCTGACTGTGTGCTGCGTATGCCCAGTAGCAGCTTTCCCTCCTGGCTCTTCGGCTGCAGGAGCAGAGGACAAACGTTCGTGCTTCAGTCACTCTGTTCCTGACAGAACAGAGAGACCACCTTAGAGGTTAGATTCAAATGGACTTTTATGTATGAAAGTGAGGAGCAACTGCAATGATGGTGACACCGTTGAAAAGCTCACTGTGTGGTGAAGATTCCCAGCAGCAGAATTAACTCCTGGGTCTTTGGCAGTGGGAGCAGAGCTCAGACGTTTGTGCTGCCCACACTGTGCTGCCTGACAGAACAGAGTGACTGCCGGAGTGGTTGGATTCAAATGGGGTTTTAGGTATGATATCGAGGACAGATTGCAATGTATGTGCAAACACTGCAATGCTATGTGCTGAGTATGCCCAGCAGCAGCTTTCACTCCTGGCTCTTTGGCTGTGGGAACACAGGGCAAACATTCATGATGCAGTCACAGTGATGCCTGGCAGTCCAGAGTGACCACGGCAGTGGGTATATTCAAATGGGGTTTTAGGTATGAAATCGAGGAGACACTGCAATGTAAGTTCTAATGCTGCAAAGCTGACTGTGTGCTGAAGAGTCCCAGCAGCAGCTTTCCCTCCTGGCTCTTCGGCTGCAGGAGCAGAGGACAAACGTTCGTGCTTCAGTCACTCTGTTCTAGGCAGCCCAGAGAGACCCTGTCCTGGGTTTAGCAGCAGCAGTCATTTTTTGTCCTTCTTGGTAGCTGGTGCAGTTCTGTGTTTTGACTTTCGGGCTGGGAACAAAGCTGATAAAAATGATGTTTTGGTTTGGCCAAGAACTTTGTGAGTCTTATACTCTGCCAGGGAGGAGGGGAGGCCGGGAGGAAGCAGAGACAGGACACCTGACCCAAACTTTTTTTACTCTTCTGTAAGTGTGAAAAGCATTTTTTTACATAATGTATTGCTCATAATCCATTCTGCGCCATCTATTTCCTTATGCATATTATTCTACCTATTCATCTTTATCATTAAAAATGTGTAACTGAGTAGCAAAGCAGAGATTTTGAAACCAAAGTCTGTAAAAAAAAGAACTGTCGTGGTTTAACCCAACCAAACAGCTTGTTCACTTACTCCCAGTGAGTGGTGCCAGGCTGGAAGAAATCGAGGCCCACATTAGTCCGCCCCCCCCCCCTTCCCCAGGGGTTGCCGCCCCTTTTCCCCGCTTCCAGAGGGGTGGGGAGGAGAATCGAAGGAATGCAACTCCCACGGGCTGAGGTAAGAACAGTCTAGCAACTAATGTACAATACGAATCACCACCGCTACCACCAACGACAACAATGATAAGAGAAAATAGCAAAGGAAAGGAGTACAATACCACGCGCCGAACCACCAGTCCGACCCGGCCGACCCCCTCTCCTTCCGGGTACCTCCCAGTTCCCCCCTGGGCATGACGTGCTGTGGTATGGAATACCTCTTTGGTCAGTTTGGGTCAGGTGTCCTGTCTCTGCTTCCTCCCGGCCTCCCCTCCTCCCTGGCAGAGTATGAGACTCACAAAGTCCTTGGCCAAACAAAAACATCATTTTTATCAGCTTTGTTCCCAGCCCGAAAGTCAAAACACAGCACTGCACCAGCTACCAAGAAGGAGCAAAAATGACTGCTGCTGCTAAACCCAGGACAGACCCCCGGAGAGCTTGGCTTCAAACGGGGTTTTAGGTATGAAATCGAGGAGGGACAGCAATGTCAGTGGCACAGCTGCAAAGCTGAATGTGTGATTTCGAGCGCCAGCTTTCCCTCCTGGCTCTTCGGCTGTGAAAGCAGACGTGAAAACTTCGTGCTTCGCTGTGCTGCCTGGCAGCCCAGAGAGACCACCGGAGAGGTTGGATTCAAATGGACTTTTAGGTATGAAAGTGAGGAGCAACTGCAATGATGATGAAGACACCGTTGAAAATCTCAGTGTGTTGTGAAGATTCCCAGCAGCAGATTTAACTCCTGGCTCTTTGGAAGTGGGAGCAGAGCTCAGACGTTCGTGCTGTGCCCTCACCTGTAGTGCCTGACAGAACAGAGTGACCACGGGAGTAGTTGGATTCAAATGGGGTTTTAGGTATGAAATCGAGGACAGATTCCAATGTATGTGCTAACACAAATGCTATCTGCTTAATATGCGCAGCTTATCCCTCCTGGCTCTTCAGCTGTGGGAACACAGGGCAAACATTCATGATGCAGTCACAGCGATGCCTGGCAGGCCAGAGTGAAAGCTGCTGATGGGCATACTCAGCGCGTAGCATTGCAGTGTTCATTCCTAAAAGTCCACTTGAATCGTACCTCTCAGGAGCTTGCTCTCTGCTGCCAAGCAGCAGAGTGAGTGAAGCACGAACGTCTGAGCTCTGCTCCCACAGCCAAAGAGCCAGGAATGAAAGCTGCTGCTGGGCATACTCAGCACATAGCATTGCAGTGTTAGCACATACATTGCAATCTGTCCTCGATTTCATACCTAAAACCCCATTTGAATCTACCCACTGCCGTGGTCACTCTGCCTGCCAGGCAGCACTGTGACTGCAGCATGAATGTTTGCCCTGTGTTCCCACAGCCAAAGAGCCATGAGTGAAAGCTGCTGCTGGGCATACTCAGCACACAGTCAGCTTTCCAGTGGTCTCACCATCATTGGAGTTGCTCCTCACTTTCATTCCTAAAAGTCCACTTGAATCACATCTCACCGGAGCTTGCTCTCTGCTGCCAAGCAGCAGAGTGAGTGAAGCACGAACGTCTGAGCTCTGCTCCTGCAGCCGAAGAGCCAGGAGTGAAAGCTGGTGCTGGGCATACTCAGCACATAGCATTGCAGTGTTAGCACATACATTGCAATCTGTCCTCGATTTCATACCTAAAACCCCATTTGAATCCAACCACTCCCGTGGTCACTCCGTTCTGTCAGGCAGTACAGTGAGGGCACAGCACGAACGTCTGAGCTCTGCTCCCACAGCCAAAGAGCCAGGAATGAAAGCTGCTGCTGGGAATACTCAGCACACAGTCAGCTTTCCAGCGGTGTCACCATCATTGCAGTTGCTCCTCACTTTCATTCCTAAAAGTCCACTTGAATCGTACCTCTCAGGAGCTTGCTCTCTCCTGCCAAGCAGCAGAGTGAGTGAAGCACAAACGTCTGAGCTCTGCTCCCACAGCAGAAGAGCCAGGAGGGAAAGCTGGTGCTGGGCATACTAAGCACATAGCATTGCAGTGTTAGCACATACATTGCAATCTGTCCTGGATATCATACCTAAAACCCCATTTGAATCCAACCACTCCAGCAGTCACTCTGGTCTGTCAGGCAGCACAGTGTGGGCAGCACAAACGTCTGAGCTCTGCTCCCACAGCCAAAGAGCCAGGAGTTAAATCTGCTGCTGGGAATCTTCACCACACAGTGAGCTTTTCAACGGTGTCACCATCATTGCAGTTGCTCCTCACTTTCAGAACTAAAAGTCCACTTGAATCGTACCTCTCAGGAGCTTGCTCTCTCCTGCCAAGCAGCAGAGTGAGTGAAGCACGAACGTCTGAGCTCTGCTCCCACAGCAGAAGAGCCAGGAGGGAAAGCTGCTGCTGGGCATACTAAGCACATAGCATTGCAGCGTTAGCACATACATTGCAATCTGTCCTCGATTTCATACCTAAAACCCCATTTGAATCCAACCACTCCCGTGGTCACTCTGTTCTGTCAGGCACTACAGTGAGGGCACAGCACGAACGTCTGAGCTCTGCTCCCACAGCCAAAGAGCCAGGAGTTAAAGCTGCTGCTGGGAACCTTCACAACACACTGAGATTTTCAACAGTGTCTTCATCATCATTGCAGTTGCTCCTCACTTTCAAACCTAAAAGTCCATTTGAATCCAACCTCTCCGGTGATCTCTCTGGGCTGCCAGGCAGCACAGTGAAGCACAAAGGTTTCAACTCTGCTTCCACTGCCGAAGAGCCAGGAGGGAGAGCTGGCGCTGGAAATCACACATTCACCTTTGCAGCTGTGCCACTGACATTGCTGTCTCCTCGATTTCATACCTAAAATCCCGTTTGAAGCCAAGCTCTCCCGTGCTCTCTCTTGGCTGCCTGGAACAGAGTGACTGAAGCATGAACGTTTGTCCTCTGCTCCTGCAGCCGAAGAGATAGGAGGGAAAGCTGCTGCTGGGACTCTTCAGCACACAGTCAGCTTTGCAGCATTAGCACTTACATTGCAGTGTCTCCTCGATTTCATACCTAAAACCCCATTTGAATCCAACCACTCCGGCAGTCACTCTGGTCTGCCAGGCAGTAGAGTGAGGGCACAGCACGAACGTCTGAGCTCTGCTCCGACAGCCAAAGAGCCAGGAATTAAAGCTGCTCCTGGGCATACTCAGCACACAGTCAGCTTTCCAGCGGTGTCACCATCATTGCAGTTGCTCCTCACTTTCATTCCTAAAAGTCCACTTGAATCGTACCTCTCCGGAGCTTGCTCTCTGCTGCCAAGCAGCAGAGTGAGTGAAGCACGAACGTCTGAGCTCTGCTCCCACAGCCAAAGAGCCAGGAGGGAAAGCTGGTGCTGGGCATACTAAGCACATAGCATTGCAGCGTTAGCACATACATTGCAATTGAAACTGATGTGGCGTATTGTGTACAAGGGGGTTAGACAAAATGTACAGGGGGGTTGTACAAGGGGGTTAGACAAAACGTACGGGGGGGTACTGCTTAAGTCATAGCTGGTTTAACAAGCTCGGCAGATGTCTTATCAGGCAGTACCAGGACAGAGCCTCCTAATGAGGAGAATAGGGGGGGTTGTACAAGGAGTACTGCTTAAGTCATAGCTGGCTTGACAAGCTCAGCAGGTGCCTTATCAGGCTGTACTAAGATAAAGCTTCCTAACGAAGGGAATAGCTCATTAAACCAGTTGGACATAGACCAGACCCATCCAGCTCCTAAAGAGCATGCGAGAGGACCAGAGGTAAAAAGTTCAAGCCTGAGGAAGACTCGTTTACTTCATCTTGAAGACCCCTACCCACAAGAGGAAGACTACTTACTTCATCTGAAGACCCCTGCCCAAGACCACCAGGAGGCACTGCGCATGCGTGGAGCGCCTTTTAGCTCATTATAATACGAAGCGGGGATAGAATATGAATATGTATAGGCGTATTGTGCGACCTAATACCTATGTATGACTTTACAGGATAAATGTAAAAGGAAAACGGCACTGAGGCACGCATGCCTTTTGGAGGACGAATCCCCCGTGCGTCTTCAGCTGAAAAAAGCATACCTACTTTACAACTTTAACCAAGTTGTGGAGTCTATTCCGCTATCAATTTGGCGAGCCAGGCAGGAGATCTCTGTTCGGCTGCAGGATCGGCGGAGGGGCGGACCTCCTAGGCGCCCCAGGCCACTTGCCTGGAGGGGCTCCACTCCTCGTCCGCTCACTGCAGGGACAGACAACAACCTGTGTCGGCCGCGGAGAAACGGTATGCTTGGAATTTAGGTTTGTAATTGTCCTAGGATTGGTAAAGGCCTGTAAGGCGTACGCGTGGCCGGGGCTGCTGGTAAGGCGCTCAGAGACGTCTGGCGCACAGCGCTGTCCCGTTGGTTGGTAGGGCTTGCAAGCAAGGGACTCATCGACCGATAGAGCGGCCGCTAGCGACCCTGGTGGTGGGTTGGGTGAGTCTAGGGATTCGTCTGCTGATAGAGCAGCACTTTGTATGGGACAAATCCAAGCAAGGGACTCACCGACAGATAGAGCGGCCGCTAGCGACCCTGGTGGTGGGTCGGGCGAGTCTAGGGATTCGTCTGCTGATGTATGGGACGAATTCAAAAGGAGCTCCGGGCTCACTGGAGGGTGCAAGTGGCATCTGCTGGTGAGTAAACTGGTGTAAGTGTGGGGGATCCTGAGTGCAAGTGGTTTGTGTTTGTGTGACTGAGACGTAGCGTAGCTACGAAGCGAGTGCGGAGTCCCGATCCGCGGTTCCGTGTTCTCCACGAGGACAGCAGGCGGGGACGGACAAAGTGTCTTCTGTGTTGTGTCTAAATGTTTTGTGTGCGGATATGTCTGTCGTTGCTGTTAAAGATTACAGTGCTTAAGCGGTGGGGGAGCAGTAGACAAAAGTAAACTGCTGCTACTGGGGGGGGTGTTCAGAAGAGTTCCCTCTGCGCCCCAGTGGCTGTATAACAGAAGTATAGCCTCTAATGTCTATAATTCTACTCTTGAAACCTGAACTTTACACTCAGTACCAGAGGCTTGTAGCCTCACATATGGGTGCATAATAACTTTTGAATAGTGGAACCTGCCGTGGACACTAGGACAGTGTAAATTTTGATGGAACCGAAACTGTGATCTAACAACAGGGGAGTTGATCTGCAGAGGCCAAAGGTATCATTTTACTGAACCCCCTGAGAATGTCATAAAATTCGTGTGTAGGTGCTCTCATATTTTTTAAGTGCATTTGCAGAGCACTGGGAAAGAGAAGCTGCAGAGATTTGTAAAAGATTGTTTGAAATGGGAGCCGGTCAAAACAAGGGAATTCTGAAGAAAAGCCCATTGGGTTACATTTTGGCACACTGGAAAGAACTGGGAGGGTCTTCTGGGGCTCGGTAAACAAGAAAACATTGATAAAATATTGTAACCAATGGTGGCCTTTATATGCTTTGGAAGATCAGGAGAAATGGCCTAAAAATGGAACTCTGAATTATAATACATTGTTACAATGAATGTTGGTTTTGAGGTTGCCAGGAAAATGGGATTAAGTGCTGTATACAGATATGTTTTTCACTGTGGGAGATCACCCGGAGTGGCAGGCAGAATGTGAAATTAATATAGCTCTGCCAGATCCCTAATTCTGGCTCTGGAAAAGGACAAGGAAAAACTGGAAGCTAAGCCGGCAAGATGTTGTTCGGCCTGGGATATTGGGGAATGATGTTTGAAAGTTATAACTAGGAAAATTATGTATCACATACCTCTGAGAGGAGCACCCTCTATATCTGTCCTATCAGATATTGATAAGGAGGAGGAGATTGCTGTCACCTGCGACAAGCAGCACATTCACATTCAGAGTTAAGAAAGGGTTAAACTGGAAGTGCTGCTGCAGCTGCAGGCATCTGAAACCTCTGCAGAGCAGGGGGAGCAACTGTGAGGAAAAAAAAGAAAAAGGAAACCAAGTGGAAAGGAGGGGAGCTTGCGCAGCTCCTGTGTTTGAGCACGGGATGGGTGCTGGGGCAGGTAAACAAGTGGGAACAGACATGTTGACAGACGGGACTGAGGGGTTGTTGAATAGATGTGGACAGAAGTGCTTTGAAACTGACTGCCCTGGGGGGGGGGAGAGAGTGCCATGGGGTGGCTCCGGTGGCTGAATTGGAACTAGACTGACAAGGGACCTAGGGAATCCTCCCTAGCGGATCCACTGGTTACATTAAAACTATGGACTAGAGGAAATACAGTGGAATTTTTAGTAGACACTGGGGCAACATATTCAGCTTTGAATAAGGCATTGATACCTGTAGGAGGAGACTATGTTACTGTAAAAGGGGCAACTGGCCAAAGTGAAAAGGCATATTTTTGTAAGCCACTGAAATATCAATTGGGAAAGCAATGGGACATTCATAAATTTTTATATATGTCTAATGCCCCAAAGGCTCTCCTAGGGAGAGATTTGTTGGAACAACTGGGGGTCACTATTACCTTCAAAGAAGGTGAGATCACCTTGAAAGTAAATGATCAACAATACATAGAAATGTTAAGCTTAGAACTGATCACACACCAGACAGAAGAGAAGGTTAGGGAAGATATATTTGATCAAGTATTCCCGGGAGTATGGGCTACAAACATAGCCGGGAAAGCCAGAAATGCACCCCCAATACAGATTAAGCTCAAGGAGGGAAAACAACCAGTTAGGATTAAACAATACCCTCTAAGAAAAGAAGATAGGGAGGGAATTTGTACAATAATTGAAAACTTTTTACAGTTAGGATTATTAAAAGAATGTCAATCTGATTTTAATACCCCTATCTTACCAGTCCGTAAGCCTGATGGATCATATCGGGTGGTACAGGACTTGAGAGCTGTCAACAAGATCACTGAGGATCTTTACCCGGTGGTAGCAAATCCATACACGCTACTGACTTGCTTAATTCCAGAACTAACTTGGTTTACTGTTTTAGATCTAAAGGACGCCTTCTTCTGCCTCCCTCTCCAGGAAGCCAGTCAGAAAATTTTTGCATTTGAATGGGAAAACCCCAAAAGTAGGTGCAAAACCCAGCTCACATGGACGGTGCTGCCTCAAGGATTTAAGAATAGTCCCGCTTTGTTTGGAGAACAACTTGCCAAAGACTTAGAGTCATGGCAAGCCCCACCGGAGGAAGGAAGAATACTGCAGTATGTGGACGACATCCTAATTGCCACCCGGAAACTTGTGTGGCTTGGACGGTAAGACTCTTAAATTTCTTGGGACTCCAGGGAAAAGGTGGACACTGACCTTCTCCTCAGAAATTTCTAGAGTATCAAGCCATCATGGTAGAGCAGAATAATGTTGAAACTGTGGTAACTAACATTATCAATCCAGCCTCTTTCCTCAGTGGTAATGAAGGAGAACCTGTACACCATGATTGCCTGGACCACCTGCAAAGAGGTAACAGAATCTGGACCTTTGCCTAAACACTTCGGCACAGAAAGCAGAATTGAACATCTACACAGACTCAAAATATGCAGTCGGAGTCGTACATGCACATGGTGCTATTTGGAAGGAGAGAGGACTGTTAAATTCACAAGGGAAAAACATCAAACATGCACAGAAAATATTGAGACTATTGAAAGCAGTCCGATTGCCTGAGAAGGTGGCAATTATGCACGTCAAGGCACACCAGAAGGTGAGCTCTGAATTAGAAGAAGGAAATGAGCTGGCGGACAGAGAGGCAAAAGAAGCAGCAAAAGGTGAGGTACCAACTGAAGGAGCATTGATCCCTGATGGGAAAGTTTCCTTAGAAGGTAAGCCAAATTATAATAAGGAAGATCAAAAATTGATTGCAGATCAAAACGGAATATTCAATGAAGAAGGGTGGGCCAGCACACCACAAGGAAGGGTAATTGTTCCCTTATCAATGTTATGGTCTTTAGTAAAAAATGAACATCAGAAAACACACTGGGGAGCCAAGACCTTACATAAACATTTAATAGGCAGGATTATGGCTAGAAAGTTATATGCCACCATTCAACAGGTAACTCGCCAGTGTGATCTTTGCCTTAGGACAAATCCCAAAATTATACCCAAGCTCAAAATGGGTCAAATTGGAAAAGGTAATGGACCAGGACAGCAATGGCAGATCGATTTCAGGGAACTGCCGAGAAAAGGGGGGTACAGATACTTGTTAGTATTAACAGACACCTTTTCAGGTTAGCCAGAAGCCTTTCCAACTAGGAGTGCAAAGGCACGAGAAGTGACCAAAATATTGTTACAGGAGATAATACCACGCTTTGGAGTTCCAGCCATAATACCTTCAGACAGAGGGCCACATTTTATTTCAAATGTGGTACAGCAAGTAAGCAAATATCTTGGAATTGATTGGCAACTTCGTATCCCTTATCATCCACAATCAAGTGGACAAGTAGAAAAGATGAACCATTTAATCAAACAACAAATTGTGAAATTGGGTCAGGAGGCCAGGCTACCTTGGCCCCAGTCCCTTCCATTGGCCTTGTTGAGAATTCGAACTAAACCAAGAGCACGAGAAGGACTGAGTCCTTTCGAAATTTTATATGGAAGGCCATATGGGGTTCAACAGGGAATGTCTCCCCAAGAGGGAGAAGAAACCATGAACACCTATATAATAGAGTTAGGAAAGCAGCTTACTAGAATTGAAAAACATGTGGCTGGAACTCGAAGCAGAGGGTTGGACAGCTCGGTACACAATATACAGCCTGGAGATTATGTGTATGTAAAGTCTTTCAAACCTACAGGAGATGATGATCTCGAGCCAAGATGGAAAGGGACATTCCAGGTGTTGTTAACTACACTCACAGCTATCAAGATTAAGGAACAGAACGCCTGGATTCATCATACTCAAGTTAAGAAAGCTCCGAAGACACCCTGGAGAGCGATCCAAACTGAAAATGAACTGAAACTAAAGCTAATTCGTAACAAGTAACACTGCAAATTGATAAGACTGTGTTGATGATATTTTTAACCTTCTTGTTTAAAGCTTTAATACTTTTCTCTTGTTTGCAATTATAACCAGCGAAAGGTTGAAGAATGATGAAAATAATTACAGGATTAACTGTGATTCTAGGGGTCACACAAAGTCTTGACAAAATGCTACCACTATTAGGAACAGAGACAAATGTTTGGCTTACTTGGGCAAATAGAACTGGTGTTACTGATTTTTGTTTATCACTCACACAAATAGAAAACCCATTCCAAACGTGTTTAATTGGAGTTCCTTATTTAAATCTGGATGATTTCTATGGATGGGTGAAGAATGATTCAGTCTTGAACCTTACAATAGTAACTAGAGTAGTTAAGAGAACTTCAGGCAATTGGACAGTTGCATCTATTCAGACAGGAGGAATTATAAAAGGACTAAATCATTCAACCATCCCAATTCAGGAACTCCGACTTCTGGGGTCTGACTAAAGTAATCAGAGCTGTATAACATTCAATTCTTGGTCAGATGGAACTCCAGAAACTAAAGTGACTAGTAGGAAAGACTGGTGTCACAATGTTACCTCATATTGTCTTGAATCTTCTCCTTCACTCCCATATGATGTTATCACCCCTAAGGCACTACCCCCAGGTTACTCTTGATATGCGGAGACCGCGCATGGCCAGGGATACCCTCTAAGCTGAATGGGGGACCATGCTATTTAGGAAAATTGTCCTTGTTTGCAGCTTCTAAAAAACATGTAATCCAAGCCCTACGAGAAGAACTTCATAGGAATAAAAGATCTGTTAACCAATTAGGCCCTAAATGTGACCCCACATTAAAGATTTGGGGCCACACAAAGCAATTCCTTCCTACACTGCTTTTACCAAACGTAGCAGCTGGAAAAGCATTGGCAGATATTCATGCCAAATTACAAGAGCTACAGGAAAACATGAAGAAATTGCAAGTTGATGGAGGGTTGGATGATTGGTTGAATGGGTTTGGGATTACAGGGTGGATTAAGGAGTTAATCAAACAAGGGATTTGGATTCTGGCTGTAGTTCTCTGAGTCTTAATGACAATTCCATGCTTAATCCGATGTGTATCGAATATGTTTTCCAAATCCATTGAAGGCACCTGGGTATATCTTAAGTAAAAGAATTTACTTATGTTATAGAAAAGGGGGGAATTGAAACTGATGTGGCCTGTTGTGTACAGGGGGGTTGTACAAGGGGGTTAGACAAAATGTACAGGGGGGTTGTCAAAATGTACAGGGGCGTACTGCTTAAGCCATAGCTGGTTTAACGAGCTCAGCAGATGTCTTATCAGACAAATACCAGAACAAAACCTCCTAGTGAGGAGAATGGGGGGTTGTACAAGGAGTACTGCTTAAATCATGGCTGGCTTGACAAGCCCAGCAGTTGCCTTATCAGACAGTACTAAGATAAGGCTTCCTAGCGAAGGGAATAGCCCATTAAACTAGCTAGACATGGACCAGATCCATCCAGCTCCTAAAGAGCATGCGTGAGGACCAGAGGTAAAAAGTTCAAGCCTGAGGAAGACTCGTTTACTTCATCTTGAAAACCCCTACCCACAAGAGGAAGACTACTTACTTCATCTGAAGACCCCTGCCCAAGACCACCAGGAGGCACTGCGCATGCAGGATAAATGTAAAAGGAAAACGGCACTGAGGTACGCATGCCTTTTGGAGGACCAATCCCCCGTGCGTCTTCAGCTGAATAAAGCATACCTACTTTACAACTTTAAGGAAGTTGTGGAGTCTATTCCGCTATCAATTTGGCGAGCCAGGCAGGAGATGTCTGTTCGGCTGCAGGATCGGCGGAGGGGCGGACCTCCTAGGCGCCCCAGGCCACTTGCCTGGAGGGGCTCCACTCCTCCTCCGCTCACTGCAGGGACAGACAACAACCTGTGTCGGTCGCGGAGAAACGGTATGCTTGGAATTTAGGTTTGTAATTGTCCTAGGATTGGTAAAGGCCTGTAAGGCGTACGCGTGGCCGGGGCTGCTGGTAAGGCGCTCAGAGACGTCTGGCGCACAGCGCTGTCCCCTTGGTAGGTAGGGCTTGCAAGCAAGGGACTCATCGACCGATAGAGCGGCCGCTAGCGACCCTGGTGGTGGGTCGGGTGAGTCTAGGGATTCGTCTGCTGATAGAGCAGCAGTTTGTATGGGACGAATCCAAGCAAGGGACTCACCGACCGATAGAGCGGCCGCTAGCGACCCTGGTGGTGGGTCGGGTGAGTCTAGGGATTCGTCTGCTGATGTATGGAACGAATCCAAAAGGAGCTCCGGGCTCACTGGAGGGTGCAAGTGGCATCTGGTGGTGAGTAAACTGGTGTAAGTGTGGGGGATCCCGAGTGCAAGTGGTTTGTGTTTGTGTGACTGAGACGTAGCGTAGCTACGAAGCGAGTGCGGAGTCCCGATCCACGGTTCCGTGTTCTCCGCGAGGAGAGCGGCCGGAGACGGATGAAGTGTTTTTGTTTTGTGTTGTGTTTCGGCGTCCCGATCCGCAGTTCCGTGTCCTCCGCGAGGAGAGCGGGCGGGGATGGACAAAGTGTCTTCTGTGTTGTGTCTAAATGTTTTGTGTGCGAATATGTCTGTCGTTGCTGTTAAAGATTACAGTGCTTAAGCGGTGGGGGAGCAGTAGACAAAAGTAAACTGCTGCTACTGGGGGGGTGTGTTAAGAAGAGTTCCCTCTGCGCCCCAGTGGCTGTATAACAGAAGTATAGCCTCTAATGTCTATAATCCTACACTTGAGACCTGAACTTTACACTCGGTACCAGAGGCTTGTAGCCTCACATATGGGTGCATAATAACTTTTGAATAGTGGAACCTGCCGTGGACACTAGGACAGTGTAAATTTTGATGGAACCGAAACTGTGATCTAACAACAGGGTAGTTGATCTGCAGAGCCCAAAGGTATCATTTTACTGAACCCCCTGAGAATATCATAAAATTCGTGTGTAGGTGTTCTCATATTTTTTAAGTGCATTTGCAGAGCACTGGGAAAGAGAATCTGTAGAGATTTGTAAAAGGTTGTTTGAAATGGGAGCCAGTCAAAACAAGGGAATTCTGAAGAAAAGCCCATTGGTTTACATTTTGGCATGCTGGAAAGAACTGTGAGAGTCTTCTGGGGGCTCGGTAAACAAGAAAACATTGATAAAATATTGTAACCAATGGTGGCCTTTATACACTTTGGAAGATAAGGAGAAATGGCCTAAAAATGGAACTCTGAATTATAATACGTTGTTACAATGAATGTTGGTTTTGAGGTTGCCATGAAAATGGGATTAAGTGCTGTATACAGATATGTTTTTCACTGTGGGAGATCACCCGGAGTGGCAGGCAGAATGTGAAATTAATATAGCTCTGCCAGATCCCTAATTCTGGCTCTGGAAAAGGACAAGGAAAAACTGGAAGCTAAGCTGGAGAGATGTTGTTCGGCCTGGGATACTGGGGAATGATGTTTGAAAGTTATAAATAGGAAAATTATGTACCACATACCTCTGAGAGGAGCACCCTCTATATCTGTCCTATCAGATATTGATAAGGAGGAGGAGATTGCTGTCACCTGCGACAAGCAGCACATTCACATTCAGAGTTAAGAAAGGGTTAAACTGGAAGTGCTGCTGCAGCGGCAGGCATCTGAAACCTCTGCAGAGCAGGGGGAGCAACTGTGAGGAAAAAAAACAAAAAAAGGAAACCAAGTGGAAAGGAGGGGAGCTCGCGCAGCTCCTGTGTTTGAGCACGGGATGGGTGCTGGGGCAGGTAAACAAGTGGGAACAGACATGTTGACAGACGGGACTGAGGGGTTGTTGAATAGATGTGGACAGAAGTGCTTTGAAACTGACTGCCCTGGAGGGGGAGAGAGTGCCATGGGGTGGCTCCAGTGGCTGAATTGGAACTAGGCTGACAAGGGACCTGGGGAATCCTCCCTAGCGGATCCACTGGTTAAATTAAAACTATGGACTAGAGGAAATAAAGTGGAATTTTTAGTAGACACTGGGGCAACATATTCGGCTCTGAATAAGGCATTGATACCTGTAGGGAGAGACTATGTTACTGTAAAAGGGGCAACTGGCCAAAGTGAAAAGGCATATTTTTGTAAGCCACTGAAATACCAATTGGAAAGGGTCTCCTGGGGAGAGATTTGTTGGAACAACTGGGAGCCATTATTACCTTCAAAGAAGGCGATATCACCTTGAAAGTAAATGATCAGCAATACGTAAAAATGTTGAGCTTAAAACTGATCACACACCAGACAGAAGAGAAGTTTAGGGAAGATATATTAGATCAAGTATTCCCGGGAGTATGGGCTACAAACATACCTGGGAAAGCCAGAAATGCACCCCCAATACAGATTAAGCTCAAGGAGGGAAAACAACCAGTTAGGATTAAACAATACCCTCTAAGAAAAGAAGATAGGGAGGGAATTTGTCCAATAATTGGAAACTTTTTACAGTTAGGATTATTAAAAGAATGTCAATCTGATTTTAATACCCCTATCTTACCAGTCCATAAGCCTGATGGATCATATCGGGTGGTACAGGACTTGAGAGCTGTCAACAAGATCACTGAGGATCTTTACCCGGTGGTAGCAAATCCATACACGCTACTGACTTGCTTAATTCCAGAACTAACTTGGTTTACTGTTTTAGATCTAAAGGACGCCTTCTTTTGCCTCCCTCTCCAGGAAGCCAGTCAGAGAATTTTTGCATTTGAATGGGAAAACCCCAAAAGTAGGTGCAAAACCCAGCTCACATGGACGGTGCTGCCTCAAGGATTTAAGAATAGTCCCGCTTTGTTTGGAGAACAACTTGCCAAAGACTTAGAATCATGGCAAGCCCCACCGGAGGAAGGAAGAATACTGCAGTATGTGGATGACATCCTAATTGCCACCCGGAAACTTGTGTGGCTTGGACGGTAAGACTCTTAAATTTCTTGGGACTCCAGGGAAAAGGTGGACACTGACTTTCTCCTCAGAAATTTCTAGAGTATCAAGCCATCACGGTAGAGCAGAATAATGTTGAAACTGTGGTAACTAACATTATCAATCCAGCCTCTTTCCTCAGTGGTAATGAAGGAGAACCTGTACACCATGATTGCCTAGACCACCTGCAAAGAGGTAACAGAATCTGGACCTTTGCCTAAACACTTCCGCACAGATAGCAGAATTGAACATCTACACAGACTCAAAATATGCAGTCGGAGTCGTACATGCGCATGGTGCTATTTGGAAGGAGAGAGGACTGTTAAATTCACAAGGGAAAAACATCAAACATGCACAGAAAATATTGAGACTATTGAAAGCAGTCCAATTGCCTGAGAATGTGGCAATTATGCACATCAAGACACACCAGAAGGTGAGCTCTGAATTAGAAGAAGGAAATGAGCTGGCAGACAGAGAGTCAAAAAAACAGCAAAAGGTGAGGTACCAACTGAAGGAGCATTGATCCCTGATGGGAAAGTTTCCTTAGAAGGTAAGCCAAATTATAATAAGGAAGATCAAAAATTGATTGCAGATCAAAACGGAATATTCAATGAAGAAGGGTGGGCCAGCACACCACAAGGAAGGGTAATTGTTCCCTTATCAATGTTATGGTCTTTAGTAAAAAATGAACATCAGAAAACACACTGGGGAACCGAGACCTTACATAAACATTTAATAGGCAGGATTATGGCTAGAAAGTTATATGCCACCATTCAACAGGTAACTCGCCAGTGTGATCTTTGCCTTAGGACAAATCCCAAAATTATACCCAAGCTCAAAATGGGTCAAACTGGAAAGGGTAATGGACCAGGACAGCAATGGCAGATCGATTTCACGGGACTGCCGAGAAAAGGGGGGTACAGATACTTGTTAGTATTAACAGACACCTTTTCAGGTTGGCCAGAAGCCTTTCCAACTAGGAGTGCAAAGGCACGAGAAGTGACCAAAATATTGTTACAGGAGATAATACCACGCTTTGGAGTTCCAGCCGTAATATCTTCAGACAGAGGGCCACATTTTATTTCAAATGTGGTACAGCAAGTAAGCAAATATCTTGGAATTGATTGGCGACTTCATATCCCTTATCATCCACAATCAAGTGGACAAGTAGAAAAGATGAAGCATTTAATCAGACAACAAATTGTGAAATTGGGTCAGGAGGCCAGGCTACCTTGGCCCCAGTCCCTTCCATTGGCCTTGTTGAGAATTCGAGCTAAACCAAGAGCACGAGAAGGACTGAATTTTATATGGAAGGCCATATGGGGTTCAACAGGGAATGTCTCCCCAAGCTGGAGAAGAAACCATGAACACCTATATAATAGAGTTAGGAAAGCAGCTTACTAGAATTGAAAAACATGTGGCTGGAACTCGAAGCAGAGGGTTGGACAGCTCGGTACACAATATACAGCCTGGAGATTATGTGTCTTTCAAACCTACAGGAGATGATGATCTCGAGCCAAGATGGAAAGGGACATTCCAGGTGTTGTTAACTACACTCACAGCTATCAAGATTAAGGAACAGAACGCCTGGATTCATCATACTCGAGTTAAGAAAGCTCCGAAGACACCCTGGAGAGCGATCCAAACTGAAAATGAACTGAAACTAAAGCTAATTCGTAACAAGTAACACTGCAAATTGATAAGACTGTGTTGATGATATTTTTAACCTTCTTGTTTAAAGCTTTACTACTTCTCTCTTGTTTGCAATTATAACCAGCGAGAGGTCAAAGAATGATGAAAATAATTACAGGATTAACTGTGATTCTAGGGGTCACACAAAGTCTTGACAAAATGTTACCATTATTAGGTAGAGACAAATGTTTAGCTTACTTGGGCAAATAGAACTGGTGATACTGTTTTTTGTTTATCACTCACACAAGTAGGAAACCCGTTCCAAACGTGTGTAATCGGAGTTCCTTATCTAAGTATGGATGGGTGAAGAATGATTCAGTCTTGAAGCTTACAATAGTAACCAGAGTATTTAAGAGAACTTCAGGCGATTGGACAGTTGCATCTGTTCAGACAAGAGGAATTATAAAAGGACTAAATCGTTCAACCATCCCAATTCAGGAACTCTTGACTTCTGGGGTCTGACCAAAGTAATCAGAGCTGTATAACATTCAATTCTTGGTCAGATGAAAATCCAGAAACTAAAGTGACTAGTAGGAAAGATTGGTATCATAATGTTACCTCATATTGTCTTGGGTCTTCTCCTTCACTCCCATATGATGTTACCACCCCTAAGGCACTACCCCCAGGTTACTTCTTAATATGCGGAGACCGTGCATGGCCAGGAATACCCTCTAAGCCGCATGGGGGACCATGCTATTTAGGAAAATTGTCCTTGTTTGCAGCTTCCAAAAAACATACAATCCAAACCCTACGAGAAGACCTTCATAGGAATAAAAGATCTATTAACCAATTAGGCCCTAAATGTGACCCCACATTAAAGATTTGGGGCCATACAAAGTGATTCTTTGCTGCACTGCTTTTACTAAACGTAGCAGCTGGAAAAGCATTGGCAGATATCCATCGCCTCGCATGTTGGACAGCACAACAGCTAAAGAAATTGCAAGTTGATGGAGGGTTGGATGATTGGTTGAATGGGTTTGGGATTACAGGGTGGATTAAGGAGTTAATCAAACAAGAGATTTGGATTCTGGATGTAGTTCTTTTAGTCTTAATGACAATTCCATGCTTAATCCAATGTGTATCGAATATGTTTCGCAAATCCATTGAAGGCACCTGGGTATCTCTTAAGTAAAAGAATTTACTTATGTTATAGAAAAGGGGGGAATTGAAACTGATGTGG